>NC_142032.1:46534707-47875957 GCF_982192425.1 Myodes glareolus
AAACCAGAAATCATCAGCTTTTCTTATAATGAATGCCTATTAGCTACACATCCCCCTAAGGTTTGAAATCACCAGTCAGAAAGCACCATTTAACATTCAGCAAATTCATACTTCCGCTGTATGCGTCAACACTTTAAGGAAAGAAGGTATATAACCCGCGAGGTGCTAAGACACTTTCATGGTCTCACTGCCTCTGACCTGCCCACTCTATCCCTATATCCTCTGCTGTAGATCACAGCTTTGTCTTGCAACTTTCTTGACTGTTTTCTGTTTTTAGAAAACTCTAAGCTGGCATCCTTCATGTCGTTGAAATAGGTCTTCTAGCTTCTTCTAAACATAAGACCTCCATGTCAATTCTGGTAAAAGAGCCATCCAAAAATGCTTCCGTGGTAACATCAGCATTGTACATTATTTATGGTTTTGTTTGTTCTTCTTCCTACTACAGGAAGCACAGACTTTACTCTGGCATTTGGTGAAGACTTCCGGACAAGGCAGTGAAAAATAAAGCTCTAGTGTAGGACTGGCCCACATCCAAATATAAACCACATTGTGTTTAATGGTAAAGGAGAAGCCCATTAACCTCCAAACATTCCACGTTTTGGGAACCTAAAACTTCCTATACCAAAGCCGAAGACATAATGTAAAAGTTCGGATAATGTTCCTAGAACACAGAAAACAATGCAAATGCTTTTGGAGGATCTTCTCCACAATCCAGGTAGAAGCTCCCCCCCTCTCCCCGCCAATCCACTTAAAGTAATACTTTAATACTTTGAAGCATTCAAGAGCAGGGCATCATTAGAGTAGCGAGGAAATTAGCTTGCTAAACCCCGTGGGAAAACAGTAATTGGAAGTTATAAAATCTTTTACATGGTAACACACACACACATATGTGGGTGTCCCCCCACCACTGTGCGTGCGCACACACACACACACACACACACACACACACACACACACACGGTGTCTGTGATGGGGAGAGGAACAACACAGGCATGCTCAGAGCATAGAAGACAAAACAAGCAAAATGGAGCCAAGCTGCTTTAGTTAATCTTCATGTAGCTGTGACAAAATATCTGACCAAAACAACTTAGGGGTGGATGGGTTTGTTGTGTGACAGGCTTTTCGTGGGGAGTGCAACACACACATCCTCTCATTACAGACAGGGAGTTCATGACAGAGAAAAGTAGCAACTGTGCCAACGTCCCACTTGGTGACCTAGTGAGTTTTTACTGGGGTTGATAACAGGAGTCTCGGAGAGGGGTCACTTACATGGAACAGCGATGCTTCACCAAAGCCCACCTCAGCGTGGGTGCCCACTCATGACAGCTGCAACCCTGGGACTCTTCACACACCTGGCAAGCAGCTCAACAGTCCAAGCTCTTTCTAAAGGTGAACTGCTCAGGGTCTCTTTCCCTACCAGCTGATACCCCATTTTATACTGCTGGGGAACGCCCCTCAACAACCTTGCAAGTCTCTGTTCTTCCAGATTTGAGATCTGTTGCTTACCCCTGAGAGTTATGTCTCCCATCCCCGCAAGGAAATCCTTTGATTCAGAGGAAACTGCTATACGAAAAGGGTTGATTTTGGCTCTCAACGTGAGTCTCCAGTCCATCATAGCAGGGAAATCAGGATGGCAGGTGTGTGGGGCAGCTGTAAGAAGCAGAAAGACCCCAGCTCAGGGAATAGTACTGTCCTCGAACCCAATATAACACCCTCACAGATGTGCCCACTGCTTTCTTTCTCAGGTGATTCTAGATTCTGTTCAGTTGAAAAACAATATTAACCATAGTGCAAGGCAAACCAAAAGAGAAAAAATTAGAAAATTAAAACTTAGTGGAAAAGTAAATATCCATTTAGATACAGATGAAGAAAAAAAAACCTATCTAGAAGATACCTACAAGAAAGTGCTAACTCTTCAGTGTAATGAGATGGAGAAAATGAGAGGAACTAAGAACTGAATTATTCTTGCTAAATATTCTTAAACAAGCTTAAGAAAATGTTAGATAGATTAGTGGAGATCTGAATATATTTTTATTTATTTGAGAATTTTATACATATATCAAAATATTTTGTTCATCTCTGCCCCCTCCCACCTAGCCCTCCAGTGTCTCCTAAACTTCCCCTACTGTGCCCCCTCCCCAGTAGATTTTAAAAATAAACTGCTGGTTTAATTAAAGTTTCATTGCTAAAGCATCATTATCCTGGTAGAGAAGACTTAAAATTCTTTTTCATTGCTCTTTTATTGAGCATGTGACTGCAAGATGTCTCTTAGAGCATCATTTGAACCACACATATAGATCCCACTAACCTGGTGTGCAAAGCAAAGCTCATTTCAGGTAATTTATTGCCCATTCATTAAGGGGTTGTTTTCCAGTAACACTTCTGACACCAACCATTTCACTTGATAATAATGAAGGGAGACCAAGAAATAAAAATTTTATTTTCAGTAGAAGGCACAGAAGGACAAAACATGGAAACAACCACAAGAGAATTCAAATATACCTAGAATAACACCATGAAAAGGTATGAGTTTTAGCAGTTTGAATTAGACTAAAGTTGAGAAAATCAAAATGGAGTAAATCAAGAGAGCAAAGTGAGTGCTGCAGGAGAAAAGCCTTTGTGGCTTCCGTCTGGCAGAGGCTTCATATCCAGAGCTTGCAATGACCTCAGAAATCTCGCGGGGCCAGAATTTACAAATGGGCCAATAATATGAATAAATATTTCTCAAAAGAAAAAATACAGTTGGCATACACACATACACACATAAATGCCCAATAATATTAGCCATCAGGGAAATGAAAATTAAAATTGTGATATTTGACCCCATTTGGAATGGCTATTATAAACGACAGCAGTAACAACAAGGATCACGTGCTGGAGAGGTTGTGGAGAAAAGAAGTGGCACAATCACTGTGGAAAACAGTATGGAGTTTTCTTAAAATTAAAAATAGAACTATAAATATAGCTATTATAAAAGGAATATAAAGGAAATGAAGCATTCATTCAAAGAAGAGATCTACACATATATATTTGTTTTGAAATTTTGGTGACTAGTTAAGATACAGAATCAAACTGGGCAGAATAGCACACAAGTTTGGTCACAGCACTGGGAGGCAGAGACAGGTGGATTTTCCAATTCAAGGCCAGCCTGGTCTACAGAGTGAGTTCCAGAAAAGTCAGGGCTACACAGAGAAACCCTGTCTCAAAAACATGTCTCAAAAACATGTCTCTCTGTGTGTACATGCGCATTTTATATAACTAGAAAGAATGAGTCCTATAATATATAACAAAATAAATGGAGCTAGGGGACACCATGTTAAGTGAAAAAACATATGTACCAAACAAAGTGTTGTAGATTGTTCCTTATATGTATAAACTTAAAAAGCCTTCTTGAAAACAGACTAGTGCCTACGAGGTACTGGAGGTGGAGAAAGGGGAATGGATATGATCAATGCACATTGTATTCATAATTTGAAATATAGTAATCCCACTATATAAAATCAATATATGTAAATAAAACAAAGGGACTGAGGTTTAAGGATAGAGAGGTGGGGAGGTAATATATTCATGCAATTTTGACTACAAGAAAACTGCTAAAGCTATGTGTATCTCATTACTGCATGATGATCAGTGCGTAATGAAATAATTCACCTGGAAGCCACAACAATTTAATTCATGTAAATACCTCAAGACACAACCTCAGTATATAACATATCCATGGACAGAATCTCATAAAAGTTCTGTCTCAGTAGTTGATAGATTAAGCCCACAGAAATTAGTAAGGAAGGAGAGAGCAAGGTAATTACAAGATCAGTCACACAGACACATAGAGAATTTCGTTCTCAGAGCGCATAACAAAGCCAAGCATTAACCAGAAGTTAGGAAGTGGCAGTGGCGCTCAGTTGGTAAAGTGACTGCTCAGAGTGCATGAAGCTCAGAACTTGATCCCCAGGAGCACATCAACTGGGCATAGAGGCATAAAAATATAATCCCAGTACTTGGGAGGTAAGGAAGAGCAGACTGATAAACATCAATGTTCTGTAAGAGAAAAGCTTAGGTACAAAATATCAAAAATCACCAGCTTTTTATTTCTCAGCCTGAACTCAGAAGGTAGAAGCTAATGGATAATGTTTAAAAAATTCTAAAATAATATAACATTTTTTTCTCAGCCAATTGACACTCACATATCATCTTCTTGAATCTGCTGGAAAAGGTAATTTACAGAGCAAGAGATGAGGGCAAAGAATACTGACCATGGATAGCCATGACGATACAGAGGGAAGGGGAATCTGATGTGGTTAGCTGTGCACTACACAGTCCAGAAAAATGAAGACTTGAGAATGGTAAGGGTAGGAGGGGTGTTGGGAAGGTCAAATCTATTGAACACTCGAACATGTTTAGATGCAAAGAGTTGGGTTTTGAATACAGCTCAATCTCTTATACAAGGTAGCAAATAAAAAAGACAGAGTGCACTGAAAAAATATATAGCTAGCTAAGGAAAGGTACTCATAGTTTACTGCATGGTTCAGATGTGTGTAGTGTTTCTATGGCTGTAGTATAAAAGCAGGGCATTCAAGGAAAATGTGTGTGTAACTTTTAGGGCATTGTAGATTGAAGGCAGAATATAATGGCACAGTGGGATCCAGGGCCCAAAGGTGCTCACACAGTTGAAATATAGTGTAAGATTGAAAGTGAAATAGCAATGAATAGCGAGGCAAATTTATTATTCGAAAATACAGAAACAGGCCCCGAAAAATGAGTTAAACCAGGAATGTATTGTCTTAGTGGAGGAGCAAATGGAAGAGAGGCCTGCTGGGTTTCACCACAAACAGAGCAATTGGACTCTTTAGGATGTGCTCATCTATAATTTAGATAGAAACAGATTCTGTCTGGAAACAAAAGCGAGTGTAATTTGCCTTATCAACAACTTTGAAGAGAAAGAAAGGCCTGAACTAATGAATGCAAAGCATTTAATTCAATTCAGTATTTACCCATGATAACATCTCTTAACAAGGTTTCTTAACCTGGTAAGTGATAATTTTAAAAAGAAATAATTAATATAGTCAATAGAGGCATGACAAAGTAATTTATTTTTAAAGTCTTCTCAACAGAGTTTAGGAAATACTTGCTACAAGGATAAGATAAAATTTGGGAACAGTAAAGGAAGAAAGACACATTATTTACAGATAATAATATAGTTAACATGGGAAGATTTATAGGAATCTAACACTGCTTTGAACTGGTCAGAGAATTCAGCAAGACTGTTGAAAGAATGTCTGCCTATAGACATGGACAGTGTTTCTTTTTTTATTTTAATTTATTTATTTATTAAAAATTTCCACTTCTTCCCCACCTTCCTTTTCCCTCCCCCTCCCACCTCCCCCTCCCTCTCTAGTCTTAAAAGCAGTCAGGGTTCCCTGCCCCATGGGAAGTCCAAGGTCCTCCCCTCTTCTTCCAGGTCTATGAAGGTGAGCATCCAAACAAACCAGGCTCCCACAAAGTCAGTCCATGCAGTAGAATCAAAACCCAGTGCCATTGTCCTTGACTTCTCAGTCAACCTTCATTGACAGCTACATTCAGAGAGTCCGGTTTGATCGCATGCTCCATCACTCCCAGTTCAGCTGGTTTTGGTAAGCTCACATTAGATCAGTCCCACCGTCTCAGTGGGTGGACGCACCCCTCGCGGTCCTCATGGACAGTGTTTCTATATGGAGGGGATAAACGTTAAGATGTTTAAAATCTCAAGAAGAGTGCATCCCTTTGAGATACCTAAGAATAAATATGCAAAAAAGCTAAAGACACTTATGACAAGCTTCATAACCTCATTGAAGAACATACAAGAATACTTAAATGAATGGGCAGTTGTATCATGTTACTGAATGGAAGAACTGACATTACCAAGTGTCTTAGGTAAGGTTTCTACTGCTGTGACAAACACCAGGGTCAAAAATATCTTGAGGAGAAAAGGGTTCATTTCATTTTGCAATTTGTAATCATCCAGAGAAGTCAGGGAAGAAACCTGGAGGTAGGAGCTGATATAGAGACTATAGAGGAATGTTGCTTAACTTGCTTGTTCCTCATGGCTTGCTTAGCCTACTTTCTTGTAGAACCTAGGATCACCATCCCAGAGGTGGATATATCTACAGTTGAACTAGCTGATAGCTTACATTCTTCTCCACTGGCAGGAGACAGAGAGAGCAGAAACCACAAAACCTACCTCTCAGTGCATACCTCCAACATAGCCACATCTAACCCTTCCTAAACAGTACACCAACTGGGAACTAAAAATTCAAAAAATGAGCCTATGGGAGCTATTATCCTATATGCTGCCTTCCTACTCACTGTTAACAAAGACTGACCACCAGTCAGAAAAGCAAAAATTTCAGTTCTCTTTCCCTTTCCCATTTTCTTACTTTCTGCCATGTGACAACCCAGTCTGGAAGTGAATGGCAAGTTCTGGTTCATGCAGTAGGGACCCCTGCCTCAGGTCTTTTTTTCTCTAAATGAAGTCTTGTCTAGGCTTGAGCCACTCATTCCTTTGTCTTTTTTCCTTGCTGACTTCCTGGTGAACAGCAGATCTGGCACACACCTCGATGTCAGTCTTTCCTCCTGGCAAACATTTGGCTTCTGGGACTGTAAGAGTGCAAGTGAGGAGAGCTGATAGAAACTGGCCGGATGGGACAGAGTCTCAAGACTGCATGCAGCTTACGAGTGTCTTTGCTGCCAGGTAGTGGTGGCACACACCTTTAATCCCAGCACTTGGGAAGTAGACACAGGTAGATCTCAGTGACTTTGAGGCTATCCTGGTCTACAGAGACAGTTCCAGGAAGGCACCAAAGCTATGCAGAGAAACCCTGCTTCAAAACACACACACACACACACACACACACACACACACACACACACACACACACACAAAGAGTGTCTTTGCTAGAGGTCAGGAATCCCCGAAGAGTGCCTGATACCTGTTTCTTCAATGTCTCCTAAAGGAGTACCTCATTCTAAAAGATATAGGTGCTTACTAGACAGTTAAGCTGCTCAATGATACCCTATTATCTGGGTACCCCTCCTGCTCTGCAGGAGCTTTCCTTTCCTTTTTTCCCCTCTTAAGATGTCACTTATGGATCTATAGTAAACTTCTCTTTAAAACTTACTCTTTGTGGTCCATGAGTTTTATTCTTCAAATTCATGAGACAGGATCCTAAAAGCTAGGATGACTTTGGTGACCAAGAGCTGAGAAAGGCTCTGTAATTCTTAAAGTTGTTCTAATATTTCCACTTATACATCTTTGTAGTTTCAAGATAGTAAATTGATATGGGATGTCCTTCTGTATGTGTATTACTTTTATTGCATAATGAATACAGCTGCTTCAGCTAATGGCTTAGCAGAGTAAAACCAGGCAGGAAATCTGAATAGGGATATATAGAGTGAGTAGACAGAATCAAGGAGACACTATGTAGCTGCCGAAGGAGACAGATACCAGAACTTACTAGTAGGCCACAACCTTGTGGTGATATATAGTTTAATAGAAATGGGTTAATTTAAGATCTAAGAGTTAGTCAGTAAGAAGCTTGAGCTAAAAGACCAAGCAGTGTTGTAATTAATATAGTTTCTGTGTGATTATTTGAGTTTGGATGGCTGGGAAATGAATGAGTGGTCTCCATTTACAACTGGTGCCCACTCTCTGGGACATGACTCCACATAAGACCTAAAAAAGCTTAAGAAAAAAACAGGGCTTCTACAGCTTCTTAGTAGCCACATTTATTTTTTTCAGATAGGCTCTGCCTGCAGGCCACAAGCAGAGGTGTGGCTCCTTTAAGATCCAGCTTCCTGGTTTGTGCTGGCAGCACAAATGCCTCTGGCTTTTTCATGAGGTCCTCTTGTGGAGCATTTAAATGGAGTTTGTGAGCAGAGTGCTGCAAATTGCTTAATGACAACATAGACTGGCTGTGTTTCTGGAGTGGGGCAGTAAGCATGACTTGCAGAGGTGGTGAACATGCTTCTGCCATGTTGGACTGGGTAGAGCAAGCAGGCAGAGCCATGGAGATGGTCCTAGTCATGCCCACTGAGAATTTGAAAAAAAGAAAACACAGGGGTTCCTTGTCAGAAAATGATTGCAGATATGCAATAAAGACAGATACAGACAAAAGTAAACCTCTGAATGGGTTACAATGTGTTAAAAAATGTATGTAGGCTTGAGAGAGAGAGGAAAAATATTATAGACAAGAGTACAGATAGTCATAGATTAAAAGAGTAAAGAAAATAAAATAAATATTAAAAAGTAATAAAGTTAAAATCATAAACCATGTTAAGATGGAATATACACAGAGAGTTTAGATTATACATATTATTGTGTTTTCATTGAATTTTTTGTATGCAGAGAGACATTTGATTCTGGGGGCTGCTAAGCTAAACCAAAATATATATTTTAAAGTTATCTTGACTTCAATATTTGAGTCTAAGGATATGTTACTTTGGAAAAGAGGTTGTGCTTTTGTTTCCATAGAGAATAGGAACCTGTGGATTCCTTCCAGGCTAATGTGGTTAGATGAAATAAGACACCCTGAAAGAGCTCTGTGAACTCTAAAATTACTTTGCCTAACAAACATCAGGAAGCAGTTTGGAGAAAATGACGTCCAAATTTCCAAAATGAGTCTTTATAAATGTTTATGTTCATTTTAAAATGACTGGTTATAATTGATTAATGGTGAGAGTCAATTTCTAAAAAATATAAGTGGGATATGATGTAGAGATAAATACTTTGCATTGATATGGATATTGGTCACTGATACATATTTAAGGTTGATTTTGTTACACTGAGTATATGTATTTCTGTTCTTGTTTAAGGTTTGTGTTTGTACAGCTCATTTGAAAATGAAATGCATAATTAAAATTATGGATTAATAGATAGTAATCTATAACAATCAAACTCGTAGTCATGTTAGTCAGGGACATATTTCAAATGGATTGGTATTCTTCAAGTCTTTCAAAGACCTACAGACTATGGCATTGAAAATGTTTTAAGAACTTATACTTTTTTCAAGAGTGAGAATTGTCTGCATCTGGTAGCACCAATTACTTCAAGAGGATGATAGGCATCAAAGAGGCTCCATATGGAGTTTGATAGCCATTTGAGTGAGAAACTGTTGTTGCTTAGACTACTTGATGATATACTTATATATTGGACATGCAGCACCCACAGAAAAATGTCTGCTGAACTTGCCAAAAGAAGGTGAGATAGTCTTTCAAGGTTCCTGCTTTATGAAAGAGTCTGCCAGATATTCTGCAGAGCTAAGAAGAAAGTGACTGACAAACTGCTAATATAGGTGAAACAGTCTTCTAAATTTTCTGCTTCATGGAAAAGTCTTCTAAATACTATGGACCGATGGGCTGAAGATGGATGTTCCAACGTTGCAGAAGAAATTTGGGTGAATGTCCAGGCAGTGAAACAGTCTCCCTGTCAATTCTAGAGTTCTGGAAGTTACTTACAATGTGCTTCCTATATACTTAGGTGATATTATATCCTAGTGTCTTTGATGGAGTTGAAGACAGGTAGTTATAATTTTCCTTAGTTATGATAAAAGATAAATTAGGTATAAAACTTTAAACTCATAAAGATAGTATAAATGATAGAGTATTTTCCTTTATTTGACAAATGTAAATGCACTAAATATTGTAACTTTATTTCTTACTTGATAACTGCTTTGTATATGTAATTTTACTATGGTAAAGTTAAAGCCTTACTTTTTATTTAGACAGAAAAGGAGAGGAGATGATGTGGGTTGTCCTTCTGTATATGTGTTGTTTTTTTGGATAATGAATAAAGCTGTTTTGACTAATGGCTTAGCAGAGTAAAGCCAGGCAGGATATCCACACAGAGATATATAGAGAGAATAGGCAGAGTCAAGGAGATACCATGTAGCTGCCAAAGGAGACAGATACTAGAACTTTACCAGTAGGTCATGGCCTCATGATGATACACTAATTAATATAAATGTGTTAATTTAAGATATAAAAGTTAATTAATAAGAAGCCTGAGCTAATAGGCCAAACAGTGTTGTAATTAATACAGTTTCTGTGTGATTATTTGGCTCTGGGTGGCAAAGAAACAAATGAGTGGTCTCCACTGCAGAAATACCTCAAATGTCCACAGAGTCAAGGTTGAAAAATATTGACATAGAATATCACTTGCATAAGTTAATTATTATAAAATATATCACTTGTGATGTTTATATATAAATTTAATGTTAATTTCCAAAATCTACATAAATTTATTATACAACCCAATATTACAAAATATGTACATTCTGTAGATTAGTGAAATATAACATGTTAGCTTGAAATATAACATGTTATACTTTACAAATCAATGATTTTTGTGTTAGGACAAAATGTACTCCCAGCAGTTTTAAACAATACAATACTATAACTAGTCTGGCAGAAATGAAGGAGTCTGTACAGACACTTGTCTCCCTCACTTTGGCTATCAGACTATGGGAAGCAGTGCACACCAAGAAATTGAAATTGTCTCAGGAATCTCATGCTGAGAGAAGAGAAAGCATAAACCCTAGGTCAGCTTATAGGTAAACACTTCTCCTGAAAAGATTTATAGTTTTTAACACCACAGAAGAGACAATGATAGGTCAGTTGTGGGCAAGACCATGCCTTGACTATGACTGCTTAGGCATGCATGATTCTGCTCCAAACTTAAATCTCAGCCTTCCTTTAAGATTCCAATGATGGACTTTTGGTTTGGAGGTGGGCATTGGGTCTTATTGTCCTTCTTCCCAATGTGATTATATTGAACAAATCTTATTTTTTTTTGCTTTGTATTATTAATTTAATTGACATTTGGAGGGTGGTGACCAACTCTAACTTGTAGGGTTATAGGCTGTGACCCTAAGTCCAGTAACAATATTTGACTATTAATTAGAATCTTAGTGTTATACAATGAGTCTTCTGAACTTATTCTTCATTTCCAACTGAAGTTTTATATCCATTGACCAGCATAGCCCCTGGGACCTCATATTTTACACTGTACTGTTGAGTTAAACCATTTAGGCTCTGTGTATAAGTGAGATTATATGATATTTGTCATTTTGTGCACACTCAACATAATGTCCTTTAGGTTCATCAATGCTATTGAAAATGACATTTTCCTCTTCTTCCCATTTCCATTTTAAAGGTGATTTTAATCAATTGGGTGGATGTCATACATTCTTTTTTCCACTCACATGTTTATGGGTATCAGCTGATTTCATGTCTTGGTCATCATGAACAGTGCTTTGATAAACACGAGAAAGATGATCCAAGTTCTTCATATTTAGAAACAAGGTTACTGGATTGTGTGTTAGTTTAATTTTTAGTTTTGAGGTTGTCCTAATTGGCATTCCTTCCAAAAATGTATAAAAGTTCCCCTTTCTCCACATCTTTAACAACAATTTCCATTTTTTATGTCTTTTGTAATAGTACTTTATTATATATATATATATATAATACTTTAAATGGGCATTGATAATTATATTCTTGTTTGAAATTGAATTGTTCAGATGACTAGTGATGTTAAAATATTTGTTCATATACCATGGCTATTTCTTTGTGATCTATTCTTCTTACCTCTTTTCTTCCCCCTTTTCATACTATTTTGTGCTGTTGAATTGATTGAGTTCCCTATATATTTTGGATATCAACTTTTTGTTGGATGCATGACTTGCAAATATTTTTTCTATTCTGTAAGTTGACTCTATACTTTGTTAATTCTTTACTTTGCTGTATAGATTCTTTTTCTGTTAAAATAATTACATTTATATAGTTTTGTTTTGTTTTCTGTGCTTTGGTCATATAGAAAATATACTCACTTCCCAGACTAGTGTCTGGGAACTTTCTCTCTACTTTCATATAGCGGCTTTACATTTTGAGGTCTCACATTTTAAATTTGGATTAGTTTTGAATTGACTGTATACTCTGTAAAACAGTGATCTGTTTTCATTTTTTTAGTTGCAAGTTAATATATGAGTTTATTATTGGGTTATTTCATTGGTCATGTATCTGTTTGTTAACTTTTCTCTTTAAAGAGCTGTAGTATATTTTGATAATTTGTAATATGATTTCAATAGCTTTATCCTTTTTGCTTATGATTCGTTTGGCTCTCCATGTTCTCTTGAGCCTCCATGAAAAATTAAGAGTATTTAAACTATTTCTTTGAAAATTGTAACTGGAAAACACCTAATTAAGTAACTAAATGACCTCTATACTGAAAACTTTAGAATAGTCAAAAGAGAAACTGAAGGCCCTAAAAGATGGAAAGACCCCCCGCTCCCCTTTACTCACGGATTGGAATAATCCATGTTGCGAATATGTTTATTTTACAAATTCATTTTGTAAAAGCAATCTACAGATTTAATGCAATTCCCACTGAAAAACTTTCAGGTTGTGGGCTTAGGCCTAATCAGGCCATACTCACATCCACAGCTTCTTTCTTATTTACACTCAAAGCTACTGTAAAGAAAATAGCAATCCTTTCACAGAGAACCACTAGGTGAATTTGTAACTCTGTAGCAGACTCCCTAGAAGAATAACAGATGGCCTAATTCTCACTTCCTCAAAGAAGTTTATAGACCAAAGTTACTGTTGGCACAGCACCTACTGATATAATGGATATGCCTTAATGTGTCCCTATTTCCTAGACCCTCTACTTACTCATGGTCACATCCTTCCCTGGAAAGCAAAACCCCTCTGCTCCCTCTGCTACCAGGAAATCAGAGTCAGACTGATTATAAGCAGTGCTGGGAACTCTTATACATGTGGTATGAAAATGCTTCCCATGATACCTACTCTGCATCATGGGTCTGAATTCTATTTATGAACATCTACTTATGAACTCTTCAGAGCCACAATACTTGTTCCTATGAAGTTAATATTTCTCATAACAAATCTTATAACAAATAAAAGTCCATCTCAGTGTCCTCTTTAAAGCCAAAACCCAGACTTTCAAATACCAACACCACTCTTCACAGAATTAGAGGTCAGTTAGCAAACCAACAAGAGGAACCTCATGAAGTAAAGCTTCCGTACAGTAAAAGACAAAGTTAATTGAATAAAGATAAATATAAAGAATGGAAAAAATTATTTGCCAACTATACATCTGATGGAGGAGTAATATCTAGATTATATAAAAAACTCAGTAAGTGTCCTATTTCTGGTTCCTGAAGCCTCCTATACCCTCCAGGTTCCTACCCTGTGGGCAACCCTCTAGTTAATAAGACATTTTCTCCTCTTTCTCTTTTGGACCCCCCTCTCCGTTTTCTTGCCTTTTCTGCCTCGGAACTTCCTAAGTTCCACAGGTTTCTTAAGCCCTTCTGTGCCTCTGTGACCATGTCTCCCCACCCCCCTGTCTCTCAGCTCCATCCTGTAAGTCTCACAGATTCTCTATGCCCTCCTTGACTTCTCTCTTGTCTCTCAGCTCCCACTCGGAGCTTATAGACACTGTCTCCAACAGAATTTCCCTCTTCCTCCACGGACTCAGATTTTATTAAAGCCTTACTCTGTTACTACAAACAGCTTGGTCTCAGTGCATTTCCATGACCTAAACTGGTGAGCTAAGTTTCCAATGGTGGCAACTTCTGCCACTGCACAAATAAATGTTCTAAAAATCTTTTATATCTAAACTTGTTCTCTCCTCTTCTGTTTCTTCCTAACTACACCTGTCCAGGACAGCTCTTACATATGGAGACCCACCTCACATCTAACCAATAGCCCATCTTAATAGGGTCAGGAAGCTGCTACATATCATGTTGTCAAAGGCCAATCCTGTTCTCCATAACTCCCTTATTCATCTCTCCTTCACCAGGGCTTGCCTATTTTCTGCATTTTTGTATGATAATTCCTGTATGAAAACAAAAATCATAAAACAGCATTAATGATAAGATTTAAAAAACAACACTATATTATTATATTTATAATTATGTATATAATTATATTATCTTATAATAAGCTATTAAAGCTCCTCTTCTATGCACTCATACAAGAAGGTAACTCATACTGTAGATGAACTTTGTAATATAAAATTCACCTGGATGGTATTAGATTTAAAAGGACATGAAGGGGTCATGGAGGGAAAGTGAGACTTGACACTATGTGGCAGGCTGAAGTTCCAGGAGAGGCTCTTGGTAAAAGCATAGCCCTGTTGCAATGAGGGTCTAAGAAACTATATAAAGGTCTGAGGATATAAAAGCTTGAGAACGTTCCGAAGGTATAAGAAAGTGTTTTAAGGTAATGACAAATGCTTCAGATTTCTTTCCCTCTCTATGCTATTGTTATAATAACATTTCAAAGATTCAGGGAGCCTATACTCAAAGGTTCAACCAGATCATCCCCAAGGTAGTGTCTGGAGACTGCTTGCCAGCAGTCAAGTTACCCAAAGGAAATACTTATCCCTCTAATACCCAAGTCAACCTCTAAAACACCTGTCCCCTATGCTTGCTTTCTTTATGATCAAATTAGACATTACTGCTGACATTAGCTAAAGACTTAGGGAGGCTGCCCTTATTGGTCCTGTAGGAGACATGATACATATCTAGGAAGGCAGTCTACCTTTTATGCAAAATGACCAATCTTTTATAATCCAATTTACAACCCTTGGAACCCCAGATAGGAGATGGGGGTCATTGGTAAACTTTACTGTAGCACTTATTGCTGCCCATAAGGCACAATCAAAATACAGAGTATACATTCCATTTTCTCCAACTCTAGGTCTAGTCACAGTAGAAAAAGTTGTCTAGAGCTCCTCAAAGATCCTTACAGTCCTAATATCACCCCTTTCAGATGATACTGATCCCACCTCCCTGTCTAACCATCTCTTATTTCAGAATATTAGTTATTTGTTCCTCTAGGATCAAACTTATGACCACCTTTTGTGGCCTCGCCCATTGTCTTATTGGATTCTCTTGCCTCACCTTGTGTTAATTGCCAAATATCACTATCACTCTTTATCTCCCCCTTGTCTCTCTCTTCAGTATCACAGATTGCTTTAATTCTCTAGCAACATGCTTTGTGGATGCACTTGATTTTGTAGACTGCAATAATTTCTTAACCCTTTGTATTACCACCCAATAATCACAATGCCTCAAATCTCTGAGGCACTCAAGTTTATTGCTGCCTAACTGCTGGGTAGTCTTGGATTTGTGCCCCAGTGTCCCTCTTTCTAAAACTAAAAATGGAATCTGGGAAGAACCCTTGCCAATCCCTACCACAGGGTCTAGAGTGACATGGCATGACAAACAAGAGATCCAGGTCATACCCTCTCTAAGCAGTCCTGGGTATAACCCCTGGCATCATCACTGAAGCGGTGGGACTGACTACTTCCCTTGCTTTTTACCATTGGTTTCCCTCTCAGTTCATTCAGGATTTTCCTCAGGTGACTCAGACCATCCTTTCCTTCCAGGGACAAATAGACGCAGTGGGCCACATAAATGCTACAAAATCAGTGAGGATTAGATTCACGAACAGCAGGAAGAGGTGATCTTTGTCTCTTCCTCGGGGAGGAGAATTGCTTCTATGTCAGTCAACCAGTCTGCTATAGTAAAAGACAAAATCTGATGATTCCAGATAGATCACGATAAACATAAGAAACAGCTTGATGCCTCTGGCTAATGGCTCCCCGGCCTCCTCCTCTGGCTAATGGCTCCCCGGTCTCCTCCTCTTCTTAATCCTGCTAGTTGCACCTGCCTTATAAACTTCTTGTCTAGATTTCTTCAACAACACCTCCAAAGGATCTCTAACCAGACTTTTAATAAGTTACTATTACAGAATTACCAACCCAGAAGTCAGCGATTTCAGAGTAATTACCCTGATGGTGAAGATCAAGTTCACTCAAAAGACTTTGACACCCTGATTTAATGGAAAATAGTCTAATGATAACATTGCCCCCTTTCCCAGCACCTAATTGCTTATCAATAATAAACAAAAAAGGGGGAAGAATATAAGCCCCTTGAGCCACACGAGTGGCCAGGCTCCTCCCCAGGGACCTCCAACTACCAGGATAACTTTCCCTTCCTAGATGTACGTAATCCACCTTTCTGTTTTTTTTTTTCTCTCCCAAAAAATCTCTTGTGTGATGTAAATGGGCATTTCCTGTCCCAACCTTCTGCCTGTTCCCAAATACTCGCTTGGCAGCCACTTCCCAAATTACCACACAGAGGCTTATATTAATTATACATGCTCATCTGACAGCTCAGACTTCTTATTAACTAGCTCTTACATTTAAGTTAACCCATATTCCTTATTATTGCTCTGCCACATGGCAGTACCTTCATTAGCATGGCATGTACATCTCCTGCTCCCTCTGCATCTTCTGGCAACTTCTTTGACTCTGACCTTCTCCTCTCCACCATCCTTAGTTTGGTCACTCCACCTTTACTTCCTGCCTTTCTACTGGTCATTCAGCATTTATTAAACCATTTTGAGTGACAAATCTTTACAGTAAACAAGAGTTTTATTCCACAGCAGTATAAGGCTTGTTGTGCAGTGCAGTAAGACTTTATGGTATTCCGTGGCTCCTGACTGCTAGGATACCGTTCCATCTGAGCTATTATTACACTAACAGTGCCCAGCTGGTGATGCTGTTTAGGAAAGCTATATAACCTTTATTTAGAAGGTAGAGCCTCACTAGAGGTGGTTTTCTGGGAGAGGGCCTTGAGGAGTTATAGCCCAGTTCCATTTCTGCTTACTCTCTGCTTCCTGAGTGTAGATGCACTGTGATCAGTGAGCCTCTTATTCTTGACATCATGCCTCTCCCATTTGCAGCCCCACCTTCCTTGGCAGGATGGATATTATCTCCCTGGAACCATAGACCCAAATAAACCCCTTTTACCTAAGTTGCTTTTGTCAGGATAGTAAATCACAGCAACTGGAAAAGTGATTGTGGCCTACCCTATTGTTGAACAACCCACCTGTTCTGAATATAGGACACCAAAACACCAAGCTGGAACTAAACTAGATGTTTCCTCTTTGCTACTAGCATTCACAGTGCTGGAAGGTACTATGTAGACTGTTAGGGGAGAAAAGTCATCAGCAATCACACTCAGTTGTGGAGCCTGTGTATTGCAATGTTGACCCGCCTAATGCAATGTACTCATAGATGTGATAGTGATGTGAATGTACTATGGTTAATCTGTCATGTCCTGATTGGATCTGAGGCCCACTCCATGGGAACAAATACAAGTTTGGTACTGCAGACCTACTGTGGTAGTTTGAAAGAAAATGAGTGGCAATATTAGGAGGTGCAGCCTAGCTGGTGTAGATGTGGTCTTGTTGAAGGAAGTCTCATAAATGCTCAAGCCACACACAGTGAGACAGACCTCTTCCTGTTGTCTGAAAGTCAAGAGATGTAGGACACTTGACTACTTCTCCAGCATCATATCTGCTTGCAAGCCACCAGATTGCACCACGATGATAATGGAATAAACAATTGAGAATGTAAATCACCCAATTAAATGTTTTCCATTCTAAGAGTTGCCACAGTCATGGTGTCTTTTCACAGCAATAGAAACCCTAACTAAGACAGAAGTTAGTACCAGGGACTGGGGTGTTGATGTGAAAGGCCTGACCATGCTTTTATTTGGAGGAATTTGAACTTTTCAAGTCTATTGGTGGAAACATCAGAGAGGCAGGTTACAGCAATGGGAAAAATTCCTGCCATAGTTAGGGATGATGACAAAGCATCGCTATGGGGAATATACTGCACCCTAAAATGTAGGTGGAGTTTTCCTGTCCTGATACAGCTTTCAAACAAACACACTGAGGCTTATATTAATTATAAATGCTCAGCCAATAGATCAGGCTAATTACTAACTAGGTCTTACATTTTAAGTTAACCTATATTCCTTATTAATGCTCTGCCACGTGGTGGTACCTTTATTACCATAGTATGTACATCTCCTACACCCTCTGCCTCTGTCTGGCAACTCCAGACTCTACCCTCTCCCTCCCAGCATTCTCCTGGTCTGACTCTACTGCCTAACCTTTTCCTGTTCAGCTATTGGCCAGCCAGCTTCTTTATTCAACCAAAGACAGCGACAAATCTTCGCAGCATACAAGAGGATTATTCCACAGCACTAACAAAAGGCCACAGCATGAACTAGGTACTGAAGCCTTTAGTCTGTTGTGTTTGTGGTGACCTTGCAATGGTTCAGTCATCGTTATCACAGCTGTCCTTACTTATATGGAATCTTCCTGTGTTTAACCCCTCTCAGGGATACTGATTCTTTCCCCATCTCCCCCATCAGCATTTCAGGAATCAGGGATTTCATTTATTCTTTGCTTCCCCAGGGAGGCTATGACTAGTGGGATCTTGTTTGTTGATTCTTTCCCTTAGTGTCATAGGTCCAACTGTGCTCAGTCCAGACAGTCCTTTGGACCAGACTAAGACGTGGCTTTGGGCTTTATTGATCACATTGTTATGCTTGTCTTTCTCAAACAGTTGAGGCTAAATGACTTCAAAGTGGTCTAGTCCTAAGGACAGACAGATGAGCTTTGTAATTAACTCCTAAGAGCCTCAGGTCTCTCTTGTCTTATAATTTCAGGTGAAAGGAAATAAAGTTAAATGTCATTTTAGTTCTATGAGAATTAATTTCCAGCTACACCAAAAAATTTTTCACAATGCTCTGAAGTTTTAGTGGTCAAGTCTTCCAGTTGTATTGTGGTCTCTATATGTTCTGTAACTTGGGTTTGAAATGTTCTTCAAAGTCTAGGGGTGCTGAAAGCCCATGGTGATACTGAGTGGCCGTGAAACTAACAAAGGCTAGTTCGAGCAAGTTATATCATTGAGGGCAGCCAGAGGAGATATTGTCACCCTTGGCCGTTTCTCTTCTTTTCTTCCTTCTTAGCCACCAAGGATGAGGCAGTTTTGCTCCACCATGTGATTTGCTGCCTAGCCACAGTCTAAAGCAATTGGGCCTACAGGAACCTTTGATCCTAACTAAACCTTTCTTCTTTACAAGATGGTTGTCTCTAGTGTTTATTTCATCAATAGAAAGCTTATTAATACAACAAGGCAAAGACAGATGGACTTTGTCTCTCAGGCAACTTAAAGCTTTGGGGGTTTGTTCTTAATTTTGCTTCCATACGAAGAATTCTTACTTTTATTGGGATAGAAGTTGTATTATTATGAAACCTTAGACTCTTGCTATTGTTAAGAGCTTCTCATTATTGAGAAATCAATAATGGCCAATAACTTTCTTCATTTCTCTTAAGATGGTAAGACTTTTTTATCTTCACTGGAGGAAATAAAAATCAATTCTCTTTCTAGACACATTCTCATGTGCTTATATACTGGCAGATGGAGCCTGCCCTGGTATACAGCCTGCTGGCCTTGAAAGTATTTTTTTCCAGATAAAACCAGAATGTCAAAATGGTGCAAATTATTAAACTCCCATAGGGATATTTGATGCTCCTATAGGATATTGGAGAGATCACAAGAAGAGGTCCACAGCTTTCATTCTAAAGTTCCTGTGGCTTAATTTTCCAGGAGTAATAAGGAGAAGAGGTCATCTTGTAGGGCTGCTTGGTTCCACCTCATGCAATGATTCCCATTTATCCTTAGAAAATAAATACTTTCCCTCTAGAAACTAAGAATAAATCAGAATGACATATTGATTTCTGTGGAGCCCACTACAGATACATTCATTCAAATGCCACTCCAGGTTCACGTTCGCCAGAAACTATTAGCAGAATTATTGGAAGGGATATTTCTAATAGTGCTTCCAGTTCAAGTGTCGGAAGAGACTTAAATTAATGCCAGAAAGGGCCCTTATAACTTGCGGATAAAAAATAGAATTATTTTACCTTGGTCCAGAGGACGCCAGAGAGGTAATCATCCACACAAACACATCTTAGTTTGCAGTTCTGGCTCCTGAGAAGCTTTATAGGACATCCCAGACCCCCACGTCATTGCCTTCTGCAGTTAAACTGAAGCACACTGGGGTCTGAACTGTCACATGGAATACAGCCGCAGCCCTTAGGCAGAGGTTCTCAGCAAGGGACTTCGATCCACTTGTGTGATCTCTTCTGTGCAAGTTGCTTTCTTCTCTATGCAACTGGGATGAATGATTTTTAAATACCTTTCTACCTCTCAAAGTCTAGTCTTTAATCTATTGCATTTCTCAGCTGTGTGCTCACAAACTTGGAAATAAATCCCTGGTGAAAGGGGCAGCTGGTAAATTTCTGAACCTTACAGAACAGACCCGTGTAGTATAATAGAGGCGACGGTGCAGCATTTGTTAGGATTCTTTTATTGTGTTTCTAGTGTTTGAGTTCCAACTTCATCACGCAGTTGGCCTTAGTGAATACAGTCTCTTCACTATGGTGGGATACTAAGAGACTTGACTCCATAGGGGCCAGTGAGTCCATCTAACAAAGCCCTCTGCAGTATGCACTTCCCATAGAAACTAAGCCAAATCTACATAATACTCAGGAAATTGAACTCTGAACAGTGAGAAGGAAAAGAAAAGAGTTTCAGGAGGGCTGACATTTCTGTATGTGAAGCCATGTGTGAGGGGCCATAAGGAAGGAAAGATGGGCATGAAGTGTGAGGTGGTAAGGGCAAAAGTGAACACACAAAGATGAGGTGGGATCTTTTAGTCTCTCACTGCCTCCAAATCTCCCACTGCAACCACACAGATGTCTTGCAGGGGAAGCTGCCACTTTTCATTTCAGAGCCAAAGGATGCATGGCTCATGACTCACAGTCTGGTTTACCTTCATCTTTTGAACATGGCAAGGAGACTTGGGTGGGTATGAAAATGTGTAAATGTTTCATGTATGCCTTTGTCCTTATTCAAGGAAGGGAAGGGAATTCTGGAAAATATATATTTCAGTTTAGTTAACTTTACAGAGTATAAATACCTGAACTAAGTTAATGAACCTTGCTATTCCTCTTTAGAAAAAGGTGTCTAAATATCCTATTTAAAGTCACCCCCTTCAGTGTAAGTCAACAGTTCTCCACCTTCCTAATGCTGTGGTGATCCTCAACCATAAAATTATTTTCATTGCTACTCCATAACTGTAAAATTTCTATTTGTTATGAATCATCTCATAAATGTCTGATACACAGGATATTTGATATGTGGTCCTTATGAAAGGGTTGACTGACTCCCTAAGGAGTCGTGACCCACAGACTGATAACCACTGCCATAATCCATTCTGTTTAGAATTGCCTTATTTATTCATTTGTATCATTTATATGTTTATATTTTTTGTCTTGCAAGATTATAATAAAAGCTTTTTTAAATATAGGAATGGGATTTCCTTGGTCACCACTGTCATAACCAAAACCAGAGCTATGCCTAGAGCATACTAGGTACTCAATGACTGTTTAGTGACAATGGTTGAACCATAGCATGTATAAAAGTATTTGAATCAATTCGTAAATAGGAAACCCTAAACCTGAAACCAGCATTTGGATTATGGTTATGTGTCAGGTTCTAAGTGAGGATTTGCACAGTGAATTAGGTAGGGCTGTATAGAGAACAACCTAAAGTTTTAGTGGCTTCTCAATAGCTTTTCCTTATGATACACTTAAATTATTTTCTGTGTATGAATAAGCCTGTCTTGCCTCCATATGTGTATGTACCATGTGTGTGCAGTGCTGGAGGAGGCCAGAAGAAGGAATCAGATCCTCTGGAACTGTAGTTATAGACAGCTCATAGTCACCATGAGGGTACTGGAAACTGAACTTGTGTCCTGTGCAAAAGCATCAAGTGCTCCTAACCACTGAGCCATCTCTCCAGCACCATGTAAATAATCTTAGTGAATGGGCACTGCTGACGGAAGGTGTCCTTCTCAAAAGGCCTCATGACCACCTTTTTGGATTCCATGGGAACAGGACATTATTGTTTTCTGTTCCCAGCCAATCAAATTTTGGAAGAGGGCATAATGGTTCTTTGAAGACCTTACTTGGAAGAAAGACTTGTAATTTCTACCCACATTTGATTAGTGAGAGCTTGCCTACCATCTGTAATGAGCAATGAGTCAAACCCTCAGGAAAAAATTGAAATTGTTATTGGCAGTCTTTCTTCATTATGTAGTTGTTTGTTTCTGCAAGTTGATTGACTGATGTTGCTTCAAACCAGAAATCAAGCTTAATGAGTCTACATCTTGATTCTTTGTGTGTATTTATATGCATGCATGTGTGGTATATGAATATATACCTCCATGTGTGAGTGACCAGGGATATATGTCAGTAAGAAGGTCAGAGATCAATGTCAGGCATCTTTCTCAATTGCTGTCCACCTTATTTTTTCGGTCGGAATCTCTCATTGAACTTGTAGCCCACCAATTTGTCTAGTAAGCTGCAAACATTTCCCTGTTTATGCCTTCCAAGTGCTGATACTACAAGTGTACAGTACTTCAGGTGGTCTTTTATGATGTGGGATTCCCCTGTGTATGCTGTAAATATCATTGGTTAATAAAGGAACTGCTTTGGGCCTATAGCAGAACTATACTTAAGTAATTGGCTAAGCAGTAATTTAAATATTATAGTTACTGTGTGATTATTTCAGGGCTGAGCAGCCGGGAATCAACAAGTGGCCTCCCCCAACAAGTTTACATGCCAACATGGCCAACTAAAATTCATTTAAAACCTGAGATGGCTTACAAAGGAATTCTAGACACTAAAAGACAAAGTTTAGCCACATTTCTTTTCCAAATGGGCTTTGCTTACTGGCAGCATGCTGCAGCTCCTTTAAGAGAGGTTTTCCTGATTCAGTGGTAGCAAAAAGAAAGCTGCAGTTTTGAAATGCCGGCTTCTTGGGCTGTGCTGCTAACACAAACTCTGGCTTTTTCAAAAGATTGAGCATTTTTTTTTATTAAATTATAAAAGTTTCCATTTCAGCCCCTCCTCCCAACACCCTCCCACTCCCCCACTTCCTCTCCTCCTCCCTCTCCATCCCCTAGAGCAGTCAGGGTTTCCTGCCCTGTGGGAAGTTCAAGTTCCTCCCCCCCTCCCTCCAGGTCCAGGGAAGGTGAGAGTCCAAACAGACTGGAGCACCAAAATCCAGTATATGCAGAGGAAGCAAGTCCCAGTGTCATTGTCAATGGCTTTTCAGAAAGGCTCCGGGCCAGACACATTCAGAGAATCTGGTTGGATCACGTCCTCGTTCAGTCCCAGTCCAACAGGCCTTGGTGAACCCTCATTATATCAGTCCCCTTGTATCAGTGGGTGCTCGCATCCCTCGCAGTCCTGATTACTTTTTTTATTTTCTTCATCCTTCTGCTCCTCATTTGGACCGTGGAGTGCTCAGTTCGGTGTTCCAATATGGGTCTCCGTCTGTATCGCCATCCAACGTCGGATGAAGGTTTCCTCTGCCCTTGCCTTCTTTGCTCACATTCTCTTTCCTCCTGCCTCTCATTTGGACCTAGGGAGCTAGGTCCAGTGTTCCAACGTGGGTCTCCGCCTCCATCTCCATCCATCGCCAGATGAGGGTTCTGGGACTCTTGTTTAAATGGAGTTTGTGAACAGAGTGCGACAACTTGCTTAATGGCAACATAGACTGGCTGTGTACCTAAAAATGGGGCTGTGAGCATGGCTCTCAGAGGCAGTAAACAGCTCTGCCATGTCAGATTGGGCAGAGCAAGTAGATAGTACTGTATATACCCTAATAACGCTACAGTTTAGATTTTTAAAGAAGTGCTTAGCATTTTAAGAATCATTCCTGGTCAGAATATAATTATAAATACACAATAAAGGCAAATTCATATAAAAAGACTTCTAAATGGGTCACAGTGCTAGATAAATGTACTTAGGCTAGGGAGAGAGAAGAAAAAGAGTACAGAGAATTGTAAAAAGAAGTAAATGGTTTTTCAAAAAATAAAACAAAGTCTTTAAAAAATCAGAATAAACTTGTAGAAAAAGTAATAAAGAAAAATAAGCACATAAAGATGGAATATACACAGAGAGTCTGAATTATGTATATTATTGTGTTTTCTTTGGATTTTTTGACTGTGAGGAAGCTAAGTATATTTCATTGTGTGGGTGCTAAGCTAAACCAACATACTTATTTTAAAGGTATCTTGAATTCAAAATATGAGTCTAAGGATATGTTGCTTTGGAAAAGAGGTTCTTCTTTGTTTCCACAGATGATGAAAACCTGTGAATTGCTTTCAGAATAATATGGTTTGACGGACCAAGAGCCCCAAATGGTTGCCTTGAACACCCCCCAAAATTACTTTGCCCAGCTGCTGACTGAGATGAACCTAGCATGCAAGATAAGTCATGAAAGACCTGATTAACAGCACCCCCAGCAGGAAGTAGTCTAGAGAACTCTGCCCAAATTCCCAAATATTGTTTATAAATGTTTGTTTACATTTAAAGGGAGATATGCTACAGAGATTTTCATTGCTATGGATCTTGGTTTATTGATACAAATATAAAGCCAGTTTTGTTATACTATGTGTATATATATATATATATATATATATATATATATATATTTCTGCTCTTGATTAAGGTATTGTGTTTGTGCAGCTTATTTAAAAATGTAATGTAAATTAAGAAATATAGGTTAATAGGTAATCATCTATAATAGTCAATCTTGTAGTCATTTTAGTTAGATTTTCTAGCTGTACAGAGATGTATTTCAGTTAGATAGACATTCTTCAAACTTTTTAAAGACTACAGAATATGGCATTTAAAATGTTTTAAAAACTTAGGACTTTTTATGACAATGAGATATGTCTTCTCCTAACAGCACCAATGATTTCAAGAGGAAGATGAGCATTGAAGAGGCTCCTCATTGAGTTTGCTAGCCACTTGGGCAAGAAACTGCTCTTGCTTGGACTGCTTGATGGTATGCTATATGAACTGAACATGTAGGACCCACAGAGAAATGACTGCTGAACTTGCCTAAAGGTGAGTTGGTCCTTTGGGGTTTCCGTTTCATGAAAGAGTCTGCCAGACATTGTGCAGGACACAGAAGAAAGTGACTGACAAGCTGCCAATATAGGCAGAAATGTCTTTGAAATTTCCTGCTTCATGAAAAAGTTTGCTGGATAATATGGGCCTATGAGCTGAAGATTCGATGCCCCAACAAAACAAAACAAAAAACTTTGGGTGACTATCCAGGCAGTGAGATGCCTCTGTCAATTCTAAAGTTTTAGAAGTTGCTTACAATGCACCTCCTGTTAACTTAGGTAATATTATATCCTTCTGGAGTCTTTAATGGAGTTAAAGAATAGATAAAAAAGTAGATACAAATATTGTAACTGTAGTTCTTACTTCATACCTGTTTTGTTATATGTAGTTTTACCCTGTTGAAGATAAAGCTTTCCTTTCATTTAAACAGAAAAGGGGAGGTGATGTGTGATTCCCCTCTGTATGCTGTATATCATTGGTTAATAGAGGAACTGCTTTGGGCCTATAACAGAGCTATAGGGAAACAGATATAGGTGGGGAAAACTAAACTGAATGCTGGGTGAAAGGAGACAGAGTCAGGGAGAAGCCATGAAGCCACATTCAGACAGATGTGCTGAAATTTTGCTGGTAGGCCACCACCTCATGGTGATGCACAGATTAATGGAGATGGGTTAAATTAAGATGTAATAGTTAGCCAATAAGAAGCTATAACTAATGGGCCATGCATTAATTTAAATAATGTAGTTTCTGTGTGATTATTTTGGGGCTGAGCAGTCAGAAACCAACAAATGGCCTCCCCCAACACTTTTAAAATATGTATACTGGGGATCCAAACTCAGATCCTCATAAGCAAGCAACAAACACCTTACCAATTAAGCCATCTCCCCAACCCTTTGTTTTAAATCTATATACTTTGATAAAGATACTGAAACTATAATAGAATTAATGTATTAGGATTACTTCTCGTAAAATATTAGTAAGCTATTTGTACTATAGATTTTGTTTTTGAATCAGTATCAGGTTTCTGACCTTAGGCATGAGTTCATTTAAGAATAAAAGTGTGGCCAGAATATTTTCATTCTCAATTGAGTGACTGTTATGGTTAATGTAAAGTGTGTGTGTGTGTGTGTGTGTGTGTGTGTATGTGTGTGTGTGTGTGTGTGTGTGTGTGAACATTAATTGAAGAAGACATCATGAAGTTGACAGGGAGAGGGAGCGAGGGGATATGGAAGGGATTGTAAGGTATAACGTTGTGGTGGAAATTATTTTAAAACAGTACTCACAAATGAAGTTCTCTAAAAAGCAACTAAGAGTAAAATAGTAATTGTCATCTTAACAGGATCTATACTCTCTAGGAGATGGGTCTTTCTTTGGGTATGACTCTAGGGCATTGTCATGATTGCTAGTTGAAGAAGGTGACAGCACCTGCCCACTATGGTGACACCATCCGAGAGGCAAGGGATCCTGGACTGTGTGAGCCTGGAGGAAATGACCTGAGGTCTAGAACATGTTCATTCATTGCTCCCTTCCCCTAACTGTGGGTTTGAAGCAGATGTGACCAGTTGCTCTAAGCTCCTGTTGCCATGATGGGCTATAACCTAAAACTGTGAACTATAATTTCCAAGGTTGCTGTCACTAGTGTATTTATCCCAGCATGAGAAAAGAAAACTAGAACAGTGAATTTGACACTTTGTTTAGAAAATGGCAGTGGAATAAGAAAGGCTGTGCCATTAGAAGAAAATTCTGGAATGTACAAACAAGTCATGAAAATCACCCAGGAGAGTCCATACATGTGACATTGTTGAAATTATTCTAGAGCCTTTTATATTTGTGGTTCATTATAAAACCAATAATAATGTTAATTTAGCAGAGGAGTTGATTTTTACAGTGCAGCTGTGTGGCATAGAGAAAGGCATGTAATTTATGGGACAACTGGGCCTTTGTTGTGATTCTAGCTATGCATCTTAGTTCCTATCCAAGTGGCTCAGCCTCTTTTAATTAATTAGCACATCTGTAAGTGGCTAAAGGAGAGTGACGAACCAATTCAACCGATGGTTTGGTCTTCCTTGGCACACAATAAATGCTCCAAAGATGGCAATTTTTAATTGCTCTTTCTTTTAGACAATTTTTGCAAGAAACATGTCACTCTCTATAAAGCTTTCTTTTTTTCTGGAATATTTTCTGTTGCTTGGAGACTAAGTTCAAATGTGGCTTGTGCATCATAATTTGAGTCTTATATCCAGGACTCTAGCTGAGTCTCCATCAGATCACTTTGTATCTAGGAATTCTGTGTGTATTTCTTTCACATGTCACTAAAAAGCTCTGTTATAAAGATGAGAAAGATACTGTCCTAGTGTTGTCTCCATATGTCAGAATCTAAGTACCCACTGAAAGTGTCTTTAATAAGGACGCAGGCAATGATCTGGAAGTTAACGTGTAAAAA
Source organism: Myodes glareolus (assembly GCF_982192425.1). Lineage (NCBI taxonomy): Eukaryota > Metazoa > Chordata > Mammalia > Rodentia > Cricetidae > Myodes > Myodes glareolus. The sequence goes on from NC_142032.1 coordinate 46,562,057, forward strand.
CCAGGTTATTAGCAATAAAATTCAGCTACTTTTATTACAGCTTCATTGTCTTAAAATACCTTATATATTATGAACTAACAGGGTTCCTTACTACAAAGACTCTATTTTCATGAATAGATTCATGAAAGAGGTTGGTAAAAGCAGAGCCAGAGATGTGATAACAGGATCTCAGGACTTATCAATGTCGTCATCCTTCCAGAATCTCATTTTTGCATGCTTAACCATGATGATCCTTTATTTTAAAGCTAGTGCTTCACCACTGAGTTAAAATACACAAATAATTTATGAGCTCCCAGTACATTATTTTTTTCCTCAAGGCATTGGCTATGCATGGTATTGCTGCACTTGATAGCTGGTTAACCCAGGAAGATACCCTTCTCTATCATGATTTAGAGGGAGGCAACTTCCATCCCTAATGGTGTAAGCACTTTTGTCTGTTACTAGCAGAATGAATACATATGAGGACTGTTAATTTAGCTCTAATGTGGGCTTCATGAAAAAAGCTATAGGGGTTCTATTTACTTGGTAGTAAACAACTTTGGAATCCGTGTGCTTTTCTTTACTGAAGACTTGCTTAGTGCATTGGAAAAAAATTCTATTAGTTTGCCTCATTTAGTAGTCACCGACAGCCTGACACACAAGCCAGTGGCACCCATTAAGGGCAGTGTGACTCTTTGCAGCAAACTGAACCAAGCCATCTGAATTCAACCCCAATGGCATCATTCAGCAGGCCAGGCAGAGCCATGATTTAGGATATTCCCAACATTTTATGGCGATTTGTTTCATTTGCCGCAGGCCCATAACGATGCAAATTGCCATAAAGTGGGATAATCAGGCAGTAGAAGTGTCATAAAACTGCAGGGGAAACAAATTTCCTTCTTGGAACTTTGCATGCCGATGAACATGGGTGGGGGGATAAATGTGGACCTGGCTTTCCCAGTGTTCTCTGGTTGCCAAAGTCTGTGCCAAGCAGAAATGACTCCATTTTGTCAATTTGAGCTCATTTCAAGCTAAGGAGCAGTAGTGAAAGAGAACCTGAAAATATGAGGATACTTTGGGCCAAAATCTTTTTCAGATGCGTGGCCTCTGCTACCAGAAGCAGTGGCCCAGAGTGGGAAGGCCAAATGTATGCCATTAGATAGATGGAGGGCAAATGGAAGGACAACTAGGGGTTGGCATGCTTTGGCCCTCTGAAATGTCACAGTACTTCTCTCGATACATTTTTGGGATGAGGCCCCTGTCTCTCTTGCCATGAAAGGCTTGTGCCACAGTGAGAAACAACGAGCTGGAAATAGCAAGGTTAGGGCACGGTTCTCTGGGCCCCGCTGAGAACTGGAGTGAGGTTGAGATGAAAGCGTCCATGCTCACATATTCATTGATTGCCCTTCAAATGAATGGAAAGTTCTCTGCAGTGCCTGAAAAGGAACTCTCCCTTTGTCTTCCTGCCTCCTCATTTCTATTTTTTCCTCCCAGCTCATGGATCATTTGCTGGTGTCAGGAATCATGAGTCATCCCCAGAAGACCCACAAGACCTGGAGTTTTCAGGTCTTCCTCTGTTGCTGATAATGGGTTGCTTTCTTTACCTTTTATATTTGTATTGCCCATTCTGTTCCCTGGTTTGCAATATAATTACATTAGTGCCATTGGCTTGACAGTCCCTTACAGATACATTCCATACCTTGGCTTCTGTGAAGTGAACTCTTGACAGATATCTCAATAACACAGCAATTCTATGCCAAGCTTTTGGTGTAAGCCCTAAAATTATTTTCTCCTTTAAAAATGTAAAATATAACCCAGGAAGAGCATCTCTGAAAGTCCTCTGATTTGATTTCATAAACCAAATTTACCATGAGCTCCAGATGAGCAGGATTGTTTCCCAGTCATGACACTGCTGTATCCCAAGTCATGAAACCGCGAAGCTGGTGGGCGTGGTGCGCTCTCCTGAGGGAAATAGATTCTTTTTTCTATTTTTAATTGTGAAGATGTGAACAGCATGCTGCAAGATGTTGAGTGAATTGGATCCCTTTCTTTCAAAAAAACAAGCTCCTCTGGGTGGTATATTCTACAGGTGTTGTCTTACAGAATACGTAGAGACTAGGTTCTTCATAACTGTGCACTGAAGTGTAAAGTTGAAATTTCACATTGGCAAAAATCTGAGCAAATGAAAAATTATATCCAGGACACAGAAAAATAAACCCACTAGAAATTCTTACCATGTTGGTGAAGTGTCTGAGTGCAATATTCCACGCAACTCTTATGTTGGACCTATCCTTAATTATTTTAATTAATTAATTTTAATGTTAATAATATTAATTGATAGCCTTGTGTGTGTGTGTGTGTGTGTGTGTGTGTGTGTGTGTTTGTGAGCTCACATGCATGTCTGGAAGTGAGCATGCTGTGCATGCTGTTGAGGTCAGACAGCTTTGTAGAATCAGTTCTCTCCTTCCATCTCCCCGTGGCTTTGGGGGGCTGAACTCAGGTCTTAGGCTTATGCGACCAGCGCTTAACCTGCTGAGCCATCTTGCCAGCTCTGAAGTAGGTACTGCTTGAGCAGAGTGTCAGTGGTCTCCGCAAAGAGCCACTGTGTGCCGTTGGTGGTCTCCTTAATGTGTTTTTCAACTCTGATATTCTTCTCCTCTCAAACTTTCTACTGTCTTTGGACCCCTAACTATTATTTCTCTATAAATTATTCCATGAATGAAATTTCCCTCATCTGTTTCTACCCATAGACACTCACTCAAGGCCCTTATAATACCAGCTGATTGAAGAAACCCAGGTGTTTTAAGTTGAAAAGGAAATGATAGATTATATTCTCAAAGAAATTTTGTTTGGAAAGCAGCTTTTTTTCTGTTTTTAAGTATGACATTTTAAAATTTTACTTTTAGTTTATTTTGTTTTTAATAACATTTTAAACAATATACTTTGATCATGCTTTCACCTTCCCACCAAACTCCTTCCAGATCCTTTCTAACTCCTTAACTATCCACTTCCTCTTATCCCTCTCTCATAAAAACACCAAAAACATAAAAAACTCAAAGCAAAAAACAGCAAAAACTAAAATTCAAAACAATAAGATAAAAAATCAATAAGACAAAACAAAACAAGAACAATTACAAAACCAAACCAAAAATAACCGAATACCAAAATCTCTTGATGGCATCACACAGACAAATGACAAGGATATTGATTTAATGTATAAAAATACAAATATTATAAGGAGTATTTCTGTTATGTATGGGAGGTGATGGAGAATTAATTAAATGTAGTAATTTATAACTCATTTGCTTCTTAGTAGAGAAAAGATTTTTATCTTTTAAGTGTTAGGAAGTATGTTCAACTGTGTGTGTTTTAAGAGAGTGGTGAGGTGGATAAAAGATGCTATCCTAATATATAGGAAGGTAGTTAATGAAGGCAAATTTCTATTTGGATAGTAGACCATCAATTCAAGGAGTAAGTCTCATGTAGAGTTCTGAATGACAATAAAATGAGAAAGAAATGGAAATGGTATTTTTATTGGCACACTATGTGTTCTCCTGTTAATATTCAAGATTTAATCGTAGAACCGCCAAAGAGCCTAGTTGTGATGGCGATGGGGCCTACAGAGACGGGAAGAATATACTTGGAGTGCTCACTCAGCCCAAACCATTGGGTGGCTTTTTATTTACTTCAGTCACTAAGATGATCTCAATGCAAAACCAACAATGGTATTGTTACTTTGGACCCAATTCTGATCAAACGGTAAGAACAGTGTGAGTATTTACAAATCCATAGTTCGATAAATACACTAGAAATTGTGTGTGACTGGAAATATTAGAAATGTGAAAACATCTTTCCAGAAGCATGAATGGGACAAAGGATTCTAAATTCAGACAAAGGGGATTTTAGAAATTAGAGATAAATTATTAGTAAGATGAGGCATTTTTAAAAATTATTTTTATTTTTTGAAGTTAAAATATAAATATGTTGATTTTTTCCCTCCTTCCCTTTCCTCCCTACAACCCTTCCCATTGCCTTCTTTCAAATTCATGGTCTCTATTATTTAAATTGTTGTGTGTGTGCGCACACATACATACACATGCATACACACACGCATGTGTATAATATGTGGTACTAAATACATAAATACAACATTATCTGTCTGTATAATATTACCTGTAAGTACAATAATCCAGGTTAATTGATATTGAATAACCAATTTTAGTTTTTTCCCCAAAGAAGAAGATTTTCCTCATTCTCAACATTCTATAGGTACCTGTAGCTCTTTGTCTAGGATTGGGGCCCCACGGCAATTCCCCTGTCTATATTAGCAAGTCTGTTGGTGCTGATAATGTCTTGATTAGGCATCCATGATGAAATCCTTCATGGGTGTAGCTTTCCTGACATTTCTAAGAGGTGAAATCTCGCAGAAACTTCTTGTTCTGCTGGCTCTTACAATCTCTCTGTCCCCTCCTCAGCTAAGATCCTGAGTGTTAAGTACAGGAGTTGCATTGTATATCTCTTGAGATTGAATTCTTGCCATCCTGGAGAATTTGATCACAAATATTGCATGTACATACTTTGCTGCAGGATATAGGAAGTTCTACAACACATTACAGGCTCCAACTCACCTTCGAGAGAGAAGTAAAATCAGTAATTTTTTAGATGTCAAATGTATATTTCAGGTTAATGGATTTCTATGATAACTTGGTACTAAGCACTACCATATGGTCACGTGATTCCTAGGATTTGATTACCTTTATATAAAGCAGATGTATCAACAGTTGCTGAATGCCAGTGGGTTCATCTGAGAAGAAAGGGAGCTACAGAAAGTTCTCTTACACATGCAGTATCACAGTCCTGGTCCCAGAGTTCTGGTGGGATGTGACCTGTTCAAACGTACAGGAATAGGACCAGAAAAGGGATTTCCAAAAGAAGTATTACACACACACACACACACACACACACACACACACACACCACACACGAAGTATGAGACACATTCACCAGCAGGTATATCCTCAGATTTCTTATCCATCATGCTTGATATCCAGTATATTTTTTTTTCTAACATGCCCTTATTTCCAGTAGCAACACTGTGGAGTGAAAAGGGGCCCATTCTGTAAGGAGTCATTCTTTTATTGACCTGCAATTAGGAAATAGGATAATGCCATACCCTCTGCCTCATTTTTATTACATTTTTAATAGAAGCCTAGTATTAATAGGGTCAAGCATCTTGGTTCATTTGGGTTAAATGGACTGTTTAAAAGCACTCAGAAACTATACATATATACATACAACCTGGAACTTTGCAAAAGGGATATGGAATGACCCAGGTGATAGAAGTGATTCTGTCTGGCCAGTGCCATCCAAGAAAAGGAATTTGAGTCACAGACTCATGTCAAATGAAAGAACAGAACCAGAAGACACTGGCAGAGCACTTGAAGGTTCCATCTCCCCAGCCTCCCACTTTTGTGCTTTTGATACAGATTCTCTGTCTATAGTCCAGGATATCCTGGAATTCACTGTATAGCCCATGCTGGCCTTAAATTGCTAGTAATCCCTCCACCCAGACCTTGAACTGCTGAGTTGTACAGATATAAGCCACCATGCACAGCAGATAATTTTTGTTATGTGTATAATGGCTATAATTTTAAATTATTGGAGCAAGATTTTTCTAAAAATAGAGGCCATAATAAATACGATTCACCTTTCTGCATCTGTATCTGTCTTTTCTGCTCCCCTATGTAGAACTCATGCTCTGGCCAATGATGTGGAAGAGAGTACTGCCCTAGATTGTGTCTTTCAAGGGCGGAGGAGGGTACCCTTCTATCTAGTGCAGCAGGGGCTGCTGGGATTCCTTCCTTGTCAGTGTGTGGAGGACAGTAAGGGAACGTCTGGGCCTCCCTTGACTCTGTGAATCAGGGCTTTCACATCAACTATGACTTTTATGGAACAGTAAGAAACATGCCCTAACTTCTGTTTTTGTTTTACTCTTGGGAGTCATAATAGACTCCCAAGAGTCAGGATAGAATTTCATTTTTGTAAAAAGTAAAAAAGAAAAAAAAACCAAACAAACAAAGAAAAAAAATCAGTTCAGTTGAGAGCAAAAGAGGCAACTGGGAAAGATTAGATTAAGATGTTTCTTAATCTTTGTCTTGAGTGATAAAGTGTGAACCTAAGAGAGAAAAAAGAAATGGCACTTCGTCATGTTGAGGAAGCTGCATACACGTGGTCAGAGGCACACAGCAGAACGGTCTTCATTGTGGCAGAAAAGAAAAACAATGCACTATAAAGAGTAAGAGTCATAAGGAAAGTGAGGGGGAATACCAGAAAATGCAGTTAAAGAAGAAGTCTTGATGACAGAGGATTCACGTAGCAGGGAGTTTAAATTCTATTTGACGTCACCAAGGGTGTGAGTGAACATCAAAGTCTCATAGGCAGTGGAGCAACCTTCTCTAACTCATGTTTCAGAAACATACTGCTGGTGAGGGGGGAGGCAGATTTGGTCAAGAGCGAGTTTCCTACCTGGAAGGAAGAGGGAGTTTCTGACATGGACTGATGGACTGACAATAAGACTGTTTTGTGGAAGAGTTTCTCTTAAGGAGTTCGAAATTATATGTGTATGTGTGTGTGTTTCACACACATACATACACATTGTATCCTCGGTTTGCTTACTCTGAGCATCTGGTATCTCTATATCCTGGCCATTGTTGCATACAGAGAAAAGAGTTTTGCCTCGATGAATCAAATGCCTGCTAGTATTTTTATGTACTAATTCACCAATTTTTTCTTTAAATACCTGGTGAGCGAAAGCCCTGTTCTTGATGGGGGAGACGAAGTCATGAATAACAAAAGGTTCTCTACAGTCTATAATAAAACAGTAAACAAAGTACATTGATGTCTTTAAGTGTGATGTACTGACAGGGGAATGAGACTGACAGTGACTTGAGTCTAGGTGAAAATGTTAGGTTGAAGAAGGAGTCGCTCTTGGTGTGAGATCTGAATTGAGATAACAGAGGTAAGTATTTTTATCCAGAAGGGAGAAGCTATGAAGCAGATGTAATCATTTAAGTGGGAATTAGTTTATAGGAAAGTTGGTGCATGCAGCATAAATGCAATTGCAAGAGGGAGTACTATACCAGATGAGGCCCCAGAGGTAGAGAAACAGTAAGTACCAATCCCCCAGGCTTTGCTATCAGGCTGTATTGTAAAGAGATGGATCGTCATGGTGGCTTGTGGTGGGAAATAAACTGGAGTGAGATTAGAGGGCTTTGTATATGTCCAGATTTATTTGTTTATTCTTTTTAATGTAAACTTTACCTTAGCAATGGGAGCAGTGACAGAGAATTTGAAGAATTCTGGAGGTGGGGTCAACAGGACTTACTGATGAATTGGATGTTGGGGTGAGAAAACAGAAATCAATAATGAGGATTTGCTTTTGTGCTTAGCCAAATGTGACAATTTGAGGATACAGGAAACTAACTGGATAGAAAATGAAGAATCCTATTTTTCCATATCAGCTTGAAGTACTTGCTGGTCTTCAAGTGAGGGTTTGAGGTATGGAGTTACATTCATGAGTGTGGAGCTCAATGGTGAGATGAAGTCTGGAGACGGAAACCCAAGAGTTATTGATGGTGAGCTGACTTGAAGACTGCTCATGAGGCATCCCATTGGTCAAATGGTGTTAGTCTTCATCAACTCCCTCAGCAGTATGCTATTGACATTATTGTGATTGACAAAGTGAGGTACTTGGCTTCTTGACTTGACCATTGCTAGAATGTCACTGTGCACCCAGAATGTGTTGGTTCTTTGTGTTTTGATTGCTCCCTACTTAATGTGTGCTCTTCCTTCTCCATGTCAAACTCTCCAAGTGCACATACAGACAAGGTGATGGAGAGCCATCTCACTTTTCTGTTTAGCCAATATGTGTCCTTCTGCTTCCTTTTATATGGAGAAACCATTAGCACTGAAAGGGAATTAAATGACTAGACCTGAGTCCTACTAGATGCTTTTAAAGGCATTGAACTCTGAAACTGGGAGTCATATTAAGATTACTTCTTTCTCAATAACAAAATGTTCTGGATTTCCATACCTAAACCTGCATCATGGGAAAAGCTCATATGATAAAACTGAGTGAATTTGAAATGGTGTCTTGATGTTAGTGCTGTTTTCTGTGCTGTAATTAATCATGTGGCTATAGAAATGCTAGTTTATACATCTTGTGATGTCTGTGTGATGGTGCTTGCATGAGTAATGGACTTCATGTCGAATGATCAGGAGATTGAAATGCAGCAGAACAATCCTATTCTAGCAGTTTTGTCTTGTAATCTTTTGTTTTTGTGGTGGCTGTAGAGTGAATAAGCCTATAGGGCTAATGGCTACATAAAAGAATAATGCATGATTATGTTCAGTATGTAATACTTAATAATGCATGATTGTGTTGCTAGTTTACATATTCACTGAATTCCTTATCACTGTTTTATAAAACACTGCTTCTAAAAATTAGGTTGTAACAACGTGCTTTACAATGAAGTCTCACAAGTGTGATTCCTGTGCCAATGATTCATGCTGAAGCCAGGTTCAGTGACTGATGAAGTCATGTATGAGCTCATTGGAGCTCAAATGTAATCACATAATAGTGTGTTCCTTGCCTATCACCACCATGTTTAACTGTAGAGAAAAATGCCATCTAGAGTTGGTTCCAGAACCAGAATTTTGTTTTGCAGTCTTTCATTTGTTTGGAACAGAGTATCAAGACATCGACCAGACTGACCTCAAGTTGTAATCCTTGTACTTCTGCCTGCTGAGCACTTGGTAAAGAATGTGGCTGTGTTTTGTCCTTGTCCTCAGAACTTGTGTGATGCTAAATATAAAAGTAATGAATTAATTTCTTTAGCAGAGGAGATTTAAGGCAGTCTAATACAGACTCTGATGTATGGTTATTAATAATCATTATTACAAAGTTCTATAATGAAGAAGAGAAAGTGGGGGATAAAGAAATACAAATATGTAGTTTAGGGAGTTAAAAGACACCCCAGGGTTAATGTTACAGCTATGGCTTTCACTGAAAAACAGGCAGCAATTCTTAAAAAGATTAACACCATTAAGGAGGGGCCAGTCTGTATTGGAATAAAGGGAAGGATGCCTCATCCAGCTAAGATTCCAACTTTTGAAAGGAAAGCCCATAAGGACTTAACAAATGTTGCTGCAAATATAATTTAGTTGAGAGAGGGTGCAGGTTCATCCAAACTAGTGAGCCGAACTTGGCAGTGCCATCCATGTGATTCTGTCTTTAGAGTCATGAGAGACAAACCAGTAAAGAGATCGTGGAATCTTCCTCTACAGTTAAGGAGAGCTGCTGAGACCGGGCAATGAGTCGGCAAAGAGGTCAAAAGTCTCTGAGACATTGCTGCCTAAAGCTTTGAAGGTGAAGCCAGGATTACATTGTAGACCCCAAGATGTTGCACATGCCAGAACCATGTTATATCTGCCAAGGAGAGCTGCGCACAAGGAAAGAAAACAGTGAGAGTGAGAGTAGGGAAAGGGGGGAGAAGAAAGATCACTCAAGCAGCACATTTGGAAGGCCAGAACCATTTCACCCATTTAACATTGACATGGATGTAAAGGATTGGCGTTTGCCCTGCTGGGTTTCAGTTTTGCTTTCGTCCAGTATTTCCTCACTATGCCACCATTCCTCCCTTTTGGACTGATAGCATATATTCTGTGCTATTGTATGTTTGACATATGTAATTTGCGTTTTGATTTTACATGGGGTTATAATTAAGAGATTGCTCAGGTTAAACAGTATTTAGACTGTAGGGACCTTTAAAGTTGGACTCATTAGATTTTACATTATGATAGGGCAATGGGACTGGGTGCTAGGGAGTAGAATGTGGTAGTTTGAATGAGATGTCTTCCTGAAGTCTCATTTGGATACTGGTACCCATTAGTGGTGCTCTTTAGGGAGGCTTAGAAGCTGTGTCCTTGCTGGAGAAAGTCCATCACCTGGGAATGGACTTTGAAGTCACTAAAGCCACCTGGCTTATCTGGTTAGCCCTTTCTGCTTCCTGTTTGTGATTTGAGATGTGAGCTTGCGAAACCAAAACAGGAGCCAGATTGTTCTGCATTGTTGTTAAGTCCCCATACTGTTTCTGTTTCCTAATCCTAGTGTGGAAGGGTCTTTTGCTGCAATAGCAATTGGAGGGCCAGTGAAAGTCATGCCGTTCAACAGCCCTCATCCCCAGAAATTTATCAGGGAGGGGCACATGCAAAGACTGCCTCTGAGCAAGGATGGAGGAGAAAGAGTGCAGACTGTGAAGGCGCAGGCTTTATGAAGGGCTAGAATGCATGCTCTGTGCATCTTGACTCCTTAGCAGCGGTGGAACTCAAAAACTAGCATAGACTCGATCTTCTTATAGCTGAAAAAGGTGGCCTGTGCCTCTTCCTCCAAGAGGAATGCTGCTTCTATGTCAATCAATCAGGTATAGTAAAAGATAAAATCCAACAATCCAACAGTTTCAAACAGACCTCTGGAAACATAGGGACAACTTACCTCCTGGCACCAGAATACGCACTTGTGGCAACAGTGGAAATGTGTGGTGTTTGGCAATTGGCGATGTCATGGCTGCTGGTACAGAGTTGTTGAAGGCAGGCTGGGGCACATCTGTTTCTAGAATGTGGGTGGTCCCCAGTATACCAACACTCCTTCCTCTTATTTATTATAAAAGGTGAGGAAATATTTAGGCATGACTGGCGAGGCATGGATGGGGTGCCACGCTCTTTAGACTACTTCCTGTTGTCTGGGGGTATGGACACCTTTGGGGTTACTGTTGACATGTTCTCTTCTTTAAGACATATTCGGCAGTCATGTGTCTCCAGCTCTGTGGTTACTGGCTGCTAGTCCTGTGACAACAACTGATCGATTGTTTGATTAAAGATATTTTGAATTCGCCATTGGAGAAGTAAAGAGTAGAAATGGATAAAGCAGGTTGCAATTAGTAAAAGCAGGAAAATGAGAAGGAGGGGGTGAGGAACGGCAGTAGCCACTTCCATACGGGGTTCTCAAAGACCCAGGGGCTGGAGGTATCAAGTTGTTCCCTACCTTTTTGGGAGGTCTGTTTGCAGTTGTTGGATTTTGTTTTTTACTATAGCCTATTGATTGACCTAGAAGCAGCATTCCTCTTGGAGGAGGAGGCAAAGGCCACCCTTTTCAGCTGTAAGATCTAGCCCCCATCAATTTTGGAGTACCACCACTGCCAAGGAGTCAACTTGTCCTTGAAGGGTGAGATAGTTTGAGCCACCTGTTGGAGGTCCTGGATGAACTGGGAAGAAAACTGGTGATGCAAGGTCAGAGAGACCGTCAGTCCTGTCCTGGAGGCAACACCCAGAGTTATACCAGCGGCAGCCAGAAGGGGCAGGATTTGAACTGCCTTTCTGTTATGCTGGGCAGCTATTGAGTCAACACCTGGAGTCAGCAGGGGCTCTTCTCTGTGTAGCACTCTCATCTTGGGGAAGAGAAACACTCGTGCGAAAACTCCCACAAACTGGAAGGTAGGCGATGGACGATGAGGATGGCAGACTTGAGTACCTTACAGAATGGAGGTGTAGACGGTAGGCCACTGCAGCTCAGGTGGGGTGTTAGGGCTAGGGTTTTGTCGTAGTCTAAGACATTTAATTCCCCTACAAAATGTGTCCCAGATGCCTTAATGAAGTTTGTCACGCCAAAGAGGGTGCTATGAAAAAGGCAGGTGAATGGTGAAGTAAGGTTATCTGACAGGTTATAGAAGAAGCTATAAGCAGCTGTTGTGAGCTAGTCCCAGGAAGGACACACAACCAGGAATCCCCAAAGTGGCCAGATTGGGTGACATTAAGGGGCTGTTTAGTCCAAGGTCAGAGTCTGAAGCAGGTTTGTATTGTTTAAGAGAGGGAATATTAAAGAGGTTGTAACCTTGGAGGAATGTTGAATCGACTCCTCTATTTCTCCTATCTCCAGGGCTTGAGTAATCAAGATATATTGTCTCTGGATTTTAGTCATGCTTACCTGGTGCCAGGTGCTGGAGAAATGATAGAAATTATCAATAATACCCATTTCCTACCCGGGATCCTATGGGTCCCTCATATGGAGGTGAAGGCCCCAGTCTGTCCCCAGAGGGACTTAGGGTGAGGCTATTCAAATGATACTTGGTATTCGGAGGACTGGTATGCATAGTCTCCATAAATGTTTGGCCATTCTTTACAATAGCTTCTGTCTGGTCATAGAGGAAGCAGGTGCAAAGGTCATGGATTGAAGGAGGAGGAGGAGATACAGGGATGATGGGAATTGTAATTGACTACTGACAGCCTACTATGGAATAATTTCCCACCCCTATTTGGAAGGACCGTTTGTTAGAAGTGAGGTTTCTTAAACCTCAAATCTCCATGTGTGAGAGTTATCCTGGACAGAAGTGGATAGGGTGAGGGGAGGAAAAGTCTATGTCCAATCCTGTAGAGTTGAGCACAGCTGCCTGGGTGACGTCATTTAGTAGAGAGGGTGGAAGGACACTAGTCTGATGGGGAGAAAAGGACCTGATTCCCAGTGTTGATTGGGGACATCCAGGAGTTGGCCTATGACTAGGGGGTAAGTAGTGGTCAGGAAAATTCCATAGGAGGGGGGATATGAGAGAGTGTGGGGGTGAGTAGGCAATTAGGAGAGCCAAGGGTTAGACTGGGTATCAGAACTGGTTGTCCGGATATGAACTCAAATGGGGAGATGGACAGAGACAGTTTGGAGAGTGCTGGGTGCCTGAGGAGGGCCAGTAGGAGCTTTACCCAGTTAAGGTAAACTTCTTGTGAGAGTCTGACAAGGGTTTTTTTTTTTAAGAGTGGTTAGTTTATTCTATCTTTCCTGAGAACTGGGGATGGTATGGGTCATGAAAATGTCAAGGGATGTTGAAGGTTTTGGATAGAGTTTGGGCAAACTAGGAGATGAATTCAGGGCCATTGTTCATCTGGAGGGAGGTGGGGACTCCAGAGTGGAGAATGATCTCCTGGAGGAGGAGGAGGTCAGAGGCTGTCTGAGCCCTCTTGTTGGTTGTGGGAAATGCCTCCACCCACCCTGAGAAGGTGTCCACCAAGACCAGGAGACACCTAATGCATTGGACTACGGACATGAGGCTAAAGTCAAGTTGTCAATCAGTTCAAGGGAGAGAGGCCAATGTCCTGGTGAATATGACAAAGAGAGCTGTAAAAACTGGAGTTGGGGTCTGATATTTAGAGATTTTACAAGAGGCAGTGACGGCCCTTAAGAAAGGCAAATCCACAAGGATGGGTTACAGGTGGGACAAGAGCTATATAGAAAAGAGCTAGTATAGGTAGGACAGAAATTGTAGAGTGTCAGGGGGTGATAGTGCGATGTGAGCTGTAATGAATGCATGGATGTCCTGCAGTGGGTGACATGCGTCGGTGCCTCCAAGGGCCACAGTTCTAGCTGCCCAGTCAGCTTGATTATTTCCCTTAGAGATTATGGAGTTGTTGTTCTGGTAAGGCCATTAGCAGACAATTCCTATAGCCATGGGGAGATGGGAGGATTTTAGCATGGACATGCTTTGGTCTGAGTTGGTTATTGATTCTCCTTTTGTTTTAAGTAGTTCATATTCTTTCCAAATGGCAGCAAAGGACACGAAGATCTAAAAGGCTTATTTGGAGTCTGTGTAGATATTTAGGAATTGTGGTTGTGGAATATTATTTTGAGATGTGTTATATTTGTTTATGCTGTGGGACATTTGTTTAATGATACAAAGATGTGTTGCATTTTTCTATGTTGCATTTCTGTAACTCTGTGAAGCTGTGCTGCTTTGCCTGTCTAAAACACGTGATTAATCTAATAAAGAGATGAATGGCCAATAGCAAGACAGAAGAAATGACAGGTGGGGATGGTAGGCAAAGAGAATAAATAGGAGGAGAAATCTAGGAAAAAAGTTTGAGGAGCAAGAAAAGGAGGAAGATATCGGGGCAAGTCACCCAGCTACACAGCAAGCCACGAAGAAAGAAGTAAAGAAAGGTGTGTAGAAATAAAGAAAGATTAAAGCCCTCAAGACAAAGACAGAGTGATAATTGAAGAAAAGCTGGTGAGAAATAAGCCTAGCTAAGGCCAGACATTTTTAAGTAAGAATCAGCCTCCACGTGAGTATTTATTTAGGAGCTGGGTGGCAGCCACCCCCACAAAGAGAGAAGAGTCAAAAGAGTCAAAAACAACCAACAGCATTTTTTTGAGGTGAAATTCTGCTCGCTCATAGAGACTGAATAGCAAGTAACTATCCTTCTCTCCTAGCTTGTGTCTCCCCCAAACAGGGCGTCCTTCTGCTCAACCCCACTTAAGAACCCTAGCTACACATGCTTCCTCCCTACCACTTCCCATCAACCAGTTGCTGATTCAGTCTCCTGACTCCAGGTTAATTTTATTTAATCAAACAAATATAACATGTCTCTGCCTCATTAAGCAAATGTTTCATAGCATAAACAAATGTAACCCATCTTAAAATAATATTCCACAATAGATTGTCCTTGTTGAAAGGTATTTGTAAAATATCAGTTCGGTCTGTTGATGAGTGGTGTAGGCAGGGAGAGCCTGGGCCCCCACCTCAGTATCTGGTACTGTGGCATAGCCCACTTTTCAGCTCCCGCCTCGTGTCAAATGGAGCTACTGTACCAGCTGCACATTGCCTTAGGTGGCCTAAGGAAACATGCTCTCCTGTATGTGTGAGGGATGAGTAGGGGTTCCTATAAGTTTTCAATGGAAAAAGAAATGGGGAATGGTCTGTGTTTGGAACAGGAAGAAGATTTGGCATAATGAAGGGTGGGCATGATTGAAAAGTAGGTGTGGCATCTTCTAGTGCCACGTGGAGAGAACGAACCTGGAAGAGAGGTAGAGCTTATAAAGTCTTAATATGTTAAAGGATTGGGCAGGTTGTAGGAGGAAAATATAGTGGTAGGTGACCTAAGAGTTAGTTTTTTGGATTCGTGAATGAAGAGCTCGGCAGCTGCCAAAGCACAAATGCAGAGTACCCATCCCTTTTAAGGTTTAAATTTTTTTGACACATATACCATGGATATAAAGGGGAGATCCTAG
Organism: Myodes glareolus; assembly: GCF_982192425.1. Lineage (NCBI taxonomy): Eukaryota > Metazoa > Chordata > Mammalia > Rodentia > Cricetidae > Myodes > Myodes glareolus. The sequence goes on from NC_142032.1 coordinate 46,577,142, forward strand.
TTGGTGGCCTAGGACCCTGAGGGCATATCCCTCCTTTTCTATCACACAGAGGGAGAAGGGATGATTTAGGTCTGGGAGGTATAGGGCCAGGGCTTGAAGAAGGGCCCCTTGGAACTTCTGAAAGTGTGTGGTAACGGGTGTGAGAAGGAGTTTGTGCGAGGGGCCAAGGGCTGCCTCATATAGGGAGAGGGCAAGGAGCAAAACAGAGGGGACATTGGAGTATGAGGTCAGCTATTCCTAGCAATGATAAAATCTCCTCTTTGGTAGAGGGGATCACAAGGGACTGGATTAGGTATTTTGAAGTGTTAATCTGATTAATCTTTATCAATAAAAAAAATCAGGAGTCAAATATTGGGGTAAGAACCTGAAAGATCAGAGAACAAAGAGAGTTGCTTCCTACCTATTTTGTTCCTCCTTCCAAAAGGGCTGAGATCCTTTCTCAGTCCCACCTTACTACTTCCTGTCTCCTCTCTGTCTACCAAACCTCTATGGTCAGCTAGTGGCTATCTCTGCCCTCTGACTCCAAGCAAGCTTTATTTGTCAGAACACAATCAAAGTATCACACAGCAGTGTTTCCTAGCCAAGGTAATGACTTTGTGGGTTGAGATAGTAGTTAGTCCCATTAAGAAGGTGTCCCGAGGAGTAGACAGATGCACCTTAGACAGTGATAATCTATAGTCCCATCTGGACAAGAAATTTAGAAGCACAGAGGTATTGGTTTGGCTAATTTGTAGAACAAGACTGCAGAAGAGAAGGTCATCTACATATTATATAAGTTTAGATTTGGGGAGAGAATAGATCAGAGTCCAGGGCCTGGCCAAATAGGTGCGGGTTGTCTTGGAACCTCTGGACTAGGACAGTCCAGGAGAGTGGAGTAGAGAGGTGGGCATTAGGGTCAGTCCAGGTGAGAGCGAAGATGTTTTATAACTGAGTGTATATGGGGTTATAGGAGAAGCTGTCCTTGAGGTCCAGGACTAAGAAATGCGAGTTCCCTGAGGGGACAGTAGAAAGGAGTGTGTGAAGGTTAGCTTTAGCAGGGTGGAGGGGGGCCACTAAATTGATGGGACAGGGATCTTGAGCTAGGCAGTAGGTCCCACTGGGCTTTTTAACTGCACGTATAGGGGTTTTAAAAGAAGAAAATGTAGGTTGAAGTAGTTTACTTTTTAGGAAGTCAGAGATGATAGGCTTAAGTCCCCTGAGTTTCCAGAGTGAGAGTGGGTACTGGACTTGGGTGATGACTGGGCAGCATCTGGTAATTAGATAACTGGGGGAAGGGTGTTTGGCAGTAGAGGAGTATTGGATATCCCAGACTTGGGGGTTCCCCCCACTGGGAGGCTGACAAAGGAAATGACATGTTGGAACCAGTAGGTTGGGTGGCTAGGAGAAGGAGAAGAGGGGCTGCTGGGGAGTTTGGGGTCAGGTGAAAAGGAAGAGCAAAGGGAATAGAGACTCCCACTTTTGCTAGAAGATTCCTTCCCATTAAGGGGATGAAACAAGTTGGCACCTGCTGTGAATATGTTTTATTACCATTGGTTAATGAAGAAGCTGATTTGCCAATAACCAGTCAGAATAGAGTCAGGTGGAAAATTCAAATGAAAATTAAGCAAAAAAGAAGGTGGAGTCTGGGAGACACCAAAAGCACAAGAGAAGCAAGATGTGAGGGAATAAGGCACGAGCCTTATGATAAAATATAAACTAATAGAAATGGGTTAATTTAAGTAGTAAGTGCTAGTTAATAATAAGCCTGAGCTAATAGGACAGTTTGTAATTAATATTAAGCCTCAGAATGGTTTTTCAGGAACTGGCAGGCAGGAGAGAAACCTCCACTTACAGGCACCACCAGGAAAGAATGAGCGAAAGGCATAACCCTGAAAAAGCAACTGAGTGGTGGGGCCTTGCAAAGTTAGTAAGGCTGTCCTTTTACCTTGTTGATAGGTAAATGAGGAGAGATGGGTTCCTCAAACTCTGTCAGGACCAAGTAAGTGGCCCCAGTGTCCAGGATGCAGGAGATAGGTCACCCTGATAATATAATGACTATTACCCCAAGCTCCCTGTGACAGTGACCAGGCCAAGGGAGCCCATACCCCTTCAGTCATCTATGGCCCGGCCTATGAGGTCAGCTGGAAGGTGACCTTGTTCTGATGTCCCCATGCTATGAAGGACATGGGGACAGTCATGGCTGGGGTGACCTGTGGGATTAGAGCAGGCCCAGGTCCAGTGGCCTTCCTGATCACATTTGAAGCAGAGACCTGGTAATCCTCAAGTTTTAGGAGACAAGGGAGCCCAGGCAGCTACTGAATCTGTTGGAGTAGCTTTAGCCAGCATTTGGTATTTTCGGTTATAGGCTTTTCCTTTCTCTCATGGTCACTTTAAAGGCCAGTGACAAGACTTCTGACTGTGGAATTAGTGCCTTTCTCCAAGTGCTTAAGCTTGATGTCAGTGTTGGGGGAAACTTTGGGAAAAGGAATAGGTCATGAGTTATTTGCCCTCTGGGTTTTCAGGATTCAGGTTGTTGTACTGTAAGAGTGTCTTTGCGAGGTGTTCTAGGACTTGAGACAGGTTTTCATGTTTGTCCTTGATGACTTCTTGGAGTTTCTCATAGTCCACTGGCTTAAGGGCAGCCAGGAGGTAAGTTGTAAATTGCTCTATAGTTAAAATGTCACCTGGGGTGTTGCAGTTCTATTGGGTTTCCAAGTCATTGGCTACCTCAGTCCTAGCTGGCTGTGCTGCATTTGTTTGGCGGATTTCACCTGCGTGTGCTATGGCCTGTTACCAAACTCAACTGTGCTCCTCGAGAAGTAGGTTGTTAGTCAGAGTCGTATGTATGTCGTGGAAGGTGAGACGATAGGATTGGCTAATACGCTGGAATTCTTTCATGAAAGTAGAGGAGTTACCAGTATAAAACACCATATTTTTTCCTCTTTCTATTTGAGAGAGTTCACTTCATGAAAAGGGGACATGTACCTTGATCAGGCTGTCCACCACAGAAACCACCAGCAGAAGGAGAACCTGGGCCAGGTTGGGCCAGGTAGTGGTAGAGGGGATCCAATGGCAGAGTTGGAGCTAGTAGCAGGAGGACCGAAGGCTGAGGGTGGGGTGAATGTAGGTGCTAGGGAACTTAGTGCAGCCTGTCGCTGAGGAGGGAGAAGAGGCGGCCACAGGAGTTGGAGGGAGAAAAGGAGTTGAGACCATTGGGGGTGAGGCACTCATTAGCAGGATCAAGAGGAGTGAAGGAGTCTTCTTGTTCAGATTTCATGGCTTGAAGTAGCTGAGTGAGAAAGCAGGAAGAACAGAAGGAAGGGAGTCTTGGAGAGAAGTTAAGAGAAAGCTTGAGCATAGGGAACCTCTCTCCATTTCCTCAATGGCTGGTAGTAGTTGTAAAGGTCCCAGATAATATTGGGATCTAGGTTGCTGCTGGGTTGATATTTTAGTTGATTCTCTAAGGAGTATTTGTATTGCAAAGGCAGATAAGACGCCTTAAAGACGCCTTTAAGTCTGACACTAGGTAAAGGGGTTGGAGGTTCTCCAAGAGGCATCTTAAAGGGGAACCAAGAAGTATGGATGATGCTATTCCCATTGGTGAAAAAGAGGGGAAAGTCCTAGGCCTGAAGTCCAAGGTGAACCCTGGGCCCAAGAGGACCAAACTGGAAAACCCAGCTATTCAGTGGATCATCACTGCCTGAACAGGGATCAAGAGCTAAAAGTCCAAGAAGACTTGGAGCCTTGTACCAGGGCTTTTGAAACCAAAACGTGAAGATTGAACTTGAAAATGAAGCCTCACCCAAGGGAAAGGGTCAGAGGTGTGACTGGTGAGGAAGATCAAACATAGCCTTAAAGATCATGGCTGGGGGTACCTCTGCCTCCAAAGATACTAGAGGTGTGCTGGACACTCGGTGGTCACTCCCTTGGATCCAGGGAAGAGTTTACACTCACCAAAGAGAAAACTTACCAACTGCTGCTGTTGGATGAGATGACTAGCCATCAGTGAGGCAGAAGGTGAGTCTGTTGCAGGTGGACTGGAGGTAAAGGATAGGGTCCTAATGCAGCTTAGACCCCTGAGTGGAAGTGCACAGGCACCAGGATGTCCTAGAGACTCAGCACCAATGTTATGCTAGGTTTTTTTTTTCCTGGTATTGGGAAGGCCAAGGAATGCCACAAAGACAGACCATACAACAGACCTCACCCAAGAGATTTGTTGGTGAGGTGGTGGGCAGTATACAAAGGCTGCCTCAGAGTGAGGACAGAGGAGATGGAGAGCAGACTGTGACGGCAGAGGTGTTATAAAGGCGTAAAGCGCATGTGCAGAGGGAGACTGTGTGACTTGCAGCAACAGTGGAAATGTGTTGCATATGGCAACTGATGCAGAATGGCTAAAGGAGGGATGGCGGGCACCTGATTCTATAATGTCGGTGGTCCTCAGTTTACCAACATAATGTATCCTGCACACCATGTATTTCAACCTATGCTAAACCTATGACCCCATGATGTATGTCCACCTCATTGCTTTCTTTGCTAAACTCCTGAACCTATGATATATGACTGCCCCTTTGCCTTACAAAAATGTGTCTTCTCAGATTCCTTGATGAAACCCTTCCACTTGGTGTGTTCTTGCACTTATATCTACTGTACAGGCAGCCCCCACTCTTCGATCCAGATGCTAACAGCCAATTATCTCAACAGCTGCTTTCTACCAGCCCTAACTCTCCCCATAAAAGATATCTCAAAAGCCAATGAGGGGCTGCTCTCTGAAATCCTGACTTTTGGACAGGTAGCCATTGCCTAGTTCTAAATACAGCTTACTTTAATCACAGTCATGGAATTGTTTTCCCTCACCCCTAGGTCTGACAAGCTTTCAACTGCTGTTCCCTCTGCCTGTTGACTGTGCTACCTGCTACCTCTGTTTCTTCATGATGGGCTCTAACCCTCTAGAACTGTAAGCTTAAAAGAAACGCATCCTTCTATAAATCACCTCCATCATGGTGTTTTATCACAGCAACAGACACGTAACTAAGGCACTACCATACCTTTATGTTTGCAATTTAGTTTAGTTTGCAATTTGCAATCCTGAAAATAAAACGAAACACAGTTTAGTCTATAAGAAAATTTCTGTTTCTTTCTCTCTCATCTAAATTAGATTTCTGTTAGTTTAGAGAAAATTCTGTCTAAAGTTATTAGTTATTTTCATTAAATTGGTGGTATCTGTAGAAAGAATCATACATGCCTGAATTCACTTTCCCCATTTTATTTCCAAGTCTGTACTTCCCATTCATGGAAGTTTTTGAAAACCAAGCAGTGGAATAACCTCTCAAGATTTTGAATGGGCAAGAGTCTTGTCTTTTCTATATGGCTTTTTCTGGAAAGACAAAGCTGTCACTCTTGATTTTTTTTTTGTTATGGGTCCTTTTCCATAGCTATGAGAAGAAATTCCAGCTGCAACTTGCCTTCATTTTGAACTAGTATCACAGATACACAGGGGTAAACAGCATATTTAGTTCATCTGTTTACATGTTAATTACATAATTGCTGCTTTTCTGTGTTTAGCATATGCCTTCACATCACACTTATGATTTAGTCATTTGTTTTGTGTGTTGGGAATATGCTATATCTATGGATTTCATTATTTATGCTATAAAAAGCTTTCTGAAAAGATGAATCCATTACTCCTGCTGATATTTAAAACAGATTTATGGCTTTCAAATATAGCCCCAGATGTTAAAATTTTAATTCCATTTAAATGTATTATTTAAACACTATTTCAATATTAAATCTTGCTTTTTGACTCTTGTATTATCTCATTTTCCATTAAATTTTATTAGTGTTTTGGTAGTGTTCGGTGCATATGTAAAATATTTTCTTAATCCCTCTCTATAATAATTAGCCAATAGTTCCCACTTAACTATAGTTTAGTTTTCTAAACATTCTGTTACTGTTGATCAACTGTAGTCTCAAAATATTAAGTAGAAAATTCTAGAAATAAGCAACCAAGGGGTTTAAATTCCTTATTATATCTTGTTAAAATGATTTTGTCATATTTATCATAACCACTTTGTAAATTTACATTATTGTGAATATTACAGGAAACATGAGAGATACCAGATGCCTGTAATGTCAGCAGACCTGACATGGGGATTGTGGAATGGTAGCTAGGCAGAAGGAGGGACATTTGGGTGGGAAAGTTGGAAAAGTTTCAAAGTTCCTTTCATTGGAGGAAAAATGCAGGCTGAAGAGAGCGCTTGTCTGTATTCAGATAGTTTAGCTTCTGTTCTCATCCTTAGGATGCAGCAGAAATGTCTCAACACAGTGTCTCAGAAGTAACAGGCAGATATTCAACCCCAAATTCCCACAAAATGAGCATTCAGCCAAGAATAGATTTAGAAATGAGCCGCAGATCTCTGACAGGGACATGACCCCGTGAGTGGAAAGCCGAGGACTGATCCAACTGAAGCTTGTGATTAAGAAAATAATAGAAGCTGCTGCCTTCTTAGCTAGTGGGGTGTGTGTGTGTGTGTGTGTGTGTGCATGTGTGTACATACGTATGTACATGTACATGACCTGAGAATATTATTCCAGAAGCAGAATTTATGTATTGAGCAGCAATAAATTCATAAGGTTTCAATAGTTTAGTGGTTTCAATGGCAGCAATGTGTCATAAAATCTTCCTACCTTGGTAGCTTAAGGCAAATGCATGTTCTTATTCCATTCTTAATTGCTAATAGTAATTCTAATATGACAAAGATTTTAGTAACTATCCCACTGTGTGTGTGTGTGTGTGTGTGTGTGTGTGTGTGTGTGTGTAAGAGAGAGAGAAAGAGAGAGGGGAATGCAGGTTAGAGTGCAGCATAGTTTCAGGATGGACCCTGAAGAGTCTATGTAGATGAACATAAGGCTGCAGACCAGGGCCAAGAGGAAGCTGCTGGAATCAAAACTTTAGAGCTAAGCTATACAATTCATTGGCAAGATGCAAGATGAAAGGACAAATAGGGTCAGGAGCAGAAAATGCTGGTCAGGTCCAAATCCAGATGAATGGACAGGTGGATGGGCATGCAATCAAGTAGACTGTAACAGCAGTGGGGGACTGAGCTGAGCCGGGAATCCTTGGTCCTTGATGGACACACCAGGTGACAGATGATAGGTTGTTGTGGGTCATGCCCTCTCAGTGCTAGGTTCCATCACATTATGAGGTCCAGGTGAGAGACCTATACCCTTTATTTGATTTGGTGTGTCCAATAAGTTCTTCTATTTTATTCTAATATGGCCATGAACACCTACAGTTTTGATTCTCTGAAGTAAACTTGCAGGGTTGGCTTCCTTTTTATTCCCAGGACCAAGTCACTTATTCTTGTTATTCTGATTCTGTGTTAGATGGTGGAGGCCTGCCAGACAGGAAATTCCTTGGTCTACCCAAGGGTTGAAATCATGTGTCTCCCTTGAGTTGTTCTTATAATGGAGGACACGGTGCAGCCTGTAAAACCCCAATGTTATGCAATGTGGTGTAAGAGCATAACAGACCTGATCTCAGCAGGCACATGCTGTGTGTGTGTGTGTGTGTGTGTGTGTGTGTGTGTACACAGCATCACATGCTATGTGTGGCTCTCTGTGTGTGTACATGACGTCACATGCAGTGTGTGTATATGTGTATGTGTACACAGCATCACATGTTCTGTGTGTGTGTACACTGTCTACATTGTGTCACATGCTGTGTGTGTACATGATATCACATGCTGTGTGTCTGTACACTGTCATATACTGTGTGTTTATGTGTTCATGGTGTCACATGTTGTGTCTGTACACTGTGTCACATGCAATGTGTCTGTGTATACACAGCACATGTAGGTCTATGATCTACATGCTTTTTGTACTTTCCTAGTCAGCTATAGAACTGTGGGTTTAGCAATGAGGGGATGGGTAGGATTTTTTTTTTTCAAGACAAGGCTTCTCTATAGCTTTGGAGCCTGTCCTGGAAATAGCTCTTGTAGACAAGGCTGGCCTTGAACGCAGAGATCTGCCTGCCCTTGCTTCCTGAGTGCTGGGATTAAAGGTGTGCACCACCACTGCTCGGCTGGGTAGGATTTTTTTTTTTAAATAGAGTACAGGGAAGGCAATGGAAAGAAACGTGATTTTAATATTACTCAGATTATGACAGATTTTGTGATTTCTTATATTCAGGGAGAATTTTCTTACTTTTTGTTTGCTCCCACCATTCTACATTTTTCTACCATCTTCAGAAAAAAAAACCCAAAAGTATTTTGATTAGAGTCACAAAGCGTGACTCGGAGAGTGGGCAGCAGGCATACGGTACCAGTTAGCCATGCGTCTGTAGCTGTGTTTTTCTGTGTGCATGCTGATTTATAACTTATGTAGAGCTGGACAGACCATTGCAGCACCATCCGCTACGGTGATAGAATGGCGCTTTTGAAGGATCTCTGAAATTTCAGAAAACAAGACTGAGGATTTCTGATGCGGGAAATGACAGTGCAGCCTATATTCCTTAGCAAGGACAGGTGTATCTCAGCTGTCAATTACAGATGTGATTTGATGCTAAGAAGTCATGCATGCTATAAATGACTTCTCCTTACCACGAGATCTTAGCAGACACATCTCTTCGTGATGGTGCCGGATGTCACACTGGCTCTAGGGAAAGGTGTGAAGCAAATGATGTTTGCTGTGGCAAATCCAGGTGTCTATCAAGTCCTCTCTGCCTCAAGTCCTCTTGCCAAATCTGTTCCTAACAACTGAATTTTCTCCTTATAGTATCTTAATGTGTAAAACCTGGACAGTGTGTCAAACTTTTAGCTTTCCTGAGATATTTGCATTTTATTGATGTTGTGAATTTTCTTCCAGAGATGTGAAGAAATGTCTATTCAACCCAGACAAATGGGCACTGAGACACACACAAAAAAGTTCTTTCTAGGAGTTTATTGGAGTCAGGCATATGGCTGACTCTTGGGCAACTGCCTCACCAAAGTGTTCTACTTCCCCGGATGGGCAACTTTGTGAAAGCTATGCCTCCTAAAGGTTCTAGACTCTAGGTAGCCTTCTATCTCTTTGTCAAGCATTCCTAGGACCATGCACAGCTGGGCAGGACTACACACCTTGGTGTGGGAGTCATAGTAGAATTTCATGACACCCTGTATCCTCATGAGGAAATATGAATAGCTTCTTTGGCACTGATACAGATATGGCTATCAGTCAGGTAACTCTGCTTATTTCCTTGCTTTGACTCCATGTCAAGATCTGCTGAAGGTCACCACGCCATGGGATAGCAATCAGAAATTGAAATATTCAGCTAAAGAACTAAAATGCCCAAATTGCAATAATTTAAATTATTGCTACTGAGAAAATTTTTAAAAGAAGAATACTGCATGTCCTTAAAAACATGCTACATCAGAAGCAAACCAATGGGACCATAAATAATTTGAAAAAGTACAATTTGTATTTATTATTTTTTACTTTAAGCATTTCAATAATATTTTTACTTTTCAATATGGTGCAAGAAGTATATGTGAGTTTCAAATTTTAAAGCTGTAGTATTTGTGATAGATACTTGCATGTTTTGAATGTAATTAATTTGTTATGTTCAGCTTTCTCTAGATCTTGACCCTGAGAGAGAAGAGCTGAAGAACAATCTACCTTTCATACATGTGTGTTATTTCAACTTGAATTCACCCTTCTGTCTTACACAGGATGAGAGGCCTCATTCTACGTGCAATGCTATTTCTGATTTGATAGTTACTTAAATTTGTTTGTTCCCCAAATGTTTTGTTGGAGGATGGTGGACCATTTAAGAGGCGGAGCCTTGCAGAGATGACTAGTAGCCTGTTGTCCTTGAAGAACTAGCTGATGCTCAGAGTGAGTGAATTCATTTGTTACTTTTTTAATTATTGTCATAAGAACTCCTTGACTAAAGGCAATTAAAGAAGAGCTTCTTTTGGCTCAGCATTTTCCAAGGGATACAAGTGCCTGATGGCAGAGCAGAGGCGTGGCAACAAATGGCAACAGGAACAGGAAGCTCAGAGCTCACATCCTTTTACCATAAGCATGAAACTAACAGAGGGAAGCGGGAAAAAGGAGGACTTTTACTCAAAGGACCTAAAGATCTGCACCCTCCCCCTCCCCGCACCAGTAGTATACTTCCTCCAGGACTGACTGTAAAGAAGCTTAGGTTTTTGAGCACTGTGTTAAGACTTTAGAACCCTGGGCTAGAAATGCGACCAAAGGTTGTAAGCAGAACTTAACAGGTTGTCTTAGGTCCCAACAGAAGCTTGGAAGGTGGCAACTCTGCGAGCAGTGAGGACTTGTCCAGACCAAGAGGTTTCACCGAAGAACAATGTTGGAACTGAGCTAGAGGCTAGAGGTTCCTGTGATAGTCTGGCAACTAATGCGCCTGTGTTCTGCTCTGGTCCTAAGAACCCGACTGAAGCTAAGTTAGAAAGTAATGAACTAATTTCTTTGGTGAAGGAAATTTCAAGGCAGCATAATTCTGAATCTGTGGCATGGCTCGTAGTAATTATTTTTTTAATATATGTCTACAATGAAAAGAGAGCAGGCGGAACAGAGAGAAATACAAAATGAACAATTTAAAGTACAAAAGAGAGCCGCTACATTTACCCATGTAGCTAAGGCTCATTCTGAAGGAGGAAAGATTAGTGCCATCAAGGGGAGGCCTCTTGTTCTGCACTGTTTCCTATAAAGGGAAGGGCACATCTCAGAGGAAGACTCTGCCCAGATCCCATCTTGTCAAAGGAAAAGTTTGAAGGAGCTTTCTTCTCTGAGAAAGTAGCTCAGACAAAAGCGGTTGCTAGTGTAGTTATAGGGGCTTAGAGACCATTCAAGCAGACTTTGTGGTGCTGACTTTCAAAGCAGGAAGGATATTCCACGGTTTCAGAGAGCTGCTGAAGCTAGGTGTGCAGCAAGGGAGTCCAGCATGGAGGCCCTCCCTGAAAGACAGGTGTGTGAGTCTATGAGTGTGAAGCCTGGATTGTGTTGGAGATGCCTAGATGTTGAAGCCAACAGAATATAGGAAATGAAATGCAACCAGCCCAGGAAGAGAGCGAGGGAGGGAGAGAGAGAGAGACAGAGAGAGAGACAGAGGAAGAGAGAGAGAGGGAGAGAGAGAAGAGAAAAGGAACGGAGAGGAAAGGGAGAGGGAGGAAAAGAGAGGGGGAAATTGAAGCAAATTTGGAAGGAAAAAAGTCATAAAAACCGAAGACACTAGGCATGCAATTACAGGATTTGGTGTTTTTCCTGTAGGGCTTCAGTCTCGCTTTGGTCACTTGTTTTTGTCATTAGTGCCCCATTCCTCCATTTTGGAATTAAATTAAATTCTGTGCTGTTGTATGTTGGAAATATGCAATTTGCTTTTTTTGTTTGTAGAGATTACAATTAAGAGATTGCCTTGAATCTCAGAAAAGACCTTGGACTATTAAGCAGTGTTCAGATTGTGAGGGACTTTAGGGACCATTAAAGTTGAACGAAGTACATTTTGCTTTATGATGTGATGGTGAGATTTGGGGATCCTGGGAGTGAAATCTGGTGGTTTAAATGAGAACTGCCCCCCCCCCCAAATCCCTGGCATATGAAACACTTGGTTCCCATTTGGTAGTGCTGTTTGGGGGAGGTTTAGGTAATTCAGGCTTCCTGGAAGAAGTACATCACTGAGGGGCAGGTTTTGAGATTAAAAAGGCTAGCCTAATTCTAGTTTGTTCTCTGCTTCTGACTTGAGGTTCAAGATGTGCGCTCTCATCATCCAGTTCATGTTACCACACCTGCTATTTGCTGCCATACTTTGCTACAGCAATGAATCCATATTCTCTGAAACCATAAACTGAAAACGTCTTTCTTCTGTAAGTTGCCTTGGTTATGGAGTTTTATGACAGCAACTTAAAGGTAACTAGTATCGTGAGCCCAACGCCGTTCTTCACGTTTGCATGTGTTTTCCCCGTGCCTCCTCGGTTATGCTGGGATGCAGCCAGGCATGTCTGTATCACTGGCAAATAGATGGAGTCATCCAACAGTGGACTGCCAGCCTCCAAAACTGTGAGTTAAATAAACGTCTTTTCTTTGTGAAATTCTTTGCTAATTTGTTATAGCAATAGAAAATGAGTACACAGAAAATAATTTTGAACAATTATATAAGCAGCTTAAATAGATATTAATAAAAATGAGCTTTTTGATCCAAATACCACACTCAATTATAGCTTAAATTATATATTTTAAATTGTATAAATTATATATACTATTTAGCATATATAATACATATTATTATATATCACACACATATAATTAATTTAGTGTGAAACTTGGAACAAAAAGTTTGCTTTCCCTGAGTATTGTATTTTACACATGTATAAATATAAAATAGCAGAATACATAAATTGGAAATAATAATTGCATATGAGTCAATCCAAGTTCAGTATCTGAGGTCAAAGAGAAATGAAAGAGCAGAGACAAGTGACACTTTAGTGTTTAGATGGACTTTGGGCCAAGAATAACTTCTGTTGCTTTGATGCTGTGACTTAGTAAAGGTGCTGCCAGCCTGAACTAAATTCATTTGCACAGCAGACCATGTGCCTTATGACCTATGGTGACACATGACCAACATAGGAATGCATCCTCTTCTACCTCTTCTCAGCTGTCTAACTTAACTTTCTCTTGTTTCTTTCTTAGCTACGGAATTACACCTCTCAAAAAAGCATAATTTAGTTGTTGCACCATGATCATTTGTTTAGAGAATCTCTATAAAGATACTGGTTTTCATGTAAAACTTACTGTTTAAATATTATTTTTTTCTATACTAATATTTCAATCTAACATTGACCAATTCCATGATAAAGTCAAATTATATCTTAGTTCCTCTACCCCTTGTCTTTTATTATGTCTGAACATGTTTTACATCACAGGAATGGATTTTCTTGTTTGATCTATATTTGATTCTGAAAAAGATGTGATTCTTTTTATGAGGTTTGGTTTTTAGAAATCTTGACTTGGTCTAAATTCAAGTTCTAGTGAAAGTCTCTCATGAAAGCTTTACATCCAAAATCTCTGTAGATAGGAAATTTATAACTTATCTTCTTTGGTTGAAGTTTACTTATTGTGGGGCATTTCTAGATTCATCATCTAGGTTTGGGAACAGTATGTAAATTAACACACAAATCTATCACTCTTCTTATGGTTCAACTAACAGTGGTATATTCTTTATATTATAGTGAACAGATGAGTGTGGAATCTTACAAACTCTAGTTTTTGTGCAGTCAAGTGTTAGTCCTGGTAAAGAAAAAAAATGTCTGTATATCAAAATTCTATCTCACATAGCTAGAGATTTATAGCCACTGAAATTTGGTAGGTCCAATGCCTATTTCTCAAAAGAAGAATATCGGTTATACTTGTCTAGATTCTAGACTCATCTTTGAAGGCACAAACACGGTCAGTTCCTGACCCGTGGGTGACTACCATGGGTTTTCATTATTGTTAGATCTGTGAAAACAAGAATAGTTAACACAGGCTCACAGGGTTGAAACTTAGGTTTTCCTAGAGCAACTGTCTCCACGTTTTCCTGAAACATACATACCTTTGTTCCTTCATCTCCAGTAATCACTGAACAGTCATTTCAAATGTGAATCTGTTCCTCTTCTCTGAAGGGATTTTAATCTCACTTGAATTTCTACATACTTTATGACTCTCTACATATAGTCTTGCATTATTGGCAAATAACTTTTCTATTTGAAGAACTGAACTTTTTAAGGGTAGAAGCCAAATCTCATGATTCTTTGTATTAGTTTCTTGAAGAGTATTTAGCTCCTGACACGCTTAAAATTTTTTTCATTGAATTTTTCCTGCCCGTCTTACTTAACTACTTTGCTGTGTGCCAAGCACTATGCTGATTGTTCTGTAATTCAAATCAATTCTCTCTTCTTGAACCAACAAAGATCAATATGAATATTTCCTAAATTATCCAAAAAAGCAATATTCACACAAAGAATGCTGTGGGTCACCTATTGGTTGGAACAGATCTATGTGGATTTTAATATGTGAGACCCAAACTCTGCTGAACATTTTTTGATTATCAAGTTTGCATTGTTTTTGCCATTAAGATATTCTCTGCTGTAGTTTTTAGGTGTCTTTTCAATTTCAGACCCTCCCAAGTTGCCTCAAGGCTCTAAGTCACTTAGATTTTGTTTCTGTGCATCACTGCTGTGTGATTTGGAGAGGATGTGTACATCTGCTACCGTTCCTGTTTCTTTTTTATGCGAGAAAACTAATTGTGAGAATGAGTGTTCGTTTTATCACAATTTTTAGTTGTGAGATTAAAGTCTACTCTTTAAAAATGAACACAGCATGCTACCTATTTTTGAGAGTATTTCTGCCCAATAAATATTTCTGCAATGAAATAAATTTCTAAATCTGCAACATCCTAGACAGTAGCCACTTGCCACGGTACCTAAGTGGACAGTTGATTAATTCAATTGAGGAGCTAGACTTTTAATTTAATTTCAGATAATTTTAATGTCCTTTGGCATGCCTATCTAGTGGATATTATGCCTGATGATGTAGATATTATCATTTATAGATAATATCTTTCTCAGATACGTTTTATAAATGGGTCAAATATTTTTGGAAAAATTCTTTGGGGGAAATGTGTGATCTTATACAGTGTGTTACCCATTCCTCCCCTATTGGTGATTCGCAGTGTGTAAAGACACATTTAAGGAACTAAAAGGCTCTACCATCAAGCAAGCACATCACACTTGCTTATACTGAATTTACTCAGAAATTTCTGATCATATTTGACCATGGACTCAGTACCCCAGTGTCTGTGGACAACTTGTGACCATATTCTCAACTTTGAAAGTCTGCCTCAATAATTCTTCCTATTAAAAGATTATGTTATAGCTCCAGTAAGACTTATTTCCTCCTGCATTTCAGGGGAAGCATCAAGATGACTTAAGTAGGGATAAAGGGAGCCTTCTCTAAGCTTTATAAAATGTGATTTACTCCAGAGAGATAGTTCATGACATTTTCTTCATGAGCTCGATGCTACATCATCTGTGAAGAAATTATCTGTACTGAAGGTAGAGCATGTTTTCTCAGTGTAGGTATGACTGGGATACTGGAGCCATGACCTCTCCTCACTATGGCACAGGAAACTGGTCATGCTCCCTTTCGAAAGCTGGTTAGTAGCAGTTAGCTAGGCAACCTCTGGAGTCCCCATTGCCACCAGCTTATCCCCTAAAAATAACACGGGAAAGAATATGATAACATTCCATTGTCTTTTCTCTTTCCTCTTAATAGACAAGGTGGTGATGCTTTGGATGAAATTGGTCTGAAGGCTAAGGGCAGATCTGTTATTGGAGCATTTGCTTTAAATTATGAAATTCACAGAGACTCGTGGCAGAGGCTGCCAGTTTTGCCGCAAAAGACGCTCGCTTGTCTGTGTCTTGCGTTCTGTTAAATATTTCTTATTTCCTCAGAATACACCACAAGGACCATTTGACTGTCCCCTCTGGCTTCTGCATCTTGCTTCCAGCATGAACAGACAGGTAATAACCGTTCAGCTGGGCCATTACCTCTTCTAAAGACTATTATCAAAATGGTCATTATACATAATGGAGATGATTACAGGCAGCCTGAGAGATTTTCTAGATACATCTCTACAGTAATAGGTGGCCTTTTTTAGCCTTATATATCTGTAGGGATAATAGTAGGGCACAGAATACATGACAAATGGTGATTTTTAGCAAAACTCTGTCAGTTTTTAATGCACTAATTGGATTGTGGATTTAAATGACATTTATGCAAAAATTCCCTTAAATTTTAACTCTTGAAAAATATGCTGCACAGCAGTAGCATTTCAAGAGCAGGAGTAAAAAGATATAGAACGCAGTGTCCATGTTTAACTGTGCAGGCACATATGCAAGAATACTGGCATTAATGAATCCTTGGAGAGCAAACTCTTTTATAATGAAGTAACGGGTCTGTAGTGAAGCCAATCAATAAGTATTTATAGACCGTGAGCTACATGCCAGACACTGGAGATGTGGTGGTTAGAAAGAGCAAAGGGAGGGTTAGAAGCTCAGAATCTAATGGCTTGGTATTTTTTAAAAGTCAAATTAAAAATTTTTAGATCTAAGACAATAATGCCTTCTCATATAGCTTCTACTTATTTCCAAATATTTGAAGTCACAGTTGCTATCCTGGCTGAAAATACAAATTCTGTTTTATGATACACAACTACTTGCTTCTTTGAAAGACATTTTAAAGATTCATCTTTAAAATCATAACCAACATAAAATATTTACTTTAAGGATTTTATCTTTATGTATGAGCATGTGTTTGTGTACATATGTGAAAGTACTCCATGGTGTCCAGAAGAGGGTCTTCGATTACCTGGACGTGGGGTAGCAGGTGGTGCTGTACTGTCTCATGTGGATGCTGGGAACTAAATTCGGTTCTCTGCAAGAGTAAGTAGCCTTTCTTCAGTCCTTCACATTTTACTGGAAAGAGTATCAATCCCCACAATAAAATTTTGGAGGATAGGATTTAGTAGGACACAGCCAGTTTAATAGGATGCTACCATGATGCTCCTTTGTATCCCAATATTGATGGGAGACAAGAAATAAACAAGAGGTGGCTAATAATCTTTCATCCCAAAGAAAGGTAGTGGAAGCTACATCACCTGTTTGATTTTGATAGTGCCATAAAGGCACTGAATTATATAAACTGTCAGCCCACATTCCTTTTCACATATAGAAGGAGTTGCAGTGGGGCTTCATTGCAGAGGTGCGTCCATTCTCAGAGCTTCAGAGGTTGTCTTCATCATACCAGGGCACAGAGTGGCAGGATCTTATTAGGGAATGCAGCCCCGGTGTGTTCAGGGACTTTACCTGGACCATCCTTGCCAGGTGATCCTCAGCTCAGATGCCCATTGTCTTCTACAATACCAAGCTGGCCGACCTGTCTGGACAGAGCATTATCAGTAGAGCACTGTTACCAAACCTGAGATGGTTTTAATATCAGAGGAAGGAACAGAGTCATGAATAGAAGAATCCCTAAAGGCATTAACCTCTTAACAGGAAGATAATCTAATGAATGTTGTTCTCTGGAAGTTTCTCAGGACCCTGCAAGGGAAGCAACACTAGAAGAAGGCTGATGTCCTTCAATGTGTGTCACTATCTCCTTCCTATATCTGAAAAATTTATGATGACATCCACTCATTTGAAATAGCATTCTCTCAAGTTTTCGACTAAGCTATGTGTTGGTTCATAAACCACTTAAAGAATAGGAGGTGGATTTACTGATTGTCCCCAAATAACATACCCAAGCACTTTGGCCGGAGACATATTTTCATAATTGGTTACTATGGGTTGTGCCATGGAAATAGTAAAAAGAAACATTCTATAGATTTTACTCAATTTTGGTTATTAAAATAAGCAGAAATTAGAAAAAGGTTTTAAGCTGTAAAGAAAGGAGAGTTCTCTGTAAAAGCATTTTATAAGCCCAGCTAGAGGCCATACGGCTGGCAAAAGAGGCAGCCATTGTCCACTGCAAATGGCATCAAAAAGGTGATTCCTTGGGATATCAGGGAAACAGAACAGTAGACTTGGTTACCTGAAAGATGATTTTAGAGTCAGTGGGGCCCTTTTAGATCTTGGTTACCCTGCCTGAACCAGAATTGTTCTAATACTCAAACTACACACAAGAAGAAACCAAGTGGGCACGAAAGGAAGATGCCAAGTAGGAGGCAAATGGATGGTGGTTCTTCCTGGATGGGAGACCTGTACTATGTGCTACTCTTGGAAGGCAAATTATCACCAGCTTCCACCAGGCCACTCATTTGGGGGCACCCAAAACTGATAATTTACTCAGTCTTAGGTATTATATCCCTCAACTAGACAATATTGTCACATTGTGTCTAGGCATACCACTTGTGCATAAGTGAGCCCCAAAGGAGGAAGAAAAGTCTTAGAAGAATTCTGCACCCAAGGAAGGAACCTGGGAGAACATTGGGAAGTAAATGAGTGGAATCCGATCCTACTAGAATAGGAACAATTGTATTGATCTCCAAGAAACTCCTCCAAGAGTTGACTTTTAGATTTGAGTTGTCCTTCTCCCTGGGGTCCAACTATCACAACCAGCTTCCCAAATCTGACAAAGGTCCTACATGTTGATTGGAAACTACATTGTGTTTGTAGGCTAAAAAGCTCAGTACAGATAAAAAAGATGGATAGGACCTCCATAGAAACTTTAACTGAGTATGTCCTTGAGACCAGTGAAAATTGGGCCAACCTTCTACTATTTTTCTCCTAAAGGCCAGGTATACCCCCATATTGCAAAAGTTTTACCCCATTTGAAATTGTATTGGGAGGGCTCCTCCCTCCTTCATAGCTAAGAGACATTCAAAAGCCAGAGATTCCTAATCATTCCTCCCTCAGACACTTAGAGGATCTGCATCCAGTCCAAAGGACTGTTCATTAGATAGTTCAAGAGCCTGTAACCTTGCTGGTGTCTGGGTTTGTTCCCAAGTTCCAGCCTGGTGGAACAGGTTGTGGGTAAAGAGAATTCTGACTTGGAGCCTGGAATTTACCCTGGAAAAGAAACATACACTATAGTCCTCACTACCCCTCTAGCAGTGAAGGTTTATGGTATCATCCTGTGAATCCACAACACCCAATTGAAAGAGGCTACAGAAGATAGATATGTCATTACTGAATCCTCTCACCAGCTAAAGGTAACACTAATATGGGCCCTCTGACTATGATTGCTTTATTTTGCCTCTGTTGTTTCCCCACAGGAGAGGCCCATAACCCTCATTAACTAGAATTAATCAAACAATAACTTCACTTACAATACTGACAACTGTAAATGGAACCAATTTGAGCTCATCCTGGGGTACTGCTTAATGTCACCAAGATTCCCCTAGATAGTCCCTTCTATGTACATTCTTGTAGTCACACACACCAAGTTAACTCTAGGAAACCTTAACTGAGCATGTTCTTGAGACCAGTTAAAAACTGGGCCAACATTCTCCCATTTGCCTCCTCAGTGCCTATTTCTAAGCATATTTCCAGGCCTCAGAGACTCCTTGGTTTGCTTGCACTAATGGCTTACCCAAGTATACATCTTCTGCATTGCTTGCACTGGAGGAGATCCCGCTACTTTGCATCCTTATATACGCCATTTCACAGGCGTTCACCTATAATAGAGAAGAGGGAAGGGCCCATTTAGCCCAGGTTCTGGGCTTTCCCATGCTCACCTTCCTCCTCCCTCAAGTGGGGGCAGGCACTGAGAGCTCTGATGCAGTTAGAACTACAGCGCTAATACCATCAAAGAACTCAATTTTCAAGAAGAAATATAACTAAGGCCATTTGGAGAATTCTATTTCCTATCTGGAAGCCCAGGGATACTCTTTACCCAAGATTGTTCTTCAGAATCGCTGGGTGCAGGACCTCGTCTTTATGAGACAAGGAGGTATCCGTATGGAACTGGGGGAAACTTGTTGCTTCTATGTCAACAAGTTGGGGGTAATCAGAGAAAATTTAGCCATGGTCAGGAATAAACTTCAAAAAAGAGAGAAGAGACCAACAATATGACAAGTAGTATCAATGCGTCTTCTGCTCCTCCTGGTTAACTACTTATGGCTATTTTGTGATGATGCTTTATTGGTGATTTAACAAATAAAGCTTGCCTGAAGATCAGAGAAGAGAGAAGACAACCACTAGTTTTTAGCTCTACAAAATTCTCAAACCAAATGGGGTATTCTGTCCCTACAAGTCCTCAGACTGAATGCCCTGAGCTCTTGTCTCCTCCCACCTTATATTCCTCTCTTTGCCCAACCATATCCCTTACTGTATCCACCTCCCTAGTGTTAGGATTAAAGGCGTGTGACTCCGAAGTACTGGGATTAAAGGTGTAAATCACCACCACCTGGCTCTGTTTCTCCTTTCAACTAGATCAATCTTATATAACCCAGGGTGGCCTTAAACTCACAGAGGTCTGTCTGTCTTTGCCTACCAAGTGCTGGTATTAAAGGTGTGTGCCACCACTGCCTCTTGCCTCTATGGCAAGCTAGTGACTTAGCTCCACACTCTGATCTTCAGGCAAACTTTATTTGTTAGATCACAAACAAAATATCACCACAATAATCCTTTTGCTTCTAGTTCTCACTATAGGGCTCTATTGTGCTGACTACTTAATTATGTTAAGCTGAGAGTAAATTCTGTTAAATTATTAGTGCTGAGGAGATGATATAAACCTCTGTCCCAAGATGAATCCAATATTTTATCCACTCTCAAAGAACTAGTAGGGAATATAACAGGCCCCCAGACCTTAGCACAATTGACAGCATGTTAGAGGCACAATTTTGACCTCAAAACCCAGCACATAGGCCCCAACACAAGCCAAAATGGGAAGACAGACCTAGTTCTTAGTTCCAGGGAGATTCCCAAATATACTAACCTTGATTTTTTGCTTCTGTAAGTTCTGCTTCTTGCAAGCTAGAATGTGACAGGATGTGTTTTTTGTACATAGAAGACATAAGACTGTAATGCTTACGGGGGGCATAGTTTGGCCAAGTTCCCCTTACAGTCACCACCCAGCAATGAAGACTTTGCTTTCATTTTAAGGGTGCCTGTGTGGTGGCCTCTGGCAGGCCTACGTCATGATAGAATAATAAATCAACTTTCCACATAGTCCCTCAAATTCCAATATTGACACACGGTCTCTTTTTCTTTCCCTTCCTCGTTTTTGCTGGGCTGCCTGAAAGTACATTTAAGGCACTGTAATACCTAATCCAAGGATTTCAGTACATTTCAACTCTCCAACATCAATTACCCTTATCACACTCTAGAAAATTAACAAGGTAATTCAATAAACTGTAATAGTTATTTGAATTACATCTCTAAGTGTTTTACAAGTGTCTGCTAGAATAAAGATCTGGTCATTTGCCCATTAACTTGGACTGTTACGTCTTTTTGGGTTTTGAGTTCTTTCTGATCTTGAAAATTTTAAACTGATATCAAGTTTATGAAGAATCTGGGCAGATATCTGTGAGGAAGAGAGTTTATCTTCAACGTGTGTGGTTGTTTCTTTGTTAATTAACTTATCTGATCATCTTCTTACTTGTTCTTTATTTAGAGAAAAGTTAATAAATTGGAAGTTGGATTTAAAGTCTTGAGTATACTGAGAATCATTTCGAGTGTAAAAATGCTTTATGGGGGATGCAATCTTAATTTTAGTCTTTTTTATGTAGACAGCTACTCAGTTCCTTCCATACTTAGCAATGTGTGTGATAGTACCGCGTCACTCCTAAAATCCTCCCACATGTATTTTCTGGCTCTCTGTGATGATGGGTCCTCTTCTTTTCATCGTCTCTCCCTTCTTCGCTTTCTCCCCGCACCCCCACTCTAGAGCAAGCAAACTGGAAACTCTGATTTGCTCCCATTTATCCTAAAATGTCTTTGCCTTAGTTTTGGAGGGTGTCGTCACTGCAATTTGGCCTTCTAGGCTGGCAATCATTCCTTCTACCTTTCCAGTCCATTGCTTTGTGGCAGCGGTGTTTCTGTTGGGAAATCAGCTGTCTGTTCCTTGAACACAGAGTGTCTTTTCATCTCCAACCTTTCCAAGGATGCTTCTGCTGTTATTCTTTATTTTACATCACTTTTCTAGTGTGCACGCGTAGGCTGAAATTCTTGTATTAGAAAGTATTATGAGATTTGCAGATGCACCACTTGGGACTGCAGAAACTCACCCACACCGCTTCAACTCATCCAGTTCTAATAGCTAACTAGGCTTTCTACCATTTTCATATGATTGACATTTTATAAAATCAAAACTAATGAAAATCATGCCCCAATAGGGGGTAGCAATAATTTTTTCAATGGTCTCTTAGACTACAGGTTGCAGCTCACCTCTAGGAACTGAAACTAAAGATGAAGCTTCAACTTTATCTCACTCCCTGCAACTGTTGCTTCCTCTTCGCATCCTCCTTCTTATTCTTCTGTTGTAGACCCTGACTTAGTTACAGTTCCTATTGCTGTGAAGAGACACCATGACCATGGCAACCCTTGTGAAGGAAAACATTTAATTTGGCATGACTTACAGTTTCAGAGGTTTAGTCCACTATTGTCATAGTGAGAAGCATGACAACCTGCAGACACACATGGTGCTGGAGAGGGAGCAAGGGTTCTACATCTTGATCCATGGGCAACAGGAAGTGAACTGTCTCATTGGTCGTGGTTTGAGCATATTAAGACCGCAAAGCCTGCTCCCACAGCGGCACACTTCCTCCAACAAATCCATACCAACTCCAACAAGACTATAACTCCTAATAGTGCCACTCCCTATAGGCCAAGCATTCAAACACATGAATCTATAGAGGTCATACCTCTTCAAAACACTACAGACCTCCAATGCACAAAAACTACCTGCTATGGCTCCTATGTTCATATTTCCTCCCTGTATAAAACCAGTCAAGCCATTTGTTATCCTAGGCCTAGTGAAGTGTCCTGGGAAAAAATTCATTTGCTGTCTTTAGTGGCTAGGCTTGTGTCTTGTTCTGCTCTGCAGAAGATGTGTTTTCAAGAATGTGAAAA
Source organism: Myodes glareolus (assembly GCF_982192425.1). Classification (NCBI taxonomy): domain Eukaryota; kingdom Metazoa; phylum Chordata; class Mammalia; order Rodentia; family Cricetidae; genus Myodes; species Myodes glareolus. Next base: position 46,599,728 of record NC_142032.1, read on the forward strand.
TTCCCATAGACATTTTCTGGAAGCCATCTTAAACATTACTGAAATGCAATAATTTGGATATATTTTTACTGTACTGTAGGGTCTTGTAACCATAAAAGTATTCCTTTGGAGAAACAGCCAGAGGCTGGTCTTCCCCGTGTACAAGCCATTGCTCTAGGCATTTCCTTTACCTTTTAACATTGTTTTAAAACCGTGCCTTCCTGTCTTCCTATCTCAGAATCCCTGGGTACGTGTTTTAAAGATTCTTTGGTGCATTAAAGAATTCGTTTTCTACCATTCCCGATGCAGACAGCAACTCTCTGTACCTTTGATTCGTTGTTAGCTATCAAGGTTAGCTGTCAAAGAGACACATCATAGGAATCAATTGTCTTCATTAAGAAGAGAATGATTGCACATAAATGTGCTATCTCAAAGCAAATTGTTCAGCATTATTGATACAAACACAAAGTAGGTACTTAAAATCCAACAACCATTGAGATATTCTAGAAGGTGAAAGTTTTAATTTATGCAGAATATGGACTTCATCATTCCCCACTTTCCCTCTATTTTTTATTTTTGTCTTGCTATAATATATACACATACAACCTGCACATACATGTGAAAGAATGACATCTAAAGGAATGTTCAGCACATGAAAGATTGACATCTGAAGGGAATGTCCACCAGATAGTCTAATAAACTAGTAATAAAAAGATTACCAATAGCATCAAGTGTTTCCTGCGAAGGGTTTTCTGTTCCTTATTCTTCATACTGGAACAATCCTCCTGCATATACAGCTAACTTTTCATGAAGAAGTGCTTGTAATTTTGGTTTTTCAGGACATGGTTTCTCTGTGTAGTCCTGGCTATTCTGGAACTTACGCTGTAGACCCGGGTGTCCTTGAACTCACAGATCCACCTATCTCTACCTCTGGAGTGCTGGGATTAAAGGCATGTGCCACCATTGCCTGGCTGAGATGCTTACAATTTTGAGATTGGAATTTTGATAAAATTAGTACAAATTAATTGCATCCTGAGAACAATGGGATGCAAATAAGTGTTTTATAGCTGTAAAGAGGGTCATCTGAATTCAGTTTTCTCCATGCACAGTTGATACAGCTAACAATGTCTTTGACAAGGTTTGTTATGGAACAACCTGTTAAGAGCACCCTGTTTCCTAAAGGATGACTTTGGTTTAGATGTCATTTATAACAACAACAACATAACTGTCATGCCCTAAGGGATGTGGTGAGGAATATTCCCAAGGCTCCCTTTTGTTGGGGTCTCAACAGCTACGCACGGTTGCTGTGGATCAGACCTGCTTTACTTCCCCCAAACCTGCTGAGTGCCGCCGATGAAGGGAGGATTCACCAAACATCATGGGATGATGTATTACTCATCTGAGCACGTGGAAAACAACATGTCTTGACCCAGCATCTTCTGGGAGGGCACAGCTACATTAGACATGGGTGTGGCATCATTTCAAAAGGCAGCTACGGATGCTTTGACAACCCTCCTCTGCCCGGATTTTGCTTCAACTCAAACATTTTCAAAAGTTAGTTCTTTGTTAAATACGTTTTCACATTTCGAAAGACAAATAAAAAATAAAATAAAATCAAAAGTTAAAAACCAAACTCTCGCTGGTTTGAATTCCTCAGTGACTATTAGAATTCCTCAGTGACTGTGGCAATTTATTGCTGAGAGGCGTTGAAATAGCAGCTGTGTGTCCTATCACTGTTCTGTAGACTTGAAGTTAAAGTCAACAGGATAATTTTAGAACGTTTGCTGTGCCCTTTTCCCCAGTTCCTGGTGGTCGTCAACCTTCCCTGGCAGTCTTTACTTTTTATAGATACATTCCTCTGATCTCCAACCCATCACTTCATCACGCTCATGCATCGACCTGCGTTCTACCTTGGTGTTAGAACACCACTGATTAGAGTTCGTGCTTTCTGGGATGATCTCATTTTAGCATACATTTTTTTCTTTTCAGTATGTGTGTGTCTGTCTGTGTGTGTAGTTGTGTCTGTGTCTGTGTACTGGTAGCCATGTCCATGCCGTTGCCCTTGGAGGCCAGAGGAGGCCACTGTGAATCCTTCTCTGTCACTCGTACTTTATTCCCTTAAGTCAGGGTCTCTTGCTGAGCCTGGAGTCTAGCCAGTAACCAGCAAACTCTAATGATCCCCTGTTTCTATTCTCCACAGTTCTGGAATTATAAACACAGAGCTACAAGTCGTCCTTTCAGATGGGTATTGGGGATTCAAACTCAGGTCCACAAGCTATAACAGCAAGTGCTCTCACCCCCTGAACTCTCCCCAGGCCCTTAACTGACATCTTTATTATGTTTTCAACAACTTCATTTCCAGCAAGATTACTGATTGCTGCAGACAGCACAGTCAGAAGGACAAAGCCATTGAAGCCCTCCAACATCAGATACATAGCTACAAGATTTGGAGCCTCATAGGCTCCTCCTTGCTTTGATCTGGCATTTCTTGGCCATACCTCTATTCCTCCATTTGGAAAGGTAGTAAACATGTGACATTGTGTGTTGTAATTTGCTTTTGATTTTATGAGGGATTACTCTGGATGTTCAAACAGTGTTCAGACTGTGAAAGACTATGGGAACTTTAAAAGTTTGACTGAATAAATTTTGTATTATGCTATAGTCAGGAGTGTATGGGGTCCACGCAATAGAATGTGGTGGCTTGAAATAGCCCCTGTTAATCTCAAGCATTTGAATACTTGGTCCCCATTTGGTGGCCATTTGTGAAAGCTTAGAGGGTATGGCCTTGTTAGAGCAGTTGAGCCACTGAATTTTGTGGTTTCAAAGGCTTCCCAGTCTCCCCAGTGTACTTTCTCTGCTTCCTGCATGCATGTTCAGGATATGAGCTCTCAGCCGTCACCATGCCTTCACTCTGCCATCATGGGTTCTAACCCTATGTAGCAGTAAACCTAATTAAACACTGTCTTTCATAGGCTGCCCTGGTCATGGTGTTTTATCACAGCACTAGAGAAGTAACTAATATTCTGATAGGTAATACTTTCACATATTTCTGATGGGGTATAGTTTGACCTGTTAGAGTTTGATTGCATTTGACAGTCCTGTTGATTCCCTTCCTTCTATCTTACCCCCATTACATCAGAAAATGTCAAATTTTGATTTCTTATATTTTATTTTTAGCAGATTTAATTTTTAAATTTCTAATTTAAAACTATCTTAGTGATACTAGTAAAAAATATCAGTAACTACTTTCTACACTCTTCAAAGATGTACGTATGGATATAATAGGGATGCTATCTAAGATAGTCTTTAGTGGGTGCATGCTGTATTTCCCTGGACATTGCTTTTTAGTCACTGAGTAAATTGCAATTCAGCTCAAGAAAGTGGTCTTTGGCACTAAGGCCAGCAAGTTTTACAACATGAAGATAACTTTCACAGAGTGATGTGCATCTCGCTTGAGTCAAAGTACAGGCAGCACAGGGACATAGGTACCTAATCATCTTCCAACTATTTTGAGATGGAATTATGGTACCACAAGCCAGAGTAGTGGTACCATTTTCAAACTAGCCCTTTCCCAGAGAAATGGTGGTCATTGTGCCCATGTAGCTAAGTGTTGCAAATGTTTCTGCCTTAAGTGCTGTGTGCAAATACCAGATGTGACTCCGCCTTTTTCATTATTGTGGAAGTTCTCCGAATCTTTCGTCATTCAGTGTGATCTAGCTTTTCCATAGAAAATGCGAGCCATGGTAGCAAAACTGTGACCCGGTTTCCCCCAATAGTGTCTGTCATCTCTGTGAATATAGAAGTCATTTGATATAACCCACCTAACTAGAAAAGACATAGACTTGCTAGAGATTAGTAAACTACTTGGGAATGACTATTGCAATAAACATATATGTACTGTAATATACTATTAAAGGAATCTGAGGACGTTGGGGGGAGTAGGAAAATACGAGGGTTATATAAGCTGCTTTGTAAAAATCATATCTGGCTACAAGTATTAACGATGAAGTCAATGATAAAGTTCTGTGAGTTCAAATTTGAACAGGTATCTATTCGGAAAATATATTTGCTAAATGTTGGTTTTATGCACATTTATGGTAGTGTTTATCTAAGTCTGTGGTCTGTTGTAGAATATTGTTTTAATCAGGCAAAGATATGTTACATTTGTTTATGCTGCATACTATTACTTTAACTGTGTAAATATGTGTTACTTTTGCTTTTGCATCATTTGTTTAATGATGTAAGGATGTGTGTTTAATTAAGTAAAAATATGTTCCATCTGTTTTACCTTGCCTGCCTAAGGTACCTGCTTTGTCTAATAAAGAGCTGAATGGCCAATAGCTAGGCAGAGAAAAGATAGGGGACTGCCAGGCAGAGAGAATAAATAGAAGGAGAAATCTAGGCATAAGAAGAATGGGAAGAATGAGATAAAAAAGAATGGGAGAAGGAGGAGAGAACAAGGGACACTCCTAGGGCAAGATCTAGGCAGTCGCTGTACAGACAGACACGAGAAGCTGGGAAAGCAAGATGTACAGAAGAAAGTTAATCAGCCCCAAAGCAAAAGGTAGACTAAGAGAAGCAAGCTAATTTAAGGTAAAAGAGCTAGCCAGAAACTTGCCTAAGCTAAGCTGAGCATTCAAAACTAATAATAGATCTCTGTGTCATGATTTGGGAGCTGACTGGTGGTCCAAAAGAAAAATTCTGGTGCAGTGATCCTAGAGGAATCTCTTAGTCCTATCATCAGACTGATAGGTATACATGGAATCCTAATATCCTGATTCTATTTATTGTGAAGATTTGACAATGCGATTCTGTTTTGCTTCTGACAGTGTTCAAAAGATTTTGGTGTGTTACCTTGCTTGCGTGAGCTTTGAAAATGTTTAAGTACCTATTTCAGTATCCAGCTCCAGAGAATTGCTAGGTCCCCCATTGAGGCATTTCTTCCTTGGAAATGAAGGCCTATAAGACCATCAGAGCTTAAATCAGAGGAACAGAAAATAAAACCTTGGCTAGCAACTTATGGGGAACACAATGAGAGAAGTCTCTTCTGTTTTCTGTATCCTGGCATTTTGGCTGTGATAGAAATTGCACTCTGCATTGAACACTGCCGTTTGGTGGACATTGCATAGTCTCTTGAAGTGCTTACTCATCATGGGCCACCATAAACTTGAGTCTTTCTTGTGGGATAATTGATCACACTGTGAACCCCGAGACTGCATTAATAAAATAAAATCCACCTTGGATCAGGAGGCAGAGCCAGCGACTAATTGACAGAAAGTAGTCATAGAGAGTGGGAGGGAGTCTGAAAATGGATATAGAGAGATGCACAGGGAGTAGTAGGGAGGGGCTTTGAGTGTGGAGGTCCCTTTTTTTGGTTTAAAGTGGCTGGAGGGATGCTATCTTGTTGGATTTCAGGGAAAAAAAAGGAAGGTCAGCTGGTTACTTCTCAGTCTCTCTGATCTTGCAGGTTTTCACCCCAGCATCTGACTCCTAAGTCTTCATTGGTAAATTGAACAACAGAGATTTAGTTTAAAAACCAGATTTTGGAGCAACAACAGGAGGCAGATGTGGCTGGAGAAAGAAGTTCTGCCAGGTCACTGCCTGAGTGTGGTGGGGGTGGGTGGGGAGGAGAGACTGCAGAAGAGCAGTTAATAGCTGAAGCAAAGTAGACTCAGATGCATCCATAGTGCCGGCAATAAAACAACAGAGTCTCCCAACGTTCTTCCATTTTCTATCCTGCCAGATGCTTTGGAGTGATGAACATGATGAAAACTGGAGAAAGAACCCCATGAAAACGATCCCTTACATTCTGTATTTCCTGGAAAGTCAGTGCCTTGTGCAAACGCTGTGAGGAATGCCACAATAGGGGCTTCAGAGGTCAAACATGTAAAGCAGTACTAATGGGGCTACGTTGTTCAAGGTTATCTAGCATACGTCACTTTCCTTGGGCAAGAGCTTTCTTCCATGGACACAAGCCTTGTGGCCTCATGGTTCAAGACAGATGGCTCACACTCTACGGTGTCCTTTAAGCTCCAGTGTGACCCAGGTGCTCTTCCCCGAAGGAGGAGTGATCATCTTCAGATGATGACGTGGTTCTGCTCCCAAGTCCTACAGGTTGTTTTCTGATTCAGCTATAGGCCTGAGTCAGGGACCTTCCCAATGTGCCCTTCAGTTTTCCTATCTGTCCTAGTCACTAAAGAAGCCACAGGGTCCAACTAGCAGAGAAGTTCTGCAGGTGAGCTAGGGTTGCGAATGTAATCACATTCTTTGTGAATTCAGACTTCAGGCACTTCCCTGTGGCTTAGTGCAAAGTCTTCTTAAGAGGTTCATAGGATGGGTAGCTGCACTAGAATGGCTGTGCTAGTTCACATTCATTAACCCTGCTGTGAAAGTCCCATGAAAATGTACTTGAGGGAAACATTTTACAAAGCTGATTGACTGACTCAAACTTCAGTGATGGTGGAGAACTGGAATGTTGCAGGTTCAGAGCCAAATTTTCTTGGGGTAGCTTAGCCCCCCAAATAGTCTCTACATTTGACTATCCTTGTGACTGCTTGATGATATCACTTTTGAAATGCACTAATATCTGACAATATGTGAGACCTATAGCAGAGACTTCCGGACTTTGCTGTCATCTACTAACTCCGTGTTTCAATCAGTGTATTTATGTTTTCCTTTCTGTTACTATAAAAGCTTCATGCAATTGTTTGCCATGCTGCAACATGGAAACCTTTGTTGTTTTCTGCTGTGTAGGCCACACTGTGATGTGAGATTCCCCTTTGCATGCCGTGAATATCATTGGTTAAAAAAGGAACTGCTTTGGGCCTATAGCAGAGCTATGGGGAAACAGAGCTAGGCGGGGAAAACTAAACTGAATGCTGGGAGAAGAAAGGCAGAGTCAGAGAGAAGCATGGAGCTGTGGCTGGGGACAGATGCACTGAAACTTTTCTGGTAGGCTACTACCTTGTGGTGATGCACAGATTAATGGCGATGGGTTAAATTACGATGTAAGAGGTAGCCAATAAGAAGCTAGAGCTAATGGGCCAAGCAGTGACTTAAATAATATAGTTTCTGCATGATTATTTTGGGGCTGAGCAGCCGGGAACCAATAAGCGGCCCCTCCCTACAACAACATTGTCTGGCTCATGAGCTTCCATAAAGTTTCCTTTTCCCTCTCCCTTACCCTGTAGAGTGCTGGGATTCTAGGCTCGAGCTTTGTATCCAGCTTTTACCTGTGTCTGGGAATCTGAACTCAAGTCCCAACTCTTGCCTGGCTCCATGATACCTATCCATTTTTGATCATTATCAAATCAGCCCACATTCCTTTCATTTGTTCCAGTAGGGTTTGACCTTACAATGTGGTCTATGTTCTTTCTTCTACCTGGAAATGTTTTCTTCTCTACTCTACAGGTTTGGTAATGACGCCTTTAGAATGAGTCTCACAGATCTTTCACAGAGAGTATGACTGACCAAGAACCCATCCTATCCCCTTTTCTATTGTTATAACAAAATACCCAAGAGCAGGTAATTTACAACATAGCTGGTTTATTTAGCCATGGTTCTAGAAACTCGGAAGTCTAAGAGAAGGCACTGGGATTTAGTGAGAGAGGGCCTTCCTCCTCTATTGATAGAGTCCAATTTTATCAGTTCACTGAGATGGAGAGAGCATTCTAGCTTTGCCTTACTTCCTTTTCTCTGACCACCAATTCTGCAGTGGGTCCTCACCTTCTTACATTATCTAATTCCTCCCCAAAACCTTATCTGCAAATACCACCAACATAATTGAGAGTTATGCAACATAGAAATTTCAGAAATGCATTCACCTAACAACAGGGCCCCAGTTGCTGTGTTTGAAACTATGCCTAATGCACTTGCTAGAACACCCTGTTCCTGGGAGACATAGTACTTTGCTGTCTGGTTATTTCGACTTCAGAGATCCGTGATGGTATTGCGTGATGGTCTAGAACTCTCCTCACCAGGGTCCCCCACGCCTCTCCTACTGCATCTGGGGTCAGACTTCCATTGTTCTCCAATGACCAGCTCAACCCTCTGCTAGCATCGTCTGCCTTTCCTTCTAACTCCTTTTCTTCAATAAAACCTCTTCATCCTTAGTCCCATCTTTTACTTTTGTCTCTGGTGATACTTTTTTTTTGTTTTATTAATTTCCCCATCGCTTTTAGGGAAGATAAAAGTTAATACATTTAAACAGAATAATGCGGAACAGAAATGAAGCCTGCAGTCACATGGGCTGCCTTACTGTACATTCAGTACTCAAGTCCCTTCTTGTTATCAGAGTCAGTGCTATACACAATGCTTAAGTATTTGCTTATTCATTTGATTGTGTAAAAAAATTGTTTATTCGAGAAGATTTGTCTCCTACTAGGGGCAGGGACATGACCATCTCCTGCACTTAACTGTGTTTTGTGCCTAACATATGTGCAAAATATGTAGTTGAATTGAGTGAATCTTAGAGATTTTCAGATGAGGAGCTGGGAACTGGAGGAGCTAAGTAACTGACAATTTGGGAATGTGGGATATGTTTGAGACAGTTAAGGATAAACAAGATACAGATGAATAGCTGAAGGTAATACAAGGTCCTAGAGTCTTGGGAAAAGTCATAGCGTGTGTTGGCTATGACGTGTCCCCTACTCCCTGGAGCAGCTCCACTCCTGTTTTGCTATTTAGATGTGTTTAGCCTTTGTCAAGATGTTTGTTCTAGATTGAGAGCCAAGGGAACAAAGAAAAGACATCGGTAGTCTCCAAAGCAAGCAAGCGTGGTTATAATTTAAGATGGATCAGTTTGGGCCAGCCCCTTTGCTCTCTCATGGTGTGGGAGGCACAGAAGCACCATTTGTTCAACTAAGAGGTGCGTGGCAAGGCTGGGTGTCAGAAGCAGCCCATGTTCTGCCCTACTCAACAGCTACTTTGGCAGTAGAGTGTTTTACCTTTAGAAATTTCCCAGTTCAATTTTAACCAAAGGACTACTCTGTCTTTTTTTTTTTTCTTCTCACTTTAAACTGAGACTCAGCACAACAAAAGAACTCATGTTCTGATTTCAGAAATCATGGGCTTTAGGGGTGAGGATGGTGGCTAGTGGTGACTCATGGTTAGCTATGTTGTAAGTTACACAAAAAAATTGATTGCAATTAAACAAATCAAAAAACAAAACAAACACAATCCCCCACCACTCAGTGCTCAGAAATTGTTCCAATTTGGAAGCAAGTTACCCTACTATTTGAGATTACAATCACCCCCACCCCCGCTCGCTCCCCCACAGCTGTATGTCCATGCCTTAAAGATGCAGGGGTACAACCCATTCTGTCTTTGGGGCTGCTGTAACTGCAGTCATTTTCTTAGGGCAGCTTCTCAAAGACAACTAGCCTAGTAGCCAGTCATTTGGCTCCAAATTACAACTTGAGTGTGTGTCTGTGTGCGATGCACACCTGGGTACAGATGTGTGGTGAGATGGTTACTCTTCTGTCTTTCCACATTTCTGCTTAACTGAAACCTGTAGAATTTAATCAAAGTGCAGGGAAGACTCGGGTATGCAAACCCAGATCAAAGCAATCAAAGGAGAGATGAAGGAAGGCACAGAGAAGCTTGCTGGTAATTTAGTAACCGAGGAGGAGAAACCGGTCCTTTGCAAGGGCTCCCAATTCCGAGCATGTCAGGTGGAGAAGAAGGGCACCTTTGCCTGCCTTCACTGTCAGGATGGAGAAAGAAAGGAAAGAAAGCTGCAGGGGATACTGGAGTAAAATTCCGCTTTCTTTTAAGACACAATGGCTTGTGTAATTCTGTCACATGCATCTGTTGCTCTGTCTCTTACTAGCTGCTGAAGTGCTCACCAGAACATCCAGGGGAGCCCTTCTCCCTCCCACCCCCCTGACACCTGCCAGGAAAATGCTGCATTATTCATCGGGAGCTAATGGCAGGTGATGAGATCTTTTCACGCTGCATCCCTCTCAGTGGGTGTTTATCACCCTGTTCACCAGCAGCCCTGCTATTACTGAGGGGCCAGAAGAACACTACACACTCGCTTGAAAGTAATGGGAAACGTGCCCAGCTTCCTGGACTCCCAAGTGCAGATGAAGGTTATCGCTGGGGCAGATGTGACGGCCTGGGTGGGAGGAGGGTGGTCACTTTGAACAGCTTAATTTTGGAAATCCATACAAATCATGTCAGAGCCATGGTAATCCATCTTCTTTAGCTCCTAGCCTTTCAGCAGTCATTGCGCTGTAATAATTTCCCCAATTCACCTGTGATCTCTATAAATAACCAGACTGGGGGAGGGACGCAGAGGAGAGAGCGATGGGTTTGGCTGAGTGTCTGGTGAGCATTCTGGCAAGGAATTTATCTCTGTCTAGTAAGTTAGATGTTATCTTCTCAAAGGTGGGTGGGTGAATGACCTCAGACAGGAAGCTAGCAGCGGGACAGTCCTGAGCCCCCAGCTCAGGGTTCTGGTGTCATTTAAATCGGGCTTGACAAGTCAGTCCCTGCTGCTATTGATTTATATGAAAGTCTATGACAAAAACATTATGCAACTATACCATGTCAGCATGGGAGCAGCACTGAGAGACAGTCTCATTTGCAAGTACTGAGTCCCCAAGGGGCACCCAGATCAAGGATTTCTTTGCCATTGCATATTTGCCACAAACAAACACTTTCGGTTTAATTCTAGCCTCTTACTTACTCATCTATTTCATAATTGTTTTCTTCATTTTTTGGTGGGGGGAGCTTAGGGATAAAAAGATATTTGCTGCATAGTTTCAGGGATGTCAGGAACAGGGAAAGAATCCAGGTGGAAAGGCTATTGTGGTCCAGCCCAACTGCAGGGAGGCAGGCGGGGTTTGGTTTTCCTTATTCACTGTGGCAGGCTTCACCCTTTGTGCTGTTTCTGCATCTGTGGTAGGCTGGCTTCTTGCATATCACAGGCAGTGCCGTGAGCGAAGGCCACTGGGTGTATATTTCTTAAGATAATAAAGACAGCTTTTAATCCTAGACCAGATACTTTAGTAGAAGCTGGAATTTAACCTTCTATTAAAACTTATTTTTATTTACGTGTGTGTGTCTGTGTGTGTGCGTGCTTTTATGTATGCAGGTGTCTGCGTATGATGATGGCACGTGTGTGGAGGTTAGATGGCAGTTTGCCTGATTGGGTCTCTCCTTCTACCATCTGGGTCCAGGGATCCAAACTCAAGTTGTCAGGCTTGGCAGCATGCGATCTAAGCTATCTTGCTGGCTAGCATTTAACACTGACTTTTGCTTTTATTATTGGTAAAACAGATATGCTATCCAGGGTAGGATTACTTTGATAACAAAATAGTAGCTATTTAGAGAGGAAGTGACAATTGCTACATCGCTCCTTTTGCTCAAACTTATTTTTATCTCTTTAGGTAACCTAAGCAGATCTATTCTTTCTTCATGAGACATGAAAGGCCAAGCATTCTAATAAATATTCTAATACATGTTTTGGTAGATGGTTAAATAGCTGATGTAGACCATGGCACTCCATTGGTGCAATCTTAGGGAGACCTGTAGTGGGACTATGCTGAAAAAGTCAATGCCCTCGAATGAGATGTTGCGCAGTTCTATTCATCTGACACTCTAGAAAGGATGACAAAGGAGACTAGATGAGCGGTGGTCATAAAGGTGGCAAGAGGTGAGTAGCTATAAAAAGGACAATGCAAAAGAGGCTCATGATAGTGGGAGATCTGGATCGGAATTGTGATGGTGGATCCAGGAATCAATACTCATGGTAAAATCAACATGGGATTAAACCTACACACACATACACACATATGTACAACCGATCCAGTCAGCATGCTGTGCTGTAGTTTGCTTGAGAAATTGCTGTAGTTTAGCCCTGTTTTGCCACTGGGTACATACATGACACACATTTTCATACAGATTTGGACAAGGACAATTTCTCAGGCAACTATACTTTGAACATTTATGAATGGGGAGCTGGACAATGCTATCAATTCTAACTTTGTAGCTAATTTGAAGTATTACTTTAATTTCCACTCCGATGCCTTCACTCTTGATATTAAAGAGCAACAATACCAATGCATTTTAATTTGAACTTTGTCAGCCTTCTTTTCTTTTGAGTAAAGGTTGTTTAAATTATACTTCTTCATTAAATACCTCATCACAACTTGCTGTGGTATTTGGCTATTGTACATAATAGCTCTAGTTTTCAAATAAAAAATAAAGATGATAAAATATTTTCTAAAGTTAAGATAAAAGAAGCGTGAATATAATTCTTAAAAAAGCAAGAAAAAACGTAAAACTTTTACTGATGCAAATAACTTATTTTTATCAAGCATTCCAATTTTTATCATCTTCACTATCTAGAACGCAGTCCAAGCATAGAAGAAAAGAGAAAGGCTCTCAAAAATCTTAATATCTGTTATTAGAGTAATTGACTTTATGTCCAAGAGCTATTTCTCCAAAAGATCAAATTTGAGAACAGTATAGAGAATGGTTATAGAATTTTGGCTATACAACTTGGCTCTCAGTGCATGGATAGCAATAGGGTCCAGATGCTTAGCATTCTGAAGTTTGCCTCTAAAGTTTTTGTTGATTTTGGATAACTTTCCAGGCTTCAGTACCCTCAGAGGCACATTGGGCTTTATAGAATCTATTGCTTACAGACTGTCTAGCAATTCCACGGAAGAGTCCTTGTAAAGCTATGATGTCACCAACAGTGACAAATAATCAGAAATGCTAATAATACGGCATAAATGAGGCTTACCCCCAGTAAATTGCTGAGTTTGGTGAAGATATCTAAAAATTGTGTCCTTCAGAGAATTGGCCAGCATATCAAATTCACACTTGAAAGGAACTTCAGTAATATTTCAAAATGCCCACCCGGGACTGACACAGTAGCTGCTCTCTCTCTTCCATCCAGATGAATATTCAGCCCCAGAGAACCTCCTTACCATGTGCCATCAATTATACAGAGGGCTCTAGCAGTTTGAGGACCACCTGCACTTGTCCATGCTTGAGCAAACGAATGCTTTCGCATCAAACCAAAGTATGATCGTTAAATCGTCGCGTAGCATACTATTTCCGAGGCCATGGCATCTTTTCATCTTCGTTTGATCTAGATAGCTACTCTCTTTCTGCCATTCTGCTCAAACAGTCCAAACCCCCGGTCTAGATCTGTCCAATTAATATTTTAGAATTACAAAGTATGGCACTTAGGCTATTAAAAAATTCCATTATTTTGCCAAACTACTGTGACCACAAAAGAACTTCTATTTTCTTATGTGTGGAGAAGACAGTACTATGTGATAGCTAACAATGTAAGGAGAAATGTGTGGCAGGATCAACCCCGATGGAGGAGGCGGGTGCGTATGTGAGATGGAGGGATGAGCCAGGGAGAGCAGGTTGTACAAAATCTGGTGTGGGGCTGATTTCTTTCCCAGCATTTTCATTAACAATCTTGGTGAGATCACAGGATCTCTGTGAGCCTTTGGCTTGTTAGCTTTACAGTGTTGAGAATGTAGGCTCACAGGCGCACAAATTGGCTTTGAATTCTGGCTTTTCTACTTAGCTGATTGTGTGGACGAGGTATTTAAAGGTTTTGTGCTTCAGATGTAAAATGAAGATATTAATAGCTGAATTGCATAAGACTTTGAGGGGATTAAATGAAGTAACATAGTTAAATATACCTAAATCATCACCCATGTAATGAATTGGAACTACTGTTGAGGGTCTGGTTGAGTTAGAGAAAAGCAAGACTTACAGACAGTGGCTTCTTTGCCTCTGGTACTTGTTCTGCTCTCATCGTCCATGATAGTAATGGCACAGCAATGCTCTCTCTAGAATTGTGCCCACACTTCCAGCTTCTGGAACCTGGGGATGTGTATTTTAGTGACTTTCCAGTTGTTATCAAGGCCTTTTAGAGATGGGGCTTACCCTATCGGATCCCCATGGACCCAGTTTAATTATATAAGTCCTTACAAGCAGAGACCTTTTTCTGGTTGGAAGTGTAAGACGCAATGAAAGGGGTGGCCAAAGGCTTTTAACCTGTGAAGATTAAAGCAGCTGGCTGATAGCGCTGAGATACAGGGATCATCCGAGAAACCCCAGGGACTTAGGACAGCTCTGGCTGAAGGCCCCCAGTTCTAAAGCCTCACAGATGAGGCATCTGCCAGCAACTAGAAGAGCTGGGAAGCAGATTCTCTGAGCTTCCTTTTAAGAGCCGGGTTGCTGGGCATGCAGCTTGATTCACCGTCTCTGTGAAACCAAGATCAGACAAAAAAAAAAAAAAAAAAAAAAGAGCCAAGCCAAGCCCAAGCCCAGCTTCTGGCCACTTCCAGATGGGATGTTGAGTATGTGTTGTTTTCTGTCACCAGCTGCCATAACTTCGTACAGCTGCATGAGAATGTCAACATTTCCTTCCGGATGTGCAGGTTACTGATAGCAAGGATGTTTCACGGGAGGATGTCGCCAGCGCAGAGAAGTGTGTGTAGAGACTGAGATACTGTAGCTGGAAGGAAGCTAGAAGTAGGAGGTAGGCAAAATTAACAGTCGAAAACTTTGGGTTTTGCTTCCTGCTTTCCCCCCCCCCCCTATTTTAAAATTTGGAAACAAATGAAAGAACTTGCACCAGGTCAGACATCTGACAGTGGCTTCTGAACTAAAACGGGACCATCAAATTTCCATAGTTTTTTTTTCTCACTCTTGGTACTGAACACCTCTGGTGGACCCCAGTCATATGCTGGCCTGTAGCCATTTGTGGCACCAGAGTGGATAACTAACACAAGGTTCTAACAGAGAGGAGACTGATCTTGGCTCATGGTGTGTTGGCACTGTTGTGATGGGCCTCAAATATGGTACATGGTAGTATGTATGACAGATGAAAATTTCTTTTCTTTTTCCTTTCCTTTCCTTTCCTTTCCTTTCCTTTCCTTTCCTTTCCTTTCCTTTCCTTTCCTTTCCTTTCCTTTCCTTTCCTTTCCTTTCCTTTCCTTTCCTTTCCTTCCCTTCCCTTCCCTTCCCTTCCCTTCCCTTCCCTTCCCTTCCCTCTTCCTTCCTTCCTTCCTTCCTTCCTTCCTTCCTTCCTTCCTTCCTTCCTTCCTTCCTCCTTCCTTTTCTTTTCTTTTTGGATTTTCAAAACAGGATTTCTCTGTTCGACACACAGTCCTGGCTGTCCTGGAACTCTCTCTGTAGATGAGGCTGGTCTTGAACTCAATGAAATCCACTTCTCTCTGCCTCCAAAGTGCTGGAATTAAGGGCGTGTGCTGCCAAAGTTTTGTGGCAACTAGGAAACTGACAAGGGAAACAAAACTACTCTCTTGATGGCCTTCACTGTCTGTCTTCACAGTCAGAACCATTTGGAGTCAGTCATTTCCCTGAAGCCCTAGTGGCCGAGAAAAATTTTACAACATAAACCTTCAGTGGACATTTCAGATTCAAACTATAGAAAGTAACAAGACTGAAGCTCGGATAACGATGAAGAGTGTTTTACTATTTAGCTAGTGACTAACTTTTTCCTGTGCAAGGCTAGCTTCTTGAAAAACCATTTATTCATACATGTATTTGCAGTGCGGGGGGATCAAACCTATGGTTCCTTGCATGCTAGACAAACACGCTGCATTTCAGGTGTGAATCCGTATGAGACTTCGTAAGTCAAGACTAAGGCATATGGAATTCTAGTGTGACTGTATTTTTCTAGTGTCCTGCTTTTGTATTAGCTAATATGGGCTAATTAAGAAGTAAAGGAAACATTAGATAAAGGACAGATGAGGTGGCTGCCGAGAAAATGCCCTGTACCAGTACTGCTCAGTGTACTCAAGGAGCTGATTTATGTGCACTTGGAAGGATGTCATCCAGAGTTTGGCCACTGTTTGTAAACAGTCTGCCAGCCAGCAATGCAAGGAGTTAGTTCCACTGGTCAGTCATGTTTTGCTATATTGTCCATGAAATCACTGAGCAGACATGTTGCTGCATCATAGAACCTTCACCCAAGTTCATGCAGGCAAGATGCGATTGCCTTCAGAGGTATCTGTGGGATGTACGGCAGTGAAGGATAGCAGAGGCTTTGCAGGGCTGAAAATACGGCTCTCGTTTTGGATGCCATTAAAATCCTAGTAGGTGCTAAAATCATATAGTAGGTAGGGTATTTTTGTTCCATTGCTCTAATACTGATAGGAGTTAGAGTTGAAAAGAGTTCAAGTACCTCTCATTTAAAGAGAACCGTGTAAACCATATGGGCTAGTTACTTGTCCAGAACTTAAAATGAACCATCTCTTTCATACAACCATTTCCCCATATCATGTTGATAAGAATACCACTGGTTGTCCATTTGCCTGAACTGTAGATAGGCCTGGTGGCATGAGCATGTTGTTATAGAACCTTGTTACACTTTGTTGTATGCTTTAATGCAATGCTCTTAAAAGGCAAATACTGTACAAGCTGGGGGATTACATCAGTATTTTCCTCAACTTGACCAGTCCATGCATTATATATACCTTCTGTGCCAGGAAGGCGGGGACACCAATTGATTAAGACAGTTCTTTGGCTTCAGAATCTTACATTCTGAAAATTGGCATATTAGATTATGGACACTCTAACTTGTTACACAGAAAGGGCTAGAACGGAGTATGAAGAGGCCATAAATGAATGTATTATTAGGCTATAAATGATCCTATGGCGAAGTCCTTGAGAAAAATAATCCTTTATTCTTTATATTTATGATATATAAAGATATGTTTATAATCACACTTTAAAACATTACTTATTGTAGAGCAAAAATTCAGAAAGATGACTATACATGTATACTATTAGCTAATTGTTGGAATAAGATATATTATAATTTTCAATTTTTGAAGTTTTTAAAAATTATATGCACGTGTGCTTTGGTTTGTGTGTGTGAGTGCTGGTTCCTGCGGAGGCTTGAGAAGGGCATCAGCTGCCTGATGTGGGCTCTAGGAACTCTACTTTCCTTTTCTGTAAGACCAGAAAGCAGCATTCATCCCTGAGCCATCTTTCTAGACCCATACTGAAGTCTATTTGAATATGAAGTTCATTCTTGTTTTCTATATATCTTATAGACATTTCCTGACATAATTTTATAATGGATTTTTAGTAACAAAGTTACATGCTATAAAAATTTCCATTTGTGGCATCATATCTCTACTTGAAAAAGTTTTGATTTTGAACATGTAGATTTCAGATATTCAGGTTGGGGCGCTCAAATGTCAATCATACACCGAGAGGCAGACTAAAAGCTCTCACTTCTGTGACGGGAACAATAATAGCACACGTTCACAAGGACACTTTGAGCATGTCTCTTATTGACACTATGATTCTACCATGTCCTGAAATATTTATTGGATGAGAGTGGAATCATCAGTGATTGTGACTCGGTGGCGGTTTGTGGAAATACACTTTTGCAGCCCTGAGAACCATGTGGTTCTATTCAGATAGTTATCACAAATAATTAAGGTCAAGGGTATCATCGGTTATTATTTTGCCACAGTGCATTAAAATAATATTGTCTGAGAGCTGCTGAGACTGATGCAGCACTTTGAAGCCTTCAGGTGCATTAGGAGAGTGGACGCCTTCGGGGTGGCTGTGCAGAGTGAGCGATAGTGCACAGAATTAGGTGATGGAATTACACAGAATGATTTTAGCTTTCATAGTCTAGAATTATTGCACTATATATAGACATCTGTGGGAACCAGGAGACTAAGGTAAACTCGTCATGTGCGAGAGAGGCATTTTATGTGCAAGGTGTCTGCAGCATTGTCTCCAGTCCCGCCACTTTGGCTTCCTCATTCTCTCTCTCCCCTCTTTAGTAATGTGTAGTTTCCTCCCTAGCACCTTCTTTTTTATTGTTTTTATTAAGCTATACATTTTTCTGCTCCCCTCCCTTCCTCCCCTCTCCCCTTCTACCCTCTTCTATGATCCCTACACTCCCGATTTACTTAGATGTTGTTAACTTTGTTTTTGTTTTTTTTTCTCCTTCTTATGTAGATCCATGTATGTCTCTTCTGACACCTTCAAGATTACTCTAAATTTCAAAGGTAATTGTGGAAGAAACTTTTTTTTTGTCGCTGGTCTCCTATATTCTTTAGATTTATAATCATGATTTACAGAGAGCAGATGAGATCAATGCACAGATCTGGAGGAAAAGAATAAATGGCTGGTGAATTTCAGTTCTGATTTTTTTGAAACATTTCTGTCTTCTTTTGAGAAGGTGTGAGATGGATAATTTCCCTCAACGCTTCCTGGCTCTCTCCCGTTGAAAAGACATCCATTTCTGACACTTAACAAAGTGTCTTTTCATGGCAAGAGATGTGCTTTCCTATTCTTGGATCCTCCTTGGAACCCTGGACTGCAATGCTGCTTTGGTATTGCTGAACAAATCCCAAGACCCTGGTTCAGTGGGCTAAAAGTGGCCACTTGGGCATCCAGCCACGTGACTGATGCTGCTGCCATTTATCATGGTGACACTCTGTGGAGCACAGGCGGAGGTTCTTCGTGGTGGGCTTAGGCGCGCAGAATCCTGGTGAACATCTACTCTGACCTGGCTCTGACAGCAAAATAATTTTCAAGATGTTTTATCACCCTAGGCACCTCTAAACCAGCTTGCAGTGTCACTTCTATGGCCCCAAATCAGAATTAGACTAATATCAGGGGAAGGGAGATGGCAACAGCACATTAGCCTGTCAAGCAGGAAAATCTAAACTTATAGGGAAGAGAGCACAGAAACCAAAGGGAAACACATTTAGTTGGAAACATGCACTGCTGGGTTAGTATTGGACAGAGCTGGAAGACAATGGAGAAGGGATAAGAATGGTATGATCCTGCTTTTCACAGCTGTTTACAGTTTATGGCATGTCCGGTTCCTCTTGTCATTAGAGCTAACCAGTGTGCAGGGGACTGCTGGCTCTCCTTTAAGTACATGACCTCAGGTGAACTTGCTGCGGGTCCAAATGCTCTAGGAGGCCATTTTCGCCATCACTGCACGCTCAGCACCCAGTGCGTGGCCTGGTGCATGGCTGGCAATTAAATAGATGTTGAGTGATGCACACTGTGGCGGAGCTGAGCTTAAATCTAGGCCACTTTCATCTTGTGATGGAGTGTTGATTGGCTTCCGGGAAAGGAAAAGGTAATTTAGAATCACAGCATTGCTGGAGATGTCACTGTTAACACTTTGTTCCAAAGCTGTAGGAGGTCCAGGCTTCTTCCCCAGGCTAGGATGCTGAGAAGCAGAGCTGGGAGTGGAAGTGAGGTAAGGTCAGGCCTGGAGATGAGATTCAGTGGGAAAATGAGGCTTGTGCATCGAGATAACTGGGGAGAAAAACAAAACAAAACAAAAAGCCCACATCTATAGCTCTGAAGTTCAAGCAGAGTGAGTCAGGAGAGAGTAATAATGAGGTCATGTCGTCTAACGTGAGGGTCATGCGACCTCGGGAGGCATTCTGGTTGAAGTCACCTTGACTTGAAATCTGTTTGCTCTAGAGCATCAGTTCTTATTTATTATGCAACAATCTCGGTGGGAACTTGTTTTCACCTTACATGGAAATCAGCCAAGTAAAATGCAATTCATCACTTCATTTGAGTCTTGTCCAGTATGTAGTGGGGAAGCCAGTGTGTAGCACACACATCAGTGATGCTCTGCTAGCCAGAGGGGAGCTTGCAGTAGGGCTGGCTTGCCAGATGCAGATGAGGAGGGTGGACCCTGTGAGCACAGCCTGTACTGTGGTTACACAAGGGGAGGAGTGTAGAGCATGTGGCATGGCCAAGTGCACTATCTCGGGACACTAGCAAGTAGTTAAGGGCCAGGCTGATTCTGGAGTAATGTCTCCTGAGAGAGTTTGAACTGAATTTTTTTTTTAAAAAAGCCACTGGCAAAAATCTCTGTAGGGGAGCTGCTTTGAATAAACACATTTTCTCCAAGAGCACTCAAAATTCCTTAGAATTATTTATGTTGTGGAGGGTTCCTTGATGTTCTTCATGTCTTACACATACCATATTGCAAAGGAACATTCCTAATGAGAAGCATTAGAATACACAAGTCACTCTAAATGAAAGGGGCAAGGGAGGTAATTAACATGGCTAGTGCTCGGTGCATCAGGGGATTCGCTTTGCCCCTCAGGGCAGGGCTTCTAATCCATTTTTAACCTTTCTGGCTTTATAAATCCTGTACGGATACATGTTTAAGAAACCCATAGAGTATATTTTTCTACAATATGGAAGAAGACTGCTTTCTGATCCATGCAAATACCCTTTATTGATTGAAAAATTCAGTTGGACAAAGTAAAAGGAGATATTTAAGATGTGCACGGTGCGTGAAATTACCTCGCATTACTAGTAAATGCATGCCTTGTAGCAATTATGTCACTTAGGCTCACACTAATTAAGTGTTGATGTGTGAGCAGTAAGTTGCAATGATGTCGTTAACTAATGTACATAAATATTCCCTTTAAACTGTAATTGCACTTTGCCACAATGTAAAAGAAGGCAAGCTCAAATTAGGAATTATATAGGGCTGATCTTGAGAAAGTGTTAACGAACTCTACAAAAGGAGAGCTTGGCTCCCGAGTGTTGTGTTTCAATTCAAATGGGAGGGAGGGAGAGAGAAGAGAGGGTCTTAGAAATCTAATTTACAGATCTGTCTAGAACATGTTAATGTTCTCTTTCTCAAATCACTGATGTTGTCAGTGCCCATGGTATTAACTATACAGACTGGGTTTTCTGAATTGAAGGAGCTGATGACAACATGCATTATCCCCTGCAGAGAGACATTGTATTCTGTTTCTGTCCCAAGGGTTAGCTGCTCTTTGGGACATTAGTGGTGGTGAGCCCTTTTGCTGAAGGCAAGATTTATGAGGCTCACCATTAATGTGATTTTATTTTGAACTCTTAAATGCCAAACCCTGTTTGTTTCCCAGAAAATAAAGACTGGGAAGAGAGGGACCTGAGGTCCAGGATGTTGTCTGAGCAGAGCTGAGCTCAAACAGTGTGGTGAGGAGTCCCTGGTTTGGAGTCAAAGAGCCAGAGTTGGCAAGCTGGGTGTCTTAGGGTTTCTATTGCTAAGACGAAACACCATGACCAAAGAGCAAATTGGGGAGGAAAGAGTTTAATAGGCTTATACTTCAGTATTGTTCATTACTGAAGGAAGTCAGCACAGGAACTCAACACAGGGCAGGATCCTCGAAGTAGGAGCTGATACAGAGGCCATGGAGGGGAGCTACTTACTGGCTTACTTCCCTTGACTGGCTCAGTCTGCCATCCTATAGAACAAGGGATCAAGAGCCTAGGGATGGCACCACCCACCATGGACTGGACCCTCCTTCATTGATCACTGAGAAAACACCTCACAGCTGGATCTCGTGGAGGCATTTCCTCAAGTGAAGCACCTTTCTCCAATGACTCTAGCTTGTGTCAAGTTGACACCTAAAGCCCGCCAGTACCCTGGGCATCCAAGTTCTCCGGGGACACGTTCTTCTCGTTTTGTGACTAATGATGCCATCCCTCCAAAAATAGGAAGACAATTTGCTGAAAATATTTCTTCCTTTACCAAGAATGAAAGGAAAAACAGGGCTCAGAATGGAGGTTGTTGATCCATGTTTAAAAAGGAAACCGAGGTAGGAAATAGATGACATAAAGCAGAAATAGGAAAAAAGGAGGAGCGAGGTTCCATCGGAGGAGAGAAAGCAGTCGGTTCAGAAGGAAGCAGGGAGGGACAAATAACAGCAAGGCTATTTGATCAAGCTTTGAGGCCCTTACCATTTTATATTTACTTAAAGTCATATACAATATATAGTAATAAGGAAGTTATACCAGTAGGACCAATATGGCTCCTGACAAGAATCATGGACTGAAAACAAACCAACAAAGTATTGGGCACAAGAAACCTCCTTTTGAATGTTGTCAGGTTTATTCAAGTGACTCCAAAGCCATATTGATGATGAATGCTACCTTTAGTTGCCTCTCAGAGGCTGAAGTGAAGCCCACATTACTTAACCACACTTAACCACACACTTAGGATACTTAGGACCCAGGTATCTGATTATTTGAGTTGGATCTAATCTGATACCCTGCTTTCTGTGGTTAGCTTCCATGATATCAGAAAATCTATGCAAGCAGCCAAGGAAGCCATTAATACCCCTATTCAGCCATGATCCCTATTAACCACAACAACAATGAACAACATGCCAAGATAGATATCTGTAAAGATGCACTCAGTGGCACTCACATGGTTGTAACCAAGGGATGTCTAATTGGACTTAAAGTTCACTCAGTAGAAGAGCAATCATATCTGCTACTATAAACATAATCAGTTTTTGGCTAGTAATGTCAGGGACCTTAGAAGAGACTCTGTTACTGCCACTTGCTAAACCAGAACACTTCCTAACTACATTCTAGATATTATTTTTACATTCATAGATAAGTGTAGTTACCATCTCTCATCAAAGAAGTCTCTCTTTCCAGCAAATGGAGACCAACACAGAAATCCATACCTGGACCCAATGAGGAGATCGATGAACCATAGGGATCCCAGTCCCCATGGATACACACATCTACATCATAACTCCTGCATCTATGGCTCAGAAAATGTAATGGAATAGGGAACAGAAAGATTGTCAGAGTCAGAATATCAGGAAGTCTTTTGTGAAATAGTGTGTCCTAGAAATGAATGTCCACACAAGATCTGAATAATATCAATATCAATTTACATATTAACATGGAAAGGGAAAAATCTCACCAGTTCACACCCCTGGACAAGGAGTTATAGGCAACCAATTACTACTGACTAACCCCACATATATCCTCTTGGAAAATAAAATTTGCTGGTGGAAAACTATACTTGGAAGCCCATTTGAGAGTTCTGTATCCAGTGTTAAATATCACAGATCTGCTTTGAGTATGTCTCTTCCCATGCTGTTGAGCAGTAAGACACACAGACAGTTACTTCTGGGGGTATTTACATCTTAGGTACTAGAGTGGCTTCAATGCTTATTCCCCTTCAAACTCACAGTGAAATGAAATTACTATAGTGTTCGAATGTGGGACCACTGAAGGTAGTTGGGTCATATGGGGCTCTCCCTTCAATGATGGATGGATACCATCATTAGCAGCTGACTTTCCTCTCCTCTCCTCTCCTCTCCTCTCCTCTCCTCTCCTCTCCTCTCCTCTCCTCTCCTCTCCTCTCCTCGCCTCGCCTCTCCTCGCCTCTCTTCTTTCCTTTCCTCTCCTCTTTTTCTTAACCTTTCTTTGTCTTCCGCTTTATTTTTTTTTCTAGTAAGTTATGACAAAATAAGAAGCCACTCCCAATATGCCAACACTTTGAAGTTGAAATTCTCAACTTCAAAAACTGAGAGTCAGTACATTTTGGTTCTTTAAAAATTGCCCAGTCTGAAGCACTCTGCTATACCAGCACAAAATGGACTAAACAGATATATGTAATTTCTGTTTATATAAAGTTCTCTTCTAGCAAAACTTATAATTTTCAATAAATTGTTTGGACTTTTATTGAACAAAAAAGAAGGAAGAGGATAAGAAAGACACTTAGAAACTGAAATATTTCAGAAGTTCAAGGGAGGCCAATGATGTGTTTAATCTAATTTTTAACAATTAAAAAATTGGGAGTCAGGTATTAGGGTAAAAACCTGAATGATCAGAGAAGTGCAGAAGCCATCGGTCACTTCCTCTCTCTTTTGTTCCTCAATCCAAAGGGCAGAGGTCCTCTCTAAGCCCCACCTTACTACTTCCGCAGTCCTCCACCTTTTCAGTCCTCTCCGACACGTGAGAGTGTGACTGGTGGGCAGGGGCTGTGCCAGGTGTTTTCAGGTTCTTGGTTTCTTATTCACACATATAATAAAAGCCCACACAGATTGGAAAGTAGCAGGGAAGTCTTCTTCAAAGACAAGTGACAGATGAGAAAGGCATAAACTAGAAAGATTGGCAATGGATCACATGAGTGAGGATGCTCAAAGGACCCCGTCATAGCTTGGGGCTTCCTTTTACAGGGTTCAAGAGAAGAAGTAGTTTGATGACTAAGAGAATACCTTGGGTAGTGCTGTATTTTGATGGATAACCGTTTCTCTGCTGTTCATGTCTCTTCCCATAATGCATCTAATTTTAATTATATATACATTCAATGAAGTATTGCTATTAGTAAATAGGAGATTTTCCTTAGGCGTTCATGTGGAGGCAGTTTTGTCTTACTGTACATAGACCTAAACTCTGCCTAAGATGGAGAACCTCTCTCATCTTCATACCTAGACATAAATAGAGTACAATTGAACAGAATGTGGTTAAGTTTGGTGGTTATTAGGGGAATGGAAATTTATTCCGTTGCTCAGAGAAGAATGAATTTACAATTTGATGAAAATTGGAGTCGTTACCTACAGTTTTCTAGGTGCACTGCTTAGAGATGTGTGTGTGTGTGTGTATGTGTGTGTGTGTGTGTGTAACTCAAAACAAGTGAAGTCCCAGTTTACTAAAGTATTCCCTATGCTTGCATTCCTCAAGACTATAACTGTTAATGGTAATCACTACAAGATTTAGAAAATGAATTAGAGAAATTGTTGAATTATTTCTTGTTCTTCAATAACAAGTTACAACTGAAGTACAGTGGGGTTTTTTTGTGTGCGGGGGTGTAGAACATGTAACAGGAGTTGGGTCAGAGGGTCTCACTATGTAACCCAGACTGGCATCTTACTATACTTACTTACAATGGACCACAAGAGTGAGGATTCTCAAAGGACTCCATTCTTATTTGGAGCGTCTAATAAACATAGAATTTGTTGAGTTAAATTTAAATGAGGGAATGATGAACTCTTTGAGAGTGAATCAAAGTTGTGAATTAATAACGTGGACTTGATGATTGACTTACAGAAAGTTGTATAACAAAGTTCTAACATAGGGATCACTTTCTTCCAATATGAGTGAAAAATTGGTGCTATGTTCCCTCCAACGTTTTGCCCTTCACCTTCTTTTCCTCTTATCTATAATATTCATCGGAGACTTCTCTCATGTCAGGAGCCTAAGGCAAGCCTTTCTGTATTCTTATATAGAGATACTATTCGCCACATAACATAATTTGAATCCCTACTATATGCTAGGCTTTGTTTTTAAGTGGCTGGAAATACGACAGGAGAGTTACCTTTGAACAAAAGTCCGAGTCGAAACAAATGCTAAGAGCTACCGTAGCACATGGGGACAAGATGGGGAGAAAGCCCAGTTGTCCTTATGACTTCACAGCACCTCCCTTAAACTACGTCCTAAGAGGTAGGCTGTGATCTGTGAGGACATGATCCAGGTAAGGAGATTTAAAGCAGAAGAAAAACCGGAACTGTTTAACAGGATCCCCAGGGCACTGCGAGTGATTCAGGGTGAACGGAGGGGCGACGAGTCTTTCTCCTCCACTCTTCACTCTTTTCCTGGCTTTTCTGAGACCTGCTGGGCTCTGAAGTCAGGATGACAGATGGGGCCTTGGGGACTACAGTTCAAGTTGACAAAGGACTCAGCATTTTAAACACAATAACTCTGCTGCAGGTAGGCAGAAGGGAGAGTTGAATTGTTAAAAGATATTTAACCTTAAGACCAGTATACAGGAAGGCTTCCTATTTCTCTCCATAGGAGTATAAACACCTCTAACTTCTAGGTCCCAGCCAACTCATAAGAAGGAATTAAATGCTAACAGCCTCTCTTGAGATTCAAGGATAAAATGTCAGTGGCAGAGTGTAGGAGAAATCATTTATATATAATAATGGTTTTGTTAGCGAGAGACAAGAGAAGATGCAAGCTGAGGATAGTTGGGTGATGGGATGAGGCCTACACAATAAATGGAGTTTATTGGCTCAGGTAGTAACCCAAACACCCATAATTTTCTACAGGATTTAACTCTACTTTTCTGAATAATCACTTGGCCTGATTATTAACTATTATTATTAATCTGAATAATAACTATTGGATGGACCCCTAGTCTGACTTACTGTAATGACAAGTAGCTACCAGCAGGACCGGACCACAACTTTCCTTTTACATAGTCAGTGAAGGAAACTACATGTCTCCCTATATTCATGGAAGTCTATATCGTCAATAAATGTGTGGGCATCTTACATTATGTGCCTGCATCTGAAGCAGTTCTTGTGTTTGGATAATACAATGGGTTGCATGAATTAGAGGGTCCTTTGTCCTTTTTGGGAGCGTTTGCCATGGCCAGGAGGAATGCTTTGACCTTGCTTGTCTTGGATCTGTCTAAACCTCCCACAGTCACAACATCTTAAGATGCCAGTTATTTGCCAGTAACAAAGACAAAGAAAGAAAGAAAGAAAGAAAGAAAGAAAGAAAGAAAGAAAGGTTAAAAAATTAAACAATTGAAGTTAAAGTTCCACAAACAACCACAATATCTACTTCCTGCGAACCAGTGTGATAATCCCAAATTCTGGACTAAAGACTTCAGGGCTATTGATGGCCCCAGCTCTCTTCTTCCTGGACAAGAACATAATAATTAGGTCCAAGCAACTCCTTGCATTGCTTCAAGGATCAATTCAGGTAAATGTTACAGTAAGGACAATATCATCTGATCTTGCACGCTGTGTCAGGAATTACAACTGAATAATAGGTGAGAAGAAGGGTACCTATTAAGGAAATTAGCAATTACCTTGAAGAATTTAAAATGTTCTTAGAATTTCAAATTTGTGAAAGAGGCTATGATTTTTTTTTTACTTTGCTTGTTTGTTTTAAATAAGGCTTATAGATTGAAACAATTACCTGTGTAATGTATCAGTCAGACAGAAACAAAAGAGGGATTTGAATTATTTAATAGAAGAACCTGAAATAAAACATTTCTAATGGTGGTAGAGATGAGGGTGTATGTGAAAAGTTTGAAGGAAGTATCTACGTTCTTAATAAGCCAGTAATGGGAAGGGTAGGAAGTACTGGTGAGAGAATGATGAATGATTAACTGGGAAGGTAGTAGAGCCATGGAGCTTGGGCTTGAGGTGAACACAGCAGCTACAGGAGACTTGCTTCCTGACCCCGTACTGGGAAGGTAGTGATGCCTGCTTTAAAACAAAGCAACAAATAAACCCAACCCCTGTTGATTTGCTGTGTTAAAACTCAACAGAACCAGGCTACTGAATGTGGAAAGAGTGGAGAATTGCCTCATTTCTGTTCACCTGCTGATTCCCAACCACCAGTGAATAACAGAATGATGACATTCTTGTTCTTGCCTTCTTAGATGGGAGAAAGTCTGAATAATATTCTCTTCTCCTATGTTGCTCATTTAAGTGAGGTTCTAGTTATTGGTAGAGTTTAAAGTCTGAAAAATAGAGAAACACTGCTAAAAATATGGCTCCCATTGTTGAAAAGTTCTAACACTCCTCTTTCGAGTCTGGAAGGAGAACTGTTTATATTTGAAAATGTAAAGGTTAATGATTCTGGGGACACTTTTCTTCATTAGTTTTGAATGCAACATGGTAGATAGAATTAAAATATCAATTATAGTGATTTTGATTTAAAAGTTTCTTCCCTAGGTAAAGAATGTAAATTCGAATGATATTGCCCACATAGAGCAAGAAGGGCTAGAAATTAAATGTATTTGTGATACCCAATTTTGAGGATGATCAGTGACTCCTCTATGACTAGCCCTGTTGTGTGATATAACTATACACTTCTTTCGATGGTTCTTAAAAATGTGGGCAATTGGAGCATTGTCTGATTGAACAAAGATCTCTCCTTGTTTCACAACACAGACCGGCAGAACTTTGCTGACAAGAGTCATTTGGAAAACCATGACATATATAACTCACCAACGTTCTTGGCTTCATGCCATAGTATAAGAGGTAAATGCAGGAATTTAACTGGATGCTGAAAGTTGGTTTATTGCTTGTCCCGTATAGTAAGTCCTAGTGGAGCGGGGGAAATGACTGAAAAGATCTCTTCTCCATTGTTCCCAGTTTGCTCTGATCACAGACTCTGCTTTCTGCTCCAGGGAGCTTGGGCTTTAGAAGGCTCAACAAACTTTCAGCCCTGAGAGACCTCACTTCTTTCTTACACATAGAATGACAATATGTTCTTTCCCTGCCTCACTGGTAATGTTATCACTCCCCTTCAGCCCAAATTAAGGTGGCCAGGGCCACATGTTTTTCCCTGGCCAGGCTCTTTCTACTTCACCTCTTTCTCTTTCCATTGATTCCCACTCTCTCCCCCTTCTTTGCACTGAATACACATGTTTTAATGTATCGTACATACTACAATGTAAGGACACACTACAATGGCCCACCTCATATTTGCTTGTTCTAACTCCTTTCACCTAATGTTCCTGCTGTCCACTTGTTTTTCTATTAAGCCCAGGTTCTTAGACATCACTTCCTGTCCTCCTCAGAACACTCTGGACCAAGCCCATGATGGTAGGAGTAAGATGGCTAGATATCTGAGGCTTCCTCTTCCCTCTAGATGATGGGAAGTCAGTAATGACTCTGATCTTATGGGTGGGGAAACTGAGTCACAAAGTCACATTCTCTGACACAGAGAATGGAGGGTGGCCATCTACCCCTCTTTACCTTGAGTGACTCTAGGTTATAAGGTTTATTACAGAAGGCTCAAGGATTACAGAGAAGAGAAAGGGAAATCTTAGATTTAAAACTGCCAATATTAAAAAGAAATGAAAGAAAACTACTAGGAAGATAAGCTATGTAGATGTATGTTCTCAGACACTCGTCCTGTGATTCCTGCTTCCTCTCTTGCCCCCTCTTTGCACTTGAGCAACTGTCTGACTAATCTATGACAGTTCCATCCTACTAGTAGGAAGAGTAATACGCGTCTTCCAGTGTTCTACCCTTCTTTAAGGTTTCATATCCTTGTCTCTCTAGTCACTTCAAAGCAGTTGCCTATTTTGGTTATTTATGACTGGAAAAGGAAACACTGCTTTTAACTTTCATGCATTAAAATGACATGTCTTCCTTTTCTACACCATTTTAAAAGTTAGAATTTAGGATTACTTTTGCTTATATATGCATGTGTGTCTCTCTGTAAGCTGTGTTTCCTGGGTATTTTTCATCCCTTCTGACTCTTACACTCTTTCTGCCCCATCTTCTGCAGGGTTCCTTCTGGTCTGAGGTGAAGAATTTGGTGAAGACAGACATCTCATTTAGGAATGAGTGCTCCAGAGCCTCTCACTCTTTGCCTATTTTCTGGCTGTGGGTCTTTGTATTTGTTCCTATGTGCTGCAGGGGGACGCTTCTCTGATGATGGCCAAGAGAGGCATGAATCTAGGAATATAGTAGAATGTCATTAGGAATTGTCATTTTATTGCTATATTCCTTCAGTAGAACAGTAGTATTTGGTTTTACCTTAGGTCTTTGGGCTATCTGGTCTCATGTTCGGGGACACTCAACCAGTTTCAGGTGTGGGTCCTATCTTAAGGAGTAGCCATCACTCAACACAGATATTGATTGGTTACTACTACAAGCTTTGTACCACCATTGTACTAGTATATCCTGAAGGCAGAACACCAAAATAGATGCAAGGTTTTGTAGCTGGGTTAGTGTTTACCTTTCTTCTTTGGTAGCATTCCAAGTGTCTTTCTCTAGCTAAGACCCTAGAATGAAGGGATGAAGGTTCTATATAGGTACCATCTCAACTTTTTCATGATCAGTGAGTTGTGTAGGTCTTGTCTTCATCAGTAGGTCCTTGGTAACAGTCTGGATTGTTTAGAGGTTCCCATGGGACCCCTTTGACCAACAACTCAATTAGATGAAACACACCCCCTGTACTGGAAGCTTCATTTGATGACAAGAAATGTCCAGTTGAGACTCTGTCTCCTCTATTATTTGGTCAATTCATTTTTATTACCTTCACACACACACACACACACACACACACACACACACACACACACATATATATATATATATATTTATCACTTTCATATCTAAAACACACACACACACACACACACACACATATATATATATATATATGTTTTAAGAGGCTTCTGCTATGTTAGTTTTCTATACTACACCTCAAATAGCCTTCAATGTTAGATGTCTTTCTCCTTATTTTCTCTTTTCCCTCTCCTTTAATACTACTCACCTGATTCCCCTGTTCCAATACCCCTATTCATGTTCATCACAACCATGTATTCTATTTCTCTTTTTAATGAGATCTATCTGTTCACCCTAGTCCCTTAGTCTGTTCCTAAACTGTTTAACTCTGTGGGTTATATCATGATTATCTTTGACTTAACTGCTAATATGATGTAGAATGCATCAAATGGGGGAATGTGAGTCAAATAATCCCAAGCTAACTCCGAATAGAGTATTCTAAGGTTTTTCTTTATTAAAAGGGAACTCATGGATCACAGTGAGGAAATAGGAATAGGGTCCAACATCCACATGTGACTTATGGGAAGAAGAGAGTGAGTGTGGCTTTTTGGTACCCAAAAGCCATGTCTCAACCTGCTCCGGCCTCTCAGAAACCATTGGCTGGAGGAGGTTTCCCATTACCTTCCCCCTTTATCTAAATAAGAGAGTTCCATACCCAATACAAAACTATACACATTAAGAACAGATATCAAGTATAAAAATTAAAATTACATCCAGCATAACCAATATTAAGCAAGGAACATAAGCTAAATGTTTTAATAATCATTTTATCCTAAGGAGTCTAAGTATTGTGTTAGAAATGGCTTGGTTAAATCATAAAAGGAAAGTAAGTACGACTATCTGATCTTTAACCCCACTGAAGGCCTGAGCAGGCAGGAAGTGCAATCAAAGCAGTTTTCAAAATGTGCAGTAGATGACAGAGACAACTGGATACCTAGTCAGTCACCCAAAGTCTCATTTGCAATGTTGAAGCAACCAACTTTACCTGAGGCCTAGAGTAACTGACAGACCATTTTTGGAGTCAGGTAAAAAATTTTAAAGCCATCTTACCCTGTTTTGGCAAGGTTTGGCAGTCTTTTTTCTTGTCTCCTGCTTGTCCAGTCCAGAGTGGTATAGCTAGTTTTTAAGGAAGATCAATTTCCATCTTCCTGAGTAACTACCACACTGATTGCCATAGTGGCTGTACAAGTTTGCTCTTTTAGTTTTTGAAAATCCAAGTAGCTTTTGTTCAATAGAAACGTCAAACTTCTGGTTTCTTAAAACTTAGAAACTGGCTGCTGTCACTTCTGCTGTATTCTATGGATCAACGTGGCCACAAGGCCTTTTCCCATCCAAAGGGAAGGCTCACAGATACCAAATACTAGATGGCGTGATGTTAATCATGGCTAGCTCTGATGAACTCTGGCAAAGGTGGAGGACGCAGTAAGGAGTCACAGACAAGCACCTCAGGCTATACTTCTCAGAGGGATCTTGTCTCCCAGAGTTGTAGCAGATGAATCCACTGAAAGCATCTGTGACTATGCCCAGCCCACAGTGGAGGGCTGTCAGACCAAGTCCTCCCATCTTTTCTCAGTCCTCATTCCTGAAGAGAATAGTGGCGCTTCCTTCTTTACTTATTGGACAAGTGACATGATTGATGGCACTGTAGCATGTAGATTCAGTTATCCACGTTGGGCGCCATATGTAGCATGAAGGCTGGCTTGTTGGGGTTTCTATCCCACCTGGTACCCCACAACTGGCAAATCCCAGAGAAAATCAACCATACAGAGATCTCTATAAGTTATAAAGCTGATTGGCCCATTTGGTCAGGCTTTTTGTTAACTCTTATAACTTATGTTACCCCATTATCCTTATCTACATTAGCCACATGGCTCCATACCTTTTTCAGCTGGGCAAGTTACATGCTGCCTCTTCGGTGGTCTGCGCAGGAGTGGCAGAGGGAGCTTCCTGTTTCCCCAGAATACTCCCAGTCTCTTTGCTCCTCCCCTACTTCCTGTCTGGCTTTCCCGCCTATATTGCCTGCCTGGCCAATCAACGTTTTATTAAAATATGATTGACAGAATACAGACAATTCTCCCACACCATGGCACCCTCAATCTAACTCTCCCAACTTCTCTCCAGCTACAAAACCTCTGGCATAGGCCCTCTGAAGGGAGACATTCCTCTTTCTAAAGATGATGAAAGCAGTGATTGTCCCGCCTTCTGCATATTTAAAGAGCTCTTGGGACCAAGCTTATCACACCCATACAGGCTTTTAAAATTGTTTTGAAATCTTTCAATTTTCCCTCCCCCTCCATGAGACTGTGATTTTACTCAAAAGCAAGAATTTAAAACATCACTTTGCTCTGAGTGGTAAGTGATGCACTTCACAATAGGAATTTGACATAGTTATACAATGAGGTATTGAATGTCTGGCGGGAGGAAGCACAGGCAGGGTAGACTGGGTTGATTATAGAAGATAAAATTGTAGAATCAAATTTCTACCAGAGATTTTTAACAAGCACATAAGGAAACAAATATCATATGGAATGTGTAAGAGTAGTAGTCAGGAAATATTTTTGTTTTCTTAATTGTTCCAATTACACTTCAGCTGCCAGTTTCAAGGTTTTTTGTTTTGTTTTGCTTTTTTGTTTGTTTGTTTGTTTGGGTTTATTGTCAACAAACTCTCTGTATTTTAGAGTCTCCTGGCAGTTTAACTTCTCTTGTGCTCATAGTTTGTCCTATCTTATTTTTACGTATCTATCATTTCCTGCAGTTTCTGGCCCTCTTGCCTTCTGTCACAGGAGCATGAAGTTCTCAGGGAAGTAAGCTCTGTTTTCTACTTTGGCTTTGTTGCTCTGCATTTGGTTTTGGAGACAGCTTTATCGTGTCCCCTTCATCACTCCTTTTCCAGACCACTGACATTGCTTTTGGTCTTCAGTGGCTCCAAGTTGCTGTTCCACCATTCTTCGAGGAGTGTGGAGCACATTGATGTCATTGTTCTGATTCCATGTTTCCAAATTAAACCCAGTTTCTGGGGTTAGTTGGGTCCTCTGGACATCAGTGGGGTAAATAATAATAATGAGAGAGAACAAGTTCACAGCCAAAGACTTCAGAGAAAGGAGTAGAAGGCTAGTCTGGTTGCTGAACACAAGAACATTAGGATGTTAACACCAGCAATTCTCTTCTTCAGTGAATCTCCCAGTGAGGTCCCCATTGGAGTCCTGACCGAGGGAAAATGATGCAAAGTTAGTGCTGCATCCTGGATCTTGTTTATAGAAGATTTCTTTTACTCTAAAATATATGCAGCTTTAAAGTCGATAACTGTAACCACTCATTTATTTATTGATTCAGTATAACTTAAATTTGTTTCTAGCAAGTCACAACAGAAATAAATTAATGTTTTATATAAAAATAAAAGCAACAAAACTCAATCAAAATTCATATATATATATATTCATATATATAGTTGTAGCAGATGAATGTCAATATATACTGCTAAGAAATTTTTGGTTCCTATAACATATAAATCATGTAGAACATCATTGGAGATGTTGACACTTAAATAATCCCCTTTCCCTAAAGAGCCTCTCAAAAGAAACCATAGAGTCAGAAGAAAAAGTTTTAGGTATTCAATACAATCTGCGTGTTTTATGGATAAGAAATCTAAGATCCTAGCAGAATAAGGGACATTGGAAAATGCTTCAACCTTTGCTTACTCTAATCTACTCAGCATAACAAGTGAACGAATGAAATTGTAACATCTGACTGCCATATGAATAAAATGCGTCCATGTTTGTTGCACACTGCTACCCGTGCTAAGCTCCCAATGAACTTTCTTTCAGCACATTTGTGTCCCCATAAAAGAATGCCACCAATGATGTGTGAATGATGGTGGTACCATATGATTATATCATCTAGTGACACCATAGGTGTTTTTGTTTATGAACTATACTCTCACTGTATGCACAAGGACAAGATCACCGAATGGAATGCTTCTCAGAATATATTTCTATCATTAAGTGGCTATATTATTAGCTATGATTATACAAAAGCAAGTGGCACAGCAGGGATGCTACTCTGTCTCTTAAGACCATTTTTCATGTAGCTCTTTGTGCTCTATATATATTTCTTTCTAGTCTGGACAAGACCCCTCTTTCATTAACACCGTACTCAGAAATATATAGATATTAATCACCAAACTACCATTTGTTTCTACCAAGTCACAACAGAAACAAATTAATGTTTTATATAAAAATAAAAGCAATAAAACTCAATCATTTTACATGTACTACTTAGATGCAGTAGTAAGGTAGAAGTTAAATACATATTTTAAGTTAAGACTTTCTAATATAGACACAGATTAAATGTCATCCATTTGCTCTGTGAAGCATCCCAAATGCTACAGGATGTGCTCCAGGTTGGAATTTCTGTGAGATCTTTCACACCCTATTTGTGCATCAGTTTATAGTCTAGCTGTTCAGTAGTGGTCAGCCTGGGCCAACCTTTTCTGAGGGCCAGGATAAACCTTGTTACCTTACCTGGTGTACATGGCCTCCATCCAGACCTGGGTGTCAGCCAGGAATGCTGGGAGACTGGTGAATTGGATGTTTACCAACGCTCTCTTCTTGGAAAGCCTATCTTCTTATCACTTTATGTTAAATATGGATGGAAAGTCTCTCCTGATCTAAGCTTGGAAGTTTATGCAGTTCTGAAATGCATGTGCTTCTTTCTGAAGAGGCCTGGATAGAACGATTTTGAATAGACTTCTACAGAACCAGACACATTCTGGTTTCCAAATCTGTATCTCTGTCTTCTTGTCATTATCTTGAGGTAAGATCTGTCATGAATTTTGTGACATTAGGTAAGTTTACCTACTTATAAGATTTCTTATTTGAATATAAACCTTACTATTTTATGAAATTAGTACATCCACTTCTTTGCTTTAAACACCTCTGTTTTAAAAATTATTTCATGATTCAGTTATACCCACTCTTCAGTTGTAACCATGGAAGCAACAGTCCTCATATCACTCAAGTTTCTCTAGGAAATGATCAATAGGATGCATGTATGTGTGTGAGTGTGTGTATGGATGTGTATATGACTGAAGGTTGGCACACATAAATGTATTTTGTGTGCATGTGTGTAGAGACACAAAGGGAAGAAGAATGTGAATAGAAAATTGCTTTGTAGACTTTTGGAAACTGGTTGGTCCTACCAGCTGTAAATAGAGGATCCAGAAACAACAGTGTGAATCCAACTAATAGATAACCAGTGACCCCCACGCCAGGAGTTCTGGCCTGAATGCAGGCTTGATGCATGAAGAACTATGTTTTACTCTAACTTCAGAGGCAGGGAAAAAATTGTCCCAATTCAAGATGGTCAGGCCCAGGAAATGCCCCACTACTGGTGGAAGACTAGCCAGTTAATTCAACTGATTGGATGTCCCTGTTTACACTCCCTTGAGGTTTCAAGAGAAGTGTACTTTGCATAGTCTACCAATTTAAATGCCCATCTCACTCTTAGAGGCATATCGAGTCAGATCAAGTGGATGGGTGTTAACTGTGACCTCAGACATATACGTAAGTGGCACTTGGCTTTAACAGTATGATACATTGAGAAACCAGGTCTACACTTTACTCAGCAGCATGGATAGAAATCAATGATGACTACTGTAGAAGCTGTGGTATCGATATGAGCTTAGAATCACAGCATTGTTTGAGGAGAGCCCACTTATTTGTCCCAGCCACCTGGCTAGGTTAGACCTGAAATAATCACACAGAAACTGTATCATTTAAATCACTGCTTGGCTCATTAGCTCTAGCTTCTTATTGGCTAATTCTTACATTTTAATTTAACCCTTCCTATCAACCTGTGTATCACCATGAGGTCGTGGCCTACCAGCGAAGTTTCAGCATGTCTATCTCTGGTGGCTTCATGGTGTGTCTCTCTCTCTCTGCCTTCCTTCTCCCAGCATTCAGCCCAGTTTTCCCTGCCTAACCTATCAACAGGTCAAGGCAGTTTCTTTATTCATTAATGGTAATCAGAGCACACAGAGAAAACTCCCACATCACAGTGTGATGCTTAAGTTACTAGTATGTGTATATAGAGTGAGTGAGAAACAGTAAATTAGATTCCCCAAAATTTGCATTTCTGCAGAACAGAGGTTTTCAACCTGTGGGTTTCAACCCCTTTTGGGGGTTGAACAATCCTTTCACAGGGGTCACATATCAGATATCCTGTGTATCAGATATTTGTATTATGATCTTCAATGGTAGTAAAATTCTAGTTATGAAGTAATAACAAAAAATAATTTTGTGATTGGGAGGGATCACCACAACATATGGAAGTTTATTAAAGGGCTGCAGCTTTAGGAAGGTTGAGAACCACTGCTGTAGGAGAAACACATGGCTTATTGTTTTATACAGTACTGTTCAGGGTTTCAAATATTCATTGTAGGTTTTGTAATGTGTCCCCCATCAATAAAGGAGGACTACTGCATTCCTATTAGCTATTCACCATGCTATTCAAGCATCCTGTGAACTCAGTGCTCTTATCTAGCTGCCTGTACATCGTGTGCTCAGTAGATGCTAACTTGAGTTTCATAATCTCAATCCTACTATCTTTTATTACTCTGCATTCAATTACTAAATTCTTTCTGTATTTCCTTCCTGTTCACTGACTTCTTTTTCAAACATATCTAAATTACTGTTTTCTGTTTTAGTTAATGGGAAATATCTTTTTATGTATATAATTTTATTTAGTTTTTATTTTAAGTTATTTAATCTTCCTTTACATTACATAATTTCAGTAGCTATTATTTATTTATCTGTAATAATACTTTGAATATGTATTTAATAGAATTCATTAGGCAATTCTATTGGAAAATATCATGAGGATTTAATTTTTTCTCTCATGTTGTCTTCTGATTACTGTCTAAAGATGACTTCTACTTTCTCTGTATAAAAATTTGAAGGGCAGCCAGTCAGACAGCTTCAGAGGTTAGAGTGTTTGCTGCTAATCCTGACAATTCCCCCTTTTCAGTCTCCTTTTACATATTAGTACTTTGTCCCCTTAGGTGGTTTGCTATCAATTTTTACAAAATGTACATATTTATATGATTTTTGTGTAGCTTTTAAAATCCAGGAACTGCAAATGAGAAAAGGCATATAAAATTTGTATTTCTGAGAGTGGGTTTATTCAATTAACATCACCTCTACTTGCATATATATATATATATATATATATATATATATATATATATATATAGCTTAATGGTGTAGGAGGGCCTTCTGTATTTGTGTTGCTTTCATTGGTTAAATAAAGAAACTGCGTTGGCCTTTTGATAGGGCAGAACTTAGATAGGTGTGGAAAAGAGAACTGAATGCTGGGAGAAAGAAGGCAGGCAAGAGAGAGCCACCATGAAGTTTCGAGGTCAGAGACGCTGAATTTTTCCCGGTAAGCCACAGTCAAGTGATGATACACATTAATGGAAATGGGTTAAATCAAGATGTGAGAGTTGGCCAAGAAGAGACTAGATATTATGGGCCAGGCAATAAT
Source organism: Myodes glareolus (assembly GCF_982192425.1). Taxonomy (NCBI): domain Eukaryota; kingdom Metazoa; phylum Chordata; class Mammalia; order Rodentia; family Cricetidae; genus Myodes; species Myodes glareolus. The sequence goes on from NC_142032.1 coordinate 46,637,107, forward strand.
TTAATTAATACAATTTCTATGTAGTTATTTTGGGGGTTAAGCTAGTCGGGTGGCAAGACGCAGACCATTTCCCTGCTACTACAGCTTTATCCATCCCTTTGTTACTGTATGCTTAAGTTGGTCCCATAATTTGGCTACTATGAGTAGAATTGCAGTGAACACTGATGTGCAAGTATGATGTGCTGACTTGGAGTCCTTCAGGTAAAGAACCAGCAGTGGCATTGATGGCCATTACCTTTTATTTACATTTTCACCAGAATTTGTTATCTGTTTTCCTAATTATTGCTGTTCTCACTGAGGTAAATAGACTCTCAATGAGTGTTTTATTTGCCTTCCTTTAATGGTTGATGATCTTTAATATTTTCCATGTTTGTTGCCCATTTATGTTTCATTCTTTGAGGACAATCTGTTGATTACATCAGCCCCTTTATTTGTTGAGTTGTGTTTTTGTTGTTGTTGTTGTCGTCATTTGGCTTTTTTAATTCTTTATATGTTCCATATACTAAACTTCTGTCTGATAAGTAGTTTGAAAAGCTACCTCTTTACTTGGCTACCTGTTTCTTTTGGTATACAGGGGACTTCTAATTCATGAGGCCCCATTTGACAATTGTTAGAATCCCACTGAGAAAATCCTTGCCGATGTTTTGCTCATATCTTGAAGAATTTTTCCTACTTTTTCCTCTAACAGCTTCAGAGTCTCAGGTCACATATGAAGGTCTTTGATCTATCTGCAGTTGGCTTTTAAGTAGGGTATGATATAGGGATCTAGTTTCATTCTTTTATATACAGAATTTTATATGCAGATTTTTTTTCTAGGCACCATTCATTAAAGAGCCTATATTTTTTCCAATGTGTATTTTGGCATCTTTGTTTAAAAAAAAAAGAAAAAAAGAAAGAAAAAAAAGAAAAAAAGAAAGAGAAACGGTTACTATAGTTTCATGGTTTTCTACCCAGGGCTTCTATTCTGAAATTTTGAATGGATTATGAAATTTACGCCCTGTCAATGCTGAAGCATGCATGGGCAGCCCATTTATAGTGGTTCTTTTGAACCTATCTATATTGAGTTTCATGGCCTAAGTTGATGAGGACAACTGACTAGGTCTCTGCCTTAAGAGGGCACCAGATCTCATTACAGATGGTTGCAAGTCACCATATGGTGGCTGGGAATTGAATTCAGGACCTTTGGAAGAGTAGTCAGTGCTCTTAACCACTGAACCATATCTCCAGCCCCCTATTTTAGAATGCATAACATAATTTTAAAAGAAAGTTTTGTGTTAATTATATGTCTCAGACACCTGGATGGAACAAAAATGGTTAAATAATTGACCCAGCTACACATGATTCTCACAGTTTAAGCTGCACTTAATTATGGGTTGAAACTCTTATTCACATTTTTAAAGTGTGTGTGTGTATGTGTGTGTGTGTGTGTGTGTGTGTGTGTGTGTGTGTTCTCTTTTCTCAATTTGTGGTCTTGCATCCATTAGTAGTTTTCTTTGAACTTTGGTAAGTCAAGTGTATACTTTTATGCAAAGTTTTGGATTTTGTATCCTAAGAAATCTTTCCTTAATTTTAGGCAAAGAAGATAGGTATTTTTAGTTCTTTTCTTTTAAGTTTAGTTCTCTGAACCCTCAAGAATTTATTTTTGTGTATAGTGTAGTGTGAGGTATAGTGTGAGGTCAGGGCTAGGATTCATTAATTTTCTTTATTATGAATACGAGCTCCAATACCTTTGTTGGAATAATGTATCTTTTGTTATCCAATTGTTTCAGTACATTTGTGAAAATCATGTGTATGTGACTTTGTTTTTAGATTTTTATTAGTTCATTGACCAATACTGGCAGTTATTTCTTGTTTGTTTTTATGCAAATTGGTACTTTTGCCTGTAATTTGTAGTATTTATTAATTTGTGTGTGAGTATGTGTGGGATAGTTTGTCTCCCTCTGTAGTCCCATCTGGCCTAGAACTTGCTATGTAGACCAGGCTAGCTTCAGAATCATAGAGATTCATCAGGAAAGTCTAGCTTTCCTTGGAGACATTAGTCTTGGGCAAGTTTTATTATCACCTTTGTGCGTTTGTTGATGGATCTTTCTTCTTGTTAGTCCAAAGCACCTGGTTACAGGTAGAATTATTAACTACTGCCTTCTAATAGGCAACATAGGGCCTTCATATTATTTTTGTGTGGCTTATAAATTCTAGACTGTTACTAACATGTGTATCTTATTTTCCATCCCCCATTTCCAGTTAACTACAGATTTAGGTTCTAGTAATCAACCCATTATCTATATTTTTCTCTAGAGAATGTTTTTAATGTTAACTTTAGTATTTAAGAAGATATGTGCTATAATTAATCTCTGACTATATTAGTCAGTTCTCTAGACTAAAAAAACAATAGAACACACATACGTAAATAAAACAAATATATATCACAACACATGTATATAGAACACACACATATATAAAACAATAAAACATATATATGTTTAACAAAGTGATGTTTCAAATATATATGTTAACATACATATGACGAATTTCTTAAATTTAATAGATTAAATTTGTTAAATAATATATATGGGGTTTTATTAAATTGACTTATATGATGCAATCAGGGTTGTTCATCAAATGGCTGCCTTAAACTTGAGAGTCTGAGACTGAGAAAGTACTCAGTGTACATGGCTGAAGCCTCAGAATTCCCAATCTGCCATCAAAGACCTGAATGATTCCTGCAGAGCCACTGTCTTCAGCCTACATTGGAAAGCTGCAAAAAGCTGAGCTCTGATGTCTTTTAAGAATGGCAACAGCAAAGGCAGCATCAGCATCAGTGTGTAGTAAAGTAGATGAATTCTCCATGAGGCTAGGCAAGCAGACAAAGGCAAAGACTTTCCCCTTGGACCTTCTAGTCCTCCATTCTACCCTCCCTCAAACCTCTCCCATTCCCCCACTCTCAATTCAATAGCCTCCTTTTCCTTTGATAATTATTGTGTATGTGTATACACATATACATACAATATACATATGTGATATAATCAATGTTGTTGCTATTGTATGTTGTTATGTATATGAATTCATGACTGACTACTCTGAATTTAATAATTATCAAGGGGGCTCATCCTATTAACTCTCCTTCTCCCAATCCCCTATAGTTATTTCTCTAGGCAATGGGATCCCCATTAAATTTTCTTCTCCCTTGCTATTACTCTCATTGATGGTGTCTTTTTTCTGGTCCTATCTATGAGGCCATCTCTAGGAAAGATTGTTTCACAGCAGATTTCCTGGTATTCTGACTCTGACAATCTTTCCACCCCTCCTTCCATGATGTTCCTTGAACTGTAGATGCAGGAGCTGTAATGTAGATGCATCTGTTGGGCTGGGACTTCCCATAAGCCCTTGATCTCTGCCTTATGTCCAGTTGTGATTTTCTGTGATGGTTTCCATTTGCTGTAAAGAGAGCCTTCTTTGATGAGGGGTGGTAGCTGCAGTTATCTGTGGGTGTAAGGTTAACATTTAGAATGTAGTAAAGAATTATGGTGGTCAGGAAAAGTAGTGGTAGTAGATTCTTTTCTAATACCTGTGACCTCACTATTCCTAGGAAACTGACTATATTTTCAATAGCAGGCATAGTTTCCCTCTTATTGAGTAGGTTTTAAGTCCAGTTGCACAATTTTTGTTTGTTACTGTTGTGTACGGGCCACTTCTTGCATCTCTATCCATATCTTGCTATGCTAGTATCTGTCCTGGCCCATAGGTGTTGCCATTGGGTAGGACTTTTATTGCTCCCTCTTTTGGCGGTTCCCTTGGACCTCTTAATACCTGGGCTGTCATCAGAGGAGCTTTTCACATTTTCTTTCAGGCTGGATTTTCCACTTCATCTAATCAAGAAAATCCTTTACAGGTGTGCCCACAGTTTGTCACTTAGTCGATTCCAGATCCGGTCAGGTTGACAACCAAGACTAACCATTACAATAGCCTACAAGTCTTTGTATCACACTGTATTAGGAGTTGTTTTTTTCCCTTTTTTCATGTTGGAACAAACAGAAGTAACATTTTTGATTTGGAACTGTGTGTTCCATTCCTGGCTCCCATCCTTTGGTAAAAGATTCCTTTGTGAATCACAATTTTGGTGCCAAACTCTGGTGTTCGGGGCAAGGGGTTGAAATTTATAAGCTTCAATGTCAAGGAAACACAGTCTGTGGGCTGTCATGGTTTAGAACTTGAGGGAGGACATGACAATAATACCATATTAGCAGTTTGACTGTCTTTAGTTTCTGATATGTGGGAATCATGACCCATGGGAGTTAAGGTCAGTGAATTCGAGGAAGACATGATTAATTTTTGTTTCTAGACAAACATGAGGTGCTATAGAGATTTGCATTGGTATGGATCTTTGTTTGTTGATACAAACTTACAAAATTAAGGTCAATTTTGTTATATATATATATATATATCTGCTCTTGATGAAGGTGTTGTGTTTGTACAGCTCATTTAAAAATGTAATGCATAATTAAGATGTAATTTTACCATTTCAAAGTTAAAACCTTCTTTTTTATTTAAACAGAAAAGGGGAGGTGATGTGGGATTTACCTCTGTATGCTGTGATTACCATTAATGAGTAAAGAAACTACTTTTGACCTATGGCAGGACAAAACTTTGCTAGGTGGGTAAAACTGAGCTGAATGCTGGCAGGAAGAAGGGCGGAGTCAGAGAGAAGCCGTGTACCTCACTGAACAGAGACACCCAGAACTTTACCCGGTAAAATTTACCTGGTAAGCCACAGCCTGGAGGCAATATACAGATTACTAGAAATGGGTTAAACTAAGATGTAAGAGTTAGCCAATAAGAAGTTAAAGCTAATGGGCCAAGCATTGTTTTAAATAATATAGTTTCTGTGTGGTTATTTTGGTTCTGGGCAGCCAGGATGAACAAGCAGCCCCCTACCACACTTAGGTGACATTTTCCTAGACCTAAAGCTGCACTTACATTCTCCATTCTCTTCTTCCTATGGATACACTACTTATAGGGAAGATTATGGGGTGTTCTAACAGCCTATCTGGTATAGTCCCACTGGCTTATCTATTTACTTGAGCTTCTGAAGTTCAGTTTCTTTATCACCAAAGAGTATGATACACACACATACATTAATATATGTATGTTAATGTAAGTAGAATTTGTAAGATTCTTTTAAGATTGAAATGTGGTTTGAGAAAGTACCTCTAAAGTACTTAATATATAGCCCAAGACATACTGACATCCTATTAACAAGTGCCATAATTTATTAGAAAGCTGGGAATGAAGCTCAGCGGTAGAGTACCAACTGAGACTGCATGAAGCTCTGAATTCTAACTCCTGCACTGGAACTGAAAGAGAGAAAGATGTATTGTGTGTTTTTAGTATTGATATATCTAATACTTAATAGGTAAGAAAACATTTTTAAATGATATAATAATACAGCATCAACACATGCTCAACACACATTGTCATGAACTTGAAAACATTATAGCTCAGAGCCAATTATCACAAGTCAGATTTCCGTGTATGATACACTGTGCAATTTAAAATTTTTATTACATTTAGTTACTACATTTATTCATTATATTTATTTATTTATTTGTGTGTGTGTGCATGCATGTTTGTGTGTGTGTGTGTGTGTGTGTACACATGCATATTTGCATCCTGGCATGCATCTGAAGTCAAAGAACACATTTTCAGTTGTTCCTCTTCTTTCATCATGTGGGTCCAGGGGATTGAACTCAGGTCGTCGGCAGGTAGTACCCTTACCTGCTGGGCTAGCTTAAGGAGCCTGCTCTTTTCTTTTCTCTTTTCTTTTTTTGAGACAGGGTCTCACTATGTATCCCTGGCTATCCTGAAACTTACTGTGTACATTTTCTTTATGTGGACATTCTGAATGCTGCATCTGGAGTGGATTACATCTTTAAGAGACTACAGTCTTCTATTTATACACAAGTCAGTATGAACAAAATTGCATTGTGTTGTAATAAAAGAACCCTCTCGACCAGAACAGAAGTGTTGTTTCCACAACACTGGGGGAGGCTAAACAAAGCACTCGGGAGAAGCCGCTCAGTGTTGTGTGAGCAGCCCCCATTGTTTTGCTTTTTGTAGTGTACTGTTTTACTCCTGGCAGTCAGTGTGGGGCCTTCACTTAGGAAAATAGAGCTGCTGGCAGCTTAGGCTCAATTTCACTCTCAAGCTGTCATAAACGATCACGTGGGAAGATAATACTTGGTGGGAATTTTGTTTTCTTTTGCTGTTTTTTTTTTCCCGTTTATTTTTCTGTGAGGCAACTTGTTAGAAAAGACAGCGGATGAAATTGAGAGCTACAGTATACAATAATGCCTGGCAAGCAAGCAAACTTTCTTAGAAACTCTCTTGACATAGGAAAACTATGGAATAGAGTCCCGAGCGCACACACGTTCTGGTAACCATTCCCTCCTATTTGCTATCATTGCTATCTCCACGGGCTGTAGCAGGACCCACACACCAAAACCACGCTCCCTAGCTTTCTGCTCTAGAAAACTCTCTGCTTCTCTGGGCCCATTTTAAATAAGGGTTGTCTTCAAGAATGCTGTTTTAATATGGTCATTGTAAATTGAGAAATTACAACTCTTCTTCATGTCTGACTTTCCTTGTCTTTCCTTCTCTTTTCTTCTAGAGCCTGTCTATTCATTTATCTTTTAAAATAACTTTTACTTTTATTTTTTAAAATGCATTTTTTATTCTATTTATTCGTTCTATTTTCGTACTAACTTTAGACTTAGTTTGTGATTTTTCTCTATTTCCTTTAAGTTGAGCTCCTCTCTCTTCTTCCCTCCTTCCCTCAGTTCTGCTGTATAGTTCATGATGGACTTGAACTCATGGTTCTCTTGCTTCAGTCTCCTGAGTATCTGGGTTATTGGAAGGTGCCAATACTCCATGTCCAGCATGCTTCTTCTTCTTAACATATATAAATTGTCACCTTCAGCTGCTTTGCTACTCTCCCATAGATTTGTAGGTGCTGTGTATCCATTTTTCTTTGTCTCAAGACAGTTTAAATTTCCCTTTCCCCTGGCCCACTAGTTGTTCAGAAATATGCTATTTAATTTCCACATACTTTTGAACCCTCAAAAGTTTCCCTGCTACTTATTGGACACCCCTATTATTGGAGAAGACAGTTGATATTGGGGCCTTGGGTCAGACTCTGGGGCCAGATAAGGAGGCAGGGCATCTTCAAATAAAGGCATATGGAAGCTCTACCATGTCTCCGAGAGTGACGAGTTCAGGTTTTTGGGTAGTTATTTATGACATTCTCTCTGACTGGGCCTCTCTGCTGCTGAGATCGCAGCAGCCACCATCAGATTCTCCATGCTTCTTCTTTCTGTTCCTTTTACTGGCCCTAGGAGGACTAGCTTTGGCACCAATACTGGTGTTTTCCACTGCCCAAGAGAGGATCAAGCATCCTGGGAGTGGTCTGGAGGCTGGATTTCTAGCTTTGGTTGTCTTTTCCCATAGCTAAACTGTGGGCTGTGGAGTCCTTTGCTGTGCACCACTGTGACACCTTGCACAGGCAGAGAAATAACTGGGATTTATTCAGAACTTGCCTCTTACACCTACAAAGTAGTTTTCAGGTTTTTTTTTTCAGGCCTAGGGTACACTTGCAAGATCTGGTCTTGTCCTCAAGCTCCCGAGTTTTCACAAATACTAATGTCTGTGAGTCGTGCGTGGTTAGTAGATCATTAATAGATGGTTAGTAGATGGGTGGTCGATGGTAGGATGTTCTGTGTGATAGAGTGAAGACTGGAATCTCCTTTCCTGCTACCTTGCTGATATTACTCCTTGTCTTGGATTCTTTTAAAATTTTGTTTTGTTTTAAATCAGATATCTAAAAACAGCATGCCATTATTCTAAAAATTCCCTATTTCTCAATGCTGGGATAAAAATCAAGAAGGAAAGGGTTAACTTTCTAGATTAAAGGATGTTATGGGGATGTGAGTAAAGGGGCTTGTCTCCAAGCCTGATGACCTGAGTTCAATTGCTATAATCAACATGGTAGAAGGAAAGAACTGTTTTCCTTAAGTTGTTTTATGATTTCCATACTTGTATCATGATATGTATGTATATGCTCATATATATATATGTGTGTGTGTGTGTGTGTGTGTGTGTATACACACATATAAATATATATATGAGCCACAGCAGTTAGAGGAAAATCAGAGTGTAATACTTGTTTGGACCCTGGTTTGACTAAATCAGTATATTGAAGTAAGCCTGAATTCCATAAAGCTTAATCTAGTCCAAAGCCTGTGGCTGATGGATTGCAAGCCCTAGAGAGCAAAGTGCTGTTGATGTTTTGCTAAAGGGACACGCAGTCTACATAGTTATGTTTAGGTCTCTAGATTAATTCTGCTCTCAGTCTGGATCAGAGACGTTGCTGTTTGCAGTGGGAAGTGGTTAATGCAGATCCATAACTGGCCAAGAACTGAGAATAAGTGAGAATACAGTGCCTGGCCCTCGGCAGGATAGCCACGTTACCCCTGAAGGCCACATGACTGCTGAAGAAGAGGATGTGGTTGTGGTGCTGTTGTCTGAACATAACCTGGCTGTTACAGTCATGAATCCAAAGTAGCTGTGACTACCCACGCACACCCCATACATACAAACAAAATGAAACAAAAGGACATAAAAGTTAAGAGGCGAAATAGTTGAGAATAAGAAGATGTCAACAGGAGTAGGAGGAGGATGAGAAGGGACAGTGGAGAAAATCACCGTAACATAGAATACAGGGAAGAGATCATCGAAAGTGATCGATCAACAAAACTTGTATAAATTTTGGTAGATGTGCTAATGATGTTGATTATAGAATATTCTCATTAACTTTGTTCTAGAATTTCATATTTAGGTACATCAGGAAGAAATGCCCTCTTTTCTATTATTTGTTTAAAAGTACTTAAGTAAATCTTTACATAAAGCAAATATTCCAAAATGTTAAAAAATTTCAATGCTGGTATTGAGCATATAGGATCCATTTTAAGTCTCCCTGGTCTATTTTTATGTAAGTATTAAAATAATCTCCAGAGAATTAGATAAAAAGGTGTTCATGGTGCTATTCTTATAAAGACAGAGAACTATTTAAAATATCATTTAAAAGGCATTGTATCTTAAACGGAGAGCCACAAAAGGCAACAAACCAAAGGATTAGAATATGAAGCATGTCCTCAGGAGGATCCCAGACACACTGTTAAATATTCACAGAAATTTGCCACATTTTAGGATCTTTCTATTTATGAGTGTATTTGGTGGCACCTTTTATAGGTGTGGGTACCAGAAAGATTGGTATAAAATACTGCTTAGAAGAATGAGAGGTCTTGAGAATCTAGCCTGACCTGGGTGCTTTAGAAGAGGGGGCAGTTATAGTGGACACAGTGGAAAAACTGTCACCAGCCTCTCAGACTCTATGTTGGACCTCTTCCTCTTCCTCACTAGCAGTATGAGATCAAACTTGAGATCAAAGTTTGTGGAGAAAAGCTCAGGGGTTTCTACTGTGAAGTGGGGGTAACAACATATATCTTCCAGGACATGTCAAGGTTAAAAGAGGCTGTGAGTATAATGTTCAATATGGAGCTGAATAAGTTGACATCTTAGGAGGGGAGCGACAGGACCTCTGAACAGCAGAAATGGCAGATGGGAGCATGCCAGTCAACTTTATTTAAAGATGAGCTGATATTGAAAACCGGTCACAACAATGACTACTGGATTTAACTTAAATATAGATGACCAAGAGTGTTGTAACGGAAGAGTATGGAGCCTTACATCATTTTTTGTTGTTACTTTAAGAAGCTTTATAGTGTCTGCAGTGTTATTTGAAGAGTCACTGGAGAGTTTTGACAAATTGGCATGGTCAGAGTTGAGTTTTGAGATGATCAGTCTGGCATTCAGGGTCCTGCTCTCTTGGGAAATCTGCAGGCAGAGGTTCTATGTTCTCCCACAGCAGAGCTCCCCTCCTTCTTCACCACAGCAGGGCTGTTCCTTGGGCGTGATGAGAAAGGAAGTAGCAAAAACTGCAGTCCTGGCAGCTATGGCTGTCTGCAATGGGTCCACACAAGACTGGCCTGCCAACAGTCAATCATGAATTGCGGAGGATCTGCTGGGGCCCTCTCTCACTCCACTGAATTGCAGGCTACTGATGGACTCTTGGGGAGACTCATTCATTGTCTTCAATTGTGTGTCCACAGGAGTCCACAGAATTCTAATGGATAGTTCCAAACCCATGGTCAAACAGATGATCCTAGTTAAACTCAGTGGCCTCAAACTAAGAAACAACCTACCAAAAAGCAAAACAAAATAAAACAACAACAACAAAAATCCAAGCCAAAGCAAAACAAAACCTGCAGCAATAACAAAAAAAATTCATGAGTATGGAAAGGGGAATTGTAGGGAGGAGGGCATGGTAGCAGGGGCAATGGGGATGTCAATTGGTGTTTATAATAATCAGAATATATGTTTTATATGTATGAGATTATCAAAGAAATACCTTAATGAAAGTGACAAAAAAAGAAAACAAATACACAATCAAGATATCTCCATTCTTCCTCTGAAGACTGAGGTGCCAGCACCTAATTTTAATCAGCATAATATCAACTAAGTTCATAGTTGAAATCTTCTAAAATGTTCTTTAAGAGTAGGAACCAACCTTACTTGAAAGAGTGTTTAAGACCATAAAGATGTACACAGGGAAAGTCAATAGCATCCCGCATTGATGCCATCTCTGGGCTGATGAATGATGAGAAAGAAAACCCTTCTCTATTTTATTTTTCTAGGATCACACACACACACACACACACACACACACACACACATGTATATACAGCTCCTTGGTGAACACGCACACACATGTATGGTTAGTATTTCATCACATGTGGTTGAATTCAGCCTGTAACTGGTCTAAGCGCCAAATTAGAAAAGTTGCAAGAATGAAATGTAAATGAGAAACAATAGGCAGGATCAACAGAAGTGGAAAAGAACAGGGAACGCAGACACACTGAGCTTTAATATCCATAGACAAATTCTGATTGGAAGTGTTGATGAGGGCCGGGAACCAATGAATATGATTTTAAATTTTAAAATTATGTTTGGAGGAACATAAAAATGGTAACACCGGAGAGACAATTTTCAGACAGAATAGCTTGAGATGAAAAGAAACTCTAGAATCAAGGGCTTTGTTTAATAAAGAAAAACCAAAACACCCCAAGAACTGAGCTAGTAGTAGGGGCACTTTCACCCACAGAAGGACTGGTAGAAAGGAAAGGTTAGTAGAGAGTAAGGTGTATCAGATTGTAGGAAGTCGAGCATACTTGGAAAGCACGCAACCATTTCCCTAGGGACAAGCCACCTATAAACATGTCCTGCTTTGCTAAGGCCTGGGTCTGCTTTGTGCATAGACTATAAGCACTGTGATCTCTGGGTCAGCTTTGTTGTTCTATAGTTCTATGAGTCTGTGATTATCTCAGGCTTGAGAACACTTTCTAGGGTACAGCAAATAATTCTGACATGTAAAGCACATGTTGAAACTTGAAACTGAAATTACACCTTTTCCATAAAGTGTTGTAATAAAGAGAGCAACTGGGGACTCCCCCACAAGAATAAAATGCTAACTGGGCTGGTTGGCCACTCCTGCAAGACAAATCTCAGGTCCACACTAATTCATGGCATGGGCGATGTGGCTACACTGAAGTATTTTTAAATAGAAACCTGGTGGCAGATGGAAAAGTATCAAGGACACTGTTACTGATCTGCGGGATGTGCAGTGGCCATCAGTAAGTGCTCAGAAATGGTAGCTCTGCACCAGCCCCGCCCGAGACTGCAACCTCTGTTGTGCAATCTCTGCATTTAGCTGCTTTGTGAAGCCTCCTTATTGTCTCCGGGTATGGGAAAATCATCCAAGGTCTTTTTAGTTTGCCAACAATTAGAGAGCAGTACTATTAGAGGAAGGTAGTGAGGCACGGGGCACTCTCTTGCCAATAAAAGTTTAGCCCAAGTTCCCACAGAAGTGCAATTATTTGCGCAACTTTGCTTCTCAGAGACTTCAACCCTGGGACAGAGAGCAATTATTAACATAAATGATTCACAGTTCATTTATTGTTTTCTTAGAAACTGTATTTTCTGCGGAAACACAGAGCCTGTAAGTAAGGCACACACAGAGGGGGCAGAGAGTCCTGAAGTCCAGGTGATGTGTGGGGCAAACGCCTGAAGGTCAGGGGCTGGCTTATCCTTAAGTAAAATCATGAAGACCCTCACACTTGGTGTTTAGCTTTCTGCCTCCCCCTGAGGTCCCCAAGTCCCTTGCAACTTTGTGATGAATTTTTATCTTTTTTATTAATTGAAAAAATTCATTTATTTTGCAGCCCAATTGCAGCCTCCTCCATCTTCTCCCATTTCCCCGTCAACCCTCACCCATCCACTCCTCCTCCATCTCTGAGTTGTTTTCTGTTTCCTATCATCCAAAGAGGCTTAGTGGCTATAGACAGACGACAAGCCAGAAAGCTGGCAACTTAACTATCAGCCCTTCGTCATTTTATCCATAAAGTTAAAAACTAATCCTTATGTCCCACCTTACAGATATTAGCTTATATTTTCACGAATTAATGCTAAGACATGAAGTAACTATTTTTTTCTGTCACAATTATACCTAAAATTATCCATGCCTTATATGTATCCATAGAACTCAGCTTACTTAAGGTAAAAAAGAAAATTACAAAATATAAACAACTCAAATGTATCCACACTTTAATATGATTTGTGTCTGCGAGGAACCGCAGGGTTGTCACGGTTTAGGAGCACAGTCTCATTCTCTTTTGAGGCTGACACAATCCAGGCCCCCACCTATATTTGTTTGAATTTTCTTTTAAAAAGTAGATGTATTTTTATTTCATTTATTCGCTTACTTTACATCCCGACTGCAGTTCCCTCTCCACCTTCCATTCCCTCCCTGTTTACCTGTGATGTCTTTTCTATTTCCCCTTCACAGCAGGATTCATGTGTCTCCCTTGGAGTCTTCCTTGTTACTGAGCATTTTTGGTTCTCTGCTTTGTAGCATAGTTATCTTTGACTTTACGGCTAATAGTCACCTATAAGTGAGTGCATACCAGGGTTGTCTTTCTGGGTCTGGGTTAGCTTGCTCAGGATGATCTTTTCTAGTTCCATCCATTTGTCTGCAAATTTCATGATGTCGTTGTTTTTAATAGATGAGCAATACTCTACTGTGTGAATGTGCCATTTTCTTTATCCTTTCTTTGATTGTTGTTTCTAGGTTCTGGCTATTACGAATAAAGCTGCTATGAACATAGTTAAGCAAGTGTCCTTGTGATATGTTAGAGTGTCCTTTGAGTGTATGCCCAGGAGTGGTTTAGCAGGCTGTTTAGGTAGCTGGATTCCTATGGGCGGGGGCTTGAGTACCAGCCTCAGTACTCCTTTAGGGCTCAGAACTGGATGTCTATGGAAGGCGCGGATCTGAGGGTAAAAAAATTAACTCAAGTACATTACCTCCGCATGCCGTTTTATTTTTTTGTGCGAGGGGGAAAAAGTAAAGTGAAAGGGCATGGAGAAGAATAATAAGAGGAAGAATAAAGAGAAGACAGAAGAAACAGAGTAAGGGGAAGAAGTAGAAGTAGCGAGGATAAGAAGAGAAGGAGGAAGAGTAAGAGCTGATCTCTATGAGGTTTCTAGTTTTTTTTTTTTAGACAGTTGGAAAATTCCACAATCAAGGACAGTGATAATATGCAATGATAATATGCATATCAAAATCACAAATAGGACAGGTAGCACCTGAGAAAGTTGTATCCGGAAGAGGTGACCTGACCCAGGCAGGAGCCAGCATTCAAGAGGAAGTCTCTGACACTCCAAACCATTAGATAAAGTTACTAAACATCCCTGAGTCCTGGATTCACCCATTCTCTTCATCTAATCTTTTTGATGATAACCAGCTTTGGGGACACCCAGATTGGTTTGTTAGCAAAGGTGGGGCATGCTGCCTTCTTGCCCAGCGCCTATGTTCTATAGAACTTTCTATGTGGTCTATTTGCAGGTAATTTTGTGGGATTTACTCTATGTAAATCTCACTGCTAGAACAAAGAGTGAACGCCATAGCTCCAAGGCCTCGTGGTGTGGGGGAATGAAGCAAGGTCACTCATATTGCCTGTGCAGAAGTCACACTGCTGAGGTGTTTTGGAAACGAATACCATTTTGAAGGGAAGAATCATGGTTTCATAAGGTTTCCACAAATATGACAGTGACTTTTCCAAATGACAAGTGTTCCTGCAACTCTGCAAAATGGGTTATTCCATGTGGATGTGGACATAAACACTTCCCGTGGACCTGCCCATTGGTCTGTCAGCTATGCATTCCCTGTATAGTCTTGTGTGTTCCAACAGATTTCCAATTTTCTGAGAAATTGCCATATTGATTTCCAAAGTGGCTGTACATGTTTTCATTCCCACTAGCAATGGGGGAATGTTCTCCTTACTCCACATTCTTGTCAACATGAGCTGTAACTTGTGTTTTTGATTTCAGTTATTAATCAATAAGATCAAAACAAAAGAACATTATAAAGAATCAATGAAACACAGAATATCAACAAGATGGACAAACCCTTGTCCAAACTAAATAAAAGACTGAGAGAGAGTATTCAACTTAACAGAAACAGAAATGAAAAGGGGGATATAACAACAGGCACTTAAGAAATCCAAAGAGTCATTAGAGCATACTTCAAAAACTGTACTTCACAAAATTGGAAAATCTAAAAGAAATGAGCATTTTTTGATAGATACCACCTACCAAAGATATACCAAAACCCGAAAAATAACTTAAATAAGCCTATAACCTCTAAGGAAATAGAAGCAGTCATTAAATTCTACCAGCACCAGCACCACCACCAACAACAACAACAAGCCCAGGTCCAGAAGATTTTAGTGAAGAATTCTACCATACTTTCAAAACAGAACTAATAACAATACTCTCCAAGTTATTCCATGAAATAGAAACAGAAAGAACATTGCCAAATTCATTTTTTGAGGCCGTAGTCACCCTGATACCCAAAACCACAGAAAGACTCAATAAAGACACAGAACTACAGTCCAGTTTCCTTTACGAACATGGATGCAAAAATACTCAATAAAATTCGTGCAAACCCAATACAAAACCACAAAAAAAATTATTCATCATGATCAAGTAGGCTTCATCCCAGAGATGCAGGGATGGTTCAACATACAAAAATCTGTTGATCTAATCTACCATATAAACAAACTGAAAGAAAAAAACCACGTGATCATCTCATTAGGGGCTGAAAAAGCCTTTGACAAAAAAAAATCCAATACCCTTTCATGACAAAATTTTTGGAGAAAGCTGGGATACAAGGAACATACCTAAATATAAAGAAGGCAATATATAACCAAGAGCCAAAATTAAATTAAATGGAAAGAAACTTAAAGTAATTCTATTAAAATCAGGGACAAGACAAGGCTCTCCACTCATTTTGTATCTTTTCAATATAGATAGTACTTGAATTTTTAGCTAGAGAAATAAGACAACTAAAGGAGATCAAGGGAATATAAGTTGATAAGGAAGAAATCGAAGCATCCTTATTTACAGACGGCATGATAGTATAAATAAGCAGGTCAAAATTTTTACCAGGAAACTCCTACAGATGATAAACACCTTCAGCAAAGTGACTGGATACAAAATAAACTCAAAAAAAATCAGTATCTCACCTATACATAAACAATAAGAAAGAAATCAGGGAAAACAACACCCTTCACAATAGCCACAAATAATATAAAATACCCAGTGTAACTCTAACCAGGCAAGTTAAAGAGACCTGTACGACAAGAACTTCAAGTTTTTGAAGAAAGAAATTGAAGAAGATACCAGAAAATGAAAAGATCTCCCATGCTTATAGGTTGGTAAGATTAGCATAGTAAAAATGACTATTTTTAGCAAAAACAATCTACAGATTCAATGTATTCCGTATTAAAATCCCAACACAATTCTTTACAGACCTTGAAAGAACAATATTCAACTTCATATGGAAAACCAAAAAATCCAGGGTTGCTTAAACAGTCCTATACAATAAAAGAACTTCCAAATGTATCATCATCTCTGATTTCAAACTTAACTACAGACCTATAGTAATAAAGACTGCATGGTACTGGCATAAAATCAAGTGGGTGGACCAATGGAATCGAATGAAAGATCCAGATATAAATCCATATATCTCTGGACACCTGACTTTTGATAAAGAAGCATTTTTTTCTATGTCCTATGATCTGGTCCTCTCAAATTGTTCATAAAAGCAACTAAAATACACTTTTCTATCCAAACAATATGTTGCAATTTTATGGAATAGGCCCGGTTGTGTTTTTTTTTAATGTACACCATCATAAGACTCCTAGCACTAAATCTGCTTCTTCAGACTGACTATATATTCATACAGCTGTCACTTTCTCGTATTTTAGTTTCACTAAGCAAACTCTAACATCATCTTGTATATATTATTCTTTCTGAGACAGTCTTTTAGTGTTGCCACGAGGTTGCAGAAATTTTACGGTCAACTTTTATGATGATTGAATAATTTCTCACTGACTTAGTATGTGGCTGCTTTGCTATTCTCAGATGGTTTAGATAATTACTTTATTTTTGGCTATAATAAAGAAGGAAGAAAATTATATAATTTTGCACCTGAAGTTAAAAGAAGCTCTTCTTAACCAATCCAGTGTATCTGCTGCTTGTGTAAGTTAGTCTTCTTTTTTTTTTTTTTTAAAAAAAAAAAAAACAAAACAAAAAACTTGTTCTTTAGTAATTCTTGAGATTTGAGATTTGGGTTAACTTCTCTGAAATTTTTATAGCTACTCCTCCTGGTCACAATATAGTTACAACTTCTTCAAACATCACTTCATCATAACCCTACCTTTAAACCAGAGATGATAGGGAGGGAGGGAAAAGAGGATTTTTTTTCTACATGCCTTTTTTTTTTCTCAGAAAGAAAAATGCTTCTCAGGAGCTTCCATCATAATCCGCATTATATGTTAATATCCAGCACTAAGTGATATGTCTAAATATGATTCATTTCACTAAAATGAAGTTACTACAGAAGAAGTTAGGAGCTGATAGTATCTTGCTTCTGAAGTAGAGAATGTTATCACATAACTTTGATTGTTTTTAATATCAATATGTTACCAAGAATAAAGCTTATAGTTTGAGGATAGGAAGTATTTTTTTAAGTATTTGGGTATATATTTCTCACAAGTTTCCTACATAAGCCCCAGTATCAGGCTTTAGTTACCTAGATGAGATGCTGCTTATTCATGCTTTTGATCTACAGGATAAATGTCAGTTCTTTAGATTATGCATTTCTCTAAGAAATGTCAGCAACGTGCCAAGATTTCATTGATTTAATGCTGTACTATATATGTAAACATGCTTATCTGTGTCTCTTCTGTTTGAAATTTTCAACCTGTTATTTTATTTTACTTTTTAAGTGTCATTAGTTTTTTCCATAGAAGTGTTGTGGTTTTGTTAATATTACCCATTTTGATCTTTTATGGTTTCTCTTACTTTTTTGTTTGTCATGATAAATATTTCTCCTTTTTGTGATTTAATTGACTTAGAATTAGTTATGAAGTAAAGCATACTTTTCTTAATATTATTTGGTAATATAATCAGTGAATTGATTAATATTTTTTAATTTATAAATTTAATGGACTATTGGAAGTACTGTGTATGTGTGTGTGTGTATTTGGAAATTTTGATTTTGGCAAATAAATTTTGTTTAAATATAAAGGTCACAGCAGTGGGTCCTAATCTCAAAGAACTGGCCCCCGGAAGAGACATCTGACTTCTCTTTCTAACATATAAGGAAACAGTAAGGTCTTAAAAGCCCAAAAGAGGACTCCTAAGAGTCCCTCAAATAGATAACTTCATCTTGTACTTGAATATTCTCAACAGTGAGGAATAGTATCCTCGTGGGGAAGCTGCCCAGACATTGATGTCTCATTATGGCAGCCTATTCCAGCAATGTTCTTAACTTTGTTTGGAATATTTGTTTTTGAAGTCTGTAATTATTTTCACTACTGTAACTATTAGTAGAAGTCTCAGTCACACAGATAATATGAAAACATAGATAGTACCACTGTAGTATACTTTTATCAGCTTATTTTATAAATATAGACTCTTTTAAAGTGATATTTAATTATAAATATGAAGGTATGCTTTAAAGTGAGACTTACCAGCTCTGAGTTGCTAGCTGGAATCATGTTTGAGACCTGAGCAGGCAGAGCTTAAATGCCAGTGTCCTGGTTCATTTCAGGTGAATAGGACCACATGCTCAGTATTCTAGGAGTTCAGAGTTTAAGGAAAGGGAGAGGAAGGGGATGGATATCCCATGAGAGCACAGAGGACAAGAGACAAGCCCAGAAAGAGCTTAACTCTGCAACTGTTATTGTTGTAAGGAGGCCACATGTTGGTTTCTAGCTGCTCAATCCTGAAATAATCACACAGAAACCATATTATTTAAATCAATTCTTGGCCCATTAGCTCTAACTTCTTATTTGCTAACTCTTACATCTTAATTTAACCCATCTCCATTAATCTGTGCATCACCACAAAGTAATGGCCTACCAGCAAAGTTTCAGCACATCTGTACTGGCAATGGCTCCATGGCTTCTCTAAACTCCACCTTATTTCTCCCAGCATTCAGTTTAGTTTTCCCTCCCTACCTAAGTTCTATCCTATCAACAGGCCAAGGCACTTTCTTTATTCACCAGTGGTAGTCACAACATACAGAGGGGAATCCCACATCATCTCCCCTTTTCTGGTTAAATGAAAAGGAAGGTTTTAACTTTAACATAGTAAAACTACATATAACAAAACAGGTATCAAGCAGTAATTACAGTTACAATATTTATATATACTTTTTCTTTTATCATAACTATGGAAAGCTATATTGTTACTATCTATTCTTCAATTCCATCAAAGACTCCAGAAGGATATAATATTACCTAAGTAAAAGGGAAGTGCATTATAAGCAACTTCCAAAATTCTAGAAATGACAGAGACAACTCACTGCCTGAACAGTCACACAAAGTTCTGTACTGATGGGGCATCCATTTTCAACCTACAGGCCCATAGTATTGGTAGAGCATGAGACTCTTAATCTCAGGGGAGCCACTCAGATCGTGGGGGAATCAGGGCGAAGGCACAGGAGAAATCAGGAGACGGCGAGGAAAGTGACAAACAGACCACTCTCAATGTATTTGAGACATGCTGTTGCGCTTTTACTTTTTTCAGTGCAGGATTATATATTTTTTTACAATCAAAGAACTTGGCAAAGGCATACATCATCAAATCATAGAACAGAAAAGAACAGCATAAAACAGTTTACAAAAAGAATCTTTGAAGATGCTTTGACTTGGGCACAAGGACTTCTGCTCTCTCATACTTTGCAAAACAAACTCTCTCCTCTTGCCTTCAGAGAGACCACTGCCCTTGAGCTAGACCATCTTTATCAGCTTGCAGGTGGCTGGTTGATTTGAGCTAAGTGACCTTGTGTGCCTGGGTGAGAAAGAAAAAGGCTACTATCTCCCTGGGAAAGCTTTCTGCTAGGAAATTTCTAATACATAGTCTTGAATCTCTCTGAAGTTTACTTTATATCACTAACCTCAACTCTCCTCCCTTCTCAATTCTCAGGCTCAGATATTGTCAGCTTAGGCTAGGTCTTTTTCTTCCCATAGGAAAGGTTTCATAGGCCTTCTATTTACAACTGTACATATTTCTCAGGCAAATGCCTAAAGCTTCTAAGGTTTTTTCCTAGTAAAATTAACTCCTTTTGTTCCACATCATCAAGGAATTGTCCTAATGATGATTCTGGCAATTCCCAGAACTGGCTACTTTTTTAAGGCTTTAATTAATAGTGGAGCAGAATTCAAAAATGTCCTCAGCAGTCTTGTTTGTATCCGCAACTGCCTGGAATAGTCTGATCTGTTAGCAATATGCAAGGATCACAAAGAACACAAAGACAAAGAAAAGAACACACATATGACTTCCAAGGACAGCCAGGTCGAGTCAGTACAAATGGCGACTCAGGTGGCATTACATCACAACTGATTACCAAGGGACAGCCGGGGACACATCTCCGTGGAGCGCGGATCCCAATCCTCTGGCAACACTTGCCTGTCTAGTCAGCATTTCTGCTACACTGGCGAGACAGCCGTGGATGTAGCAGTATCTAGCAGACTTTTCCATGAAGCAAGAAGTTTCAAAGACAGTTCCACCTATATTGGCAGTTTATCAATCACTTTCTTCTATGTCCTGCAGAATGTCTAGCAGACTATTTCATAAAGCAGGAACCCCAAAGGATTGTCTCATCTTTAGGAAAGTTCAGCAGTCATTTCTCTGTGGGTCCTGCATGTCCAGTTCACACAGCATACCATCAAGCCATCTGGGACAAAGCAGTTTCTTGCACAAATGGCTAACAAACTCCATGAGGAGCCTTTTTGATACCCATCTTCCTCTTGAAGTTATTGATGCTGCAGATGTGTCTCACTGTCATAAAGAGTCCTAAGTTCTTAAATCAATTTAAATGCCATATTTTGTAGCCTTTTAAAAGTTTGAAGAATGCCTATACATCTGAAATACATCTCTGTACATATAGAAAACCTAGCTAACATGACTACAAACTTGACTATAATAAATGATTATCTATTAGCCTATATTTCTTAATTATACATTACATTTTAAATGATCTAAACAAACACAATATCTTAATCAAGAGCAGAAATATGCATATCCACCTTTAAATATAAACAAACATTTATAAACAATATTTGGGAATATGGGCGTAGTTCTCTATACTACTTCTTGCTGATTGGGGGTGCTGTTAATCAAGTCTTTCGTGGTGTATCCTCTGTGCTAGAGTTTATCTCAGTCAGAAGTTGGGCAAAATAGTTTTTTGGGGGTGTTCACAGCAACGTTTTAGAGGGTCTGGTGCATCAAACCATATTAGTCTAGAAGCAATCCACAGGTTCTCATCCTGTGTGGAAACAAAAGAACCTCTTTTCCAAAGCAGCATATTCCTAGACTCAAATTCTGAAGTCAAAATACCTTTGAAGTGTAAATGCTGGTTACTTAGCTCCTTTACATTCAAAAATTCAAAGAAAACATAATAGTATACATAATCCAGATTCTCTATATATTTTCCAACTTTACTTGGCTTATTATTTTTTACTCTATTACTTTTTAATATTTATTTTATTATCATTATTCCTTTAATCTGTGACTGTCTGTATTCTGTCTCTTTTAAGACTGTTTTATTTTTTATAAACCACTACTTACTTTTATAACTGTCTATACTTTTTTCTCTTCCTAGCCTAATACACTGTGATCCATTTAGAGGTCTTTTTCATCTGGATTTGTCTTTTTTGCATAACTGTAATTATTTTCTGACCAGAAACACTTTTCAAAATGCTAAGTGCTTCTTAAGAATCTAAGCTGTGGCATTGCTAGGGCATATACAGCTCTTCCTGCTTGTTCACCTCGGTCCAGCATGGAGGAGCTATTTGCTGCCTCTGAGAGCCATGTACATTGTCCCATTTTTAGGCATACAGCAGGCCTATGTTGTCATTAATTAAGTTGTAGCACACTGTTCACAAACCCTATTTAAATGCTCAGCTTCATGAAAAAGCAAGAGGTTGTGCTGGTAGCAAGGCCCAGAAAGCCAGCATTTCAAAGCCATGCAGCTTTTTTCTGCTACTGCTGAGTCAGGGAAACCTCTCTTTAAAAAGCTGCAGCATGCCACCAGCAAACAGGAAGAAGCTGTCTTAAACTCTGTATTTTTGTGTCTAGAATTGCTTTTCAAACTCTCTTAGGTTTTAAGTGGATTTTAGTTGGCCACATGAGTGTCTATTGTTAGGAGGCTGCTTCTTGGTTCCTGGATACTTAGTTCTGAAATAATCACACAGAAACCATATTATTTAAATCACTGCTTGATCTATTAGGTTCAGCTTCTTATTTGCTAAGTCTTACATATTAATTTAACCCATCTCCATTAATCTGTGCATCACCACAAGGTTGTGGCCTACCAGCAAAGTTTCAGCACACCCATCTCTGGCAGCAGCTCCATGGTTTCTCTAGACTTCACCTTACTTCTCCCAGCATTCAGTTTAGTTTTCCCCACATACATAAGTTCTGCCCTATCAACAAGCCAAGGCAATTTCTTTATTCACCAATGGTATTCTCATCATAGAGGGGGAAACCCACATCACGTTACCATCCTCAGTAAAGCTGAGAACTGAAATCAACTCACTAGCATCTTAATTTCATGAAACATCCTAATATTTTCTTTGTATTTCACCAATGAATGCACCTTTAATTAAATATTTTAAGAATCTTTTGAAACTATGAGTGATTTTTTTATAATTTGTTTTAGCAATTAACTAATTTCCTTGAGAGGGAAGTTTCTTTGAAAGTCAAAGTTGTGTTAGCTGTTGTCCTCAACAAAGCAAGGGAGTGAAATATAGTAAATAAGAACATGTTGTGGATGTTATTTCTACAGAATTAATTATTGCCAGTCCAAATTAGTTGGACAATTCTGCTTAAGGGTAGGATAATTTTGTGTTTTCCTCACTACCTCTGAGCAACGAGTCAGCTTATTTGTTGGTATGATATACATCCAGCCCACAAATAAACATTTCTCATGCTGGAAATGTAGATCATAAATTATTCATTGCAATTTAAGAATAGTTTTGTTTCCTTTAAATGAGCAGCTATTGCTAGATGTAATCTTACAAGTAGTTGGGCAATCAGCCTGGCCTTGAGCTCTTCTGAGTGCAGTGGAGGGTGGAGAAGGCTTTGATGTGGGAGGTGATGTATGCTGTGAATATGGTTTTATTGCCCTTGGTTAATAAAGAAGCTGCTTTCATCAAATGGCTTAACAGAGTAATGCCATGCTGAAAGAGATATATAGAGTGAGTAGGCGGAGTCAGTGAGAAGCCATGTAGCTGCTGCCAGAGACAGACTCCTCCTCTGGAGCCCACTGAAACTTTGCCAGGAGGCCATGACCTCATGGTAATGCATAGATTAATCAAGATGGGTTATTTTGGATATAAGAGTTAGCCAGAAATATGTTTAATCTATTGGTCAAACAGTATTGTAAATAATATAGGTTCTGTGTGAATATTTCGGGGCTGAGCAGCTGGGAACAAACTAAAGCGTTCTGCCAACAAGGCTTGGATGCTGATTGCCCATATGTAGCTGAGTATCTGGAGAGAAGCCACTGGATGAACTTCAGGAGTAACCTCACCACTCTGCAATGTTTTGTCCAGAGAGTTGGAATCTAGATAAAGTAGGTACCTTGTCACCAAGAACGTGCCCCCTAGTGATTCTCATAAACTGAGACTAACCTTCTGGGGCTCTGGAGTTATCTTGGTAATAACAAACCTGAATACAGGAGACTAATAGAATGGAGTAGATTTTTCTCCCATTAAAACTTAAATTATATTTAATAGTAATCGCTGATTGAAGGAGGAAGAAAACAGTTCATCACCCAATTATTTTAAAAATGGATCTAAAGACATAGCAGGAAATTAGACCAGCCAGTTTGACATCAGTGAAATCTCAGAGCATTTTTAAAAGATCAAATGCTGGAACATTTAAAAAGCACAGCTTGAATGCCAATTAAAATAACCTCGGCATATAGCTGGGAGGTTTTTACTGATTTGTGTGTACATTGTGGACAAGGGTTCTCAGAGCATTGTCATAAAAATTGGGGAACATCTGATACAAGCCATAAAACAGGATGTGGTCATTTGACATCATCTTTTTCTTTTTTACTTAATGACTAAAGTATGAAATCCTAGAGGGGAAAAAAAGCCTGGCAATTTGAATTCATAGTCGAATAAACTCTGTGCAAGTAAAATTTAAGTTTAAACCCTTAGCAACTTAGTTTATGTTTAGTGTTATTATTCAGTAATACTAAACTCTGAGAGCAAAGGATCCATTCTGATCGAATCCCCTAAACTTAGGCTTCTAAGTGTGATCCACAGATTTATCCCTTCTGTATGTACACTGACACAGGATAGGTCCAGAAGCTAGGAGAGTTTGAGATGTTTGTAACCACATGAAATCGTGGGCGTGGATTTGGTGTATCTTGTTTTTCTCTGTTTCAGCCATAGTGATGGGTTATATTGTACTTTTCCAACATTTTAGGTCCATGTCTTACTCAGATAATAAAGGTAATATTCTCCCGCAGATGGTCTTGGAAGCGCTGATGGAGAAACTGCATTTAAAGCATGGTGTTTACCACACTATTAGAAAAACACTAACCTATTTTTTTCCTATTAGTGGAGAAAAAGCCAAGCCTACTTACCTCGAACACACATGGAAAATGGCTTTCAAAAATAGATACTTGGAGAAACCCATTTGGCTGGGGGTTAGAGGAGCTGAGCAATGTCTTTTGTAGGTAGCTGCTACTGTCGCTAAGGCTACGTGAGTGGAGAGGTAGAGAACGCCATTGCTCCATTTCCGTAGTCTCGGCATGTTAGAGTCATGCACCCATCCTTTGCTATGCGATTTTGCATTTTTCATTACTAAATGTCAAGATATTTCCCGACACTGTTGAACCTGGGCCTCAGCAGATGGCTCGCCAGAACACAGGGGAAGTGACAGTACACGAGGTTCTGAAACAGAATCTGAGAGGCAGTACGTATTTCATTCCGTTCTCTCCATGGGATCACTGTGAAGAAACCATGTCCTAGGGCCGCCTGCCCCTTGGTACAGGTCCCAGAGTGGAGCAGGGAGAGCAGAGATGAAACAGACACAACGTGCAGGGTAAACCTCAGTCTGCAGTAGTCACCTGCAAAACCTACAAGGGATGACGAGAGTAGCTGGATCGCAGTGTGTTCTCGCAAGGGCCACGGCATCTGATTTGCCTTTCTGGTCTCTTTCACATTCCATCCTCGAATTTTCAACCATTTGACTTCTCTACTGAGAAAACACAAGTGTGTCACATTTACACCCGAGGTTTTGATTCTATTCCCTGTACATCCAGCCTAGTCTACTTACTTGTAAATGACAACTGTGTTCTGTCAGCCCCTCGGTGCAAGGCCTGTGGGCTCTTCCTGGATGGATCCCGTTTCTTTCCCTCCACATGTGGTGAGAGACGACATAAATGTTGAACTATGTCCTGACTCTGCCACTTTTCATTCTCTCCATCACTAGTTTCCTGAGAAACTTGCGTAGTTACTCTTTACTGTTCTTTTTTATTCCTCTCTCTCTCTCTACACCAGCCAGGCAATCCTTTAATATATAAATCAGATGATTCCCCTCTTCTTCTCCAAGTTCTCTCATGGTCATTCAACTCAAAGTCATAGTCAGTTTGTTATGCTGCCCAGCTGGTTGTCCATGTCTGGCTCTGACCACGTACTCTCCAGAAGCAAACAGTCAATGCAAGACTTCCCTTGGGGTCCTCTTCCCAGACAGCCAGCATAGCATGTCTTGCCCCTTTAGGATTTGCTCAAGCACAGTGCTTACCTATGGCAGCTTCTCTGGCACTACCAGCATCAGCCTCTAGTTGAGGAGTGGTTCCTACTCCCTCCCAATACTTCTTGGTTGGTTTTGGCCTTCACCAACCTGGGTGATTTATCATATTTATGTCTTTGTTGCCACTTTCTCTCATTGGAACAGAAACCCCCTGAAAACGGGGTGCTGTTTCCTCAGCACTGAGAGCGGAAGCTGGCACATGGTGGATACTCAGTACAAGTCTGTTGGAGACAGAGTGAGTTCAGTGCTCTTGGAAAGACAATGATTGCTAAGCCTTCAGTTTGCTAAGTGCGAGTCAGGAACTCAAATGCTGACTGTAGAGAGGACAATGTAAAGAATAATTTTTATCAGGAAGCTCATGCCAGTCACTAGGCAGGCTAATATTTTGATTATGGAGTTCAAGGGAAAAAAGCACTTACCTAGCATTGACCTGGGGGACGCATAAGACGTGAAAGTTACGTGCAAGGTCGTTTGTCTTGGACGTGTGTGTGTGTGTGTGTGTGTGTGTGTGTGTGTGTGTATGGGTCACCCACCTACGCATGCATAGAGGCCAGAGCAGGATGTAGGGTACCCTTTTCTAGAACTTTCCTTCTTATTTATTTGAGACAGCGTCTCTCACATAAACTTGGAGCCAGGTTGTCAGCCAGAAAGTCCTGGCAAGGTCCTTCCTGTCTCTACTCCACATGGTTCTGGGGTTGTAGGCTTGGCTGTGGACACACTATTTCTTTTGTTGTGTGCTGGGACCTGACCTCTGCTTTGCAAGCTTACACAAGTGCTCTGGCCCACTGAGCTATCATTTCTTAAGCTCTGCTTTGGGCTTTCTACAGGAAGTTTGAAGTTCAACTTTGAACCCGGTCATATATTGTGCCTGTGTAGAGACAGAAGATGAGAAAGAGTCAGGGGATTTTAGAGCTAGAAATATGGTTTTATTTTAGGGGGAAGATAACACTTTTTCCAAAAAACCTTTTGGGAACTGTGGGAAATGAAGCTGGCCAGGTAGGAGGTGGGGCTGTGCCACAGGCTGTACCCACTCTCTACCATCTCGGCATTTCAGCAGCACACCGTTGGGTGAAGACTCTATATGTTATTTTTGCAGTGAAGTCTCTGCCAAGATCATGAAGGGAGTGAAAACTCCAGGAAATCTTGTAAAAGCAGCAAAAATGTCATATGCTTGGATTTCCGAGCAGCTGAAGCGAAGCTGCAGCGTGCATCTAGACCCAAGCCTGAGGTTCCCATACAACGGTACTGCTGAGCTGACAGAATTTCTAATATCGTGTTGAAATCAGTTCCCCCATCTCCAGGTATCCATGCATCCGTGTATCAATACCATTTAATACTGAGAGTTCCACAGGATTCTGTGTGCCTGCAATATACTATATATACAAAGGTAAAAATAAAAAAGAGAGTAATGTCATGCTTCTAGAAAAGTAAATGTCTTGATTTCATTCTGCTTATTTTATGCTCAATGAATGTACAAAATTATAATTAATATTTTCTGATGGAGAAAAGGGGGACATAAATAGCATGTTAAAGAACTATGGTGTGCTAGGCACAATCCTATGAACTTCACATGAGTTTTCTAGCTGTACTGTATAGAATTTATATTGCGCATATTATCTCTGTTAAGGATTAGGATACTGTATTTTGGATGCAGACAGTCTGATTTTTTAGGAAGAATTACGCACATATAATCACCAACCTGGCTACTTGGAACGTGCAATTACTGACTGGTTTTCTCAGTACCCAAACGGAAGGGAGAGCAGGGAAAGGAAAGTTTTCTCCACTCGTTCAATATGAAGGTTTCCAGGGAGTGCCCATTATTATTTTAATTTAAAATTTTAACTGATTTCATCCACGAGTACTCATTTCCATTCCTCCCCCTCCTCCTCCAGGTCCTCTCAGTTCCCCACTCCCTCTCAGTGTGTGTGTGTGTGTGTGTGTGTGTATGTGTGTGTGTGTGCGTGTGTGCATGCGTGTGTGTGTAATAATGATTAAAGAAAAGGAAGTTAATAATTTATCTATTATTCTTAAAATTCTCCAACAACTTTTGTTGACATATAGGCAGCATTACAATATGAGTCCTGTATAACAATATTTATTTAGACAGTTTTCCCCTGAGAGACGGTTACTATCAATGTCTTCACATTAATTATTTTCCTTTCCCTTTTATTCTTGATAACAAAGAAGACAAACAGTGCACCCAGGACTCCTCAAGACAAAGCTTAAGGCACCAAACTAGCTTAGATGAGTTTGGAAGAGTGACATATGGACCGAAACCTCATCCGTGTGTTTGTAAGCCCTTCTCCGCAATCCTTCTGGCTACCTCTATTCCCCGTTCATTGGCCCCTGCCCCAGTAGCTGCACAGTGACTATGTGACCTTTGCTACCAAAGCTCTCGCTTCAACACAAGATCAGAAGTGAAGGCCTGGTGTCTACAGTACCTTCTGCTGGATTTGCGTGCACTAGAAGTGGGACAGAAGCTGCCAGGGCTACTTGGCGCTAGTAGGAAGTGTGGGGAACGTTTAGGGTGTCTATATAGAAAGGGTTCTTTTGTGGGATGTTTGGAGAGTGACCGTGTTATTTTCTCCAATATAATTGTGCTTCTCTGGTTTCTTTTCTTCCATCTGTTTTAGCCGTGTGTGTTCTTCACACTGCCTTTTCTTAAGTACCATGAAGTATTTAGAAAATGAATTGGATCCTGAATGTTTTCCTCCTTTTTTCTCCCTGGTAACTTTACAAAACCATTAAGCAGTTTATTACTCCCTAGGGGTTGAGTGATTTCTCATCCTGACCCTGCTGGTCAGATTAGCAAAAATCTAACTCAGAATGAACAACTGTCTGTTTCTTTGAGTGATGAGTGGAAATTCTTAAATAATGATTAGTGCTTTTAAGAAATGAAGAGAAACAAAACATTTTTTTTCTTCTTGACATTTGCTGTGGATTTCTTAAGTAGAAAATTTGTTTTTCCTCCATTTTAGAAATACATAATTAATTTATGTGTGCCATCAGAAATTACTATTACAAATTCCTGATAGTGTTTCTGTTCTTTTATTTTAAATTCGTTTGGTCTCAGTTTTTTTAATCTGTGGTAAAGAAAATTAGTAAATACTTTCTAGCTTTGTTTATCAATTATTCAATAATGCTACTAACCATTTATATTATTCCAAATTTGTTTGTACTTACGCAGAGAAAAGAAAATAAACTTTACTTGCAAGAAGTAGGTATATGAGCAAACCCATCCACACATGTACTGTACTGGGACAGCAAGGGAGACTTGACAGGGCAGAACAGGGTCAAAGAGGAGGAGACTGATGCTACAAAGACAGGGAAGAATACTCACATGAAGCCTTTGTACAGTGAAGATTAAGATTATTATAACGAAGGGACACAGCAATGCTCAGACCTGAAGGACACACATGGTCAGGCCAGAGGAAGACGCTGCAGTCTGATGAGCTAGGAATGAGCAGAGTGTAAAATGAGAACAGTAAAAACATAGAATGTGGAATGTACAATCCTGAGCTCAAATCATAGCAGCACACTAAAGGACATGGGAAGAGGACTGTGAGGAAAACTAAAGAGGCATGTCTTTGTTAGGGTTACTTAGTGAAATGCCATGACCTAAAACCAAGTTGCGGAGGAAAGGGTTTATTTGGCTTATATTACTATATTGCTGTTCAGCATGTAGAAAGTCAGCACAGGAACCCAAACAGGGCTGGAGCTGATATAGAGGCCATGGAGCGGTGCTGCTTACTCGCTTGCTTGCCATGACTTGCTCAGTCTGCTTTCTTGTAGATCCCAAGACCATCAGTCCAGAGATGGCACCACCACAATAGGACCTTCCCCTATTGGTGGGGGAGAATTGTCTGTATTCTGTCAATCATGTTTTAAATAAACGCTGATTGGCCAGGCAGGAGGTGTAGGCGGGAAAACTAGACAGGAAGTGGAAATGATGCAAGGAGAGCAGGAGAATTCTGGGGAGGAGGAAGTTGATTCTTCCTACTCCTGCCCAGATCACCGAAGCAGCAGGATGTAAGCTGCCCCACTGAAAAAAGGTACTGAGCCACATGGCTAACATAGATCAGAAAAATGGGTTAATCAGGATGTGAGATTTAGCCAGTAAGAAGCCTGACCTAATGGGCCAATCTGCTTTATAACTTATAGAGATCTTTGTGTGGTTTTCTTTGGGCTTGCCGGCTGTGGGGTACTGGGCTGGACAGAAAACCCAAACAACAAACAGGGCCTCTCATGTTACACCCTATCAATCTCTAATTAAAGAAAATGCCCGACAAGCTTGCTCACAGCCAGATCTTATGGAAACCTTTCCCTCTTTCTCAAATGACTTCAGTTTGTACAAAGCTGACATAAAATTATCTATCATAAGGTACATGCGGAGAAGAGGTACAAAGAGATGGGGGGCACATATAGTCCTAATCAAACTTTTCATTGCAGAAATCTCAGTGGAGGCACCCTTAATGTTTTTTACCCCTAGGTTACTAATTTCACTTGAGAATGTAAGGGGTCATATTTTACTAGTTGTTGTCAGTGTTCATTATGTGAAAGGACACCTTTACCAACATCTGAGCTTTGGAAATATTTGAAGGTGTTTGACTGTAACAAGATATGACTGTCCACAGAAGAGACTGCCAGGGGTTCAGAATGGGGTGCCACTGTCGTTTCCTGGCAGACGGTTTTATAAGCCACATAGAATTTTAAGTGTGATGACATTTTGACCTTGAAATTCTATTTAAAGAAATAAGCATGGTCTGGTGTTGCCCAGCGGGAGACTCTTCAAATGACGGTTTTACCGTACAGTAAAACATGTTATGGGAAGTGACATGGTGACGCAATCATCCATCTGCTGATATGGGAAGATGGTTTTGCGTTGTCACTAAACAGAACATTCAGTTTTTAGCAGCATGGGTCGTTTTCGCTTACGTTTCTTTTTTTGAATTGGCTCATGGTTTTTTATTTTATTTTTGAGATTATAATGTAATTATCCTTCCACGAACCCCTACTCACTGACCTTCAAATTCATGGCCTCTTTTTCACTAATTGTTATTGGATGCCTTTATGTACAATATATACATATATATACCTAAATATAACCTATTAATTTGTATGTTACTTGTATGTATGTTTTTAGGGCTAACCGTCTGGCAGTGGAAAACCAATTGGTGTGTTTTTCTCTGGGGAAGACCGCCTCTCTCCCTCCCAACTTTGTTTATGTGTCTATAGTTCTTTGTGTAGGGTTGGGGCCTCTTGGTTTTCTCTCCCATCCATCTTGGTGTATTCACTGGTGTCACCCCTGTTTAGCTCAAGCTTCAGTGGTCATTGGTGAGACTGCAGAGGCTCCATAGGTCTGTATAATGCACCAAATGCTCATATATTGTTAATATATCTGCTCCTTAGCTCATTGCTATGAATGAATACCTGTCAAGACGCAGTTGTGTTTCTACCCACAGGTCAAGGGAATACAGTCCATCTGAAGGGGAAGGGGAGCTAGCAGGAGGGTGACGTGTCTGGTCACACTGTCTGCAATCAGGAAGCAGATAGCTAAGATGAAGAGGAGTCTAGCTATAAAATCTCAAGACTTGTCCCTAGTGACCCAGTTCCTTCAGTGAGATACTGTCTGCTACAGGCTCCAGAGTCTTTTAACGCAGTGCCACTAGCTGGCAGTCAAGTGTTCAAACAAATGAACCACTTCATATTTAACTATTCATATTCACATAATGGGGCATTTCATATTTAAATCACAATACCTGGTGATGACTTTTGAGGTGATTTTTTTCCTCTATAAGTTTGAATAATATTTTGTAGCTTTATGTTGTTTTTGCAATGAACATATATTATTTTCATCATTTGATAGAGCATTTCTCTCTATAGTATTATTTTTTCAGTCTATAAAATTTTGTGGGAAAAAAGTGGTGGAAATGAGACAATTCAATGGGTACAGGTGTCTTTTGTGCAAGACTGGTAACTTAAGCTTTTCTTCAAAACCTATATGGCAAAAGATGAGAACCAACTCTTGTAAGTTGTCCTCTGACCTCTACACATGTGCCATGGTGCATAAATGGCTATACACACATCATATAATTTTAAATATAAAATTAAGATCATATTGCTTTGACAGTTCCATAAGCCATCAGTGTTGGGGAAAGCCTGGTGCTTCTCAAACTGTAACATGTGTACCCAAGTCTCTCATGGGGCCTGAGACTCTGCATGTCTCACAAGCTCCCCGGTGATTTCTACCTCTGGTTCTGGACAGCACTTGATGTATCTAATTTTTAATAAAGAATAAAAATTTCAGTTTGCTTTTGTCTGTGCTACTTTATTGCAGGCAGCAACAAACATGAAACAGCAGACTTCTGAGAACACAAAACTGGAGCTGCCATATTTAACTAATGACTCCTTTAACAGGTAAAGAGTCCCTTCTCACCTGAACTAGAAATACCCATGGTCTCCCAAATTCACATGGCCACTGTGGAGCACTAAGTTTCCTTATGTAACTTTCTTCTCAACGTAGGATCTCAGTCTATGCAGTTCTATTCCTTAGAGCATCAGATGCTGCTGCTCTGATAACATAATCAAATTGTGATTACACAGAAGTGTTGTAAAAGGAGTGGTGGGCTGCATTCCCGCCGCCTGGTTCCTGGCTGCCTGGCTAGCTTATAACCTGAAATAACAACACACAAATTGTATTCACTTAAACACTGCCTGGCCCATTAGTTCTAGCCTTTTATAGGCTAACTTTCACATATTGATTCAACCCATTTCTAGTAATCTGTATCGCCACTTGACTGTGGCTTACTGGCATGAGTCTAACCAGCATCCTTCTTGGAGAGAAGAGCCATGGCATCTGCCTGACTCTGCTTTCTTTCTCCCAGCATTCTGTTCGGTCTACTCCACCTATCTAAATTCTGCCCTATCAAAAAACCAAGGCAGTTTCTTTATTTGACCAATGAAAGTAACACATAGACGGAAGATCCTCCTACATCACACAAGAACTTTCATAACTTTTTGGCTGCATCCAACCTGTGCATCACTTAACAAATTTCTACAGTTATTAAGTTATTAAAGAAGGAATAAAGCAACAAGTTTAGGGAAGACAGGATGTAGAGATAGAGAGCTTTTTCCAAGAAGTATCTGACATCACTGCCAACCAGCTGGACCCTAAGTCACATATACCATGTCATACATATAAGTGGTTTCTAAGCCAAAGTAATTTGGAGGTTTGATAATTCAGCTAAAGAGCTAACACTGGAAATTTCCAAACTAGTCTTGCTTAATTAACCATCGTCACTATTTTGCATTTACTGTTCTCATTATAGAGCTAATGAGCATAGCAACTGTTCTTAATAGTACTTCTTTTAGGATCTGTATTTTCAGAATCAGCATAGGATATAATTATGGCAAAGTATGTATTATTATTAATTCATTTATTTGCTGTCCTGTTAAAGCTTGAGTTTCATTAATGCAAATAATGTCTTAGAGGAGGAAGCGATGCAAACAGACACAGGTTTACCATAAAGCTAAGCACTGTGTCCATGGGATGATGTGGTTTTCTAGGGCAGAGTAAGCCTCATCCCTGCCTTGTTGGGTTTCTCCAGAACCTGTAGAGTAGCAAGTTAGAGATTGATGCATTTGAAAGGAACAACTAGTGAAGTCTGGGACACAGACAAAAGCAGTTAACAGAGATACAGCTTGAATAGATTGAATAACCGGGCTCTTGGGCTGTTAGAGGATCACTTAGTGAAAGAAACAGAACATACTGCAGAAGTATGTGAATTTTATTCTGATTTGATTAAAAATAAAAGCTAGTCATTGATGAAGACAGTAACTGCTGATAGGCTGCTAGAGTGAGGACAACTGCGACTAACCTGTTAATGAAAACCTTAGGCCAGTTACTGCACAGAAAATCTTCAGGAGCCTCTGCAAAGGAGTTGCGGATGAAACTGAGACCAGTTCTGAGCATGGGTAAAGGTATGACAATAGCAAATGATGGGTGTCAAAGAAATGCCTCTAAGCTATCGTTAAGATAAAGACTTTGGTCAACTCGGTTTGAAGTAGGACAGACTTTTCTTCTCTCTGGAGAAAAAGCAAAGCTAGTGTTTAGTTTTAAGGTAAAGGTCTGATAAAAGATACAGAACCAAATACAGTTAACATGGCATTACTGAGGCAGGTCAGGCCAGTGGATGCATAGAGATATATAACTATTCTGTATCTTGTGAAGATTTTGAAATTTTAAAATTCATAAATTATTGTGGTTTATATGCTCAGTATTCTCAATTCCTAACGAATAGTTATTTTACCAAATTTGGTGCTTGTAATTTTATCAAATTTTTAAAGAGAGACTTAAATATGTAGAATGTTCAAATTCCACCAAACCTGCATCTTGACATTATCGTAACTTGACCTTGACATTATCATATCTTGAAAGTCTAGAGAGTAGGGTCTTTTTGTTTTGTTTTTAGCATTTTAACGATTTCCAGTTAAGTGAGAGCCTTTTCATGCCATGGGAGAGGCAGTAAGAAGTTGTCATGATGGGTATGTATGCAGCCTCAAAGGTAAGTGCTTCCTGTAGCGTGAAACCTCAGGGACTGAAGGTTGTTCTGGGCATTCCTTCCCTTCCAGCCAGCCAGAATCCCGCTTCGCTCTCTTCCTAAGGTCCTCTGCTTTGTACTCTTGAGTTCTCTTACATTACCTTTAAGGTTCAACATGGCGTCTTCCTGGGCTAACAGTACAGTGACAGGAGGGAAGCAATTGGCTGGGAGAGACCAGGAGAACACTGAGAGTGCAGTGCTGTGCCCCTCTCTGCTCACCACACAGCTGGAACCCAGAGTCTGAGCTGAGATCCAAACCATTGTTCACTGGGAGATGGAAGCACATTTTTTTGATACGATGCTCATCAGTCAAGCATAAAGCTAAACAGTCACAGACAGGATCTGATCTTGGCTATAACTTCAATGTACCTGTGGGATTGTGTCACACATGACCCAGGGTCTGGCCATGCACTCCTGTGTTGCAAGCTTAGTTCCAGTCTGGTGGTGTTGAGATGGAGGAACCTTAGTGGAAGGGGATTTGGTTTTAGGTGCCGACTTTGAAATAGTTAGTATGGTTCTTTTGGAACCCTGACTGGTTCCTGATACAGTGGGTTGTCATAAAAAGGAAAAGCAAATCTGTCCCTTAAGGGTGCCTGACTGCCTTCCTGTCTTTCTTTATGATTCCTCTCTCTTGTGTGAGTTCCTACACTGGTGCCATTTGCTATATTGTGATGTGGCCAGAAGTTCCCACCCCTATCCCCAACTAAGCAGCTGCTGGCACTTAAGTGACTAGAATTGAGTTAAATAAAACTCAAAAGAAAAGAAAAATGTAATTAAAAAAGAAAACCACTAAACCACTAAACACAGACATATTTTCTTTAAGTGAAAATTGGGTAGGCTTTCTCATTCAGAGTCTTGGAAATTGTTCTCATTAAATGCTGCGTTTAAATGTACCTGGGATTTTATTAACTTCACTATTATTTGATATAATGCATTTGTGACAGTGAATCATAAGTTTTTTAAATTACATCTTAAACTTGTGTGCATGTGTGCATGAGTGCCGCTGTGTGTGTCTAATAAGGGTCAACCTGTGGGTATCGGTCCTCTCATTCTCTCACGTGTCTCCCAGGGTTGAACTCAGGTCCTCACACTTGACTGTAGGCACCTTTATCCACTGAACCATCATGCTGGTCCAACACTTGTCTAGAGTCTAACAGCACCTCTTATCTTTCCCCCGAAAAACCATGTTAGACTGCTGATGATCCTGTGGAATGTAGACTTCTTGCAGAGTGCAATTCTGAGTGTAAGTCAGACAACTGCACTCACACGTTGTAAAAGATTTCATGTGGCTCAAAGGTTAACAGGAGGCAAAGAGAAACGCAAACCCCAAAGGAAGAGAGGTGGATTGAAACAAGAGGCTATGAATAAAAAATACAAAGCACAACAAAATCTTTCCCTAAGGGCAAAGTGTACCGATGGATGGACGTGGCTCTGCTTCTCCATCTTAATGCATAAGGTGATGAAGAAAATGTTAGTACTCACAGTTTTCATTTGGGGGTTAAACTAGCTCAGAAAATCAAAAGTTGTTCTTATTTGAAAGAAATATCATTGTACCTTTTGGAGTTCATAGCATGTGCTCACAAAATGTGGGAGGAAGAAATGTGGGCTCTGCAGTCAGAAGACTTGGTCTGCATCCCAGCTTGGCTGTGTGCTGGCTCTCTGACCTTGGACATGTAATTTACCTCTTTAAACTTGGCTTTGTCTGAGACAAAGGGCTAATAATAACGGTCTCCAATGCATGAGGTAAGCACCTAACAATGTTATGTTGCCTTTTATTATTTCATAAAAGATATGGAAATATAATTCAGATGGACAGGCTATTATATACCACTTTAGAAAACCAAGGGCCGTAACATTTGATTATTACCTAGAAAGGACATTTCTCTGGACACACTACTGCCTGACGTAAGGTGTATCATAAGAAAATTCTGCATGAAAAATCTTCTCTTTTTGGGAAGAATCTATGTTGGATCTAGTTTGTGAATACTTTGAAGTCTGGTCCACAGACAGCTTTTCAGTGCTAACGACAATAGACATTGCTTGCTAGATCCTGGCCCTGAGGTTGAGCACGGGATGTCTGTGGCTGGGGTGCAGCCTGAGCATTCCAAAACAGTGAGTCCTGCCAGCTGGACCATCAAACCTCTGGTCCGGTGGTGCTAGCCAGGATACAGTCAGTGAGGAAAGGTCTCTATAGAAACTTACCCTGGAGGATTGTGGGAGAAGCACCTGACCTGCCAGCTTCCCGTCCTTCCTCTAGTGATTGAGGTCCCCATAGCCGAGTTTAGGGGACACTGCAGATTTGCGGCACCTTGTCGAATCTTCTCACTTCTCCACAGATACGAATCTGCCTTTCGAAGTCTTGAGTTTCCTGACAGCAGAGAACAGCTGGTGCCAGTAAGCAGAGAGCTGCCCCGGGAGACTGTGTTCCAGGCACTTTGAGCCTCAGGTTTCACCTTACCCACGCATGTTGGGGCACCAGTGGCGGCGGGCAACTTGTCTGCTCCGCAGGCTGTGGAGCCGGGGAGGCGAGAACGTGCTGCTGCCATCTCAGTGCCATTTAAGGGCTGCGACTGCTGTTACTCGCTCCACAGAAATGGACGGGCTGTGGCCATTTCGATTGACTGGGGGGAGGGTACAAGCCCACCCGATTTTACGTCTGTTTTATATGTGCTTTCAAGCTTACACAAATATATTAAGTGCTTTTGGGTTAGGCTGAAAGGCTCAAGGAACCTCATTATAGAATTAATTATCCTGGCATTTTATGAAGGGGAAAGATGAGTCCAGCTGGGAGCCTCCTGCCCTGATTGCTGCCGGTGCTGTTTGATTTCAGTAACGGCCAGAGGTGCAGTGCTTTTTGCCGGCTTGGGCAGACGTACTTTGCGAGACAGGAAACTGGAAGGGGCAGAGAGGAAAACAACAATAAAATGCCACCGATCAGTTTTCTTTTTTGAAACTGTAAATTACATATAAAAAAAAAAGAAATTGAAACATGAATAGACAAAGACTTTGTTTATTTATTGCTGAGAGAGGGCTATTAGAATGCTGGGCTGTGTTTCCATGGCATTGTGGAGATATAAACAGAAAACACAGGCTAATGCATTCAGTTAGGCATAGATTTTAAAGTCTAATGTGCAATCTAAATATGTATCGCATGTATTCTTGCTACTTATTTATCTATTATATATCCACCGGTGAAGGGAGACTGCCTAACTAATGGGAGGCTGTGATCCGTTTGTAAATATGCCTGCGAATTCAAACCTTCACGGTTTGACAGATGTCTGTGGCTTTGCTGTGTTCTTTGTTGCCTGAGGTTCACTGATCACTTGTTAATCTACCTTTGCCTCTTCTAACTGGGTTGTAAATGCAAATGCTTTAATCCACCTTCCAGGCAGGTAGCCTGAAGGCAGGGAGGGAGTGAAGTGGGTGTGAATAACTGTCAGTGACAAGAAGACAGGAGACTAGAGTGTCCAAACTCTCCTCCCCTCCTCTCTCTCTCTCTCTCTCTCTCTCTCTCTCTCTCTCTCTCTCACACACACACACACACACACACTAGCTTCTTTCTTGAAATCTATCACACCTTAAAGAGAATCAATAAATCTACAATCTAAAATTACAGACTAAGAAATTACTGTTTAGAGCAAATACATTAAAGCAGGCAGAGTCCTAGGCCTGCCAGGTTGTGCTGTCTGGTTTGTTGACTTTGCTGACAAACCTTTACCGCTTCAGTTTTGCAAACTGCCCACTGCACACAATGAGTGGATGCCGAAGCCAAGCCAGAAACCATTACAGCTTCCCTCACTGCCAAGATCCCACCTGCCTACTGAGTCTTTAGAACGTACAGCTTCCGGGTCCTGTGAGAAAAACACCAAGGAAAGGGGCAGAGGAAGAAAAGCCCCCAAACAAAGGGTGATATGGCACAAGAGGCCACAGCAGGAAAGCAACTGATGGGCACAGCGCGAGGACTGTCCTGATAGAGACGAGCCTCGTAAACAGGGTGGACGCCTCTCAGAGAACTCACTGCCCAGGCAGCCAATCATAAAGCCATACTCTTTAGGCACAGGGAATGCTTAGACATTAGATTGCCTGCCTGAAGTCAACAGGTACCGTTGGAGTCTCCCCGAACATTTAACTCCACGAGTTCCCCACCATTTTAGATACAATGAACTGGGAGCAGAGCAGACAGGGGATCCGTGTTCTATGCTCTATAATAAGCAAATTGAATGGTCCAGGTGAGTGTCATACTTTTTGTCCAATACTCAAATGTAAAGTAGAATTTTGGTATTTAAGACTATGGTTGGATTCAGGCTGGCTCTGAGTTATAGTATAAGACTTCAAAGATGAAAACACAATCTGTGTTGCCCACAATAAAATGACAAATTAAAATAAATATCTTGCATGCAGCATGTTTTCTATATCTCTAAAAACAGAGTGTAGATTACTTGCAAAATACTTAAATAGATAAATTAAAAACTCAAAAACACTATCAAAAGCCTGCCACTAAATTGTATTTTCAGTTTCTTTTACTCGATTTTCTGACATTCCACATGGAGCCACCTGCTTTTGACAACTGCCTTTGCCTCAGTGGCTTTGCCTTCCACATGGCAGTGTTCCCATTGTGGCGGGAAACTACTGTCTTTCTGACTTTGCCTATCATCATCATTATCATCATCATCATCATCATCATCATCACCACCACCACCGTCATCACCGCCGAACATCCACTACATAGTGAAGGACCCCAACTCGTTTTAACAACAGTTATAACGCTCTGCAAAGGTTTTCAGATAGCAAGCTTCATTAAAGGCCTCCAGAGTGCTGAACAAATAACAGGCTTAATTCAGAACCTCCGGAATGCTGAACAAAGATACTTGAAGTTAGGGCAAGGACAGCCTTATCTGGCTGCAAGACAGGAATTTATGGACTAGCTATAGAAACAAGGAAGAGAGGATTGTGAGGCCTGAGTCACGTACAGAGCGGGCCTCTCACGAGTCAGGGGCTGTGCAATCAGACATCTAGTCGCCAGCCAAGCTAGGAAGGCAGGAAGAGATAAGAAAAACAGGTAGCACAACCCCCTCCTTGGTATCCAGGTGGGTCTGGACAACCCCCTCCTTGGTATTTAGGTAAAAGGTCAAGAATGTGCCACTCAGCTTAGCCTTATTTAAATTGACCAATGAAATGAATCCCCATAACCACCCTGCATCTCGCTTCTGTAAACCTCGCTTTTTGCTCTCCTATAAGAACCCCTTATCCCCAACCTGCGCGCGCGCAAGTCCTCCGAAAGACTTGTCGCCCCCAGGTACCTGTGTATCCAATAAACCTCTTGCAATTTGCATCCGGCTGCGTGTTTTTGACTGATCTTTGGGCATGGGGTCTCTCTCTCGAGGGAAGACGCCCGCGGGAGTCTTTCAATAGGAAACACCTTCTTCTAGCTGCAGAGTGAATGTGTCTCTTTTTTGCCCCCTAGCCTGTCCCAAAGGGGTCAGCTTTTCTATGAAGACAATCCCCTTGGTGCCTGTATCACAGCATGCTCCAATTACCTGCCAAGTGCTTGCAGTATAAGTTATAGCTGTCTGGTGGGAGTTTTAATTCACATGCTTGATGTTAAGAAAAATATTTTCAAGGTTGAACTCCATAAATTCGAGTTTCTGATGGCATTATGTCTGCTCTCATTTCTCCCTTTCTTCCTCTTGCATTTAGAACTGAATCTTCAGAGGAGATGCCACCAGAAAGAAGACCGTGTTTTGATGTGTCTCAATTAATGAATACCAAGTTACAAG
Source organism: Myodes glareolus (assembly GCF_982192425.1). Lineage (NCBI taxonomy): Eukaryota > Metazoa > Chordata > Mammalia > Rodentia > Cricetidae > Myodes > Myodes glareolus. The sequence goes on from NC_142032.1 coordinate 46,677,053, forward strand.
TTAGCATGGGCTGGAGAGTAATGCATCATATGGCACTACTGATTCACTCATTCAAACGAGTCAGCTTTTTAAACACTGAAGGCATCTCTGGTTCTCAGGAGTGCTTCGTTCTGGTGCGTACGCTTGGGCACATGATGCGCAAAACACTAGCATGCAGATTGTGTTGCGTGCTGCTACACGACTGGCTAGTGCAGTGAAACTGGGAAATGGTGAATATTTACTTGGTGTCTAGCTTCAAGTTGGACGGAAACTTAGTTTAACAATTATCTTGTCCCACAGAAACTAAACAGAGATTTTCAGATTAATTGACATCCTGGAATGAGGGGAAGTTGAGGCCGAGATTGTTGACTACAGGCACACGACATGAGAAAGGTCCTTAAAAACCAGAATTGAACACTGCTTGGTACCTTATGCAGTGAGAGATGTTTTGCCAATGAGCTATTCACAGGAAAGAATAGAAGAGCCAAGGAAGGAATGGTTGTGAGGTGAGATTTGAACTAATGGTATTGCCTTGCATAAAAATACCTTTTTTCAATTTGCATCCTATGAAAAGAGTTTCTTATATGCAAGGCCTCCATTTCTCCATTTGTGAATTTCTTTAGCTTTAATGTTAAGGGGATATTCACCTGGATAATAGAGGGTGTTCAGTCCAGCTGAACTAGGAACCAGCTCTCCACGCTTTCTGCCTGTCTTTGCTCTTTCTTGGCTATCTTTCCTCTGGAGGACTAGGTTACACATGTACCACTGTCGTCTGGTTTGACCTTGCCTTCCTCCTCTCTGTCCCCACTCCAAGGACAGGTTGCCCGGCAAAGTGTCTGCTGAGCAGTCTGCTCCCCTTCAAACCATAGATCTTCCTCTGATCAATACTGAACTGAGATTCAATGATATAAGGACCTAATAACATCCCGTGTTTCACAGATGAGATTTAGGGAGGTAGAGAAAACTGTTCAAGGTCATCCAGCTAGGAAGAAACAGAGGTAAAAGTCTAATCTGCGGACTCTGAAGACCATCCTTTGCCTAACTATGCTGGCCTTTTTAACTGCTGCAAAAGGGTGCTGAAGGGCGACTGAGAAACCAGGGCCACCTTCTCCTTCTGTTAGGTGCTGAGTCCGGATTGCTGTGGGATGTGGGGCAGGCGAGGCCTGAATTACGTGAAGCTAATTTGCAGCATCGATCTCATTTCACTGACATCTTATTTTCAGTTTCAACTTTTTAAAAATAAAAACATTAAACAAAGGACTGACTTTACATTAGAATTGCCTCTAATAAAATTTTCATCTGGTATCAAACTTTTGTGGTAATCCCTACAGTATTAACTACTTTCAGTGAGAATTCAGGGGCACTGTACTTTATGTGCACTTTTTTCTGCAGTAGAAATGCAAAAATTTCCAGCCAACACCATCGCAGTAAGGCTAGAAGGTATTGCTTAATGGAAGAATTAAATACGAAATACCTTCAACAGAAGAAACGCTTGAGGGAAAACTCTGAAATATCAAGCATTGAAACAACCTGCACCCATCTTTGCAAATGTGCTCTCTCCCACACTCACAGTCCTGAGAATCCACCTCGTTCCAGTACGTTAGCACAGTCTAAAGGGCACCGAAACACATATGCCTCCGTTCCATTGAAGGCTGCCTTGTACTTATGCATTGTGGTGTCTGCATGTTGTTCTACTTGATACCTTGTATGGGGACTCATTTTAAGATGTACTAAATGAGAATCATATTTTCAATTATAAAACTAATGTACTGAAATAGAATTTATAAACTAAACCCCAGTTATCTATTTTCTCCTCCAACTGTCAAATCACCTACTTCTTTTGTGTCTCTGTTGTTCTCTGAGATTTTTTTTTCTTCCTTTTTTTAAAAGGGTGGTAAAGGATCAATGTAGTATTTGAAAGGCACTCCATAGATAATGTGTGTAATTCTGAGTCTCATGTTAAGAATCTCTTGATCAATTCAAATCCTTGCAAGCCGTTTTTAATGCTGAAATTATTTCCCCTTTAAGTGAGAAACAACTGAGACCCGTAGGAAGATGGAATGGTTATACTGTGGGTTCTTTTATGCTGTCCCCATTTTCTCAGGAGCAGAAGCAGAAAGACTGACCCACAGAAGTTTTGGTGACTCACGGCCTGTCCTGTCCTGAATGCACCTCTTGATCTTGGATTTTCCTTTGCTTCCTTCCTCATCAGCCAATGGAGATCTATATGAAATGTAAGACATCATGCAATGATGGTTGTATCCAGCAAGTCCAGAACTTAGCATGCACTTTTGAATATAGGCCAGGTTACCAGGGGGCATGGTTCACCAATGAGTCACTCCTGTTGACCTGTTGACGTCACAAGTCTGAAATCAGGACAAAAGAAAGAGGCATTTGCATACAGGGGCAGTGGCCTCTTGTGGCCCCTTCAAATGCTTCTGCCCCTGTAGAAAAAGCTGATGCACAGGGGCGATGCTTTGTTTTAGTTAGACTGCTCAATGTCTTTCTTGTTTTCCACATCTCCCTAACAGATTTCTGTGGAGATTAGGACTGTACAGAAGTGAACATGAATCATGAACATCCAAAACCTATTTCCTTTGTTCATTTGAGACATTGCTGTACATTTGACAGTTAAAAAAGCTAACAAAATCTCTAGTCTTTATAGCAGTTATCACAAATAATAATGAAGAGATGGGGAAAAGTGAATTATTGAAATAATATCAATCATGTAAAGTAACACAGAGAAAATTAAAATGGCAGAGATTGAGTCTGCTGGAGAGCAGAGTTACTGACATAGACTAGGGGATCTATCAATCAGCACTGGCAGACCCAATGTGGTCCAGCAACACTATGACCACCTGCTCGCTTTTAGCAATTCAGATTTCTCCTGGCTGTTGTGTTTGTGGCCAGCCTGGGCAGAATCTCAAAAAACAAGCACAAATGAAAGAAATAGAAACTTTACTTAAATATGAAGGATTTTTAGCATGAGTGTCTAGAAGGAACTTGAGTTCTCCAGGCGAGTCTTATGCATCTACCTTTTGAGATGCACTGTGCAGGATCATAAAGCAATTCTGCAAACACAGTGCAAAACACTGCCATCACTGAAAACATTGCTGGTTGGCCACAAGGAACCACAGAAAGTTAGAAGACAGTTTTACAACTGCTTGGAAAAAGTTTGCCAATAGTTGGTAAGTTGGACCAAGAAGAGCCACACGTGTTGTACAATAGGAAAACTGGCTTAAAGTGATCCTGTGAGGGTGAGCCTTGATGGAGAACTGTCCTGTGAACAGCACTCTGGAAGTAGTAACAGCAAGTACAAAGACCAGGGGGAAAAAGATAAATAGTGGTCTCCTCTTATTCCCAGAATGAGAAAAATAAAAAGTAATTGATGCTGCCGGCCCAGAGGAGGGTTTTTATTTCTGTGTTAATTATTACTAATGACTCTAGGTGCTCACACTGCACACACGGTCTCACGCTTTCGCGCTGTCAGCACTCCAGTGCGAGCTATCACTCCCCGGATTCCCTGTGAGACTATGTGATAGCGTGGCATGATGACAGGTACACGCCCCTCCTTTCAACTCCTGTATGTGGCGTGTTTAGCAATGCGTCTGGGGCAGTGCAAGGCCTTTCAACTTTCTTCTTTTACCTGCACAGGAGATCATGATATTATTATATGAAAGAAACAAGGACTCAAAGGAACCTGATTAATATATTTTGTGGCATTTGTGTCTAGTAACAGATACAGAAGATATGTGATTTATGATTTATGTCTATGTAACATGCAAAAATGGTAATAATGGTGCTGATTTAGGGTGGGAGAGACTCACTAAGTCTTGGGAATTGAAAAGGCTTTCAGAGGTCTCCTACCCTATTATTTCACCTAACCTGATCCCTAGAAATTTCCTGGACATTGGTTATGTATTCAATCTTATCTTTTTTTTTTTTTGACAAAGCCTTTTCAATTCAGCATTTCCGAAAACACATGTTTTCAGAAGACCAGTTAATCAATAAGAAAACTCACGCTTGAGGAAAAATACGTATTGTAAGGTCAAAGAAATTTGAACACCCCTGGTTTCAATAAAGTTCCCAATGTTTACTTATCTTTTGTTTGTTTATTATACAGCTTCCAAGACCTGTTTTCAAAAGCATTGTGCTTTTCTAGAACAATGTCATGTTTTCCAGAAAATACTTCTGTGAAGGGTGTTTTTGAGATCTGCTGTTTTTCCACACAACATACTATGACAGTGAGAAATAGTACATAATTTTCCTTTACATTAAATAAAAATGCTAGTACCTGGAAGCATTCCTTCATTTCTGCTTTCCAGAAAGACAAAGAGAATTATGCCTACCCTGCCTTTGGTCAAAGACCTATGGACACAGTGCATAAATTAGAGACATGGCATATTCGGGTGGCTTTTCCCGTCAGTCTCAGAGATGTTAGCCCTTCGTGCATGCAGAGGAGTTACTGAACAGCAGATGGGATGACTCTCCCTTGCTGATATTTTCAATTAAACTCTGGGGGAAGCACTTATCTGCAGTACAAACAAGAACATCACAGGAATCGTCTGAGTGCTTTTGATGCCTCTTGCCACTCTGTCACCCGTCCACAGGCAACATTATGATACCATCTTGGAGTTCTGGATGAACAAAGAGGAAAAAGTAAATGTAAAGGGTTGGCCAAGAGTACCGAGGGAGTCTAGGTGTCAGATCCCAGAATAAAAAGACAGTGTCTGACTCCTGTGGTCTCCGCTTGTGAAAAGAGCACAGCTCTGAGAGGTCATTTGATGCTGTGAAGGGAAGATGAACCTTCTTCCTCCTATGACATCTTTGTGATGGGATCTTCTGATGTCTCTAGGTCTACATTAGTTATGTAATGAGAAAGTGGTGCCGTTATCAAAGGCTCAGGACTGTTATAAATAGTCGCTGAGCACTTGGAGTAGTGAGAAATCCTTTGACAAAACATGCATTCATGTCTTAGTCAAGGTTTAATGCTCTGATAAAATACCATGACAAAAACAGCTAAAAGAAGAGAAGGTTTATTTCTTCTTCGAACTTCCAAGTCACACAGTGGCACTAAGGAAGTCAGAGCAGGAACATGATGACATGAACTGAGACAGAGACCATGGAGAAATGGAACTTGCTGGCTTGGTCCCCATGGCTTGCTCAGCCTGCTGTTTTAAATCCTCCAGTACTACCCGCCCAGAAGTGGCACCACCCATATTGCGATGGGCTCATCCACATCAGTCATTAATTAAGAAGATGCTCCGCAGACTTGCCCACAAGCCAATCTAGTGCAGGCACGCTTTCAGTTAGGATTCCCCCTTCCCAGATAGGTCTACATTTGTGTCAAGTTGACAAAAACCAACCAGAACAATTTACTTCTGTAATTTATCTCTGCAAGAGATGAAGCATCATGAATATAATGCAAGGGTCTTGAGAAGAGTCAGAATCCTTAAGTGTCAAACAAACTGTGTGCCACTGATAAGTTATGAGACTGTGTAAAGCATTACCCAACCTGGAATCCTCTCAAAAGTGTGAGGGTTGACCAAGTATCTCTCAGCTTTATCCCACATCTCTAGTACCATAGACTATTATGAATTTTTTTTCAATATAAGGACTTGCTTTTAGTTCATAAAGTGTGTATACAAGAAATAATTGTATTTTACTGAAATCACCTGAACCATGAGTATGTGAATATTTCTAACCGAGGTAGAATTTACCCTTCGACATTGTTGGGGCTAACATTCCTAAGGTGGGAAGCATGGTTCCATCACAGCATCTTATTCAGTATCAGAGCAACATGAAAACCCCTGGTTATCATCAAGTATGTGACCAGACATACATACTGGTGGGCACTGACGTGTTGCTGTGTCTGCTAATTTGCCAGTGAGTGCTTAGGGGTTGCTATTCTTATGCCATACATAAAGCATAGGTCTTACATTAAGATTAAGATTTAATGTCTAGATATTTTTTTCTCTCATAGGTCATGAAGTCATGCCCTTTGTACCAACTTCCCCCAAAATAATCATCATCTCTGGCCCCTGTAGATTTTGTATTCTAATAATCTAAGAATGAACATATTATACCCATGGCTGAGAAGCAGAGAACAGTGATTCATACACATCTGGTCAGCTCACTCGCTCCACTTTTATATTTCAAGGATTCCAGCAATGACATGGTGCTGCCCATAGTGAATGAGTTTTCTGCACCTCATTGAACTCATTTAAGAAAATAACCTCAGAGGCCAGTCTCCCCACTGATTCTGGATTCTGTTATGTTGGCAATTAACACTAACTATCACAATAATGTCACACTCTCCTCATGTGTGTATACTATTGTGTTATTAAAAGTGGCTAAGATTTAAGAAGCATGAAAGAAATCAGGGACCTCCAAGGGAGTAGTCAGGAACCAGAGACCTCTGCAGGTCCACGAGTGAGTCTGGGACCTCCAAGGGAGTAAAAGGGAGCCAGAGACCTTTGTAGAACTAGGTCTAAGTAGGGATTGCTGCGGAAGTGGACCCAGATGAGGGACATCTAGGAAAGAGGTCTGAACCAGTAACCTAGGCCAAAATAGGCCTGAGGCAGCAAACTCCACAGGAGGTGGGACAAGGGAGCCACTGATAAGGAAGTAGGCCAGAGTCAGAGACCTCTGTGGTCTAGGACCAAGTCTGGGACTTCTGAGGGAGTAGGCAGGAACCAGAGACCTCTGTGACTCCAGGCGTGAATCTAGAACCTCTGAGGGACTAGACTGGAGCCAGAGACCTCTCCAAGTCCAAGCACAAGTCTGGAACTTCACACGGAATAGGCCTATGCTAGGACCTCTGTGGGAGCAGGCCCAGGCCAACAACATCTACAGAAACAGGTCTGGGCCAGTGACCTCCCTCTGCTAGAGCAGGCCTGAGGCAGAGAACTCCACAGGAGCAGGTACAAGGAAGCAACAGCTGAGGGAGTGGGCCAGAATCAGAGACCTCTGTGGGTCCAGGCATGAGTCTGGGACTTTTGAAGGAGTAGGCCTGAGCCAGAGACCTCTGCAGGACCTGGCCCAAGCCAGGGACCTCCACAGAAGTGGACCCAGGCCATGGACAAACACAGAAGCCGGCTTGGGCCAGCCATCTCTGCCAGAGCAGGCCTGAAGTAGGAACTCCACAGGAGCAGGTACAAGGAGCGACTTCAGAGGGAGCAGGCCCAAGTCAGAGAACTCTGCAGGACCAGGAAAAGGTACAAGGGAGCCACCACTGAGGGCTCAGACATAAACCAAAGACCTCTGCTGGACCAGGTGTGAAATGGCAACCTCTGAGGTAGCAGGCCTGAGCCAGCCACTTTTGTCAGAGCAGAAAAAAATGACATCATAAAATTTTCGGGCAAATGAATGGATCTAGAAAACATTATATTGAGTGAGGTAACCCAGATCCAGACAGACAAATATAATATGTACTCACTCATAAGTAGCTTTTAGACATAGAACAATTAAAACCAGCCTACAGTACATAATCCCGGAGAATCTAGACAACAATGGGGACCCTAAAAGAGACATACGTGGGAAGTAGATAAAGACAAGATATCCTGAGTAAATTGGGAGCATGGGGACCATGGGAGTGGGTTGAAAGGGAGGAGAAGGGAGGGAAGCAGAGAAAAATATAGAGTCCAATAAAATCAATAAAAAAGAAACATTAAAGAAGTCCAACTTGATTAACACAGAGATTATGTCTTTGACTAATGAAATATTAACAGAATTTTTTGTTTACCTTATCACATGCTAAAACTTATGCAACGTCCTTTAAATGTATCTCTTAATCAATGTATCAAAGCTGTGAAGACAGTGACTTCAGATACTGCTGGTTATGTGTAAAGTCTTCACTTCCCTCCTCCTCTTCCCAAGAGAATTACAAATGCTCTTTGTATATTTTAAAGTTTAATTCGAAGAATATACTTCTATCTCTTCCAGCCCATTCTCAGAGGGAGCTATTCTAAGAAACTTAAGAGATGAAACTGAGTGATGCTTTTGAAGCTAGTAGTGAGGTCACCCATGCAAGGACTGTTTAATTCTGGGAAATAACACACTGAAGAAAGTTGCCTTGGTGTTTCTGAAAATGAATCTGTAAATTTTTATTTTATTAATTTTTATTTATTTATTTATTAAAAATTTACATCTCCTCCCATCCTCCCATTTCCCTCCCCCCCTCCACTTTCCCTCCCCCTCGCTCTCCAGTCCTAAAAGAAATCAGGGTGCCCTTCCCTGTGGAAAGTCCAAGGCCCCCCCTCCATCCAGGTCTAGGAAGGTGTGCATCCAAACAGACTAGGATCCCAAAAAGTCAGTACATGCAGTAGAATCAAAATCCGGTGTCATTATCATTGGCTTCTCAGTCTGCTCTCATTGTCAACCAGATTCAGAGAGTCCGATTTGATCACATGCTCGTTCAGTCCCAGTCCAACTGGCCTTGGTGAGCTCCCAGTAGATCAGTCACACCGTCTCCGTGGGTGGACACACTCCTCGTGGTCCTGACTTCCTTGCTCATACTCTCCCTCTTTCTGTTCTTCATCTGGACCTTGGGAGCTCAGTCCAGTGCTCCAATGTGGGTCTCTGTCTCTATCTCCATCCATCGCCAGATGAAGGTTCTTTATCTGTAAAATTTAAAAAATTTTTAAGCATATCCCCTTCCTTTACCTCTCCATTCTTCTATCCCTTTCCACACAATTTTGAGATTTCTGTTTTCTTCTTTGCCCATCAAGTTCAGTCTACATTGCTTGGCTCTTCATGGGAGTCAGATGTGACCTGGTATGCGGTAAGCCTAGTAAGGGTCACATCACCAAGGGAAATTGACTCCCTCATGCTCAGCAGCTGTCAAATGCCAGTAGTTCCTCAGTGGTGGCATTTTATGCTCACCTCCCCATCTCTACACAGGAAATTTGTCTGGTAGGAGCTTCCATGGGCTTTATGCATGTTGTCACAACTGTTGTGAGTTCATATGTATATCTACCCTGTTACGTACAGAAAACTCTATTTCCTTGATGATTCAATCACCTCTTCTGCTCACAATATTTCTGCCCTTCTTCTGCAAAGATCTGTGAGCCTTATGTGTGTGGTGAGGGGTGTGAGATAGGAGGCATTTGAGATATCAAGACGCTTGTGATTACACAAGAAATGGCTATAGAGAGAGGGACAAGTGACTCTGCTGCTGAGATGCATCGAGGCTACTAAAGTAAAAGAAAAGAACAGAGTTATTGAAGAAGGCCTTTGAAAATTAGCGAGGAAGCAATGGAATGCTAAACAGCATAGAGTCAGAAAATAGAATCCAGAGACAAGAAGAACTAAGCAAGTTACAACCTTGCTCCCTGGTGATATGAGTACGGTGCACATGCTGCTACCAGGGAAAAGAAAGTCTCAGCAATTCTCCTTAGAGTCCAGACTGGCTGTTCTGACATAGGGAAACTCTACAGTACTCACAGACTGAAAACCTGCTTTGCTCCAAGCACAGAATTCACCCTGAGTCTCTTCTACCTCTCCATTTGTATAACTCAAGGTGCTCCAGCAGCCACGGCTAACCTACCATCTTGTCTGAGTGGCTCTCAGATGACCACTAGCACTCACTAAAAGCCTTAGCCAGAATGTACCTCACCACAAAGAAAATGGACGCTTCAGCTTCCTACAGCTTCAGAGCAGTGGCTGCTGTTGTCACTAACTCACATCCCTACAGTGATCATCTAATAGGACCGTGGGAAGTCTCTCTGCCCCAGGCCAATCCTTGAGGTTGCTTTCAGTACTGAGAAAAGTCCTGTTTCCTAAACTATGTGAAGGTGACTACCATTGCTCCAAGGCTAATTTCATTTGCACCGGACTTGAAGAAATTAGCAGAAGTCTTCAAAGTTCATGATTAGCTGCTAGTGCAAGCTTCACATTGCCATTGAAGACTGTCCAATCCAGAAGTATGACTTTCAACAACCCATGTGTATATTAGTACTTCCTGTGTGACTTAGAGGCCTCTCCATTCAACTATATAACCTCTAGGACCATAGATAGAAACACCAAGAGTTCAAGGTCACCCATGTTTGACCATAAGGAAGTGGAACTGTTTTCCTTAAATCCTGTAACTCAAGGATTGTGGTAGAAATTGTTTAAGCCTTAACCATCACCGGCAAATGGCCCAGAGGACTTAGACACTACAGACCACAGAATTGGGACCCTAGATATGGTAATAGAAGCTCCAACAAGTGTGCTTGGCTCTTGGGACTCAACATCAATAAAAACTGACATTAGCCCACACTGAAGATATCTAGGAGAAATGAAACATTTGAGTTCATCTACAATAAAATCCAAAATACCTATCAAGCTAACTATTATTCTATCTAAATAGAAAAATATTTTCCTGCAAAAGCCATTCCATAAAAATTAAACAGTCAACTGCTATCCAAGATATTCTTGGATCTTGGAGATCCAAGGAGCATTGAAGGAAAAAGCAAACAATAATTCTAGAGAAGTAGAGCCCAGTTTTAAAGGAAACCTGTAAAAGGCTTGAGAAATTATGAAAGGTAGTCTGTTTGGATGTTCACCTTCCTAGACCTGGATGGAGCGGGGAGGACCTTGGACTTCCCACAGGGCGGGAACCCTGACTGCTCTTTGAACTGGAGAGGAAGGGGGAGGAGGGAGGGAAGTGGGAGGAGATGGAAGTTTTTCATTAAAAAAGTAAATGAAAACCGCATAAGCTGGAATAAAAAGAAAAGCCAATAAGATGCAAGAAAGTAGAGGCATGCAATACAAAGACATAGAAGAATGCTTCAAGACATGTGTGAACTATATCCACTACAGAAATGAAAATAGCAACAAAAAATCAGAAATCTTGTAGCAAAAAATGAAAATCAATGAAATACAAATACAGGTGAAAAATTAACCACCACTTTCAGTACAGACAGTGAAACCCTGAGTCTGAATCCTTCCTGCTTGGAAATTTAGGTCTGATCCAGGTAATCATCACTATTCATGCCCAGTAGACAGCCTTCATCTCTACTACAAACTCAGCACAGTGTGGCATTAGACGCCATTTTCTGAGAGAGAATGAATACTTTGCACTGAAACTCAGTGCTGGGCTGGTGAGACCAACAAATGGGTAAACCTTAATCCTTACCCTAGACCCCAGGTTGACTTACAGGTGGAGCTTCTGGGGCAGACCTAGTTCTGAAGTAGTACATGTGATGGGTCTTTCAGAGATAGTTTCCAGATAGCATCACCTAGTACTGGTTGTAGTGTTCTTGGGACACACATTCAACATAGTAACAAGCAGCTTGTAAGTGTGTGGGTCTTTTTTCTACCTTATTGTTGTGCTGGTCTTCATGGCCTATAGGCTCAGTACTCAAAACTGTTTGGAAGCATAGGTTATCACAGGAATGACAAAGAAACCAAGGGACCCACTTCAGAATTGAGACATTCTTAGTCACACATGAATAATTGGGGGCACAACATCTCTGTCTCACTCGTTCCCAAACGGTTGTGTGTGTCTCTGTGTGACTGTGTTTCTGTGTGTGTATGTGTCTCTGTGTGGGCTCTCTGTGTGTGTTTGTGTGTGTCTGTGTTTGTATATGTGCCTGTGAATGTGTCTGTGTGTGGTCTCTGTGTGTGTGCGTGCATGTGTCTGAGTGTGTGTGTGTGTGTGTGTGAAATTTTAAAATGATAAAAATTTTTTAAAAATTCTAAAGTAAATTCTTTGAGAATAAAAGATGCTGTTAATAAGAAAGCACAAGAGGCTATATAACACTAGGAGGAACAATTATATAAAAATGTTTACCAAAAACCTCATTTTAATATAATAAGCACTATGATGAAATACTCATATCCATAGGATGATTAAAAATAAACTAAATGCAAATGGTAAACTTAACTGATGTGTTAAGAACCAGATCATATAGAAAGATGTAAAATAATATGCCCAAAATGAAAAATGTAGGGAAGCAGAGGTATATTTTACCACTATTATATTTGTTATATTTTCTTTGCTCTTTTGATTGGTTCTGTTTTCATATTAGTGGTCAAGATGATATCATTTAAACATGGCTTATCATAATTAGAAGAATCTTAAAGTTAATTTATCATTTGATAATTGCATACATGTATATAATATGTCTGGTCACACTCATCCCTCCAATCTCTCTTAGCTTCCTCTCCCCCAACCCCTAAACCCCTGCCTCTCTCCACGGCTCTATTCCACTTTCATGCCATTTTGTTTATTTTTTATGTAGTGACCCATTGAATTTAATTAGGAATATCCATGTGTTATGGGTGTGCAGCTCTCCACTGGAACAGAAGGGATCCATCAGTTGCTACATTACTGAAGATAATTACTTCTTTTCCCCCAGGTTCCCTGAACTGTTACTAGCTCTCCTAGGTGAGACAGAGTCAGGAGTCCACTAACCTATGACTAAGTGTCTACTGCCCTAGTCCTGTGCAGGATCTGTGCATGTAAGTGCAGCGGCTGTGAATTCATGAGTGCCTTGACCAGGCTGTGTCCATAAGACAGTGATTTACAGCCTTCCTCACTAGTATTAAGTTCTTATATCTTTCTGCTTCCTTTTCCACTTCAAATATAATAATAATAATAATAAACAAAACTGATTATTCCCATAACGGTTATACCACTACAGTACCAGTAAGCTCATTTTCCTTGGCAAGTTTGTATTAAAGCATGCAAAGTCGGAAGTTGCTTGGGGTGGCCTGGAGTTGGTTGACTTTTTCCATGAATTCGTGTGTGTGATAACTTCTGGAACTATGAAAGTGCCATTAGGGAGGAAGCTTTCAGCTTGGCTTCAGCATCATATATTTGTGTTCTTTATCCAAACTGTGTGATTTTTCAACAATAGGGGCTTGCCATGTAGTTCTGGCAGGGTATCAATGGCACTGGTTATGACCTATATGGTTTTGGTGGCCTCTGGGGCTTTCTTGACAATAACCCTTAGGGAGGCACCCCACACTTCGCACTGTACATTTCTCTCTAACAACTCATACCTTATGGGATCAGAATTATCCACTTATACGTGATACCGCTGTTCAAAGTCTCTTTTTAAAAGCTGATTTAGATTCTAAAATAGTCTGCTTCCAAATGAGTTCTTCACACATTCTTAGTTTTAGTTAACCTTTTCCCTACATCCCAAGTTTTCTCTTATCATGTACCCCATCCCTGTTTAAACGTTGTCTGTGCCAACAAAACAGATAAGGGAGTAAAGAAGATGCACAAAGGAAAAGAAGACAAAGTATTCACCTTTGTGGATAATATATATGGCTCTATGCACAGCAGACCTTACAGACAGCACTGAAAAACAGTAATGAAAATTTTCAGCAGATTGGTAGGATATAAAACACACAAAAATCAGTAGCCTTCCTATATACTAATGGCAATCAAACAATCTCACCCACAAAAAAGAACAAACTATAGGAGACTAAACCTAATGAAGAAATGAAAGAACTTCACAATGAAAACTTAAAAAATGTGGAAAAGAGAAGATCCTAGATAATAAAAGACCTTCTGTGCTTGTAGATGAGAAGAATAGACACTGTGAAAATGTAATCCCACCAAAAGCAATCATCAAATTCAGGGCAATCTCAAGAAAAATAGTTGCTGAATATATACTTTTCTTCATAGCATATAGAAAACTTTTCAGGACAGATCACATGATAAACTACAAAAATCCCCCCAAATCAAATTAATAATTAAAATATTCCTTTGGAATCAGGGGTTGGAGAGATATCTCAGCAGTTAAGAGTATTGGTTGCTCTTCCAGAGAAATGGGGTTTGGTTCCCAGTGCCCACATGTTGATTTATAACCTCTGTATGAAGTGTAGCTTCAGTTCCAGAGGCTATGACCTTCTCTTTTGACCTCTGTAGACACTGGGCATACAAATGGAACACAGACATACTTGTAGTCAAAACAGCTATATACATAAAGTAAAAAATAAAATTTAAATTAATTATATCAACTATTTTTATGACAGTGTGGTAAAATTGGAAATTGTTAATAAGAAAACTTTAGAATGTATTAAAATATAATGCAAAGAAGTTAAACTGCTTACTTTTGAAATAATTGATAATGTAAAAAAAACCAATTGTCATTTCTTCATAGATGATATATTATTTATTGACTCCCAAACACTGGCTAAAAGCCATTAAACTAATAAGTAAATTCAGTTAAGTTAGAGGATAGAAAATCAACATACAAAAATAGTGGCATTGCTGTATGCTAATAGTGAATTATTTGTAATAGAAATTAAGAAACGACTCACATGTACAATATCTACAAAGGCAATTAAAAATTTAGGGGTAAATTTAACCAAAGACGTGAAAGATCTTAATAATGAAAACAATAAAATATTGATGAAAGAAACTGAAGAGGACACACATATGCACAAAAAACCCTGTTTTTAGGGAGAAACCATTTTAAAATGTTCAAACTACCCAAGCTAGTTTATATGTTCAATGCAAATATTACCAAATTACTATTGATGATTTTTTAATACTATAAGGAAAACCAATTGTAAAATATATATGACACCATAAAACTCTGAAGAACCTAACTTATGAAGACATTAGAGAGGTAGAGGGGAGTGATAGTCAAGAGGAAAATGGACACACAGCTTTGATTACCCCAGACTCACTTGTACTGGTATAAAAGCAGACATCTACAAACAGAATAGAGTTTAGGATTAAAACCATGTATCCATGGCCCATTGCTTTAAAACCAATGTGCTTAAAATTGAAAGGAAAAGAATGGAGTTCTAAATAAATGGTGCTGGAAAAACAGGATAGTCTCATGTGGGGGATAGAAAGTAGATTCTATCTCTTGTCATTTAGAAAAAGTCACCTCAAAGTGAATTAGAAACTTTAAAATGAGATTTAACTGAAACCACAAGGCAAAAACAGAGGAAATATTCCAGGACATTGACTAGGTAAAGCCTATGAAGAGTAACTCCCAAACAGTGCAAAAGTAGACAAAAGTAAGCAAACTGTCTATCTTTGCTCGTCAAAGATAATAATCTATAAAGTGAAGGAAAAACCTATAGGACGGGCACACATACATCTATATATCTCTATACCTACACACACACACACACACACACACACACACACACACACACACACGAACCATACAAACTGAATGCAAACATAAACAAGGAAGCTAATTAAAAAATTGCCTGAACAGTCACCCTAATATCCAAACCACACAAAAACACAATGAAGACAGAGAATTACAGACCCATTTCCCTCATGATCAGCTGATGCAAAAATACTCAGTAAAATCCCTGAAAAATGAATTTAAGAACACATCAAAAAGATCCATCCACCATGATCAAGTAGACTTCATTCCAGAGCTACATTGTTGGTTCAACATAAAAAACTGTCAATGTAATTCACCATATAAACAAACTGAAGTAAAAACCACATGATCATCTCATTAGATGTTGAAAGGGTCTTTGACAAAATCCAGTACCCCTTCATGACAAAAAGCCTTGGAGAGATTCATTTTACAATAATCACAATAAAAGCAATATATTACAAGCCAACAGCCAGCAACAAATTAATTGGAGAAAAAAATTAAAGCAATTCCACTACAGTCAGGAATAAGATAAGGCTGTCCACTCTTCTCATATCTATTCCATATAGTACCTTAAGTTCTAGCTAAAGCAATAATACAATTAAAGGAGATCAAAAGGGATACAAATTGACAAGGAGGAGGTCAAAGTATCATTATTTACAGATGATTTGTAATATACATAAGAGACCCCAAAAATTCTACCAGGAAACTCCTACAGATGATGAACATCTTTAGTGAAGTGGCTGAATACAAGATTAACTAAAAAAAAAGTAGTCTTTCTACACACAAAACACAAGTCCAAGTGGATCAAAGACTTCAACATAAATCCAGTTACATCGAACCTGATAGAAGAGGAAGTGTGCCCAGAAGTAACTTTGAATGCATTGGCACAGGAGACAACTTCTTGAATAGAACACAAATAGTGTAGACACTAAGATCAACAATTAAAAAATGGGACTTCAGGAAACTGTACAGGCAAGGACACCATCAATAAGACAAAATGGAAGCCTACAGAATGGGAAAAGTTCTTCACCAACCCTACATCTGAAAGAAGGATGAATTCCAAAATATATAAAGAAGTCAAGAAATTAGACAACAGAAAACCCCGCAAATAATCCAATTAAAAAATGGATTGAAGACCTAAAAAGAGAGTTAACAACAGAAGAATCTCAAATGATGAAAATACACTTAAAGAAATGTTCAACAGCCTTAGCCATTAGGGAAATAAAAATCAAAATGACTCAGAGATTTCATCTTACAACTGCCAGAATGGCTAAGATCAAAAATACAAGTGACAGTTCATGCTGGAGAGGATGTGAAACAAGAGGAGCACTCCTTCACTGCTTGTAGGAGTATAAACTTGTATAGCCATTTTGGAAATCAGTATGATGGTTTCTCAGAAACTTGAGAATCGATCTACCTGAAGTCCCAGCTATACCATTCTTGAACATATACCCAAAGGATGCTCTATCATATCATGAGGACACTTGCTCAACTATGCTCATAGCAGCTTTATTCTTAATATCCAGAACCTGGAAACAACCTAGATGTTCCTCAGCAGAAGAATGGATGAAGAAAATGTGAAACATTCACACAATGGAGTATTTCTCTGTTGTGAAAAAAATATGACAACATGAAATTTGAAGGCATAAGAGTGCTAGCAGTAACAGATACATAGACTGAACTGGCCATTTCCTGTGACCAGGCAAGACCTCCAGGGGAGGCTAGGACACCAATCCAGGCAACAATCTTTGACATACAGTCTGTGCTGCCTATGGGTGGTGCTGGGATAAGGGTGGCACAGAGATTGTGAGAGTGGCCAACCAAGGACTGGTCCAGCCTGAGACCTAGGCTATGAGAGTGAGCCCACCCCTGACACTGCCTGTACCCAGAGATTGAAACAAACATAATTGGAGAAAAAATTGCAAATATAATGATGTCTAATGATATTCTGATGTACTCATAGACTGATTGGTACCTACTCCAATTGTCATCAGAGAGCCTTCATCCAGCTACAAATAGGAACAGATGAAGAGACTCACAGCCAAACATTAGGCTGAGCTCAGGGAATCCTATTGAACAGAGGGAGGAAGGATTGTAGGAGCGAGAGGAGCCAAGGAAATTATAATACAATCTGCAGAATCAATTAACCTGGGCTCATAGGAACTCACAGAGTCTGAATAGACAACCAGGAAGCCTACATGGAACTGACCTAGGCCCTTTGCAGATATGTGACAGTTGTATAACTTGGCCTTCTTGTGGGACTCCTAACAGTGGGAACAGGGGCTTTCGTTAACACTTTGGCTGTTTTTTGAGAACCTTGTCTTTATACTGGGTTGCCTTGCCCAGCCTTAATACAAGGGGAGGTGCCTAGTCTCACTGAAAATTGATATGTCATGTCTTGTTGATATCCATGGGAGGCCTACCCTTTTCTGAACAGAAAAGAGGAGAAATTTATTGGGAGGGAGGGTAGAAAGAAGGTGGGAGAGGAGGGATAGGGGGAGAGGAAGGAGGGAAAACTACAGTCAGGATGTAAAATAAATAAATTTATGTATTAAAAATAACCTGAAAAATCAGCAAATACCATTCATTTATTTAGTCAGCAAATATTTCTTTAGCATAGCTAAGGCTTCAGAAACTGTTGCTATAGTTATAGTTTCCCCTACAAGAATTTTATAGTTAAGGAAAACAAGAAAATGAAGGCAATTATTGCAGATGAGATTTGAGAGGTTTGTGTAGGAAGAAATGAAGCAAAGGAGAATGAATGGCAAATGGGGATCTTTTGGGAAATGCTGCTTGATTAGCATGTCCTATAGAGAAAATAAAAGTTGGCCAGATTGCACTCACACCAGCAATGGGTGTTTCCTTTCCCTACATCCTGCTTTTACTTGGAAATGACATATCAAAGTAATTTAATTTGAGTTTCCTTGACGACTAATGATGTTGAACATTATCAAATGTTTTTCAACCATTTATGCTATTGTTGGAGAACTCTCTTTGGTTCTACATTTCATTTTCTGATTGAATTATTTGTTTTCCTAATGTTCAGGTTTTTGAGTTCTTTGTATATTCTAGATACTAATCCTTAGTTGTATGATTAGAAAAGATTTTGTCACTTTGCAACAATGGTGGTATTCTTTGTTGTGTAGAGATTTTTAGCTTCAGGGGGTTCTGTTTATTAATTTATGCTCTTAATGTCTGTGATGTTGGGATCCTGTTCAGAAAGTCCTTTCCTGTGCCAAAAAGTTCAAGTACAGTTCTCACTTTCTCTCTTATCAGATTAGGGTATGTGTTCTTATTAAGGTCCTTGGGAATTTAGTTTTGTGAAGAGTGGTAGCTATGACTCGGTTTTCATTCTTCATCATGCTGCTATCCATTTTGACCAGACCCACTTTTGAAGATGTTGTCAATATGGAAGTAAGTATGGAAATTCTTAAAATAATCTGAAGATATAACATAAGATACAACTATGCCATTCTTAGACACATACCCAAAGAACTTTACATCCTGCTACAGAAATACTTGCTCATCCACGTACATTGCTGCTCTATTACATAATATTTATACAATGGCCGTAAATTTGAAATGGCCTAGATGCCCAGCAACTGATGAATAGATATTGAAAATGTGGTATA
Source organism: Myodes glareolus (assembly GCF_982192425.1). NCBI lineage: Eukaryota > Metazoa > Chordata > Mammalia > Rodentia > Cricetidae > Myodes > Myodes glareolus. The sequence goes on from NC_142032.1 coordinate 46,695,738, forward strand.
TTTGCGTGATGGAATAATATTCAGTTGTTAAGAAAAATGAAAGTTTCAAGTAAATGGATGGAGTTAGAAACAATAATACTGAGTGAGGTAACTCAGATTCAGAAAGACAAACATTGTGTGTTTTCTTTTATCTGTAAACATTGACTTTTAACCTTCAGATATGTGTGTTTTATTCAGAATAATCAGAGGTTAGATGTCCCACGCTATCGTCTCGACAGCAAAAACCACGCGGGACACTAGGATTCTTCTGCAGAGAAGCTTTAATGCGTCTTGAGAGAGAGAGCGTAAGCTAACATGGCAGGGACCCCGAACGAGGGGAACCCAGCCCTTATAAAGGAAATAGTCCTTGCTTTGGACGTGTCACCTTTGGATTGGCCCGCTGCCCATTATCCCAGGTGATGCCTTGGGAGTAGGCGGGGACAGCAGTGGGAAGTTAACAAGCACATGTGCGTTCACCTGGCGGTGAAGCCGGATGCCAGCGCCATCTTGTAATGGAGAATGTGGATGCGGCCCTTCACAGTTAGATATGTAGTAAAGAGGTCAATGGGGGAGGAGGGTATCTTTTGACGGAGAAATAGAATATAGCATTATAAAGGAATAAATGAGTAAAGTAAACTAGAAGGATTAAATGGGGAGGGAAATGGGAGGATAGGTTAAAGTAGGGAATATAGGGAGAGACACCTAACACTAAAGGCCTTTTTGAAAAGTCATAAGAAAACCTAATATTGTATAAAATCTCTCTCTCTCCCTTTGTGTGTGTGTGTGGGGGTGGTGTGTGGGGGTGGGTGGGTGAGAGAGAGAATATTTAAATAGAGCCATCACATAAAGTCCAGCTAGACATGTGCTACAAAGTAAAATCTCCAGTACCAGAAATGAGTTATATGTTTTTGAGCTGTTGGTCAAGAGTGAGCATCGCTTTAACCCATCTATAATGCCTTGGAGATCAATAGCAACAAGATATTCATTCTGATTCAATAGTGGCACAAATGCTATAGAAATAACCTATTACGATTTCATTAATTTAAGGCCCACTTGATACTGTTAATGATATGAAGAACCAGAGATTAAATAGGTCATGGGTCCTTGGGGAAATCCAACTATGTCATTCTGCTAAATGAACATTGCAATAAGGTGATTCCTAATGATACATTTTTATAGCCTTAGATCAGTGCATCTCAACTCTTATCAGAGAAACTTCTTATATTAGCTGGTAATTAACACAGAGACCCACAACTGAACAATGGACAGAGAGTGAGAGACATTGGAGCATTCAGTTCTAAAAGGCATGTTTTTATCACACCCTCCTCTGAAGTCTCAGATACCTATGAAAAAACAGAGATAGAAAGATATTTAAGAGCCAGGAGTGGTAGATGACTCCAAAGAGAGAGCATTTTCTAGATACAACAAGGCTGATACATGTTTGAACTCATACAGAGATGTCTCATCATGTCTAGGATCCACACAAGTTCAACTTAGACAAAATACCAGCATGCAGAAAAAAAAATGTCCTGCCTGAAGCCAAGAAGTTATTTGCAATCGACAGCTGCTGGGAGAGGCAAAACTAGTTTTCTTCAATGGAGTGACTTTGAGTATATCAGCCACACTTCTGGACAGGTATCATACTCAGGAGTAACAAAAAGCGTGGTATTTTAATTGTGTCCTCACTAGTAAAGCTTGCTTGGACTCAGAAGACGGAACTAGCCACTAGTTGACCTAAATTAACCATAGAGGTTTGGAGAGCGATAGACAGAGGGGAGACAGGAAAGTAAGATGGTGGGGTGTAGAGAGGATCTTGGCCATTCTGGAAGAGGTAGGAGGCTCCCTCGTTCTCTGATCTTTCAGGTTCTTACTCCGATATCTGACTCCCGATTCTTTACAGATAAAGATTAATTAGATCAACGCTTCAGTAGACTCCATTTCATTTTTATGCCTGCCCTCTTTCCCTTTTAAGAAAGAAAGAAAATGATGTTTAATATGTAGGGGGTAGTGAAGATCTAGAAGACATTGGGCTAAATGAAGGAATATGATCAGAATGTATTCCATGAAAAAATTTAATGAACAATTTAAATCAAGAGTTGGCCAGAGTGAAGAAAAATCAGGGCAGGGTGGAAGGGAGGAACATGCCTTGTGGAGGTCTTAGTCCTAGAGGTGTGGTTTATTCTGTGTGACACATCCAAGGAGGCCAGAGAGTGGAACGGATCAGTAGGTGGTGAGAGACGACACAGGGAAGGAAAGTGGGGGGCACAACTGGAACCACCCAAGTTGATGTCTAAGAAATTGGATTTTTACTCTGTGAGCACTGGAAAGACATGTGGGGCTAAAAGGGTGAATTCTATCCATTTTAGAAAGGACAGACAATGCACGACAGCAGAGTGTGCTCAACTTCTCCTGTAACAGTTGATGTAGTATATCTTCCAGCCTGCGTGTGAGCCATGTGGTTGCTTTAGTAACTATTTTGTTTTGCTACTATTATTGTGACACAAAGAACAGCTATACATAATACTTAGATAATTAGACAAATCTATACACTAATAAAACTTTATTTAAAAAATATTCAGGTGTGTGTTGAATTTTGTCTTCAGGCTATAATTGGCGATGGCATGGGTTAGAACAAAGTGAAAATCAGGAAGCAAGAGTCTTTCTTCTATAATCCATTCAAGCGGTGGTTATGTTTTATATGGACCTGTTTTAATAAAGAAGCAAGAAACTGGACGGTGCTTATATTTTAATAGTGATATGTTAATACTTGGAGGAGAAAATATTAAAAATTAATGAAAGAAGGTGTGGAGGAAGGGCTCAGAGGCTGATGGGGATAGATCCTAGAGGAGAGGTGAAGCATTTGCCCAAGGCAGATGAGAAGTCAAAGCTTTTTCCTCTGAGAAAGGGAAGCAGGACATGGACAGGTGTCCATGTGAGTGAGCTTGTGCGGAAGGAAGCAGAGGAAGCAGTGGGGACAGGGCTTATTATCGTCTCAACAACTTTAGAATGGAATCTCTGCTGAAAAGCAATAAGTTTCAGATGTTTAGGAACCATAAAGATAGAAGTTAAAAATATCTCTTTAGAAAACTCAAGAAACAAAATACACAGTTGATTTTTTTTTTTTTTTGGTGGGTAGGGATGCACTCCCTCAGTACCCACACCATATTTTGGCAGCCTTTAAGTACACAAACCGGTTATGTAGCTAATACTATTGTGAGTTTAGACCGCATGCTTTGTCTTATGCTGTCTCTGAGGACTTACACAACTTTCAGATTCATGATGGAACCACACAGGTTACGAAGGGATATTCAGCCTCACGGTATCCGCTTTGGAGGATTTGACCTCCTTCGTCCTTGTTTCTCATACACAGCGATAAAAACACACTGAGAAACTTATCTAAGGAGTGTCTCAGACAGTTGGGGAGGTCAATATGTCCCCATGTCTTTCCAGCATGGGGACATTAACACAGAGTTCCAGGTAAGGGAGGCATCAGAAAACAGAAGCAAAGATCAGTAAATCTTAAAATGACTAGAAGTGAAGGGGAACACTATTCTGACAAGACAAGCATCGTCTTTAGCGGAGACTCTCGGAAATCGTCTCTGCCTCTCATAGTGCATCCCTTTGCGCCCATTCACGTGTTGTGGAAATAAGTCCCCTTTTAGGCTTCTTCAGATCAGAGGGAAGTAGGATGCAAAATGTACTCATTTACTGAAAATTTCTTGCTACCACCATATTTATGGGCAATCTGTTCTGGCCACATAAAGTAATTATTTATCAGCAAAATTTGAAAGTCCTATACATACTCCACACTGTTCAGGTGCCAGGGCAGGCTTGTTTTGCCTGCTTGGGATGAAAAAAATTGTACAAGGAAGCTTTCTTGCTTTATCTCAGTGGGAGCTATGGGCTTCTCTGTTCTGAGATCCATTCTCGTACTGTCTGATCTAGAAGGCTTGTGCTTGTACACTGCTTGGGCCCCTCTAATGTGTGAGAAAAACAGAGGAAGCTGGAGCAAAGATGGAGTTAGAATAGATATGCTAATTTCCATGTGGGGGAGGAAGCCTATAAATGACAGAGCATTTCACTGGCAATGTTTGTCAGCGTGCATAGACTCCGTTACTTCGCACTACCCAATTATGCGCTACATTAATATTTTATGCACAGCACACTACATTTCATAGTGTCACTAAAATTAATTCTGACTCCTACAAACACTGGCAGCACACCAAGTCATGTAAAACGTGTCTGTATTGTTGCTCACATGGGTCTCTGCCCTGCTCTAACCTTCCCCAGTTGAAAGCATCAGAAGGCCACATTTCCCAATAATAATTTGATAACATAGATAATATTTCAGACAGGATAGATTGGTTTTTTCATCAAACTGGATTTTAATTTCTCCCTTGTTTTAAGACCCCATTACCTAGGTGATGTTCTTCAAGTTGAGCTAGGGCAGGAGTAGTCTGCCTCCTCCTGGATTGGACACATCCTAGAAAGGGGGACTGTGGGGGGAGCCTTAGGATAACCGCAGTTCAGGACAATCGTGAGACCATGAAACATTTGGAAGGCATTTTCTCTCTTAGTGAAGGATCATTTATATTTTATACTCAGTATATGAATTTGTCTATGACTGTTAATGAGGCAGGATAAAAAGATAGGGAAATTATGAAACTTGATAAAGAAAAGGAGCCCACTGTCCTGGAGACTGGTGGGAGCCTCTTGCCAGGAGGGAAGTAAGCATCCCAGGACATCTAACTACCATATGAGACCTATTCTCCTTCTTGACTACAAACCTAAAACATCCTAGGAGTCTCACCCCAAACAGCATTTATAGGAAAGAACAAGTATCAAACTCTTTATGAAACTTCCATGGCTCCTGATTTTATCCTATCAAATCACAATTACACCCTACAATCTCATTTATAATAAGAGAGAGAAAATGGAAAATAAACAAAGATTTCCTAGTAAACTTTTGAAATAACACTTGAAAGCCACCAAAATATATGGGGAAGCAGTTACCAATCTCATTGCTATGAGAAAATGTTTGATAAGGATCAGCTGAGCAAGAAGAAGGGGTTTATTTTCTCTCACAGCCTATGGGGGAGTCACACAGCAGCAGGAGCCAGAGGAGGCAACTGGTCACATTGGGTCCACAGACCGTAAACACAAGGAAAAGACTCTTTTTGCTCAGCTCACTTTCTCCTTCTTATCAAGTAGGATTCAAGCCCATGGAACTGTATCATCCAAAGTCAAGCTTCGTCTTTCTACATCAATTAACATAAGCTAGACAGCTCTACATAGACGTACCTAGAGGCTTGTCTCTTCACTGACTCTAGGTCCTGTCAAGTTGTCAATCAATATTAACTATCCCATTTCGCTAATGATGAGACACTTAATTAAGACTTAAGGAGCCCATGTCCATAATTGGTTATTTAGTCCTTACTTTATCTCTGAGTGATTCTTTCCTAACCTCCCAGTTACAGTCTTGTGGTTCTCTTTCCTCCTTGGGAATTGTTGGCCACCAGTCCACAAGGATGGAGGGATCAGGGTTCAGAGAGCTGTTTACACAACAGAGGTAGCTCCCTGAGGAACGACTTCAGTGAACCAACTCAACTTTATCCCAGAGTGTAGGAAATATATAGGATTGGGAACAGTAGCTGGGGTACCATGTAAGTTGCATTAAACAGCCCATTCCTATCATAAAGCTGGGTTAGGGACAGCACAGCCCTATGAAAATAGCTAGAGCATGTTGCTTAATTACCACGTGGGCATCAGGGAAAGAGTTCTTAGAGAGCCATATCAAGGGTCATCCTTGAGATAAGTCAGGCCTCTGGGCCTAGAGACATCCTCCAGATAAGGGCAGGTAGAGTGCAGGAAGGCTTCATGTGGCTGAGCTTGGAGAAAGCTGCAAAGTTCCGGTAGACTGCAACCTCTGGCCAGCAGGGTCTCCCTTCAACATCTATATTAAAATATCATTAATAAAGAACCTTTGACTCTGCTCTATACTGACTAGTCTGAAATTATTAATTTTAAAGATTCCATTTCTGTTTTAATTATATGGATGTGCATGTGGGACAGAATAAGCATTTGAGAACAAATGCTTAAAGAGAGGCCAGAAGAAGGTATTATATCCCTTGAAGCGGGAGTTACAAGTGTTTGTGAACTGCCCAACATGTGTTCTGGAAGACCCACTGTGTTCCTCTGGAAGAGCAGCAAGTGTACTTAACCATGGAGTCATCTCCTTAGCCTCACAAAATTCTTTTCTTCATAAAAAACATGAATCTTGGGTTTTCTCAAGTTCTGGCCTCTAGCACACTAAGGGAACTCCTCGGTCTGTTGAGAGTAACAGTGTGAAACTGTGTTTCTGTCCCATTACTGCTAAGAAAGAAACACGGTGAGGCTGGAAAGATCATTTTTTTCTTTAATCAGTTTGAACATCATTATTTTAAAAATATAGAGTCAAAATGCTCCAACATCCAACACTTTTTGAGTACCAACATGGTGCCTGACCTCTTCTGATTGGTGTCAGTTAGAAAGCAAATGTACTACCCACATCTCCTTCAGCATCCTTGAGGAGGGAGGGCTCCCAACCCCCGCAGCTGCAGTACAGAAACATTCCATGCACAAAATTCGTAGAGTTATTGTATAGAATTATCACCAGGCTGTGCATATCAGGTATCTACAAAACAGCTTTGTCTTTAGACTTAAAATCTACGACATATAAATTTCACTATGCATTAATAGTTCCCAATCTAGCAACATCAAAAATCCACACTTCAAGTTCCAAGCACTTTAGATAAGTCTATACTCTGCGCTGTAATTCTGATCATCTAAGCACTTTCTAAGTGTGTTGGCCTGTTTGTGTGTGTTGGTGGCCCACGAATAAATGTCAGCTTACTTTGGGTCCTACAAGCTCTTTCTTTTAACCTCTCAGAGGTTAAAGTTGTTCTTTATGCACAACTCTGGTACAATTTGAAGGTTTTAAGAACAGGCCAATAGGACAGTTCACACAACGTAAAACTAATCTTTATCCTGAAGATATGTTCTGCGGAATTTAACCAACAGTACATGCTACTTTAAGTGCTCTTTATTGTTATTATGGTTCATTTAAAGGGTTATGATCAAAACTTATCTCTTTTCCTATATTGCATATGTAAGGGAAAGGTTCCATCCTGACATTCCCCACAAGGGCAAAGGTCTGGACTCTACTTGAGTCTTAGAAAAACAACTTGTGATTCTTCCAAAGGGTGAGGTGAGAGGCAGGGAGAGGTACTGCCCATGACAGTCTCTGTAACATTCCATCTTCCCTACAAAAGGTCATGGGTCATATTTTTCTGGGTTCTCTTGATATATGAGGTTTCCTGTCTGGATGTCCTCAGGAGACAGATATGCAGTCTAAAATGATCTCAGCTGCTTTGTAGACTTGGGCATCCCCATGGCTAGTGCTGTACCTGATTAGTCTTTGATTCTGTTTCTGTATGTGTGTGTGTGTGTGTGTGTGTGTGTGTGTGTGTAAAGCAGGGGATTTGGCAACAATCTCTACTCTTTCTTTCACTATCTCTGTAAACACAAGATGTCCTGAGATGAAGTCTCTGGGTAGCTTTTTCTAGTTAAGACAGGCTTGGCCTTGGCCCTTGAAAGATCTAATAATAAATATGATAAAACACAGCTCTCTTTCACATTCTGGAAGAATGGATACTCTTGTGTTACCTGTGGCTATGTATCTTAGGAACTCATCTAAGTAACTGGGGACCTGGTAGACTCCTTTGGTTGGGAAAGAAAGATCCCAAACCACCAACTTAATCAAGTATTTAGATATAAGTCTAGTCATGTTTTCAATTTATCTAATTCTGGTGACTCTTCCACTTTTAGGAAATGGCTGATTCATTTTATGATTTAGAGTTGTTCATAAAATTTCATTTTAACTCTAATTTAAGTTATTCATTTGGTGATACCTGTGAGCTAGCGTATCTTCAGGTTTAATGATTATTATAAATGTGGTTGAAAATATACATTCTTTAGCTTTTTAATGTAGTGTTTGACATACATCTGTTTGGACAAGATTAATAATTATGTTGATCAAATCTATGATTTTGTTAATTACTTTGCCTGCTGAGCCATTATTTATGAAGACAGAACATTAAGGCTCTCACATGATTTTTTAATTCATTAATTTCCAGTAGCAATTTTTGTTTCTAGTTTTTATTATAAATATGACAGATGCATTCAGTTTCAAAACAACATTATCCCCAAAGTTTATCTGTCTTTCCATTCCTATACGTCTAACATGGCTGTTTATGCTAAAAACACAGCCGTACCAGCTTTCTTTTGAGTAGTATTTACCAGGTAGGTATTCTTCAACCAGGATTTTTAAAACATTATTTTGGTTTTCAACACAGTGAACTGTTTTAAAAATACAACTTAAACTTTCACTGTCAAATATATTTTGATGCCTTTATCGACCACCAGAAGCGAAAACTCAATGACTGAGTTAGAAATAGAGGAACGACATCATAGCTCATAACTTGGGCTCCTTGGGTTCATTGGATCATCACCTGCACTCAGTCTGCCCTTTTCTTCTCATAGTCAGCCTTTTTTGTTCTTGTTGAAAGCATAAAATCCCATGTGAAGCTATGTACGGCTACTTGTAACTGGATAGGGGTTCATTGAGTTGTTAGACCTTGTTATTTTGGTGTGTGATTTTGTTTATTTGCAATGAATAATATTTACACTTTAAGAAACCACGAATTATTTTACTATTACTATGTGTGTATATGTGTACGTATATATGTATGTATGAATGAATGAATGTATGTGCCAAGCTGCACATGTGGTGAAGACAATTTTATGGAGTCATTCATTCCTCTTCTTCCACTTTTATGTGGGCTCTAGAAATGAACCCAGGTCACAAGGCTTGTGCGGCAGTGCCCTTATCTGCTGAGTCATCTGGCCAGCCAGAATTTTCTTTTCAAGTCAAATTGAATCCTGGTGTGGTGGTTTGTGCTTTAATCCCACCAGTCTCCCCATTTCCACCTCTCCCCTCACCTTAGGTTCTCCCAAGTTTACATTGTGAATAGTCCTTTTGTTAGTAAGGCTACTTTATATGGAATCCTATCACCCTTTCACAAAGCCCTATTCTATGCATTTTCTATCTGTTTTAAGATCAATCAAATGCTATTCAGTTTTCCTTTTTTTTCCTGTAAACTTCCAAGACATAATTTATGTTATTTTACTTTTATTTTTCAATGTCTTTTTTTCTTTCAGGCTATTTAAAGAGAGATGTGGGAGAGCTTAGGTGACCTGGGGTACACAGTAATGGAGACACTGTGATTACATTCTTGCTGGTGTTCTGATGTTCCCTCATTGTATATAGCCTGCTTCTGAGTTATATTAATTCTACCCTACCCAAACCCCTGGAAATAGCTCTGACTACTCTAACTATTGAACTCTTTGCCAGCACTATTGGTACAAAGGGCATTAATCTGCTGTCAGTGATTAGTTTGTGGGGGGGCGGGAAACAAGATGTATCAGAACAAAGTTGAGGGCTTTAAGAAAATACACCACAAAAACAAATGCTCTCTCTCTTTATCCTACAGCCTCTGGAGTGTCTATGGCATAATGCCATTTGCAGGTGAAACGGATACACAGAAGAGGAAAAAGTCAAAGAACTCCTCATTCCCAAACTGTACTCAAGAACTCACTCTCTGAACCTTAGCCTTATAGGAACTCAATTCAGTGCCTTTCATTGTTGCTTAAGCAGGGTAGTCACAGATTTCTGTAGCTTATAGTACAAAGGATTCTAACCCCGACGAGGAGGCATAGAGAGAAGGCAGGGCATGGAGGGCTGGGTATTGAGTGCTTCTGCTAAGGGCTTAAGTCAGCCCCATTCCAGAAGGAAATGAGTTAATATTACATGAGACTCTTTAGTACAAGTCTTCCTTTTTATCTCAGTAAGTTGCTCTGTTGTTTATTTTAACTTAATTTTGCCTTATAATACATTTTGCAAGTTACATTATGTCGATTATTGAGTTTTACTACTATACCTGTAAACTTCAAATTAGCACATTTTAATTATATATCCTTTAACAGACACTGCCTCAAACATGCAGTTAAACAAGAAATATACTCATTTTATAGCCACAGATGCACATGGACAGGGCTATACCAGTGTGTGCTAGCCTTGCCTTCCATTATCATTGATATCCCAAACAACAAACTCATATAAAGAGAAGGGTTTGTGAAACCAGCCAAGTGAGATCCTCTGGCAATCAGCCATTCACCCACCTAAATGGGCTTTGTAAGAGCTAAAGAAATTAGGGAGAGGGGAGTGACTTCTTTTAGTGTAACAGTATGACAAATCTCATTGAAGAAGGTAAGAAGAAAAAAGTTGCCCATGCCATCCTTTCCCCAAATCCAAGCAACCCAGTAGACAAAAAGACATTTCCCACTGGGAAGACCAGAGAGCATTAAGTTCAAGCCTTAGACTTGGAGCTTCATCCTGGGTTCGCGACAATAAATCACAGTATTGGGGAAGCTCCGCCATCCCACTAGTGAGCCAATACCCAAACTCCGAGATCTAGTTGCAGTACTCTTGAGCTACAAGTTTATCTCAGCAACAGACAGTTTGTAGATGTGTGGGCTTAGGTTTTAACCCCATTGTAATGCTTTAGTGACCTCTGATCTTCTGGTAAGATACAGCTTGGCAGTCACAGGCATGGTATAGGGAACCAAGCATGGGGATGAGCGACCATAGTGACTACATAGAGCCAGGCAAATCTCCCAGGGCTTGACTGGAGGCCAGTACCCGTGGCTGGGTCTGATCTTCTCATGGTCTCAGATAGCTAGCTGTGGGACATGCTACTTCTTTTGACTTATTCACCTGGCTATTTCTGAGAAGCCATGTCACATGCCTGAGTTTAGGGTGTTCTATAGAATTGAAACAGTATCAACATACCAATACTCTCTAGCAAATCATGATTCTGGCAGCATTCAGTCCCAAGACTGGAAGGCACTACAGGCTTCAGTGAAGTTAGTCTGCTTAAGAATTCCTGGGAAGACAATTGCAAAGCTAAATGGGGAGGAACAGGATAAAGAGCCAATCCTTTAGTGCACAGATGATGTTGTACACTAGCGAGCATTGGGAGCTTTTGGAAAACCAAGACCTTACCTAATTAGAGGCCAGAAACTGACCAGATAATAATCAGTATGGGGCATCCCTCAGAGAATTTAAAGTGGCTTTTAAGAAAACTAATGAGTTTGGAGAAAACACAAACATTCCAATACTCTTAACAGAGGAATGTAAAGTGAGGCAATTAAATAATCACAAAGATCCTTGAGCTGAAATTACACCCAACAAAATAAAAAATGTGACAAAAGCATCAATAACTGAAACAAATGGGAGAATTAGTGGGATTGATGACAGACTATTTGAAAATACACAGTTTGATGTGACAAATAAGGAAGAAAATTTATGAGAAATTTTAGACAGTATTAGGACAAGTGAGAGTGATTGGAATTCAAGTAGAGCTTGAAAATGCCCAAAGGGTAGAAAGCACATTCAAAGAAGTAGCACAGAAAACTATTTAAACGAAGAGAAGGACAAAAAGAATCCAGATGCTGGGTGGTGGTGCACGCCTTTAATACCAGCAATCATGAGGCAGAGACAGGCAGATCTCTGTTAATTTGAGGCCAACCTGGTTTGCAGAGCAAGTACCAAGACAGGCTCCAAAGCTACAGAGAAATTCTGTCTCAAAAAACAAACCAAAATAAAAAGTATCTAGCCACAGGAAAGCCAACCTTTCCAGTCCAATTTAGTTTAAAGAAGCTGATCCTCAGGCACTGTGTACTCAAGCTCTATATGGTAAAGATAAAGAAAATTCTCAAGGCTGAAAAGATGAGAAACAAACGACACACAAGAGTATTCCAATTTACTTCATAGCAGACTCCATATCAGAAACTTTACAACCAGAAAAGAGAGTGGATCTCATGGTACTAAAACACTGAACCAAGAACACCATTCTCAACATTTAGCATTGAAGGAGATATAGACATCCCTATGTGCTTTAGTTACTTTTCTGCTGCTGTGATCAGCCAAGGTAACTTATAGAAGGAAGAGTTTCTGTAGGCTTGCAGCTCCAAAGGGATCCACCATGGCAGAGCATCTCAGCAGTAAGTAGCAGTCATGACTGCACGAGGTTGAGATCTTGTCTTCCAATGTAAGTCTGAAGCAGAAAGAATGAACAGGAAGTAGGGAGGCTATACATGTTCAAAGCTTACACCCAATGAAGTTCTTCCTCCAGCAAGACTGCACCACCCACACCTCCTCAACATCACCAGAAACTGGTCCCAAGCATTCAAACCCACCAACTTAAGGGACATGTTTCTCATTCAAACCACTACACCACACTAAGAAAAGCAAAGGAAGATACATATGGAATGCTAAAGGAAGTTTATCAAACTAACAGAAAGTGTTATTAATTGTTAAGAAGAAAACATGCGACAGTTTAAAATTATTAGTCAGTGTAATTACCCAAACAACTTCACAATACCCGAACATAATGGAAAATGTAAGATAAAAAGTTCAAAACCCTAGAGATAAATTGATGGAAAGTTACATTGCTATTAACAGATTTTCTTTTGTTCTTGAATTTATTCATTTTCGTTATCTTTCGGTCATATAAAATTGCAACACACATTGCTTGTTAGAGAGAAAAATTAACCTTAAGACTCATGGGTATCATGAAGCAAAACTTTCTAATAAAAACAATCTCATGATTACAATCATGGAATCAAAACTCACAACCATAGTAATTGCTTAACCTGAAAGGAAGACTTCATAAAGGAGGGAAAGAAGCCGAAGAAGAAGGAGCCACACAACCCCTGGTCAATATCCTTTTCCTGGATATCACGAGGGACTACTATCTGCTTCCTATTTACAGTCAGCCTGGCTTTAATGCTCCTTTCAGATAAGAGCAATTAAGATACCAAATTATAGAAGTTGGAAAAGATTATTGGTTAAGAACACTGGCTGTTCTTTCAGAGGACCTAGTTTCTATTTCCCAAGTTTGATTCCCAACTTCCATATGGTGGCTCACAACTGTCTATAACTCTAGTCCAAGAAGATCTGACATTGTCTTCTGGCCTCTTCATGCACTGCACACTCATGGTGCAATACATGTATGCAGGCAAAACACCTGTTTGCATAAGTTTTTAAATAAAGTCAACCAAATTACAGAATCCCTCCTGATAGCAACATACAATGATGTCCAGTTTTCTGGAACCCTGTCCCAAATCATTTAACGTGACCCAAAATGCCTTTCAGACTTTCCCAATGTCTTCTTACTGGTGTATGCAGTTCTTCATGAAGTATAGTCTCCATTAGCGAAATGAGGTTTTGACTCAATGGTTCAACCATAAGGGTGTTCCTGGCGGTCTTTGGCAAGGGAATACTGATAATAAATTTTACATTTGATTTGAAGGAGGCAGAAAGTTAATATGCTGTTCTAAAAAAATTAATCATCATGTTGAAACCTCACTCGAGATTTCAGTTGATGCTGTGCACAAGATTTCTATCACTTTTGACTCGAGGAAATGAACTATTTCAGTTTGACTCTTAAAACATTTCTGACGGAAGTATACTCAATGGGTCACTTGAAAGATTTTTGTGACTGTTGGTCTATTTCTCCTCACAGTGACTCTTTAAAATGCCCTCCCCAAAGCATTACTATTAATGTTAGATGCTACAAGCTTGAAAGGGTTTGAGGTTATCTCTCAATGGTTTTCCATAGTAACAGTCAGATGCATTCCCAGACTAGAAACAATGGGTTGTGGTCTGTCAAACCCACACACCCACCCAGGGCTATAGTGGTTTGCCTGCATGACTTTTATGCCCCTTTACTTTGTGGTCACTGTCATGAGTATGCTGGCAGAGTGAGGCTGGTGTGAGGGTTTGTGTTGGCACTGGCACATAAGTAGCAGATATTAACAGAGGCAGAAAATGTGAGTTTTAGTTTAAAGTAAATCAAGAATGCTAAGCAGACATACAGAGAAGGATGGTCTCTGCCTCCAGCCAAACTTCCTGCTTACTGCAACAAGTGGCTACTCTGTAGGAGCAGTCTTTATGTATTTCTAAAACATGCCTTAGATCTCAGGTAGAATATTCAAAATCTATTGCTGTGCCTATAGTCACTGTTTGAATTACTTAATGAAGGGGAGGAAATGTATCAATTAAACCAATTGGGTTGGTTTTTTTATTTATTCTTCAATTTGTTCTAATTACATACCTTTCTTTAAAAAACTTATTAGAAATTCAGCACTGGTCAATTGCCTCACAATAATAAATAATGATTTACTTTTGCACACATTATAATTTCTTCCTCTTTAATCATTATGAGCTCATGGCCTTTCACAAACAGCCAGTTCTAATCAGCTCTGATCATGCAGCTTGCTTATTAAAGCAGTGGAACCTCCATTTCCCAGACTTGCCTTGATTTCTACCAGATAAAAATGATTTAAGAGACCTGGTCCTTTAATGGGGATTAGAGACCAAAATCCAGGTGCTAGTGTCTACATTAAATTTTTCTCCATAGGTTTCTGGTCAGTGCAGTGACTCAGATGCTGCTATTGATGTGACAGAGGCACAATATTAAACTTTCAGGTAACAATCTTCCATTTGCAATATTTCAATTTCTTGTTCTTCTTTTCGTGATCAGTGTTGAGAGTCCATTATTTTTACTCATTTTCCCTCTTTTCCTCTAAGTTGGATGTTATATAATATGATTAGAGGTGTATCTGAATGCATACCCACATATGTACACAACATTATTCTATATTAAGCTTACGATGTTCCCTGACAGCAGCATTATGTGTCTAAAACCCCTTTTTGCAAATCTGTGATGATCAGACACATTATACACAAAAATCCAGTCCTTGATATTACAGGAATGCCAAATTGCAAAAATTAATACTGAAAATAATTTAAATGGTAAAGGGCTCTTTTTCCATGGTTTTGAACTGGTGAGACAATAAGCTGTAGCCTAGAGGGTTTTGTGACTTTATTAAGAGATAATCTTGTTATTTGTCAAGACAGTGTATCATGGATGACAGGTTGGCCTCAGACTCACTCTGTGGCTGTGGATGACCTTGAACAGCAGATGATCTTTCTTATACCTTGTTGGCAAAGGCTGTTTATTCATTTCCTGGCTGCCCAGACCTTAAATAATCACACATAAACTGTATTAATTAAAACATTGCTTGCGCTATTAGCTTACACTTCTTATTAACTAGCTGTCATATCTTAAATTAACCCATTTCTATTAATCTGTGTATTGCCACGTGGTTGTGACCTACCAATAAGGTTCTGTCCTTATCTAGCATCTGTCTCCTGTGATGGCTACATGGCTTCTTCCTGACTCTTCCTACTTTCTCCTCCTCTATCTGCTTGGAACTCCCACCTTGCCCTACTCTGTGCTGCAATGGGCCCAACACATCTTCTTTATTAGAATGGTATTCACAGCATACAGAGGGGAATCCCACTTCATCTCCCCTTTTCTGACTAAATAAATTAACTTTAACATAGCAAGATTACATACAACAAAGCAGTTAACAAGCAAGAATAGTTACAATACTCAGTCCATTTACATTTGGCAAATTAAGGAAAATATTTTATCATTTATCTTATCTTTGTGAGTCTAAAATTTTATATTTTATCTATCTTTTATCATAACTAAGGAATGTTGGTCCAAGTTTGTTGACAGAGGCTTCTCGTTTGCTTCCTGGCTGCCCAGACCTGAAATAATCACACAGAAACTGTATTAATTAAAACACTGCTTGGCCTATTAGCTCATGCTTCTTAATGGCGAGCTCTTTCGTCTTAAATTAACCTAGTCCTATTCATCTGTATATTGCCTTGTGGTTGTGGCCTACCAACAATTCCATCCTGTGTCTGGCATTTGTCGCACAAGCAGCAGCAGTGACATGACTTCTCATTGACTCTGCCTTCTCTCTCCTCCTATATCTACTTGAAATCCCCACCTTGCCCTACTTTGCACTGCAATAGGCCCAAATCAGCTTCTTTATCAACCAATGGTATTCACAGCATACAGAGGGGAATCCCACATTAACACCTCATATGCCACTCATTTAAAGTATATAATTCGGTGGTTTTTAGGATATCAGATTGTACAGTCACCGTAAAGAAACATTTTAGAACATATAATTACCTTACAATGGAATCTTATACCTACTGACATTTACCTTACATTCCTCCCTTACCCCCCAGAAACCTCAACATCAGTCACTAATCTACTCAAAATTCATATGAGCATCTCTAGTTCTGAGCATTTTGTATACGTGTGACTGTAGATTCAGTATTATATTTTTAAGTGTCAGCTATTTGGTTGTATAAATCTTTTTTACATGATTGAATGATATCTATTATATGGTTAGAATATATTCTATATAAGTTTGGGTGGCCACACATTTTTTTTAAAGACAGGATATCACTATGTAGCTGACTGCTCTGAAACTCAGAGACTACCTCCCCCTCCCCCTGCCTTCTGAGTGCTTGGATTAAAGGCACGCACTATCACAAGTGGATATGTTTGCGTTGGTGGTTTATTGTGAATAATGATGTTTTGGACAAACATGTACATTTGTTTTGTGTGATATACATTTCCAATTTTCTTGAGCATGTATGATTACTTTAATTGTTAGCTTAACACAATCTAGAATTTCCTGGGAAGGGAGTCTCAATTTAGATGAGGTTGGCCTTTGCGCATGTCCGTGAGAGACTTCTTCATTACATGGAAGAGAAGAGTGTCAACTATGGGCAGCACCATTTCATGGGTTTGAATCCTGGACTGTGTAAGAATAAAAAACAAAACAAAACAATATAAAAACAAGCTAAGTATGGACACACGTTTCTGTCTTCTTGTTACTATGGATGTGACTCATCAATTCCTCCCTATTCTCCTTCAGTGATGAACTCTAACCTAATATTATAAGTCAAACATACCCTTTCTTCCTTAAAGTTGTTTTGTTGGGGCATGTTATCCCAGCAAAAGAAATAAAACCAATCTCGTATGTAGACTCAGGAGAGCAGCTGCTGGGTCCCATGGCAGTTCTACTTATAACTTTCTGAACAACCATTAGATTGTTTCCAACATGGTCTGCCCACTTTACACTCATCTGAGGGGGGTTTGAGTGTGTTACAGTTACCTTTCCTGGGATGTTGATATGAATTCTTTTTTTTTTCTCTCTTACTTTCAGAGAATTGACCTAAATGAACAAGACACACTGAAACACAAGAATGAAAATAATATAACACTTTTCCACCATGCCTAAGAGACCTGTGTGACATCTACCTGATATTAAACCCCTCCCTTGCTTAAGAGACCTGTGTGACATCTACCTGATATTAGACCCCTCCCTTGCTCTACTGAGTAATGACTAGAGGGAGTAATTGGACAAAACTAGAGAGACTCTGTGATTGACATAGCTCCGGGGTACTATGTTACATTACTTGTGGAAGAAGTAGCAGACCCAGGAGGCACTAATTCTGAGTAAAGGCTGAAGGAAGCTGAGACCAGGCTGGGAACTCTTTGGAAACTGTGGCCTAAGTATACTTTTAGAACTTTGTTTTTCCCTTGAAGATAATAAAGTTCTACCACATTATATTTTCTTTTAAAGAATCCTAGATTTCTTAGAAGAATACCAAATCCTAAATTAATTTCAAAATACTCACATTTCTACCCTTCTTGACTCTGAAAGGCTCTTCAAGGTTCTGGCAGTGTGAGCAGCATGTGACTGGACTTAACTTGAAGACAATATGTCCTTGGTAAATAGACAGCAAGTCTGTAAGTCCATGTAGGTGTTTACTCAGTTATGTGGGCATCTCTAGGGAGAAATTCTTACAAACATGGGGGTTGAAGGAGACCACCCTTTAAAAGACCATGATGGCACTTTCACAAGTTTTCATTTCTCAGTGAATACTCTTTTCAGGCCACCAAGTTACCAATTATTCTTTCAGGTGACCTACAGTAAACATGGCTCACTATAATACTGACCTATACATGACCAGTTTTTGTCCACCACTTTTCTCTTCTGAACATGTGTACTAAGACTTTAAATTGACCATGCTTAGACTCGTCCAGCCCTACATGTACTTACCTATAACATGTGTAGGCACTGTGATACACTCTCATGCATTCTTTCCTCAGAAATGCCATGGCTTTGTAATAACATAATGCTTTTCCTACTCGCTATGAGCCATAAACTCTTTTCCTCATTCACCTCTTCACTGTGCTTATTGACTTTACTCTCACCAGGATTTGGATCCTAATTAATTTAGTTATACAGGGGTTGCCTGATAAATTTATTTTGATGGCTAATGTATTTCTTTCAAGACCTTTCTATTACTGAACACATTAATTCTTAAATGAGGTAAGGATGTAGCTCAGTGGAAGAGTACTTTCCTAGTATTCTTGAGGCCCCAAGTACAAGAAAGATCCCCTCCCAAAAAAAACCAAGGAAAAAAGAATAGCTTAGGAAGTGGGCTGGATAGAGGTTCTGAGTATGCACTTCTGCTGTAGTGAGGGCAAGAAACACAGTACTGCAAGGAGAAAGACTGAGAGAAAAGTCTAGAAGTCAACATAAAGCATAATAACCCATATCAGCATGTTAAATGTAAGTTGCAACCTCATCTCTTGCTGCCTTGCTGGTTAGAGGTAGGGGTGGGTGAGGAGCAGAAGGGAAGTGGGAGAGTGGTGGTGACCTCAATCTTAGCAGTTCAACAGCAGCTCCATCTGTGAGAGAATTATTCAGTTCTCACAGATTTGTAAACCCAGTGTGGGCAGCTGGTAAGATAAAGAATGATTTGCTTTGCTCAAAACAAGGAACTCATGCCCCAAGGCCAACCTGAATCAACAGCCTCTGCTAGACACCATCCTGCACGGAGACAGGCAGGGGCCCCTGGTATTGCTAGAAGCCTTGAGCCTATGCTTATCCCATAATTTAGAGAAATACCACCTCAAGATCATGCAGGTTCAAGTGCAAAGACTGCCATAGACTCAAGCAAAATTCCATGAGCTGTATCAGCACTTTCCCTGCTAGAAGAAGGGATCTTTATTGCCTAGTTTACAACCTCAGGACCATGGAAGCTGGTTATAAAACTCTAGCATCATCCCTGCCTGAGCTTTGGAAACAAGTGTATCCAAAAATCCAGAAACATAACTCTCAGTTTTCCAAGTCCTGAAACAGATGTGCTTACTAGTTATCAAGTAGGGAAACTATTACCAACCACCAACATGGGATCTGTAGGAACTAGTTAAATTCTTGTTCCAAGGCATAGCATGGTGTGGGACCACAACTACCAGGGCAAAAAGTTACAACATCAATGGTTTCAGTCTCTCAGATTGAAAAAAAAAGTTCCCAGAACCCTTCAGATCCAGGATGGGAACTATCAGTGCTTGAAATCTAGCATTTGCTGTACTTGGCCCCTCAGCAACTAGAGAAGGTCTTAGCCACAGCTCAAGTCCTTAGGACTATAATTCTGGTACATAAAATTGTACCAAGATACAGTCCAATTTATATCTTACAGTTCCAGCCATGATTACCAGTATGAAAAGCCTTGCGCTCATCACCACTTGTCATTCATGAACTAATGTTGTCATTCATGTCCTACAATTCAGAACTTCAGATACAGAAGACAAACACTCCAGTGTCGACATACTCCATGAGATCTGGGCAAGGTGACAATCAAATCTAAAACTTCTAAGAATATGCATACACATGCCACAGTCCAGTGTTGCTTATATATACCCCAGAGAGTATTGGGAATCTTCTTCCAAGCACACGGACTAGGTACCACAATTGTTGTTACAAAAATTCTTGGCATTGCTTACGGAGTTCCTTGGATCTGGATAGAGCCTTGTGTATTGTTCTAAAAATTGGAAGAGCTGTTACCAATGTTATACGACTCTGAATCACCTAAAATCACCTCATATAACCTGGTAAAATATCCTCTTCACACTCCTCATGTCATGTCTGTGGTTGTCAGTGTCACAGAGACCAAAATGTCACCGAGGGTCGTCAGTAAAATTCCATCATCATGAAGGTTCTGGTGTTGGTCTCATTTACATATGGTGAGTTGAGGACTACAGCTGCTCCTTAGTAATTCTTGGAATCACCTATAATTGACCCTATAAACAGACTCTGTATAACCCGTTCCACCAAGACTGACAGTTCTTGCCATAAGCCAGTACCATCAAAGCTTCATATGTGTGTCCTGGGGAATGTATCTTTGGAAATCTTTGTTAACTGCAGAGTCATCTGGTTAGTTCCATGAACTGCCTCAGACTACGCTAGCACAAAACTCATAAACACTGCTGGTGGGAGTCAAGCCTGAAGGAATCAAAGGATACTTTTGAGCTCACCAGTATTCAAAGTCAAAACACTTTATGCTTTAAATCGCATCTAAAAATATCTTATAAAAACTACTCGGCAAAGGTTGAAGAGGCAACTGTCCTTATAGACATCCTTACGGACACTTGAGAAGTGTGACACCTCTCGAGGAAAAGGTAACTATTTCTAAACACAGTCCAATTTGAAGGACACTTAAAGAGTGCATGAAAAGGAATCCCAACTAATATCCTAGAGAATCTCAGTAAAATACAAGAGAAAAATGATAAATAATATAAGCAGATTAGAAAATGCATTCAAGAATGGAATGCAAAATTCACCAAAAAGGCAGAAATCATCAAAAGGAACCAATTCAAAAGAATGAAGTAATAGTCCTAATCGGCGAAATGAAAATACCATGAAAAGCTGACACCATGCAACAGTAAAGGTAAAGGAAAAAGCTTTGAATTTTTGGATAAGGATAGAACTTCTGAGTTAACACAGTTCAAAAAGAAAAAGATGAAATACAATGGAAAAACCCCATGGGATTCATAAGACTCCATTAAGCAAAGAAATGTTTCCTTGAAAAGAATCCCAGGGGGAGAAGAAAAGAACAAATGCTTGGAGAACCTATTTTATAAAATCAGAGCTGAAAAATGCACCTGAAATCTTACAAAAGATGTAGATATCCAGATGCAAGAAGCCCAAAATACCAAGGAACAGTGCATAGTTCAAATGTCAAAAGCTCTGGCCAGAATTCTAAAATCCAGCAAGGAAAGTGTGTCAAGTCTGATATCAGGGAGTTAGACTTACAGCTGGTTTCTGGGCAGAAACCTTAAAAAGGAGAATAGAATGTATAGTTTATTCAAAGTCCTTAAGTAAATAAAACAAACTGCTAGTAAAGGATACTATACCAAGCAAAAACAACAAACAAAACAAAAACATTTAGGAAGGATGGAGAAATAAATATCTTTTTAAGTTAGTAGAGAGGGAGAAAGGTGTGTCAAGGATGACTAAGAAATCAGAAAGGGGCCTACTGGGGATGGAAGCATATAAGGTGGAGAGAGATAGGGAGGATCATCAGAAAACTATTAAAGCTGTTACAATGAAACATAATACTTTTTATTCATATTAAAAATAAAAATTAAAAGTAGTAACCTTGAATGTAACTGGATTTATATTTACTAGTTAAGAGATACAGCCCGTTTAAATTGATGTTATTTTTAAAAGAATACCTAATTATATGCTACCTATAAGAAACTCATGGGGCTAGTATAGCCATATATAGGCTAAAATGAAGGGCTTACAAAAGGAAATGTGTAAATAGAAATCAAGAGTGAGTATTACAAGCTATAGTCATATCAGAGGAAGTAGACTTTAAATAAAAACTGGTGAGAGAAACAAAATTCGCTATAAATTAGTAAAGAATCAAAAGAATACAAATGCTGTCAGCATCTGCAGCACTTTGAGTCTCTTGTGTTTACAGTTGAATATTTAGCCCTAAATAAGTCACTTATATCATCCCTCATAAGGCTCAGGGGAATATCAGAAGAGGGGATGTAAGGGAAATAAGAGCCATATGTCAGGGAGAAAGGCTATAAAATAATGCTTCCTTTTAGGCATGGTACATCCATTGCAAGCCTGAGCCAACATCAGCTGAGGTTGCCACTACTGGATGGAGAAAGTAAGAGTTACAGAAAAAATCAAATCAAACAATACATAACTTCAAATCCATCTCTACAGAAGATCCTAGAAAGAAAACTCCAAAACAAGGAGATTAACCAAATCCATAAAAACACTGGAAGTAATCTCATACCAGCAAAACCCAAAGAAAAAAAGCATACACACTCCACCACCACCATTATCAACACCACCACCACCACCACCAACAAATTAACAGAAATTAACAATTAGTGGTTATTGATATCTCACAATATCAGTGGACTCAATTCCCCAATAAAAAGACACAGACTAACAGGACAGATGCAAAAACAAAGTCCATTTTTCTGCTACATACATCTAACAAAAAATACCAAACCAAAAATTAATCAAAAGAAATGGGGAAGGACACTTCATACTCAAAAGAAAATCCACCAAGTTTACTTCTCAAATGTTAATATCTATGTCCCAAACATAAGGGACATTATAATCCACATTTGTAAAAGAAACATTACTAAAGGCTAAATCACATGTTGACCCTCACAAATTGGTAGTGGGAGACTTAATGTCCCACTGTCACCAGTGGTCATGTCATCCAGATGAAAACCAAACAGAGAAATATTGGAGTTAACAGATATTATGAACCAAATGGACCTAACATATCTATAGAAAATTTAACTCAAACATAAAAGAATATACCTTCTTCTCACACCTCACAGAATCTAAAATTGACCATATACTTTGTCACAAGGCAAGTCTCAACAGAAATAAGAAAGTTGAAGTAACCTTTGCATACTATCAGACCATCATGAATAAAAACGATTTCAACAATAGAAAATCTATAAGCTCATGGAAACTGAATAATTCTCTACTGAATGAATATTGTGTCAAGACATAAATAAACAAAGAAATTAAAAACTTCCTATAATCCAATAAAAATCAGTGCAAAACATACCTAACCATATGGAACACAATGAAAGTGGCCCTAAAAGGAAGTTCATAGCAATAATTGCATACATAAAGAAATTGAAGAGATATGATACTAATAACTTAACAGCACAACTGAAAACTCTAGAACAAATAGAAACAAGCACATCTAAAAGGAGAAGATTGCAGGAAATAATCAATTGAGGACTAAACTCAATAAAATAGAAACAAAGAAATGATACAAAGAATTAATGAAACAAAGAGTTGGTTCTTTGAGAAAGATCAACAAAATAGACAAACCCTTATCCAAAGTAACTAAAAGGCAGAGAGAGGATATTCAAATGACCAAAACCAGAAATAAAAAGGGGGACACTTAGGAAATCCAAGGAATCATTAAGTCATACTTTAAAAACCTGTACTCCACAAAATGGATTGAAAAAAAATAAAAGAAATAGACAATTTTCATGATAGATACCACTTTAGTAAGTTAGATAAACAATTTAAATATACCTAAAAGCCCTAAGGAAATAGAAGTAGTAATAAAAATCTCCCAACTGAAAAAAAGCCCAGAATCAGATGGTTTTAGCAAAGAACTCTACTATACTTTTAAAGAAGAGCTAATACCAATACTCCTCAAATTATTCCAAAAATTGAAACAGAAGGAACATTGTCAAATTTATTTTAGGAGGCCATAGTCACACAGGTACTCAAACCACAAAAAGATTCAACAAAAAAAGAGATTATGGACTAATTTCCCTCATGAACATAGATGCAAAAATACTCAATAAAATGCTCTCAAACCAAATCCAAAACACATAAAAAAGATCATCCACCATCTGTTGTAGGGATGCCACTTTTTTGTTTCCCAGCTGCCCATACTCCTAAAATAATCACACAGAAACTATATTATTTAAATCACTGCTTATCCCATTAGCTCTAGGTTCTTATTTGATAACTCTTATATTTTAATTTAACCCATCCCCATTAATCTGTGCATCATATCACCACGAAGTCATGGTCTACCAGCAAAGCTTCAGTGCATCTTCAGTGGCAGCATCTCCATGGCTTCTCTTTTACTCTGCCTTCTTCCACCCAGCTTTCAGTTTAGTTTTCCCTCTCTAGCTAAGTTCTGCCCTGCTATAGGTCCAAAGCAGTTTCTTTATTCATTAATGGTAATCACAGCATAAAGAGGGGGATCCCATATCAACCACGATCATGTAGGCTTCATCTCAGAGATTAAGGGATGAGTAAACATATGAAAATCAGTAAATGTAATCCACCATATTAACAAACTGAATGAAAGAACACATTACCATCTCATTAAATGTTGAATGTTGTATGAAGGAGTGGCAGGCTATGTCCCACTGCCCAGCTAGTGTAGCCCCGAAATAATTACACAGAAGTTGTATACGTTTAAACACTGCATGGCCCATTAATTCTAACCTCTTATTGGCTAACTTTTACATATTTGGTTAACCCATCTCCATTCATGTGTATCACCACTTAACTGTGGCTTACTGGCATGAGTCAAACAACTGTCTTTCTCAGAGAGGAAAGACATGGTGTCTGCCACACTACCTTCTTCCTCCCAGCATCCAGTCCTGTCTTCCCCACCTATTTAAGTTCTGCCCTATCAAGAGGCCAAGGCAGTTTCTTTATTTGACCAATGAAAGCAACACATAGAAAGAAGACCCTCCTACACCAGTTGAAAAAGCCTTTGACAAAATCCAACACACCTTAATGATAAAAATTTTAGAAAAATTATGGATACAAGGGAAATACCTAAATATAATAGAAGCAATTTGATGCAAGCCTATAGTAAATATTAAAATTAAATGGAGAAAAACTCAAAGCAATTCAAGTAAAACCAGGAACAAGACAAAGCTGTCTATTCTCTTCATATATGTACAAATAGTACTTGAAGTTCCAGCTAGAACAATTAAATAATTGAATGAGATACAAAAACTATGATAACCCAAACAACATGGTACCTATATAAAAATAGACACAGATAACTGGAACAGAATCGAGAAGCCAGGCACCAATCCACATTTGTAGAAACAAAACATAGTAAGTGCCAGTGCAGGGGTAGGGGAAGAGGAAAACTTTATGGTTGGCAGAAATGCAAATTAGAACAGCTGGAATGGAAACACACATGCAGGTTCCCTGTTGTGGAATATTTGTACAATGTGTGAAGATGTATTGTTATGATTGGTGTAATAAAAAGCTGAATGGCCAATAGATAGGCAGGCAGTATAGCCAGGACTTCTGGTCAGAGAAAGAGAAACATGGAAGAGGAATCTAGGTGCACAATTTTGTCAGCAGTCTTGGAGCAAGTCAGATGTGCCATACTTGAGAAGAGGTAACCGAGTCACATGATAGAATGTAGATTTTAAAAATATGGGTTAATTAAGGTATAAGAGCTAGCTGGGAAAAAGCCTAAGCTAAGGCCAAATTTTCATAATTACTAAGTCTCTGAGTCATTATTTGCAGGTTGTCTGTTCAACGATAGTCTATAAGGAAGCTTGCTACATTTGGCACCCATGTGGGGGCATGTAACTCTGTATTGGGCCCGAGAAAGCTAAAACATGTCTTCTTGATGACTGAGGTTTCTGGTGCTCAGCATACAGAGGCACTGCCCCTTTAATACAGTCAAATGTTTGAGCAGCCTGTGGACTCTTGGGGTAAGAGAATAAGTAGAAACACCTACCTCAGTGCAGACACAACTTTCCAGAGCTGGGGTGAGTAAATGCAGCTCCAGAAGGGTACCTGTTGAGCTGAGGCTCTGCCCCTCTCAGTTCTGTAGGATCCAAGCTTCACAGAACTGAGAGGGGCAGAGCTCTTGGTAGCACCAATCTACTTCGGAGAAGATGATGGGCATCAAAGAACCTCTATACAGAGTTTGTTTTTACTGTGGTAAAGTTAGCCACTGGACAAGAAACTGCCCTTGCCTTGCCTACTGACAGGATGTTGTCTAAAATGGGCAAGCAAAAAACAAAAGAAGGTGACTGCCAAACTTTGTCAAGGCAAGGTAAGACAATCTTTCAGAACTCCCGTTTCACAGAAAAGTCTGTCAGATATTTCTAGGCATGTACACCAAAGATGGATGTCCCAGTGTTACAGAGGAACTTTGGGTGACTGTCTATCAAGCCAGCTATCTCTGTAGTTTTTATATTTCTATAGTTTTGGAAGTTGTTGCTCTACACTTCCTATTTACTCAGGTGACATTATAGCCTTCTTAGGTCTTTGATGGGGTTGAACACTAGATAGTTATGGTTACAGCTTTCCTTATTACCAAGCCAGAAAAGAAACTCCCAAAAGAGGTGTAAAGTGCATTAGGGTTAAGAGACATAAAAGCTCAAGTTGTTTATCTAAGAATATGTTTTCAGGTCTAAAAAGATATTTTTAGGATGTTAATACTAATAATATTAATCATTAGTAATACTAATAATACATAATACTTTTATGATAGAAGGTATCTTAGCTAGAAAACTTTGGACTCATTAAGATAGGATAGATAATAAAGTACTTTCTCTGAATTTGTCAAATGCAAATGGACATTGTGAATATAATTCTTACCTGATAATTGTTCTTATTGTATATTTTAATATGTTAGAAATAAAATCTTTCCTTTATATTTAGACAAAATGCGGGCTATGTTTTGGGATAATTTTATACTGTGTGAACATGTATTGCAGTGATTTGTGTAAAACTAAATGGCAACAGTTAGCTAGGCAAGAGGTATAGCCAAGACTTCCAAGTAGAGGAAGATAAACTGAGAGGAGGAATCTAGGTGCATGATTTCACCAGCCGACTCGGAGCAAGTCGGACGTGCCATACTAAGAAGACGTGACTGAGCCACTTGGCAGAACATAGATTTAAAAAACTATGGGTTAATTAAGGTACAAGAGCTAGTTGGAAAAAGTCTAAGCTAAGGTCAAGCTTTCATAATTAATAATAAGTTTATGGGTTGTCACTATATGTGGATTGGTGGTTCAAAAATAGTCTCACAAGAAAGATTGTTACGGCTCAGCCATCCCACCTCTGTATCTAGCGGAAATGAAATCCTATACAAAAGGGCCCCAACACTCTTGTGTTTACTGTAGCACCATCCATAACACCAACAGCAAGGTAAATAAGAAGGATAAAGAGTGGGATATGCACATCTCAGCAAGTTATTCTACGTTCGGTGAGAATAGAAATCTCTCACTTTCAGTAACACAGGTGGAACTGGAGATCATTGAGGGAGATACGTCAGACACAGAAGGACAGATACCACATATTCTCACTTATTTGTGGGAACACAATGGTTGATCTTGAAGGAAACTGATGGCATAGTGATCTATGGAGACTCAGAAATGAAGGGAAAAGTAAGAATATAAATAAAGTTGTACTAAACACAGAGAGGAAGGAAAAATTCAGGCATTCTAGCACATTAGGATAACTATGAGTTAAAAAAAATATACATTTCAGTCTATTAAATTCTGAGTCTTGAAAAATGAATATTTGAAGGCATTAATTGTTACACATTGTATAGGAATATCAAACTACTGTAACATATCCCATAAAAGGTATATAAGTATTACATCTTTATTAAAAGGAAAATATATTTCTCCACCAATTAGTAAGAATGGAGTTCTATATTTCATTAAGGAGGTTATCACAGGAAAGTGTCTTTTTACTGTATTCCTAATAACAGTGCTCAAATACATTTGAATTACTCAATGAATCAGATTATGAGAGATTGTGAAATGTCAGTGAATTAAGGGCTTGTTTTAGATGCAAACCCTCACTTGCTATTTTTCTGGGCTGTTTCTAAAATTCAAAGCTCGCCTCGGAAGAGTGTAGTTTTACCACCATTTTTTAGCAATTCAAAATGGAAGAAATTGCACATGTCAAATGCAGTCTCAAAAGGGAAGTTCCTAATGGGACATGACTTTGAGCAATCGCAGCATCATTAGAATAAATCTGTAACCTCTTTCACGGTGATTGCCTTCGAGGAGACTCTGTGTTCCTGTGTTTAAGCTGTGATATGCTTGTTCGAGAAGAGTTGCACCTGATGGAGTTCACAGACTACAGTTTACAGAAGCTGGGGAGTGAGCATCAGGAATGGAATGCTTTTCCCGGTCTGCTGATTGTGATAGATCTGAGATACAGAAAAGGTTCAAAGTGGCTCCTGAGATTTAGAGACTGAAAGAAAAAAAAAATAGAGAGGCATTAAGTGGAAAACTGCTCTTATTGGTGCAAAAGAGAAGATTTAGTAACTTTTGGGAATTTTAAATTAATGAAAAAAAGCATGATTAATTAGCATGTGAATGGTTATGAAAGTGTTTTTGGTTCAGTGGAAGGCATCGTGGACATGCTCAGCTCTGTGGTAATATTTTGTTTGTGCTCTAACAAATAAAGCTAAAGCTTGCCCGGAGATCAGAGCATGGAGCTAGGCACTAGTTAGTCATAGAGATCAAGACACTTTAATCTCAGCACTTGGAAGGTGGAGGTGGGAAGATCAGGAGTTCAAGGCCACACTGGGTTACGTGAGATCTAACTAATCTAAAAGAGAAACAGAGATCACACCTTTGAGCCCTGGCACTTGGAATTTCATGCCTTTAATTCTAGGGAGGTAGAGACAGGAAGTGATAGATAGGAAGGTCAGAGAGAGGAATATAAGGTGGGAGGAGACAGGAGCTCAGTCCTTTTTTGGCTGAAAAATTGGTGAGGTAAGGGGTGGCTGTGGCTTGCTCCTTGGTCTCTCTGATCTTTGAGCATCTATCTTGATATCTGACTCTGGGTTTTTATTTTTAAGACCAATTAGAATTCGTACTACACAGTTCCCTCCTCTCTGACAGAAAGACAGCATGAGCTTGGGATGGTCATGTGATCTGCCCGTGCTGACATGCTATTTTCTACAGACCCACGTTCAGACCTCATTACATCACTGTTAGCCATTTCCATAACTTCTTACATTCTATGACTCTAGGGATTTCAAGAAAGCCATCTTAATCGTTCCGTAATCACATGGGTTTTTTTTTGTTTTTTTGTTTGTTTTTAAGGAAAAGATTGGTACAAAACAAGCCCAGAACTTTGAAAAGCAGTGTGATAGAAGCACTCTGAGGAATATAGACAGTCACAAGCTATTTTTGCTAAAGAAAAAAAAGTAAAATTAAAAACTGAGCTCTAATAAAGGAAGTAATGAATAAAATGTCAGCCTTGTATTTAAATGCTTGGTTCATGCCCAACATGTTGAAATATTTGAGTATCTTCCCTTTTGTGATTATGGCTCTTGGTTGGTTTTACTAACATAATTGGCTGCAGTTTTATTGTTACACCTGGAATCATACTAGTGTGTTCATAAATACCTCAGGTTGCAGCATGCTTCTCAACTTGTCACTACCTAATATGGTTTTCTTGTGAAAAGACTGGATTTAATACCTTATCCTTCTTAAAGCGACTTCCATTTGATCCTTTTCTTTAGTCCCTTGTGCTCCAGTGGAGAGGATTGTTATCTCCTCCTGCCTTGAAGTTAATTTGAGCCATTACTCAGTGCTGAAGAGCACATCTCTTACGCTACCCGGCTTGGTACCAGGTTTCCGCCTGGGTCTTGTTTTCCATGGTTTATCAGCCATCCTGCACCTATCTCTACACAGGCAGAAACAGTATCTCTCTGTGCCCCAGCTAGCCTAGAGACTGGACGATGATGCCAGTTCTCGTGGAGATATAGGAAAATACTTCACGATGTTGTGATTCTGGGGGATAATAGCTTTGACCTGTTATGGGCCTCCTACACACAACCTTGGCAGGTCTACTGAGATGTCTTCAGGGTGGATGAGGTAAACAGAACACAAAATATCATACAACCATTGCAGTGTCAGGAAATGTTGAAGTCTAATTGCCAAGCGGCCTTCAATAAACTCAAACCAGTCAGTGCCTCACCATGGTATTCTGTAGAATTGGATAAGCTCTCCCTCCCTGTTTATTTTGTTCACGTTTATCCTTGAAAAGTGATTGTTCCCAAGGATATCTCCAGTTGATTATCCAGAGGTGTCAAGGAAGATTAATATCTTACCAAACATTATACATCATCTTTTTTCCCCTCATTTGGGGCACTGAAAGCAGTGTCCCTTCCTGCTCCTGGCTGCCACAGTAGCTACGTTCCCTGTGTTGTGTTTATAGAGAGACATATTTCCTGATGTTTGTGCACCGCACAGGTTAGCAGATAGCATGGCAGTAGTTAGGACCGTCAAATCCACTGCCAGTTTGATGCATCTGGGGCATGACCAAAGGGCCTGATACCTGAAATGCCCATAAACGGATGTCCAAGAAATGACAACCAGAAATAGTTAAAGCTTGTACTTCTCACCTCAAATGCCACAGAGAATAAGGTGGCGTTTAGAAATTTTGAGCATAGCTGTTTCAGATGAGAGCTACCATCATTTCCCACCTGAGCTGTGTTTGAAGTGTGATGTGGACTTAGCATGCAGTTCAGAGGTCCAGTACATGATTAGAAAGGTTTGAGGTTCAAGTATGACTACTACCTCACAAGCTAACACAACAAAACCAACAGCAACAGTAACTGTTTTAGGAGGCTGCTTGTTTGTTCCCAGCGGCTCAGACCTGAAATAACCACATAGAAACTATATTAGTTGCAATACTATGTGGACAATAACGTAAGTATATTTCTGGCTAATTCATATTCTAAACTAACCCATCTCCATTAATCTGTATATTGCCATGTGGCTGTGGTTTACCGGCAGTTTCAGCATTTCTCTGTCGGGGCTCCATGGCTTCTCACTGACTCTGCTTCCTTTCTTTCAACATTCAGTTTGGTTTTCCCCACCTAGCTCTACTCTACCCTATCATGTCAAGTCCGGTTCTTTATTAACCAATGGTATTCACACAACATACAAAGGGGAATCCCACATCAAGTAACCACTACAAATCTCTGTTCTGCATAGAGCGTGGATTTAGATTAAGTATTAAATGAGCTTAGGACCCCAAACTACCTTTACCTCCTTCAGCCTTATACACAAATGAACTGAGAAAATTTTTACTCCAATTTCTTTTTATATGTAAGTAGGCAGTGATAGTATTTAGCTTACCATTTATGAGAAGCATTAAATCTCAGAGTACCTGAAAAGTGCTTTGTAATCTGCCAAATATTGAGGGGATGGCAGGGGCTTCCTCTCTGTGCTGGCATTTTGCACAGCACTGTCCTGGTTCAGATTGCATGGTTAACATAATCTCAAAGCTGCACTGCTGTACCTCCTTTATCTAGCTGTCTTCTGCTTTCTTTTCCCCTTCAGTTTTGGAGTGATATCTTTACATCCTCCAGACATACACCCTCCAGATGTACACCCTTCAGACTAACACCCTCCAGACGTACACCCTTCAGACTTATACCCTCCAGACATAATACTTCAGAAAGACATCCTCAAGACATACATCCTCCAGATGTACACCCTCCAGATGTGCACCCTCCAGATGTGCACCCTCCAGACTTACATCCTCAAGACACACACCCTCTAGACGTGCACCCTCCAGATGTACTGCCTTCTAACCTACCTCTGTTTCTGTGTGCATCCTGAGATCTAGCTATTCCTGTGATCCTAACCAACATGTTGTGTTTACTCGTTGTAACTCAGCCATTTTCCCCTTTTTTAGAACTCAACTGAATGTTTCCAGAACCTGTCAAATAGGTTTAAACGGATTTCATGATGGGTTTAATATTTAATTCACATGGAATTTGTGTTTGTATTTGACAAAGATTAAGAAACTAGTTTTGGCTTTATACAAGGGATTTTTGTGAGTATAAAGTAGGGATTCTTGGGTTGAAAGAGAAATACAGCAATTAAAAGTCAATAACAGGTTCAAACTAAACAAGCTTAATGAAGTCTTTAATTTGGAAATGGGCCAGAGAACAACAAGTGTAACAAGCAAATGTACATTCCAAAGGTTTTTTTTCAGTCTATGATTATGACTAATTATTAATTTTGATAGATTAATAGGATAAAATTTTATTATAACATGTATAAAGAGAAAACTAACCATTAGAAAACCTGAGAATATTATTAGAATTCTCAGGTGAACAAGAGAGAGCACAGTGGGTATAAATGGGAGCTAGACCAAGTCAAGCAGAGATAGAACTAGAAAAATGTCAAGTCATTGCAAATGTAACATAAGGTGGCCATTGACTTATGCACAACTGTGAAACAGATTGTTGATCTCAGCAGTGGAAACAAATGAGATAAAATTAGACTACACTTTTAATCACAAATGCTCTGGGCATCGAGAGCTTATCCTAATGGTGGCTCTGGATGCCCCTGAGTTTCTTCTAATAGTGGTTTTATAAGAATCCCACCTCCATGTAATAAAAAACCTACATCAACACTGTAAATAGTCTCTAAATACTCAAAAGACAGCATACTCACAAATTGGTGCCTTCTGTTAGCTTCTATCATGTGCAAAACTGTTTTTATAACACCTTGAGGATCTGTCTCAAACATAGAGCCATCAGACTTCTGGCCAAACACAGCATCTGCAGGGCACTGCCCCCTGGCCATCCTGCAAAATCCCCTTCTTTGCTCTCACGAGGGCAAAGCTTCCAGGCTGAATGTTCAAGCCCCAGCAATATCCCAAACAACCACTTCTCTACTCTCTGTGTTCAGGCCTGCTGGTTTGGTGAGCCCTAGGCAGTCCAGGTGAGCCATCTTCTGCACAGCTGGAGATAATCCATCCATCCTGCAGGAGTTTCAAGGCTCTAGAGCTGACCTATTTGTTACTGCAGGAGTGGAAGTAGTGGTAGGAGTGTCAGTTGGGAGGACCCAAGTCCCCTTGGCCTTCCATGCAACCTCTGTGATTCCCAGGCATTGGTACCCTGTTTCAAAAGAGAAGAGGTAGAATGTCCTCCTTTCATCTATACTAACTCAGGAAATGTTTAAAAGGCAATATTCCTTCGATCTGCACCTAGCCCCCTGCCCCAGACAGTGCAGGCTAAATTCCCATATGGTGATACTGTGAGATTATCATTTTTCAGAACTAATGTGGGATTCCCCTTTGTATGCTATGAATATGTTTTATTACCATTGCTTACTTTGGCCTATGGCAGGCAGAATATAGGTAGGTGGGAAAACTAAACTGAGAGCACAGAGAAAGAAAGCAGATGGCCATGAAGCTGCCAAAGGAGAAAGACTTCAGAACCTTACGGGTAAGCCACAGCCTCGCGGTGATACACAGATTAATAGACATGGGTTAATTTAAGATATAAGAGCTAGCTAGATCCTGAGCCATCAGCCAAACAGTGCTATAACTAGTACAGTTTCTGTGTGATTATTCAGGTCTGGGCATCCAGACAAAACTAAAGCGCAGTCTCTGATTACACAGAACCTCTTGGGCCTTTCTACTCACCTCATAGGTGTTTCTATTTGCGTTTTCTTTGTCAGTAAAATGAAAGTGGTCCTTTCCTTAGACACACTGGAAATGAGACACATGGAGTGTCAGACAACTAAAGGCCTATCTCCAGATCCACAGCCAGCACTGGTCCGGTAAACTCCCCAGAACTCCTTTTTTGGGGTCTATGGATGCCCATCAGGAAGGTCAGATTTGCTTTGCAACCAGAAAGTCTCTGCCTGGCATCTTCTTCCTCTAGCTTACAGAGCGGGCTGGGTTCCATTCACACAGTTCTAAATCTCAGCCTCCAGGTGTTTTTTGACCCCTGTGGCCGGCCAGGCTTCTTCCAAGTACGAGGGAGGGAGAAACCTAACACCAGATCCAGACCTGGTAATCAGTCTTGTACAAGGGATTTCCAGGGAAATCACAGATGCCTGAGACGGAAAGATTGGGTTCATCCAGAGGACCAGCGAGTTTCTTATTGGCTCCTTCTGCGTTCATCCCTACCTTGCCAAGAGAACCGTGTGGAAATCAAAACAGAGGGCTCCAGGCAACATAAGGGCTCAGTCTTAATTGGAGGAAATTAAGTCTCAGCCATCACTCCACAGTGGGTCATCCACACCCGCAATACAAACCACACAGAGAGCTCTTTCTGTTAGCTGCCTTTGAAGAACCGGCTCTCTCATCTTGGCTTCTTGAAAATGCCAAGAGTAAATGGGACCAGGACACCCTTCACTGTGGAGCTGAATGAAGCCACTGGAGGTGAAAATACAAATGAACACTTTAAATTGTTCGCCTTTCTCCTTCAAGAAGGGTTTAAATGGCGTCTTTCAAATAACTGTTTTTCTCAAATCACAAAAACAAAAGGCAAACCAAAACAAACCAACAGCCACCGAGAGCAGACAATTTTCCGCTCAGCTGAGGCACCACTTACCGAATTGCAGCCAAGAGTGATTTTTATAGCCAAGTTATAAATGGCTGGAAATCGGGAGGTTTTGATGGAAATGCCGGCTGACCTTTAGCTGTATCGATGCTGGAGAGTGCTACTATGATACAAATGCCCTCTGTCTCCCTCCACCTGGGCTCCCCAAGCTCCTTAATTCTAGTAAATAATGGGCTGCACTCTCACTGGAGCTAGTCAGTGAAGCAGCTAGGAGGATATGATTAAGGAATAAAATTCCATCCTGGGTCAGCAAGCAAGACTGTGCGTTGGTACCTGACCAGTGAACTGGGCAAAAGAAGCCTTTGAATGGGCCGGTTCTCTTTGGCTAGCAGTGAAATGGTTAATTACCTCTGGTTCCTCCCCACTCCTCTGGAAATCACTGGGGAAGACCTGAGGTTCTCTACGCAGTGCATCTAGGTGGATCTTCTTAATGGAAATAATGCCCTGTCCCCAGAGCTCGCTTCCACCTTTCTCATTATGTGCGATGAGAGATGCTGGTGTTGAAGGCTCACGTTGCACTAGGGCGTAGTGCAGACCCAGTAAATTTGTCTCTCGGATCTATTCAGTTGCTACATGCTAAACAGAGATGTTCCACATTGCTTCTGAGAGGCGAAATTTTACCCCCCCATATGAAACCAAGGTCGCTTCATTTTAAACCCTCATCAAGATCTGATGCCTTTGTTGTAGATTTCAATCAGGCTGCTCTCGATGTTTTTCTGTCCCCCACACCTAGTAAAACATATGTTCCCTTGTTCCCATCTATTAAGTTCTTTGAACATCAGAGCTATGAAAAAAGAGGTCAAATAATATATTTTGGCACATTTTTCATTTTGTCACTTGCCGTCAAGATTTTGTAGATAGAAAAAAAGTTGACAACTGCCCTTGAAAATATGAGAATATGTAGATTTTTTTCCTGCCTTGACAGGTTCTCCTGCCTTAGCCTCACAAATCAGGCAGCCTCTGTATTCTATGAAATGTAAAGTGTAGTTGCATGACTTTCCATAAACTTCGTTCCTAACATATTTTTCCTCTTGTATTCCTCTAATATATGCAAAGTGCCAAGCTCCTCCAAAGAATGTTACAGGTCATTTTCCTGCCATAATAGTCAAATCAGCAGCGAATGCACTTCATGGTTTAAATTCGGTGACAGGAGCAGTCTGACAGCAGAAATATGTACTAGATAGGAACTTCCACAAAAGCCTTGAGGTTTTCACATGAGTAGAGATTATGGCTGTGGAAATCACTTTCTCATAAAGAGATGTGTCCTGTGTAAATAGGATTGAAGAGCGGTTCTTGGTTTGGAACTCTCTAGTGCCCTTGACCTAGTGACACTGATTTCCCGTCATTGTCTTTATGTGCATTGCTCCGAGAAGACAGGATCACAATGGCTGCCTCACTTAACAATTAATTTTCATCTACATTTATGTCTGGGTACCATGTGCTTGCCTGCTGCTCACCTAGGCAATAAGAGGGCACCAGATTCCTTAGAACAGGAGTGACCAACAGTGGTGACCCGACAGTGGTGAGTGCTGGAAACTGGTGGTCAAGGAACCTCTGAAAGAGAAGCTGGTGCTCCCAATCATTGAGCCATCACTTGGGCCCCTGTTTTGTTATTTTAAAGTAGTATTTGGGTCATGGTTTATAACCCCTTTCTGAGAACAGTGTTAGCAAATGGCCTTGGAATTTTATTATTCATGGCATTCAAAATAAAAGACCAAAGTATTGGGCCCTTTAGGGTTTGATACTTTTATCAACATGGCTTTAGTTTTTTTCTTGTTCCAATTTCATTCATTCTTATTCTTTCTTGTCTCAAATAATTGTGAAAACATAGAAACCTTAGGGAGTAATATAGCGAGAACTTTGGATCATTTATTGTTACTGTGGAACACATCAACCCAATATTCACTGGCTTAGAGCACTAATCAGGTGTTATTTCTTTGGGGTGCAGAGATCCATGGGGGACTTTGATGTGTCTGGGCTTGCTCATGTATCTGTGATCAGCGGGCAAATCAGTCTGGCAGTGGAAAGAACAGACCAGTATGATGGTCACAGCTGGGACCCCTCAGCTCTGCACTGCATAGCCTCTCAACCTCCAGGAAACCAATCCAGGATTGTTTCCGTGGTGGAGAGAAGCTTTCAAAACTGGGAGACAAATGGTCATGACTTCTTGAAACTAAATACAGAACTGACAGCAGTAATAGGCTCATTGCTTTCTATTGACTAAATCATATATACATTGGATGGTGCTTTAAAAAACACACATACACAGTGTGTGCGTGTGTGTCTGCTACACTTATAAAACTAGGTTTTCTATTGAAGGTGGGTGGGCAGAAACAGGAAGATTCTGTGGGCTGGCTGGTCATCCAGTCTAACTGAATTGTCAAATCCAGGGCCAGAACTTGTCTGTAAAACTAAGGTAAACAATTGAGAAAAGCACTGAACATCAACCTACGGCCTTCACAGCCATGCGTGTGTTTATCTATGTGCTTGCACACCTGTGCGCACCTGAACACATGAATAGACATACAACAAAACCAATTCATGATAAACTATTTTTAAATATAATAAGCACATGCCAGATTCTTAACTGCAGCTGTCCTGCTTGTGGTGAATGAGGCCAGTAAGAAAGGTTTAAAGTCCCTCCTGTTTATTTTTATATTATATTTATATTTTGATTGAGAGTAATATGATAAGTGTTCACACACATACAAAGAGATCAGGAATATTTTTCTATGGTAGGCTTGTTGCTGGATTAACCTCTATTAAGTTCTATCTACATCTATACCTACAATGCTTTCTTAACACACATACACATATATTATGGTAGTTTTTAAATGTTTCTGAAAATTCCTTGCAAACTTTGTTGTAAATTTTGCTTCCCACTATGAGGCAGTGTCTAATAGTCCCTATTCTTTGATGTAGGCTGCCTAGGCAACTCTTGCTAACAATTAGTGTACAGCGGAATTGCTCAAAACCTCCAAGGCTGAACCATCATGGAAAACATATCCTCTGTCTGCTTTTCTTCTTGGGATGCTCATCTTGGGGACTGGGTCAACACAAAAAAGTTCAGCTGAGGTT
Source organism: Myodes glareolus (assembly GCF_982192425.1). Taxonomy (NCBI): domain Eukaryota; kingdom Metazoa; phylum Chordata; class Mammalia; order Rodentia; family Cricetidae; genus Myodes; species Myodes glareolus. The sequence continues at coordinate 46,733,098 of NC_142032.1, forward strand.
GCCATGTTGAAGAGATCACTTCTGCATGGAGAAATGCTGAGGAGTCCAGGCCTTCCAGTTCCCAGATGCAGAGGAAAAATGATCAAGCCTCAGGTGATTATGGTTACTCCAACTGACTGAGTGGAACAGAGGTGAAATTGCCCTTTGAAGTATGCACAATCCAAAGGTTGAGCTCTGTGTTTGTCAACTCAGCCTGCTACAACAATATACCAAGAACTAGTGGCTTAGAAAATGCAAATGTATCCCCAACTTTTTATTGAAAGATTATTTTTTCATACAATATATCCTGCTATTCTGATTACAGTTTCCCTTCCTTCTATGCCTCCCAGTTACTCCCCCTTTCTCCTTTTCCCAGATCCATTCCCTTTCTGTCTCTCTTTAGAAAAGAACAAACATCTAAGAGAAAACAAATACGACAAAATAAAATATAATAAGTTAAAACAAAAACCATCACATTGAGACTGAATAAGTCAAGAGAAGGAAAAAAGCCCCCCCAAGCAGGCACAAGAACCAGAGACTCACTCATTCATATATTCAGGAATCCCATAAAAATTCTAAGCTCAAAGCTGTAATATATGCAGAGGGCTTGATGCAGACCCATGCAGGCCCTGTGCTTGCTGCTTCAGTCTCTATGAGTTCACACGAGCCTTGCTCACGTGACTCAGAGGACTTTGCTCTCCTGATGTCCTTAATCCCTTCTGGCTCTTAGACTCCTTCTGCCTCGTCTTCTGGGGGGGGGGGTCCCTGAACTCTGAGGTGAGGCATTTGATGGAAACATCCGATTTAGAACTGTGTAACTGTGTGCTCCAAGGACTGACTCCTCTCTGTCTCTGTCTCTGTCTCTGTCTCTGTCTCTGTCTCTCTGTCTCGCTCTGTCTCTCTGTCTCTGTCTCTCTCTCTCTCTCTCTGTGTGTGTTTGTGTGTCGGGCTGTGGGTCTCTGCATCTGTTCTCGTCTGCTGCAGGAGGAAGCTTCTCTGGTGACGACTGAATAAGGCACAGATCTATGAGTATAGACAAATGTCATTAGGAGTCATTTTACTGATACTTCCTCCACAAATGTATTTCTGTACTTGTCTGCAGTGCTCAGGTGCAGGGTACAGGGTATTAGCATGGTTGGATGCAGCTGTTGAGAACCTTTCCTACCTTGCAGTCAGTTCCCTCCTTCTTCTGACTTTTTTTTGTAGGGAGACAGGGAAGATGAATGAGTGTGAGAGTGTGAGAAACAAGGAGGTAGACAAAGAGAGGAGGGAAGAGAGGGACTGGGTGGGAGAGAGGGAGGGGGAGGAGGACTAGCTCCTGTATTTCTTGTATAGAAATATTAATGAGTTTTCATCAGGATCCCATGTTATGACCTCATTTTGACTTAACTCTGTTCTTATCCTTAATTCTGTCATAATCACTTTAGGGTTCAAGGCTTCAGCATAGATATCCAGAAGACAGAATTTAATATATAACACATGATTATTTTAAGTCGCTTAAATTTCGGAGTGATTTGTTCTGCAGCAATAGCAGTAAGGACTCTTACCGTACTGTAGAGTTTTGGGTTGTAAATATTGACATAATGGTATTATACCTAAGGTGTAGTTTCACTCTCTGCTGTACTTGCTTTGAGACATTCTATCTTGTGATGTATTATGATAAATTACTCGTTTAGTTAATGCACTCCATCTAACTCAGCAAGAGGTTCCTTAGTCATGAACTTTGGGTTGCTTTGTAATTTGGGGGTAATTACAAATAATAACATGATAAACAAGCTTTGATTCTTTTTTTTCCCTTTGTGGAGCATGGAGCTTTTCAAAACCATACTTCTTTGGTTGCCTTGTACACTGTTTTCTGGATACTTATACTGTTAATTGTATAACCTGTTTATCAGAACCTGCCTCACTCCCCCTTTACCGACTGCCTAGCTCTGCAGACTCTGCAGGGCTTGTAGACAACACCAGGATGCACTTATTTGGTTACTGTCACCCTTATAATTTGTCAGGTTGTGAGTCTTTGAAAAATATTTTCTTTATGATTTGAATACCTTTTTTCTCTATTTTGAGAGTCTATCTTCTTTTTCTTTTAATCTTGTAAGCCTTATCCTTATTTATTTTTAGGATGGCTCTAAGTCATTGAGGTGTTCTATTTTCCTGCTCTATATGTGTTGAAATTATTTCTCAGTGTTTACACTGTAATCTTTTTTTGGTTTATATGCCACTAGAGAAGCTTAAATAATTTAATCATGTATAAGTTTATATACACATGAACATATTATACATAGCATATATCTAAAATTTTATTTTACAACGTTTAAATTTTTTGCCTATTAAGGATTCCTTCCCTGTTTGGACATCATATTTTTTCCCTTGACCTTAAATGCATGAATACTATTTTGTTGCTGATATTTTAGAGCTATTGTTTTTAATGAGCTAATAATTTCCATTTTAATAATATCAGAGACAATTACAAATCATTTCTCATATTTCCAAGATTGATTGGGCACTGGAACTGAAGTTTTCCAAACTTTCCATGGCGTTTGTCGGGTCTGTGTCACTTGGCAGTGTAGGTTAATGTGTAGGAAACTTTATCTTCATCGTGGTCCTTGGAAATGCACAAAGTCAGAAGGCTTCTTGTTCTGAAATGTCTTTTTCACCCGTGTTTTATATAAGATTTACCAGACCAGTGGTGGTAATTTTATCAGTATTACAAATTATGCAGTTTATTCTTTAGTAACTATAAGAATTTGGAAATTATGTTCAGGAAATAATATAAAATGTTATGAATATTTTATAACATAGATAATATAAAATAAGAGTTAGAGGACAGCAAAATGTGGCATTTATAAATGATAGCTAGGGAATATTTCTTTGTCTTAGCTTATGATACATGTGGTATCATTTGTCTAGGGTGATGATGATACCCACACTTCATAGAAATAAGATGTTTTAGTTTGATGCAAGAGCATGTGGTGTGGGCACACATGCTGTACACATGCCGCCCTTATTTAAAACTTGGTCACATAGTGTAATATGTGTGTTTTAGTAGAGAATAATAAAATGGATGCTCTGTAGCCAGAGGAGGACTGCCAGAACCACTGATAACACCCCACTCCTACCCTACCCTGTTTTGTCAGCTATTGCTGTCATACCTTATGTCAAAGTATATCATTCAAGTCCATGGTTAGGATAACCCAGGCACAATGGGTGAAAGCAGACACTTTCTAGAGACTGTGGCTTCATCTTGCCTTGGTAGCCCCTGATGCGGCTGATAGAGAGCATACTGCTCTTCTCGTAGTGCTTCTCAGCATTTGTAAAAGCTCCACGACCCTGAGATGTGCATGCGTGGTGCCCATCAAAGAATGTGAAGAGCTAGGATGCCCTCTTGGTGCTGAAAAAGATGCAGCAGTGCACAGTGCAAAGACCCTCTTTATCCCTATGCCGCTACCAACTCCCTCTGTGACTTCTATGCAATGATCAAACTTTGCAAATCTGATCATGTGTCTCTTCATGAAGAGATAAAGGGAAATGTACCAATTTTGCACATTGTGTATGTGAAAATCATGGAAAGTACATACACAATTTAGATGGTGTAGGTTGAGCATTTGATGTGATTTCTTGATTACATCAAGAAACTTGGTAAAATGAGATATGACACAGCTTCACAGTGATATGTGATGCTTCACAATGAACTTATAAAAACTAATAATTAGCACTAAAACACAGTAAAAATCAGTAAATACGTAAACCAGGACATAGTCATTTATTGCCATTATCAAGCCCTGTGCATAGAGGACTGTTTGTGTGCATACTCTCTAACACCACTCGGTCTATGGAAGCTCAGGTTTGCACCAGCAACATCACAAACATATGCCAAACGAATGCACTGCACTACTACTTCATCACAACTGTGCACTCATTAGGCTATAGGAGTTTTTCAAATCCGCTATAATCTTTTGGAGCCACCATCCAATGTATGGTCTGCTGCTAATTGAAATATCATTTTGCAGTGCACAATGACAATGGACTACTATCATCTTCCTTGGAAAGAGAGAAGGGAGAAGGGGGGAGGGAGGGAGAGAGGAAAGGAGAGAGGGAGGGAAGGAGGGAGGGAGGGAGAGAGAGAGAGGAGAGAGAGAGCTAATATGTTTTGATTCCTTCTATAGGCACTTAGAAAGCATCTTTTGAGAAGAGAGAGAGCTTTGGGTTTCTGTACTCCCTAGGTTGGCAAGACTGGAATCCAGTAGGTGTGATTCCTTTCAGGGCTGCACGGCACATGTACTGCCCTAATTAGGCTGAAAACGGTTAGCCTACCATTCTCCTTTTCACTTCCAAATGCCATGGGCTGCTCATTCTGTGATATATCAGGGGTTATGATTAGAACATTGGGCATGATGAGGAAGATTTTGAAGGTGGACAAGTCCATCAAGTCCATTTAGAAGCTGCCTCCTGTCTGACTATGGTAGATGCTCTCTACCTTACAGTGGCAAAAGTCGCTCCAGGGTAATGGATTGGTTTAACAGGAATGTCACAGAGCATAGCTGAAGGAAAGACTATTTGTTTAGGTATCCAAAAAAATATGTGTTTGCAGACTGGAAACATTAATAACTCAATCACAGGCAAAAAGCAGATAAAGATTTCACACTTAAATTCATAATTGCCTGCAAAAGGAAGCCTGAATTGTTGATGTTCCCTGCAATGAAAGTTACAAGGCCCCATCGAAGGAAATCACAGTCAGCAGATTCTCCTGAACAGGACAGACTTCCAGGGGTTCATTTGAACTACCATACATAACTCTGCCTAATGGTGCTTTTGAATTTTCAGGCAAGGACATATAACTGCTAATACCAGCGGAAGACAAGCCCAGTGCTTCTGTGCTTAAGATAATGGTTATGGTTGGCTTAAGGTCAATTTTCCACAGATTAGAATTGCCCTAGTAGGGAGCCTCCCCTGAAGAAGTGTTCAGATTTTCTTGATTGATGTACGAAGACGACCCAATCTGACTGTGAGAGGCACCACCTGGTATCAGTCCAGATTAAAGGGGTGTGGCAGAAAGAAGATAAACTTGGCTTTCGTTTTTTAGCTTTCCTCCTTCCTGTGAGTTAATTTGCCCTGTTGCTGCTGCTGATTTTTTTCACTGCTTTCAGAACCAGCATTTCCAGTTTTTCGTGATGGACCAGGGACTAGGGATTCTCCTAGAACCTCTCCAGTTTACAGGGACAGATTGAGACCGCTGAGGCAACCAGTCCAGTAGACTGAGTAACTGCCAGGTTCTCACTTCCCAGGTGTGGTTCTGTTGTTCTTACAATTTCAAAGGTGATTTAATAAATTCATCTATCTATCTATCTATCTATCTATCTATCTATCTATCTATCTATCTATCTATTTCTCTATCTATCCCTCTCTCTCTCTTGCTCTCTCTCTCTCTCTCTCTCTCTCTCTAATCTAACCCATTGGTTCTGTTCCACTAGAGAAACCCTCACTAATCCAATAATAATCCAGCCCAGGTATTTGTTAGAAATGATGCAATGTGAGCTCATATAAACACTGAAGTCAAGATTCTGGTGCATGCAGTGGGGACTATTACTTGGTGGATAGGAGTGCTTCCTGAATGAAAGTAAATAAATAAATAAATAAAATGGAAGGACATAACTGCTCTTATGTATGGTGGAGGAGAAAGTTTAATTGTAGATAAAAGGGAGAACATAGCCAGAGGCAGAGACCTAAGGGAGAGTCCAGAGAGGACATGGCCCTGAGTCATGTGAAAAGTGGGAAGGGGAAGGGAGAAGATAGAGAGGGGAACCAGGTACAGCAGCCAAGAGGTCAATAGGTAAAAAGGGGCATGTAGCCAAAATGACTGTACTATGTAGGGAAGTGCCTCGAAGGAAAGGTTGGGAGTAGCAGGGGAGTGGTGGAAGGTGGTGGTGGTAAGCCAGGCACACCCAATAGCAGATAGGTGCTCAGGGATGCTGAGAGAATTGGTGACCAAGTTTGCTTTGATATGTTAAACAGGCACCTCAGCCCTTTATCCCAGAATCTGAGACTTAACATTTCCCTTCCAAGCATCTGGACTTGAATTCAGATCTCCAGTACCCATGTTAAAACCTAAGCTTGTCTGCACGTGTTGGGCTGGGAATGGAGATAAGAGAATCACTGGCGCTTGTTGGCAACCAGTTTAGCAGAAAAACACTGAGATCCAGACTCACTAAGAGACCCTGCCTTGAATGAATTAGATCAGAGATTAATGGAGGTTGTTCTTTTTTGCTTCCACAAGTGTGCAACCCTCCCCCAGACACACATGTGCACGCATACTTATACCCCACCCCCTATTCCGAAGCTCAAGGGCATTCCTGACTGCATGTTTTACATGTTTATGTGGATGTTGTTTTCTTTGGGGAACCGAATATAAGAAATGGGGTTTCATATATCTCATTAAGTGTTAGGAATGTGGTTTCAGATATTCCCATCACCAGTGAAGCAAGAATCTCAGTAGGAAACTAAAATGCAAACAGTGTAGATATGAGTGAGAAATAGGCCCCATAGTCTCAGGTACTTGAACACTTATTCCTAGATGGTGGCACTCTTTGGGGAGGCATACTTCTTTACTGGAAGAAGTCTATCACTAGGGTGGACTTTTTTATTATTATTATTGATTTTATTGAGCTATACATTTTTTTCTGTTCCCGTCACTACCTCTCCACTCCCCTTTAGTCCGCTCCCATGGTCCCCATGCTCCCAATTTACTCAAGAGATCTGATCTTTTTCTACTTTCCATGTAGATTAGATTCATGTATGTCTCTCTTTGTTGTCTAGACTCTGTGGGGTTGTGATTTGTAGGCTGGTTTTATTTGCTTTATGTTTAAAAACCACTTATGAGTGAGTACATATGATAATTGTCTTTCTGGGTCTGGGTTACTGTGATCACTCAATATGATGTTTTCTAGCCCCATCCATTTGCCTGCAAATTTCAAGATGTCGTTATGTTTTCTGCTGTGTAGTACTCCATTTTGTAAATGTATCACATTTTCCTTATCCATTCTTCGGTAGAGGGACCTTTAGGTTGTTTCCAGGTTCTGGCTATGACAAACAAAGCTGCTATGAACATAGTTGAGCACATGTCCTTGTGGCATGATTGAGCATCCTTTGGAAATATACCCAAAAGTGATATTACTAGGTCTTGAGGAAGGTTGCTTCCTAATTTTCTGGGAAATCGCCACACTGACATCCAAAGAGGCTGGACCAGCTTGCACTCCCACCAGCAATGCAAGAGTGTTCTCTAGGGCAGTCTTTTAAGGAAAAAGCCTCATGCCATCTCCATTTGCTCTCACCGCTTTGTGTTTGTGCTTGAGATGCACAAAGTTCCAAGTTTTCTGTTCCAACCATTATGTCTACCATTTGACACCATGCTGCCTCTCTCATTAGTTACTCTAACCCTGTGCATCCCTCCACCAAAATAAATCCTGTCTTCTCTAAATTATCTTCATCATGCTATTTTATCACAGTGACTGCAAAGTGACTAATATGCTCAGGATTGAGTGAAGAGCAAGCTTTCCATGCAGGAGATGTGGTGTATGTTAGCAGTCACCTATGATATGCTAGCTGTGATGGAGGAGCCTTACCTGATCATCAGGGGCACAGGGATAAAGCCGTTCATGGACTGTAGTTGGAAGAAAGAGTCGTAGGAACCCCAGTGAGAATACTTCTAGAGAAGCTCAAAAGTTCAGCGCAAATTCTTACAGTGATGCTAACTAACCCAAATGCTGATCTTCAGAAAGGTTGACATCATTCTTAAGTAATTTTAGACTAGTCCCAAGTGATGGAATATACTTTAAAACGTCGTTCTCTTATTCAAATGGCAGAGAAAATTAAATTGTCACATCTCATTTTCACTCTTCTAGAAATGTACCACATTATTTAAATTAGGAATCAATCCAAACTCTGACTCATAAAAAATTCACCATTGCCTGGTATGCTTTTTGCCCGAGGCAAAATGTTCATTGGCTGACATGGGATCCTTGCAAACAAGGCAGTGATAATTCCTAAATTCCTAGGAAGAACCAGCAGGTATCTCCTAGCAGAAATTTAATGGAGAGGATGCCTATTGTGTTTATTTTGCTTAGTAATGGGTATCATGAGAAGTTTGCCTACTGTGTGGTACAGACATCTGTAGCCCATTTGATATATTGATAAAGTGTGCAATTTAAGCTTGCTTTGTGCCTCGGATTTTTAGATAAAGGTTTTCAAACTGTTAGCTGCATATGCACATGGATTACCAGAATTATGATTAAAAATATTTTAAACCAAATAAATTGATTAGTCAGCTGTACAGACCAACATTTACTTCATAAGCCTGGCACATATGAAAAGTCTCAAGGACCTAGGCTTACACCGTCATTATAGACACACACAGTTTACATCTAGTGTCTGAAGTTCATGTTATTTCTGTGTGGAATTAAAACAGAAACTTTCCTTGATGAGAGAATACGGATGAAAAATTATCCTTCAAGTGTTTCTTTTGAGCACCAGCCACTCACAGGGATGACATCTTACTACCACAGATTCTAAGGCCAGCTATTCTGAGTACCTCTTTCAGGCTGTTCTACTTAGTGACTACCCTTAAATACTTGGACATAGCTGCCGTTTGTATATGTCACCTTTCCACTTAGATCTCTGAAAGTATACTTTGTCTAATACACACAGTCTCTCATATAGCATTTAACCTTGATCCTTACCTAAAGTTTTCTAGGGAAAATACTCCAAATCATGAATTTGGTACTTCCATAATATATAATAATCAGGATGCACAAGCAGATGTTGAGAAGAAACACAGTTCCACATGGACCAGTGGTGTATTTGAAAAAGAATGTACTTTGACAACACAAATTGAGGCAATGCTCTCCAGTCTATAGAGGCTATTTAAGAGTTTCCCATGAGTTGAGCTGGCCATAGGTAGCCATGAAGAACTGAAGACGAACTCTGAACTGTATGAGTCTAACGCTGTCCAGGATTTACACACAGGAACATTGAATGGTCTTCTTGATCAACAGGATATTTAGTAAAGAGAGAAAGAATTGTGTAAGTCAGTTTTAGAGTATCTTGTATATGAGTTTATGGCAGTAACAATAGGCTGATTATTCAACTGCACTGTTTTAGGTTAGTTTTCATAAGAAATAGTCAAAGATGGATACGTGTTTGCAAGGCTTAGGGAGTATAGTTTTGAGACTAGTCCTTGTAATTTAGTTTTGTTTTTTAAAGTAGAATTGAGATGGCAAAAATTTAACTGAGTTGACTTTCCCATCAAAGCCTCAGTCAATCCTACACAAAAGTATGGAACTGGAATTACTATGCAGTTTTATATCACTTGGCAGCAAGGAGGCTAGTCTTGTTGATCCAGAATCTACAAGTAACTGCAAACTTACTTTGCAGTTAATGTAAAAGAGTAATGTAGAATTTCGTATCGGCGAATCAATCCCACACCAGTTATGTTTTAAGGGGTTATTTATTTTGGGGGGTAAAAACTTAGATACACCATAAACCGTCAGGAAGGGAGCCTAGTCGCAGGAGCTGGGAGCAGGAGCCAGGAGCAAGCACTGGAACCAAGAGCCGGAACCAAGAGGGCCTATTCTGGATATGTTTCTCTTTTTAAAAGAGAAATATACCACGCCCCAGTGGGCTGGTATTTCAGCAGCTATTGGCTGACGGAGCGGAAGTCGCTCCCCGCTGCACTGTGGGCTCGTATTTCAGCAACTATTGGTTGAGGCAGCGGAAGTTACTCCCACAACAATTTCGGAATGGTTCATGGCTCAAAGGATTCAATCGTAAGCTAATCAGAATCTAGCACTCCTAAGAGCGTGTGGAGCAGTGCCTATGCTAAACAAATAAATACATGAAAGCAGCCACTGCTCATTCTGCTTTGTTCTCTCCTACCAAAGAAAGTCAAACCTTCAGTCTTGTTCTAATTTGCTTGTCTTTTCCTGTGATAAAACATTGACCAAAAGCAACTTGAGGAGGAGGAGGTTTGTTTTATCTTAAACTTCCAGGTAACAGTCAGTCACTGCAGGAAGTAAGGACAGGAACTCAAGGCAGGAACTAAAACAGAGAGCACAAAAGAATGCTGCTTCCTGGCTTGCTCTCTCTGGCCCACTAAGCTACTTCATTTTTATGTGGCCCAAATCCACTTGCTTAGAAATGGCACTACCCATGGTAGGCTACTCCCTGCATCAATCATTAATCAAGAAAATGCCCAACATAAGTGCTCATTTTGGGTGAAATTCCTCAATTGTGGTCCCTCTTCCCAGACAACTGTAGGTTGTATCAAGGTATCAAAAGTCTATCAAATGCCAACCCATCCAGCCTCATCTCCAAATGCATCCACACTGGAAGTTAGGACTTCAGCATATGAATTTAGGAGACAACACAAATATTCAGTCACAACTGAGAGTACAAGCATTCTGCAATGATGTGCATAAACTATCACAGTGTGGCAGGAATGGATGTCCTGTGATAGAACAAGTGAGCAGACACTGGAATATGATTGGATCTCTGCAGTAGTCAGGTGTATTGGAATGCCAGCACTCGAGTTTTACAGTCATGAAAGAATGTCAGGATACCCAAGCCCCACTCCAGGGCACTTCAGTTGTTCGTAGCAGTAGCGAGACTGATTCCATAGTTCGATAACTGTGCATTCAAGTTTCCTTGGAGTCTGCGAAGTTGAGGGCCTGAGGAATTACCACTCCTTGATGATTACCACTCCCAGTGGGCGATAGGCTGCTGGTTGGCACAAGTAGGCTCAGATGAAGAAACAGTGCTGCCCTTTGATTTGATTTACTGTCATTATTTTTCTCCAAGAATTTCCTTTGGAGACTCAGGCTTATACTTTTGGGAACATAAGACACAAAACATTTCTGTGTTTCTGAACAGAATAAAATTATAGTAAGATGCTCTTTTACTTCTAGGAAAGTTATATACTTCATTGTCTTCTTTTAAAACTTAAACCACATGCTACAAAAAAACACGTTAATTATAGAAATTTATCTATAACTTTTTTGCTCTATTTTGGTGTATATGTTTTTTTAATTGAATATCATATTTTATATATTAAAGATAGTATACTACAAAGCCACATTTGTAAATTTGTTACCCAGGAAATGAAGGAGTATCAGTTCAAGTCCATCCTTGATGACATAGTGAGTTTGAGGCCAACCTGAGATACACAAAGCTGTATCTTAAAACCAAGCAACCACAAATAAGCAAAAAGAACTCGGAAATACTCTGTTAAAAGACTGCATGGCACTATTTTCTCAATTCTCAATTTTCTAAATTATCAGTTTCCTACATTAGGATGTTAGAATTGCTTCGAATTGTGAACGGTTATAAAACGTGTTTTGGTGAATGTATTTTGAGTAGATAGTTTGTGCACTCTTGGTTATTTCTTTATGACAAACTCATAAAAATAAAATTCCTGGATCAAATGGCAGGAAAACATTCTTTATTTCCAAATATGAATGCAGAAAATTCGTAATCATATCTACTCCTTACAGAAGCATGGTTTTCAGAGCATTACTTTTGAAACCAGCAAGATAAGCAATAAATAGCAATGCATTGTCTTAATAATCATTTTTGACTGTTAATCAGATGTAACTTTTCTTTTTCCCAGTGCTTGGGATGAAGCCAATTCCCTTATGTGAGCTAGGCAGCTGTTCTAGTGCTGGCCTCCATCCTCAGCCTGAGAGCTAATTTTTTTTTTAGCACTTTCTTTTCTTGTTATAATGGGTTATTTTCTTATGGGTTTATAAAAGCCTTATGCTGTCACCTCTTATGTAACTACTGTTTGTTCTTTTTCTTCAGTCTTATTCATAATTTAATTAACTTTTATTCTCTGTTTTGGGTGCATGAAGTCTATCTTCTGTATTCATCTATTGATGCTTTGCAAAAGGTTTGTCTGCAGTGCTGTGCTAACAAAGTCTTACACCAGTTCACATTTCCAACGTGTGGGGTTTAAAATGAAAGCAGGTGACCATGTGTTGCTCAGGTCTCTGATCTTTTTAAGGACCACTCATGAAGAATAGACCAGTACCTCAGCAAAATGCTCAGGTGGCAGTCTGTTCCTGATCTTACATGTTCGGAACATTTGCTTTTAAATGAGCTAAAGGAGTTACACACCTTTGTGCTCCTCAGAAATGTCTCAAGCTGACACCCCTGTTTGTTGGCCTTTGATGTTGGAATGAAGTGGAACAGCTGAGAGGGCAGAAGGAGGCAGCAAGAACCACATGGATGTCCTTGTCCTTGATGTGGCTAAATAGTAATAGCAGTCTGACGATCCGATAATGCTGGAGAGGTTGCTCAGTGGTCAAGAGCCCTTACTGCTTTTCCAGAGGACCCGAGTTTGGTTTTCATCATCCATCAGGAGACTGACAACTTCTTTCAAGTCCACAGTCAGTTCCAGGTAGCTCTAGCATTTTTTATTCTTCAAGTCTCAAGTCCACTTTTGCTTCCTGACTTTTCTATGTTATGTTTGCTGCTAAGTCCTCAAAATACTCAAATATGGGTGCATTTTCTATTTATCTTTCTAACTTAATTTTTCTTATGGACTTTAAGAAACAGTTTGAAGACCCTTTTATACTATTTAATGCTGAGCTTACATGTTTTTTGAACTTTCCTTATATTGTTTTAACATTTACTTTCAATGTTTCATTTATGTATGAATGTGTGTGTGTGTGTGTGTGTGTGTGTGTGTGTGTGTGTGTGTGTGTGTGTATGTCTATGAGAGTATGTCAAGTATGTCAGGGGGTATGGAGGCCAGAGGAGCATATTAAATACCTTGAAGTTTCAGGTAGTTGTGAACCACCTTGCATGTACCGGAAGAGCAGTAAATGCATCCAAACTTGGGTCCTCTAGAAGAACAGTAAGTGTTCTTAACCACTGAGCCACCTCTCCAAACCTCCTTATATGATTTTAAGACGTTCATTACAATAGATTCACGTCTTAGAACATCTCAGTTAGTTGAAAAAGGAGATTCACTATACTGTGAAAATTGTGTGATGACTTCTAATATGTGCCTATGTGAAATACAGTTTGGCATGAAAACTTTTTTCAACCTAAAAGACACAAATTATTTTAAATGTATAACTTTCAATGAAAGACACATAGCATATGAAAATATAATTAATTTTTGCTTGAATACTTAAATTTGATTTGGACCTTCAATTAAAGAACTGAATGTGAATGTCAACCCTGCCTCTTACCTGCAGTCTGAGTGGGTCAGTCTGAATGCTGATGAGGTACATCAAAGAAAAATGATTCAATATTCTGGAAAGAACTGCAAGATTTAATTTTATATCCCCTTCCAACTTAAGCCCTGACTGTAATGGTGGGAGGGAATCCCAAGCCAAACCATAACTTATCGAGTAGAAAGCACAACTTGGTTATACTGGATTTGTTCTGTTTTAGGGAAAGCTTGCAGATGGGCTGCTCTCCCATCTTATTATCCATCTTATTAAACCTAGGGAAAGTGAACCTGTGTTACACGACGTGGCTAAAAGAAAAGGCCAAAGGGCGATTCTCCATGTATAACCCCATGAAGTTTTCAGGAGGGTGCAGCATTGTCTCTTTTGTTTTTACTGTTGATATTGAGCCAGTGTGCCATGCTAGTGGGTAGCTATAGGCAGCTGTCATTTACAATACCATAGGTGAGCAGAGACATAGCTATTATATGTATTTGGGGCAAAATTCTACATATCCTGACCCCATGGTCAGTTTTGACTTCACTATTCTATTCTCCTGACACATGGGTAATCTCTCATTGACATCTGGACGTGTTGTTCTGGGAAAGCATAATATTAGCACAGAGATTCTCCATGTGGATCTGAAAGAAGGCTTTTGCCAGTAATTTGTGAGGGTTTTGTGAAGCTCTTTGGGATCCTTCTAGAAAAAGAACCTTCTATAAACCTTAGTTATTATAATGATGACTGCTGGCGGATTCAAAGTTGCACATGTGCATCTGGAGGACAATCTATCCTCTGTGCTCACACAAACTTTCATTTATCTATGCAAATATCCTTGAAAGGAGTGAGGCTGGAATGTCTTCTCCCCAGCTGGGGTGCTGTTCTGCTTCTGCCATGCAATAAACTGGGTCACCATGCAACTTTGCTTCCAGCACCTGCTCAGTCACAGAACGAGGATATGAGTGCTTCTATAGTGAGGGTGGCAGTGTGGCTCAAAGCCTGTGCCCTGCCATCACTGGGGTCGGCTAATAAGGAGTCCAGGAGAGCTGATCATTCAGATTGCTGCCTTTGTCCCCCTTGTCTGGAGGGAAGACATTACTAAAAGGAAAATTGTTCTTTTAACTCTCGCTTCTGAGCTCTCCCTGTGCTCTCTGAAGACAGTGATTTTTAAAGGTTAGATTTTACCAGTATGTGCCAATTTCAAGGAGAAAATATCTCTAATGCACAGAAATACTGGGAACTATAAACTTTTGGGGAGGCTAAAAGTAGTAGTCTAAAATGGATTAGAAAAGATTTGATGAATAAATGGAATCCTGGGTGTAATTGAATGAGAACTGGAAGTGAAGTCAGAATTCATATTTCTCTCCTTCTCCTTTCCTCCTCTCTCTTCATCTATCTATCTATCTATCTATCTATCTATCTATCTATCTATCTATCTATCATCTATCTATCTATCTATCTATCATCTATCTATCTATCTATCTATCTATCTATCATCTATCTATCTATCTATCTATCTATCTATCTATCTATCTATCTTCTATCTGTCTGTCTGTCTGTCTGTCTACCTGCCTGCCTGTCTGTCTATCTGTCTGTCTGTCTGTCTGTCTGTCTGTCTGTCTGTCTGTCTGTCTATCTATCTATCTATCTATCTATCTATCATCTATCTATCTTCTTCTTCCTTTTGGAACAGGATCTTATAAAATGCAAACTAGCTCACCTTTCTTTGCAGACTATGATGACCTCAATCCCTGTTCCATTTTCTCATACTCCTAAGTGCTGAGATTGCAGGTATGCACCATGAGTCTGGACATGGTGTTTATACTCTGCCTCTACCACTGACATGAAGTGAAATTTTGACTCACTTCCCACCTCTGTAAAATCACAAATTAGTATGAAAATGAGATGGGCAGAGTACCTGGCATACAATGGGTTGTCATTAATAATCCATTAAATCCAGAAAGGGATTTAGTGATGGAGGGTTTATGTCAGTCAGCGTAGGTAGGTAGTATGCAAGCCCCAGGTCTCAGTGGATTAAACAGCAATGGTTTCTTTTTCTATTGTGTTTTATGTTCCCATAAATCAGCTATGAAAGAAACATTGTCCTTAGTCTACTGCCCAGGTCCACTAGCTGGTCATCATCTGGAATTTGGTTTTTCAAGACAGGTTTTCTTTGTGTAACAGACCTATCTGCCCTGAACTAGCTCTTGTAGACCAGGCTGGCCTTGAACTCACAGAGATACACATACTTCTATCTCCCGAGTGCTGGGATTAACGGTGTATGCCAGCACCACCTGACAAGAACTTTATATTTTTGTGCATTTACTCTCCTAAAGTCATCGAGCTACACGACAACGTGGGTCACTGGATTACTGACCTGTTCCTATGAGCAATAGCCACGCCAACCTTATGCTGTGAGCCTATTTTATCCTCCCAGGAAAGTTGCTTTGCTTTGTTTTAAAAAAAAAAGGAAAGGAAAGAAAAGAAAAGAAATTCTGTATGACCACCATTCTAGAATGCAATAAAAAAGACTCCCAGAGCTTAATAACCTTGTATATTGTGAGAACTTTGGAAATATATTTAGGTATGAAAATAAGGCCAACTGGTCTTTTTAGAGCCCTATTTTCTTCATTTGGTTCCACTTCATAGTTGAATATGAGACTAGTGTAAAGGTTTGCACTTTTCAAAAATGTGCATCTGGCACATTCTCAAGACAAATGGATCTATTCTAAGGAGCTTGCGCCCTATAGGGTTGGTGGATTTTGCACAATGGGGAGCTAAAGCAAACTGTGGCTCAAAGGAAGTGATGACAGCTGAAGTTCATTGGATGTTCACCAGGGGGAGGCTGAGATTTTTATCTGCCCTCCCTGACAAGCCTTCATTCATTAGGTAATTCATTTAGCATCTTGAAATTAAGTAGAAATTTTTTCCTTCTCTCTGCCCCATCCACTTCCTAATGAGGGAAAAGATCCATTTCAGGCATGCCTTCACCGTGCCATCACACCCAGCACCCTTTATTTTAAATGATAGAAAATTCAACCTGCCTCCTTTCTTTTCCCCCCAGAAGGTCAGACTTGATTCTGTTGACAGCTGCTTGGATAAAGCCAACTGACAGGGAGAACTGAATTCATGGTTGTTTTGGCATCTTGCAAACTTAAAGCATATTATTGGAAGTGAATTGCTCTGCATTCTGGCAAGCTGCAAAAGAATTAGTGATGAGTGGTCCATCTAAATGATTTAGGGAAAGCCGTAACACTGGGCTCACAAATGTCTTTTATCCAAGAAGACTGGTGAGAGGATTAAAATCTTAAAATGCCTTCTTAAAGAATTTTGTCCTATTCTGCTATAATATTTTAACTTTTTGACCCCAACAGATTCTTGCATCATATTTCAGCATATATTCATAGAAGCACTGTGTTACACAGGCTTGAATTCTTCTCAAAGAATTCCCATAACAATATTGTTATGTTAAGCGATTTAAAAATAATTTTGGTGATGGGATCAAGATCTAGTGCCCCAAAGAATGCATCACCAATTAATTTGAGCATGGTTAGTGAAGATAGCAGAAAACATCAAGTTTTACTCTCTTCCTATTTATTACTATCAGAAAGCTACAACTCCCATTGCTTGAGAGGCCGTAGTTGTTGAAATTAAGTTCAATGCAAATAAACCTTGGTCATGATGTGGTACCTTCACGGCAGATTTACTTGAGTTTTGCTCACCTGTGTAAAATCTGTTCCAAACGCTGACATAATGATGGAAGTAACTCATTTGAATTGCTAGGATTGCATGTTCACCGTGGCAGCTCTGAGCAACTCTAAAAGTCATCACACATCATCTTTGCTTACTGAATTGGAAAAGTATAGCAATGGGCTGGGGAATTCCACAGGAATGGGTTGTATTATAATGATCAACGTGAAGAATAAATCTTGTCAGATTATTGTAGCCCTCTTGCTTTGATCTAGTAGAAACCCCCTAAGACTTACAATGGATAAAAGTGGAAGAAATTTGCTATAAAATTACAATAAATTCAGTAAAACTCCTGGTTTTAATTCATATAATTTGACCATCAGAAAGTCTTGGCAAGGTATAAGTGGAATGAAGACTTCCTTGAATCATTAAGCTTTGACTTATTTGTTCACAAAGTTATGTGGATGATTAGTTTTAGACTCAAACCCTTGCTATGCCTAGCTAAAGAGCCAAGTAATTGAGTGAAAAGATATGAAGGGCAGGGGATGGCAGTGAGTGTGAGGGACAAGAAAATCCTTGGGGCTGTGTCACTCCAGTGGTGACCAGGTGAAAACTGGTTAATTGAATATATTTGACAATTTTCAATGGAAATTGGAATTGTGAAGCTTTACGCAAATTTAGTTTTTATATGACGACAACTCATCCAAGCAATTTAAACTAGTGTAGTAGTTATGCTTTCTGTGCTGAATTGAACTTAGGGGCACAAGCTTAAAATATTAGAACTAGATTTTTATAATGGAAAAATTACCAGGGTTTTTTTTTTTTATTCTCCTTAAGTGAGATAAATGTTTCTTCACGCTCATCTTAGCCAAGGTGTAGTTTGGAGTTATATTTGTAAGATAATGTCTTAGAACCAGTGAATTTGATACGCTTGTTTGTAATTCTCATAGGTATTATAGTTGGGAATAGTAAAGCACCCTATAAATTCCTCGATAACCTTGACTTCAGTGGGAGTAGTAAATGACTTAGAGTTTGCCATAATAAATGTGAAACTCTAGATTAAATGAACAAGTTAATGTTCCAATGACAGAAGTAGAATTGCTTGCTTAGGAATCAAAACTGAAATGTGTACTTAAAGCATAAACACAAAATAACTGATGTACATAAAAACAGTGGCCAGGAGTATTCCTGGAGTCATCGTGGCTTGGGAGTTAAATGTCATCATTTATATGTCGTGTGACTCGTGGAAAATTAGGTTATAGGAAGAGTCTAGAAAATTTATTTTTTATCATATAGGCTATAAGGCTTAGAAGTTTATAAAATGGTTGTATCCTCTAACTGATCCATGTGACGTAGCCAAGATGTTTGCTCTGTAAGGTACAACACTATTTCAGGAAGGTAGAAAAATAAAAAGAAGGTACTAGAGAGAGATTTTAAAAAAAAGAAATCAGAATGGACTCATCAAATTACTCTGGATTCAGAATGTGTATTTTAAAATGCCTCTGCCGTTTTCAGCTCGATTCCCAGATGTCCCAGTATGTTAAACTGGGGTGATGAGAGGGTGCCCCACAGCACATGGAAAACGCTGTGTGAGTCACTAGCATTACTGTTAATATTATAACCAGGAATATCTAAGGAAGGACAACAGAACAAATAGTGATTGTTGCTGTGTAGTTTGTACCTAGGCCTCATTTGAAGCATTTTCTATGTTGATATCCCAATCTTTCAAAAGTTGCTGAGTTACATGTAGCTATCTTCATCTACTAGAGTCAGTATTGAAGTATAGTGAACAGTACAGTAAAAACATCCATTTTGCTCTCTTTTGAGATTAAGTAACAGTCTCCACTCAATCTATAGGGTGTATACCCTGGTTCCCCTGGCCTCAAAATATCTGGCTTGGAAGTAGTTCCAGTGTATTGTATAGATACCACAGATCCCACTGGTGGTCTAAACTTACCATCAGTGACCTCTGAATACTTGAAAGTTTGTATCAGGCCTAACCCTTCCGTTGGTGGGTCTTGAGCAAGATTACAAATGCAAGCCTTTGCATCTAAATAGTTGAAGATATAATTAACCATTTAAACAGATGTTTATGAAAGTCATATGTCTTGTCCTCATTATTGAATTCATAAATCATAGCAGTACTTAGGAACGTCATATTCAAATTTCTATTTCTCAAAATATTTGGTGTTCTAGGCAGTTTGTGTTAACAGAGGGATATTCCATTTTCAGAAGCATGCAGTCCTTGATCTGAAATCCTGGCCTGTCTTTCAACTTCTAATATATCAGATATAGAAAGAGGTTTCATTAGATACGTGAATCCCCTGAACCCATGTTTCCAAGCCTTTCTTACATTGGTGGCTATTTTGTCTTGAAATTTCAGGTAACTTGTATTAGGAACATGGGTAAAAAGGAGCATGTCACTCTGTTGAATGACAGAACTTCATCCAAATTTGGGCTTTGAAAGCATAAACCTAAGGAGAGGTTTCTGTTCCTATGTCTAGTGGTATCAGTGATTACTATTGAGTTGAATATCACATAAAATTATTTATTATTAGCCTGAAAAGGCACATTCATTATTTCTATGAAAATTATACTGGGAACTTTGGAGGTTCTTTCTATATAAATAGCTATCACATTGCTATATTAAATGTGGGCAAAATATATTAAGACTTTGGAAGAGATAAAATATAGAAATTTCCCACTCTCAGCTTGATTGCTAAATGTTAAGTTCGTTATCAAGTTCAGAAATTGAAAAACATAGATAATACATTATGGATAAGGATTCTACAAGAAATTCAATGAGGAACTCTAATTGGTATGCTCTGTTCCAAGAAAAGATTATTACATGATACAGAATGGATACCAAATTTGCATATTTAAAATGAATTGGGAGAAAACACTTAAAATACAGTTTAAAAATATTTCCTACTTTGATAAAAACTGGATTTGTCTGACCAACTCCCAATTTCAAATATCAACTGTGGGAACGCACAGAAGTGGGTCTGTTACACCTTGACTGAAAGTCAGAGAATTTGGGCCTGTTTTTTGTTTTTGTTGTTTTTTTTCCCACGTAACTAGAGCATGTTTAATCAAAGACTGAGAGGACAAGTGTTGGGAGCTGTGACCCCCCAGATCCTGAATTTCTTGTAAACAACATGTTATGCTTGCAGCTGCTCTGAGCATGAGACCCTCAGAAATTCCTGATGGCAGGGGAGTGATTTCTGGTGGGTTTGGCTGGGGCATGACTATCAGTTAAGGATCTCTATATAAGTGTCTCTGGTACATAATAAGGGGGCATTCCTGATTAAAGGGTGATCATTTCTTGAGCAATTAAGTGCCGAATCCCTGGCTGCACACTGGGAAAAAAATGTGTATTATCATCTTGTGCTGGGTGTGATAGGACATGCCCTTAATCTTAGCATTTGGGAGGCAGAGGCAGACAGATCTCTGTGAGTTCAAAGCCAGCCTGATCCACATAGTGAGTTCTAGGACTATTAAGGCTACATAGTGACATAGTGAGACCCTGTCTCAAAAAAAAAAAAAAGTAAAAGAAAAAAATTCCCAAGGGATAAATACCACTGTTTCCTCCCAGAGAAAAAGTAGTTCACAAAACTAGGGGTGGTAGAGCTAAGCTTTAAAGCCAGGTTTGATACCAAAGATCCTGTCTTCTTATGATACTGCACTATTTACTGAGATTAAAAGCACTAGAACCATAGAGCACAACCCAAATGGCAGGTGAGATTGGCAGCATTGTTATGGCCAACTACCATTGCTCCATATGTTCTCACTCCTAAGCGACTTTTAGACATAAACCAAAGAAAAGCCAGCCTACAAATCACAATCTCAGAGAACCTAGACAACAAAGAGGACCCTAAGAGGGACATACATAGATCTAATCTACATGCAAAGTAGAAAAAGACAAGATCTCCTTAAATTGGGAGCCTGGGGATCATGGAAGAGAGTAGAAAGGGAGGGGGAAGGAAGGGAGGAGAGCAGAGAAAAAATATATAGCTCAATAAAATCAATTTTAAAAAGTGATCTCTATGATACCTGTTGCCTGGCCAGTGGAGCTTAAAATGAAATTTAAAAGGTAGCAAAATCCTGATAATGATGATGTGAGTTCACTATACTATCCTGTTTGAATAAGTATTGGAAGAGTATCCATGATGTCTTGAACTCTATGATCAAAATATGCCAGGCCTGTTCTTGTTCCTTCAAGGCTATTGACAAGAAGATTGACTTAAGGTGTGGCTACTAATGAGGTATCTTGACCTAGGGTGTGGTTACTTAGTGTTTTGGGTAGTAAGATGGTTCACAGAGGTGGACCTCTTCTACCTTGACCAAAGGACAGAGAGTTCAGACCTATTCCTGCTCCTTCAAGGATATGACAGGAGGTTTGACCCAGGGAGTGACTGTTTACAGGATGCTTGGCCTAAGGTGTGGTCACTGTACATCTTGTCTAAACAACAGAATACTTAGCTCAGGGAATAGCTGCTTGATGCTTCAGGAATTGAAGAAGTAATTGCTCTGTTGGTTCTTTTTATCATGTTAAAGTGGTCTTTTGTCTTCTTTCCTCCCTTTTGGATTAAGGTGTATATAAGCATATGGAAAATAAATTCAGGTGAATTCATTATTCACTGGATTGCCCTTCCATTTCTATTCTGTGTCTCTGGTTTTTTTTTTTTTGGTTTTTATCTCTGTTCTGTCTGCCTGGTGATTCTAATCCATATGCCCCTACCCCTGGAACGTGCTAACTTCATCAAGGCTGGATCCTGACAATCAACTTAATAAGATTTTCTTCTAGGTGGCCAGAGTCAGGGAGCTAGTGGGCTGGTAAGTTTGGTTGGAAAGGGTGAGTCTCTCTTACTGGAAAGGATGCTCTGCTGACCATAATGCTTTCTTATTAACCCTGAATGGAGTAGTAATCCACTCACTTGGGAAGCACTCAGAAAATCTTTGCGGATTAGTTGAACTTTGGCTGCGCCAGGACCTTGTATTATCTTTTGATTAGTTTTCAGGAGTGGTCATGGTAACGTTGGTAGATAAGTGTTCCTATCACGATTTGACCATGTATGGGCTTCAAGATACTTCAATGCTGAGTGTAATAATCTGTGACTCACTGATTAGGCCCTGAAGTTCCACTCAGAGAAATCATCCAACATTCTTTCTTCGGTCAGTTTAAACCATACAAATATTTTATGACTTGTTAAAATAGCAGCATTTTCCCCCAAACAACATTTTTAGGAAGGCTAACTGAAAAGATGGGTAGAGCCAAGTGAGAAATCTGAAAGCCTACCTTACTCAAAATAACTTTAGAAAAAGAAGAGGGTCATACATGTATTGAAGTGTCACACTGTAATCAGAAGGACAATTATTACTCACAGGTTTTAAAAATATATTAAAATAGACATCATCAAATTGCAAATCAAGGCACATACAAAGTTTAAAATATTTCCAACAGAAATATAAGAAACCATACTCAGTCCTGGAATTAAAGAAATTGTGGATCCATGAGGGTTTCTTATGGTGAAGTGACAGTTCCTGAAATTTCTAAACCTCCCCCCCCCAGGGCAGTTTAGTGTTGTTGTTAAGTTCTAACTTTAAGCCATGGTGATCCGATAACATACAGGGGGTTACTTCATTTTTTTTTTCCGTGAAGGTTTGCTTTGTTACTGAGAATGTGGTTAATTTCAGAGAAGGTTCCAGGAGGTACTGAGAAAAAGGTATATTTTGTGTTTGAGTTATGGCACCTGTTAGTTCTCTTATTTTTCTGTTAAGTTTCTGTCTGGTTGACATGTCTGTTGGCGAGAGTAGAGTATTGAAGTCTCTTACTATTAGTGGGGTTTGATGTGCAATTTAAGCTTTAGTAATGTTTCTTTTACATATGTGGGTGCTCTTGTAATAGGGGCATGGATGTTCAGGATTGAGACTACATCTTGATGAATTGTTCCTGTTATGAGCATAGTGTCCTTCTTCCTCTCTTCTGATTGACTTTCGTTTGAAATCTTATTTTGTTAGATATTAGGATAGCTTGTTTCTTAGGTCCATTGACTCGAAAACTTTCTCCCAACCCACAACTCTGAGGTAATGTCTGTCTTTGAGGTTGAGGTGTGTTACCTGTATACAGAAGATTGGATCCTGGTTTTGTATTCATTCTCTTAGCCTATGTCTTTTTATAGGTGAATTGAGCCCATTGATATTAAGAGATATTGATGACCAGTAGTTGTTAATTCCTGTTATTTTTGGTGGTAGTGGTTGCGTGTTTTGCCTTTAGGTTGCTGGATGAAATCATACATTGGCACCTACCCATCTCTTCCTTCAACTGATGCCGACAGTGTTTTTGTGTCTTCGTCCAATCCTTGCAGTGACAGAGTATTTTGGAATTGTTCTTAGTCTGCTTTGTACTGTCACTATCTGTGTCTCAGGGATCTCTGTGTCTCTCCTTGTCTGTTCTCCTGGTTCACTATCTTGGTCCACTCTGGGCAGTCACATCTTGTGCTTTAGAGTTTCTCTCTTGGTCCTCTCTCTTGGTCCTCTCAGCAGGAAACTCTCCTGCTGGCTGGCTAGAAAAGCCTAGGCAGTTGGGGGAGGGGTCAGGGGTTTTGTCCTACTATAGAGGTCCTAGAGAGTGGGGTGTCCTGCCATGTGGCTTGTCACTCATCTCTTGGTTCCTTCTGTATTGTAGCAAGCTGTGTTTCAGAGTTCCACTGAGGTTGTAGGAAAATAGGTGAGTTTGGGGGCTTGTAGCTTGCAGGATGTGGTGAATAAAGGTGGGTATTGGCGCAGCCTACATGCAGTCCAGGCTGACATTCTTAACATTGCTTAATGGAGTCTATCTAGTTCCCTGACCCCATCCTACCAAAACTCATGATGAAATGGTAGCTTTAACATAATCGGGAGTAAGCTATCACCAGATTATTTCACCCATGAAGAGTGAGGTTGGTTTTATTATATATATGGACCAAAAACACACTGAAGTTTATGTTCGTCCTTGGCTAGTTAGGGAAAGTTCTGCTAGCAAAGATGATCCCTTTTTGTCTTGAACCTTGCAATGTGAGTTGAGAAATCAGAATTGGTAGAGGTAGAGGATATTTGGTCATGTACAAGCACTGGGAATTTGGATTTTCTCCACTTCCTCTTTTCTCTTAGTTAGGTCATTCATCAGGTGACTGGACTAGATCTTTCTTAGGAATCAGGCATTACCACCACCTCCTACTGGTCCTAAGCTGTGGGATCAAATAAACTACTATTGAGAAGATACCATGTTGGGGAACATGGTTGGAAAAGCAGGGCAAGCAAGGGTTATAATTCTGTTTTTTTGTTTGTCCATTTAAACGGGGTCTTGCTATGGGGCTAAGTTATCTTCAAACCTTTGAGCCTCCTGCCCCATTCTCTCAAGTTCTGGAATGACAGGTCTGACATTCTATGCCCAATATGGGATATATATCTAATTAGAGTATGTGAATAAGAAACGTGGCGAGGGGGGGAGACTTGGGTAACAAACTAAGCAAAGAGAGAAAGAAGAATTACAGAAATCAAAATTAATTTTCATTAATAAGGTGAATGGTAACATAAGCTCATTCTTATGTCCTAGTGATATTATACTCAGATGGCCAAGTTTTCTGAAATTTGATAAAATAAAGGAACAATCAGAAGCCCAATAAGGGGCACACACAACTTTACCCTACTTAAAATTAGACACAATTGTCCTTTTTCTCTCTAAGCTTTTTATTGTAAAGTGGGGTAAATTGTTCCTTCCTACTAAGAGCAATCTGAGTACCCTGAGATGGTATTGTGTTCAGTGCCTTCATTGCTGGCAGGCATACAGTACGCACTGTACAAACACCCTGTTGATGCTTCTCTTTTCATCATTTGGTCATAAACTTTGAAG
Source organism: Myodes glareolus (assembly GCF_982192425.1). NCBI lineage: Eukaryota > Metazoa > Chordata > Mammalia > Rodentia > Cricetidae > Myodes > Myodes glareolus. Next base: position 46,757,884 of record NC_142032.1, read on the forward strand.
ACTATCAAGCTCCCACAAACAATCTGGCAAGTTAGGTCACATGCAATGAAGAACAACTTCAAATGATTTCTGATAGTACTGTTAATGATGGCAGGGAGGAAACCATGCCCCAAACAAACAATTTTTCATTGGTTCTTGTTAATATATATGTTTTGTTGTTGTTGTTGTTGTTCAACAACTGAATAACTATAGTGAGACAGGATAAATTAAGGAACTGTTTCTCTGAAAGTATTCAGTTCTCTAAGGTGTTAGGGTATTTTCTACTGTCTCCAACGTTCTCGGGACCACCATAGTAAGTAGGGTCTCAGTGTTTGCAACTGTACTCACTTTTATTGATTTTGGTTGAGTGGGCTTTTCCATTGGTTTGTTTCAACAGTTCATCTAGTAAAAATTTCTAGGCCAACCTCTTTTTAAAAAAACAAAAAAGTCAGGAACTTTGGGGGTTATGGGCCTGGAAGTCATGTGAAGACACCTTTCAGAGGTAGAATACTCATTTTCTCTTACAGTTCATTTTTTCCTGAGATTGCTTCATTCTAACAGCCACTGGTAACTTTGCTTTCTTGTGTGCTAGGTCAAAAAAAATGACAGATGTGGCTTCTTCAATGTTTAATTGTTGGGGGCTATATACTTTTAATTCCAACCCTAAAATCTTCAGTTTGAAATGTAGTTCAAGGCTGCAAGGGGGTGGTAAATTTCTAAAAGAGATCTCAGAAGGTTGATTTTTAGAATCCCTGAAGATAGGGATAAGGTGGGGGACCTTTTAAATAAACCAAGTGCCCACAATGGCTTTATTACTACTCTGCTCCTTCACACTGTAGATTACATGAAGGCCTGGAGACTAATTTCAGCAACAGCCACAATTTACTAGCTATAGTGGGCCTCAGATGAATAGTTTCTTGTAAAATCAGTGGCAGCTTTATCCTAGCAGAGCACACATAAATCAGCTCTTATTATTCCACATTCATTTAATCCTGAGACATTAGTCAGTGAGACCTTTCTGCAGCCTAATAAACAGCAGCAGCAGCAGTTTTTCTTTATGAGAGTAGTTGTTCATCCTAAATTAGAGCCAGCATTAGGCAGAGGCAGGAACTTTTGCCAGATGATTTAAGGATATATAATGTGAGACTATAATAGTGCATGAAAACTGTACCCAAGTGTATAAAGATGGAAGGGTCATAATTTTGCTGTATGTGGGTTACTTCAGAACACACGGCTTATTTCATCTTCCTCGAGAGTTCCCTTTGTTGCAGTTGATGGTATTATCTTTCCATCATGACTCACATTTACCCCTCTTTCTGCACGGGAGTGAGGAAGGCCCTGAAGTTGCAGCCTCCCATTTCTGTTTGCAGAGAAGGAAGTGGGGCCTGTTTGGAGAGTGTGAGGTAGGATGTATCCAAAGAGTGTTCTGTTTGTTTCACTTTGCTCAGCTCCAAGTCTCATCCGAAACCAAAACACAACTTTTTAATTGGATTCAACCCAAGTAACAAGCTTTCCTCTGCAACCTCAGTGTACGTGTGATGCATACATTTGACTCAATTCATTTAGGGAGGTTTATTGATATATTGCAAAACAAACCTTCAACATATGTAAATTGGCTCCATGGCATGGATATTCTGGGTTTCTAAATAGGAGTGCCCATATTTTCATTCATCTGTAGCTTCAGTGTGTCCTTAGCAAATTATAGGCTAGTTCTAGTCATGATGTCCTCTCAAACTGCTGTCTGCCAAAAAATGCATCAGAAATTGAACAGTTTGGCATATGGCACACATAGAACCATTTGTTCAACATAAACAAATAGTAATTGTGCAATAAACTTACTCATTATGCAGTATGCATACAGTTTTACTATGTTGATAGAACTTGTGTTGTATTACAGTGTACTACACAGTTCAGAAACAATCACAGATACCTGTCGTGTGGATTCCACAGTAGAGTAATGGACATAAGTCTTTGTATCAGATTGCATCTCTCGTGATGGTAGAGAAAAGGCCATTGGACCACAGGAATACAACCACACTGGAGCTAATGTTAAACTAATGTAGTATTTTTGTTCATATATTGATGGAAGATGCAGTATCAAAACTATGAGTCATCACATTTGACCTGGGAGTTCAAGCTTCTTCAAATGAGTTGTATCATTTGGATATGAAGAATAAAGGCACAAGCGTCAAGCTTGCATATTAGCACTAGGAAACTGTAAAATGCTATAATTAACTTAGTTTTCTGTAGCTAAAATGGCAATGTTAGTCTGTCAGTATGTTACATATACAGTCAAACAGATTCTGTTTACAAACAAGCTATATCAACAGATATAATTCTTGCTGCTCAGAGAAAAGTACTTTTATTTTAAGAAAACACCAGAGAATTTACAGAAAATCAGTGTGGAAATCAAAACACACTTGCGTGGATCCAATTTTAATGGGACAGTATTGTTCTTATTCTATACTCTGGCCATTAAAGTTAATCTCTTGACAATGTATCTGGATGGTTCTTCACATGGACAAATTAATCTGTGAAGGATGTATGAGTGCAAGACACAATCACCGCCAGAGCAATGGCACCGCATGCCAGTACATTGTACTTATATGATGACAGCAGAATATTGCTAAGCAATGAAGAGAAGAGAAACAACATGAGTGAGTCAGATAATCTTCCTGTCCTTTAAACTTCCTTCAGAGCTTGACATACCACTCATTATAAATACATAGATGATGGGTTTATTACCAATAAAATGTTTTCAAAGAACCACTTCTTCATTTCATTGACCCTTTGCATCAGGAGAGATTACAGCAGACACTGGGAAACTTTACTGAAGAGGCAGGACCCTTGGGGTAGAACTAGTGCAAGTATCATGGATCATAGGGCACCACCTTCATGAGTGGATGTATGTTGTCTCCAGAGAATAGGTCAGATCTCACAGAGTATGTAAGTTCTTTAGAGAGTGGGCTTTGAGAAATGAGTTCCCCACTTGCTTGGCTCTTCTGAATGTGGCGGGCGATCGCTCTTCCTTAGTCATGTTTCGGTGCCGTCAGTTGGCTCTCGTGAGGAGGCAGCATCATGATGCTGACACTGTCCAGTCACCAGCATGACAAATAAAATAAGTCCCTGAATAAAGTACCCAGTCCCCCAGTGCCAAGCATTTTGCAACGACATGAAATGTGCAAGATATATTCTCAGACAGCAACGACATTTTTTCCTTTCTGTTTTCTTGAATACCTTGGAAAACACAGTCTGAGTTACTGGGACATGTTTCCCTGTTCTATTTTTATTCTCATTTCTGTGTTCTTCCAAATGAAACCTAAAAATTTGGGGGGGCCAAGCATGGTGGTACATGTCTTTAATTTCAGCATTAGGAAGTAGAGGCAAGCAAATCTCTAAATTCAAAGTCAGTTCAGTCTACAGAGAGAGTTCCTAGACGGCCAGGGCTACCCAAAGAAACCCTGGCATGAAAACAACAAAAACAACACACACATACCCAAATCATATATATATATATTTTATTTTGCACTTCCTAAGTACCCTATACACAGCCTATTTGTACTGAATCTGAGAAAATCTAGTACTGCTGTAGTCTGTCCTGGATTTATCTTGTCCATGAAAAGTTTCACATTTTTTTCTGACTCTATTAGTATCTGAAAATTAAGTCGATCCCTAATTTAATATTCACTCATTGAGTTTACCTAATATTATGCCAACCAAAATCTCTGTGTTTTTCTGACAATGTTTATTATCATGGGTGAGGAGTTAAAGAAGCATCCAACAGTGGTGCGGGAGAATTGTCTGTATTCTGTCAATCATATTTTAATAAAACGCTGATTGGCCAGGCAGGCAGTATAGGCGGGAAAGCCAGACAGGAAGGAGGAGTGGAGTAAAGAGACTGGGAGTTTTCTGGGACACAGAAAGCCCTCAGCCACTCCTGTGCAGACCACTGAAGAGGCAACATGTAACTTGCCCAGCTGAGAAAGGTACGGAGCCATTATGGCTAACATAGATGAGAATAATGGGTTAATATAAGTTATAAAAACTAATAAGAAGCCTGACCTAATGGGCCAATCAGTTTATAACCTAATGTAGACTCCGTGTGATTTTCCTAGGGACTTGCTGGCTTATTGGGGTACTGGGCCGGACAGAAACCCCAACAAGCCGGCCCTCATGCTACACAACAGACCCCACCTCTATGTGTGTAAGTCCTTCACATTCTCAAAGCTCCTCTCGATGTCGGACATTATTTCCATACTTTAGATGAAACCAAGGCAAGGCAGCTCCTTAATGTGCTGTTTCACTGAGTTGTACATTTTAAATAATGTAGCTCAGTCAAATGGCTATTCTCTTTATTATCTGCTGTTTCCAAACCCCACCTAAACCTTGTCTTTAATGGATAGTAGATGACTGAGTTTGAATCTGTGTCGCTGTTTCTTTGAGGACAAAATGTGTGATATAGGGAGAAAACTTGTTCTTGATTGTACTACATATCTTTCAGGCAGATCCTATCAGCATTGTCCATTCTCACCTTGCTGACACTGATCTAGAAACTAGACACATATGGGGCATGAGCTCTATTTCATGGGTTGTCTGTTTGCTCTTCAGTTCTATAATCTGTGTAGATTTTGCTATGAATCTGCATGAGTCTTTTAATGAAAATTGCAGCTTTCTTCTATATCCGTACTTATGGGAAAAGAGGCTGTAGAGAAGGGTGATTAGTCGAAAGGGAGGAAAAAACACCTTTTGGTGTAAGTACCAAGCTGCATTTTGTAGTGTTTTTAATTTACATTCTTCAGAAAGGTAAACATGTTTCTACTGATGTTTAAAATCCCATGCGTACTAGTGATCAGCACATGCAACTGCTCTTTTTCATGGTTTTCATTATGGTTTCCTAAAATATTTCAACTTATGATTCCTTCCCATCTGAGATTTTTTTTTACAAGATCACAGATATATCAACATACAAAAAGGTATATGAACCAAATAATTAGAGCTAAAAGAACATAAAGAGATTTATTTTTTAAAGTATTTGGAATGCATATAATTTTTTTATTTGTTAAAGACAGAAGGAAATTTATAAGCTAATGAGATGCTGTGCTTATTTATTTTTACATAAAAACTTAAATCCTCAACACTTTTAGAGTTAACTGATGTTCTGGTTTTATAGTCATTAATGCTGAGAATCCTGCTTTGCAGAAGTACATGATACAAAATAATAGAAGTATGTGTAGGGCCATTTAAAAAATTCTGTTGTAACTCCATGCCAACATTTATTTAACAATTTTTTTATGAAACTCAAGTAAAAAATTCAAAAGTAACTTTTTATAAAAAATCAAACATTTTAACAAAATCCATTCAGAAACATACTAGTTTGATACATGCATGCTAAGGAAATATTAAAGTCTTGATTTTCCATAATGGAACTTTTGTGTTTATGGAGCATAAACTATTTTATGTGTCATACAGCTTCTGAAAATCACCACATCAGTAGTTCCAAATCTTGGCCAGGCTGCTTTGGGCAGTGTGTTGGAATCCCATGGGGTGATATCATGAACAGTGCAGAGGATTCTCAGTATGTTCAAGACTGAGGCTGTAGTGGTTCCCACAATCAACATAGCTGAACAGAATCAGCAACACGGTTGATTTTGAAATGAGTTTTGCTTGTTGCACATTTAGAAACCACTAAAATGTACTATATTCATACAACATTTAGTTATCTGATTCCATATGACAGTTGTGACCTCTAGTTTAAGGAGCTATGCTTTCTGACCCTATCTGCAGGGGTGGGAGAGCTGGCTCTGTCCCTCACCAACCGCAGCACTGGGTGAGGAGGCCTCATACCTTGGCTGGCAAAACAGTAGAGCTGGCCCTGGTGGGTGCAGGTGAGCTGGCACAAGGGCATGAAGCAAGAGAACTGCCTGACTCCTTTCTGCCTGGTGCAGTGGATGAGCTAGCTGGAGAACTTTTGTATCTGTTAGTTGCAAAAGTCTCGATGCCATAACACTGACTTCATTTGAAGGAATTTTCTTCTGGGTCACAAAACCAAACAGAGGCAGAGACAGAATTCAGCTTCAATAAGCCAACCTTTCACTAGTGCTAAAGTGAAGAAGATTGGAAAGAAATATTCTAATATTTATCTCAGGATAATCTACTTCCATACTAGACACAACAGATCGGCCACCGGTCATTTCATGACGCCCGGAGGACCTAGACTCATCAGCATCCCTCACAGAATGGAAGCTGAGTGGCAGTGGCAGGTGTGGAGGTGTGGTGCCAGAAATGGAAACGGGCAATTTCACGAGACTTCTCTAAAATATCACAGAGGTCTTCTGAGGATCTTCTAGAAATGCTGTCTTAAGAACAGAAGTTGGAGTAGAATATAAAATTCGTAAGATGTTTGAAGAGAATTGTTTGTATTTGCACTTTAACTGTACATTCCTTGTAGTAAAGAGTGGAAGATGTCCTTTGCCTGTCTCATTGCAGCACAAATGATGGTGCAGGGCTCGAGGGTATTAAGTGATGCTAATGCTATGTTCTGCTAATCTACATGGCACAATCAACTGTCCTAAAATCTAGAGGCATCAGATGTCATCCAGCTTATTCTGTTTAGTTATTCTGTGAGTTAGACATTTTGAAAAGGCAAGACACAAGTGCTTTATCTCTATTTCCTGATGTTTTGGTTTGTAGGTGTCATGACAAGGATGGCTAAAGGTGACCCAACACATATTGCTCCTTCACTTTTTTGCATAGTGTCTGGATTGTGATGGCCGAGAGTGGACTTGTTGTCTTGATACAGCCTCTCGAGAATGATGACTGGAAAACAGTCCGTTTGTTTTATGCAGTGCCTTGGGACTCATAGAACAAGAGAGCAATTCTGAGCTTCATGGGCTTTGATACTCTGCCTTGCTAGACTTAATAAGGTCAAGGGGTGGGCACTGCACATACTGCTGTAGGAGCCTAAAGGATTTGAGGCCATGGTCTAAGACAATGCATCCTGGAAAATCTCCCCCTGACTTTGATGTCTTTATTGTCATGGTATTAAAGCTTGCTTACATTTTAATCTTGTAAGACAATGATTGTGGATTTTAAAAGCACTATAATTTAGATTCTGTTGCTTTTATTTGCCTTTCTGAAAGAACAACTCTTTAATTTGTGTTCCCCTTTTTTCTTTGTCAGTTCTGCCTGGAGTGTCAGTCTTACTGACATTTTTTATGAACCAGGTCTTCGTTTTATGTATTTTCTGTATTGTCTTCCTGCCTTTCCGTATTGGTTCTAGTTAGCTTATTATTTCACTTTCTCTGATTGTCCTGGATTTTTGTTTTCTATGTAGGATATTGAAGAAGGAGATTACATTATGCCCGGAAACTTTTCCTGTTTGCTAATACATGTACTTATTACTATCCATTTCTTTCCAGAATTATAGTAGTGTTTAACTAATTTTAGAATGTGTTAAAATTTTCAGTGGGTTCAATGCCTTTGTGACTTTACTTTCAACCTAAAAAAATTTTAAAGTATGTTATGTATTGGGCAATATTTTTGCTGTATTTTTGTTATTGAATTTTTTTAAATCTATTTTTTCTTTTATTATTTTTTTTATTAATTTATAAAAATTTCCACTTCTGCCCCTCCTCCCAATACCCTCCCACTTCCCCCACTCCCTCTGCTCCTCCCTCTCCAGTCCTAAGAGCAGTCAGGGTTTCCTGCCCTGTGGGAAGTTCAAGTTCCTCCCCCCTCCCTCCAGGTCTAGGAAGGTGAGCATCCAAACAGACCAGGTTCCCAAAAAGCCAGTACACGCAGACGAAGCAAGTCCCAGTGCCATTATCAATGGCTTCTCAGACAGTCCCCATGTCAGCCACATTCAGAGCATCTGGTTTGATCACATGCTCGTTCAGTCCCAGTCCAGCTGGCCTTGGTGAACCCTCATTAGATCAGTCCCCTTGTATCAGTGGGTGAACGCACCCCTCGCGGTCCTGACTTCCTTGTTCATGTTCTCCCTCCTTCTGCTACTCATTTGGACCTTGGGGGCTCAGTCCAGTGCTCCAGTGTGGGTCTCTGTCTCTATCTCCATCCATCGTTGGATGAAGGTTCCTTCTGATCCTGCCTTCCTTGCTCACGTTCTCCCTCCATCTGCTTCTCATTTGGACCTAGGGAGTTAAGTCCAGTGTTCCAATGTGGGTCTCTGTCTCTATCTCCATCCATCGCCAGATGAAGGTTCTATGGTGATATGCAAAATATTTGTCAGTATGGTTATGGGCCAAGATTTTTGCTTTGTTTATTTTATGTCCACAGAGTACAATTTTGAATGGTTTAGTCTGTGGTGTGTCCTGTGGAGATGTAGTCTATAGTCACTCAAAAAGAATGCTTCTTTCATTGATTTAGAATACAGAGTTCGATAACTTTTGCTTAAACACTACTTCTTCCTCAATGTTATGGACATTTCTAAATTTCTCTCTGAAATATTACTTTCTTCTTTTCATAGTTAATTTGACTCACACTAATTTTTGAACAATTTTAGAATGACTTGTGTATGTGTATCTTAAAATTTCAGTGTTTTTCAGATGCAGAATGAGGCTTGTTTGGGATGCCATTAATAGTCTTCTGGTGTACCACACTCAACTTGTTCCTGACAGAGATGACTCTTGCTTAACACTATTGAAGACTGGAGACATTAACACAGTTGTACATATGCCATGCCTAGCTTGTCAGACTGGAATTAGATGTTGAAATACATCCAAAGTAATTGCATTGTATATGTATATTATTGGAACCTTCTAGTTCTAAAGGACCTCAGCAATCCATAATGTCATTTCTTACACATTTCAAGACCTAAGCTAGGTGATAATGCATGTATTGCTTAAGAACTTGCACTATGAGATGTAGTAACCAAGAACGTGCAAGAAACTAGAAGTGTTGAGGTGGGATTAATGCAAACTGACCAGGAATAAAGGAAGTATACGGATAATCTATGTAGAGATGATGGGCCTTTAACTCTAAGACTCACAATGTATAATGTTCTGTATTCATTACTTTAAATTATTTGTATTTGAGTGGTGGGTTGAATATGTGGTAATTTTATTCCCCAATAGTATTTACCTTTATATCTTTCAATACCCATAATTGATAGAACTGGTACATTAAATTTATTGCATACAAACAGCTGGCATGTTATATGGCTAGTTATATGACTGCTCCTCAAGGTTAATTCTCTCCTTAGTGGAGAATTTTTGATGCCACTAATTTAAAATTCTTGTGCCTTTCACTTTGGGTTGAAGGTAGATCTGCTTAACTTAAAGACTAAGTCACTGAATCCTAAGACATAGGTCCTACCTCTGTTTCTGATTTCATGTGTCAGCTATAGAATCTCAACAGACTTATTCACATAAAAGCATTGAATAGCTAATATGTTGACTCTTTCCATTTCTTTTTTTTTCTTTAATATTTATTTATATTTATTATGTATACAATATTCTGTCTGTGTGTATGCCTGCAGGCCAGAAGAGGGCACCAGACCCCATTACAGATGGTTGTGAGCCACCATGTGGTTGCTGGGAATTGAACTCAGGACCTTTGGAAGAGCAGGCAATGCTCTTAACCTCTGAGCCATCTCTCCAGCCCCTCCATTTCTTTTAATATATTTATGATAGAAAAGTTTTGTTTAATGGCTCAAAATGAATATATATATACATACATATATATATATATAGTTATTAGTACTACATGAATTTATCAGGCACACAATAAACAGCTTATTGAAGACAGTTCTAGCTTGCAACTATTGTCATGATATAATTATTAATTCTATCCTGCTGACTCAATAAGTCTCAAGTGAAGAGAACAAAATTGTATTGTCACTTGATCACTATACCTTGTGTGTTGTGGTGTGTGTGTGTGTGTGACAGTTGTGCATATATTGGTCACTTGTATGTTGTGTATGTGTATATGGCATGTGTATTATTAATGTGAGGGGTGCTATATTTGTCTGTGCACAAATATGGGAGCATATATTGTGTATATGTGGTGTGTATGGTGTGTGTATACATGTGGCATGGGATATGTGTGGTGTTTGTGTATGTGTATATATATGCATTTGAAGTTATGTGTGCATTAGTATATGTGTGGTATATGTGTATGGTATTTTGTGTATGTGTATGTAGAGGGGTAGTGTGTGCGTGTGCACTGTTGTTTTTTTTTTTTTTTGACCACCATAGATCCTATGATAAAGTAGCTACCATCTGGGTAAGGAAACTTATCATAAGCTTTGGATCACTATAACACTGAAGCTTACCATGCAAAATGTTACCACTCTGATTACTTGACAGGTGTGTATAAATGAGAAAACAGAGTTTTGTGAAAGCACACTTCAATGGGAGATTCTCAAGAACCCGTTTCTTTCTCATAATGTCCAAGTAAAATGGAATATGAGACAACATCCATATTCTTTCAAAATCAACGTGGCTTTCTTTTTCTCCGCCAGGGAACGAACCCAGGGCCTTCTGTATCCTAGACTATCACTCTTCTATGGCGTTGTACCCCCAACCTCACAACAATATTCTTAATTGCCTCTGTGTACGCAAGGATCAGGAACCCTGCACACAGTGTAGAGAGCCCAGGAAGCAATTTTCGAAGGGGGCTGTGAAAGTGCACAATAAATGCACAGTATTTCACAAGAAAAGAGGAACACTGAAAGACCGCGTTAAAACCATGCAGAACAGCAAGACGTCCACTTTCCAAATGCATTGAGCAATAACTGCACCAGGACTGATAAATGCCTCGGGACTAATAATAACTGTACCTTCAAAGAGACAAACTGAAATGCTGTTTTGAGTTCTCTGGAATGAATGTGATGTGATGTGACAATATTTGCCATTTCTGTTGGTGACGAAGTCATAAGTCCTGCTGAAGTTCAAGTGCTTATTAGTAGTCTATAATAGAATGAAATGCTAAATTACAGCTAGAGGGTAGCAAAAGTAAGGAGGAAATATTTTTGCACCCAAAGTTTTAAGCTTTTTTGAAAATTTATTAAAAAGTTATAAAATAGGGGCTGTAGAGATGGCTTGCTTCTTGGTTAAGAGCATGCACTGCTATTGCAGATGATCCAAATTCAGATCCAAATTCAGGTGTCTCCGTGCTGCCTTCAACTTCAGTTCCCAAGATCTGGCGTCCTATTCTGACTTCCATGGACACCTGAACTCATGTACACATACCTATACACAGACACACAAAAGTGTTAAAAAGCAAAACAAATCTTTTAAAAAAATGTGCAATGTCCCCTCCTTGTGAGGGAAGGGGACATAGATTACAGATCCTAATTAAAGCATCCTTGCTAGAAAATGTTTCCATGACTGTTGTAAGGAGGCTGCTTGTTTGTTTCCCCAGCCGTCCAGACTCCTGAAATAACCACACAGAAAACTCCTGAAATAACCACACAGAAAATGTATTATTAGCTAACTTTTACATCTTAATTTAACCCATTTCTATTAATCTGTGTATCGCCACAAGGCTGTGACTTATAGGGCAAAGTTCTGGTGTCTGTCTCCGGCGGAACTACATGGCTTCTCTCTGACTCTTCCCTACTTCTTCCTGCATTCAGCCAAGCTTTCCCTGCCTAAGTTCTACCTTGCTATAGGCCAAGCCAGTTTCTTTATTCATCAACCAATAAAAACAACGCGTCAACAGAAGGACCTCCCACATCACATGACAGGCTGGGAACATAGCTCTTTGATAGAGTTATTGTTTTGCTTGGCCATTTAATGGATTATTAGTTCACAACTGCTTTTTTTTTAAACTTTATATGCATCTTTCTTTTTCTCAGGGTCAGTGGTACATCCAGAGTGAGTAGTAACCACACTGTCCTGCATTGGGAGAATATTCTGAACTCCAAAAGAACAGAGTATAACAAGGATGAATGTCTATGATGGTAAAACCAGAGCCTGTTCTGAGCGCCCAAATCCAGTCAAAGAGTAGGAGGAGTGAGAATATGAGCAAAGAGGTCACAACCATGATAGGGATACCCACTGAAACAGGGAGCAGAAGGAAAGGATGGAGTGGGAACTGGATTTGACATGTAAAATGAGAAAAAAATAGCTTTAAAAATAAATTTAAGAAAATACTAGAGCTAAGCTCCATTGTTGCATGAGTTCTAATTGGTCTTTATAATAAAAACTCAGAGTCAGATAGTAAAATGCTGAAAAATCAGAGAGACAAAGAAGCGAGCCACGGACAACTCTTACTTTGCTAACTCCTCCGCTGAAAAATACCTAAACTTGTAGTGATATTTCATTTGTATCTTAATAAATAAATCTTTCCTGAGGATCAAGGGTAAAATAGCGCTACTGTTCAGCCTTACAGACCAGGCAGTGGTGATACACACCTATAATCCCAGTAGCCACACTAATTTGACACCGAAATGGTGGTAGTGGTATATACCTTTAATTTCAGCCCTAAAGAGGAATATAAAATGGGAAGAGACTACACACCTTTAAACCAGTCCTAGCTCTCACACACAGTCTCATTCTGAGATTCCTGGAGGCAGGATCACCATTTCAGACTGAGGTAGAGGTAAGAGACAATGGCTGGCTGATTTGCTGTTCTGACCTTCAGGTTGAACCCCAGTATCTGCCTCTGGGTTTTTATTAATCGTGCTGCACAAGCTCCCATCTCTTCCTGCCTTATAGTCCGCTCTCTGCCCAGCCATATCACTTCTTGTCTGTCTGTACAGACCGTCTTCAGACCTCTAAGGTTAACTAGGGGCTAGCTCCACCCTCTGATCTTTAGGCAAACTTTATTTGAAAGGGCAGATATAAAATATCAGCACACCCCGCAGGAAATGTGGGATTAAGATAGAGGCTAGGAATCCGGGAGCACACACTTATGAACTGGAAAGTGAAGCCTAACCAGATACCTGGTGTCAGTGGGTGTGGCTAGGGCTCTTCAAGGCTCATCCTGATTGGCTCCTGAAGACAGATGCACTGTGGGAAGAAACATTGTAAAGCAGATTTATGCAGTCCTCTCGTCACTTTCTTCAGCCTAAACCAGTGGGAGTCAGGCTGCTGTCTTTTCTATTTTCTCAGAATGTAGTTTATACTGGACCAGAGGTGAGACTGAGAATCAGGAAATCACTAACTCTACTGGTTACTGTCCTGCTGGCTCTTCCTACTGGGCCATCTTCCCAGACTTTCTCATAAATGCAATCTTCTCTGAGATGGGGGAGTCTGGCCAGGGCGTGTGCTCCACAGCTCTGTATCATTCAGCTCTCCACCTCCCCCAGCACCCCAAAGTCGAGACACGAGTGTTCCAGCCACAGCTTCATATAATTCTCCAGTGGATATTCCGCTTACTGTTCCCGGGCCAGGCTGAACTACCAGACAAGAAAGGAAGAGTTGCAGGTCCGCCATGACGAATCTCCTCTGTCACAGACCTTTGTAAGATGTCTACAGTCTGCTGATTGTTCCTCAGTCGCATGCGTTTTAAAAAGACAAAAAGAAAAAAGAAAGAAAGAACAAAAAGTGCCAGCACAATTTTTCCACTTTAAATATTTATCTTACTATTTTTGAAATTCTAATATAATTATACCATTTCCCTCTTCCCTTTCTTTGGAGAAAGGAAATTTCCTCCAAGCCCTCTCATGCACCCATCTCTTCTTTCTCTTCTCTTCTCTTCTCTTCTCTTCTCTTCTCTTCTCTTCTCTTCTCAAATCCATGGCCTCTTTTTCATTTTTCCCTCTTTTTCTTTAATTGTTATTGCACAATTGTATATGTTAGTGCACAATTGTATATGTATTATGTACATATACAAACATATATACATATATATGAATAAATACTATAATATTGCCTAATCAGTCTTTAAAAATGTTACCCGTATGTATATGATCTCTGAAGTCACCTTGCCTATTATGTGATCTTAGGGGACTTTGCTTTGAGTAGCTGGGGCAAGAATGGCCTGAAGCCATTTGGGCAATGAGATTAGGTGTGTCAGGGCAGAAGGGTCCGGTAACTAGTACACTCCTGACACTTGATCCCTGGGTTTCCTCAGGCTTGTGTATAATGCCTGAGGGCAGAAGGAGCCTTGTTCTCAGGCATTCCGAAGAAAATGGATCAGGTTAAAAGGAGTCGCTAGTTGCCGATAAATTTCAGCTCATCATTGTTGATTTTTGACTAAAACCATCTCTCCAGCCAAGCAGGTAGACAGAGGTGAACTTATCAGACATGATTTTTATCAGAACCCACCATGAGGCAGCCGCAGTCACCGCGGGACCCCGGTGCCTATGATTGACTCCGCCACACTGGCCGAGAGAGCTCTTATTCCAAGGAAGATCTTCTTCTTTTCAGATGGCATTGAGTCTGGACTGATTTTGATAGCCAGTTTCAGTCAAGACTCGTAAAGTTATTGCACATTTAAAACCGCCAGTGTGAGAATCACTTTCCCCCTCTTTTCTTTCAGCATTTCACAGGACTGCAAGGTTACAGAAAGGTCTAATCAATTGTCAAACTCTTTTATCACCGAGAAGGTGGTAAGGAAAAAAAAAAAGAAAAAGAAAAGGAAAAAGAAAAAAAAAACCTAACTGCCCTACTGTAGGGGGTTCTTTGACTACACGGCACCCTTTCCACACACAATGCTGCCGTGATTAATGTCCTCCACCTCAGACCTTGTTAAAGCCTGTTCTCTCAGGCAGCCTGGCGGAGCACAGTCAGAGCAGGGCCGAGGTTGCATAAATCAACGCGTTCTCACAGCCCCCAGGATATCCATTATAGATGCCAGCTGGATGGCTGGAAGATAGAGAAAAATGAATATTGTATCCTGTGGCCTTTTGCCTCTAATGACCACTTTTCAACATTTTTGAAGGCATGATTAAATTTTGATAACTGGGGAAGTCACTCTGAGCAGGCTGAAATAGAGATAAATTGACGGAGGGTCTGACATCTCAGTGGAGAGCAGGCAACTAATTAGTGTGTGAAGCGCGCTCTGAAAGAGATGTAAAAGGGAGGCAGGTTTAATCAGAGGAGCTGCCGAGGGTACCGGAATAGTCGGGGATAATTGCGGCCTAGGTAGAAATCACAGGCTCGATGAGCGGCTTTTTCGGTCGGTGTGATTGGCAGTCGCTGACCTAGTGGCCGGCACCCTTGAACCCTTACAACAGTTACAGCCTTGTCAGAGCAATTTGCTTGCAGCACTCTGTGACCAGTTATTTGAGCTGCCGAGCTGGGACAGCCAATTTGAAAGGGCGCTCTGCTCCCCTGGCTGGCAGAGCTGGGCGGAACTGCCTCATTACTTTTGATGACTCTGCTTTTGAACCCCGGCGCCCTTCCTCGCCCCGAAACCCTCTAGTCGCCCACTCACACGCAGGCGCTCCAGGGACAGCTTCTGCAAAGATCCTGGTGTCAGGGTCCTGGTGCTTTCCTTTGGGGAGCTGTGATCCCAGGCATGACGTGATGAATGGGAATTAGGTGGAAGAGAAAGCAAGGGTGGCTGGGGTAGAGAGGCCTGCTCCTATGAAGCCTGCCTGTGGTTGCCTGTTTTTTTCATGCACAAAGCAACTGGGCAAAGCTCAAGTGAGTACCGGGGTTTCTTCTTTCCTCCTTGATACCTGGGAACTCAGAGGAATCCTCTCTCAGGACCATCTCCCTACTCTCAGACCTTATCCTGACCCTCGGAGATGTATTCCATCTTTTCAGAGACCTACTTTGGCAGATTCTGATTGCAGAGAAAAGGGACTTTTCTTTCTTGAATTCCTATTTTGGAAGCTAACCCCCTCCACATCCTTCCAACGCATTAACAACCAATAAGCGGCTTTTTTCCCCCTTTTATTATTTGTGGGGAATAAGAGACCAGACTGGAACAACCCGGAGCACACAGAGGGATGGGTGGGAAAGAGTCAGGGAACTGGAGAGTAGGACTTATGCTCCCAAAGAAGGTAAATTAATGTTCCCCCTCTCTGTCACCCCTCCTTCTCCCCCTTCACCCGCCGGCCCTTTTCATTCCCAGCTTACCTCTCTTCCCAATATTATCAGTCATCCTGGACTGGAATAATGCCCCAAACCAGAATACCTGATGCGATTTGTTTTTGAAATGACAGTTGGTGCTTTAAAAGAAGCCTTTAGCTAGCACAGACTATTTTTCAATTTGTTTTGTTTCCTTTTAAAAATTTAATGATATTTTTTCTCAGCATGAGGACGAAGCTGGCTGTTTCTCAGAAGACTTGCATTGGTTCTTCTGTGGGTGTTGTCTGGAGTAGCAACAGGAGCCCTGTGACTCCCTGCTTGATGAGCATGGGCGTGGTCTCAAATTATGCTCATGTGGCTGAACCAACTTACATCATTCTATGTGTATAGGATGATCAGTCCTAGATTATGAAGTTTTATGTTCTCAGAGAATGGCTGCTTTAGGTTAAAATTAGGCAATATTTTCCAGTTCTTGGGCCAAAGGATTCCTAGGCAGCTGGAAGTCAGGGGCACCTGTGTTCTTATCTAAATTGTACCTAACTCTTCTTAGCACACCCCCTAGGAAGCTGTCCCTACCACTCCCCCCCCCCCCCAAAGCATGCATTGCTTACCATGCCCTTCTTTTTAAATACCTGAATCAGGAAATGTAACCTATGATGAGGAGGACAAAAGATGACATTGTCTAGATGGAAAGTTGCCCCAACTCTCAGACAAATAATTATAAGGCACTGTAATCAGTCAAGCAATAAGAAGCCCCAGGAATGCCATGTAAACACTGCAGTAGGAATCAGAATTCTGCCATGCTATCATCCTTCTGCCTCTAAAGAATTAATAAAAGGTTACCAGACCTAGGCGGGATGGCAGTGGCTTTTTGCGAAAGGGCATGCTGTGCTCAGGGAGGACCTAGGTATGGCTGGGTACACTGAAGAACAACACCTGAGTGAAGGTGGCAGCCAAATTTCAAACATCTTGTGTGATTGCATCCAGTCATACCCCCAAACTTGTGTGATAGGTGTCACACAGTGGATGCTTGCTAAATGTTTGTTTAATGAGTCACTGGAGAAAGAAGTTAATGAAGGAACTAGGTAATAGCAGGAAACCTTTTTATGAGAAGAAAAGGAAAATAAAGAGTATAGGGTAAATAGGGTCTAAGGAGGAGAAAGGTGGAAAGGGGACCGACTATAAATGATAAGATGTCCAGAGGAAACGGTAAGGAAAGGAAAGTGGTAGGATCCAAACTTATGTGTCCTCAAGAATATAAAGGAGGTTGAGAGAGCTGGCTCAGTAATTAAGATCACTGGCTGCTCTTAACAGAGAATCCAGGTTCCCCTCCCGGCACCCACTTACTGGCTCACAACTCTCTAAGTCTAGTTTCAGGGAATCTGGTACCATCTTCTCAAGTCCATGGGCACTGCACAGTACACATACACACATGGTACGCATGATACATAGACATACACAGAAGCAAAATGCTCATTCACATAAAATAAAAAAATTAAAAATAATATAAAGAGCTTTTACTCTAAATACAGTGTTGGATTGAAGTCATGTCCTTACCTGGATGTAGAGATGAGCTGAGGGAGAGGAACAGGAAATGCCTCTAGGGTGGTGTTTGCACACAAGACTGACTTAGCTAGACGGAGTTGTGAGGAAGAGCTAAAGCCAAGGATGAGGGATCTCTAATGAGATCCCACTCATTAGCATTTCTAAACACACCACTGTGGCCTGATGAATCTTTTCATCTTACATGTGTTCTTCAATTATATACTATAAAATCAGGCAAATGTAGAAGTTTTCCTTTTGAGATTTAATACAGTGATTTCAAGTTCTGTTCTATTGTGTAAAATGTTGACTTGTCTAGGTAATCACTAAATTATGCAGATTATTAGATGGATAATAATTTATTGAAAGTAATACAAAATGAGTATCATGTTGTCAATAATAGGTAAATCATATGGTACAACATTCACTTCTCTTTAAAAGTATTATTTACTACACATTGATTTAAATACTTTACAAGATTAATTGATTAATCATTCTTTCTTAATTTACCACAAGGATTACATATGATTTGCAATATAAACTGTGGGGTCAAAGAGTAGCAGAACTCAGATTAGAGCATAAACTTCCTGTCAGAGTCCTTTATCCCAAACCTGCAACCTGGCTTCTTCTGCTAAACTGCCCTACATGACTTTCAAACAGTTATAGAAGGAAGTGGCTTATTCTGGAGGGTAAGCATATACCAATGGTGGTCTTATATACTGAAAAAATGCTGAATGTTTTGCAGATATAATGTGTGAGACCCTCTAATGAAGACGTTCCATTGATCTTTTGCAAGTATCAAGAGATCTATTAACCCTTTCCGGATGCCCTGGAACACTGGAGTTAGCACAAGAACTCTGGAGACTCTAGAGAAACCTAGTATTAGAATGGGAAATGCTGGAGCCAGTTACCTGAGGTCCACCTGACCTTTCATTTTTGAGGAATGTTGGGAGTACACTTTGCATCTTTTTTTTTTATATTGTCTCCATTTTCTCACCTGAAAAATGGGGGTAATGGCTATCTGTGCCTTAGAGGGTCCTGGCAATGCTTGAGTTTGTGTACACAATAAGTGGTCAATAAATAGCACCATTTATGTATCTATTAAGAACACCCAAGAAATATACCCACCATCGCTCCTGTGTTAGGGTTCTTTAAAGGAACAGAACTGATAGAATCAATATATACTAAAAGTACATTTATTAGATTGACTTACACACTATAGACAAGACAGTTCAACAATGAAGAGTTATCTCAAACCAAAGAGACTGAGACCCAGGTAGTTACTTAGTCCATGAAGCTAGGCGCCTCCACAGTCCCAGCCTGGTACTAAAGTCTTAGATGATTCCTGGAGAGCAGCTGGTATTCAGTCCTTGCTGGAATCCCAAAGAGCACTTTCTAATATCAGTAAAGGAATCTACAACAACAGTGAACAGGGTAGATGAATTCATCAAGAGTGAAGACAATCGAGCTAAACAGGTGCCACCCACATTTATGTGTGGGATGATGTTCTTTCTACAACAGTTAAGGCGATCTAAACAATCTTCAACAAATATGCCCATAGGCCAACTTGATGTAGAAAATAACACCCTGAGGCTCTCTTGGGAGATGATTCTAGATTGTGCCGAGAATAATTAAAATTTACCTTCACAAGCCTCTATGAATGCCCCTGTTCCTCCTGTCCCCTTCTACTGCCAGACACTATTGACACAGCAAAGGTATGGGAGGGTGCATGACCTTCTCTTTAAATATAACTCTTTCTGGAGGTACTCACATAGTACTTGTCACCTGATAGTTCCTCTTTCTCAGTTATGGCATGTCCTTGAAGTAGAAAACCACAAACAGTGACTGGTCTATGAAACATTTGCCAAGTACTTGACTGTTCTGGTCTTTAGAAAACTTACATGCACTTTGCTATTTGAAAACTGTACAGTATGCTTCCTAGTGAATGACTCTCTGAGTTGCTGATATTTTATTCTATTTCTCAATGAGACTCCTCATACTCCAAATTAAAGGGACCACATAGTTTGACTCCATCTTTAGTCCACTCATGATTGACTTTCTCCTCCTCCTCCTCCTTCTCCTTCTTGAGTTTGATAATGCTTAAGTTATATGTTCACAGCAAATTGCCCAAATAATGTCCCCAAAGTAGGGCAATGAGAGCTTCCTGCCCCCAGTAGAAGTGACACACATATGTATATATATATATGTGTGTGTGTGTGTGTGTGTGTGTGTGTGTGTATGTAAATGAGGCCAATGATGTATGTATATATATATATATGGCCTAATTTACAATGATGAAAGCATTGAAAGCATGATGAACAAAAAGGAAAGCTTGGCCTGTTTTACTACCTAGGCCCTATATTGCCTGGAGCTAATCTCTGCCCTTAAAACACATTAAGACATTATGAACACACACTTCTCTAACTTACATGTATGTATACTCATAACCACCAAGGAAATCAAGACATAGAACCATTTTTTAAGATGTAGAAGAATACTTCCTGCTCTTCTCTGACAATACTTGCCTACTCATATTAGAGGTTACTTTCTTTAACTTAGCCTGGTCTTCATAAACCATCTACACATAAAACCCTATAGCATGCACTTTTGCAAACCAGATTTTAAAAACTTATACAAGTGAAATTCACCCAAGTTGTATATAACAGTATTTTATTTTGCTTTGATGTATTATTATTTATATGTTTATGCAGCAATTTATTTACTCACTCATATTTTGATGAGCATCAAATTGTTCCATTGTTCAACTACTATGAAAAACATCAATAGAAGTTCTTACATCTCATTTTTTAATGAATACATATAGTGGTTGAGCTATTGAGGCAGAGAGCACAGGGCAAAATTTAGATTTGGTAGTTACTATGCTTCCATTTTATGAAATTACTGTGCCAATCCGATGAATTTCTATTTATTTAATTATTCTTAGTAACTTAGAAGTTATCCAGAAATCCACCAGTGAACAAAGTCATGTGCCAGTCCTACTTTACAGATGAAGAGATTGATTCCAAGGAGAACTGGTACTCATGTGTAGTATGTAGTTAGAATAGTTAGAAAACACCATAGACAAGAGACCCAGACACTCTGAAATACTTCCTTCCTCCCTTCTTTCCTTCTTTCCTTCCTTCCAATAACAATATGATGTAAAGGTGATTTTCATGATTTTGGTCATTATGTACAACTTCTGCCTGATATAGTAATATAACATGATCACAGGCATGTTTTTACAAAAATATTTGAGTAAATACTTGGTGTCATTTGTAACTAATAGATAACATTTTTTTGGAGGCAACAGATGTCATCTAAAAGAAGGTGAGAGTTTTCCTTGAACATTATCATTGCACATAAATATCAACAACACTCATAATAAAAGTCACAGAGTTAGTGTGTGAATTTTTAAATTAATTTTATAGCTTCCCACTAACTTGATAAAATGAAATTCTTAAGAGAATGTTGAATATATTTGGTACTTGTATATTCTTACCTAGTTTCCAATAATTAAGTAAACCATTAACATTAAGCATATTTGGTTAGATGGTTGGTGGTAAAAATAAAAACTGACATCCTGTGGATTTCTTTCTTCTTTTTTTATAGTAGGATAAAGAGTTTATTTGGATTTACAGTTCTAAAAAGTTAGAATTCATGTCAGAATGAAGGTATGGTGGCAGGAACAGGGAGCTGTATGCTCACATCTTTAACCACAGGCAGCTAGAGCAAACTGAGAGTAGGCCAAAGCCTTAAGCCCTTAAAGCTCACCCTTGGTGACAAACTTCCTCCATTACAAACATCCCAAACACTGCCACAAACTGGTGACCAAGGCAAAATGTCTAAGATTATGGGTGATGGGTGACACCTCATAAAAATTACCACAGGGATAGAAGATTTCTTTTTCTTATAGCTGTAATTTTTCCTTTTAAAATGTATGATTAACCACTATCACTTCGTTTTTCCTTTTGTTGAAATTAGATTTTTTTTTCTCACTCAATACTGATTGTGATTTTCCCTCCCTCTACCTGGCCCCTTAATTTCAACCCACCTCTCTTCCCATTCAGATTCACTCCATTTCTGTCTCTCATTAGAAAATAAAACAAAAAAAAACTTCTAAGAGAATATAATATAATAATATAATATAATATAATAGAACAAAACAGATGAACAGAAGGAAAAGAGCCGAAGAGAAGGCACAAAAAACCCAGAGTCTCAGTTGTTCATACACTCAGGAGTACCATAAAAACACTAAATTGGAAGCCATAATATTTACTCCAATGACCTGATGCAAACCCATGCAGACCCTGTGCATGTTGTCCCAGTCTCTGTGAGTTCATAGGAGCTTGGATCATGTTGATTTAGAAGACCTTGTGCTCTAGGCTCTTATACTCTGCCTCCTTTTCTACAGGGTTCCTAAAGCTTTAAGGGGAGGAGTATGATGGAGACATCCTGTTTAAGGGTGAATGTGCCAAGTCTTCTCACTCTCTGCATAGTATCTGGCTGTAGGACTCTTTATTTGTTTTCATAACTGCAGGAGGAAGCTTCTCTAATGAGCGCAGAGATCTATGAGTATAGCAGAATGTCACTAGGAATCATTTATTGCTACATTTTTTGGTATAAAAACAGTAGTATTTGGTTTTACCCTGGGCTGCTCTCATGTTCTTGATCACCAAAACAACAACCACAAAAAAATATCAAGTATGGATTCCATGTCATGGATTGGGCCGTAAATCAAATCATATATTCATTGTCCTAGCATATTCTGCAGGCAGGACACCACTGTAGATGAAAAAGTTTGTTTCTGGCTTGCTGTTTATGATTCTGTTTTGATAGTCTGTAGAGTATCTTCTTGTACCAAAGATACTAGAAAATAGGGGTGAAGATCATATGAAGACACCAGCTTAATTTTTTTATGTTCAAGAAGTTGTGTAGCTGTTGCCTTCTGCAATGGGTCTTTACCATCAGTTTCTGGGGAGCAACCTATAATCTTGGCAACAGCCTGGGTTGTTTAGGGATCCCCAAGGGACCCATTTGGTCAGCTACTCAAATAGACATAAACCAATCTCTGTACTAGGAGCTTCATTTGGTAACAAGAAATGGCCAGTGGGTTTCTGTCTTTCCCTTTATTTGATGATTTTGTTTAGATTGCCTTCATATATGTTATGAATATTCTAGTGTATTAGGCTTTTTTAATTATTTTTTATTGATTTTTATTGAGCTCTACATTTTTCTCTGCTCCCCTCCCTGCCTCTTTCCTCCTCCTTCAACCCTCTCCCAAGGCCCCCATGCTTCCAATTTATTGAGGAGATCTTGTCTTTTTCTACTTCCCATGTAGATTAGATCTATGTAAGTCTCTCTTAGTGTCCTAATTGTTGTCTAAGTTCTCTGAGACTGTGGTTTATAGGTTGGTTAAATACAACCCCAGCAGTACAGACACTGAGAGAAACAATTAATAAATGGGACCTCCTGAAATTGAAAAGCTTCTGTAAGGCAAAGGACACGGTCAACAAGACAAAACAACAGCCTACAGTATGGGAAAAAAATATTCACTAACCCCACATCAGACAGAGGTCTGATCTTCAAAGTATACAAAGAACTTAAGAAATTGATCATCAAAAGAACACATAATCCAATTTAAAAAAAATGGAGTACAGGCCTAAACAGAGAACTCTCAACAGAGGAATCTAAAATGGCTGAAAGACACTTAAGGAAATGTTCAACATCCTTAGTCATCAGAGAAATGCAAATAAAAACAACTCTGAGATTCCATCTTACACCTGTAAGAATGACCAAGATCAAAAACACTGATGACAACTTATGTTGGAGAGGTTGTGGGGAAAAGGGAACACTTCTGTATTAGGTTTTCATATTATTCCTAGAGTGGTCTTTATTTTTAGTTGTCTCTTCTCACATTCCTGCCCTCCTCCCCCTCTCCTTTTCCCATCCCTATTTGATCCTCTCATTCTAGGTCCGCACTCATCCATAACTATCTATTCTACTTCCCCCATTTAATAAGATTTATTTGTCCTTCTTAGTCCTTTACCCTATTTAAGTAATGTGTGTGGTTGTATGGATTGTAGCCTGGTTAACACTGACTTAACAGCTATCCACATTTAAGTGAACACATATCGTATTTGTCTTTCTGGCTCTGGGATACCTCACTTAGGATGCTCTTTAGTTGTTCTATCAATTTACCTGCAAATCTCATGATGTCATTTATTTTAATGGCTAAGTAATATTCCATTGGGTAAATGTACCACATGTTTCTTTATCTACTCTTCTGTTGAGGGATATCTAGGTTGTTTCCAGTTTCTGGCTATTACAGACAGAGCAGCAGTGAACATGGATGGACAAGTGTCTCTGTGGGAGAGTGAAGTGTCTTTTGGTATATGCCCAAGAGTGGTATAGCTGGATCTTGAGGTAGAAGGATTCTGATCTCCCTGAGTAACTACCACATTGATTTTCATAGTGACTGTACAAGTTTTCACTTCCACCAGCAATGGATGAGTGTTCTCTTTGCTCCAAATCCTCATCAGCATGTGCTGTCACTTGTTTTATTGATCTTAGCCATTCTGAGAAGTGTAAGATGAAATCTCAAACAGTTTTGATTTGCATTTCCCAGGACACTAGGGAGATTGAATATTTCTTTAAATGCTTCTCAGTCATTTTAGTTTCCTCTTTTGAGAGTTCTGTTTAGATTTGTACCCCATTTTTAAAAATATATTATTTGTTTACTACTTGATTTTAGTTCTTTATCTATTTTAGACCTTATTTTTCTATAATATGTGTAGTATAGCTGATAAGAATCTTTTCTCATTCTGTAGCTTACCACTTTGTCCGAATGATGGTTTCCTTTCTATATACAAAAGATTTTCAGTTTCATGAGGTCCCATTTATCAATTAATTGTTGTTGTTAGTATCTGCACTAATGTTTCGGAAAGGCTTTTTTCCCCAATGAGTTCCAGGGTATGCCACACTTTCTTTTATATCAGATTCATTGTATCTGGTTTTCTGCTCAGGTCTTTGATCCATTTGGAGTTGAGGTTTTGTTTTTGTTTTGTTTTTTTTTTTTGCAAGGTGATAGATATGGATCTATTTGGATTTTTCTACATGCAGTTATCCGCTTTGACCAGCACTATTAGGTGAAGTGCTTTTCTCCTTTTCCAATATGTGTTTCTGAAAATACTTCT
Organism: Myodes glareolus; assembly: GCF_982192425.1. Lineage (NCBI taxonomy): Eukaryota > Metazoa > Chordata > Mammalia > Rodentia > Cricetidae > Myodes > Myodes glareolus. Next base: position 46,782,542 of record NC_142032.1, read on the forward strand.
CCTTCTCCTTCTTCTTTTCCTTCTCCTTCTCCTTCTCCTTCTTCTTCTTCTTTTCTTTTTTTTTTTAACCAGTCTGTGTTTTAGGTTGTGATTTCTTTAACACAAATCATGTGTTCATAGGTGTGTGGATTTATGTCTGGGTCTGCAGTTACATTTCACTGATCATTGTGTCTGTCTTTACACTAATGCCAAGCTGGATTTTCTGTTTGCTTGTTTGTTTTGTTTTGTTTTGTTTTTAACTATAGTCCTGCAGCACAACTTGACATTGGGGATGGTGACACCTCCAGCAGTTCATTTTTTATTCAGTATTGTTTGACTTATCTGGGATTTTTTCCCACATAAAGTTAAGAGTTATCATTTGAAGGTATATCAAGAATTGTGTTGGAATTTTGACGGGTATTGTATTGAGTCAGTAGATTGTTTTTGGTAGGATGGCCACTTTTACTATGGTAAGCCTCTTGATCTATAAACATGGAAAATTTTTCCAATTTCTAATATCTTCTTCAATTTCTTTCTTCAAAGACCTGAAGTTTCCATCATACAAGCCTTTCACTTGCTTGGTAATTTTATATTACTTAAGGAAACTGTGAAAGGTGTTATTTCCATGATTTTTTTTCTCAGACTGTTTATCATTTGTATATAAGAAAACTAGTTTTCATGAGTTAATTTTGTGTCCAGCTACCTTTCTGAAAGTGTTTATCTGCTATAAAAGTTTCCAGGTGTAATTTTCAGATCACACACACACACACACACATATATATATATATATTACATATATATATATATATATATATATTATATCATTTGAAAATAAAGATACTTTGACTTCTTCCTTGTCAATTTGTATCTGCATTGATTTCCTTCAGTTGTCTTATTGCTCTAGCTAAGATTTCAAGTACTATATGAGTAAGTATTAAGAGAGTAGACAACCTTTCCTTGTTCCTGACTTTAGTGGAATGGCTTTGAGTTTCTTTCCATTTAAGTTGATGTTGGCTATGGGCTTGCTATAAACTGCCTTTATTATGTTTAGGTATGTCCATCTTATCCCTAATCCCTCCTGGACTTTCATCATGAAGAAGTGCTGGATTTTTTTCAAAGGCCCCTTTTGCATCTAGTGAAATGATTCTGTGGGTTTTGTCTTTTAGTTTGCTTATATGATGGATTACACTATTTACCAATATATTGAACCACCATGGCATCTCTGAGATGAAGCCTATTTGTTCACAGTAGCTGATCTTTTTAATATTTTCTTGGATTTAAGGTAGTGGTGGGGAGGATAATTGGATTTGGAGAAGAAGGAGGATAGGTGAAGGTTGGCCTATTTGTTACCATGGTCCAAGTGGCCTCTGGGTTTCAAGGAGAGCCTGCTGGAGTGGAGGTGGGATAAAGTAAAGGAGCTGCGGAAAGGAAGTTTGGAGGGGAAGATCTGTGTGATCCATTGGAGATAAGTGCAGAGTGGAAAGGGAGGCCAGAGCGAGTTTCTGCTACAGAGTTGGTGAAAAGGCTGGAGGACTGGTTTTGCAGGAGCCAGGGGAGAGGTGAAGATTTGCAGTTAACCTACATGCCTCCCTGGCTGGAGTCTGTAATGATTTCTTTATGCAACAACCAATTTAAAAACACCCACTTATCAATGAGCAAATTAAGGGATGCTTGTACAGAATTCATTGGGACAAAAATGAGGAGGGAAACATGTGAAATTTTGGCCGAACATGTGCATTTTCCATTTCTGCCAAGGAACTTGCTGGCAAAGAGCTAAATGCCTGTTGGACATGGAGGCTGGCCTGTTGCCCAGTGCAACTGGCCCACACCTTGTTTGGCATCATAGATGGAAGATGTTGTGTGCTCACGGGGCCAATGGATGGTATTTCCACACAAGTCTTCTTGTAGTCACCTCCAAAGGTTTCTCTTCTTTCAAAAAGATAAACTGCACTTTTGATAAGCCAAGTATGGTCTAGGGATTAGTAGCAAAATATCAACAGGAAATGTGTTAGAAGTGTGAGGTGTCAGGCTCTACCCCAGATTTTCAAACTCTTTTTCTAGACCCCCAAATGACACCTGTACTCATTAAATCTTGAGATGCATTAATTTGTACATTCACCATCACGTCTTCATCCTGCCGTTATCCCTCAAGTGCCGCGACCACAGGCTCTACCCATGTCAGTCTTCAGAGAAACTGCAGCAAAGCTGGAAATCTCAAACCTTGAAACATATCCCACACCCAGGAACCAGTGTTCAGTCCCATTTTTCTGTGCCTGCACTGTAAGGAGGTTGCCTGTGAAAATCAGGCCAGAGTTGGAACTATCACTACATGTCACCCACTCATGATGACCAAGTGCTAGGTCTGCTTCACCTCATTTTCTGCATTGTCTGCTACCTGGAAGCAGAGGACTTCCCTTCAATATGGCAGCTGCAGCCTTAAGGTGAAAGAGGAAAACAGTCACCATTGTAATAATCAGGGTTTCCAGGGAAAGATTCTTGTGTAATAGGATAGAGGCATCCATACAAAAGGCATAGGGATAGAGAACTGGGAGATGGAAGATGCAATATGGTGGAAATGCGGTGCATAAAAACATTGCTCTTAAAGGAAATGGGTTTAAAAGACAGACAGAGAAAGTCGTTTCCAGATGAGATGCCCTGAAAAGTTAGATGTTTCTAAAGCAGTTAGTGTATTTTCCCCAAATGAGTAGGAAAAAAATGTTTGACCAAACCCCTTGCAATGATAATTACATGGGTGCCTGCCTACATTCCCTTTCTCATTATTTTCTGCAGGGTTAATTTTAACTGAGTATGAGTTTTCTCTATGACCTTTTCTCTCTTTTTCTGGTATTGCTTCTCACTTTGTGAATTCTGACTTTCCTGCTAGGTTGTACAGGAAAGACGTTTAGAAGGGAAAGCTGAGAAAAACAACGCATGTCCAGTAACCATGATGAATTGATTACTACCCTGGTGAGAAGGCTGTGCTCTTTATGCTAAACTATTTTAAAAATGGCTTTCAATGTAAGTTTTCAGAACTCTGTCCAGTCTCCTGGCATTTGAAATAGTATCAACAATTCAAGTGCAGCAATACTCAAGAATGACGAGTTCATGGGTAATTTGAATCACAAGATTTCAACAGCTCAGTGGAGCTGGGCTCCGAAGAGAACAGAGCAGGCAAAAGAAATGCCGACCATAACCATAATGAAGGCAATCAATCCATCATGGTGGCCAGCAAATAAGCCCGTGTTAAAATAGAGCTTTGTGCCTCCTGTCATGGTGACATATTCAATTAGGCAATATTCTATTATTATTTCTCAACTTTTGTGGTTTAACAAAAACATTATTGAAACAAGGAGAAATAATTCTAAACACAAGTGAAAGAAAACCCTTTGATTGGAAGGGTAATAATGTCTTTCACAACCCCTGACAAGTAAATTATGAACGGTGGCAGGAAACCTCTGTAGTGCAACAGTAGTTTAAAAATGTTCTGGCCATCGTGGAGGTGCTGGGGGCTTAGGAATATGTGTTGAACTGCTGAGAAGGAAGGAGATGACTTTATGTTCCTTTGAAGGCTGATGGCTTTTAGAGCAGAGTGAGTCAGGTTAGGACACAGTTCTTCCCAGAGGAGACCTTTATGAATAGTCTTCTTCCAACTCTTCTCTGAGGCTGCAAGAAGGGGCAGGTGATTTAAACATCCTGTGCTTTACTTCCTAACTGACATTTTCCAGTGACTCATTTTAAACCTGGGACAGTTTACCAAGCTATTGTCCCCAAATTAGGTGAGTTTGTACTTCATTTCCTGGAAGACAGAACTCAATATTGTGTGCAGCAGCATCTGAACTTGAAAATGCTGAGAATGGTTTGCACAGAAGACAGGCCTAAGGTCACATGTACCATTTCTGGTACTTTCCTGACAAAAACAGGAAGCTCAGACTTCAAGGTTTTTTGATCTCAAGGGTTGTTGATCTGCAAATAATGCAAAGGAATAATACTCTTTTGGAAATGAATATGACAGTTTCTCAGAAAATTGGGAACCAATCTACCTCAAGATTCAGCAATACCACTCTTGGGCATATACCCAAAGGATACTCAATCATGCCACAAGGTCACTTGCTCAAATATGCCCACAGCAGCATTATTTGTAATAGCCAGAACCTGAAAACAACCTATATGCCCCTCAGCAGAAGAATGGATAATGAAAATGTGGTAAAAAGCAATGACATCCTGAAATTCGCAGGCAAATGGATAGAACTGGTAAAAGCCTGATTGACATAACCCAGACTTATAATGTCCTCAATTATAAGTTGATATTAATTATATGTAAAGCAAAGAATAACCAGGCTACAACCCACAGCTCCAGAGAAATTAAGTAAAAAGGAAGACCCTAAGAGGGACACATGGATATCCCAGAGAAAGGAAATTGTGTGAGATTTTTCTCAGCAAACTGGGCCTGAGAGGGTACAGTAAAGGGGAGGGGATGGGAGATGAGATCATTCGGTAACACGATAGTCGAGGGGAGAAAGGGATGGAGTGGGAGAGCAATGATAGAGAAATTTTGGTAGACAGCGACACTATGGGATTGGGGAGAAACCTGGTGCTAAGAAAATTCCCAAGAATGCACAACAATGACCCCAGCTAAGACTCTTAACAATAGTGGAGAGGGAACCCGAACTGGCCTCCCCTGTAATAAGATTGATGAATACCTTGACTATCATCATAGAACCTTCATCCAGCAACTGATAGAACCAGATGCAGAGATCCACAACCAAGTACTAGGCTGAGCTCTGGGAATCCAATCAAAGACAGGGAAGAGGGAATATATGAGGAACGGAGCTCATCGAAACTCAGGAACTCTAGACCAACAGTTATGGGACCAAACTAGGCCTTCCATTGGTGGGAGACAGTGGTGATGCTTGGACTCTCTGTGAGGCACCTGACAGTAGGTTCACTAAAGTCTTTATTTCCCTGTTTCAAGCCATCTATTCAGTGATTTATTCATATAACAATTCATAAAATCCATTTAAGGCGATATTAACTAATCTACATATACACATTGTGTATCGATGTATGTGACTATCCTTTGGGCCAAATTGCCACCATCTTCATCTGATCATCTATACCCATTTGCAAAAGATCACTAGAGCTTGGCTGGTTGACTAGCACCATTCCTTCTTATGAGGATGGGCTGGAAGGGTCATGGGACCCTCACCCGAGTATCTGAGCATCCAAACACTCCTCCAAACCAGTTGTATGGAACTCTGCCCTACTTAGACAAGGTGTCCAAGAAAGGCTAGTGTGTAGAGGTAGGGAACAAGCAGGTGAAGGGGCTCCATCTGGGCTTCCACGGAGGAATCATAATCCATGCTGAGTGAAGACCTTCCAGTGTAGCTGATTTAAGGCTGCCTGCACTCCTGCCTATAATCACGCATCCATTACTATAATGGTATATTATTTGTGTCTTAATAAATAAAACTCTAGTGGCTTGGTTGCTTTTCTTTTTTGATCTTCAGGTTGAACCCCTATCTGTTTCTGGGTTTTTTATTATTCGTGCTACACATTATTCTGAAGAAAGCCTAATAAATTCATTGGTTCTTCAGAGCGCACTTTGGTGGAAGTGTACTTCAGTTTGTTGTTGGAAACTTAAGAGGAAGGGGTAGACATGTTTGTGTTTCCATTAGGGAAGGAATTTTAGCAACAGCCATAAACTGTACTACACACAAAACCATATGATATTGTAATATTAAGCAAGTGTAATGATATTAAAATGAACTTGCAATGGTTTGGAATTTTCCATATGCCAGATGTTCTTTATTGGTAGTGTATGTTTGGTAGCCCATATAATCTCAGAATAACCTCATGAATGAAGTGCTATTACTCTACCCATTTTACTGATGTGGAGACTGAAGAAAGGAGAAGTTGAATTTTTGAGTCTAAAATTTGCAGGCTGGTGTATAGTAAGGCAGAAATTTGAAGGTATATTTAAGAGACACTGTAGTCCGTGCTTTGAACTATTTGATTCTGATCTATATTGTTTAAGGTGGGATGTGGACATGTAATTATAATACAATTATTGTATATTTGTAAAATGGAGGAAATATAGGGTATAGGGAAAGAGATGGCTTTAGTTTTAGTACAAATTTTAATAGCAGGTGATTCTTTGAAGGCTGTATCCTTAAAGAGTGTGTAGGACTCTGAGAGAAAGTGACAAAGAATCTATGAAGTAGATGGTTGTGATAACTTCAGACCATGACCAAGAGACACAGGTACAGATGGCCAGTGATGGAATGATGGTAGGACATTGTCAGGAAGCTGGTGATAATACAGAAAGCTTCAAACATAAAAAAAGGGAGAAGGAATGCTCAGGGCGATTAGGGGTACACCAGTAGGATGCCAATAGGTAGATCTGCATTGTAGGGAAATCATGTCAGCAACATTTTCCAGGTTGAGCTGGAAGGGCTAGACCCAAATAGAGTAAAGCATTTGAGGCAGCGTAATATAAAGGCGTATCTGTGCCCATCAAGAAATGGATACCACAGGAAAAAATGCCATAGACCAGCTATGCTCAGAGCTACGCCTAGCAGTGTATGGTGGGGTCCATGACATAACAAGTGTCTGCTTTTTGTCACAGACTGCTAATTTGGGGGTCTGTTTCTGATTATCTTCCAAATTGTGCTTCTTCATTTCATGGGACAAGGATGTTGATACTCTAAATGAATGATCTGCTCTCTTGCTGGCTTCATGGCTGGCCTGCTTTGTTACTCAACAGCTATTAATGGATATTTTTTTTTTGTTTCACCAGAACCTTGCTGTGCTGGGTATCCCTTATGTATTATCAAGTGCCCTTTTCCCCCTAACAGTTAAGCCCCAAAGATAACAGGAGAAAAGTAATATGCAATTCAATAGAATCTTTGCAATATTTAAAGGTCTAATATTAAGGGTTGTATTGGGTTATTGAGCATTCAATTAAAGCGTCTCAAGTGTTTAATTTAGGATTTTCCATAGGACAGGTATTGTTTGTTAATTAGTTAATTAAATAACAAATGATTATTGAAAACATGCATTAGGATTAAGCAAGCTGCAAGAGAGATAAAGATATCTCCAAGGCAATTAGCTCACTGTAATTTTAATGATAAATGTGTAATTAGACTCTTATTCTAAAGAGATTGCTTGGAATGCTTTTGCAAGCATTAAACAGGCATGTAACAAGATACTTACTTATATAACAAGCAAAATATAATTCTAATTCTTATTAAGCATCAGCCTGTGTGTTCAAATGATGCATAATTTGCTAAAAGCAAAAATTTTACAAGTATTAGTACTTATAAAAATATAATCCATTAAAAGCTTATGTAACTAAATTATTTTAAAACCAGATTTATCCCCAAGCCTATTTATTTCCCTTCTTAGACAATTACCAGAGCCTCTCAAATGTATTATGACTCAGTGTGCATTTATGCATTTATGCATCAGCACTTGAGAGGATTACTAGGCACATCACAAATCCCCACCCCCACACCAGCCCAGTGTCTACTTATAAAGAATCACACAGTGTTCTCCAACAGGTCTAGAACCTGCCACAGTTCTGGCATGTAATATTATGTACATGTTCACACAGACTTGAATAAAAGCAGTCAGGAAATGTAGATGTTTCTGATGATGTATAAATCTGTTTATTCTGCTTTATTGTAGCCCTGGGATGGCATCTCTTCAGCTCTGCTGTTGTAGATTTACTGTTGGTAGCTAGCAGCCTGGTTGAGTAGGGCTGGGGACCAGCATAGATTATGAGGGCCATGGAAATTACATTAGTGATAATCAGACTAAGTATGAGCAAATACTTAATAAGTGTTTTTCATTTATTACCATAATTTAGCCTTTTAGTAGTCCTATAAGGATGGTTGCTATGGCTCATCATCAACCCCAAACTCATTTCCAAATTAGTATGTTAATGGTATCAGCAGTGTGAAAACTGAATCTAACCAGAGTATTTAGGGTAGCAGTCTTTGGAAAATGGTTAGGTTTTTGGTGACTTTATGGGTTTAGATTGCATTAGCCATTTCCTTGCAGTGGCTAACAAGGTACTTGTGGAAGATTAGATATAATTAGAGAGAGTTAGCCCTGTCCGTATTTCCAATGGAGAATTAGAAGGGGTATGGTCATAGACTGGATTCACTTGCCTGTTCAATAGTGAACCATACATTGTGGAAATTTCTTTTAAGTTATTATTTTCAGTTTTTGAAATTAAGATACAATTACACTATTTCCACCTTGCCTTTTCTCCCTTAACCCTCCCCTTGCCCCTCCTTGTTTCTTCTCAAATTCATGGTCTATTATGTTCATTTGTCTTTATTTTGTGAAATCAGGAGACCCATTATTTGATGCATAGTTATTCTTGTCACATCCTCTTGATAATTTTTCTTTAATTTTGGTTTAATATGAAGTATTCTTCTCTATATTTTCTGGCTAATTTTGAAGTTTACTTAATCTTATTTAGAGTTGCTTTATTTTTCAGTTTACATTGATTTGACTTCCCTGATTTAACCCTTAATCTATTGCCAGTAAAATATGTTTCTTGGAGACTACAAATACTAGACTTGGGGTTTAAATTTTTTTAAGTGTTTGTGTGTGTATGAGAGAGAGAGAGAGAGAGAGAGAGAGAGAGAGAGAGAGAGAGAGAGAGAGAGAGAGAAACTCACACACACACACAGAGTCACGCATTCTATGACATCCACATGAAGTAGATCAAAGGTCAACTATGTATCATTGGTCTATTCTGCCAACATTATGTGGATTCTGGGGATGACACTTGGGTCTTTGGGTTTGTGTGGCAAGTGCCTTTTATTTGCTGACTATCTCATGAGACCTAGATCTTACTTTAACTCCAGTCAACTGCGTATTTTAATTAGAGAGTTAAGCCTGTTTATATCTAAGGTTATTATTGAGGGAAGCTTGATAGGTACAGTAATTTTGTTGATTGTTTGTCTGGTTGATTGGATTGTGTGTGTGTGTGTGTGTATTCCTTCTTTTCATCCTTCTGCTATCTATCATGAAATTGTTCCTTCCTGAATCTGCATCCTGTTGACTGAGGCCACCCCTTTACCCTTCTGTGTTTCGTGTTCTGTTGTCTTTTGAATACTGTGCTTTGTGAATACCACCCTGTTTTGTGCTCATCTTGAAATGCCCTTATGTCTTCACCAAATTTAAGATTTTGCTTGCTACAGTGGCCTAAGTTGGTAGTTCCTCATTTTCAGGGCTAGAATCATAATTCTATGGTTTCTAGCTTTTTCTGGATTTCTGATGCAAGATTTAAAGTTCTGATGTATTTACCTTTGTAAGCAAACTGACTTTTTCTTACAGATTTTGATATTGTTTTTTCATTTTGTGTCTTTAATATCTTGGCTTTAGTTTGTCATGAAAAGGTTTATTTTCTGGTCATGTCTATTTGAGCCTCTAAATGCTTCTCATGCTTGGATATCTGTTTACTTCCCTAAGTATGGGAAATTTTCTGCTACAATTTCTTCACTGAGAAAAATTGTTGAGACATTCACCCTCTTTGGCCCAGACTTCTCTGGAGTTTGCTATGTAGACCAGGTTGGCCTGGAATTCACAGAAATCTGAACATCTTTGTCCCTGCCTGAGATTAAAGATGTGTACCACCATGTCCAGTAATTTCATTGAAATATTGCGTTTTTAGTTTTTGTTTCAGCTCTTACTTCTCTGCCTGGGGTTTTAAGTTTGGTCTCTGTACCTACACACAGGAATATAGTAGTTGCAATCATGTTTGTTTACTTTTTTCTTTATTGTGCTCCACTGCAGAATTTTCTTAACCTGTCCTCCAAACCTGATTGTCTTTTTCTGCTTGGTCTAATCTATGCTGTGTGTTTTCTATCAGATTTTATTTTATTTAATGGATTTTTCCTTTCTAACATTTCTGTTTACTGTGCTTTTACCAAATAACAATTTCCTTGCTGAATCTCTCATCCATGCTATGACTTCCTCATCTAAATTGTTGACAAGTTTCTCCAATTCCTGAACTGATTTTCTTACTTCATTGATCTATTTGTTTGTATTTTCATTGAGGTCTTTGGTGGGTTTTATGGGTTTTCTTTTGAATTATTCTCCAGGCAGTTGAACTGTTTCAGTTCATTTCAATTTAGTAGTGGAGTTATGATCCTTTGGCTGGTTGAGCTGTCTTACTTTTCCATGCCTTATAGGCTTTAGTATCACAAATCACGTAGGTTTGGCTACCTCCTCTAGCTGCATTTGTGGACACTCGAGGGCTTGGTCACCAGTACCACTTGGGAGGAGAGAACAAACTGTTGCAACATCAGGACATCAAATCCTACAAGACATAGCCATAGGCTTAAAATCAACTTAGCAATTAATAAACCCCTAATAACCAAAGAAGTGAAACTGGCAACCATATAGAATTTGACAGGAACGTAAACCATTTAAGGTAAATAAATGTAGAACTGGCACATGGGTGATAGGAAGGAAGCAGTGGGGAAAGGGAAGTAGAGAAGAAGGGAAGAGGAAAAGTAGAGAAGGTTAGGGGCGAAACAGAAAGAAGAAATAAAACTGATAAAAGAGGAAAAATATCACCCAACAGTCATAAAAACACATGAACAAAATTATATAAATTTAAAATAAAATATGAAAGATTTTTCAAAAAATAAGAAAAGTCTAAGTACTAGTTAAATGTATAGTAAATAAGAAAAAAGAACATAAGGAGTATTCAAAGAAAAAAAAGAAAATGGATTGTGAGATGAAAAATGCATAAACAAAATTAGATAAATATAAAGGGTAGATCAAAATATTAACATGAGCTTGGCAGTGGTGGCGCATGCCTTTGATCCCAGTACTTCAGGGGCAGAGGCAGGTAAATCTCTATGAGTTCAAGACCAGTATGGTCTGCAGAACTAGTTCTAGGACAGCCATGGCTATACAGAAAAACCCTGTCTCAACCCCTACTCTCTCTCTCTCTCTCTCTCTCTCTCTCTCTCTTCCATATATATCTGTGTGTGTATGTATAATACATACATACATGTATATATGTGTGTGTGTAATACATACACACATGTATACATATACATACATGCACACATGTGTATATAACATTTTAAAATGGAAACTAGTTGATTAAGTGGATAAGGTTCTTGTTTTGCAAACCTGAACTCCTGATTCTTGAGTTCAATCCCTAGAATGTACACAGTTAGGAGAAAACCACATTGCTGTCCTGTGACCACTCCTTGGTACATGGACTTCTAGCATTCACATCATTTCCCATCACACACACACACACACACACACACACACACACACACACACACACACACAGAGAGAGAGAGAGAGAGAATGAGAGAGAGAGAGAGAGAGAGAGAGAGAGAGAGAGAGACTTTAAATTTAAAAAGCAATTAATTAAGGGGCCTAGATGTGTAGTTCAGTGAGTAAAGTGCATGCCACACAAGCTTCAGGCCTTGATTTTGGTCCTTAAACCCATATAAAAAAGCCAGGCACAATGGTGCTTACTTCTATTCTCAGTTCTGGGAGCCAAAGGCAGGCAGGACCCTGAGATTCACTGGGCCAGTAAACACTAACACTGCCTAACCAGTGATCCCTGGCTAAATGACAGACCAGTGATGTGGGATTCCCCTCTGTATGCTGTGCATTCCCCACTGGTTATTAAAGAAGCTGCTTTGGGCCTATTGCAGTGCAGAATAGGGCAAGGCGGGAATTCCAAGCAGGTAGAGAGGAAAGAGTGAGTGGAGTCAATGTGAAGCCATGTAGCCGCTGCAGCAGACAGATGCTGGACAGAACCTTACCTGTAGGTGACAACCATGTGGCGATACACAGAGCTAACCCATAAGAAGTATGTGTTAATAGACCAAGTAGTGCTGTAATAACAGTTTCTGTGTGATTATTTCAGGTCTGTGTGGCTGAGAAACAAACAAACAGCCTCCACCAACAGACCTGGCTAAAAAAAAGAAATAGAAACAGTGGAGATGACTCATTTAGGATATTACCTAAGGTTGACATTCAGACGCATATACACACACATTCACCCTGGGCCCACACATGTGAACACATACCTATAAGCTCATACACATAAACAATTAGAAAAGTAGGATTGAGATGAAAGCAATAACAAAGAGGAGAAACAGGAAAGCAAAAAAGGATGTGCTTGGGGGAATGGCTTCTCTCTCTGTACTCTAAATTCCAATTTGCAAGAATGATTTGGAAGAGATAGCTCAGTTGAATGGGAGGTACTTGTCTTTCCCTGTGATGTATGCTGGTGTGAGCCTGCATTTGACAATCATCAGTTATCTCCCAGAGCTGTTGGAAACTTCTTTAACTTTCCTTCTTTATGCACCTGGAAGCTCTGCTGGCCACAATCGGGTCTGTGTGTTTGAACTAGACAGGTTACATCCCACATGCCTCCATTAGAAACTCCCTAGATTGTCCCTTTTAGGGCAGTTTATGTTCTATCTGGGACTTTTGAGAAAATAGAGACAGAGATATGCACAGAAAAACCTATCATTGTCCTCTAAAACAGTGCTAAGATTTTTTTTTCTTTATGGGTGCAGTGAAATTTATTGATTGTATTCAAGAGAGTAGGGTTTCCTAAGCCCATCCCATTATTCTCGGGGTCCTGGGTGGAAAATGTGAGGGAGATGCTCAGTGTCAGGGTCTGAGTTGGGACAGGGACTGCTCAGCAGCTGAGGGCTTCTTGCTTGTTCTCTTGTCCTTGCTGGGGTGGTTGGTCCAGGGAAGGTCATGTAGGCCATGAGGTCCATCACCCTGTTGCTGTAGCTGTCGGTGTTCATTGTCATACCAGGAAATAAGTTTTGCAAAGTTGTTGTTAAGAGCAATGTCAGCCCCAACATCAAAGGTGGAAGAGTGTGTGGGGTGTCACTGTTAATTTGCAGGAAACAACCTGGTTCTCAGTATAGCCCAGGATACCCTTCAATGGGTCCTCGGATGTTGGCTTCACCACCTTCTTAACATCATCATACTTGGCAGCTTTCTCCAGTTGGCATGTCAGATCTATGATGGACACTCTGAGAGTAGGAAAATGGAAGAGCAGGCCCATGAGCTTCCTGTTCAGCTCTGGGATGACCCTACACACAGCCTTTGCAGCACCATTGGATGTAGGGACAATGTTCTGGACAGCATCATGGCCATCACATCACAGCTTCCCAGAGGGGTCATATATAGTCTTTTGGGTGGCAGTAAGGGCAAGGACTGTGGCTATGAGTCCTTCCACAATGCCAAAGTTGCCATGGATGACTTTGGCCAGGGAGGCTAAGTAACTGGTGTTGTAGGAAGCATTCCTGACCATCTTGATTGAGTTGTCATTCTGCTCGTGTTTCCCACTCATCACTACATGGGTTGGGGAATCAGCAGAAGTGGTGGAGATGATGACCCTTTTGGCCCCACCCTTCAAGTGGTCCCCAGCCTTCTCCATGGTGGTAAAGATGCCGGTAGTCTCACAATGTACTCGACACCAGAATAACCCCATTTGAAGTTTGTGGGATCTTGCTTCTGGAAGGGTAATGGTCTCCCTGTTGATAATAAACTTCCCATTCTCAGCCTTGACTATGATGTTGAACTTGTCATAGGTAGAGTCACACTGGAACATGCAGACCATGTAGTTGAGGTCAATGAAAGGGTCATTGATGGCAACAATGTTCACTTTGTTACCACAGTCAAAAGAAGTCCTGAATACAGGGTATCCAATACAGCTAAATCTGTTCACTCCGACATCCACCATCACTTCTCAGGAACAGGAATGGCACTGCATAGAAAGATGCAGCTGTCTCTGGAACAGGAAGGAGCAGAGAGCCCACTGCTAAGTTAATTGTCCTGCTGGAAGGACATGGCTGCGAATGTCAAGTGGTCCTCTGAAATTTGAGTGTTCCCTGACGCCACGGCAGTGAATTCACGACAGATAGGAGATTCCAGGGGTCGATCCATCTGCTAATCTCAGCCTCAAGACTGTCAGACTCTAGAGTTATTGTCAATTGCTGTGGTTTGCTCCCTGGCACTGTGGATAAGAACCTCCCCTTGTAGACTCCACTGCCTGATCTGGAGCTCCTGCTGCCTATACTTTTTGCCTTGCCAGCACCCCACTTTTAGGACAGTCTTCCATGTCTCTCTCTCACTCTGCGGTTAAGGCAGGTTGAAATTAGGCTCTCTGACTTGTAATTATCTTCTATTCTCAGATCCCTAAGGCACCTCAGTTTTACACACTCATTCCTCCATTAGTATGACTGGTCAACAGCCTTCTGAGTCCGGGTACTGTTTCTGCTGTCTTCTCCCACTTTAAGAGGATTTAGTACCTCACCAACATCTGCAATTGGATTTGAGGCTTATGAGAGCTGAGTTTATCCTAAAGGCAGAACTGTCCGTTTCATTTCATAGGACTGTCTGGGTTATCCTTCAGGTGAGTCACCTGCCTCCACTCTTGTCTCATTGAGAATTCCCAGTGTCATTCTCCATTTGGAATTGAGTGTAGATTTTTTTTATCCTAAGTGTCCCCCTTCACAGTGTCACGTGGAGACAGCTTCTAATCTAGCTTTTTTATCTGAATGCTCCCCATCTGTCAAGGATGCATTATATAAACCCAAACAGAACACCGATGTGGTTCATGGTGTTACTGCTGTCTAACTTTGGCACGCAGGAGCAGTTGTTGAATGGTGGCTTCCAAAGTTCTGGAAGCCTTGTTCCACCAGATAGCAAGTTTTATTAAGACACAAGATCAACAATAAAGAAACTGAGGAGGGGAAGAGAAAGAAAGAGATAAAACTAAGTTTAAAAAGATGACTGACCATCTGGGACAATCCCTCCTCCTTTACTCCCACCAAAAAAGGATAAATCTAATTAGTATTTATAAACACTGAAAGTCAAAAAAAAATAATCTACCCAACTTCTAAAGTCAGTAAATGGCAGACCTTGAACCTCTGACTCAGGGTATTCAAAACTTAATTTCAATGCACTTTTCAGATATATGATTCTGCTTTATTGCCTTCAGCATCTGCAAACTTTCCTGTTACCAAGGAGCGTCTTACCACCTTCCTTTTGTGACTCAAGAAGTTCCCCTTCTGTGTGAGCACCACATGCCCCAGTTCCATCAATTAAATCCATGGCAGCAAATAATAGACACAAATTCTTAGTGAGACAAATGTCAACCATTTCTGCCTCTGATTTCTATTTGACTTACAACCAGCACTTAACTCCAAGAAGCCTCTAGAGCCTTGTGTGAGGCTCACAGAGGTAATAAGCTCACCTGGTAACATATTCAGTGGAGGCCAGTGAGGACCACTGGCTTGTTCCTAAAAACACATTGTACGAAACCGTAATGAAGGACCACCAGCTGGTTGTGGAGACTGAAGAGATCAGTAGCGGGCCAATTATTTGTGGAGGAAAAGGATTTAACCTGAGAGAAGCCCAATTTTTCTCCAAGTGTCAGTCCATATTTATTAAGTCAAAGGAACTAACTTGTAAAATAAAACCACTTGGTAGCTCATTTCTCCTGATAAATAATCCAAATATTCTGTCTTTCATAGTGTGTGTGTGGTGTGTGAGTATTAGTTTCTTTCCCTGTTGCTCTGATAAAATATGCTGACAAAAGCCATTGAAGAGAGAAAAGGCACAGCCCATCATGGTGAGGAAGTCAAACCAAATTGGCTCCATTACTGCTGTGACAGTGTGAAGGACACATAGGTCAATGAAAGAAATGGGAGTTTTGTTAGGAATAATGAAGAGGACACAGCACTATGTGTGTGGTAACACAACCCATCGACTACAGGAAGCAGAGTGAGATGAATGCATGCACCTGCTAGTGCCCTTCTTTCTCCATGTTATATAGTTCAAGATTCCCCACCCAAGAATAGTGCTATGTTCAGTGACAGTGTCCTTCTACCTCAATGCAATGACTATCATCCTCCGAAGGTATGTTCAGAAGCCTATCTTATAGGTGATTCCAGAATCTATCTTGTTGACAAAAACACCAGCTCACATTATTTATATACATATAGGTCATATCCATATCATATAGTTAGCAGACATAGTGTAAATGGAGACAGTGCTTTAACTTTCTGACCACTCAGACCTTAGTAACCACACAGAAAATATATTAATTGCAACACTGTTTCACCAAAGGCTGTATTCCTAGTTAGCTCTTACATCTTAAATTAACCTATTTTTATTAATCTGTGAATTACCACAAGGCTGTGGCTTACTGGTAATGTTCTGGCATCTTTTTCCTTTGGTGGCTACATGGAGTCTCCTCAACTCTGCCTATTCCGTCTTTCTCTCTCTATTTGGTTTTCCTTCCTGGCTTTACCATGCTAAACCATTGGCCAATACACCTTTATTCATCAACCAGTAAAAGTAACACATATACAGAAGGACATCTCACATCAGTTGACAATTAACACTAGCTATCATTATATACATATAGATCATATCCACATCATATAGTTAGCATATCATTTGCTGCCAATTACCTGATGAAGTATGAACAAGGAACCATGGAAACTGCACTTTCTTGCCTTTACTCATAAAATTCTAAGTGTTCCTTTAGTAGGTGATTCTATGGTCTTAGACATGACTTCTGAAAATACTTTAACTCTTGGCAAGGGTAGGATGGCTTTGCTGTTAGTCAAAACCACTTTCTGACTTGGATGAATTTATCTGCCCTGGTGCAGTGCAAAAGACACCAGAACAAACAGAGAAAACCAAGCTTCTGTTGGAAGAAAGGAAGAGAACAATAGATAATGGGCAATAAATGTCACAGGGCTCAGGATATAAATCTGATACTATATTTCAATCCTCTTACTAATTAGTTACAACCTTTCTTAGGGGAAAGAGCATATTTGGTAAGTAATACCCTCAAAGTCTTAGCAACCCATAGGGATCTTTCCTTTCTAAGAAGAATGAGTGAGGAATTCCAAAGTCAGGACCAAGAATCTCACTGAAAGATGTTTATATAACGCAAAACCATCCACGTAATTCTGAGTTTGTTATATATACTTCTTAGGCAAAACAACAGTATTAAACCTCCTTCTGTAGCTTGATGAAGAAACATAGCTTTCTGGACCAGGAAAATCAATATCTGAATTCTTTACCCTGCACTTATTATTACATTAGATTAATCTGTACTTTTAGCAACAGCCTAAGTCGGGATTAAAAAGCTAAAAGAAATGATGGCGCCCTTGGAGCCCTCTTTACTTTGGAGTCTGAGTGAAGCCTCTCATCATCTGAGAATCTTAGACTCCAGCACAATATCAACACCTGCTGCAAAAGTCACCAACAGAGAAGTAATATTATTATTTATACAGCAAGATTTCATATGTGAATGTTAACCATAACTGGGCTTATAGCTGAGTGTGCACTGCTACAGGTGGGTCTTCATCTACTCTTGAATATTTCCCAGGATTCTCGCAAATAAAACTATTAGCTTTTGTTTACAGTATGGTATTGTCCTAACTTCTTACATTTCTTCTATCTAGAGTTTTGCCATATCCATTGTGATTATATCTACACAACTTTGGAATGCTCCTGGGATCTCCTGCAAAGTTCTTGTTGTGCTGTAAAGATAATAGCTACAAACCCCACCCACACTGTATACAGTCTTTGTAAAGACAATAAAGTGTGAGGCATTCTTAAGAAACACACTCTTAGCCTTTCCACTAACCCTGCCTTTGCCCTTTCCCATTGATGGGGTTATAGGCATTGTTCCACCATGGCTGGCCTTAAGAATCATTACTGTTTGCTTTTTGTTTTGTTTTGTTTTGTTTTCCTCTATGGATGGGAAGCGAACCCAAGGTCTCACACACAGTTACTCCAGTGTTTTATTCCTGTATGTCTCCATCACATATGGCCACCATTTATCACAGTACTGAATCCAAGTTTATCTTAGAACTTGGCACTCTTTATATTGAGGAAACACTCTTAGTATAGGAATATATTAAAATTAAAATTTGGGCTTAGAGTTATTTAAATCATGACTTGCCATTCCAAAAACATCACATTTGGACCCTGAGCATATCTCCTGTACTTCTATTACATATCTGGTTTAATTGTTTTAAAATACATCTAATGTAAGGACTTTCCTCCACATATCATTGATATCCCTGGAATGATGGCAAGCCATTTGAATGTCTTTAAAGCATACTTAGCTGATGTTCTAAGTCAAACTTGGTTTGGTAGCTCCAAATGAACTCTCCTTATAAAGCATTTTAATAGCGTTTGTGAACATCTCCTCTCACTAAAAGCCAAAATGCTCTGCATAAATAGTAAAACAAAATGGGGCATGGTCCATTTAACAAACAACAGCTATAGACACTAATATTTCACTATGTTACCACGCACTTAATAGCATTCAGGGAACTTCTAAAGAGATCTGGAGCTATTCGCTAATTATTTCCATTAACTGTTCAAATCTGAGCTTTTTCACGATGCTGGTTATGAACAGTAAAACTAAATCAAGTGATACTAATAATAATTTTCAATTAAAAAACACAAGCTAGAAAATGAGCTGCTATCTAAATCTAGTTATTTGAATATACATATATATTTTCCCCTCCCATGAACACAAAATGTAGTCGAATAAATGGTGAGATTTTATTATTGGATATTAAGAATAATTTTCCCCTCAGGATGTGAAATATTTAAAGCTCTAGATCTTGCCTCCTGTTACTTGATCAATTCCCTCTTGGGCACCATTTGTAACTTTGTGTGATTTGGTAATTTGGGGCAGAGGTGGGTTAGGAATTAGCAAGGGAGGTAAAATTTGCAATAAAGGTGTTCTGGAACACATATGCTCCGATCTCAGAAATGTCATCCCCCTGCTCTCATGCACCCTGTATGAGAAGGGAGAGACGGAGCGGTAAAACAGAGGCAAAGCTACCTAGTGTCTTCTTGTTGGTCTCCTTTTAGGGCTTCTTTGTCCAAAAGTCTATCCATTTTTTATAGTTCAGCTAAGGGGAAAGGTCACAGACATATTTTGTTCCAAGACATGGCTGCTAGTGACCATTGACTTGAGTATATCATAACGGCAACTTGCGGAGTGTAGACTGTTTTGAAATTTGAAGCTTTAATCTACCATGATTGTATAAACCAGAAGTGCCTTAAATGTTTTTTTTTCTAGATACTGTTTGGCATTTTACACTATCTCTATGGCAGTATAATCTAAACCAGTGTAAATGAAAGACGTACAAAAGGAACAAGTGTATGCTTGTTTGTTGGAAATAGGAAACGTCTTCTCTATTTCCAGCTGCTCAACTTTTAAATTTTTT
Source organism: Myodes glareolus (assembly GCF_982192425.1). Classification (NCBI taxonomy): domain Eukaryota; kingdom Metazoa; phylum Chordata; class Mammalia; order Rodentia; family Cricetidae; genus Myodes; species Myodes glareolus. Next base: position 46,801,816 of record NC_142032.1, read on the forward strand.
TCCTTGCTATTTTAAAAAATAAAATAAATAATAGAACAAATAGATCTAAATGTTCAAGAAATAAAATTCTAAGCTGAGATAAAGCATATATCTCCAATCCATAAGGACTAGATTATGAGAAGAGGAATTGTAGTTTGGTAGATTGTTTCTGAACCTAAAAATCTCAGCAGACAGCACATACACACACACACACACACACACACACACACACACACACACACACACGTATATGTATATGTATAAATGGCAGCGGAATAATGCTTTGAAGATGCTCACTTTGTAAAGTGCTTTCTAGGCAAGCATGGGAACCTAAATTTGTATCCCTAATACTCATATAAAAGCTGAGCATGATACAACATAACTGTTGTTCTAGCACTGGGGAAGTGAAGATAGGAAGAGCCATGGGACGTGCTAGCCAACCAACCTAGATGAATCCAAAAACTCCAATTGGTGAGAGATGCTGTCTCAAAAGGCAAGGAAGACACCTACTGTCTTCTTCTGACTTCCACGGAAGCAGCCATACATCCAAATATGTATGGTCCACCCCACCCCACAACCATGCGCACTCATACTTACAAAGTAACAGGAACTCAATGTAGTTTAAACTGGGACTGGTGTTGTTTGCTGCTGCTGTTGTTTCTTCCTTCTTCCTTTAAAGGAACTGTGATTTCAGAAGCAGGACCTCTGGAAATAAGGATTCCTGTCCTGAGTTCTAGTGAGACTTCTGTCCTGTATCAGGGTTGAACCATGTGACTGGGGAAGATATGAAGGTCATCTTGCTCTTACTTCACCAAGTTCAGAATACCTCACCCTCAAGATTCTGATCTGTAAAATGTCCTTGCAGATACTGACCTAATCCTAATATATCATCTTTTTGGGGGGTTGCAACTACTCATGTTCAAGTATTTCTTGGAACATGATAACTGACTGTTGAGCTTCTTTGTACTTTGGGAGGTCAAATATGAACTACCACTGTGCTTCACCTCAACCATGCCACAATAGCAAATTTATTGCAGCATCCTTTCTAAAGAAGCTTGAATTCTCCCGCAAATTCTTTTAGATGCCCCAAATTGGAAGAAACAAGCTGTCTTAGCCCCCAAATTCTTACTGCAATCCATTTTTAACATATTCAATGCTATTTGAAAAATGGGTGTGTGGTAGCTAAATACAAGTGCATATTTTTAATAACAATTCAGGGTTAATGTGTTTTTCAACCAAGAAATGTTTAATCTCCAAGGCTTAATGTGGTATTTATCTCTTGCATTTGGAGATCACCCATGCTGGTGATTAAGTTATCTATCTGATATTTATTTGGATGAATGCAAGGAATGCACAATCAATATTCTATGAATGCAGTCAACTATTTGGTATGTATGGAAATGTGCAAGATTGAGTACCCGAAGCTTAAAACATTTCATTCTCTGAAATCTTAGTTGAAAATGCCGAGATGAGCTGCAGCAAGCCTCATCTGAACAGAAAAAGCCCCAAACCTCACTAATAAAACTTTCAGATTTTTTGATTGAATGCCATTTGAAATTACCCTCATCACGTTAACGTGCAATAGGTAGCGTGCAGTAGGGCTGCCTCTCGACATGACCCTATTAGAGATTGCCACTTGTGAGGAAATCTATTCAAAAGCAGAGTCTGTATTAAGCTGGATACCAGGTCAAATGACACTATTTGGGGGGAAAATGGAGAGGTACTTCAGCCTAATGATTTGTGAAAAGTTAAGTAACAACAAATTCCATGAATATGAAATTGTGGGAAGAATACTCTCATCACAGCTTTCAGCCCTCAGCGCTCTATGCAGAAGGTAGCTGCGAGGATTAGAAATGGCACCTGCTGGCGTGCCTGTCTCGCCTTTTCTCTGAAAGGATGCTTTTTAAGATTGTGATTTTAGAGCATGTGAGATGGAAAGAGGAAACTTCAGTTTGGGGTTCTCAAAAGTTCTTTTTCGTCAGTAAAAGGGAAAGGTAGAAAGTGCAGTGTGAGTAGTCTGACATTTCTTACCTATTTTTGCTTCGAAGAACCTTTGTATATTCATGTAGTTGGCTGCAGAGATGTTGACAGTTTCAACTGGAAGCTGGAGAAATCTCAGGGAAAAGCAAAAACCTGCTTTATGCATTAATAAAGGATGGAAATAGATTTGGGGTGCATTTATGAATTTGTGCTCAGTTCCTGAAACTTCAATTTTTATGTTTTCTTCATAAGAATATAATAGGTGTTAATATAACAGTAACACACAATACATTGATCATCAAGGCATACCAATTGCAAAAGGTGCAGATAAGCAATGTGCAGCTTCCCAAGATGTTTACAAACTGAACATAACCTTGTGTAAAAGCCCTCAAATCAAGAAATAATACACACCTCTTTTTATGCTTCCTTCCAGCATCAACTCTATTGAAGGTCATTACTTGGCTTTTGGATTCATTTTGCCATTTCTCCACCTGCAACATTCAATCATTCTGTGTGGATCCCTTTGAGCCTGGTATCCCACACTCAATATCACATTTGTCAGATATACCTTTACCTTTTATATTTTATTTTGCTTTGTTCATTCTCTTTGTTGTGTTTTTTCATTATGCAATTATGTACTTCATCCACTTGTGCTGAGCATTGTAGCTAGTACAAGTACTGTAGTTGGAAGGACTCTGGTGCCCATACCACGTACCCATACGTGGGAATCTGCTGGGTGCATAAGTAAGAGTAGAACTTATGGGTCATTCACTGGTTGTGGCCATATTTACTTTGAGTAAATACGGGCACTCAGTCATCTAAAGGGGTGACTGTCTACTCTCTTGTAAGCTGTAAGTAAGAGCCTCTGATGTTTTCATCCTGACCGTTGTCAGTGCCTCCCTTTTTTATTTTAGTTACCTTTGTGGATTGTTGACAGAGATTTCTGTCCTGCCTGGTCCCGTAGTCGTTCAGTCCCAAAGAAATACCCAGAGATCTACATTAATTATAAACTGGCTGGCCTATTAGCCCAGGCTTCTTATTAACTAGCCCTTACATCTTAGCCCATAATTCTTATCTGTGTCAGCCATGTGGTATGGTATACTGTTAAAAACAAGGCATTCTCAACTTGCTTTTTCTGCATCTGGGTGACGACCAGAGACTGAATTTTTTCCTCTTCCTAGAATTCTCCTATTTTTGTCATGTCACCTCTACTTCCTGCCCGGTTGCCCTGCCTATACTTCCTACCTGGCTACTGGCCAATCAGCATTTTATTAGAACAATGCAAGTGACAGGGTACAAGACCATTGTTCCAGAGCAGTGGATGAGTGGCCATTGGCATATTTGTGATTGTTGACGATATCAGCATTCTCTGCACAGTCCTGTATTCACTTTATGAAGTTAAGGACGGTCCTTGGTTAGTTTTCTGGAGTACTCTGGTAAAGGTTTGGAAACAGAGTGATAGCACTATTGAAACTTAGGTCAGTATGATATCTGCAAGTCAATGCTTTCGAATGGCAAGACACACCTCTCTACAAGACTTCCTTTCAGTGGCTTTGCTGAGCACTGTACTTTCTAGGGGATCATCTTGTAGAACCTAGGACTTTTCTAGATACTGGCCCTTAAAGTCCCTTGTCAATGCTGGAGGCTTGGGGAGTCTCAGCTTCTGCTTCATGCATCTGTCATGTGCAAGAGATATTGTGAAGCAGCATTTCAAATCAGTTTGCTAGAAGACTTTCCTCAGCCATTACAACAACTCCCTGGGAGTTGCTCCTAACCTTGTGCACAGCTGAGGGACACAAAGTGTGCCTGAGACAAGCTTCAGGAAGGAGGGAACTGTGTGCAGTGCCTTCAGATCTTCCCATCCCATACTAGATATCTCTTTCACTGTGAAACCCTTTGTTTATGTGGCTGAGGTGAGGAATATCTAACTGTAGGTAGGTACCTCATGAGGTGAACATCAGCCTCTAAATGCCAGCCTCCTCCCTTGAGTCTTTCTTGTCTGCTTATGGAATACTTATAATAATCCCCTCTCACCCATGGAAGATACATTCCAAGATAGTAAGTGGATTCTTAAAACTTTCCTATACCATGTACATGTGTGCATATATGGATTATACTGAACTCTAGATGCTGTTTTTACTATGCATTTCATATATAAATTAGACACAAGGGTTGATCAGCAGCAATAACCAATAATTAAATAGAACTATGGTAATAATTTACTGTAATAGAAAGTATTTAAACTAGTGAATTATTTATTTCTGGAATTTTCCCTACAGTATTTGAGAGACTTGGTTCACCCCAGGTAAAAGAACTTCAAAAGTGAAAGCAAAGGTGGAATCTCCGTTGTGGGGCTGAGCGGAGGCGACTTTCGAAATTCCTCATACTGGCTCCTGAGCTATGATTTTAGTGTCAAATCTTTGCATTATGATCTTGATTATTAAAACTTATTTCCATCTATGGTCATTTTGAGAAGCCACAAGCCCGGCTTTGAGTCCACAGCTGTCCAACTATTGTCTATCTGGATCTAGTACCCTTCAGAGTAAGTCACTATATTTTCAGAAAACACATTCAAGAACTGGACTGATTTTGGATGGTATCTGGAATGTATCTTCCTTCATAAGAGATAAATGTTTATATATATATATATATATTTCTGCTTAAATGGGGGAGATAAAGATAGGTAGAGAAGGGAAAGGAGGGAGAGGGAAAGGAGGGGGAGGGAGGGAAAGAGGGCACATACACATACAGAGAGAGAGAGGGAGAGAGAGAGAGAGAGAGAGAGAGAGAGAGAGAGAGAGAGAGAGAGCGGTGAAAGCCCAGTGCTGCTCCATTCCCTTCTGTAGCTGTATTTGGCATGTGTTCAGGAGATGCTACACAATAGTGAGAGGATTTCCCCTACCCAGGAGGACTTTTAACATTGCTATGTAAAAATCTCTTTTTGCATCTGTCTTCAAAATATGAAAATCACAATTTGAGTATTAAACAAGTTCTCCACAGATTTGTGGGATTCTTTTCAAGAAGATAATTTGTACACAATAGAATAGGAGAACATAATATGTCATGTTGATAAAGCTGATATGAAAATTCTCATTTTCAAAGGTAATTTTTTGCGAGACCCTCAAGTGAGGTAATAATATTATGTCTGAATAGTCATAAAAACCTTAGTATTCCCCTCTGCTGTAATGTAGCCTCCTGGTGTATACTCAGCAAACTTCCCTGATACCCCTCTGTCTTCACACCCAGGGGCAAGTAAGCAAAAGTAGCTGATTTGTTTGCAGGTTAGAAGCAGCTGTCCTTTGGCAGACAGCAGTAGTGATTGATCAGTAAGAGCCATTTTGATTGGCCACTTTTCCTTGGTGCCTCAAAGTTTCCATTTGTTACAATCAAATGATGAAATATGTCTTAGTATATAAAAGTCAAGGAATGTAACTCAATATTTCCTCTCTTTATTTTAATCATGAACTCATTCCTTAGCATTAATTTCCATATGCTTCTTAAGTGAGAAGTCCTCCTTTGTCTTGATGTCGCAATAATTTTCTCTAGATAGATCAGAAATTATTTTATTGCACAGTTATTCCATATATGTGAGCATACAAGCACAGAGAGGAATAAATCATGGCCCATCACAATAAGTCATTTGCTGTCTACGAGTTGACACAGTCACTGAAATCAAAGTGTATTGAAGAATCACTGGTGTTGGGATAGAAGAAATATGACGAGACAGAAGCGTGGGGGTGATTCAGTGCTTTTCCCATTGGGGATGGTTCAAATTTTTTCCTTTAAAAAAAGATACATGAATTGAACTTAGAAATAGCAGTAGATATCCAAAGGCATAGAGAAGTTCTTTCTGGCCTCAGAAAGTGAGCAGAAGCTAAGCTACAGAATCGTGAAGCCACATAGGATTCTAGACATCCCTGAGAATGGTGAGGAGGCTACTGTCATCCTGGGTGAGAGGTAGATGTTCACTCTGCAGGAGGTCGAGCTGTTTGTATTTTAGCCACTATGCTGGAATTGGCAGAAAGGACATAGAATCAGGCACATTCAGCATCCCACACATCAATCATCACGGCATTGCTTCTTGAAGTGACCTGTCATGACTGAATCTTTCCAGCCTCTTGATATTGGCATACCAGGTGAAGTTAGCAAGTATGGATCTAGCTCCTTATGCCTTTGTGGTATGTAAAGCAAACTGAAAGGAAGCAGGCAAGAACCAAAGCACATGTTAGGACATGCAGCATCTTGTTAGGACCAGGAACAATGTATAGGAGACGGAGGAAATTAAATGGAAAGTCCTCTCATCATTCTGGAAGCTGTGCAGTGATGAATAAGGTATCATCTGGTTTGAGGAGATGAATTAAAGGGTGTTTTCACTTGGAAGGTAATTCTGAAAAGCATTTTTGAGGACACATATCAGTTTATCTTTGTCTAAATTGAGTTTTAGACACTCTAAGATTTTAAGTTTGTTTAGAAAGAAGCTGTCTATTTGATTACAAGCTACCTGAAATTACTGGGTACGAGCAAGAACAGATCACGAGACACACAGTGAAACCCAGTTTAAGAGTTTATTAAGAGAGAGAAAGACATGTGCACAGGCCTGAGGAAGTTGGTGCAGGAGGAGAGCGTGGAGTGGGCATGTCTCGCTTTCAAAGGTAGCCTAGCTCATGCAGGTAGGGGCTTACATAGCTGTGTCATGCCTAGATCACGTGATCACGCTGCACGTAGATCATGTAGGGCTTGAAGGCCCTGGTGGCAATGTAAATTGCCTGGGCACTTGCTGGCGCATGCGTTGTTCTGAAACCTGGACTTGGGCTGGCTAGACATTTTGCCAAAACGCTGTGTGTTGGAATGATAACATTACCTAATACTTTACTTATATCCAATTATTCTTCTTTAATAATTCCATTGCTATTTTTCACTGTGAAGGTAGCTCTCATCTCAACAGGCAAGAAAATGGAGCGTGTCTAGGAGGAGAAACCATCACCAGTTCTCAGTAAGCTTCAGGAAAGGCTTCTGCCAAAATCTCACTCCTTCTGGAATCTCTTGAAATTGTTTTGCCTCAATTTCTCGCAGTACATTTTACAGGATAGTGAAAATAAAATGATATATATTTTTTCATTGGTTGAGAGGAATCAGTGATGCTTTGTCAGTGGCAGCTTCACTGGAAAGAATAAAACTAAGGCACAGCATGGAGAGTTTCAGCTGGAGACCTTTCTAAAATTTGACAAGCCAGACCTTTTGAAACAGCTAATACCAACCACAGGTCTGATTGTTTGTTGCAGATGGGTGCCTTTCCAAAGGTGACTGTAAACAAAGCTGCATTTGACCTACAGCAGAGAACAAGGTTCAAGCAAGCAATAGTGCTCGCACGAGATGGGGGCGGGGTAGAGTGAAAAATCCATTTTGTTCCGTGGCAAAAACTGTCCGTATGTGATGATTAATAATTGCAGATAAATGTGTAAATTATTACAGAATAACTGCAGTAGAATTTTATATAATTTCATGTGCTCCTATGCATTTGATTTCTCACAGCTAGCTCATATACAATGAGGTTAGGTCAGTCATTCTAAGCAGAGGTAATTTTTGCCTCCCGTGAACAGTTGCCAATATCTGGATGTAGGTGGAGGCTGCTTGTTCATTCCTGGCTGCCCAGACCTGAAATGATCACACAGAAACTATGTTAATTGCAACACTGCTTGGCCAATAGCTTAGGCGTATTCCTGGCTAACTCTTATATCTTATATTAACTGATTTCTATTAATCTGAGTATCACCATGTGGTTGTGGCCTACCGGTCAGATTCTGTCTGGCATCTGTTTACTGCTGTGGCTACATGGCATCTCCTTGACTCTGCTTACCCTCAATATATATCTTTTCCAGCCTGGTTATATATGTCATTGGCCAAAAGTAGTTTCTTTATTAACCAATGACAATAAAACATATCCATAGCCTACAAAGAGGACTCTTACATCATCCTACTTTTTTTTCATTAAAAATGATTCAAGGACTTTTGTAGTGATAACCAGTGGTAGAGAAGCACTCAGCTGCAAACCATCCTGCAACTTAAAAGCAACCCCTTCCACCAAGAATTTTCTGACTAAGATGTTAATATAGTGGAGGCTGAGAAACCATGGGTTGAAGACAAAATTAGTAGCATCTGCCTTACAAAGCAAAGAACCATTTTTTTTTTCTGAGTTGTTTTCCCACTCTGGATCAAGTTCCATTCTTGGCAGTTATGTGGCAGGATAGCCATGGTGAGGAAGCTAGCCATGTGTGCACACATGTGCATGCAGTCAATTGCTTGATTTCATGCTAGCTGGTGGGTTTCGGATTAATTATATATTAAGCCTTACCATTTGGGGATTGGATGGAATGAAGCTATGTTGGTGTTTTACTTTTCATACATACAGGCAATGGAACCTTGAGCTTCATTGAGACTCTTACAAACCACTGAGTCTTGAATGGCTATATAGCCCATCACCTTTCCCCTTTTGCTTTCTGTTTTTAAGACACACTGATGGAATCTGCTTTGACTCTGCTCTACTACTTACAAAGTATTTTCATATGCATTTTCCTATTCAATGTATTAAAGTAAATGTCAGTTGCAGTTGATGCTCCTGAAATGAAGAGTTGGAAACCAGTCACAAAGTGCTTTTCCAGAGCTCAGGACTGGCTAGTGTTAAAATCAAAGCAGTGGTTCATTTGTTCTCAGAAATCTGACGAATGTTTACTAGTCTTCTCCCATACACTATAGACTATAACAAAGTCCCATGGTGACTTCTTATGTCAGTCTGTCCTGAACCCGCAGCAAAAGCCTGAGCTCTCAAGATTAAAATTTGAGCCCTTGAGTGGTTCTAGACAGAGAGAAATGCTTGCATTTGATCTTTAACAGTGGTATTTATTTTCATAGTGTTCTAAGACTTCTAAGTTACCCTGGGCAGAAGAAAACCTTACTAATTAATATCTTACAGTGTTAACAGGGACGAAATTCTTATTTTAATGTCATTGTTCTATGCGTAGTAATTTTCCCTTGACTCTACTGACTAAGATCATGAACTAAGAAAACAAAGTAGAGAACCAGTTTGAGTTGATTCTCCAGCTTGCATCAAATTTCTTTCCTGACTGCTTGCTTGGGTGGTCATGATGGAAAGGCTTGCAGTGTACACACTTACACGTATGTATTATTTAGCCATTTTTACATCATGTGAAATGTTGAATGCATCTGTTATTTTTCAGATACATAATTATACATACTTAAAAAAATCTACAATATAAGGGCCAGAAAAGATTTCTTATTTGATATTTTTTTACACAAGGAAGGTAAGTCATTAATCAGTGCCAGTCTATAAGTAGAAAAACAGGATGGAGGAGGCTAAGCCTCAGCCATCCTAAATGCCAGTTCTACAGACATCTATACCAAATGTCTATCTTCTCTACTTAGTTCTGTGTTTGAGAACAAGTTGGGTGATCAACCAGTTACTTGTATGGGTGTATCCTAGTTTTAGTTCTATGAGCCCCTTGTTTTAGGACATATTTCAGTCCTCACCACAAACTCCATGATCCCGAAGCTCTTACAATCTTTCCACCCCCTCTTCTGAATTGTTCCATAAGCATTAGGTGTGGGGATGTTTTGTAGATATATCCACTGAGACTGGGTTTCCAGACTCTGCCTTTATTCAGCTGTGGTTTTCCTTAGTGGTCTCTGTCCATTGCAAAGAGGAATTCCCTTGATGAGGAGTGAAGAGGGCACTTACGTGGATAGAAGGGCCGATGTTTGTAGATTGTTGCTGGGATTATGCTGGTTTAGGAAATTAGCCTCTGGAAATTAAGCCTCCGTCTAGTCAGTCCTGCTTAGAAGATCCTTCACATCCCTCTTTGCCAGTCAATTTAATCTGTCTTTCCCCATCAATCTCCCAATTGATTATTTATTATTGGGAAGATGTTGCTTTTTATTCGCTGGACCACTACTTTGGGTGTCACTTTAAAGCACTTCTTAAGCTTTCTCAGATATTTTCTGAATGACCTTGGTTTCTTGAGATGGAAATCTATCTGAATTCCAGATTTTTTTAAGTGAAAAAAAAAACCCAAAATTAAAAAACAAAAAGCAAAAAAAAGCTGTTGGATTTGTTGAAGTATATGAAGGTCCAGGAGCTGAGCACTTTTACAGAAACATCTGTCACATGTGTTAATTGTCCTTTCAGGGAGGGACAAAGGTTAGTATTAGTTTTTATGACCCAGTAACACTACAAGTAGAATTCCATCTGTTAGCAAGCACACCTTTGCCATGGCCTTCCCTATTGCCAAGATAAATAGAGATGGTCTCTAAACTTTGTAAAAATCCTATTTTGTGTTTTGAAGTACCTAGAAAATGACAAATGCTTTGTTAAAATGTGAAAAAGTATATCATCTTTATTAATGGCAGGCATCTTATCAGTGCTTATCTGATCATCCTAAGAATGCCCACATAAAGAGATGCTGCATCACAGGAAAAGAATGGCTCTAAAGAAAGCCAGACAGCAATCAATGCTGATTATGTAGAGAAATCAGAGCCCCCACCCATTGCTTCTGGGAATGGAAAATAACACAGCCAGTGTGTAACATAGTTTGCCAATTTCTCAAAATTTTAAACATAGGCATTTCCTACCACTCAAAAATTCAATCTTGGTGTCCTTTTAAGAGAAATGAAATTCTGTGGCTACGTAAAAACTTGCACATACACATGATTGCTCAAAGCAACTTTGCACAGAATAGGGGAGAATTGGCAGTGACTGAAATGACTATCAGTTGGTGATGGATAATACAGAATATACATACAATGAAATTCTTTTGAGGAGAATTAAGGATTGAACTTAGGGCCTTTCGCTTGCTAGGCAAATGGTCTACCTCTGAACTATAGCCCCATTCTTCATACAATGGAATATTATTGGCAATGCAATGGACTGAAATATTGGCACATATTAAAATGTTGTTGAGACTAAAAAAATAGTAAGCTAAATAAGAAATTAATCACATTGATCACCTTTATCACTGTTAACTTTGCTTATAATCTCACACGATCTTTTTATATGAAATGTCAAGAAAAGGCAAGCATAGATCAGGAGTTACCTGAAGTAGATGCTGTGGATGCAGAGGGGTTAAAAGTATAATAAAGTCGTCTTTCTCTGGGTGATGAAAATGTTCTAAAATTAGATGGTTGCTGATGATAGTTACAAAACTCTGTAAATTTATTAAAAGTGTTAAATTATTTACCTAAAATTGGTAAATTTAATTAAGTGCAATGAAAGTGCTATAACTCAATGTAATATAGAAATATATTTCCATTTATTATTCTTAAAATAACAGAATCAAAAGTACGACATAGATTCAAACACCAATACTTATATTAAAGATTGTATTTCACAGTAATAATTTTCCAGAAGAATTTGTTGCACTTCATGACAGGCATTCTCTGTCACTGTTTTTTTTTGGCTGACAACCCCCTCTTTCAACAGTCTAGCTCTTGTTAGCTCTTTCTGTCTTTGTCTCATCATTAAGTAACCATTTTATGACATTTTAAATAAGGGTGCTAAGATTGTTTTCGATATATAATTTGAAGAGTTTGGGTGAATTGCATAATGAGAAGACAAAAACCTGGGAGGGAGAACTTGGGATGTAGCTCAATTGGGGAAGTGCTTGCTTATCACAATCAGAGCCTGGGGTTCAACATCAACACCATTATACACTGAGTCCGAGCTTATAATCTTAGCAGCTGGAGAAGGGAGACAGTAGGATAAGAACAATTTAAGGTCATTGTTGGCTGTATAGTGAATTTCAAGCCAGGGCATATATGACCTCACCTTTAAAAAAATATTCCAAGAAGAACTCTTTCAATACAACTCACAGAATTTTGTCCTTCAAGAATAATTGCATATGGAACCCTTTCTTCTGTCCACAAGTTACCCAAAATGACAAAGTGCAGAGAACAGATTTTACAGCCAAATGTCTGCCAAGTACAAGTGAATGGTCCTGGACCACCTGCGTTAGGTAGAAAAGAGAGGAGGTTTACAATCAACAGTGGAAGAAAGCAAATGAGAACAGGGAAGTCTGCATTTTTATCGACGTTTTTGAAGATGCTCGTCTGCCTGTCTGTCCATCTTTTGAAGTTTGGTAGCCAGTTATGCTCCCCCACAGTCTCCTCTTCTGAACACTGGGTCCACTTTCCGTCCTTTTAGATGAAGACAGGAGAATCAGAAGTTTAAATTAAACTTTAGCTGCCATTTTTTTTTTAAAGAAAACATCACAATACCTGGAATTCACCCCTCTGTACAAGGCAGAGAGACCAAATCAAAGCAGCAAATGGAATGCGTAGGTTATTTGCAGATTGTTGCGGAGCAAATCTAATCACCAGCCTGCTGAAACTCCATCATTATTTCCCTTGACGAGAAGATCACAGACTTAAATATTGCGAAGGAGGGAGAAGTGGCCATAATCCAACTATAACAGTAACAGCCAATTCTGCTGTGATGGGAAGAGGCGCCGTATTAGTGCCAATACATTAACCAACTTTCCAACTGCAGTGGGAAACTGATTGCCATTACAATTCCCACAGCACTTCTCCATAAAGGTAACTGAATTGCTTGGGTAGGGTTCCTTTCCAGCTCTGCTCGTCTAGCGGGTAAAGGATGGAGAGAGAAAGGATGAGAGAACGTTTAGACACATCCTCTGTGTGTGACAGTCCTGGGCAAATCAATCGGCTTCCATGATTCTTGGATGGCATTAACAACATGAGAGTGAGAATGCCTACCGTGGCATAACGGTACCACAAATTCTTTAGCACCCTTATCAAGAGATGGTTGTCTGTATCCTCTGTTCTTGGATCTATGTGGACTCTGCGATAATGATTTTGATGGAAATGGCATTCTGCCAACTTTGGGACAAAGATTTTATAGGACCATCAACATTTACTATCTGGTTTCTTAGAAATCCTCTATGGTTCAGCTACTAGGCTGTAGAGAGAACATGCCAGTGGCTCAACTGAGTGTCCCCAGAGGCTATATTCTTGCAGTTGTCCTGACTGAGATAGAGGCAGAGCAGTGATAACATCTTTGATAATCCAAATGAGCCAACCCAAAGGCTGTGTATCAAGGGACACAGCTGACAACGTGTAGAGCAGAAGAATTAAAGGGCTGAGCTCCATCCAAATTCCTAACCTACAAATACAAGACAGACATTTAATTAGTTAGTATATTTGATGCGGCTAAGTTTGAGGATAATTTCAATAAAGAGCCAAAGACCTATGGCAAAGCATCATAGCAGAAAATTGGGTAGAATGATAAAAATTATTAACTAATAGCTATCAATAGTATTTTATTACAAATCTTCATAGGACTAATAAAAAGTAAATGTTATAGCTTGTTTTGATTTAAAAGTGACATCTTTTAAAATAGTTTAGAGATCTAAAATCCTTGCCGATATGAACAAGAAATAAGAAGAAATGAGATGAGGCTGGTTCAATTCTCAGCACCCACAAGGTGGCTCCTAATCACCTGTATGTAGCTCCATGCCCAGGGTATCTGATGCTCTTACAAGCTTACTCCTTCTCTAACTCATCCAAGTGATTCAAAGTGTTGCTTCTCAACAGCAAGAATCAAGCCTGTAGTATCATTCTTCCACTTTGATGTTTTATAATAATTTATTTTTCTATCTCCAGAATCAGTTGATAAAAAGATAATGATAGCTCTAAGTTTAGTTTCTACCAAATTATATTAGTAAGCTTTCCTGGGATATTTGCTTTTCCTTCAGAATGACTTCCTTGGGGTAGGAAATAGATGGCACTATATTATAAGACACGTATTACATTCTAAAGTATTATTTCTTTCTTAAGATTATAGAATAAAGTGTGTCACTTGTAGTTGTGGTTAATGAGCAAGTGTTCATTCTAGTCACAGTTCACTTAACTGGATGTTTGTGTATCTTCTGTGATTTGTCTTTCCTCCATCATCCTTACCCTAATCTACCTGATCATGGCATTTTAAGAAACCCCCGTCTATACTACTGACTCTCAACACCACCTAACAATTGCATAAATTTATGTCATTTATTGCCTGCTGTTTTTTAATGAGTTTGAGCCTTTTTTGGGTATATCAGTCCTCACAGCAACCCTATGAGGTGAATGAGAAAGTGAAGGATATGGCTATGTAACTTTGTCAAGATCAGACAATTAATTCCATGAGAGACCAAAGGCTGGGCTGATGTTAGGCATTCTGGAATTTAGGCTTACAACTTTAATATTAAGCATCCCATTGCCATTTATATATCTTTCTGTTGTCTCCTAGCTTTATTCAAATTAGATCTATATGGTACCAATTATTCATCTTAAGTGCTTAGAAATGCTATCAAGGCTGGATGCACCTGTGACAGTAACAGCCTCTCAGTGTTTTCTGCCACGAGTGTGAAGAACATACCTTTTTGTGTGTGTCTTAGAGGCCTACACTAATTGCAAGACTTCACCTCTTGTTTTCCACAATGATAGTGTTCACTCTTACCTTCTATATGAGGGCAGCCTTTACTCATCAGTCTGGCAATGCTTCAGAAGTACATACTTGTTCGTAGTTCCCTATTTTGTACCTTGTGCTTTCTCGGGTGCAACTGGAGTTCTTGCCCTCTTGAGCTCCTCCACGTAGGTGAGGATTAAATTGACTGTCCCTTGGTGAGGAAGCAAAGAAGAAAGATCCAACTGACAACCAATAGCAGCAATAACTTGCATCATCTTTGTGCTCCTATAGCCATATTAAAAAAAAAAACACTTCACAGTCTTCCACACTCAGTGGGGAAAGTTAATATCAGTGAAAGTCTGAGTCATCCTTCTATGTAAATAATTGTTCCCATTTGTCTCTTATCCTGTAGATCACCATAAAGTGTCCTTTAATCCAGGAATGAAGAATTATCTTAGTGGTCTGTAAACAAATGTATTGCCAATCCAAAGTGAAAATGGATATAATCTTTGAGGGAGAAGAAAAGTCACCCAAGGAGAGTCACAGGACTGACTGGTTTCATAGGAGAACTCAGGAGGGCCAGAGGACCAACTTATTTTGTAATAATAGCACACATTTATATGTTCCTGCTCTCTGCAGGGTATATAAGCCTGAGAAACACAGGTTTTTGCTAGTATATGCAGTATAGTACCCTGTGAAGAAAGAAGGAAAGATTTTCTTTTTATTGTGTTTGTAAGTTCTGTCTAGATCGAGAAGTAGTGGCTAAATATGATTTAATGAAGAGGGAGAGCAGAAAATATAGGCTGCTCTTGCAAGTCTAGCACAGCTAAAGAAGAGAAAACCTGATCTGTGTGTTCTTAGTGGTTCTACACAGAAAAAGTGCTAAATCTGAATAACAGCGAACTTCTACAGCAGTAGCACTGTAAGGAGCAAGCACCATACTGAGGAGCTGGGTAGCTAATTCTTTATGCAAGAGTGTGTTTGTGTGTGTATGTGGGTCAGGGGCTGTGCTGCAATATTTAGGTTCTGGAGAAGAGAGAGAAAGAGAGAAAGAGAGAAAGAGAGAGAGAGAGAGAGAGAGAGAGAGAGAGAGAGAGAGAGAGAGGAGAGATATTTTAAGGTCTATTCTTGCTGGCGTTCAGATGTAATATACACTGAACTCAGAAAACTCCTGTGTCGTCCTGTGTTAACCTGTTTTGTAAGAGGAGTCTGCTTGTTGGTTCCCAGTTACGTAGCCCTGAAATAATCACAAAGAAACTATATTATTCAAATCACTGCTTGGCCCATTAGCTCTAGCTTCTTAATGGCTAACTCTTACATATTAATTTAAGCCATCTCCATTAATTTGTGTATCACCACGTAGCAGTGGCTTACTGGCAAAGTTTTGGCATTTCTAACTCTGGTGGTGGGTCCATTGTATCTCCCTGACTCTGCCCTTCTTTCTCCCAGAATTCAGTTCCATCTTCCCCATCTACCTAAGTTCTGCCCTGCTATAGGTCCAAAGCAGTTTCTTTATTCATTAATGGTCATCACAGCACACAGAGGGGACACCTACATCACTGTTTCTATTTCTGGGTCATTAAAATGAGCATGCTAAATATTGTCTATAAGATTAGTAGAAAGATTAACCAAGTTAGTAAAGTCCCTGGAACAGTAACAATATCCGGTACCTCATTGTTGCCAATATCCTGTACAGAGCAAGTATCTGTAAGAATACCCGCCTGAGGATTTCTTACAGAACACTGGTACTCTTGAAACAATTGACATCATCCATCATTTGTCTTGTCTCTTTTCTTTCCCATGTGATTTCTCCTCCACATCATGATTATTCTCTATGTTCAGGTCCTGCAGCATCTTCATCTCAGCGTTTAACCTCTCAAAGCCTCAACTTCCTCACTTGCAAAACCTACCTAAACTGATCCTGATTTTAGAAATATAAATCAGAATCGTGTTTTATTTTGCTCCGACTTTAGCTTAATATTGTTTTCAAAGATAGTTAACAATTTTCAAGAAAATTAACTATCCCTAATGAGGAAGGATATCTTCAAACAGTCATCAGTTCATTTCTAGGAACTACCTCTCAGCTGGACAAAGGGATACATGTCCTAGGTCCTACACAAAGGCATTTTCAATGAATTTCGTGGAACAAATGAGGTATGAGTTTCACACCTGCCTCTCAGGATTAATTCTCAGGATACTGTGAAGCTCAGAAAATTGCTATTTCTTGACCTAAAGGGAGGTTAAAACACTTTTGATGGAAATCAATTCACTTTGAGGTATTTAGCACTGTTCATATTTTGTATAAGTCTCTATGACAGGGCTGCTTTCAATTGGCACTTTATGTAGTAGTTGTAGGAAGCCCATCATACAGAGAGAGGAATCTGAATGAGTGTTTAACAAGATGGGCTATTTTCTTTGTTTCACTTCCAGAATAAAAGTGGACTATGCCCCAGATCCTAGGCAAACTGGGATATTGGGAATCTCATCTATATCTGTAGCATAAGAAGTTGCCAAGTGATTGCTGGAAAAATAAAATTAATTTTTCCTGTTGCTTCTATTTTTCTTTTGCTAGGGGAATTTATGTTACACATGGTCAAATAGCATTATGTACAATGAAGGAAATGAGGTGTGAGGGAATCATTCAATAAAAATGATAAATCAGAAAAGATCATTTAGAGAAAAATGCTGGCAGCAAGAGTTTGAGAAATAGGAAGGTCTTGTCACAGGTTTTTCAGAAATGCTTTTTTAGGAAATTGCACCATTTATAGAGTTGTTCTTCTCTCCCTTGGAAAGATAGTGATAAATTTCAAATGAAATTAAATAAGAAATAATGCAGGCTGTCAGTCATGACCTGAGACTAGTTGAAGAAAATTGCTTTCTGAGGGGACAACGTATAATCATAGTCACAACCAACAAATCAGAAAACAAACCCAAAATTATGCAAATTGCGTCCAGGACTAACATGTGACCAGGAGAAAGAGAGAAGGCAAGGGTGAGATCAGCTAGGCTAAAATGGATTAAAGGGCATCATTTGCACGGCATTGGGAGACAAAATAGTGCTGCTGTTCTGAACAATCTGCTTGTGTTGAGAGAAACTGAATCCGTGCCCATGCAAGACCCTAGGTTGTAACATACTCTTAATGGAGGTGTTACCTGAGTGCAAAACAAATGACACATGGGAATGCTAATAATAGTACTGCTTGAGCAGAGAAAGAATTGGAAGCAAGCTAAAAATAAATAAGAAAATAAAGAACAAAAATTTAATTTAAATATCTAATACTCAGAACTCAAGATTTAAACTAGTTGTTCACACTGTGTTATAAAAAGACCTACATGTTATTAACATAAGATGAATGGCTATATACCTAAATTCTGTTTATGAAAACAAGTTAAGCATATACAAGTATAAGTATACTTTATACATTGATATATATGCACAAAAATAAAATTTGTGGGGTGGATCTGGAAAACAATATTCAAAAATGCTGAATCTGACGAATTCAAACCAGAAACAAAGGAATGCCACAAATTGACAAGTGAAGGACATGAACCTAGCTCTTTATACTTTAAGTTAAGATCTTTTGCCTATCTATACTGTATCTATTATCTGTAATCTATTTATCATCTATTTATAATCTATTATATGTCATGCTTTGTTGTTTTGTCAATATGTCCTAAGATAGAGTCATTTGGAAAGAGGGAGCCTCAACTGAGAAAATGAGTCCAAGGGAAGTGCTTGCTGGAAAGCCTGTGGAGCATTTTATTGATTGATAATTGGTTATAGGAGTGCCCAGTTCACTGTGGCAGTGCCAACTCTGAGCTATGGTCCTGAGAAGTGCAAGAGACTGAACAAGCCATATGAATAAGTCAGTAAGCAGTGTTCATCCTGGCTTCTTCTTTAGTTTTTGCTTTGAATTCCTGCCTTGACTTTCCGCAGTGATGGGCTGTGACCTGAGAGTTATAAGATGAAAAAATTTTCTTCCCCATGTTTCTTTTGTCTGTGGTTTTATCACAGCCATAAGAATCTAAACACCATCTAACACTAGTGATGCATTTTGTATGTATAGTTTATGCTATCTATCTATATTAGTATCATTTATCTAACTATGATATATCTGTTATCTATGAAGTACTTATCATCTATCTATTGATATATTTATTATATACAAATATATATTTATGATTGATTTAATCTATTTCTGTTATCTATTATATGTCTTACATTAATAATCTACCATTTCAATATCTTTAAGCTATGAATCATATATCATTTGTCTCTCAATAATCTACATATCAATCATTTGATCATCTATTTTAATTCTATTTTGCTATCATTTATCTTTCTATCATCCATATATGATACATCTGTTATATATCTTTGATGTGTCTACTCTCTGTAATTTATCATGTATTTATCAATCTATCACCTATCTATACTCTATCTTCTATCTATTCTATAATTTCATTATCTATCATATATATAATGTATCATCTATTTTCCAACTACATGTCTATATATACATAATCTGTATTATCCACCTATATAGTATCATTTATCTAACTACAATGTATATATATGTGTGTGTATCATCTATAATCATCCTCATTTCTCTCTTCTTACCTTTCCTATTATAATTATCAGTGGGCTTGGTATATTAACTGAACTACATGTTGAGAAAAAGGTTTGAAATATTATACTATTGACTCAGAGACAAGGTAGACAGCACTGTGTAACCGACAAACTGAGAGAAAATCTCACCACAGGTATAACTGCAAATGCTGGTCATGGACACACTACTTTTTAATGTTCCTTTATTCAACATATATATTCTCGTGCCTTTCCAGACATTGGAAACTCTCTCTCTCTCTCTCTCTCTCTCTCTCTCTCTCTCTCTCTCTCTCTCTGGAACTGTAAGTCAAAATAAACTCTTTATTTTGTTTTTAAAAGTATTTTTAACTCTTTCTTCTTTAAGTTCTCTTTGGTCAAGGCATTTTGTCAGAGCGGTCACAGCAATAGAAACATAATGGATACAGCTAGGGTATAGATCTGAAAAGTCGCCAGCATGTTGTCAGTATCTGCTATCCTCCAGTGGAAGTTTGAAGGCAAACTGGCCTCTTAAGGTCAGAAGCACATGAAGAAAGGTTCTGTGGCAGGTAGAAAGCAAGAGCATGACCTTCCTGGGAAAGCGGAACTTCTTGCTTTATAACAGCTTGATTTCTGGGAACTAATGGATTCTTTGAGAATAGCTTTGATCCCTTGTGATGGCTGTGGATCTACATCCTAATCACTTCCTGCTAATCCCCAACTCTTAAAGATTCTACCACATCAATGCTGTCATACTGGGGATGAGTCCTACAGTCCATGAACCTTTAGTGGTGTACACTCCCCTGCCATATTCAATTCAGTAGTTTCTCAAGGAACCGAGCTAAGTGTCACAGCTAATCCCCAACATGCAGTGAATCACACATCCACCCGAGAGAAACAACTTTTGAAAGATAAAGTAAGCAGGAGTTATTTCAGTGACGACTTATGGAAAACTTTTCTTCTTAAGGGATTTTTTTTTACTTAGAAAAATCCATTGCATCTATAAAAAAAAAACAGGCTGATGATAAATCTCATGAGCAGTAAATTAATCAGTGTTAGACTTGGAGAAGACAAGAGTTAAGGGAGACAAGCATCAGCTATATAATAAAAGAATATTGTCACTGCTTTCAGAAGGCAACGGGCAGTTAACAGCTAACTGAGAAAGTTAGACAATAAGACAAATGGCTTATTGGTCTTTCCTAGTACCGCACACTGGGGATTTTGGACTGTGATGTCTATGCCTACATCTGACAATGAACATTGCTGTAGTCATCTTACTATGACGCAAAGGTTGAACAATGTGACCCAACAGAATTTTCAAGATTTTGTAATGCAAATAGTGCCCTTTCTGTAAGGTTCTGAGCTTGATGACATATATACATTTTTCATTGATAAAATTTAATGTTTCAGTAGTCTTATCCATTGACTAATCATATGTGACTTTTTTTCTGTGCTTGATAAATCATCTCTGTAGCAGTAAACCAAATGATTAAGAGAAGAAAGGCTGTGTTGTTTATGTTAATCCTTTATCCATGTACTAAAAATAATTTACAATATTTTTAACCTCAAATCTTTAATTTAAACACATATTTACATTACTTATTTAGAATTGGTATTTTAGCCCGTTGCTTTAAGAGAATTCAAAAACTATAATGTAAAATCATTTGGGGAATGTAATAGGATTATTTTTACTTACCTTATTTTACTAATCCCTGAGGAGTAGGGGAGTGAAAACAAATTATTTGTGTTTCAGAAAAATTAGACACATGGCTTGATATCCCAGGCAAATACCTAAAAGTTTGTAGGCAATCAAGAGAAAATCCCCAAATGAAGAAGAATCAGGATTCAAAGTTGTAAGGGAGAGCAGAGTTGGGTTTTAATAGTAGAGAACTGATCATTTGAAAGAATTTCAGGATGTAAAATGTAGAACTCTAACTGTAAACTCAAGAAAGCAACCTTTAGAAAATACCCTTTACATCTTTATAGATGTGCAAAATATGTAAGCCACGATTTACATGATCCCTTTAATTTCTGACTGCTACTCTGGGCAGTGGGTAATCAGAACCTGCATGTAAGTGCTCTAAGGACTGAGTCAACCTGTCCATCAAGAAGCATGCTATCTGTGTACTATGCAGATTTGACTGGATGTAAACATTATGTATACATAAATACATATAAACTTTATCTAGTGAACATGGTAGGATTATTTTTAAAAACGTAACAATGAGGTCAATTCCTTTGGTGTGGGCATTCATTTTTCTACGACCTATCTTATTTGCTATGAAGAAGTATCACTACAGAGGTTTCAGTGTCCAGAATTCTAGTTATTGAGGATTCATAGTAGGTTACATGCTAGAAAGATTCAGACAAATCTATCAGGGGAACAAGAGCAATTAAAAAGAAAATGGAGATGTAGAGAGAGAAGGGGTGTATTGGTTTTGGGAGCAAATATGCTCATAGCATATTATGTATTTTCATAAGAATGTCCTTAATTTAATAAAGAATCACTTATATCTTTCTAGTATCTTACCATTATATTTAGGAGAGAAAGGCTTTTATCCTTTATAACATAGCTTCAAGTTTCAATGGACACCAGACTACTTTGTGTTTAACAACTGATCTTGCCAACAATTTTTCTAAATAGCTATTGACTAAAACCTTGGATGCCACAAACTCTTCCACACTGATCTGAGTACGTTCTTAACCTTTCAAATATGGTAGGGAGAGCCCACTTCTTCAGAACTGACACCCATCTAGCATGTCTAGCAATGTGTGTCCTGGACTGAAGGCAAAGACAGGGACTTTGCTCCTTAATGTTGGGAATGTTTTAATCATATGTTTCCCCAATAAAATCCATTTTTTAGTCCAGCTATTATTCTCAGTTTATAAGGCTTGTATAAAATTTCACTGAATATTTTTTATATATTGAATGTAATATAGCAGCTGAGAAGATGACTCTATGGATAAGATTATTGTCTACTCTTCTATAAGTCTAATGTTCCGTTCCCAGTATTCACATGGTGGTTCACAATCATCTGTAACTCTAGTTCCTAGAGAATCCAACACCATGTTCTGTTTGTCCCTGCACACATGTGCTGCACAGATATACATGCAGACAAAACACCTGTGCATATAAAATAAAATCTTGAATGTAATGTACACCCAAAAAGTTTACAAAAATTTAATGGAATTTTTTGATGTTTATAAATTTATTTTTATATAATAATTATAAATATCAAAGTATAAATTGCTTCAGTTACTGGAAATTTATATTTGTGTTGCTGTATATAAAAGCCAGTCCTCTATATCTGTTACTGGTTATGGAAACTATTGAATACAGCACAGGGATATTCAAAAACAAAGAGCCAAACATTCATGGAAACTGTCTGATTTATGTTTAGATTTTATGGAGAATAGACAGGCATGTAGAAATGTAGCACGTGATCAAATGGTAACAGAATTAAGGGTCCATCTTGAAGGTCTATCTGAATTCCTGTTGACTTCTGGTGTGGGAGATCCTTCTATGTGTTGCTTTTATTGGTTAATGATTAAAGAAACTGCCTTGAGACTGTAGCAGAGCAGGGCATAACAAAGCTAGATGGTGGAAACCAAACTGAATGCTGGGAGAAAGAAGGGCAGAGTCAGAGAGAAGCCATGGAGCCACCTCTCGAGACAGGCATGCCAGAATCTTGCTGGTAGGCCATGAACCTCATGGTAAAATATAACATAATGGAAATGAGTTAAATTAAGATGTAAAAGCTAGCCAATAAGAAGTTAGAGCTAATAAGCCAAGCAGTGATTTAATTAATACAGTTTCTGTGTGGTTATTTCAGGAGTTTAGGCAGCCAAGAAACAAAGAAGTGGTCTCCTACTACAGACCTCTTAGATGTTTCCATTATTGTCATATCCACATATGGTCCTGGTATAATGACACTTTCTTCCCCCTAAGATTTATATATTTTTATTTTATTTTATGTGTATCGGTGTCAGGGTCCAAAAAGGACAGAAGAGGTGTTAAATACTTTAGAATTGGCATTAACAAATAGCTATGAGCTGCCCTGTGTGTGCTAGGAACTGACTTGAGTCCTCTGAAAGAGCAATACATTCTCTTAGACACTGAACCATTTCTCTAGCCCTTGGAACAAAAGTCTTCAAGGGAGAAGGCAGAAAGTTATCTTTCTGGGTTTTATGGCTTGTTCTAGAAGAGAGAGATTCTGATTTCTCAAACCTGCCTTGATGAGGAGGTAGGGAAAGAGACAGGAAAATAGGAGAAAGTCAGAAATTTTGCATCTGAGCACTTGCCAATCTCATCTGAAAGTACCAGCATTACAAGAGGCTGTTATGTTTGAGTACCAATACTAGAATGCTTTGTGAATGGTATTCTATAAAATGTAGCTTTTATTATAATTCCTTTGACTTAGAAAAATGCTTCTAAATATAATCATATTAATGCCTAATACGGTGTTACTGAACAGTATTCATCCTGCTATAAGCACATACCATTCATTGTTTACCCATTCACTGGTTAGTGGATACATGGTTTATTTAAATTTTCATTATTATGAATCCCATATTAAATATTTATGTATGGGTCTTGGTATGGACATACATTTTTCATTTACCTCGAGTAAACAGCCAGAATGGGCATGGTGCATCATACTCTTGTAAGTCCTAACTTGTGAGACATCCAACCATGTTCATAGTAGGTGCACCATGTAAAATTACCACCCACAACACATGAGAAATGACTTCTTTAACATTTTCTCAAATGCTTTGAGTTGTTGTTCTTTGATTTTAGCTGTTCCAGAAATACTGTAATGCTGGATAATAGTGATATGATTTGCATTTACCTAATGAGCAAAAATCTTGCCCATTTAACACATGTATGTCTTCTTTTTTGAAGAATTTCCAACCACTGATTTTTAGTTGTGTGCCATGTTATTTTATACTCTGCATAATAACTTAATGAGTGATCTATAGTTTAAATGACTGTTTTCTTTGTCTATGTTTCTCTTGTAGGCTTTATAAATTTGACTTTTGAGTTATGATGTTTGTTGTTTTATAATGTGGAAATAAGTAGGTATCTTTGTGGTTTTTATTCTAGATATCTAAATATCATCTGTTGATCAGAGTACATTAACCATTGCATTACTTTGTCACTACTGCTGAATGCTCAACTGTCTACTCCTGAACTCAGTTCCACCAGTGCTGCATCCATTGTTCTTTACATCAGGCACTACTCTGCTGATGCTATTAGTTTGCAACAAGTCTTAGAGACAGATTATATGGGAACTCTGATCATGTTTTTCCATTCCTAATTGGTTTGGCTACTTTAAATTCTTTGCATTGTTTCAAAAGGTTTAGAATCACAATGGGTCTGGATGGTCAGACAGCCTAAAGTCTTACATTCAGCTGAGAATCATGTTGTCAGTTGCCAGCTGAGTCTGGAAATACTTTCTGATGCATAGTCATTGTGTCATCTCTAGTCAGATGATACAGTCAGAGAGATTCTTACTCTGTTCTCAGATACCTATATCCAATGTGTGCAAAAATGTTGCTTGATATATTTTATTTAGTTTTCTTTTTGTTTATCACCGGAAGTAAATTACTATAGCTGTTAATCCCTCTTGGATACAAAATAATACCTAATTTTTTTCAAACTTTTGAGCATTTTAGACTGAAAGCACATGTACAGAGACTAGCAGTGGGGACTTTAAGGTGCCTATTTTACAAGGATGGATACCAAGCTTACAAAGTTTTGGGCAATTTGATTCCTTTCTATACAGGAGTAATAAAAAAGTTGTTTCTGGATTGAATAAAATCTAACTGATTCTATTGCAAGCACTTTGGCTCTTTCTTCAAACATAGGGGCAAGCCTTAGTGTCAGGCAGCACATGTGCTGTTCATCAATGGAGGAAGGAGTTTTGTGAAGTTGGAGTGTGAGTTCTCGGTTTGCTGAAGATGTATCTGTCCTAGTGACTAATGAAAGGAAACTTATAATTCCATTCTTTAATATTTATGTAGACTGATAATAATTAATCACTTCTAAAGATAACCTCACAAATTATAAGTGAGACAAGTTTTAGTACATATTTTATCTCTGTCGATACATATAATAATAAATTTATCAAATATTCAGTACAAAGAACTAAACGAATAGGAAGAAATGTCTGAAATAAAGGCAATGATTACACCCCATAAAAATGTTTTGGCTAAATTCACTAAACTAAACCTATTTATATCTGGCTTGAATATTTTTTAAATTGATTCTTCAGGAATTTCACATCATGCAGCCAAGTCCCACTCATCTCCCAGTCCCTTCATATCTAGCCTCACTCTTGTAGTAACCCCCCAAAGGAAAGCTAAAAAAGAATTAAAATGAGATAAAAATAAACAAATAAAAAAAAGAAGAGAAACCACATTGCTCCTTCATCTTTTCCATCTGTCCATCACTTTTCCATCTCAGTGGCGTTAGGAGCAGATATGTATTATGCAGCACACTCTTTTGCCCAAACAGGTTTACTTCAAATGTCCATAGTGTAATGTGTTGGAGGAGGCCACTTGTTCTTTCTGGCTGCTCAGCTAGCTTAGACCCAAAATAATTACACAGAATCCATATTATTTAAAACACTGTTTGGCCCATTAGCTCTAGTTTCTTACTGGCTAACTCTTATATATTAATTTAACCCATTTCTATTAATTGGTTTATCACCACATGGCAGTGGCTTACCAAGTAAAGTTCCCAGGGTCTGTCTCTGGCAGCTCCATGGCTTCTCTCTGACTCTGCCCTTCTTTCTCCCAGCATTCAGTCCAGTCCTCCCTGCCTATCTCTGCTCCACCTCACCCTGTTCTGCTATAGGCTCAAAGCATTTCTTTATTCTTTAATGGTAATCACAGCATACAAAGGGGAATCCCACATCAGTAATGAATTGCTGGTCTGATTTAAGACCTCTGGCTTTGTTACCCCATCAAAACTGAACCCCCCTGACATTCCTCTGATATCCTGCTGTTGCCCTGCATTATGGAGATCTCATAGCTACGGTTCTGCAAGATCAGTCCCTTCAATCACTCCATCAGGTCCTAGATGGGGGTAGATGTTGGAGTGTGTCCTATATGTCTGCTTGGGTAACAACTGAGTAGATCAGTCCAGGCCACTGGGACCATTCCTCTCAGGTGAGGGGCAAAGATTGCTCTCTGAGATCCATGGTGGGGAATAGGAAGAGCTTTCCCAAGTGTGTGTAGGCCAACTCTCATGTTAGGAGTGGTACCAGGTTTCTGATGAAATTCAGGGTCAGCTTTCATGTGGCCAGTGTGTGTGTGTGTGTGTGTGTGTGTGTTTGTGTGTGTGTGTGTGTGTATGTGTGTGTATGTGTGTGTGTGTGTGTGTGTGAGAGAGAGAGAGAGAGAGAGAGAGAGAGCGAAAGAGAGACAGAGAGAGAGAGAACTCTGGGTCAGTGAGGATAAGGTTTGTGTGATACTTCAACACATGGTTTGTGTGGGCCCTTGTGGTAACACAGGTAAGGGATCTCCACATTAACCCCAGCCAATGCAAGACCACAGACCCAGATGTGGTCAGCAGCAGCAGCTTGGGGCCACATGTCACCATGGCCCTGGGTGGCAGTGTAGGCCTTTCAGATCTGGATGGGTCCAGCAGCAGTATGGTCCCTGGGCTCCAACCTGGACCCATGTTGTTTTTCAGACCCCAAGCAGTCACATGGACCCTGATAGCAAAAAAGAGTCACAGACTTCAACATAAACTCTGGCTGTGTCACGACCACAGACCAAGAAATGTCCCCCAAACACAGTTAGGGCCTAAAGTCAATGTAACTGTGGGTATCAGCATAGGCCACCTCAGTCTGCAAGTTCCTGACAGCAGCATCATCCTCATGCACCAAGGTGGCCTCAGGTTTCAGCCCAGACACCAGGCATCTGCACTGCTTTCAATGACATTCAGAGTGTTGGGCCAAACTTATCTCAGGGCCTGTACCTCAAGGCCAGTAGGACAGAGAAAAGCCAGGCTCAAGTTTGAAGTATAATTCCAAAGCTAGTGAGGATGAGACAGCAAAATCTAGGTAGATGTCCCTCCAGCCAGAGGGAGGGCTTGGCTGTCTCTCATTGACTGGAGGTACTCCAACATCACACGATGTCATTTCACCTATATAAGCTGACGCTCACTGTAATAAACTGAGTTCCTGCTTTGACTTGACTTCTTATCACATCTGATTGTCCTGTGTCATGGGCCTGTGGAACAGGCAGATCATGCACTCACTTTTCCCTGAGGAGAAAGGAGGCTAAGGAAGCCTAGCACAAAGGCTCAGACATAGATGCAGACCTCTGCTGGGGTGGGGTCATGAACCCAGAAATGGCCATCAGCAACAGTTCAAGCTCTGGTGACACTGTGGCCACAGATGACAGCTCAGACCACTAAACTTGGCATGGTTTTGGCAGCAACATGACACCCAAAATCCAATATGGCCATAGATGGTGGCCCAGATGCTGGGGTTTCTTGTGGCCTTTGGTGGCAATGTGGGCAATTCACATACCACAGAACTGGGTTGTGGTAAAACCATGGATACAGTCCGGGTCTTGCACACCATCCATGGTCCCAGATGGTTGCACAGGCCACTCAGATTGTCTTTCTCTTGCCTGCAAAGTGGTCCCTGGACAACAGTATGACCCGGGTGGCAGCAGAGATCTTAGGCATTCACCCAGCATGTGATGGTAACAGGAGTCACAGATATCAACATAGGCCATGGCAGTCAGGGCCCCAGGCAGCAGCTCAGGCTAGAGTGACATTGTGGTCACTGGTGGCAGCATAGGCCACCCAGATCATCATGACCCCAACTGCAGCACATCCCTTGGGTCCCCACCAGGCCACAGGTCATCACTCAGAACTGGGCCCTTAGTGGTGACGTGGTTTATGGACATCATCCCAGACCCTGGCTGATACAGGACCATGGACCAGACATTATCCTCTGCAGCAACCTGGGCCCAAATGCCACCATGTGTTGTAGGAAGACACTTGTTTGTTCCTGGCATCCCAGAACCAAAATAACCACACAGAAACTGTATTACTTAAATCACCGTTTGGTCCATTAGTTCTAGCTTCTTATTGGTTAACGATAACATCTTAATTTAACCCATTTCTATTAATCTGTATATTGCCACGTGGCTGTGGCTTACAGGATAAAGTTCCATCCAGCATCTGTTTCAGCATCCTGACTCTAAATTAGCCCAGGTGACAAGCAGACCTCCCACATCAGCCTATTCTTCATGCCCTTCACTTCTTCAGATTTGCCTCTCTCTATAGGACATGAATTTCTCTCTCTGCCTCTTCTCTTCTTACCCCATTATATATTTGCCCACCTTAATGGTGTACCACCACTTGGCACCTGTACCCAGCAAGGCTGTGGCTCCATTCCACAGACCAGAACAGCAGTTTGCTCTCGGCAGGCATGTGTGAGTTCACCTCTGGGGACATAGTTTTAAGGGCACCGAGAAGGCCCATGTGATTTAAATTATTTCATAGCATGATTTCTTTTTCTGAGTATGGCATGAAAATAAACATATAAATATTTAACACATGGTCTTAAGTATCACCACCAAGGCCACAAACTGGCAGCAGTGTATATGTATGTGTGTGTATATGTGTGTGTGTGTGTGTGTGTGTGTGTGTGTGTGTGTGTGTGTGTGTGTGTGTGAAATGAGACCTTTTCAAGAATAGTTTCATGCAAAAGGCTCTTAATATCCTGACTTTGTTGCTCATCATGTGTGGGGCTGATGCCATGAGACATTCTT
Source organism: Myodes glareolus (assembly GCF_982192425.1). NCBI lineage: Eukaryota > Metazoa > Chordata > Mammalia > Rodentia > Cricetidae > Myodes > Myodes glareolus. Next base: position 46,830,630 of record NC_142032.1, read on the forward strand.
TCTAGAACTCAGCTTTTTAAGCTTATGTGGTGATTTGAATAAGAATAGCTCCCATAGGCTCATTTTTAAATGCTTGACCGTTAGGGAGTGTCACTGTTTGACAGAGATTAGGAGGTGTGGCCTTGTTGGAGGAAGTGTTTCATTGCGAGTAGACATCAGGGTTTCAAATGCTTAAGCTAATTCCAGTCTCTCTCTCTCTCTCTCTCTTCCTGCAGCCTTCAGATTTAGATATAAGAACCCACAATTCTTCTCCATGTCTGATGCTGCCATACTTCTCACCATGCTGATAATGGACTAAACCTCTAAACCTGTAAGCAAGTCCCAATTAAATGTGTTCCTTTTTAAGAGCTATTATGGTCATGGTGTCTCTTCACAGCAATGGAACAATGACTAAGACATCTTCAGAATGTTTGCTTAGACTAAACTGATTCTAAATACACAGGATTCAGAATGTGATTCAAGTCATTATAACTGATGGTATGTTTCTTTTAAGTAAGGAACACTGAGAAATTAGGGTACTCAACGTAGCTCATGATTAGCTTGCAACTTCTGATCTTTGCATATGGGACCTGCCAGTACTACTTGACATAAAGTTGCAAATTTGGGCCTTATTGAGCTTTGTCTTCTTTCATCTCAAATTATTTCCTCATTACCCTTGTGATTTCTTCTTCTCACATTGAATAGTCAGTTAAGACTCACTAGTCAAATTGGTTAGGAATAACAATTAGTGTTTATCTATTTGTGAATTGATCAAATCTTCCTGTAAGTGACTTCTAATTAACTTAATTTACTATTTTATACAATTTTAATAACTTTATTTAATAGTATATTAAGCTTTTATTTTAGTTTACCTTATGACAAATTTTCCAAATGTTCCATTTGTATTAGAGAAGAGTACACATTCTGCCAGTCTGGGATTTTATGAGATATAATTGATAATGTTGAATAATGTGTATATATTTTTGCTAGTATACAAATTGAGTTTTCTACCTAAACTTACGTCTTTAGTGCATGAAGAAAAACTAAAATTCATTTGAGTATTCATGTTTTTGAATGTTATATGAATGGGGTCTGCAATTTGTAGCTGCTGAGGGAGTACAGGGCAAGTAGTCATTATCTGAGGATATTTAGGGCTAGATTTTAGATCAGCAGAAACCCAGAATGCTGTCAAGGACAAATCTTGATGGGTCATAAGCAAAACAACACACATTTTTCCTCTCTTGGGAACTAACGTGATATGAGATTGTTCCTTTACAAACATTCTGCAAACTCCAAACTAGATTTTTTTCCATTTGACATGTGATTATATTAAGTGAATATATGTTTTGTGGGATATTTGTACACTATGTGAAGACATATTGCTGTGATTGGTTTAAAAATGAGCTGAACAATCAATAGCTAGGCAGGAGGTATTGGCGGGGTTTCCAGGCAGAGAGATAGAAAATAAGAAATGGGTTGATGCCATCAAGATGCAGACTAAACTAAATCAGACAAGCTGTACTGAGGAAAGGTATTGAGTTACAAGGTACAACATAGATTAAAATTACGGGCTAGTTAAGTTATAAGAGTGAGTTAGAAAAAGATCTAAGACAAGACCAAACTTTCATAATTCTTAAGAAGTCTCTGTTTTGTTGCTTGGGATCTGATGGCCCAAAGGAAAGTCTGTTATATATGGTGACCAGCGTGGGCTCAAATATCCAAACATAGAGTCTGAGAAAGCTAAGAAAAGTTCTGGACAAGAAGCCAGACATAGATTCCTAGTCCTGCAGTCTCTCAGGTTGGCCAGTGCTCAGCATACAGAGACACAGCTACTGATTGCTGCCTGTAGGCAGGACTCAGCCACCAGTGCCATACCTCAGTGCCATGCACTAAGCTGAGGCAGGACAGTTGACAAAGCAGTTATAAGATTTGTCTAATATAGCAAAAAATACTACAGGTGCCAGGTTCAGACAAAAATAATACTTCTAAAAAGGTGCTTAGATGCTAAAGAAAGAAAAATAAATGGATATATGTAAAGGGAGGTTGTTTGTTTGTTCCCTGCTGCCTAGACCTGAATAATCACACAGAAACTATATTAATTACAACACTACTTGGCTAATAGCTTAGGAATATTTCTACATAGCTTTTATATCTTAAATTAACCCATTTCTACTATTTTGCATTTTACTATGAGGCTCATGGTTTGTTAACTCTTGTTTCTTGGGCAGCAACATGGCATCTTTCTCCTTTGGCATGTACATGGTATATCTGTTTGGTTCCACATACTCTCTCTATCTCTTCTAGCCTGTCTATATTCTTCCTTACCATTGGCTAAAACAATTTTATTCATTAACCAGTAAGAGCAGCACATATCAGAAAAACATCCCACATCATCTTCCCTTTTCTGTCTAGATAAAAAGCAAGATTTTAACTTTAACAAAGTAAAATTACATATAACAAAACAGGTATCAAGCAAATATTATACTTACGATATTTAGTCTATTTGTATTTGACCACATTAAAGAAAATACTCTATCATCTATTCTCTCTTTGTGAGACTAAATTTTCATATCTATATATTTAGATAAAAGTGGGAAATGTTGTGGGATATTTGTCTACTGTGTGAATATATATTGGTTTAATAAGGAGCTGAATGGCTAATAGCTAGGCAGGAGGTATTGAGGGAACTTCTGGGCAGAGAGAGGAAGTAAGAGATGAAATGCAGCACATGAGAGATATGCTGTATTGAGGAAAGGTATCAAGCCACATGGCAGCTTGTAGATTAAAATGGTGGGTTAATTAAGTTATAAGGGTGAGTTAGAAAAAGGCCTAAGCTAAGCCAAGTTTTCATAATTAATAAGAATTCTCCATGTCATTTTTTGGGAATTGGTGGCATCATATACTACAAATATAATTGTGGTAGCTATTTATTGTTTGATGTTGATATTCTTGGTTATACATTCTGTTCTACAAATATGATTGTGGTAACTATTTATTGTTTGATGTTGATATTCTTGGTTATACATCTGTTGTAAGAGTCAGGCTTGCTGACTTGACCATCAGAACAAACTGTCTGCTCCTTCCTACAAAGTTCCTGGTGTACTCTTTCTGAGTCAATACTTTACTTCAGTAAGGTATTTACTGAACATCCAATCATCCACTTGTGAAATATGTCCTGAGCACCTAAGGTACTATGTGCCAGGTGAAGGTCTAGTAGCGAATAAAACAGCAGAAGCCTGAAGATGGAGAGATAGGGCAATGGTTAAGAACACTGGCTTCCCAGCACCCACATTATACCTAACAACTGTTTGTAACTCCAGTTTCTAGGGCTCAAATGCTTCTTCTGGCCTCTGTGGGAACTGCAGTCATGTGGTGTAGGGGCATACATGGAGGCAAAATAACCATAAGCACAAAATAAAAACAATAAGAAGAGCAGTTGGATTCTTTCTATCAAGGACCTTATATATGTTGGGGGGAATATAGTATTTCCACACAGGTATACCCACACACAGAGCATGAGAAGTTCTCAGTGCTATGAAAACTCAATGTTAACTGTGTGTGGATAGATGGTGGGCACATTTTGTGAACATCTTGGTTCACAAACAGGAATACAAATAGTTAGAAAATTCATGAGTTTGGGTTTATGTGGAAATGAGCTGTACTCTTTACCAACAACAAATAAATTACAAGACAGACTTGAGGTGGAGAATTCAGCGGAAATCCTTTATTCAGATCAAGTGTAGCTATTTCTTCCACCATTTGAGCCTCGATTTGGACCAACAACTTAGAGGAAATAAAAAGACTGAGAATGTAGACTTACCTACACACTGGTAAGAAGCTGAGGAAGACTTAAAGAGTGTCTATTATCAAACAAGCTATGAGCTCAGGCTAAAATGTCCAAACCAGTAGATAATTCAGAACAAGAATGTGCCCCAAATTTCCTCTAAATAGCAAACTGGTGGTTGGACTTGCTCAGTTGCTGGTCATCATGATGTCTGTCGAAAATTTAGAGAATGAGGAAATTGGAAGATATAAGACAAATCTGCTTTCAGGTTTTAGTTCAAAGAACGTACAAAAGTGACTAAGAAGCATTCACTGCTACCATTATTAGTACAGTTCCCCCTCGTCTCTTTCCTAGTCCTCCCTCCTCCCTAAAGAATAATTCATTTTCATTGATAAAATTATATATAATTATAATATGTGGGATTTTGTTTTATAACATTTGTGTATCTTAGAATGTCTAAATCTGACTAATTAACACCCACACCATTTCATATACTCATAGTGTTTTTGTACTGCATGTCCATCATAACTTAAAATCTCTGTTGGCAATTCTAAAGACCACAATACATTTTTCCTAACCATATTCACCAAGCCGTATAATTGCTCCTCATCCCATTTTTATGTTCTCAGTTGGGCCAGTATTTCATTGTGAAGTGAAGTTTGCTTGACTGGAAATGATGCCCTGCAGTATTTGCTACAAGCGTCTTCATTTTGAGGTAGGTACAAAGAATGACTGAGGACTCAGCCATTAACCCATTATTAGCATGTGACGACACATGCCTGTAGGGTTTGCTGAAGGAGGCAGAGGCAGGAGGATCATGAGTTCAAGGCCAGCGTGGGCTACATATTCTTGGCTGTGTGACAGTGGCATAGACCAGGCAGTGGTGGCACATGCCTTTAATCCCATCCTTTCGAAGGCAGAGGCAGGCAGATCTTTGTGAGTTTGAGACCAGCCTGGTCTACATAGTGAGTTTTAGGACAGCTAGGGCTGTTACACAAAGAAGCTCTGCCTCAAGAAACCAAAATCCAAATCAGAGAATCAAAAAGTTTAAGAAAGGTATTTTATCTTTTCCTGACCCAGTCTCCCTTCCAAATGTTTGCTGCACATTAGCTGAACTACATAAAAGCTTGAAATAGAAATAAAAAGGACCAGTAAACAAACAAACAAACAAAATTCTCCATTCACAAAATACCACTATTGTGTGAGCTCACGCGCTTCTCTGTCCCTCTTATTCCCCTGACCCTCTGACTTCTGAACTTCGGGTTTTTGAAAATCTTTTCTGTTTCACCCTATTTATTTTGGTGCCACTCTTTGTGGTGAACAGGAAGTCTTCTCTTTGATCCTGATAAAGAAAAGAGGGTGAATTTAGAATGCAGAACTACTCAGGTACTAAAAGATTTTTTAGCAACTGCCTAATGCCTAACTTTGATAAATTTCTTGGAAGAAATAGAGTAAATGAGTCAAATAACCCTTGTTTCTTTTGGATTAAATTTCAAAGTTTTTCTCATCAAGCAAAATATACCATCACCAAGCAACCAAGGCCCGTTAGTCTTTACTACATCTTTATTTCTGCTTTGGGTGACATCTGCTTGCTCATTTTATTATGAACTTGAAAACCAACTAAATAGTAATCAGATATCAGGATGGTTCCCCATCCTCTTGTCAATTTCGTATTATTAACAATTATCGTATTTCTCCAAACTTATTTGCTCTGAGTTGGGAGAGTGATGGTTGTTCTCTCCTGCTAGGCTGCTGTTGCCATTCACCTCCGTGATTTAATTCCGTGTGTATAACGCTGTCATAGCTACAGCCCCAATTGAATCACTGAAACTCCCCAGATTCCTTCTTTTACCTAAGTCCTTCAAAGCGTTGCCTTTCTTGTTCATACATATTTCATCACCAACATTTTATTTACTTTGCTTCCCAGAGACTCCTCATTTCAGCCACCATTTATTGAGCACTTACTATGCACGAGGGATGTGTGCTGCAAACCGGAGGCATTCAAAGATGAGACAGATATGATCAAGAATTAGAAGACGCTCCAGTCAGGGAAGGCAAAGGTGCCTGTGTGACAGCACAGAGATTTCAGCAATATGCTTTGATATAAATGTAGGGAGAGCAGACAGAGTTGAATGTATCTCAAGCATTGTTGGCACGCTGACATTTGAGACATTATAAATATGCAGTCTGTGAAGCAAAGACACTATTCAGAATTGAGATCTCCCCATTTACATGCTTATTTACATACAGGCAGCCCCGAGTTTTATGTCTCCAGAGTTATAAACCACACATGGAAATTACTTGGAAAAACAATTGCTCCTGTACCAAATATGTACAGACTTCTTTTTCTTCTCCTTAGTCCCTGAACAATATAGTGTAGCAATTACCTATATGTCTTTATATTTTATTAAGAACTATAAATATTTTGGGGGTAACTTAAAGATACAGAGGTTATATAGCTTAACAATTTTGGCTTCTCAACACTGTATGGAAGGTGAAATGATTGCAAGGTTTAATTGGTTTTTGCAATATGTAGCCTAAGGCCAATTCATGATTTGAACACAAATGTCTACGCAGAATGCCCAACAGTCCTATCATAGCTGCCACACTGAGCAAAGGAACTTGCATAAGACCAACAGGTAAGTACATTTTCCTTCCTTAGTCCATCTGTCCACTCTGCTCATGCCACTGAGCTCAGTGCTTTTGTGCTGCACAGCACTGAGGATCCCCACACACAAGTCCAGAGAGAACACAGTTCCTTGGGCCCAGATATTTTCTGACCCATCTTCACGGCAGAGTACGCCCAATCCATTATAAATCATTTAGCAGCACATATATCAAGTCTCCAGAGCATGTTGATAAGAATTAAGATGTATTTCCATAACCTTTGTAACCTTCACATCATAAACATTTTAAATGGTCGCCTACATTTTTCATAAAGGTGGGTTATGACTGAGTGTGTGTGCATTTTAGTTAGGAGGGACAACCTCTCAACGCAAGGCAAAGAGTATGCATAACTCATTTTGTGTGATGATAAATTTAGTCACAGTGTTCCCTACTATGTATTTAAATGAATTCTGAAGCTGCCTGAAACGGAGGTGAAAGATGGCTTCTCCCTCCTGCTTGCTTTGTGTGACTTTGATTTCCCCTCAGAATGTGGAAATCTATCTGCTCCTGAAAAACTGCCTGATACATTGTCTTCTTTGATGGTTTGTGTGGTGCCTGCAATCTTCGAACTGTATAAGCTTTGGGAGGGGATAGATGTGTGCCTCCTCTCAGCTAGGAGGGCTCTACCACACACCAAAGCTATAGAAACTCTGCACTGTGAGATTCAGGTTTGCACTCAAACTTAAAACAACGATTACAGAATCAATGATGTTTGTTCTGATCTGAGGCTGTGTGTATACAAATTGAGTTTGTAAAAAAATTCATAACTGTCCTGCAGAATCGGAATAAAGTTGAGTAGTCCAAGGCTTTGAATGTGGCCATTGCTTCATTATATTGCATATATCAGTTTTGCTTTCCCCTTCATTACATGGTATAAATCATGATTTCTCTGCAGAGAGCTGAATGGTCAGCCTGATAGTAAAATAATACAGATCCATGATAATAAAATTTAGATAACTAGTTTCTATCATAAATCCTTGATCAATAGGGTGCCAGAAAATGATCAATAGTATAAAATTTCTTAATTAAAATCAAGAAAAATATACATTATGAGTATTTATTTTTTTTGATATCCTTGCTCATAGAACTAAAATAAATGTATTACCTCTTGTGAATGGGCTATGAGATTTCACGGAATAAGGAGAGCAGACTGGATAAAATTAAGATAAGAATTGCGTTGTCAGGTCTTTGAAAATATCCCTTCCTTTAAGTCAGACTTGGTGTCATATGGAATGTGACAGAAAGAGTTATGTGAATAAACTGCTGCGTTGCTGAAAAGTTATATTTTTCTTTTCTCTTAATTTTTTCCTTTTCAATTCTCTCTCTCTCTCTCTCTCTCTCTCTCTCTCTCTCTCTCTCTCTCTCTCTCTCTGTGTGTGTGTGTGTGTGTGTGTGTGTGTGTGTGTGTGTGTTAATCCTAATGTGGGCCCTGTATAGATGTACACTCCATGACTCCCTGAATCGTCTATCCAGGAAGATAGTTCCTCTTCAATGTCCCTCTAACTTGGAATTCCTTCTTGTTAAGTCTTGCTTGCTTTAGATTTTGATATCAGTATTGTTGTCTTACCCCAGGCACAGCCTGTTATCCAAAGAATGCAATTCCCAGTGCTTGTATTTAAGTACAGGCAGGTGACTAGTTCTTGTCAAAAGAATAGGAGCAGAGTGAGTTGTACTGTGGCGGGGCCAAGGGATATTGATGATCCTGAAACTTCCTTTTGCAAGCTGGAAGAAGAGGGTTTTTTTTCTTTTTTTGGATTAGACTTGACACCTTCATGTAGAGATGTCTTGATTGATACACAAAGGACAAGAAACAAATTTCTACTCAATTTGTCGGTATTTTGTTTCAGCCATGCTGCGTACCACATCATATGCATCCTCCTAAGAGGCAGAGATACATAGATTTGTTGGGAGGAATGAGAATCGTGAGAGAGAACCAGGAGAAACACAGCTAAAGAGACATTTTTGTCTCACTGGTTGATATTCATGAGGGAAGAGGCCAAGGGCCAAGAATTATAAGGACAGTTCTAGACACTGGGAAAGGAAAGGCAATAAACTGTCTCTGAAGCCTCTGAAAAAGCATGACCTTGCTTGATTTTGGCTCTATAAAACTCATTTTAGAATTCTAGCCTAAGGACATATAAGAGACTGTCTGTGTTTGCCTTAAGTCACTGGGTTTGTCGTAATTTGCTACAGCAGCCACAGGCAACTAATTAATTTCCCACAATTTCCATGTACTCCTCAGCTCCCGCCACTCAGCTTCGCTCCTACACTGGGCATCAAACTGTCGAGGATCTGCCCCCAGTCTCTATGGTACCACTCCGTCTGTAATCCCATGTAGTAAAAGCCATATCGCACGGAGCCGCGTGTGTTCCGTGCTTTGAATGGATCACACGCTATCTCAAATATCCATCTCTGTGTGCCAGCAGCTGTTCTTTGCATGGCTGGGAAGATTTCTGTTTGGATAACCTGGGCTGTGCCTAGTGCTCTGCCTACTGGCCTTTTGGGTTGATACCAGCTGTGTGCGATCATGACTAAAGGACGTTGAGCTCCCATGCAAATATCCGTTCACGGGCACTATAAAAATAAATTCTCCCTGGTAGATACCTACGAGTACAGTCTCCAGGTATTGTCGTACATGAAGCTTAAACTGTTTTATTTGTTCATTTTTCAAAACAAGGTCTTGCTGTATAGCCTAGGTTAGCCTTCCAAAGGGCTATCTTGCTTCAGTGTCCAGAGCAGCTGGAATTGTTCCTATACCACCTACCATACCTGTTTAACCATTTAGCAAAACTGACGAAAGATTTCCAAATGTGGTTGAGTAATTTATCCTAGGACCATTATATAGCTTTTCTAACTAGTTTAGAGAGAGAGAAAAAGGTGTGTGTCTGGGGGAGGGATCAGGGAAAGTGTAAAAATTAAATAAAATAAAAGACAATGATGTTAGGAACTAAGAGTTTTCTGATTTAGGAAAGACCTCTGCAGGCCAGAGAAACAGATTCTTGAAAAATCTGTGGAAACTGGGAAGCGAAGTCCACAAGGCCATTGATGCCTGTCAGCTAAAACATTTGAATTTTAGTCAAACCAGAGGGTAGCTGACTCCACCTCCTCCCTCTGTGCTGGGAATGTAAAATGAGGGGTTTGTGTCATCTAGTTGGTCAGCTACAAAGTTATCACATGACATTGACAGGACCATGTCATCCCATTAGAGCATCAGAAATACAAGGACATACTTATACATATATGCATATCACTGCTGCATTGCCTAACTTAACAACATTTTTGTCAAGAAATGCTCCCCTAGAAAATGGGTTGTGTAATTGGTTACTTCTGCTCTGTGGAGTATACTATACACATATTATACTCATTGAAAGATATGGAACAGAAACAGACTGGCTCTTATAATATATGAGCTATTATAATATGTAGGACTATTATAATGTATGAGTTGTACCAGTTGCTTCTTCTAACTAGACACAAACCTAGATATATCAAAGTTAAAGGAACCCTAATGGAGAAGTGCCTTCATAATATTGGCTTGTGGGTAAGTCTGGGACCATGTTATTAATTAGTGATTGATGTGGAAGGGCCCAATCACTTGTGGACAGTGCTACCCATGGGCATGTGGTTCTGGGGTGCTAAAGAATTCACTAAACATTCCTCCACGGCTCTTGCTCTAGTTCCAATCTCCAGATTCCTGCCTTGAGTTCTTGGCTTCACTTCCTTTGAATATGGACTGTGACTTGGATGTTATAAGAAGAAAAAATTATAAGAAGAAATAAACCATATTGTTGTAAGGAACAGCGATTGTAGATGGAGCTACAGGCTGCTTTTTGTCCCGCCCAGCTCCCGGCCGCCGGGCTAGCTTCACCTGAAATAATTACATAGAAACTGTATTCTTTTAAACACTGCCTGGCCCATTATCTGCAGCCTCTTATTGGCTGACTCTTACATATTGATCTAACCCATTTCTCATAATCTGTGTAGCACCACGAGGTGGTGGCTTACCAGGAAGGATCTTAATCTGTGTCCATCTTAGAGAGGAGAGCTATGGCGACTGCCTGCCTCTGCTTTCTTTCTCCCACAATTCTGTTCTGTCTACTCCACCCACCTAAGGGCTGGCCCATCAAAAAGGCCAAGGCAATTTCTTTATTAACCAATGAAAATAACACATAAATAGATGACCCTCCTCCATCACCATATCCTTTCTAAATTGTTTTGATCATGGTGCTTCATTACAGTAACAGAAACCCTAACTAAGACAGATCTGGTAAAATAATTACAAAACAAAAAAAAGTATGCCTAAAATTGTCTCCATTCTGTTGAAAAAATATATTATTGTATGTATGCATTAAAATACTTACTTTATGGTAAAGAGAAGAATGATATTTTCCAAGAATCCAGGTTTGTACTGGAGACTGTTATTTCTGCATTTCTGGATAATTCCTCTCATCTGTTGAGGATAATCAGATATGCAGTGCTGGCCCCCAGATCTGTCTCTTGCCTTGACCCTTTCTCTTTCTTTATTCAAGTCTGTGAATCCTGCTGTCTACCTACCACCTTAACTGAGGGCTTTTGGGAACTGTAAACGTCACTGTTACAGCATCTCTTTCCTCACTTTCTCCTCCCCATCTTGCGTTGTCTCACTGAGACACAATCGACTTGCTGCTAAATGTAGAGTTGCCAGTGTCAGAGTTCTTAACCACTCCCATGCTTCACAGCCATATTCAACTGAATACCAATCTGGATAACCTGACTTCTGCATTATCATAAAGTTGCCAGTGTTCCTGTCTTTTATTTCAGAACCCTGTGATCTCATGCTGGCATCTTTTCACACGTTCTTGACAAGTCTTCCCACCCTCTGAACGGCCATCTTCATATGAAGGATAAACACTTTCTCAGGTGACTGCTCTAAAGGGCTGATTTTCGGTACAGTGGTAGTGCTTCCGTAGCATGCACAGGCCCTTAGGTCTGCTCTGCAGGACTGCAAACAACAAGAATGTGCCCACAGCTTCTCTGGATTTCTTCAGGACCCCCAGGTTAATGGACAAGCATATGTATGCATTTACTGCATTACTGCATGACCTGCCTTTGGATAGCGTGTCTGTAAAGAATAAGCATTCCAACAAAAACAGACCACATCCAAATAAAAATTACTCTTGGGAATAAGTCTTGGACTAAGCAATCATCAGAATTATGGCTGTAAGTATATTTTAAAAAAAAACAGCAGTACTTCAATCTATGCTGAACTCGGAAGGAAATCAATAGTCGGGAATCCCTTCATGATGTATTAGAGAAGAATAAAGCATTCAAATGCAAGGCACAGAAAAGGGCCTCTAAAAGCTCAGGCATTGAAAAGCTCAATGAATTAGTAAAACTGAACATAGAAGTTATTGTTTAGGAAATATGAAGTTCATAAATAATTGAGAAATTAATAAAAGTGCTCAACTGCCTTGAAGGTTTACTCAAGGGAAAAGGCGAGAAAACAAAAGTATATTATGGTGACGAGACAACAGAGTCATATGTGGGAAATGCATCAACACCTCTGTAAGTAGATATTTGATAAATCTTTTATTAGCAACAGCAATTTTGGTAGAATGAAGAAATTTAAGTGGGAAAAAAAGTGAACAAAACCATCTCAACAAGATAAGGGTAAAGATATAGGCACCACAGGGCTGAAAAGTTTGTGATAAATGACTCAAAAATATCACAACTCACAAAATTTTATAGATTCAATTAGTTTCCTCCTCCATAAAAACAAAAAAATATTTTTATTCAGAAAACAATGGTCTGATTTTTTGTTTAGTATGTAAAGCAAACAAGACATTTTACTCAAAGCAAATGACAAGAACAATAGCAATTCTCTAACATGCATCAGCATCCTGAAATTTAGTGTACTGATATGGGTTACCAAAAAGAACTTAATCCCATCAATAAACTCAACACGCTAACAGGTTAAAATAAAAATAACATGGAAGCTTTTTTAAAATAGCGTCCTTTAGTAAAGTTTGACTATTTTTTATGAAATCTTAGAGGAATGAGAGAAAGTGAAGAATACTTTCTCAGTGTTGGGAATATTATCATAAATTAACAGGCATCATATTTTATAGTGAGACATCAAAGGTATTCATTCAATTTTTAAAGCTATAAAGGTGATGAGAATTCTATAATTTATTACGCACTGTGGAAGTTTTACTCAGTAATTTGAAACTATAAAAAACATGTTTGAAGGGCTAGAGAGGTGGCTCAGAAGTTAAAAGCCCTTGCTGCTCTCCAGAGGAATGGGGTTCAGTTCTCAGCATACTTGTGGTAGTTCACAATCATCTGTAATTTCAGTTCTAGGGAATCTGATGTTCTCTTTCCTGGCACACATGTGGTGAACAGGCCTACATGCAGGCAAAACACCCATACACATAAACCTTTCTTTTTATAAAAACACTTATATTGGAAAGGAGAAACAAAAGACTGTGTGATTATATGAACACCGAGATTGCCAATCAGAAAACAAACAAACAAACAAAGAAAACCAACTGAAAGTCTGTCAGAATTAACAGAATAATTCAATTTGTTACAAAAATCTAAAGTTCAGCTTAATATATAAAGTTTGTTCAGATTCTAAATCTGTGGTTCTGATATTTACATTATGATTCATAGCATTAGTAAAATTAGAGTTATGAAGTAGCAACAAAAAATTTTATGGTTGGGGGTCACCACAGCATGACAAATTGTATTAAAGGGTGCCAGCATTAGGAAGGTTAAGAAACACTGTTAAAAAACAGTCCTTCCTGACTTTCAGTGGCTACCATCTTTTGGGAATCACAATTTCCATGGTAAGGATACAATTGTACTGTGGAATGATGTGGGATGATGTTGGGGGACTGGACAGGAGAGTGAGCATGAATGTGGAGAAGCAAGGTGCAGATTTGAATTTCAGAGATGTCTACAAATTCTAATAAAGGTGAATTCATCACATAGCAATACAGAGTCCCATGGGCAGGAGACACCAGTTGGGAGTTTTTAAGAGGTAGACAATTTTTAAAATACTAAGAATGAATAAAATATCCCAGGAGCTAGAAAATCTAATGCAAGCAGACTTCAAAGTTTGGAGGGTGGTGCATCTGAACAGGAACCTGCAAGGAACACTGGGAGGCTGGTTAAAGGGGGATCAGAAGTCAGTGCTCTTCTTGAAAGCAAATAAAATGTCTCTAAACACCAGAGACTTGTCTACTAATGGCATCTTCTGCCTGCCAGTCTAACAAAACAGAGAGAGAGAATTGGCTACTGAACTTGGCAGGGAAGGAGACATGCTTGTTTATTTCTATGATGAGACAGTTTTGGAGGGATGCTATAAACAGAATAAAGTCAAGAAAGTACGGAAAAGGAAGAAATTAAAATAACACAAAAATTCTTGAACGATTTCTATAAAGACAAATAAATAGGTAAAGTGATGGGGTCATAGCGAGCTCCAGTCTTCTTGGGGATGAGGTCATCTGGGTCATAGGAGGAAGAGCAATCCTGGTGGATTATGACAGGAATGAGAACAATTCTGCTGTCACTCAATACCACCACTGTACTTAGCTCCCAAGGTCCAAATGAGGAGCAGAAGGAGGGAGAACATGAGCAAGGAAGTCAGGATCACGAGGGGTGCGTCCACCCACTGAGACGGTGAAACTGATCTAATGAGAGTTCACCAAGGCCAGCTGGACTGGGAGTGATGGAGCATGTGATCAAAATGGACACTCTGAATGTGGCTGGCAATGAAGGCTGACTGAGAAGTTGAGGACAATGGCACTGGGTTTTTATTCTACTTCATGGACTGACTTTGTGGGAGCCTGGTTTGTTTGGATGCTCACCTTTATAGACCTGGATGGAGGGGAGAGGACTTTGGACTTCCCATGGGACAGCGAACCCTGACTGCTCTTAAGACTAGAGAGGGAGAAGGAGGTGGGAGGGGGAGGAAAAAGGGAGGCGGGGAGCAAGTGGAAGTTTTTAATAAATAAATAAATAAATAAATAAATAAATAAATAAATAAATGCTATATTACCATATCAAGAAGAAAAGAGAAAGTCTTTAATACGGTTATCACATAATAGTGTAAGAGTTACCAGCTTCAACAGGTGAAGAACTCTCAACATAGAAATACAAGGAAAGTGAAAAAATAAAACATTGATAGTTCAGTGGATAAAGACAGGCAGCAAAGGCTCTGAAAGAGAACCAGACAAAATCATGGAGCAAATGAGGAGCTTTAATGGTCAGACAGGAAAAATGGTTGCCAGCCTCAGCAGCAGATCAACTCAAAGAGAACCAAAAATAATAGCACCTAAAGACAGGTAGTTGAAATGTTATGATCAAACAGAAAGAATGGAAAGAGAAATATGAAAGCATGAAGAAAAAAATGAAAGACTGTTAGTATACCCTTAAAAAATAAAACACAGAGGTTTTTTTTACCCGAGGAAAAAAGCTACAAACTGAGGCTAGAGAAACATCTTCAATAAAACAATAGCAGAAAATTCCCAAAATCATGGGGAAAACATGGACATTCAGCTATAAGAAACATTTAGAAACTCAAGCACACATGACCATAGAAATATTTTGCCACATATACTATAGAGTTAATTATTAAAAGTACAAGACAAATAAAGAATCTTACAATATGCAAGAGAAAAATGTCACATAGCCGTCAAAGGCAAATACATCAGACTAATGGAAGATTTCTAAGAAGAAACTCTCAATGCCAGGGGCTATGTCTTTTTTTTTTTTTTTACCATGAAAGAAAACTACTACCCGTCAAGATTATTGTACCCAAGAATCCTGTCCTTAACAGTCAAAGAAGTAAATGTCATAAAGATAAACTATGGATTTTATGAGCACCAAAGCAGAATTACAATAGATATTTAAGGAAATGCCACACTCAGGAGTAAATATTGCTGTTAAGAATTAAAATTTGTATGTTTGTATGGAATTTCTGTTTGCTAATGTGTGTGTTTCTCTGTCTATGTATGTTTCATGTGCTTTTTCTTTGACTCTTTCTCTGTCTGTTTGTCCTATTTCAGTTTAATTTTTATTTTATTATTTGTTTCTTTATTTGTTTTAGATGCCTGCTTATTTTTAATGAGAAAGAGAAAGAAAGGAGGTCGTTTTGGGTTGGGAAGATCTAGGAAAAGTTGGGGGAAGGGAACTATAATCAGATTATATTATACAAAAGAATATATATAAGTCCCACTAAAAATAGATATCCGATGAGAATAAAAACATTGCTAATATGGTAAACAATCGAATTTACAAGACGATAAATAAGAGAAAGAATTGAGTAAAATATCTTCAAAAGTTTTTGAAAAAATTAAAGTGTAATATGATAAATTTATAAGCCACAAGTGTTGGAACAGCACCTAATTTTATAAAAACAAACAAAAATTTTTATGTGAAATCTCAAAAGACATCAAGTTTTTAAAGAAGTGTCCAGAAGAAATGCTGGGGTCATTCTCTGAGAGTCCCTGTAGCAAAGGAAATGCGCTGCTGGTGTGGAGCAGACATGAGCCAGTGTTGCACAAGCAACCTCATGCGTGTGTCTTAGCTGATGCTTAGTGAGATGTCCTAGCATCCGTCTGATAAGGAAAGGCTTCTTCTGGAACTGTAGATAGGAAAACTGGATGCCTACATGTAGAATTCTGAAACTTGACCCTTCTTTCCCACTGCAAAATTATGAACAGCAGATTTTCAAATCTAAAACTGAAGTTGAAATATCAGAATAATGATAAGGAAATGCTTTAATATGTTGACAGATTTTCTAGAGAGAAAACCATAGCTGACAACTGGAATTACACCCAAAGTTCCTGCACAGCACAGCAGATAGAAGGGATGATCTCCAGAATAATGGAGTCTCTCCCATCTGTTTGCCTCCCAAAACACTAATAGACTGCAAAAAGAACTTAAGAAAAACAGTAGTTCAAAGGTTATAAAAGTCTGCGTAGGAATGGACACCAAGGAAGAAATATAAATGGTGTACTACTCTATGAAAAATGTTCAGTTAGGCTGCAAGCAAATGAAAACTCTATGATTTTCTTACCTGAGTTACAATGGAGATAACAGAAGATGCAGTGAAGATTTTGAAAAAAAAAATGTGCATGAGAGTGTATGCTAGGAACTTAAGTTCATGTATCCAGTGTACAGTATTGTATAGAGGTACCTCAAACCATTGAAGATAGAACTAACACATCATTCAGCTATCCCATTTCTGGCTTTTTATTAGAAAATGAAACCAGCATACAGAAGTAATTGTGCACCCTTACAATTACATGCACCATAGCCAAGGCACAGGGTCACTGTGCTAGTCAGTAGATGAATGCGGGATATGATGTATGAACAACAGGATTATGCAGCCATGACCAATAAGATTCTGTTACTTGCAGGAAAGTGAGTGTAAGGGAAGACATGTTAAATATATACCCAAAGAAAAGGACCTGAAAACAGAAGAGGTTCTGTGAGGGAATGGAAAAGATGACCAAGAAGAAGTAAGGAGAAGGTGGAAATGTGGGTAGACATGATCAATGTGTGACATATTCATGTGTCAAGAGGCAACAGTGAATCCCACTTGTACAGTTTTCATAATTAACTGTAAAATGTGACAGACATACATAGGAGATGTGATTGAGAAGGCTATGGCATTTTACAATATTTTAGAAGAGTGAATATATGTGTGTGTGTGTGTTTGTGTGTGTATGCTTTTAAATTTTGAGAGAAATAATCAGTGATAAAGTGTAAAACTCACACTATGTGTGAGAAGGGTTGAGGTTCTTGACCTAACTCCGCAAATTAGCAAGAGTTCTAGATTTAATTAGCATGTAAGTAGAGTGACTGGCATGGAGCCAGAAGCTGTCCATTCATAAGAATAGTGGAGAAGTCAGTGTGCAAATAGAAATAGAGTTGATGAGTGTGACAATTGGAATGTGCAGAAATTCTCTCTCTAAAGTTATCTCTTGATAACATTGTCTTTTAAAAACTTCTGTATATGGTGATTCTTTAAGAAATCTTTTGATCATATTTACTTCCAACATTTCTCCTTAATGTCACCAGATCCAGTCCTACCCCATAACTTCATGTCTTTTTTTTAAATCCTAGTTTAATAACCCATTAACTATAATTTTTGCTGTCTATATACACATGACATCCACTAGAGTACAGTTAACCTCCCAAGAACCACTCCCTAAAAAATGTGATTTTCCTTTTCCAGACAGCACCAGTTCTCCATAGATCCTCAGTTAGGGTGGGGACCAACTCACAAGCCCCTTCCCACAACCACAGATACTATGAGTTCATTAATAGTGCAGCAGTCCGGATGCTATTTTGCTCTGGTTCTCTCAGACTGCTGACTCTTACAATTCTTCTGTCCCCTCTACTAGCATGGGACCTGAATGTTGGGGAGGGCATGTGAGACAGGTGACTCATTTGTGGCTGAGCACTCCATGGTCACTTATTCTTTACATTTAGATGAGTTGTGAGTTTCTGTGTTAACTACCATCAACCACACAAAGAAACTTCTTAGATGAAGTCTGAGAGCTGCACTAATCTAAAGGTAGACAGATATTAATTTATAGTCAATTTGAAACTGTCCATTTAGCAAAATAATAATTATACTTTCATTTCTGAGATCTTTGAGATCCCTAGTCATGGATTTTTTGTGTGTGTGTGTGTATGCCACATTTGCAGTAAGGGGCATGTGTTTCCGCCTATGGAACAAGCTTCACATCCAATAAGCAGCAATTGGCTACACTATAATATTTATGCTATTGAACCCATTGGCATATTGTACCACACTTGTCATTATCATAGTTCACAGAGTTTACAGCTGAGTAAGTTGATGACTTACATGCACACACACACATACACCCACACACATAGTGTGGGAAGTCCTTCTGTATGTGTGTTGCTTTTATTGGTTAATAAAGAGGCTGCTTTCAGCCAATGACTTAACATAATATAACCAGGCTGGAAGAGATAAATATAGAGTAGGTGGAGTCAGGGAGAATCCATGTAAACACCCTGAGGAGACAGCTGCCTCTACCAGAGCCAACTGAAACTTTGCTGGTAGGCCATGACCTCATGGTAATGCACAGATTAATGGAGATTGGTTAGGTTAGGATATAAGAGCTAACTAGATATACACTTAAGCTACTGCCCAAACAGTACTGCAAATAATATAGTTACTGTGTGATTATTTCAATTCTGGGCATCTGGGAACGAACAAGCAGCCTCTGCCAACACAAACATGCACACATGAATGCACACACATACACACTGTCAATCCCCTCCTGTATGTATCAGCAGCAGTACCTGCATAGCACCTTCCACTACTGAGAGCTAGCCATCAGAGGGGAAGAATCTTGGTCAGTACCAACTTGATTTCTCCTTGTCCAGTGACCAGTGTAGGTAGAGACATCAATAGGATGGTCTAATCGTCAAGTTCTGGTAGGCAACCAGGAGCAATGACAAAAGCCAACATTGTTTATGTGGGTTCTCTGGTTCAACTCTCACTGAAAACTTGAGGGAAAGAATCCCACACCTTGTCCTAGGATTTTTATTTGGTAACAAATGCCTTCTAGTAGGAGGATAATTATCCCTTGTGTAGACTAACTCAAATTAAACTCTTTTATATGAACACACACACACACACACACACACACACACACTCACACACGCACAAACAGCTGCACACACACTTGGAATTAATTAATCCTGTCAATCCCCTCCTCTATCCTGCCCTCCCCTCCCATCTCTCTCCTCACTTACACTCCCCTCCCCATTATTTCTTCTTCCTATTACCTGTTTTCAACTTTAAGAGTCTTGTATTATAAATAAGCAGACTTAACATTTCAAACCTTTAAATGCAGTTTCAGGAATTTCTCTGAAGACTGGGGTACATTTCACTGTGGAACTAGTCTGGACATGTGTTGTAAACATTCTGTACTGTGTTCTGTTGTGTTTCTCTTTGCTGCTTTTCTTCGATCCTCTCTCCCAGTGTGTGTGTGTGTGTGTGTGTGTGTGTGTGTGTGTGTGTGTGTGTGTGTGTTTCCTGTATCTCTTTTCCTGTAAGGAAGTACTCCTTTTGTAGAAAGCATGTTCAGGACATAATTGAAATTACAAGGCTCTTTGATAGCATCAAATCCCATAATTCTAGCTCTTTAAGAAAGACTCCATTGCTCTCAAAGACATACCATAGCCCCTATTATGATTACAAACACCATTACTAGTAATCAACCTTTGATATGGGTTTGGGGTGGTGTTAGACTCAGGTCTTCAAACTGGTCCACCAAGCACTTCTTCCACTGAGTCCAGAACTGTCACTCTTTGCATTAACTTTTTTCTTTTTTTAATGTGTGCATGTATTTGCCTGAACACAATCATGTATGTAAATGTGTACATGCCATGGTTTGTTTGAGGTAGATGTCATAAGATAACTTTTGGGAGTCATTTCTCTCATGCCTTGGGCTCTAGGATTTGGACTCAGGTTATCAGGTCTGTGGGGAAAGAACTTTTACATCTTAGCCCTCGCAGCAGCCCTTATTTATTTATTTGTAATATCTGCTTACAGATATATATATATATATATGTATATATGTATATACATACACACACACACACATATATATATATATATATATATATATATATATATATATATATATATTCTGCTAATAGAACTAGAGAATCCTAGTTCTAGGGGTTAGCAATATCGCTAGTCTCATTTACTACTAATTATTACTCATTTGCTAAATTATTTACCAAATTATTATTTACTAAATTATTATTTACTAAATTATTATTTACTAAATTATTTACTCATTTACTAAATTTACTAATAATTACTAAATTATTATTTACTTCTAATTATTAGTAGTTATGATATCCTGGATATTAATATTTGTTGAATAAATGAATCCATTGATAATTGGGGTAAAGTCTTGAAAATGACAGCCTACATCATAGTCTTAATCATTTTAGAAATTCTTCACTATAGGAAAATAAGATTAATTCTAGCAAATGTGATGGCTATTCTTGATTGACAACTTGCCTACATTTGGAATTAACTCAAACTTAAAAATGGAGGGCACACATGTGTGAGATTTTTTTTTCTTAATTATAAGTGAGAAAATCTACTTCCAATCTGGATCTTTGAGGCAGGAAGACACACCTTTAATTTAGATCTTTTAAGCTGAGAAAATCCACCTCTAATCTGTGCCATGTCTTTTGCTAGAGGCCTATATAAGGACATAGAAGAAGGAGACTTTTGGCTTTGCCTACTTGCTCTCACCTGGCTAGCAAGTCCATTCCTCCACTAAAAGTAGACCCTGCTTGTTTGGGACTCTGGTGTATACTGAAGGCCAGCTGAGACATCCAGCCCGGGGGACTGAACAACTACTAGGTTCTTGGACTTTCCATTCATCAGCAATCATTGATGGATTAGCTGGATCTCAGCCTATAAGTCATTCAAATATATCCCCTTTCTATGTATTTAGAGAGAAATTCATTCAGTCAGTTCTGTCACTATAGAGAACCCTGTCTAATACAGAGCCTCGCCATTGATAGGGTTGTTTTATTTTGGTACATAGCTGCTGCATCTGATTTGTAAAGTGTAAACATGCAAGCTAATATTCATTGAGAACATTAATAAATTGATGCTTTATTAATGGAAAACAGTAAAGGTGAGTCCTACTTTATGTTTGTTGCTATTGTTTAAACCAGTATTTTTCTCTAAGTACTACTTTTATAAAACAAGATTTCTTCATAGAACTGGATATGCCTGGTTTTGTTAATGTAATTTGAGTACTGAAAAACATGAGCATCTGATGTGGGATTCCCCTCTGTAATTAATAAAGAAAACTGGCTTGGCCTGATAGGGTAGAACAGAGCTAGGCAGGGAAAACTAAACTGAATGCTGGGAGAAAGAAGGCAGAGGCAGAGAGAAGCCATGTAGCCCCCCTGGAGCCAGATACAAGTTTATACGGTAAGCCACAGCCATGTGGCATTATGCAGATTACTAGAAATGGGTTAAATTAAAATGTAAGAGCTAGCCGATAAAAAGTTAGTGTTAATGGGCCAACCGGTCTTTTAAAGTTTCTGTGTGTATATTTCAGTGCTGAGCAGCCGGAAACCAACAAGCAGTCTCCCCCACCCCCCCACAAGCATCTTCTCCTAGCATCTAACTAGAGAGTTGAGGAGCACGAATTAGCTTTATAATGAGCTGGCTATGAATTATCACCAGGTTGGAGCGAGCAACTATCTTATCATCTAGGAGACTGCACAAAACTCAGGACAGAAACACCACTTTATAGAAACAGTTGTATTGTCCATTTAATATAAGAAAACTATAAAACTAGTGATGCTACCAGAAAACCCTCAGACATAATTACAATGTCCAGGTGAATTTTGCTTATATATCGGTGTTCTGCTAAAAGAAATCAGGTGTTTATAGGCATGTTTTATTTTGAGTAGTATGTGAAGAACCAAAAGCCTGCCTCTTTGCAACAAGTGCCATACAGAAAAGTGTTCAGACAACAACAGAAAAGTAAAGGCCAGGTTCTTAATCTAATTAGAATGCGGGAGTTGCATTGCAGGATAGAAATGGGTAAATTTAAAATTCCTAGACAGACAAATGGAAGGGTCAGCAGGAGTGCATTGCTTTATTGAAACCAGGAACTTGATCACTGTACAGCTCCTTCATGAATCCATTGAGCATCCCAGAGAGCTTTGCTTGGTCTGTCAATCCTAAGCATTGAAGAGGAGTCAATAGCCTTATATAAAACTTTCCCTTCCTAAATAATGTGAGTGAATATTAGAAAGATGAAATTCACAACAAAATCATGCTTTGAAGTTTTCAATTATCTTATGCCTCATTTGAGAGGTGGTGGTCATATTGAAATAATTATTACTTGATTAGGATTGAGGATAGAGCCTGAAATCCTGAATTTCCAACAAATCCCTGGGTCATGAGACTTGTCTCTCAATCACACCATTGTCATGAGTAATGAAGACATACAATGTGGGAAACACAGTGGAGTCTCCTATTTTTCTTAAACTTCTCAGTGGTATGAATGCATGTGAGAAAAGAGAGAAAAAAGCTAGGCATCTTCACAGTAGTGCTGGAAGTCCACTGCGTGCACAGGCAAGGAGACCTTCACTTACACCTCCAGCCTATGTCTCCAGTGACAAATTTACCTTTGTCCTTTCAAACCCACAGCACTTACCATGCTTTTATGAGTTGAGCAGGGGGCAAGACCTGCATAGACCCTGAAGGCTGTATGGCAGCCACTTATAAAAACAAGGCTAGGTACTTAAAACACGTACTAGCTTTATTAAATGGAATGTAAGATAGTAAAGTTCATAAATAAAGGTGCTAATACAGCTCAAATCCAAATGTTTAAAAGAGTTGGGATAAGGGTTTGATGAACAAAAGCCATGTGAAACACGGAGAACATGCTATTTTTTTGTGTGTATTTTCAACTCTGTGATGTGTGGGAGGAGGATGCTAATTAGTTCCGGGTCTCTTAGCCCCGATAATCACACAGAAACTATATTATTTGAATCACTGCGTGTCTCATTAGCTCTAACTTCTTATTGGCTAGTTTTTACATCTTAATTTAACCCATTTCCATTAATCTGTGTATTGCCATGTGGCAGTGACTTACCGGCAAAGTTTCAGCATGTGTATCTGGCGGAGACTCCATGGCTTCTCTTGAATCCACTTCCTTTCTCCCAGCATTCAGCTTAGTTTTCCCTACATAGCTCTGCTATAGGCCCGAAGCAGTTCCTTTATTTTTCAGTGGTAATTACAGCACACAGAGGGAAATCCCACATCATTCTCAACTGTGTGACGGGTCTGTGTCGGACAGAGTATGGGTCTATAATGCTAAATAAGTGACTCAGCATCTGACAAGTCTGGAACTTGCCTTTAGGAATATTTGTTCTCATTGTTGTCCTCACTGCTGAGTCAATATTATCCATGCTAACAGGAGAAAGTCATATATGTTGGCGAATCTGTTGTCATGTAATGATCATCCTGTATTATTTCTGCTTCAAGTTCTCAGTTCCTAGATATCCTCAAGAGATGTGTAAATGAATGATAACTCATCTTATTAACAAGATCATATATGCCAATAGCCAATGTTATATACCAGATCATACATGCAAAAGATCTCTGACCCACAAATGCTGAAGCAACCAAACCATATAGTCAAGCAATAGTTTGTAACAGAATAATACTCAGGATTTAGCTAATCAAATTCTCACTCAAAGTGGTTAATTAAATTTCTGAAAAAAAGCAAATATATTCTTGCAACCAGTCACATATATTCTCAGGTTTCTATTTAGTTCATCTCTTCTTTATTCCAACAATCTCTAAATATTTCTTCTAATTACCCCTCTAGCCACATCCTCTTACCAACCACTGCCTTTAAACCATATAATTATCTATTGTGCCTCCATTTGAGTCTCTGTCAAGTACAAATAAAAACACAGGAAACTTTGCATTAAAAAAATTTGCCTTTTCAATAAAGGAGGGGGGCCCAATGTTGACTTTTCCTGTAGTCAGACTGATGATTATTATAAATATCACCATAGAGCCTTCATCCAGCAACTGATGGAGGCAGAGGCAGATACCCACAGCAGAGCATTGGGCTGAGCTTCCAAAGTCCAAATAAAGAGTGGGAGGAGTGAGAATATGAGCAAGAAATCAAGACCATGATGGGTTCACCCACTGGAACAGTCTACCTGAGCTAATGGGAACTCACCAACTCCAGCTGGACTGGGAAGGAACAAATATAGAACCAAACTATTCCCTCTGAATGTGGTTGACAGTTGCATGGCAGGGGCAGACTGAGGGGCCACTGGCAGTGGCACCAGGTTTTATCCCTACTGCATGTCCTGGCTTTTTGGGATTCTATTCCCTTTGGATGTATAACTTGCACAACCTAAATATAGTAGGGAGGGCCTTGGATCTTCCATAAGGCAATGTGCCTTACCCTCTCTGAGGATTAGATGGGGGTGGGGTGTGAGGATGTGTGGAGGAAATGGGAGGAGGGAGGGAGTGGGAACTTGGATTGGTAATTTTTTAAAAAAAAAATCTAATAAAAAAATGCCTTTGTCTTCACTTGGTTAATCTTCATTTATTTCTTCAGTTTTCTTGGAAACTCCATTGCTGTGAGACTTGAAGTACTCCTGTCATGGTTCCCAGGCTTTGATTACTAAAGTATACATGTAAGACTCTGGCATGATGATCTCAGTGGGAGTAGACTACTCTGAATGGATGATTTAGTACCAGGTCCCTGGGTTGTGCTCCCAAACTGTTGATTCTGTTTGGTACTCACACATTCCATTTCCTGGGAAGCCTCATGGAACTAGGCCACCCTTTTCCATTCAGTTCATTTTTGCTACCTGTGTCCCTCTGTTTTGTGTTGTGCTGCCTAAATATGCTTCTCCTAGGAAGAGCCACAGACTGGAACACAAGCATGTTGTGTGGTCCCTTTAGTATCAACCAAGTGCTTGAGTTTGCAGTTTTCAGCATATGGGTATCCTCTTGAATACTTTTTGCTGTGGGTCACTGATGAAACTAGATAAGGCTCTCCTTCCATCTATGTTGAATTTTATTCTTTGGGTTTCATGGCTTGGCAGGTAGATAGATAGATAGATAGATAGATAGATAGATAGATAGATAGATAGATAGATGGATGGATGATGGAATTGAAAGCAAACTATCTAGCTTTCTGACTTTGAAGAATGCAGATTGTCATTACAATCTCTATACTTGACACTATCTGTAAATCACATATCTTACTGCAAAGTCATGATAGAGGCCTTCAATGTCAGTATCCACTCTGCAAAAGAGGATTGGAACAAAACTGTTCTTTAAAAAAAAAAACCTGAGAAATAAAAGGACCAAAGCATAAATTTAAATTGCTTATGAAGACCACAAAATTGGAAATTTGCTTCACTGCTGTACTGATTAGTTTTAACTGTTCATTTAACACAACCTGGAGTCACATAGGAAAACATTCTTAATGAGAAATTATTTAGATCAGCTTGACCTGATTGCTTATCTATGATGTACTGTCTTGGCTGTTAATTGATACATGAAGACTAGGCTGGCACCATTCCACAGGCAGAATCCTAAGAGGTATTTGTGTGGCGAAAACTAGGAGCATGCATGTGTTCATTTGTCTCTGTTTGTCTGTGGATGTGAGTTGACAGGCTATCTCAAGCCCCTGCCACTGTGACTTCCCACCAGTGATGGATTACAGACTGGAACTGTGATGTAAAATAAATCCTTTGTCTCCTACGTTGCTTGTTGTCAGCGCATTTTATCACAGCAGTAGAAATGAAAGTAGGACAAGGCCCATGTGACAAAGGGTTGTTTCCCAGCATGCCACTATTGCAGGTGATGGACCCCTGAGAGTAGAATCTTTGAAAAGGCCTTGGGTCACTGGGGGCATGACTCAGTTACATCAAGTGCTTTGCTATATTGTGGGAAGCAGACTGATATACCACTAATGGGTTATTTGACCAAACATTATAAGCAATTTGACAAATGTGGGCAATACAGATTGGACTCATTATCAATCTTGGCATGCCTTGTCTTCCATTTGACTCCAGTACCAAATTTCTCTTTTCTTTTGTTATTATGACTTCTCTCTCATACCCCATTGGCTCCTCTCACTTCCTCTTATCCAAACTCTTTACCTCTTCCTGATGACTTCCTAAGATGCTGAATACCAGTTTCTGTTGGTAACTAGGCAGGATGGTCTATCTCTCCCACTATCTAGAGCTACAACAATCACAATTGAATCCCTAGATGGATCCTGTATTAGAAGCTATCATTAAGGTTTTCCATCAACCTTGCAGAGGCCAGAAACTGCTTTAGAGAAGAATTTAGAATTTGTTTGGAAGCATACAATCAACGTTGCCTGATTTAGACCTGTTTTTTTATTCAGATACTGATCCGAGCTCCAAATGCAAACTTTTGACGAAAGAGGATAATTGTACAAACTCAGAAATAGTATTTTTTTCTACAATAAACTTAGTAGCTAAAATAAAAGTCTCCCAAAATAGAGACCATTTCCTAAATGCTATAATTAAACAATTCTAATAAAAATCCATTGGGCCATAATTTCTTCATGCAATAAAGGAAAGCTTAATTAAGGGTGGGCAACGTCTCTCTTACCTGAACTGCAGGGACTGTATCTCATATAAAATGTTTCCAACAAAATCAAGATCAGGCTTAAACTTGCAGCCCTGTGTATCAAACAGCTAGTGATGTATTTCTTAACTGGCTACCTGCTGACAATGGCACTTGTAGATATTTTAGACAGAAGGGATAGTCTAAACCAGAGCATCCCATTAAAAAGAATAAACCAGGACAAAGAAAATTTATATTGTATCAAGGAAGATATTCCAAACAAATCCAGAACACTCAGGACCCCGCCTTACCTGTAAATGCTCAGGTAGATTGACTACAAATGTGGATCTCATCAGTTTCTGGCCATCACCAGTCTCAGCATGCCGTGTCTTCATGGACACTTCACTTCCTGCATTAAACTTTTGTTTCTTGTGTTTGTAACTACGTATCAATTTCTCCTGTCTCCCATCCTTAAACACAATCTTCACATTTGAGTCAACACTTACGCCTCGCTCTGTGGCCGTCACATGCGCAGATTTCATGGGGAGAGACTTAAGTTTGCAAAGATACTAGAGGGCTCAACACAAATGATGTGAGTGCTTATTAAGAGCCAGATGATTCCAACATTCAGAATCAAGTTGTGTCTGTTTCACATACACTTTTCCCCCTCTCCATTGTATTTGATGTATACCTTACGTGAGGTCTTAATATCACAATTGATGCCATATAGACCTAAAGTTCATTAGCACAGGAAGAGAAATTAGAATAGAATGCACTAAAATTCCTGCAGAGCCCACCTAGCTGCTATACAATCTTCTTCAATAGCCACTGAAACTCAACACTCAAAGTGAAGGTCTTATTTCCAAATGGCATCTTGTCATCTCCTGCCCTGAACAGAGTGTGTATAACATTCCCAACGACAGAGAAACCAAGTGGAAAAGGGTTCAGTTTGTTAACAATCTCAAGGTATCCAACAGACTTCTCTGTATTCTCAGGAGCACCCAATGAAACATCATCCTAACCTCATCTGCTAAAAGCAATTGTTGCATCCCTACAACTTTCCTCTCTCCTTTCAATGTGTCCTTAGCCCCTGATGGTTAGATAACACACTTTTGCATTCCACTGGGTATGAGAATGATAAACGTAGAAAGCTATGCTTCAGAGGTTGGGTTTGCTCAAGACCCCTGCTGTATTTCCTCAGTCTTCATTTAAGACTTAGAAGGCCTAAATTTCCTTCGTGGATTGATTCTGAAATGATGCATACATAGAAAATTTATTCAGAGAACAAACACTTTATGAAGAGCACAAGGAAACTAAGGAAAATGATTACTTTTATGTGTTCTCAGCCACAGCCCCAAAGTAACATAACGTTTCAAAATCTAGCATTTCCTAAAGCATAGTCTATCTATTTATGTTCTGACTTCTCTAAAGATGGAGAAACAGAAGGACTAAAGTGTGTCAAAATTATCATGAACTCCTCAAGAAGGGACAATGGAGACAATTTCTAGAATTTTCTTCAGGATATTTAGGTAGTAGATATGAAATCTTTCTGGTATAACTGTCGCTCTTAATTAGTGAATTGTATTACTATATATTAATTTTACACAGTTGCAGTGATATTTCATTTGTATTTTAATAAATAAAGTTTGCTTGAAGGTTAGAGAGTGAAATAACCACCCTGGTCAGTCTTACAGACCAGGCAGTGGTGACATATACCTTTAATCCCAGTAGCCACACTAATTTGTCATAGAAACTGGGCAGTAGTGGTTCACACCTTTAATCCCAGCACCAGAAAGGAGTATAAAATGGGAGGAGACAGCTCTCAGCTGCAGTCTCATTCTGAAGATTCCTGGAGGCAGGATCACCATTTTTGGACTGGGGTAGAAGTAAGAGCCAGTTGTTGGCTGTTTTGCTTTTGACTTTTAGGTTGAACCCCAGTATCTTTCTCTTGGTTTTTATTAATCATGGTGCATACAATGATGGACTTCATAATAGTATCGTTGTTTAAATGTATCATTCTTTGATTCATGTTCCATTATTTTCTCATCTTGCCCCTCCCACTTAGGTTTCTTTCTTTTCTGAACATGTCCATCTTCTACTTTCATATTGTATTTATATGACACCAGTGTGCCTTCATGTGTACATGAACAAGCATGCACAAGCATACACACACACACACACACACACACACACACACACAATGTAATGTTCAAACAGTATTTGTCCTTCTGAGCTTGGTGATTTCACTTATTACTATGGACTCTACCACTTCCATGCACTTGTCCTGTAAATGACATAGTTTTGTCCTTTGTAGCTGAATGAAATGCCTAGCATGTATCTGTCACATTTTCTTTATCCATCTATCTCTTGATGGGCACCTAAGATGATTCTATAACTTGGTTATTGTGAATGCTGTTAAAGAAGCGGAAAGCAGAAGCCCTTTATCAGGTAGAAATTCACTCCTTTTGGAATCCAAATATGAGCAAGTCTTTTCAACCTACAAGATATCTTATTTTTCTATTTGTATATGTGTAATCTGTATAAGCTCTTAGGAGCTGAACATCATAAGACCCATCAAAAACACAACCCTTCCAATAAGTTCACTCTTGACCTGATGATCACGGTTCTACCCCTGTCTTGGAGCAACAGTTGTTATTTTAAACTTATTGATAATTTTTCTGAGCTAACTCTAGACCCCTCCTTTGATCTTGTGGATCTACCCCCACAAGAGAGTCACCATTGGGTGAGAGCACACATCTTTCAGCCATCCAATTAATTAACCTCTTGAAAATTCTGCTACTCTCTCATACACATTTAATGCACTGACAGCTCTCTGACACACTCACCACTCTTTCTCCTACCAGAAAGAGAAAACACACTGTTTTACATTAAAAACCTGTATGTGACTTGCTCAGATTTATTGCAGACTTTTCATTGAGAAGTGAGAACAATTATTTATTTATAGAATTACTTCAGAGCTAAAATTTTTGAAAAACATCCACAAGATGTTTTATATAAGAGTATAGAGTTCTTTACCTGTGTCAAGGTCAGCCCAAAAGGCAGAAACCATTCATAATCCCACACCATGAGAAACAGACCTCGATCCAAAGTATTGGCCAGAAATAACCTCCCCCCCCCAGCAAGATCGTCAGCTTGTTTTAAAGATCTTAACTGTCTACTTCTGAAGGTCAACAGCTTCTAGAAGACGTTTAGCCTTGAGTTCTGTTATATTCAGTGCCTCATGGATGTTAGAACAGGCAATATATGTGTATATATATATATATTCTCCTATGGTTAAATTACAGATACTTCGTTCTCTAAAGTTGATCCTTGGGGCCTATGATACTAGTTTCTTTCTTGAATTGAGTAAGTAAATGGAGTTCCTTGTTTCCAGGACTTAATCAAAACTATTCATTGTTCTTTATTTTTCGCAGTGATTCTAGTGCAGACTGTTTACGTCTTTGTGATCCTATGAAGCTGTTTTCTTGTCAGGAGTTTGTTAGGAAGAGACAATAAAGGAGTCAAAAAGACTTCATGACACAGTGACTGTGGGACAGGGCACAGAGCTAAAAGATGATCTAGGTCTTTAGCCACTCCTGAACTGTTCTGCTTCTCAAACATAACAGAGCACTCGAAAGGGGCAGGGGACTTTAAGGTTGCATATGTCAAAAGAATGTGGCCAGATGTGTATGAAAATGAGACTTACAGCCTCTACAACATCCAATAAGCAAGCTAAACCATATCCCTGCTGAGATTGGCCCAGATGACCAATAATTTTCAGGTTTTTTTTTTAAATTTTTTTTACCCTGATTTTAACTCAGAAACAAGCAGAGAAAGGTAAATATGTTTCTGGAATCAATCACATAAGCTTTCTGCTACTATTAGTTTTCTCTAGCATCTCTGGACCCACAGCCTTCAGCTTGAGTATTTCTGAAGCCTGCACCTGACCTTCTCTAACCCATAAAAGTTCTCATTCCCCTGCTGAGTGCCTAGATTTTCTACCAAACGCACTTGATGGTAGATATCTCTTCCAACAGAATGCTCTGAATTCTTGTCTGTTCTTATTTGGGTGCCCTTTGTAAATTCTATTCTTGTGGCCATGATCATGTATTTGCTTCAAGTATAGTTTTCCTGTTAGGACAGTGATTGGGAAAATGTTAATGTTCCTTAGAATCACCTAGAAGACTTGTTTAAACAGAATTTAGTGGCTTAACTTCAGAATTTGTAGTCCAGTGACTCTTTGGTGGGACAAAAGTATCTGCATTGGTAACAAGTTTTCAGATTATGCTAATGCTGTTGGTCACATGACAATTGGAGAAATATTTCTTTAAGCCAGCAATATGATTTAGTGACAATTGCAATAATACCTTGATTTATGCAGTGTGCTTGCTCAGAATGGGGCAATTGAATAAAATCTATGAGCCCAAAGTCATATTTTAAGCATGACCTTCTTTAGAAACAGACACCTTGAGTTGGAGTTATGAGGTTATAAGAGGAAAAGAAATGAATTTGGTCAGAGTTGGAAGAAAATGTCTTCAGCCTGCTCGTAATTATGATTTGTTTTGTCCTTCTGAGGTAATTAGCCATACTTCAACAAAGACAAGTAGGACACTCTGTACTTACTCATGCATGATAGATAGATCGCAATACAGTTTCCCATTGTGCAAAAGGTGAGAAGATTATGGGGTTAAATTAGTTAAAATTGTCATTTACAAGACAAGACTTTTAATTTAGGAATAACATCTGGGTAGTAATTGACTACCTCCTTATTAGAATCCACTGACATTTGAGTAGAAATAGAGTTGCGGGATGTTGGTAGATGAAGAAAGTTGAAGTTACAATCCTTATCCATGCAGCAAAGAAGATGCGGCAAGTGGACATTAATAGTCAAAGACAAATATCACGGATTGTTTTTTCTTTATCTATAGATTCCAGATTGTATGCAGATGCATACATATCCATAGATGTGCATGTATAAATACATGCATATATAGGTATATGAATGTAAAAAAAGGAGACCAAGGAGAAGGAAGTAGACTAGTAGGAGGGAAAGGGGGAAGGACTAAAAAGGAAGCGTGAATATGGTCGACGTACATGACATCCTTGAAAGAAATTCTATCATTATATATGATGAAAATGCACCAATGAGAACATTTTTCAGGGATCAGGTGGATTGATAGTGGAGCACTGCTATGGATGCCCACATGCTTCTTTCATAGGTTGCAAGTTAATCGTGTTGCCTAAGATCATCTCCCTTCCCGCCCATCAAGTTAAGTAACCCATTATTTCAAGTTGGCATCATTTTTTACCTGGCTCCCCTCCTCCTGTGTTCTTAAGTCCATCAGCTGCCCCAATAGTCAGCGGATGCTTCCTGTTCAATTTTATCTTCAATCCTTATTTTGATGCTTTTAGTTTGAAAACAGACACATGGTAAATATCAGCATAAATTGAACAATTACATGTTTCTGTATAATGTGTCTTTTTCAGTTAAGCTTTCCTTTTGATAAAAGGGACAGTTAAGCACTTCTTTTTGGTGTGTGTTCTACCCTAAGGAAGCAATACTCAAGGAAAACAATGTGTAAAGGAGCTAGTTTGGGGGGGGGGGGGCAGGGAGATGATTCAGTGGGTAGGAACACTTGCTGCAAAAACTGAGGATTTAAGACTAATCTTAGGACCCTATAGTGGAAGGTGAGAACCAGCTGCTACAGTTGTCCTCTGACTTATGCACATGAATGAGTATAAACACACACACACACACACACACACACACACACACACACACACACAGAAGTACAAGCAGGCACACACACAATCTAATAAATAAATGAGTGAATATGAAAGTGTAAAAAAACCTTTTAGCTTTTATTTTTATTTTCAAATATCTGTATTTGGGAATAATTTTATTCCTCTTTAAATATTTGAATCATTCTAACACACACACTCATACACACACACACACACACACACACACACTCATATTATGTTAAACTCTTCTTATCTTCCTTGTTCGCTGAAGCTGATTAAATTTGGTTACCACAAGCAGAGCTGCACCAGTATGCATTGATGGGCAAATATCTCTGGGATAGTGTGCCTTCAAGTTCTTTGGATAAATATCCAGAAGTGGCAGCGTCACTTTAAAAGGCAGTCTACTTTTAGTCTTTTGAGAACCACCTATACTGATTCTACAGTGGTAGACTAGACTAAGCTCCTATCAGTTGTATAAACTTGCCTTTTTGTTCACATTCTCATCAAGTTTTTGTTTCTTTTTAAATTTTATTTTTTGGTTTTATGAGACAGGGTTTCTCTGCATAGCCCTAACTGTCCTGGAACTAGCTCTGTAGACCAGGGTTGCCTCGAACTCACATAGATTCACTTGCCTCTTTCTCTCGAGTGCTCGGATTAAAAGTGTGCGCCACCGTGGCCTGGCTTGTTATTTGATTCTCAATGACTGACATTCTGACTGGGCTGAGATGGAACCTCAAGATAATTTTAGTCTATATTGCTCTGATGACTTGTGGCTTAGGATTTATCATGTGTTTGTGTGCATGTGTGTTGCAGGTATATGTACCTATGGGAGCATGCAAAGTCCACGTATCTTCTTCTATCACTTTAAAACTTTTTTTCTCTTTTTGTAGATGTTTTTATTTAAAAACCTTCACATACAAGCTATATTGATTATATTTTTTCCTCCCCATCTCCTCACAGATCCTCTCCAACTTTCAATTCTCTCTCTCTCTCTCTCTCTCTCTCTCTCTCTCTCTCTCTCTCTTTCTCTCTCTCTCTAAATCTCAAAACAAAACCCCAAACAAAAACAAACCAAAAACAAACAAACCAAAAAATCCCAGTGCTTTTAAAAAAAATTGCAAAACAGTGGGTAAAAAGGAGGACCCTAAGAGGGATACACATGGAGGGCCCAGGAAAGGGAAAATTTTAAGATCTCCTGGGCAAACAGGGAAGAAGAGTAGAAGGGAAAGGATGGGGGATGGGAACATAAAGGAGAGCGGAAAGCAGAAGCAATGAAAGAGATTTCTCCACAGAGGGAGTCATTCTGGGGTTAGGGAGAAAACAGGTGCTAGGGAAATTCCAAGGAATCCACAAGCATGACCCCAGCTAAGACTCCTAACAATAGTGGAGAGGGGGCCTGAACTAGCCTTCCCCTATAATCAAATTAGTGACTACCCTAACTGTCATCATAGAACCTACATCCAGTAACTGATGGAAGCAGATGCAGTGACCCACAGCCAAGCACTGAGCTGAGCTCCTGGAGTTTAGTTGAAGAGAGGGAGGAGGAATCATATGAGCAAGTGGAGTCAAGACCGTGATTAGGAAACTCATGGACTCTGTACTGACAGCTGGGAATCCTGCACAGGACAGAACTATGCCCTCAGAATGTGTGTGACAGTTATACAGCTTTATCTGTTGGGAAGGCCCTTGGCAGTGGGATCAGGACTTATCTTGGGTGTATGAACTGACTTTTTGACGCCCATTCCCTATGGTAGGATAGCTTGCTCAGGCTTGATAAAGAGGGGAGTCATGTAGGAAGTCCTTCTGGGAAACGAATGAGCAGTCACTGTCTATATCTGCTGGGGAGGGGTTTGGCCGTGCCTCAACTTGGTATACCAGACTTTGTTGACTCCCCAAGGGAGGGAGGCCTTACTTCCTCTGAGTAGTGGATGCAGTGGATGGTTAGATGGGTTGGGGCGGGGGGGGGTGGGAGGAAGAGAGGGAGGGAGAACTGGGGCTAGTATGTAAAATTAACGAAAAATTTAAAAAAGTAAAAATGACAAAACAAAACAAAGAATCAGACCAAAAAAAAAAATCCACTCAAGTCTGCTTTGTGTTGGCCGGCTGTTCCTGGGCATGGGGTCACCCTGGAGTGTGCTTGATAATCTCAGGTCACCTATTCTTTTGAGACAGGGCCTCTTTCTGAACCTTGGGCTTGAAATTTTACCAGTTGGGCTGGAATCCAATCATCCCGGTGATTCTTGCGACTCCTTCTTCCTCAGTGCAGGAGTTACAGGCCTGTGTGGAATGCTCAGCTCATTTCATGGGTGCTGGGATCAGAACTCTAGAGGTCTAAGCATTTAATGACCGTTTGTGTGAAGAAGTTCTGAGTGAATGTGTAAGGAAAAGGCCCTTGGTGAATACATATTTCAACATTATTGTCTGAGCAACTACAGTCCTAGACAGAAAGCCATTGTCTGTGCCTGTATCTTGCAGAGTTTTCCTTATTATTTTTTTTTCTCTAAGAATTTCAGGTTTTGCATCAAGGTCCTGGTCAAGTTTGGCATGATTTTTTTAATGGAGACCAAATAGAAATCCTGGCTCTCATTGTCATGTATGGCTGTTCAGCTTCCACAGAACAATTTGGTGAAGTGTCTTTTCTCCAATGTGCATTTTGGACATTCAATTTTAGATGTCTATAGATGTGTGGATATAGGTGGAGGTTCCCTATTCTAGTCTACTGGTCTCTGTGCCCATTTTTGTGCCAATAGAATCCTGGCATTTTTTAATTTCTATTGCTTTGTAGTATAATAATAAGGTAGGTGGCTAGTTCCATCCTTACTCTGTTTGTTCAGAGAAGCCTTTAGTATTCAAGGTCTTTTGTGTTTCCATGGGAATTTCAATAGAATTTTCCTACTTTTGTGAAGAATGACATTGGAATTTTGATGTGAATTTTACTTTATTTTATTTTTTGATAGTTAGGCTATATTTTCCAGAATATTAATTCATTTATTTTCTAAACATGGGAAGTTTTTCCATCTTCTAGCTTCTTATTCTTCAATTTTTTTCAGTATTTTAAAATTTGCAGTGTGGTGGTCTTTCACGTCCTTGATTAGTCTTTTTCTGAGATTTTTACTTAAGGCCACTATGGTGAGAATTAATTTTTTATGAAAATGGTTATTAATTATATATAAGAAAGTTACTGCATGTTTTCATTATAATTTTGTGCCTTGAAATTTTTCTTGAAGCTTTTATCTGCTCTAATAATTTCTAATTGAGTCTCTAAGTTCTCATATGGAATTATGCCATCAATAAGTAAGCATACTTTAGCCTGTTCTTTTCTTATTATTCCCTTCATTTCCTTGTCATGTCTTATTGCTCCGTCTCAGACTTCAAGCATTATATTCAACAGCAGTGGGAAAAGTGGACACCCTTGAGTTTTTTCTTGGTTTCATTGGAAATCCTGTGAGGTTTTCCTCATTTAGCATGGAGCTGGCTGTATTGTTGCTTTTTCATTCCCACTGGAAAAGTGTGACACCCCGTAAAATATTTGCTGCATTAAAATGTCTTAGAGTTAACTTGAACTAGTTTTTAGAGAAAAGCAAATTAGAGATTCAATAGGGCTAGTCGACAATACAAGACAATAGAACAAAGCAAAGGACTACAAACACAAAGAGAATCGTATTAGTATTGACCAAGGTCTTAGTTTAAGTTAGGAACTTGCATACCAAAGCCAGTGTATGTTAGTCATCCAAGGGTCAGTAGTTCCTGTTTAATTGCAAGTTCTAGGTCAATAGGTTCCCAAGTTCAGGTGATGCTGATATTTGGCTGGGCACACACATTTTGTGGTGAGTGGCTGAGTTTTTAATATGGTAGCTGCAAGGGAAAAGAGAAAACTAAACTTGGTGTAAATTGTGAAGCATCCTGAAGATGATATTGAAAAGACTGATTTAAACATAAATGATGGGGTGGATCTGATGAATTCGGACAAACTTACATGAAATAAATGGTAATTACAGGAATAGCCACAAGATGAAGAGGCAACAGGATCAGGGGAGAAATGATTGTCTGAGAAGTCAGGATCTTGATAAATTTTGAGACACAAAGTACATTTTAGATCATGGAGACAGTAAAAATAATTCAAAAATTTAGAGACAAGCTCCAGAGAAAAACACTGCCATTGCAACAACTAATAAGTAAAAGGGTTGGTGGATGTGACAAATGGCACCCAGATACACATGCTGACCCATCATATCCAGAGATAGATTGATATTATTAGCAAGCTTGGCAGAAAATGAAGGAACAGACAGCCTTCAGCTGAGAGGTACTAAATAAGTACATACTTAAAGAAACCTGAGACATTTGGGGGAATTAAATGCTAATTTTTGAAAGCATATTATTATGAGCTCCGAGTGATAGAATAATGGAAATGAATGGAAATGAAGACTTAGGTTCTGAAATAGATCCAGAACTTCTTAAGCACTGTACAAACACTGGAGTGCAGAGAGTAAACAAGCTTCAGCTGCAGTCTTATTCATAAAACATCAGCTAACATGTGTCATTCAGCTTCTTAGATAGTTCCAGTCCTTAACTTTCATGTGTTATGGTTCACATGGTTCGGCTTATTACAGCAGCTTGGGTCCACCACTCTTACCATCAGCTCTGTTTGTTGTGTCTTTTATTTAAAGATGTTATAACTAAGTTTAATTTTGAGAGAATTCTAATTGCGTTGTGATTCCAAAAACTGTTTTGATGACAGTGGCTTCAACTCTCAGAATATTCTTTTATTTCATGCACTGAACATTATTATATTTATTGTAGCAGAAACTCTTTGTGGTCTCTTAGCATATATTCCCCTCCTTTCTTCATAGTATCATAACATTCACTTTTCAGTTGTATGAATATCCAGCCTTTTTCATGCTTAGTTATGGTGACAGTGTGAGAAGAATGATTGATAAGGAAAATGGGCTATAGAGAGGTGTAAGATTAACTTTATTGAAATGTTCTTATGTAACCATCTCGGGTACAGTGAACGTTTATAATAAAAATTTAAAAGTAAATAAAAGATCACCTACTCGCTAAAACAATGGCTGATGAAAACTTTTTAAAGAGTATTAAGGTTGTATTCTCTCATTCTAGTTTTTTTCTATGACGGTTGGAACAGAGGTAAAATAGTAACCCACAACATAATGTGAGGAATAGGAGAGCGATACGGTGTGATCATGGAACACTACGTCACCTGAGTCTGGTTTGTTTATGTCCCTGATTTGCCAAACAACCACACACTCAGAATTTTTTGTGAAAGAGAATTTTTTTAAATTGTATATTTATGATTTCATTACAGTAGCCAAAAAACACTTTCTAACCAGCTGAGGCTACCTAAAAACAGTCTGAGAAGCCAGTAGGTTGTTAGACTTCTCAGGCACAGGCTCTCCCATCTTTCTGTAGTAAGATTAACTACTAGAACATCCTTCTGTCTTTGCCTTCACCCCTGAAGTCTTCACACACCTGTTCCCTCATTCATCCCTCTCTGATGGAGGAAACAAATGTTTCTTTTCTAGAAAGTCCATATTTTCACATACACTCTGAATCGTATCTCTTCCTGACCCTTCAATGATGTAATGAATTCCCATGTTAAACTTTTTTCTTTTCCTTGAATATTCAAATTTCTTAAACTGTGAAATATAATTTTTCAATTTGTTGAATATATTTTATTATTTTATGTTATGTGGAAATTACTTAAATGATAGAGCTATGTAAACTGCCTCCATTTCCTTTTCATTTTACTCTTTAAAATTACCCAACAAAAATAACTTTCTATTTCATTACTAAAATTAATATTCTATGGCCAGTGACATGGCTCAGTGGGTTAAAGTGCTTGTTGTCGAGCCTGACAGGCGAGTTTGGTCCCCAGGGCCTACATGGTAGAAGAGAGTGGACTCCCATAGCTTTCCTCTGACCTTCACACATATGTCACAGCCTCTGTGTGTGTGCATGCAAATGTAGTAAATAAACTAATTCAATTTTTAAATTAATTTTAAAAATTAAAGATAAAATTAAAGTTGTAAAGATTGTATATTGCTTAAAGTTATCCTGATAGTAGTGAATTAAGAAGATACACATTATTTTAAACAATATTTAGTGGTTGGTTTCAGTTTTTGTCATTAATAAACATTTTAAAAACAACCATCCCTACACTATGCTTGCTCAATTTTTTCTTTCTTAGCGATAATTGATACTTACCTCTTGGGATGGAGAAGTAGTTCAGCAGTTAAGAGCACTAGCTATTCTTCCAAAGGACCTGGGTTCAATTTGCTGGCATCCACTTGGAGGCTCTCAACTGTCTGTAATTCCAATTTCATACTGTTGACTGAGTTTTCTGTCCCACTGTCATTCAGTCCCAAAGAACTACATAGAGGTCTACATTAGTTATAAACTGATTGGCCTTGTAGCTCAGGCTTTTTATTAATTAATTCTTACATCTTTCATTAAACCATTATTCTTGCATGTGTTAGCCGTGTGACTTGATACCTTTTTCAGAGAGGCAGTGATATCTTGCTTGCTCTGTGTCTGGCTCCCTCTGTGTCTGGGTGATTGACTACTGCAGACTGAAACTTCCCTTTTCCTAGAATTCTCATTGCCCCACCTCTACTTCCTGCCTGGTCTCCCTGCCTATACTTCCTGCCTGGCTATTGGCCAATCAGCATTTTATTAAACAAGTACAGGAAACAAATATTTACAGGGTAAAACCATTGTCCCACAGCACATTCTCCCCCTTTTTTTTCCAAAACAAGAACTCTAAATAAAATCTTCCTTGTTTAGCTTTTCTACTGACCATTATCCATAACAACTTGTAACCAACATTCTAAACAAAGGCAAATATCCATAATCCATTTTTTGGGAATGTGGGCATAGTTTTCCAAGTTACCTCCTGCTGATTGGGGCCACTGATAATCTTACAGAGACCTAAAGAAAATTTAGAATTGTGGTCAAGTCTTGACTGGAGTATCCTGAGAGGACTGATCATCTCAGGCAGCATTCTTTGAACTGTTCTGAATGTAGAACTCAGACATCTGGGCCATTTCTCCTATTGGAGACTTTTCAGAAGGGTCTTTCTTGGTCAAACCTGATTTTTCTTAACGCAGAATGAATCCACAGCCCCTCATTTCTTGTGGAAACAAAAACAAAACCTCTTCTCCAAAGTAACATCTTTACATAGCTTAATTTTAACCTCCATTTCTTTTATTTTTACTTTTAATTTTTGGCTTATTGAGACAGAGTTTCTTTGTGTATCTTTGGCTGTTCTGAAATTTACTCTGAAAACCAAGCTGTCCTTGAACTCACAGAGATCTGCCTGCCTCTGCCTCTCAAGTGTTAGGATTAAAGGTGTGTGCCACCACACCCAACTACTCTCTTTCTTTCTTTTTTATTTTAAGAACTTTAACTTTATTCTTTTCTCTCCCAAGCCTGCATATATTTTTAAACACACTGTAAACCATTTAGAGGTTTTCTTCATCTTTGAAACCATCTTTCCTGTTTCTCTCTTTTTCTGACCACATAAGTCTTCAATTTGCTAAGTGCTATGACTAGGATTAAATCCATGGCTATGATGGCTAGATCCAACTCATTCCTTAGCTTTCTGAGAACCTAGCTTCATAGCTGAGGTACTGGCTGGAGCCATGTTTATTGCTACAACTCTGGCATTACAAGGTCCCTGCCACCATCAAACAGCATGTGATCAGCTTTTCATCAACACCATTTAAGTGTTTCTTGGCAGAACCTCTTAAAAGAGCTGCAAAGTTTTGCATCTAAAGCTGAGTCAGGAAGCCTCTCTTAAATGACAGCACTTGCCTCTAGCAAGCAAAGCAAACCTGAGAAATTGCTGCTACCCAGAAGCTATGCTTAATGCTGTTGTTTTGTGTCTATAATTACTTCCCAAGTTCTCTCTGGTTTTCTGTGTATGCAGTTGTCCACACATTGGGCACCAGAGGTCTACATTAATTATAAAATGATTGGCCTAGTAGCTCAGGATTCTTATTAACTAATTCTTATAATTTACATTAGCCCATAATTCTTGTCTGTGTTAGCCTTGTGGCTTGGTATCTCTTTTGGTGAGGTAGTCACCTCTTGCTTGGTCTGTGTCTGGCTTCCTCTTCAGCGGGGTGATGACTGGAGGCTGACACTTTCCTCTTCCCAGAATTCTCATTGTCCTGCCTCTACTTCCTTCCTGGTCGTCCCACCTATACTTCCTCCCTGGCCACTGGTCAATCAGCATTTTATTAAACAAGTACAAAACCAAATCTTTACAGGGTAAAACCATTGTCCCACAGCATCATACAAAGTACTTTTCTCTATAATTTTCATAAGCAGTAAAAGCAGAATAAGATGCAAATATGAACTAACTTCCTTATGAAATGAGACCTTTTCTCCTTCCTCATTACTATTTGTCTAAACTTAGGTTGGCATTCACTCTTCATATTTCAGTATCTAATTAGATATATACTTTGATTATTTACAACTTAAAGTGCTTATTAATGTGGTATTAGGTAAGGGGTGGGTCTTTATAATCTCTATTCACTCAACAGCTTTACATCTTGACAAACTTCATCCTCTGAAGTATTCAGGTCTCATCTATGGTGCTTCTTTACATGTATGTCAGGAAAAGTCAGGCAAAGGAGAGGTTAGACAGAGATTTAGAAATTTGCTGTTATGTGTAATATTATCATGCACCAATCTTTCAGAATAAATCGATCAAGGATTACTCCTCTACTGTCACCTCAACTGACATCTGAAGAAGGTTATGTTTATGGACCTTATAGATTCACAAAGATTCCACAGAGGATAAGAATGGAGTAGTCAAATAGGACAAGAGATGGAGTTGGGGAGGTCGAAATTTATCAAGCAAGTGAGATGTTCAGAATTAAGCTGTTCGGAATTCAGCCTGTAATTAGAGACTAACAAGCAGACCTTCTTTTGTAAGGCTCTGGATAGCAATAGGAACACATGAATGTTAGCTCTCACTTCACCTGTGCTAACTATTGCAAGGTTTCATTGTTTCTATGTCACAGATCTCAAATTTGTGATGCAGAGAGAGGTCTCAATGGTATTCCCATATTAGGTTTACTTTAAATATTCAATGTGTAGCAAAGGAAGCCCAGAAGCTATGAATTACAAAACTACAGCAGATGGCATTTTCCAGTGTTGACTATACCATCTCCTATCCTTATAATCTGTGGCAGTGTCACCTGTCATAGGCTAGTTGGGCTGCTACAAGTTATCACATATAAGGGGGATCAAAAATATCTGTATTTTAACATACAGTTCTGGAGGCTACAAAGTTCAAGGTCAAAGTGCTCATGGACTGGTTCTCAGACAGCCACCTCTGTAATCGGAGACTACTCATTTGTTTACCCGCTGCCCAGACTTGAATAATCACACAGCAACTATATTAATTACAACACTGTTTGGCCAATACCTTAGGCTTCTTAATAACTAACTCTTACATCTTAAATTAACCCATTTCTATTAATCTGTGTTTTGCCACAAGGCTGTGGCCTACTGGTAAGGTTTTGGCATCTTTCTCCTCTGGCAGCTACATGGCGTCTGCCTGACTCTACCTTCTTTCTCCCTGCATTGAGTTTAGTTTTTCTGTCTAGCTCTATTCTGTCCTGCCATATGCCAAAGTAGCTTCTTTATTAATGAACGGTAAAACACACACACACACACACACACACACACACACACACACACATTCACCATTCACAGCATACAGAGGGAATCCCACGTCACATCTCTTCTTATTGTCCTTGCTTGGTAGAAGAATCAAAGGAGCTGTACAGCATCTCCTATGGAGGTACCAATCCTATCCACGAATGCTTCACTCATAAGACCCAAGCATCTTTCCAAGGCACCTCCTCCTATTAGCACTGTGCAGGGTTAGGATTTAATTAACAAAAGGTTTGTGTTATTGTTGTTGTTGTGGGTCAGGAACACAATCAGGGTACCACAGCTTGCTGCTCACTCATTTGTAGGTAGGTTTCTTCTCCCTGAATCTAGATGGACAAATGACTACTTTAGACAAGAGACTGTGGTGGATTGAATGCTTTGTGACTTTCAGAGTAAGGCCATGAGAACCAGTGCAGATTATACTATATGTTTAGATCCCATAAAAGCTCTGAGTTCACCGACCCTGGGATTGCAGTACTTAAGGAAGCACTGAGCACACACAGGGCTCTCTTGACAGCTTGAGGAAAACGCCTCTGCCTGAGCCCAATTCTTACTTTTGTCTGGTATTGTCTCTAAATCTATAAACACCATGAACCAAAGACCAGCCGCACTCACTGTGCCCCTGCAGGATCCTGATAGACCCCTAAGCCATAAATAATAACTTAATTGCAGCTTTATGGCCTGAAATTTAATATGGTTTGTGATGTGTCAAATCCGGTTAGCACAAAAATCTAAGATGCCCTCTTCACTCTGATGATGATGATGGATAGGTTTACTAATTGACATCCTTGTTACTTTTCCCCTAAATTCCTCCCCCGAAAAAGGAAGATGAGTGAATTAAAAAGCCACATTCAAAAAGAAAAGATGTTTTCATTATTAAAAATGTGGTACCAGAATTGAGACAGTCTATTGGGTGTCATTCAGCCTGTAATGACCAATTCCCCTTTTCTTGTCATTACCCGGGATTATGAAACTCACCTGTATGAGCTGCCCTTCTTCTTTAAAGACAGCCGAGGACAGCCTGCCCCCACCACTAAGTACTCTTCTTTTGCCTCTGCCAGGCCAATCATCATGAGCCAGCACACACAAACTGTTGCCCTGATGCAGAGCAGCTGTCTAATTACAATTTTGTTATTATTAATTACAGAGTAGAAAATCATTTGTAATTAGCTCAGCCTAAATCATAGTTTAAACAGCCAAAAATTACATTACAAACTAAAGTGTAATTAAAGCACTACACTAAAGTGTTTATTTAAACCCAGTTTAGTTGCAAATTTTTCAATCAGCTTTTCAGACTCATACATGGATTTAATTAGTCTCCAGTACTGACAGTTTAGTGCATTTATTCATTAAGCATCAATATTGCTGAACAAATGTAAATAAAATATAGACAGAGATGCTTTAAAGGGGCAGTCACAGGAACATCTGGGTAAGATAATGAGGCTGGGAAAGATGTGAATGTTAATGAACCTCCTAAACTGCTGAAAGCACTGTGGCTCTGGGAAGCCAGGCATGTCAGCAGGAGCGGATGTATAATGTAGCTGTCTGCTGAGCAGATTGGCCTGGCCACGTGGCCATGCAGGGTGGGGTCGGAGGCAACTTAATTTGCTTCCTGATGTTGCGATTAGGCACATCTTAGATGCGACTCCGTAGAATTCTGGATGAAGATGAAAGAGAATATCTCTATCAGCTAACCTTTGGGGCTCTCCACATCTTTTCAAGAGCATATGAAGATTTCCAGGGAGAAGCAGCTACTTTCTTGGAGAGTTTAGGGGAAGTGATCTCTATCACGATGAGTGTCATGCACATCCCAATGAGGACATTTTCCACTCGAGGGCCATTGTTTGGAAAACCGTCCTTGCCACACATGCAAAAATGCCTGAATGCACTTCTAAATGAGCTGCAGATTCTTAAAAGCACTCACAAGGGATGCTCCGCACTTGCTTGGTAGGACTGGCGGTCCTCAAAGCACTCTTTGGAACTCCTTGCAGTGCCTTCAGAATCGCCCTTGTTCTTGCTGGATTACCTCAATAGGCTCCGCACGTGCCTTCCATTTCGCAGCCTTGCTTCCCCACCAACTCTTTCTTCCTTTGTCATCTTACTGGCAGAATTGCTGCTCTGAGAATGCCAACCTCCGTATGTCATTTGCTTACTTACAACTTTGGGCTAGTACTTCCCTCCTCCCATTATCCTAAACCTATGTTCTCTTTCTATTGCCGAGACCTAAACCCAAGACAAAAAAAGAGTGCATAGGTTCTCTTTAGGTTTTAGAGGTTCCAAGTAATGGTCACGGGCCCTGTTGCTTTGGGCCCATGTGACTGCAGTGCATCCTAATGGGAATCTCAGGGCAGAAGAGACCTTCTCATCTCCTGGTGGCAGGAAGTAAAAAGACAAGGGACTGGGCTGGAGACATAATAGCCCCCAAGAGCATTACCCCCATG
Source organism: Myodes glareolus (assembly GCF_982192425.1). Lineage (NCBI taxonomy): Eukaryota > Metazoa > Chordata > Mammalia > Rodentia > Cricetidae > Myodes > Myodes glareolus. The sequence goes on from NC_142032.1 coordinate 46,875,112, forward strand.
ACCTATACTTAGTCTCTTTAAGCCCTCCCTCCTAAAGGCTCCATATTTTCCAAAAGCAACACAGGCAAGCCCTCTAGTATATAGATTGCTGGTAAGTCATTATTCACATCGGTGTCCCAGGATCTTCCTTGGCCTAATGACATCCTCGGTGAGGTGATGTGTCTGATGAGGAGTTCTATTCTGGTTGGCTTTCTATTGCTATGCTAAAACACTATGACCAAAGCAACTAAAACACTGTGACTTAATGGAGGGAAGTCAGGACAGAAACTAAAGCAGGAAACTGGATCGGGAGCTGAAGCAGAATTCACCGAGCAACGCTGTTCTACTGACCTGCTTTCTATGTCTTGCTCAGCCTGCTTTCTTACACCACTTGGGACCACCTGCCCAGTTGTGGCACCATCTATACAGTTAAGATTCACTCTTCCCAGATAACTCTAGTTTGTGTCAAGTTGACCAAGACTACCTGGCGTGGTCATGATGAGCAGCGGTCTTCACTACTGTCTCAGTGCTGGGATCAAACCCAGGGCCATGGGCATGTTAGCAATTGCTCTACCACTGAGCTGTTTTTGAAAGGCAGATAAAGATTTTGTGACTAGACATACAGTATTTAAATAGAAGATTAATAAATGACATTAATGATAATGTTGTGTGAAACAAGTTTGGGTAAAAACAAAAGACTATGACTGAAAGTAGCTAGGTTTTAAACAATCAATTAGTCATGGGCTAATTGTTTTGCAAATTGTCCCAAGAATAGTAATACAATTAGAGCAAAACAATGCTAACTTGACTGTGTTCTTCACTTACAGAAATGAGTTCAAAGATTTTAGTTACTACTATTACTTTTGTTAAATGTTAACACAATTATAGAGAAATACTCTGCCAACTTCTGCTTTGTAAAATACATAGGTAACTATAGTCCTGAGTACAACACTGATTAGATTTTCTTACTGGTTATCAGTTCTATTCTAACCTTAATGTGACGTTAGGCAAACATATTCTAGCTTTTTGTGCTTAGTCTCCTCAATTCTGGAATGTTTATTACACCATTACTTGACTTTTAGGCTAGGTTGAGACTTTTGGAAGATGATCTTAGAGGTAATTTAGCAGAGTAAGTGGTGGTGAATGAGAATGGTCTCCATAGGCTCATAGGTTTGAATATTTTTTTCATAATTGGTGATGCAGTTTGGGAAAGATCAAGAGGCAAGACCTTGTTGGAGGAGTGTGTGACTGGGTTGGGCTTTGAGGCTTCAAGAATCATGCCATTCCCAGTGTGTCTCTCACTACTTCCTACTTATGGATCAAGATGTGAGCTCTCAGCTATTCCTGCCACCATGCCTTTACTGTACTGCCATAGACTCTAATATTCCAAAGGCATAAGTTCAGTTAAAGTCTTTCTTTTATGAGTTGTCGTGATTATGGTGTTTTCTCACACCAATAGAAAAGTAACTGAGACAGAAGTTGGTAGCAGAGAATGGGTTACTGCTGTAAGAATCTGACTATGTTGTTGAGTTTTGTTTGTTTGTTTTGTTTTGAAATACAGAAGACATTTTGGGGACCTAGGACAAGGAAAAGAGGTGAATGCAGGACTTAATGGGACATCTTAGTTGGTCTTGTAAATCAGTAGTGCTGAGAGTAATGTGAACTATGGAGGACCAGGTCAAGAAGTTTCAGAGGGCAATGATATGAGAACCTGGGTTAGAGACCATTTTTGTGATATTTTCACAAAGAATGTGACAGTCTTCTGTTCTTGTTTTAAGAATCTGCCCAAGACTAAATTAAAAAACATTGGACTGATTTTTTTTTTTTTTGGTGGAGGAAATTTCAAGACAGTCTTGCAGATCTGTAATGAAGAAGAGCAAGTTGGGCAAACAGAAATAGGAAATGTACAATCTGAGGAGAAAATAGCTCCAGGAAATTTAATGTTTGAGCCAAAGTTTGTGCTGAAAGAGATAATAAGATTAATAAAAGGGCTCATTTGAAATGAAATAAAGGGATAGGTGCCCTCAGGGTAAGACCACACCTAGCTAAGCTTCCAACTTATGAGAAGACCTAAGCAATTTTCTGCTCTTCAAAAGCAGCAAGAAAGGAAAGCTGCTCAAATATGATCCAAAGGTCTAGACTATATCCCAAGTAGGAAACTGAACTTGGAGTGTCCTCCATGCACTTCTGACATTACAGTCATGAAGGATACATGAGTAAATGGGTTGTAGAATCTTCCTTTGTGGATAAGAAGAGCCAATGTGACCAGGTATGTGACAGGGGAGTTCTTTCATGGATACCCTTAGTGACTATTGCTTGGAGCTGTGTAGGTAAAGCCTGGATTGTGTTAGAGACCCAAAGATAACAGAGGTGCCAGAGTCGTGGGATGTTTGCCAAGGAGGGTTGCACACAGGTAATGAAACCAGCATAGAAGAGGATGTATCTTGCATGCAGCAAAGCTGGAAGGTCAGAAACATCTAAACTTTTTAACATTGGACATGAAACTACAGGACTTGGAGCCTGCCCTGTTGGGTTTCACTCATGTTTTGGTCCATTATATTTCCTCACTATGCCCCCTAATTTCACCCTTTCTATATAGTAATCCATAGTCTGTGACATTGTATGTTAGACATACATAATTTGCTTTTTGATTTTACATTGGTTTGGAATTAAGAAATTGCTTTGGGTCTCAGAGGAGACATTAAACTTTGAACTCTTGAAGGGTGTTGAGGCAAAAGACTATATAAGAACCTTTGAAGTTGGACAAAATACATTTTTCATTGTTATATGGTCACAGACCTATGAAGACCAAAGAGTGGACTGTGGTGGTTTGAATGAGAACAATCCACATAGGCTCATATATTTGAATGCTTTGTTCTCAGTTGGTGGAACTGTTTGGGAGCTGTGGCCTGGTTGGAGGTAGTGTGCCACTGATAGTGAGCTTTCAAAATACTCACACAATTCCGAACAATTATGTCTACTGCCTGATACTTATAGATCAAGATGCGAGCTTTCAGATGGTCCTTTGTGCTGGCATCATGCACTGCAAGCCCTCTGAAACAGGAAAGACAATGTAATACTTTATTTTATGAATTGTCTTGGTTATAGTGGTTTGTCACAGTAGTAAAAATGTAACTAAGACAGGAGTACCCTGTGACGGTTTTCAAATAATACTTTTCTGTTAACTAATACTATTTATTTTCTGAACTGAGATGCCAAATATTATTTCTACAGAGTTAATAAAGTTTAGAACTCAAAGCAACAGGAATAGATAAGGACCCAGGGTAGAGATCAGATCCTACACAGAGTAAGAGGCCCACAGGCACAGAGATTTCCACAACTCCTGGCACAAGTTTGCTGACCTAGGCAGGAGGCTCAGGTTGGCCCAAGATAAGGGCCACAGGTAAATGGGACATTCCATGACTCCTATGGGAGGCAGCAGAAGCTGAGGCGTCAGCATAGAACTAGATTGGAGCCCGATAAAAGGTTGACCCTCAGAAATGGAGCATATCCACTTCAGAAGTTCAAGAGAGTGACTGAACTCTCTCCTTTGTATCTTCAATGTTATTATTCCCAGTATTGTAGTTACTACCACGGGGCTTTGTGATACCATGTTTGGGCTTGTGCACGCTAACTCTACCTTTGAGCTGCTACATCGTTAGCTCCTGGTTGTTTGTGTTGAGACAAGTTCTCATCGTGTATATCAGGCCACCCTTTAACTCATGATCCTCCAGGCTGTGCTCCTAAAGTTCTGGAATTATGGTCATGTGCGCACATCTCGAGGGGCTCTTCTTTTAAAGGTTGATATTTGCCTAATTATCTTGGCTCTAATTTGTGTTCATGGTAGTGGTTCTTTTAAATGGGGTACTAATAAAACATCCAGCATGTTGGTAGTAGTTCTTACTGAAATATTTACGTGTTTTTCTTCACTTTGTAATAATGAAATTGTAAAGCTAAGGGGAGTTTTATAACTACTGAAAACCAAAAAAAAAAAAAAAAACGGATCTAGATTTCAGTTACAAATTTAGAATTTATGTATCTCTCAAAATGAAGTCAATAAAATCACCCATATCCCTGCATGCAGTGTGAGGCTGTTCCTATTTGCGACTATGAAGACAATGAGGAAGGAAGTACCAATTGATGTTCCACCATCCACCTTTCTCCTTCTCTTTTAATATAAATTTTATGGGACAGTTTCTACTGTGCACGGTTATTCTACTTGGCCCCTAGTGAATTGATATCCCCATGGAATTACCCTGGCCTCCAATGAGAAATGTCAGCACAACCTGTTCAATAATACTTGTCATTCTCTGTTTGTAATAATAATGTGTTTGTGCACAAGGCCATGTTATATATATATAAGCCTATATATGTGAGGCCATATATATATTGTGAGGTCATATATACATTCACATACACATATATAAGGATCAATTAAGAAGTTTCTTTATGTATTTTTTGCATTGTTTTTTTCAGAACTGTGTTTTCAAATTAGATTCATGACCACATTTTAGTAATGAGACAGTGTTTTGTTACATCCATCGTTCTGCTTCTCAATTCTCTTTGTTTAATTACTTTATATACTTTTTCAATTTTTTAAAAAAATAATGTGGACCATATGATTGAATGTATTATATGTTAGTGAATCCATTTTACATATGTTTGAGAATAAAGATTAATATAAGAGACAAATGAAAATAAGGAAAAAGACAGGGAAAGGGAATAAAGAAAAAAAGTTTTTAAGTACTTTGAAAATTTGCCCAAATATAGTCAGGCCAAGTGTCTCAGGAGCTGAGCAAGCAAGATCTATTCTTTTGCAGGCTGGTTGATATCCAGTGATACGATACCTGCATCTGTGAATGCGTGAGTGTCTTTACCTAGACTTCAGTCTCACAATTGTTTGCTTCACTTGTCACGATTACTTATGATGACAATAGTCTCATTTAGTGCAGTGACATCATACTGTATTGAATATACAGAGATGCTCATGTCAGACAGATGTTAATTCTTTAGAAAGCGTATCTTTTACAAAACTCAACATCTGTGTATGTAGTGTGTGTGTGTGTGTGTGTGTGTGTGTGCGCGCACGCGTGTGTGCGTGTGTTGCAAGTTACCGTTCACTTAAAAAATTCTAATTTATGATATCTTTAAGTCTACAGATACCATAAAAGATTGTTGAATTTAGTATTTAAATTCCCATTCTTCTGGAGGAGTTTCTTTTTCTTTTATATCATTTGAAATAAATTCAGAGCCATTATAAAAGCCTGCAGCAGTTTGCTGTGAATCAACCACTTTCCCCAAAGTTCTTCACTCTCTGACAGCAAATTGTTTGAAATTTCCAAGATTATAAAAACAATCAGTCTTCAAGAAAAAAATAAGTTTCTTAAGAACACATTTTTAATTTTTGTTTGTATTGCCAAGTTAGCATGGAGAATTAATTTTAACAGGTAAATGTATAGTATTGTTATAATGTCAGTGAAAAAGACAGAATCCTGCTTAGTAAGTGACCTAAAATTCCACCCCAAGCGTTAGAGATGAAGCTAAGAATAATCAGAGAAAGTCTTTGTCTCCAAAATAGTCCTCCTTCCTAACCCTCAAATTCTCTAGAGAATAAAAGCCATCATGCTATAATTGGATACAAAGTGTATTATACAAACATCCTGGGGAGAAAAACCACAGTATCATAAATTCACACTAATATAAACATGATCAGTTCCACCTGGCTGCGAGACCACAATTGGAATGAAACTGAATTACAGTCCAAGGTCTAATTGTGAAAGTTTGAGGTACTTCTTCCTTTTCTATTTACTAGTATTCCGTGAAGCAATCACACTTAAAGCTACAAGGTGTTTAAATGGACGAAGACACCAGAACCTGACGAAAGAGAATGGGCTCCACTACATGGGACTGAGCCCCGAGTGTGCAATGGCAGGCAGGGACCTATTGCACCAATCAAACAATTGTGGAGTCACTTATACTAGCCATTTATGTGCAGAAGTTACATTACTACCTGACCTTACCACCACAACCAGAATACCTATGTTCCCTGAAAAGATGAAGTGGGGATGCCCTCAAAAGAGCAAACCATGAACCATAATCATTAGTACAATCACTACCTTCTTCTTGAGCTAAGATGTCAATAGACTGGTCCCTCAAAAACAAAGTTCCATATATAACAGGTTAGAATACTTCTACTTCTTTATACATGTGGGTTTGCAGTGCCTTGCAGTTATTATGAAGTAGGTGACCATTTGGTGGGACTCTCCTGTCCCACACTGCCCTTCTCCTCAAAACTTATTTTGGGCACACAATCTTCTTGGTTAGATACTTACAGTTAATATAATGCAGTAATTACCATGATTCCCTTTCTCCTGGGTACTCATCCTCAACTTTTTAAAATAATTAATCATTTAGCAGAATGAATTTTGAGTCATTGTAAGTCGAATAGTCAAATAATTCATTTAACTTTTTCAGTTCAATACTCAAAGTTTGTTTTATATCCTCAGGCAGAGCATAGAAAGACAACATCCCAGTCTTGTGGGATGGTAAGCAAAAGGGAGGGGGAGGACGTTTCTGGGCTTGCTGTTGATCAATGTCTTGTGAGAAAAAGCTGGCAGCAGTATAGATTGTTTGAATTGCTTACTGTGATGTCCAATTCTCTTTTGCATCTGCAAATACACTTACTGTATGATTGTTGGGTCAGCCATGCTTTATCTCCTTGCATCCAAAGGTCTAAAGTTGTATAGATTATTATAATCAACTAAGCTTTATAATTCAATAATGAGTCCTTTATTTTACCCTTAAAACACTTGATTCCCTGAATCAATTTCTGTCTCTCGTTAAAACAGTAAATTCACAGATGTTTTTCCCATCAAGATGTAAATAAGTATTTAGAGAGAAATCTTTAACTTGAGTAATTGGTGTCATCCTATTGTCAGATCTTCGGACCTGTTTCTCTTTATCTCCCAGCAAAGTTAATTTCACAGCCAGTTCAGTTAATGTAACACTTAGAGGGGAAAAAAATGTATTTCAACACCTTTGCAACAAAGCATACCAGATGCTCTTATCCCAACACAAATTAGGCACTTGTCCATTTTCAAATTCTGAAGTCTTTATAGCCAGGGGCTGTTCTGCGCATATTGATGAGGGAATAGTTCTGGTGGAAGTTTCACCCCAGCCCCCGGCATCCATATTCCCAAAAAATCTGGGATGTTCTGGTGGAAACTTCACTGCAAGTCCCTCCCCTTTCTCTCTCCAAATCCCGCTGCATTTCAGAAAGCATGCCAAATGATGACCCTTCCCCCGGAGATGCTTAAGACCACTCCCAGAGGGTATTTAAACTGCCCCTACCCCCCCCCAAAAAAAACCAGACATGGGGTTTTCTGGTCCTTCTTTTCTGTCTCCTCTCTGGTGGACTAGAAAATCATCCAGGAGCCTTTTATCTATTTAATTAGGGCTTTCTCTAAACTCAGTGTTCTATTTGGTCTGATTTGGATTGCTGCATTGGTGGAGAGGTTTATTGGGGTACAGAAATTTTTCATCGATAATTGGCTTGAACTTACAGGTGTTTCCAGGTGTGCCTGCTGGTAGGCCACAGAAGTCAAAGACACTGGGACAGGATCTTGGCTATGAATTCCTTGTCATACTCCAACAACACCTTTGCCACTAGCACCCATGCTCTTAATCTTTCACTCACTCGCACATGCCACCAATGACTTGTATTAAGTGTCTATAAGTTCTATTTTATTTTCTTTTATCTTTGAGATTATAATATCAACCCATCATTTTCCCCTTCCCTTTCCTCCATCCAAACCCATCAACATATGCTCCTTACTCTCTTTCAAATCCATGTGGGTCCATATTTTTAATGTTCACATCAAGTACCTGATAGCAGAAAAACATTTTTATGCAAAGAATCTGTCTTAACTGACCTAAACTGCATGCCTCTGTGGTAATGTATTAGTACATGTTTTCACCTGTACTTACACATCAGAGAGGCAAGACCCTCCCCATGTTAAGGTCATCATAGTCACTAAGAGGTCCAGGATTCTCCATTCTTGTAACATATTTCGTGCATTAATCCCGAAAGTGAATCACTAACTATGTTGGTTTTACAAAGTAAAATAAGAAAGCTCTGATTCTTGAATGTAGCATAACAAGTCTTCCCTGAATTTGTGAGATCCAAGGCATGTCAAAAAATTAAAATAAAAAACAGGAGAAATGGCCATGTTCCCTCAAATTATGAGGTCAGGGAAGAAGACCGATGGCAGCTCTAGTCGGAGAGAACAGTTAGGACTAAGACATGACAGGGAACATAATGATGAGAAGGTTCAGCAAGGCTGAAGAGCATCAAGAACAAGAATGCTGGGCCGCCATGAGATAAGGCAAAACAGGGAGGAGTCAGGCATTGGCTTTTGAATGGGTTTGTAAAGTATATTTTAAATTTCAAACTTTATCTTAGCAACAAAAGTAAGTCTTCTTGGCAAAGTTTAGCATTACTAAATTGTTACTAACTGTGGGAACAAAGTTTTGAAGTCTTTTAAGAATAGGAAGTTCAGGTAATAACATTTATTACTAAAGTCTAGGCAACAAAAGAGGAATTGAGGAGAGATAAATTCTGGCAATCAAGATGGAAGAAAATGGATGCATTCAAAAGGTATTTAAGAAGTAGGGTCATTTGTCACTTGACATTGTGTAGATTAACTATTTAGTTTCTTTTTTAACCTATCATCCATCTCTATCTATCTATCTATCTATCTATCTATCTATCTATCTATCTATCTATCTATCTATCTACCTATCTATCTATCTATCTATCTATCTATCATGTCTGACTAACATCTATATGATTTCCTACCTATTCAGAACAAGAAGAGAAGGAGAGAAGAAAAAAAAGAGAGCAAGAGAGAATTAGTGAGTAACAGAGAGAGAGAGAGAGAAAGAGAGAAACATTTTTCAATAATATGAGAAAATACTGGAAATCTGGCCTGTCTTAGAAAGTACTATTATCATTGGTATTTACACTGAGGTGTGACAACATCGAGGTGTCTCTGTAGTCATGAAACTAAGTACAGACTGACCATGCATTAGGAGCCCCAAAATAATTGATAAACTTCAATGTGTCTTAGTGAAACCCAGAAATGAAGCAGTGTAAACTGGAGGGGCACAAAGATCTGATGTATTCTTATACACAGTGTTGCTAAATCGTTAGTTACTTATGTCATTTTTATGGCCAGATAGAATACACTTAATCGGAAGCCATAAACAATGTGGAGTTTCGAGAATGTCCTGAGCTTGATGCCCCATTGGCCGACATCTAGTTCATCATGCTTCCAGTTCATAAACACACTTGCCCTTGGGCCGTTAGAGAGGTTAAGGGCTTTCATTTCATATGAAGCTGGTCTTATTGATTTTTCTTCCACACGGACTGGGAGTGTGATAACCTAGACCTTGTATTTATTATCCCAACTCATCATTACTGTGATCAAACTGAACGTTCAGGCCTTTGGTAAGTTTTAAGCCCTCAAAGTTCTGAGTGCCAATTCAGATTTTCATGCAGTTGGTAAGAGTACTGACTGCCTTTCCCTGTCCCTCAGATCTTTTCTACGCAATGATTGTTTTTTCGTCTCTAGAGGCTTTCTGTTCAATCACTATCCCTCAATTACTTCACTCACAAATTCCTTCCTATATAGTTCCCTGTCTCCTCCCTGATGAAGTTTCCGTAAAGCTAGTTTAAAGAGATTTTGAACAGTTTCGGTTTTGTTATCATTCTAGGTAGGGTTAAACCACAAACACAATTAGTCTGTAATGTTCTGTCTGGCACAGTGTTAGAAGATCATTCATTGGTTTATTGTCATTTTTTGATTTTACAGAGTTGGGTGAATAACTTTTTTTGTCTAGATTTGGTTCCTTCATTTAGTAAATGCTGATTTTAAAAAAGTAAGCCATAGGTTAATTGTAAATAAACACAGGAAAGGTTTTTTTTGTTTTTGTTTTTGTTTGTTTGTTTCAATAAAACCTAGCACCAAACAAATGGTTAAAACTACCGACACCACTGCCATCTTTTATTTTATGATCAATTTACTTATTAATCAGAGAATAATTTTCTCCCAGTTTTATACTTCCAAATAAACCAGAGCGTTAGAGACTGTGCCCACAAGACTCCAATTCTGAGCTCTTGGTGACATTTTGATGTGTGCTCAAGGAACTTTTGAAAAAAATTCTCAAACTGAACAGATTGGAGAGGTCACAAAATTTTCCCTGGCACCTAAAAATAAAGAAAATCAAAAACAAACAAACAAACAAACAAACAAACAAAAAACCAAAAGTCTAAACAATGTCAGAAAAATGGTACCAGGTTTAACAATTTTTGGTCTGACAACTATTAGATTCTAAATGAAATACCTTTAAGAATATAGGAAAGAAAATTTGTAATGATACTCAAAGTGAGAGTTAATTTTGGTTGAAAACTTCTAATACATGAACATATTCAAATCACAGTACAGCACACTGCTGAAAATGAACAGGCTGAAAAACCTATGGAGTTTAGTCAGGAAGTTTTTTGAAGTTTGCCTAGAAAAGATGATGAGAGTTTGGGTCAAGGAGTTAGTGGTCAACTAGCGACACTTGGAGGTGTTCTAGCTCCAGCTATGGGACCATTATGAAAGACAAGCTAGGTTTAAACTCTCTATAATATCAAAGAGACTGTGTTGACTGAGATTTCTGTCTGTCCTGGTCACACAGCCATTCAGTCGGAAAGAAAACACACAGAGGTTTATATTAATCATAAACTAGTTGGCCTATTAGCTCAGGCTTCTTAATAACTCTTAAAACTTACATTACCCCATAATTCTTGTCTAGATTAGCCATGTGGCTTGGTACCTTTATCAGTGCTTCCTCTGTGGTTGGGTCACAATCTGCAGACTGACTCTTTTCTCTTCCCAGAATTCCCTTGTTCTTGTTGCCCTGCCTCTACTTCCTGCCTGGTCACTCTGTCTATACTTCCTGCCTGGCTACTGGCCAATCATCACTTTATTAAAATAATACAAGTAACAGAATAAAAGACCATTGTCCCCAGAAAGACTGTACTTCAATTCAACTTTTCTTTTTGCCTAGCCCTGCTTCCCACCCCTCCATATCACATAGACTCTTAGTGATCACCTTTCTAAACCTCCATATTAAACTTTTTCTTGTGGAATCTGAAGTATCACTTTCCTTATCAATATCATTATAAATTATCAATTTATCATTAAATTTTTCTCCTTACATCATTTTTTCAATTGCCAAATCTAAGTTTAAAAGAAGCCTTAGCAATACATTATAAATTGAAATATATCATCTAACTACAAGATATATCAGGAAAGTATTGTTAAGAATAGTTAGCTAGCTCCATATGAAGTAGAGGGAAAGACCAAAGGTAATTTAAGTTTATTTAACAAGATGTATATCCTATTTTAGAAGAAGAACATGATTATAAATAAATAAAAAATGATGACTGAACTTAAATTTATAAATCATGTGATAACTCACAAAAATATTTAATATAACTAATTCTATTAATTTATTAACTAACAGAAGGTCTTGGTTGAAGAGAGCACTGTCAGAGGAAGACGTGCAACTTTCGAACATAAATCCATTGTTGGGTTGTGTTAGAAGCCATGTTTTCCCTGCTGCTTCATCTAAGGACTAAATAGAGCCTGAACACTAGGATAGGCGCCTCCTTGGAGTCAGTGCTTTCTTGGATAACTTACTAGGTTTAGGATTTCCAGATGGTCTTGGTATAATTTTCTGAAACTGCACAGGAGTCTGAGGTGTCATTATCCTCCCTTCTCTTTCCTGCCTGCCTCTTTCTCAGTCCAACTGTGATGTGTTTTAATGCAGCTCTCAGTGTCTTTCACCTCTTTCTTTTCTACTTTCCTAAGATCATTCCTGCACATCTACTTCCACCTTGGGGCCTGCCTCTTGGAGGGCACAGACCAACATATTTCTTCCAAATTTCCTGGATAAAAGCATTTGCAGTAAAAAGGACAAAGGGGATATCTAATTCTCATTTTCCATATTCCTGTATCATTTGAATCTTCTTTTTGGCTTCGATATACATGTAAAACTCTTAATCGTTAAAATGTCAGCAATTGTGTGTAGGTAGCGATCTTGGGAGCATTTTATATTTCTTCTTTATACTACCCTTGGGATTTATAAAAAGAAATCAACTTAGCATTTTTTATTATCCTCTTTCCTTCTTCCATAACTTCTAGGAAACATTTCTATCCTCTTGGGCAACAATGCATAAAGTACCTTTAAAAAAAAAACTTCAAATATGTTTACCTAGTCCAGAGAATAATATTTATTGGTAATAAGTTCACAGAGAAAAACCACAAAACAAAAGAAAACAAACCCGGAAATCAATCCCCGGACAGCATCCCAGTTGATGCTACTGCTGTTTCCTGTTGCTGTTTGGTGTCGCTGTGGAACACCAGTTAATTGAAGCCTGGTGAGGTCCTTCTGCATTCCGGGAAGCTTGATGGTGGCCAAGGGGCAGATGGCTAAACAGCTGGCCCTCCAGTAGGTACTTATGCGATGTCACAAGCGCAGTAGAGACAGAAGACAGAGCTACTTGCCTGACAGTCGTTTTTCAAGGTTTATAGGGAGCTGAATCCAGCCTTTTACTCGCCTGCACTAGGCTACAGCTGCTGCCTGCTCCCATCAGCTTTGTGCTCCTCGTGTCCCGACTCTTCACTGTATTGTTTTCTAGTGCACTAACATCCTCTTCTTTTCCAGTTCCAAACTTTTTTTATTCCCTTTTCTGCTCCATGGTATACAACATCTCCACATTCCAAAGGGCAAAGAGGAGATGGGGTAGTGTTAAAATTTTAAGATTGAAAGTAACATTTGATTTTTGCCTGTTTTTGCTTGTCAAAATAAGAGTCCGTGTGTGTCTTAAGAAAATCTTTGAAAAAAAATATGCCTAACAAAATGTTTGACATCTGGATGCCCCATTGTTTCAATGCAGATTAACCAATACAAGACCTTTAAGATTTTCTTAGTCACCGAAGTTGTTGTGTAACACAGTGAGTCATGCAGTAAATTATTTTATCCGTATATCTTTACTCACAAATGTGCACTGTAGAGATCACTGATCTGGTCCAAGGCCTCTGGTTTCTGCTCTGCTACTGATGCTAGGCCTTCACTGGGATTTCTCTTGGTTATCCTGTTGCAGCTTTGGGTCTGGTTCCTTAGAGATTGGTTTTTTTTCTCTTCTTCTTCTTCTTCTTCTTCTTCTTCTTCTTCTTCTTCTTCTTCTTCTTCTTCTTCTTCTTCTTCTTCTCCTTCTCCTTCCTCTTCCTCTTCCTCTTCCTCTTCTTCTTTCTTTCTTTCTTTTTTTTCTCTTAAATTTTATTTTATTAAATGGGGAATTTGTAAGGGTAGAGGGCAGATACTCAGAGATGGGGAAACTAATGAGATGGAGCTGCATGATATGAAAGATACAAAGAATAAGTATAAAGAAAGCTAAAACAAAGATTTTCTTAGTCTCTCCTTTGCTTAAGACATTGACAAACTAGTATATACCAGTTTTGGCATTTTGGCCAGTTACAAAATGACCCAGGTTTACTCTTGAGCATGGTTGTGCTATATCTTTCTACGAGGTCCATACTTTCCAAATTTTTCCAATAAGACCTGATGGGTCTCTTCAGGGCTGGAGGGACCAGGAAAGCAATTCATTCCATGGAGTTACCACCCCTAACTTCTTCTTCAACCTCATGCATTCTTTGGAAAACAATGTGCTTAATAAAAGTTAGAGTATCTGAACAAACTTAGAAATCGGTTATGGAGTGTCTCGCTTTGTTTTTGCAGACATGGTACTAGAGCAGACCCAGCCCAGGTTGCAACTTAAGCCTGTGCAAAGACATAGGTTTTGATTTTGGTTAATCTTAGCTTATTCATATTTGTTTTAAGAAAATTCTAGAAGTAATATGCTTATTACTGTCACTACTATAAATGCAATGGGTCGTACTGTGCTGCCTTCAAATGTTCTGGTATTTAGAGTGGCTTTGGCGATAGGGTCTGTAAGATCACAAAGATTAATAAAGTCAGGATCCAAATGACCAGAGCTAAAACCGTATAAGAAATAGTAGAGACTGCAGGAAAGAGAGAAAAGGAGAGGGAGATGCAGAAAATGAAGAAAAAGGAGGGAGAGAGAGAGAGAGGAAGAGAGTCTTATGCCACTATGCAAAGACAGTGTAGGAAGATGCAATCTATTAGCCAAGAAAAAGATCCTCAAAAGAAGCCAATCATAACTATTCTGGAAACTTGATCTTATATTTGTAGCCTCCAGTATTGTGAAAAAAACAACTGATTGTCTGTGTGTAAGTCACCTTGCAGATGCTGCTTCTCGACAGCACCCTGAGTTGCGTAACATAACTACCCAGGGACAGCAAAGGTTGTCTCTGGTGCCACAATCATGTGCTTTTCTGCAGGAATAGATGAGAGTTGGCAGAAATAAAGGTTTTGAGGGGAGAATAGGAAGTCCTTCAGATACCTTAGTACATGTTTCAGTGCCTCTGCGAATTCGTCTTAATAACAGCAAACACATATGCACAGAAATGCGGTGAATCTCAGCCTACAAATCTAATCACCTATATCACCCTGCTTTCCCGCAGGTTTGCCAAACTGTTCCAAATAGGGTAGTAGCTTTAAAAATCCCCCTCCCCCATCCCCTCCGGCACACGTGCAAGCAGTATCCTCACGGTTACACGCATACCAGATTTCACTGATGCAATTGAATCATGCTTGCTGCCCTTAACCATGCTTGTAATTCCCTGTCTGGTATCTGTGTTCTCAGCTGTACTTTAAGCTCCGCAGCAGAAAAGTTTATATGTACTTTGCTCCTGAATTTATCTCCAGTAACCACCACAGTACCTGCCAAAGAATAAGTGCCCTGTGAATATTTATTGAGTGAATGAAATTGAATAAATGAATTCCTAGTCCGTCACGGCCTAATTTATTTGGGGGTTCAGCCAAACTCTTTGACATCCTAATTAAATCGACGGTTCTGTACCTCCTGGCAGGATTATTGGAGATCAGACATAAAGATGTCTGGATTCTCTCTCAGTTTGGGCAGCGGGTGCTATTCGTCAGAATCAAATCACCCATGTCTGTCTCCACTTCCGTGCTCTATAAGCCTCTTCCCTATACTTCCCACACAAATTTGTGAAATCTTCCCCCTTTCCTCCTGTTTTGAGATTTTGGGTTAGCTGCTAATATCTTTCAATGTTCAGTCCTCGAAAATGGAACCAATCAAGCAAGCCTGAAGCTGGGATGGAGGGGCTAGTGGCATACAGATCCAGCCCCCGCCACCGTGCTGTTTTCTGTTCTCTACCTTGTCAGTTCAGTCAGATCTGGAAACATCGCTCTCAGGAATGGTGATCAGAAATGCAATTTTCACGCCTCAGCCGTCCTGAAGCTGCGATCGTATGTTGTATCTCTCATCTTCATCAAATGACAATATCCTAATCTGAGGGTTAGGGACCCAGGAAGAACTGGGGTTCCTAGGTGCCTCTCTGGTTTCCAAAGTAAAAAGTAATGGCTGGAGACATGGCTCAGTCATTAAAAGAGTGTCCACACTCATTTGCCAGCACCCATGTCAGGGGGCTCACAACCTACAACTCCAGCTACCAGGGATAAATCATCTCTGGCCTCTGAGGGCACCTGCACTCAGGGGCATATACCCACACACAGACACATAATTAAAGCAAAATCAATCTTAGTACTGCATACTGTGGTTTACCTGGGGATTGGCAGTTTTTCTAGGTTACCTTGTCTCCTGCGTTAGGGCCACCTTACTAGATCAGAGCTTCAAGTGAACGCGTCCTGAAAATGCTGCTGTCGGCCATCGCCTTTGCAGGAGACACAGACGGGAAAAGAGCAACAACTTTTCAGCAGCTTAATTAAGTTTAGACAATTTTATATCAATAATTTCTTCTTTTGTTGGGAAACCTATGCCTTTTACATGGAAGGGGTTTGTGTGTGTATGTACACTTACGTGTGCATGTGTGTTTCTGTGTATACTTGTGTGAAATTCTATCGGAATAAGCAAAATAATCCTGTTTTTTCCTCTGTCACTGTCCCTTCCAAGTTGTTCTGGAGACCTTATTCTTTCTGTGCTATGTGGGTGACATTTCAGCTTCTGTATTTTGTTTATGGTGATTTGTTTACATGATTACATAGAATTTTTTTTAAAAAAAAACCTTGGTTATTATTAGGCATAAAAACTTCACTTCTTAAATTTATTTTCTTTTTCAGTGATAGGGATCCAACCCAGGGCTTTGCACTAGCTAATGAATGCTCTTGCACCAGGATATTGCCTGTCTTAAATATCTACTCATGAGTGATCACCAAGCATCTAACGTTAACGTGGTTCTCATCAGCCTCCTTAGCTGCCCATGGCTTAGAAGTCCTGAGTGAAATAAATGGATGTCTGTCTCTGTTTCTCTCACTGGTGCCTTTTTCCCCCCAGACTCTCAGTAACAGCTTTAGAGTGGGATCAAAAAGAATTCCCATAAAGGTGCAGTTTTTACCTGTCATGGTTCAGGGTAAATGGTTCTGGGTTTGGAAGATATTTCCAGTGCTTAGCTCTGTGTTACGAGTGAGGGGTGCCTTACATAAACCTTCTTTAGCACGGTGATGCTTTTTCTCTGCTTACTCATTCACAGCTCCTCAGATAGTTTGGATTCCTAGCCTCTCTTCCAGCCCTCGAGATGACTTTGTAAGTGGCTCCTTTGCAAAGTTCCTTTTAGGATAATTCCAAGCTGACATTTTTCTTCTGTAAGCCTCAGATCTGGACCATGGTTGAGGCCTTCCACCTTTCTGCCTGAACTGCCTTTATCCACCCTTATTGAAAATTTGAAAACCAAGCCCTACTGGAAAGTTGCGGGCAATAAAGAGCTTTCACTTTGGCAAGTTTTTAGTAAGTTTATAGGAAAGAAAATGAAGCCCTTTCAGAAGCATCTCCTCCCTGTGTGCCAAAAAGAATGCTGTCCAGCTGCACTTGCCACCCCAGTAGCTAGGCCACTCTGTGAAGTGCCTAGCAAAGGATTAGCTTCCGAGGGAGCTTCCTTTGCTATAGTGTCTCAGGTCCGAGGGTCTAGCTCAGTGTAGTCATCCATCACTTGGGCTTTTACTGATGTGGATCTGATATCAGGCTTAGCTACACCCAGACACTCAGACACACAGACACACAGACACACACAAGAGAGGCGGGGACAGGGAGCGAAGGAGGAAGGAAGGGAGAGAGAGGGTGCAAGTTGTCTTATTCTCGCTTGCTCCTCTCGGCTTCCTGAAATGGCCTGCACTACTTCTTTCAGTAATACAGAAGGGGAACATCTCAGCTCACGCATTGTTCTTGGCCACTATAAAATTAACGCGATTGTGTATATTGGGCCATCTACTTTTGTAATGGAGATCAGCTGGTCAGACATCTCATGTAAGACGGGGACATGCTTGTCCCTTGCTGGTTTGTTCCTAGCTTTCTGTGTCCTAGCAAAAGAGAGACGAGATATCGTTCTATTTCATTGTCTTTGCTCATGCATAGAAATAATCTCCACCCGTGGTGCTTCTGAATAGGTCAAGGTTCTCTCTCATTTACATTCAACAGCTCGAATATTTGAGGACAGGCATCGTATTTTCTGTGGCGTCTAGTTCCTTTTCCTTTGCCCACTCCTCATGAGTGACAGTAGCTTTCAGACTGTTCCTCGTCCTGGTTGTCCTCTTCAGGCCATATGCTAATTTGTCGCAGTCCTTAAAATGTTGACCTGTAATTGAACATAATACTCCAGATGTGGTTTGATCAGAATATAGGAAGACGATTACTTCCCATAAACCAGAAATTACACTTTTATTAATGCAGTCTAAGATCCTTGGCTTTTTAGCAGCTACATCACGCTGAATTGAATTACAGAGTTGACTGTAATTCAAAATAATATCCAATTTAAAGTGAGTGCTATTCCCCTGCCAGCTGGATAAGGTTTCCAATTTAAATAGAGCATTTAAGCCAAAACGAGGTTAATATGTGACCGGAGGTGGCATTAGACCACCAAAGCACGTTGTGCTCCAAATTAGTTGACTAATAAGTGCCTCAAATCAGCCCAAGGAAAACTGGACCCGTCAGATGCCCTGACTCCTTGTCAGCAGCAAGAGAAATGGGGATTGGTGCTACCAATAAACAAGCCAGTTTTTCAGAATTAGTAACAGTCATTTTGTGTGCAGGAATCTAGCAATTTATTACAAGCTTCCTCTGTTTAGATGATGACCTGATATTTAAAATCAAATTCCCTTTATTATTTATAAGCAGTTTTCAATTTCATAATACTTGATCACTGAGGAAATTTGAGAATCTGCTGTAAAGTATAAAGATGAAAGTTAACCCAGGTTTCCATGTCAGCCTTTGTGAGTGGTCCTATTTTGTCACGGAAATCCCGTCAGTGGAAGGAGACAGCCACTGAAACCAGCACAGCTTTGAAATCATCGTTTTCAGTAGCTGCAGATAAATCTCAGTGCTCCTGGTGTTCTCAGCCAAAAAGTACTATCCAGAATAATGCAATGGGAGTTGTGACTAAGTTAAGTCTTGGAGAAATTCAGCTGTAATTAGTCAATTTTCAATGTGTTGAACTATATCAACACTGTGATACTTATAAGAAAGTATATGTATATATATGTGTGTGTGTGTGTGTGAATATCATATATATCAATTAAATCACATGGTTCAACTTGCTGAATTTCTCACAATTTTATGTAGGATTTCTTGAATTTTGTGAGCATTTTAAGACAATTCTTGTATATTTGATATAAGTAGCACATTTTTCTGGATAATGGCAGAGATTAGCAACATACAGGCAGCCCACACAGATTTTTCAGTAGTAATATGCAGATGAAACTGTCCAAAATTGGAGAAGCAAATGTTGATGTGTTGAGTATATTTTAACCATTGTTTTGATGTGCTAGTGATAATAATGGGGGCAGTAAATTTCTAAAATATAGGCTTCTGATTGACACCACCAACGTCCTCAGCAGAGGTCAGATAATATAAGCATGTTGGCCTCACTCATTGGAGAGCAGTCCAGGTTTGTGTGCCCATAAAAACACAAACACAGTTACAAATGGTTGAATGGAGCATCCCTCTCTTGGTCCGAATAAAATATCTTAAGAAGAGCAACAGGAAACTAATTATTGACAGCAATATTCCATGTGGGTAGCCCTTGAGTAAAAAAACATTTGGAGGGAGGAAGGTGGTGATTATTGCTTAGTCATCAACTTTCAATTGAATTAGGCTTTATTTTTTATTTTTCTAGCCTTTTAAGGTATAATTAAAGCTTGATGTCAAATCTCACTTGAGTTTTCATCAATAACATCCACTTAACCACTTTAAAGAGGGAAGCCTGCCTTTGGAGCTCAGGCAGGGAGACTACAATTCACAACTGTGCTGTACAGATGACCTGGAAAAGCAATCTCTGGCCAACAAGGACTCATACCTCTTCCTAGTGTGTGTGTTGTAGGGAGAGGGGTATTAAATCTCCAGCACCCTTGGGGCATGTCTTTTTCCAAGTAAATATCAATAATTTAGATTTAAAATATTGCAAGATCAGAATTGTTTTTCTTCATGTGTAGGTGAATTGGGCCAAGAAACAGCCATTATTATAAAAACAGAAGAATAGCAATGCTTCCACTGACAAAGCTTCCTACCAGGCTGACACTGGAAAAGGAAGCACTCAGAGGCATCCCAAAGAGCCCTGGCGAATGCCAAAATGCAGATTGCATGGAAAACATGCCAAGTAAGCTATTATTGTCAATATTGCTTAGTTACATACAATGCAAAATAGTCCTCTACTTGCCGCTTTTATTGATCTTCTCAACAACTTTAAATTCTATCACTTCTGCTTTTCACAGAAGAAACTGAAGCCAGAAGTTAAATGACAGCACAATGGAATCCACACTCGAATTCAAGACTTTTACATGTTCAATCTGGGTTCTTCTCAGTGTCCCCTAGGGGCTGAAAGGCCCTTGTATCCCCTCCATTCTCATAAGAAGCCAGGGAGGTATTACAGTTACGATCAGCTGTAAACTTGGAGAGGCTGCCAGTCTGTAATCCCAGGCAATCCAGGTGAGAAGGGAAGGCAGAGGGAGCATAAAATCAAGCCTTGCCTAGGTTGCATGACAGGATGCCACTGTAAACAAACCAAACAAAGCTCAAGTGGAGGGAACGTTCACCCCCCTCATAGAAATGGGGAGTGTCAGACTTGGTGACCTTCCACACAGAAGGGTAGAGGCAAATTCAGTGTCTAAATTCATAGCAGCAATAAAGCTAGAGTGATATTTGGCAAGTAAGTTCCAACTTATTATCATTAGAGTAAGTTATGGTGAATATATATTTTGTTTAATCTTCTAGGAATTACAAGATAAGCATTTATGCATTTATTTCTTTTAAGCAGAGTTCACCTAGCACAGATACGTGTAAAACGTGAACTAATTATCCTTGTTCTTCTCCCCTACCCTCAAGCCCTCTCAGTCTTAAATTATAATCCTGTCAATCATTCTGTTACTATTTAACATGATCCTTATCACTGTCACTATGTTGAACACATTATATACCTTTCAGCCTCATTGCTTTACAGATGTAAATATTTCATTTAAGTTGTACTGTAAAAGATCAGCAACAGTTCAGACATGGCAGTACACACCTATAATCCTAGCACTCAGAGGCTGAGGCAGGAGGATTTTGTGTTGAAGGAGCAAACCTGGGCTACAGTGCAAACTCATCTTAAAGAACAAAAAGAGAGACGTGTAAACTTACTTTTGTTTGTTCAATTTTTGTTCAATTTTTGTTCTCCTATCTCTAAAGTATAACCATCATATATAATGTATACTCATATTATTTGGTTTAATTTTCTTTCAGGGACCTTATATATAAGAATAATATGCCTGGTTAAGCAGTCATGTAAGACTGAATCAAACTGACAGAGTTCATGAATGAAGCCTTCATCTCAGGATAAAGGGAAAAGTATGAGATTTTGATGAGAAGCCTTACCACAATGTGATCTCCAGTTTAGTATATTAAAATATGCTAAAATGTTAACCTGCATTTATTTAGGAAATATCATTTTTAGTAAGAAAGTTTTGTTTGATTGCTGAAATTTAGAATTATTTTCTATATTATATCTCATCAGTAAAGTAGACAGACATACCTTACAAGTATAGTTAGGCAAACATGTCACATTCAACAAGAGAAAAAAAAATATTCGTCAGTAATACTTGACCCAGAAACAATAAAAGAAGGGAAAGAATTCTTGGTCATGAGACATGGGTCCCAGCAGGTGTTCAGTAGTATGGGAATAAACAACAGTAACCAAATAGCCATGATGGTGACTAGTAATTCGCATTGGGGAAAGCGCTATGCCTAGAAGTTCTCAACCATCTTGGCTCTCCTCCCATTGGCATGTTTGCGAACAGCACACATAAACCAAGTATTGTTGGACCAACTTTGATTTGCCTGGTCAACTTGCTAACTCTTCAAAGGAAATGTAAACATGAGAAATTGATCAGCCAGTTCTCCTGAAAGTTTCTGTAAACGAGAACAGGATACTAGAATTGACTGTGTCTTTGTCTTTGCTTCAGAGCTCACAGAGTACAGTCTATCTCAGAATGACTCAGCTATTGAGTCTCACTGCATTGTATTTAGATGATATTTCTATGAGAATTTAGACTTTTGAGTTTATGCTGCAATGAGTTAAGACAGTGGGGCCTCTTAGGAAGGGATGAATGGATTTTTACCTATGAGAAAATATGAATTACTAGAAGGAAATAACAGTTATGAAATTATATGGTATGTGTAATAGTCTGTCCTGTACCTTTAAGAGACAAGCTCTGCCCACTCCCTCCCTGCTGAGGCAAGCAGATCCGGAATCAGGTTTCTTTACAACAGCTCTTCATTGTATCCACCTGAACACCGACCTCTATGCACACCAGCAGCTTCAGTAGTGGGATGTCCCCTTCCAGTCAGTTAATCACGGCCTTCATGGCTATGGTTGAGCCCTTTGCTGACATTCATCTCTGGTTGCTTCCCATAGCTTAAAATGTAATTGGACTACCCAGGATTAGTCCTTCCAGATTAGGACTGTGCATGCTGTGCGGTACATTTGATTTGGGGTTCAGGATCACTCGAAATTTTTCTTTTTTCTTTCTTTTTCTTTTCTTTTTTTTCTTTTTTGGACCACTCGTAAGAGATCCCTGCCATGAGAGACTGCTTGGAAGAGTCTCTAGTCTCTCTGGCTTCTGAGTCCAAACCAGAGCCTGTCAGGCTTTAACGCACAGTCTGTAGAGAAGAGATGTCCCTCTATAGGCCTTGTGGGTGTTAGCTCGCTATTTTTGCAGGTTTTCACATTTTCAGCTATGTGAAACCCTCAAACTATCAGCCACCTGCCTGTGAATGCTCTGCCGCTGTCCCGCTGGCTCTACTTTTTCTCAAACTATCCCTGCCACTACTACCGCTGGTCCCACGGAAACTGATAAGATTAGTTGGATTCACGAGGCAGCTGTTTTCAGTTCCAGCCTTTGCTCCCCACCACGGCTTGTGGTGCAGCGGCTCAATGACATGGCAGATCACACCTTTAGCTCTCTCTTGTTATTATATTCAAAACTCGCGTGGCTCAAAATAACGTGGCTTTTCCATACAGCATGTGATTGCTGCCATTTTGACAAGGTCAGGTGATCTTAACGCCATCTTAACTGAGGTCAGGTGACATCGCTGCCATCTTAACTGATAGCCAGGTCAGATGACCAAGTCCCACCATCTTTACTGAGGTATTTCCTGCCTGTTTCCCGAGTGCTGACTCTGTTGCATCTGTGTTTTGTGCAGTGATATGCTCAAAGGTAATGATTGGTATGTATATACCAATTTAAAACATGCCACTTACTGCTTTGTAGTCTGGAATGAGATACAGTGAACAATTATAACATTTAATAATAAACAGTAAAAAAGGTGCATTTAAGTCTCATGTTTTAAATTGGTATGTATTTGTAAGTCTCTTAACCCAGCCCTGCTTTACCTGTTGAGAGCCAGTACAGTCAAGCTTGGGCTCAGCTCTCCAGTCAGATACTATGCTGCAGTTATAAGTCATCTATACCCTGTAAACAGCCCTCAACTGCACAGAGATCTGGAGAATATGGCTTTTAAATGCTTAATTACTAAAGAAAAAAAAAGACTTTTCATAACAAAAAGAGACAGGTTGGCTCCTAGTAGCAGCACTCTGTTTCGCCCAAAGAAGACAGAAGACTAACAGGCACAGAACAACATTCATAGGCAATTTGTTTTAATTGCCAAGCGCTAACCACTGGGAAAAACTGCCTTTTATCTAAACTGAAGATCTCCAGATCTGTCCAGATGTGGACAGAATCGTTGGAATAGACAGCCCAGCTGCTCAAGTCAAGGTAGGCTTGTCTTGCTACAGATTTCTTTGCCCACAAGAACTTCTAGAGCCTGGCAGGCCCTGCATTAAGCAGCAAAAGGCAAATACGACCCTCAACGCCCATGGAAGCCCCTAAGGAATAATTCTAGGTAGCCAACCAAGTAAGTTCTATGTCGTTTTTTAATCAATAACTCAAGTAAAATTTATCCTTCTCAAAGATCTCTGATGCAGTTTGGCAGCTGACAGGTTTTGTCAGTTTAAAAGGATAACCTCACCAAACAAATTCCAGAAAAATACAAATACAAGATATTAAGTTGTATACCTGCAAGTTATAAAGGTGAGAAGACAAGTACACACTATCAAATTTCTCTCTCATGCTGCCTTTCAGTCTTAAAAATACTTTCATTGTGTGAAAACATCTGTCACAGTCATTCTAACTTAAATATGCTAAAATTTACATTTTCACAAACCCCCAAAATTCTTTTGTGTTCCAGGGAGTTGAATTGAAGAATCCATGTTAAACAGGTCAGATATACCCTTCTCAATTCCCTGGTTCTAAATTTTTTTTCCCTAAACTTAACTTTGTCCTCTGGTCTGCCAATACATTAAACAGGTATAAGAGACACCAGATATTTCAATATCACAAACACTGGACAGGAACGAAGAGACCAGCTATGCCAGGATGTGACCGGTACCCAGCTTTCTCAGGTCCCCTCTCCAAAGCAGCACATACAAATAAGCAGGAAACAGTCTTTAGAATCTGTCATCCCAATTCCTTTAACCTGTCATACCTAACTTCCTGACTCTTTATTATTAAAAAAAAAAAGATGGGAATGTTTGTTTTGTCCCTATAAGAGACAAGCCCCAGTATACTCGCTTGGGGTTCTCAGGCTCGGGTGTACTCAAACCTGCAGAGGACCTGGCTCAGGCTTACTCCCTTAGAGGTCCCAGACTCATGCTCGGACCCACGGAGATTTCTGGTTCCTACCTATGCCCTTTGATGTCCCAGACCAACACCCAGACCCACAAAGGTCTTGGCGCAGGCCTAGTTCCTTGGAGGTCCTAGACTCATGCCCAGACCCACAGGGGTCCTGGCTTAGGTCTACTCCCTTGAAGGTCCCAGATTCATGTCCGGACCCTCAGCAGTCTCTGGCTCTGGCTCATTCGCTCAGTGGTTACTCCCCTGTACCTGTTCCTGTGGAGTTTGCTGTCTCAGGTCTGCTCTGGACCAGGTTGCTGACTCAATCCTGGTCCACCAATGTCCCAGGACTGGATTGGCTCTCACTTCCATGGAGCTTGCTTTCTCAGGCCTACTCCAGTCTAGGTAGTAAGTATAATACGTACTCACTCATGAGTGGTTTATAAACATAAAGCAAAGAAAACCAGCCCATGAATCACAATCCCAGAGAACTTAGACTAAAATGAGGACATCAAGAGAGACTAAAATGAGGACACCAAGAGAGACACACATAGACCTAATCTACATGGGGAGTAGAAAAAGACAAGCGCTCCTGAGTAAATTGGGACCATGAGGACCTTGAGGGAAGATTGAAGTGGAGGGGAAAGGCAGGGATGAAAGCAGAGAAAAATGTAGAGTTCAATTATATATATAATAAAAACAAGCTCCACCTGCTCCCCCACCCCACCCCCATCTGCTGAGGCAAGCAGATCTTCCTTCTGCTTCCAGCCTGAGCTTCTTCCTTTTCAGCTCTCTCCTGACTCCCCACTTCTCCCCCACCCCGTGTGTGTGTGTGTGTGTGTGTGTGTGTGTATGTGTTATTCTTTCTCTCCCTGTTCTTCTCCCTTCTCCCCATTACCCCCTTTTCCTTTCCCCTCCATAATCATAACCCACCAAATAAATACCCACTTTCTCTTCATGGTGTGCCTAATAGGTCTCTGTCTTTCACCCACCACATGGCTCCCTGCCTGGGACTGGCTGCCTTCGTGACTCGCCATGGTCTCGTGGCACTCTGCCCACTGCCACCACTCGGGGAATGGTGCCGTTCTGTTTTTACCATAACCGTATAAATATCTGTGACTCCTCAACAAATATCTTTGGCCCCCAGATCTTCATGTGGTGTACTTGATGGTGGGTCTTTGGGAGATAAAGAGCATGAAAGATGTATGGCATCATGAATGGAAATTGTTCTCTTATGAAAAATCCTCCAGGGAAGATCCATGCCCCTAAAAACATAGAAAAAAGTTAGAGTATATGAGGAAGTGGGATTTTTCTAGATAACAAATCTGCCTTTAGTCTCAATGTTTTGCCCTCCAGAGACATGAAAAATGAATTTGTTGTTTACAAACTACCAAGTCCACGTTACTTTGATACAGTAGCTCAGATGCACTAGTTTAGACTGATGTGGGATTCCCCTCTGTATTTTGTGAAAGTCATTGGTTAATAAAAGAACTGCTTTGGGCCTATAGCAGAGCTGTAGAGGAACAGAGCTAGGTGGAGAAAACTAAACTGAATGCTAGGAGAAAGGAGGTGGAGTCAGAGAGAAGCCATGCAGCCCTGCTGGAGCCAGACAAAACTTTAGCCTGTAAGCCAGAGCAATGTGGCAACACACAGATTAATAGAAATGGGTTAAATTAATACGTAAGAGTTAGCCAATAAGAAACTAGAGCTAAAGGGCCAAGCAGTGATTTAATTAATACAGTTTTGCGTGATTATTTTGGGGGCAAGTGGCCTTCCTCCAACATTAGACATTCTCAGAAGTGAGTGCACATGTGTAAACAAGCATCTTCTCTATCACTGCTTTTAGAAAAATGAGTTATGGCCAGAATTTTGTTATTTTCCTTGTTTCCCACTTTCACTGAGTAGAACTGACACATGAGAGCATTTCTCGGGGGATAGGCGTATCCTCTACTTTGAAAAAGATATATGACCTCAAAATTGGAAGCAAAATTTTGATCAGTACAGATTTGAATATTTAGACATTACTTTTGATCAATTAAAAGCTGAAGATATTTTAACATAGAATAATATTTTCATCTTGTGCATGAAAATACACACTCATAAAAGTGTCCTAAGCAGTAAAATTGAAATTAGTGGTGTGTTCAGTCTCCACATTCAAAGAACCTAGTTGTCTGTTTTTGTAGCCTGTTGTTTCTTCTCTGTTAAAACATGTAATGGTACATATGAGATTATATTGAAGAGTGTGTTCATGTTTCATTATTACCTTTATGTAGAGAACTCCACAAGTATTTTAATAAGTAAGGACTCAAAATAAATTACTTTTGTTGTAACAATTGTCATCAAAATATGTTTAATCATTTAATGCCTCACTGTCTCATAATATAGAGTTTTCAACTGGAACTCTGGGTAGCAAAAATTTCCAAAATCTATAGCAATTAATACTTTGAAACTCAGCATGCAAAATGCAGTTTGATAAACATAACCAACAGCAGACAATATTCCATTAAAGAAACCACGAGTCATTATAAATTTGTGTAAGTCTTAAATTCTTTTCCTGGAATGCCTTAGAAATTTTCTTCTATATCTTCCTAACTGTCTTAGAAAGAGAAATAGAAATAGACCTTGCCTTTCAATATATGGCACAGAGAGTGTTTTCTTCTAATTTGAGCATGGCACACTTCATTTACATAGATTTAATATTTTTGGAATGCTTATGAAAGTAACACCACAAGCCACCACAATTATTCAGAGACATTTTGATTCATCCTGGTTCTTATCATAACTTTCATATGGAAGGAACCTTGGAGATTTGGGTGAGAATGATTTATCCATAACATGGTGATGGATGGCTCGTGTCTACTGGGCATAAGTATATAATTTCTGTCTTGGTGATGACTAGCATATGCTATGTTCCACGGACTGCAGAATTGCCACATCACACGTGTATTCTCACAGTGCGATGATATACAAAAATAGCCATTCTGTAACCTTTTTTTATTACTAATTCTGTCTGAAGCTTAAGGGTAGCTGTTTCTTGGATGTAGCTTTTCATTCTTTCTAATGTTAAAGCTCTAACTGCTAACAGTACCTGAACACTATCTTGATTTCCATCAACTTCCACCATACACCTGCTGTTTTATCATCAACTGGAAGAAATAACTATAAAATTCACTAATAGTTATATGTTGTTTATATTACTATGTTTATTTTATGGGAAAACCCCTACCTGTTGGAACCTGTTATATATTTTAAAATAAAATTATAATAAATGAGTAAAATAAAAACCTTAAACCCTTGCATACATTTGTATGTTTTGCATTTGGTGTGTATATATGTCTATGTATACAGGGGGTAATGTACATATATATTTATGTATGGGTTTGTATGTGCATATCACAGCATGTATACAGAGGTCAAAGAACAATTTGGTAGAGTCTGTTCTCCCCTACCACCATGTGTGCCCAGCATATTGAAGTTTGCTCGTCAGGCTTGGTTGCTAGCACCTTCACCCTCTGAGCCTTCTGACATGGCCCCAGGTTACATATTTTAAATACCAACCTCTCTAAATACATTCTGATAAGGGTATGTGTGTATAACAGGGCAAGCAGGTAAGTTTCTAATGTAAGACTAGACATTCTAAGATGTTCCTGATCTACATGCCCTGTTGTCTGCCTCAAATGTGGCTCTGAAAAGATCACAGCTATGAAGGGGAATTGATGGTATTTACAGGGGCACTGGCTTCCTTCTCCTGTGTACAGAAAACAGAATTTGATTCTGTGAACACTACTAGGTGACCTAGTGTCTTGAGAGTGGTGGAGCATCAAATAGGCATGTGGTAGGCATTTAGGGAAGGTTGCCTGAATAGCAAGTGATGCATATATGAAGCAAATACGTGCAATCAGTAAAAAGAAGATTCAGATATGGGGCGATCCCGTGGATGGAAAGTCTGTAACTCAGGTATACCAAATAACAAAACTTCCAGGGATCTTATTCTCATGTAATGTCTCCATGAACAAAATGTTACAATATTAATATTTTAAGGAGAGATAGAAAAACCATAATAGGAAAACGTATGTGTGCTTAGTTGGGGTGTGTGGATTAGGAACACCATCCTTATGATAGTAAATTTCATAAGCTAATGGATGAGCCTCAAGATGCTTTCATTCTGTATGTCTTCTCTCAGGTAATGAAGCATCACAGAGATGAACTTCCCCAGGGATGTGCTCTGCACAAAATACCAAGCATCGCAGATGCTGGGGTTTACTGGAGAATTTATGTTTGCTGTTTTAGCATAGCTTGTCTTCTTTTGATTTTATTTTTCTATAACAGATCAATAAATTTTACCTGAGGAATAAAGCGATTTTGTGGAAATCAATCTCTGATGCTGATTTATTCTGAGTGGTCTGTGTCAGTGAGTGGGAGATAGATAATTTACAAGCTCTGTGTGCAATTTGTCTGCCAATGGGGTCTTGAAGCCTGGCCAGACGAAAGTTGTATCTAATCTATCTTTACCTCATCCCCAGAGAGTCCTCATTCAGCTGGTCTGTGAAGAAGATTTGGGTGGTTGGTAATCAGGAAGAGGAAGTTAGAGAAGGAAGGAAAAGGGTGGGAGTGGAAAGCAGGGAGTGAAGTGGGTGAGACCAAGAGCAAGGAAGACAGAAGAAATAAGTGCAAGAGAGAAAAAAAAATCTTCATTTCATCTGATGAGAACCAATGTTTGCTGTGCCTGTTAAGGGTGAATATTTCCTATCAGAATGAAATAAGCAATAATAGCGGGTTAGCAAAAGGTCTTGGTTCATTAAAGGAAATGTAGTAATTTTCTCAACTGAGGTAGCAGCTCACAGGAGGAAGCTCCATAAACAATCGTAATGTATGGCTTCACGGCTGTCTTTTGCAGCCACTAACATTTTTAATCTGGTAGGGGAAAGCAGGGTAACATAGCAGTCATTTTCCTTTTGTCTTCTCTTTCAGTACATACACGTATGTAAACACTCAGGTATATAAACACATCCAGCAGATCTTTAGTGATTAAGCCTTTAGACTTAATTTCTCTGGGGACACATTTAAAAATAATAATAAAAGGCACCAAAGAAAAACCCACAGGTCAGACTGGCAAAAGGAATGGTCCTTTAAAGGGCTTTTATCTCCTGCCCATCATCTCAAATTGTCTTGTTTACCCCTCCGAATCCCGATCAGGCACCATTACTGCACTCAGTGTCCACAGCACTCTTGTGAAGGGAAAATTAATTCTGAATTACTGGCCCCATAACTGCCTGCTTTTTCACATTATCTGTCAGGAAAATAAGCAGACAATAGCCAGCTAAGTGGATTTCTGCTAGCTGCCATTCAAAGAAGGAGGGACAGGTGTTCAATGGGGGCTTCTTTCTTTCCTCAACTGCTATTTAACAATACGGAGAGGAGGAGTTTAATTGCCTGCTCCCACCTGCACCCTTGTCATTTCTTGGTTTTATTGGTTTTAATGAAAATATTAAGTGCACTCCAGGAACAGCGGCAAAGTGACATTTTGATTGAAACACACAAGGAAAAAATGTATAACAGAAGCAGGCACTGTTACAACGCTGATAGAAACTGAAAGAGGGAATATCTAGAACAACATTTCAGCTATTGTTATACAAATAGGTGGTCCTTAGATGGAGGACTGAAAAAAAAATGAATGCATTTTGCTTTAGCTACTGAACTTTTAATCTTTCCATAGAAGAATAATGTGCCCAGGTCACGATGCATTTTTCCTCATTAGGCTGTCCCTGAGGTGGCATCTGCTATTATATAAATATGGCTTGTTCCTACCAAAGCACATGGCAAGACTTGGTCCTCATTGGAACCATGTTGAGAAGTATTGGCGATTTCAGGGGTGATTAAGTTTTTAAAATGGATTAGCATTTTTTTTTGGGCTGGCATGGGACTAGGCATGTTATCTAACTAACCCTGAGAGTGGGTTTTCATCTCACACACGAAGAGTTCTATCCCACATTCACTTGCTTTCTTCAACTTTTTTGATGTCCTTTCAGAAGCTAGATTTTTATAATCATGATTCCAACTCAATCACTTCTCCTTGTAAGTTACCAGGTCTTGGGCATTCTGTTGCAGAACAGAAAGTAGACTAAGGGAGCATCTGTGTTGAACTACAGTTGAAATGTCTTTTTCTTCCCTGGGATTGCATCTCATGAAGTTTCTGGAGAGAGTTTGAATTTGTTGACAGGATTCATTGCATCTGAATCTGGTAAGCAGCAGTCAGAGATGTGCTTGCCTGAACCCACTTCTTAGACTCAAAATAGAAAAAGACAAAAAGCCAAAAGAAAAGTCTGCTTAGTAGTTCTCAGTGTGTGCAATGACTTTGATGTCTGCTGGATTTCAGTTTTCTTCTTGATAGCATTAACATGAATAATGAATATGAAATGAAGACCATCCTGTTTAAGATATATATGTGCATACACATGTACAAGTTACTGCTTAGAATGTAAACTTCTAGTAAAGAAAGTTTAATATATGATAAATGCTACATCTTTTGTTTAGAAGTTCAAGTATTTCCATGTCCATTAAGTGGAAGAGAGTAACACACCCTTCGTTGCAAAGTTTCCTAATACATCTACTATCTAAAAAGAAAGCAAACAACCTTTTATGCAGTCAGAAGGACTCTATCACTCCATGATTTAAAAATGAAAACTCTGCAATAGTATAATGTTAAAAGAAAACATAGAAATCCAAAGAACATTTGCCATATACGTGTATATTTTGCAATTGTCCCAGATGTTTCTTCTGGAACCTAAATAAATGATCTCATACACACAAATAAGATTCATTGTCTATATCAGACTACTTTGACTATAAGTTACAGACTATTCCATTAAAAGTGTCTCCAATACACTGTTCGTTGTTTGAATTACGAATAAGATGCTCTAAATCAGGGGAATTTCACATTTAGTGCCACTATTCATTGGAACTGGGTTCAGATCCTTGAGCATGTTAGGCAAAGCACTTTGCTACCGAGCTGCAATCACTGCCCCAAGAAGATGAATATTAAGATATTCTTTAATTTCTTTTCCATCTATCCATTGCTTTTGATCTGTTAAGCTTAATTCTTTCCACTATAAGTTGGCTATAAGACAAGAAATCAGAATGCTTCTTTTTTGAGAAGGAAATTCCAGAATGTCCAGGCCCCAGTGGTAGACCTAAGTCATAGCACACGGCTTATCCAATTCTTTTATCTTTTTAGCTTTTTATTAATTTTTGTGATTTCACGTCACGATTCCTAATACCACAATCCCATAATCCCACTCTTCTTCACATCTGCAAGCTTCTGTCCTTTGCCATTGAAACTTTCCCCCCAAAACTAAACAAAATTTAAAAGTAAAAACAAAAATGAAAACAATAAACAAAGAATTCAACAAGCAAAAACATAAATAAATGAAAGAAAGAAAGGAAAAGAAAAAGAAAAAAAGAAAAGAGAAAAGGAAAGAAAAACTATCTCAGCATGGAAGCCATAGCATGGCCCAGTGAATCACACAGTACATATATCTTAAGTTTATACATCTTTACTTGTTAAGTGTTCATTGCAGTGAGTCATTGATCTGGTTCTAGCTTCTGGCTTCTGCTACACTATCGATACTGGACCCTCACCGGAACTCTTCTTGGAGATCCTACTGTTGCCCTGTGTCATGGAGATCCTGTAAGTTTTGATCTGCAGACCCAGCCCCTTCACATGCTCCAGCAGTTCCCAGATGAGGTGGCTGTTGGGACACGTTAACTCATAGCCCTGGTTCTGGGTCTGAGTGGTAGCTGGGCTGGTCAGCCTACTGGTCTTCTGTCATTGCTATCTCCTGGGCAAACTCTCCAACACTGCCCTGGCTAGCTCACCCAATGCAGCAGACAGCAAGGAGCTAGGCCAGTTTTGCTCTCCTGACCTCAGTCTGGCTCATCCACACCCATACCACTAGGGTCAGCTCTATTGTTTTACCCAGGCATATTTCCCTCACCCATGCCACTGCATGGCAGATGAGGGGAGGGACAGGGTCAGCTTTCCTGCTCTCGTACTTATCCAATTCTTGACAAATACACTTTAGTATTTTTATTATTGGCTTAGGGCAGTCATGACTCATTGACTGGGCCAGTGGTACAGCCCATACATTTTGCTTAATACTCTACTGTCTAGGTGATTTTTTAAATCTAGCTATAACTAGAGCCTTGACTACTTTCTGCAGTAAAAACATGCTTATCATTGCGTATTTGGAACTATCACCAAATCAGAGTTAGACAACCCAGGAACAGTTGTTTTTCCATGTCACACAGAACTATCTTTAGCACACCACCAAACTGAAATCTTTATTTCATATATTTTTATGAAAACCACTATTTTATATTCTCCATTATTTAGAATGTTTAAATATTATTTTTTGAACTTAAATGTGCTCTCGTTTCAAGAAAAAAAAAGAACAACCTTAATTGGAACAGAATACCACAGTGAGCACGAACCACTTACTGATTTCATGATCTAACTACAGAGCTACACAAGTGAGCAAATGTGCGGCTGCTTTCCATTGCAAAGGCAATTTATGTAGCAAGAATTGCAGAGCATGGTAGCCCACCTTTGGTCAAACGCTGATGGCAAGCCATGTTCAAAGACTGTTAGGTTCATCTTGACTTGGTGTGCCATCCCTAGGCACTTACCCGCTCTCATCTCAAGATGATATTTCCTTTTTTTAAAAGTTTCATTTATTAAGCGTACAATGTACTGCTGGCAAGGAGGTTGTGAGCCACTGTGTGCTTGCTGGGAATTGAACTCGGGACCTCTGGAAGAGCAGAGAGTGCTCTTACCCTCTGAGCCATCTCTCCAGTCCCCAAAGATGATATTTCTAAGAGTAAAATTTTTGAACCAGCTCAATCTTTATCTGCTTCCCTGTCTCAGTTCTTGTCTGTTTGATACTGTTGCAGCCAGAAAAGATGAGAGCAAGTGTTACTAGAATGTGGAAGCCAAGGAAGAAGACATTCTCAATAGTAAAGGAAAGCCCTGAATATAGAACACAACTGTGCAAGGACCACTAAAAAATGAAAAAGTGTCACTGTTTTCTCTAATGATAATCTGAAGAACAAAATTGTTGCGAACACAATAAAAAAATGGTAAAAAAAAATCAGAACTAAACCTATCTAAAGAGTTTTCTTCTGCAGTGTGTTTTGAGGGGCCTGTGTCATGTAGGTTCATATGAGTTTCCATAAGTACCGTGTTTTGTTTAAAGGGCTCTGGCACCTAATAGCAATTTTTGGTGAGTGTGCACTATAGACAGTATTTTTTGAGCAAAGATATTTTAAGGAAAAACACAAAAAGAATCAGTCCTATATTTCACAAAACCTCTATCCTGCCTCCTTTCTGTCTCCCCCTTTCTCATTGCCTTTAACTTCCTGAATCAATTCTAGATCATACAATTCCATTCGATTATCTTCAGCTCAACCACTGTCAGTTCAATTGGTTAAGGGGCTTCTTTATCTCTGCTTTAGAGGTTGTGCTAACTGCTGGAGGTCCTAAAGTTGCATCTGCTGCCCCTTGCATCTTTAAGCAGTGATACTGTCTCTACTCCACTTATAAATGAGAGGGACTGCCAATACGGAGTGGCAGAAATCCCATAAATGTATTTCATCTTGATACTGATAGTGGAAAATATGTCATGATGAGCAAAAGAGGTCTGTCCCAGCAGCTGCAGATTTCTAATAGAGTAGGAAACATTTTATACAGTGTAAAATATAAGTGACTCATAATGACCAAAATAACATTTCATACAGTATAAACTATAAGTAATTCATAATAACCAAAAATAACACATCTGCGCATTTTAAGTTTGGATCACAGATCTCTAGCTTAAAAGTTAGGAATGGAGACCTGCTGAATGCAAGAGTTCTGTGGTCCCTTTCAGACTTGGCCATTCACAGTAACTGGGATGTCAATATGGACTCTGGAATCTGAAACAGTAGCAGGATTCCTAGGTTGTTCTGATGCAGAATAAGATATGAAAAAAGACTCATTCCCATGATACTTCTAGAAAAATTAGGGAAAAAAGTAAAAATCCTGACATAAGTTTAACATAAGATCTTTTATACTTTTTATTTGTTTTCATTTCATACTCCCTGGAGCACGATAATCATCACTAAAAAGGTAAAACAGTGCACCCTATCAACTAAAAGAGTCTACTTTACACAATCAAATCAGCCCTTAAACATCAGTGGCTTAGAAAAACACAGTTTTCTTTTCAGACACGTTTCATGCCTAGTGGAGGCTATCTGATAGCTAACCTCCATCTTATCACCGCTCTAGGAAAAAATGCCAGTGTTTCCCTTGCGGCCTCTGCAAGTCCCCTTGGTGGAGAGAAGAAAGGCTTCTGGGTGTTATCAGGAGGGCTCAAGAATATTTCTTGACAATCACTCCTTCTTCTATTCCAACTAAATATCCCAGTCAAGAGCTAGTCCCAAAGCACGTCCCTACCCTCACTCGTGGAAAAGAAATGAGACATCTCTTGAGGAGAACTAACAGCCACAGTGGACACAGTGAAACGTTTACTTCACCAGAGTCTTTACACAACACAAGATCAGACAGCCTTGTTCCCTACAATTTTCACTTCTCAGGGAAAATAAAGTCCAAACATTGAAAATTATACTCCAGGCTATAGTGAATACAGCCTGATTTCATTATTCTCTCCAGTTAATTTATTTAAAGTCTCCCAAAACAATGAGTTTGGGAATGCTGAACAATTGTTCCCTAAACGATGGTTTCGGTCCCTGTGAGTCTCAAGCCAGGACATTTTCCTTAGTCATTCAAGGTACAGCTCTATTGTGGTGTGATTACAAATACCGGTCATTCATGAGTATTCGTGAACATGTAACCCAGCATACTCTTATCAAACAGATCATAGATTCCATCTGCTTGGAGACATTTAGCACTGTACTGGGGTTAGTTTGTGTAACTAGCAAAACCATGCAAAACAAACACAAACTGTGAACTGTAGTAGGAAATGGATACAGACAGGATGTTTGGGGAGGATGTGAGGGCTGAAGCAGGAAAACCGAGTGAGTCATTAACTCTACTTTCACTAGGATTTGTGAATCAGGCAACTCAAATTTTGTCCCTTTGCTTGTACCACAATGACCCAGGAAACAGTGTGAATATTTGCATAGGAATAAAGGAAGAAGGAAAATGTGCAAATATGGAATCTGGGAGCGTGAACTGGCTATAAATCTGGTGTGGGGGGTTAACAGGCAGTAAAAGAAAAAAAAACAGTTTTCACTCTCATATTCTATGCAGTGGTTCAAGATGTATGGGCGTGTTAAACAGTTCCTCAATGGATACCACTCTATGCTTCAGACATCAGTTCGATTCTGACATGGCTTAGGAGAGGTAAAGTCAGCTCTATACTCTGGGGCTCCCTGCCCAAGAACTCTTCTCACTTTGGACTACCACATTCATAGAAAATTGCCACCTATAATGATCAACTGATCAACTCACTTTGATGATATGTACTTCTGTGACTTCATTCTTAGATTTAATTTGCTTGGATAGCTTGCAGAACCCTGGGAAACAATTTTCTTACTTTTTTAGTTTTGTTTGTGTTCTTTTAATAAAGCACTCTGGCCAAAAGCAACTTAGGAGACAGAAGAGTTTATGTTAGCTTATTGGTTACAATTCATAGTTGATGGAAGTCAGGCAGTAGCTTAAACAGGATCTTAAAGCAAGAACCATGGAGGGATGCTTCCTTTGCAGGTCGATATTTAGCTAATTTCTCTATATAGTCTAGGAACATTGCTGCTCACAGTGGCCTGGTAACTCCAACATCAATTAACAATCAAGAAAATTTCCCATAGACAGATCCATAGGTCAATCAGATCCATGCAATTCCTCTCTCAGGTGACTCTAGGCTCTGTTAACAGTCAATGCCAACTAGGACAGTTATGGTTACCATTTATGAAACCGTGCTACAAGGGATTCCTTGAAAGTGCCAAAGGGGAAAGGTGCATAGGGCAAGAAACCCAAAAATGTTCATTGTAGAAGGAACAGCGGGCCCCTTCCCGCCGCCTGCCCGGCTAGCTTTTCCCGAAATAATTACACGAAAACTGTATTCATTTAAACACTGCCTGGCCCATTATCTCTAGAGAGTTAGTTACTGGCTAACTCTCACATCTTGATTAACCCATTTCTAGGAATCTGTATATCACCACGAGGTCGTGGCTTACCGGGAGAGATTTAGCATGTCTGACCTGGCGGCTGGCTGCATGGCGTCTGCCTCATTGCCTTCTTCCCAGCATTCTGTTCTCTTTACTCCGCCTACCTAATTTTCTGTCCTATCAGAGGGCCAAGGCAGTCTCTTTATTAACCAACGAAAGTAACAATAGATAGAAGAGCCTTCCACATCAGTTCATGTACTTCCCAGATGTAGCTGGCCTTCAAAAGCTCTTCACACCCTGCCTGTTGGTATCTGTGATTTATGAAAATTTATTACATTAGAGCCCATAGGTACATTTCTTTACATTCTTTTCACTTGAATAATAGTCCTGTATAATTCCCTAATTACACGATTGATTCCTTTGGCAATGAGATTTAATAATGAGGCTATCCAGGATCCCGTAAAACTACCTCCTTAGAACAAATGATGCTCCTATTAGCAAGAAAAGTCCCAAGAAGTTAGGAAACTGTACCAGACAGTTTCCTCTCTTAGGAGATTATTACAAAGGTCTTCAGGAAAAAGGGGAAAATATAAATATTAGTTTGTAGTTCTAAAATTTTGAAGAATAAAATCTATGACCACTGCTATACTCCAAGTCCTGAGAATGTGTTTCTTATACCAGAATATCACACTTTATACTGAGTGTGTCCATCATAATTCTTGGCATCTAGAACATTCTTTTAACTATAGATTAGCTTGATCATCCTTACAATACAACTTTCATATGGGAGGATAAATTTCCTTTTTTCTTGGAAAATTACAACTTTGATTTTCAATATAATCTGCTTTAAATGTCCAGTTCTAACAAATAGTTTAAGACTTTGAATGTCAGGTTCATCATGTCTACATAGAAATAAATAACACCAAAGTCAGGATACCTATGGTAAAGTAAGTACATTGAGAATGTAAGACAACCACTATGCTACCCAGCCTGCTAGGAGTTTTAGTAATGAGGTATCTGTGAATTTATCATAGATATTAATGCATCCTAATTCACTGAAAATTCAGTGTTTCAATCACTCACTGTTTTAGTATTTAGTGGATACACAACATGTCAAATACTAAAAAGCTCAGAAACAAACTATTCAGAATTACATAAATGTAGAAATACATATTTGCTGAAGATAGGGCAGACCGGTAAGGTTATAAAAGTAAGTGAAAAGGAGGTCATAGATAAGATAAAAAAAATTAAAGATTTTTAAAAAGGATGTGTACATGTGTATGTGTATATATAAGTGTGGTTGCCCACATAGTTCAGAAATAGCCTACTGATTTTCTGGAGTAGGAGCTGCAGGTGCCTATGAGCCACCCAGTGTGGGTGCTGGACCCCCACGGCAGTCCTCTGCAAGAGCGGTATTCTTTAAGACTGAACCACCTCTCCAGTCCCACTAAAATAAACTCTCTGAAGATACTAGAATTTAGCAATGAGGAAAAATGTAAAATTGTTTTGGTAAAAAAAATAAAAGTATGTACAAGAGTGTTGAAGTAAGAGACAATATCGCACCATTTTGAGAAACCAAAGCATTCTGTTACTTTGAAAACCTAGAGTTGAGTGTCATAAAACAAAGCTGTGATGCTGAGACCAATATCAAAGAATACAAGAGTTAAAAACTAAGACCAGGATCCTGTGCTTTGCAATTCTGACAATCTCTGGGTCACTGATAACAGAAGGTCCCTTAGAGAAACAATACTGAAGAAAGAGAGACCATTTATCAAGTCATTACTTCAGATCGTTTTCAAGGTGATCGAACTTAGACAGTGCCATGTGAATAAGTGAGGCTTACGATAATGAGTAAAAAGAGAACTTTTTATATAAGGTACACTTGGCAGAAACCCCCAAACACGTGAGTACCAGGAACACCTCCCAGGAGGAATAATGCAAGGCATCACATCTCCACCAGGAAGCTGTCAGGCTAGGAAAACTGGGGCACCTTGTAAAACATTTAGGGTGCATCTTTGGCACTCTTCAGATTGTTCTGTGTTTGAATTCGCAGAAAAAAATTATGAAAGATGCCTGTGTGCTTCAAAATTGCAAGTTCTAGTTTATATTAGTCACTAATTATATGGTTGTTTACCATCACAGTCTGCTTGCTAAAGATGACAGTCTGACTCCAGGACTAGACACTAGAGCTAGTAAACTGACTTCCATGTCTGGGTACTAGTGATACTCGTCTGACTGCCTGGACCACTTGGTATACATAGTTAACAGACTTCCTATAAGCACTGCTACAGTTGGTAGGCTGAGTTCCTGTGCCGGATGTAATATCTAGTAGACTGACTTCCTGGACTGGATATTGTGGACACCATGACTTTCTTGGGACAGTGGTTATGTTGAAGATACTGGAAACCTAACATGATTGCATAGATGGTAAACTGACTTCCTGAGCTGATTGCTTTAGAATCTATAGTGTAGATAATAGACTGACTTCCTGGCGTAGCTGATATAGATGGTCGATTGAATGCCTGGGCTGATTGCTGGAGATAGTAGATTGATTTTCTGCCCGAGTTAATGCACATAGTAAACTGACCTCCTAGATATATATACAGACTTCCCAGGACAGATGCTAGTCTTGTTAGAACAGCTGTTAGAGACCGTACACTGAAGACCCAGGCTCACAGCTGTAGTCTACAGACTGGCTTCCCGGGATGCCTAGTTTTGTGCCCTTGACACAACCTAGAATCGCGTGGGAAGGGAGTCTCAAAGGCAGACTAAATTAGGCTGGCCTGTCGGCATAGTTGATGGGGCGTGAGGTAGCTTAATCACATTAATTAAGGTGGGAAGACTTAACTGCTGTGGGTGGAACCATCCCTTAGGTTGGAGGTCCTGTACTGTATAAGAATGAAAAGAGCAAGCTGAGCCATAGTACGCATGTGTTAATTTGCTGCTCTGTGTTCTTGGCTGTGATTGTGACTAGCTTCTTAAAGTTCCTGCCACCTTAGCTCCCCTACAATGATGGACTGTAATAAGCTAAATACACCCTTTCTACATTTTGTCAGTGTATTTTATGACATCAACAATAAACAAAACTAAAATTGTCGTTATAGACAGTAGATAGATTTTCTGTGCTGGGCACTATAGAAAGCAGACTGACTTCCTTTGCTTGTTGCTATGCATAATAGGCCAATTTCCAGGGATGGTTGCTATAGATACAGGGATTGATAAAGTAGAGCATCTTTCTTTTTTTTTAACTGAACAACGTGAACTCATACTTATCATTTCAAGAAAAAGTTCCTTTTCCATCCTTTCTGCCCATGCCCTTTAAGGCCATTGTTTTTCTTATTGTCTTAAAAACACTCAGCAATTTAATTTGGAGCAATGAATTAACCAAAGTTCCTGATTTGACTCTGAGTAAAATGAATGAATATTTGAAGAGTCAAAACTGTCAACAGAGAAGGAAACCTGGACAAGCTGTAGGAGCTCCAACCTTGGTCATCGACACTCACCAGAGTAGAAACTGACACACAAAAAAAAGGAAAGGAAGTGTGTGATGGCGGGGCGGGGGGGAACTGAAGGAATCATTTCAAATTGTCAAGAGTAAAATGCTTTTCCTGCCTCAAATAGAGTCATTTCCAGCCAGTTAGAGAAAAAGAATAAAGAAACTGCTTGCTTATAGCCAAGTTCCTTTTGGCCACTGGCTCTTAACTTATTTCAACCAGTTTGACTCTTAGAAGTTTATAAGTGAACCATACCTGAAGAAATACCTTAAGCTGCCCAATGAGTGAGTCCCTTTTCTCCAGAACTGCTTTCTCTCAGAAAATGATTGTGAGACATGAAGTTATGACTGCATATTTCCTGTTTCCCCATGATAAACAGAGGCTTTAAAGGAAAGAGAAAATCTTTGAAGGGAATATATAACAAACATAAAGATAAAATCGTCCCACTCACTTCTCTTTTGTTCTGAAAACCACTGAAGTGCTAGCACTCAGGAAGAGCTGTGAGGAAAAGCTTCATGCAGTCTTTTTGGTGGAAACACCAACCCTCTACCGTAAGATGGAACTTATGCTAAAGCTTTGTTAGTTGATAATATGACAATAGTATCCACAATTGTTTGCTAAGTGGCAATATCCAATAATATCCACGGTCATTTGACTTAAACACTTCTGGTCTTCGTGGCTTTACTAAAGCAGATCCCTCCATAAGTCAAAGGAGCAAAGGCCTCATTTCTAGTAATCAGCCACTGATCACCAAAATAAGACCTGGAGAACACCCTGGGAAAGCCAGCCGTAGAATACACTGGAACAGCCAGCTGCAGACAGCCAGGAATAGTAGGTAACTTCATGAGTTCCTGCCTCAGAACACCCTACCATCCCACAAAAGAAAGTGCTTTTGATGTGCTCTTTAAAAAATATTACAGTTTTATTTATTTATTTTTTCTTTTATTTTACTTCCCGACCACAGTTTC
Organism: Myodes glareolus; assembly: GCF_982192425.1. Classification (NCBI taxonomy): domain Eukaryota; kingdom Metazoa; phylum Chordata; class Mammalia; order Rodentia; family Cricetidae; genus Myodes; species Myodes glareolus. The sequence goes on from NC_142032.1 coordinate 46,916,087, forward strand.
TCATCCCTTGGTGTCTTACTGCTGTAAATAGACACCATAGAAGGCAAATCTTACAAAAGAAAGCATTTGGTTGGGAACATCCTTATTGTTTGAATGGCTTAGTTATGTATCAACATGGCAGGTAGCATGGTGCTGAGAAGTAGCTGAGAACTACATCTTGATCTACAAGCAGAGAGGCAGAGATAGACTGGACCTGGCGTGGGCTTGTGAAGCCTGAAAGTCCATCCCAGTAACACACTTCTTCCAACAAGCCAAACCAAGTCTTACAAAGCTACTCCCCCTAATTCTTACAATCCTTTCAAACAGTTTCACTCTCTGGTAACCAAGCATTCGTGTATATAAGCCTATATATTCAAACCATCCCATAGGGTAAAGTGAATCTCTTTGGCACTGGTCAAAAGCCTAAGCATGTTGTCCCTAACATCCTAAGTTCTTGATGCTTTTCTGAAGACCTTGTCCTATTTACACCTACCTGCTAACCTCCACAATTTATAATTAATGATTTCTCTCTCTTACTCTTCATCCCTTTCCTCTTGGCAGCTTCTAGAATGTTTAATTTGACTTCCCTGTTATTGTTTTTCAAATACAAGAAAAAGAAAGAAAGAAAGGAAGGAAGAAAGAAAGAAAGAATACCATGGAAATGTTTTATTAAGGAGACTCACAAAAGGGAACCTTGATTTCCTGGTAATATTCATATCAGTGAGAAAAATTCCAAAGGTTTGTGCTCATCATTATTAATCCCAGGACAAGAGGGTGGACCTCACTCTATATTTCTAATCCAGTAAATCAGAGGTGGGTCTAGAATTTGCATGCTTGTCACATTTTCAGATGATGTTGCTTTTATTCTAAATGCCACACTTTTCAAAAATCAATGGTCATTGACATTGCAGTTGCTCTCATGACACCATTTTGTTGAAAGACGTGGAATGAGTAACGGATGACAACAAGGTTGACGATCAAAAACTGAGATTATGATCTACGGCCCAAGACTTCTTTTCTGTAAAAGGAATTAGTATTTTAGTCAGAATAAAAGTAAATTAAAAGGGAAGTTTACAAAGCAGAAAAAGGGAATCAAAAGAAAATCAAGGGAAAGGGAAGGGAGGAGGGGTAGAAAGGACAGAAGAAAAAACCCAAATTAATAAAATAAAATTAATAAAATAAAATAGGCCCCAAATTAATAAAAATTGTCCACAAAGAACAAATTTTCTTATTTAAAGTTTATAGACAAAGGGATAGGAAGAGAACCCTCTGAAGAATTCTAGGTATCAATTGATTGAAAACATTTTGAGGCTACCAGCACCACATTTCAAAATCAAATGATAAGAAAGCAACTCGTTTGGAGCTCACAGGAGAAAAAGTCAGTTTCTCAAGGTGAATTTCCACCAAGTAAGATGAAGTTCCAGTGACATTGGCCTTTCCTACATTTATTTTATAAAGTTTCTGAGAACTAACCTCTTCCCAACTCCCACCCCTGACTTTCCTTTCCTTCCTTCCTTCCTTCCTTCCTTCCTTCCTTCCTTCCTTCCTTCCTTCCTTCCTTCCTTCCTTCCTTTCTTTCTTTCTTTCTTTTTTGTCCAGAACTGCTGTGACTTGTTATGTGGCTATCAGCATATAAAAATGAATTATCAGTTTAAAAGCTCATGTTGTATCGTTTAGGACCTTCAATCTGAAAGTAAGACAGTGACTGGAATATGGGACAAAATTAGACAGGCGTTCTAAGAGGATGTTGCTTTGGTTCATATTATCTCTAACCTTTGCGGCAACTCAGTTTTGCTTCACTTCTGCCCAGTCCATGTGCACTGATTGGTCTGTATTCCTCACAGGGTTGAACTACTATATTTCTGGGTCTTTCTTAATATGATGCCTTCTGTGAGAGAAACAATCTACTGAATCTTCTTCTTTCTTGAGCAGAGTTGCTTGTGATCCATTTCTCAGTCCTTGTGACCCAGGTCTCAATTCTAGTATAGGAGGTACAGAATGGGCTCCTTGTTCTCAAACATGTTTGTTTGTTTGTTTGCTTGCTTTATTTCCTCATGCTTCTCTCCCATATTTGCTTAAAGTTTCTTAAGTCTGTTAAAACTTTCTATTCCATGCTCTAGTCACTTTTCTCCCATGTTTGTTGTCATTATTGTTGTTGTTATTTTCAACTTTCCCCATGACAAAACAAATACTTACACAGCTTCACACTACAGTGTTGTCCATTGTGAGACAAATACACACACATATGTATATAACTGATTTTTATTGAGCTCTACATTTTTCTCTGCTCCCCTCCCTGACTCTCCCCTCCTCTTCAACTCTCTCCCAAGGTCCCCCTGCTTCCAATTTACTCAGAAGATCTTGTCTTTTTCTATTTCCCATGCAGATTAGATCTATGTATGTCTCCCTTAGGGTCCTCAGTGTTGTCTAGGTTCTCTGGGATTGTGATTTGAAGCTAGTTTTCTTTGCTTTATTTTTAAAAACCATTTATTAGTGAGTATATATGATAATTGTATTTCTGTGTCTGGGTTACCTCACTCAAATAGATGTTTTCTAGCACCATCCATTTGCCTGCAAATTTCAAGATGTTATTTTTTCTGCTGTGTAGTACTCCACTGTGTAAATGTATCACATTTTTCTTATCCATTCTTTGTTCGAGGGGCATTTAGGTTGTTTCCAAGTTCTGGCTATGACAAACAATGCTGCTATGAACACAGTTGAACACATGTCCTTGTGGCATGATTGAGCATCCTTTTTATATAGACCCAAAGGAGATATTGCTGGGTATTGAGGAATGTCATTTCCTATTTTTCTGGGAAATAGACCACACTGATATTCAAAAGTGCTGTACCTGCTTGCACTCCTACCAGCAAGGGAGGAATGTTCTCTTTACTCCACATCCTCTCTAGCATAAGTTGTCATCAGTGTTTTTGATCTTGGCCATTCTTACAGGTGTAAGATTGAATCTTAGAGTTGTTTTTATTTGCATTTCTCTCATGACTAAGGATATTGAAAATTTCTTTAAGTGTCTTTTAGCCATTTTATATTCCTCTGTTGAGAGTTCTCTGTTTAGGTCTGTACTCCATTTTTTTCTACTGGATTATTTGGTTTTTTTTTTTTTTTTGATGACCAATTTCTTGAGTTCATTGTATATTTTGGAGATCAGGCCTCTGTCTGATGTGGGGTTGGTGAAGATCTTTTCCCATTCTGTAAGCTGTTGTTTTATCTTGTTGACTGTGACCTTTGCCTTACAGCAGCTTTTCAGTTTGAGGAGGCACCATTTATTAATTGTTTCTCTCAGTGACAGTGCTCCTGGGGTTATATTTAGGAAGTGGTCTCCTGTGCCAATGCATTCAAGTGTACTTCCTACTTTCTCTGTTATGAGATTCAGTGTGGCTGGCTTTATGTTGAGGTCTTTGATCTATTTGGACTTGAGTTTTGTACATGGTGATAGATATGGATTTATTTTCATTCTTCTACATGTTGATAGCCAGTTATATCAGCACCATTTGCTAAATATGCTGTTCTTTTTCCATTTGATATTTTTTGCTTCTTAGTCAAAAATCAGGTGTTCAAAACTGTGTGTATTAATATCCAGGTCTTCTATTTGGTTCCATTGGTCCTCCTGCCTGTTTTTATGCCAATACCAGTCTGTTTTCCGTTCTTTAGCTCTACAGTGGAGTTTGAAGTCAGGGATTGTGAGGGTGAGGTAATTCTTAACTGTCCAGAATGATACAGGCAAGCTTTCACATAGCTTTCTGTAGAAGGGCAACTTGGGAAATTTCTTCTCTGATAGAAATTTCTTTGTTGATATGGTTAAACTGGTGTTGTAACTGACTTATTCAAGTGCCCTTCACTGCATTCAATAATCTCTTACTAAGGGATGCAGATATATGTCAGGTTTTAGGGGAGAAAGTGAGATGATTACAGAGGCTAGATTAGAATGCCATCATCTTTTTGTTACCAAGGTTGTTAGGCTCAAAGCTAGGGTTCTTCAGCTTTAACAGGTGGATTTTAGAAACCAGCCTTTAACATCTGTGCTGTCTAATTTTATGTTAACTTGACACAAGCTAGAGTAATCTGAAGGTAGGAAGACTTAGTTGAAAAAATGCCTCTATAAAATCTGACTGTTGGGGATTTTCTTAATTAGTGATTGATAGGGGAGTACTCAGTTAACAATGGGTGATGCTACCCTTGGGCAGTGTTTCTGGGTTCCATGAGAAACTAGGTTGAGCAAGCCAGTAAGTAGCACTCCTCTATGACCTCTGCATCATGCTTTTTAACTCCCATGCTTTTAGAGTTCCTGCCCTAACTTTCCTCAATGGACTGTAACTTTGGATATGTAATAAATATTTCACACATTTATTCAATTTTTTTCCTTTTCCCCAAATAAACCCTTTCCTCCACAGGCTACTTTTCGGTCATGGTGTTTCACCATAACAATAGTAACCCCAGCTAAGACAACAGACCAATTAAACAGATGAGTAATAGTGAAAAGAGATCTAGTCCTTACCACATTGGAAAAAGGAACAAATGAGGTCCAGTGATTCCCTAAATTCACACTAGATCCTGCAGGAGGCTTAAGCTTACAAAAAGGGAAAAGCGTGTGCATGACAAAGTTGTCCTGATCACAGTACAGTCTCATCCACCACTGATCTGCCATTGTCTTAGGTTCTGCAATTGGGCTGACTCCCAGAGACCCCCTAAATCTCTTCCTGAGAAACAAGTTCCAACCCTGACTGGCAACAGCTTCAACCTTTTCCTTCTCTCAGCATGAGACTCCTGGGAAATTCCAATTTCTTGGGGTCTATTGTTTCAATAGTCTGACAGTCAGTGTGGTTATACTTTAAGACAGGAAGGGGACGTATGCCAAAGGATACAGGCAGACACCCAAAGCTGAGGTCAAGGAAACAGATACTCTCCCAGAGGCTCTAGAGGAACTGAGACCCTGCCAAGACTTTTGATGCACATTTAAGCCCTTCTCAGAATTCTGGATCACTATAACTACAAGATCATAATGTTTGTAATGGTTTCAGATGTTAAGAGTACAGTGTTTTGTTACAGTTGCTGAAGGAATTTAAATATAGGCAGTATGTACTATTTCAAGCCAGCATCTTCATTTAGCTTGTGTCTCATGCTTTTGTGGTCATAGTATACTAGCTTTCCCACTAGATCAATAGAGTTGAAACTCTATCAAATCTAGCAATACATCGTGCAATGTCCTTGTCAATGTCCTAAAAATATAATTCAACTATACCCCAAGTTTATAAAAAGGATTTGAAAATGTCCTACCTATATAGAATATGGAGCAATAAAAGAAAGATAATTTATGGTAAATTATTTCTATATACAAATATTTGAGCACAATAATTTGTCAAGATAACTAAGATATTATATTACACACACACGCACACACACACACACACACACACACACACATATATATATATATATATATATATATATATATATATATATATATATACTAGCTTATACCAATATATAGATACATTGTAGATATAGGTATGCTCTATAGTGACTCAAACCCCATAAAGGCATTGCTGCCCATGACACTATTAATAAAATCATACGGAATTTTTGCTAACGTCTGAAAACAAATCATTGCAAAAATATGATCATTTCATGACTTTTATGAAAGTGAATGCTAAGAGAATTCACCATAACTAAAAGAGTGTGAAAACTATTTCTGCCTATTAGCTAATATGCTTAGAAAACTTCAAAAAGATATTTACTATATAAAGGTCTAGTAAGAGATTTGGAAGTGCAGTAGGATAATTCTTTGTAAGTGGAAATACTTTGTCTCTTGTGGATTCTGGGGTGAGCCAGTGCTTTCCTTCTCTGCCTCTCTATCTTTGGAGTCCTTATCTCCGTTACCTTCTTATACTGCTTAGGCTCTTTTCTGATTCCTTTAGGGGAAAAAGATGAATAGCTTCCTTTAAAACAAAGAAAAACAAGCAAAACCCTCCTAATTTCGGTACTAGTTTTGGTGCCTAACCACAGAGCAAATCTGAGAAGACACAAGAACTCATAAACCTCTGTGGCTAACCCTTCAACAACCCTACAAGATATGCCTACATTTTAGTTGTCAGATTGCCCTAGAGTCTCTAGATCCCTTTTGGTTTCCCTCTAGCTATTTTTGGGATTTAGCCAGGGTGAAATGTTATTTTCAGGATTGCTTTTATAGGAGCTTATGCTCCGCACCAGAACCCAGAACCTTGCAAATTTCCTGATCGTAGGGTGTTTTCTTTTTAAAAGTGGTATTCAAATAAATCAAGGGAAATTAAACTCTATGATATTTTGCATGCACCTTAGCTTATCAGGCATAACTCAGGATATGCTCTTATATATGCATTTCTAAAGCATTCTGACAGGTATACCTTACCCTGAAAACGCAGCCATTTCTATGGCAATGACAATTCAGATCTCTACACAGCAGAGGGACTTGTGTTAGGTTGCAAAGACTCTGTGAGAAGAGGGAAGGGGCTGTGGCAATTTGGCAAATGGATAGAAATACTAGTGGGCTTTCTTTGAACTCACCCAGGGTGTTAATTGCCCTCATTTCTGAAGGCAGCAGGGGAGAGGGAAGTTGGCAAGGAAGAGTAGAAGCAGCCAACCCTGACTTTTCTCTTCTCGGTGCTCTAGTGAAAAGAGGACAAAACATCACAGAGAGATGAAAATCTTTTCCTTTGCCCTGAATCAGGCCAGCATGCTTGATGACTCACTGAAGGCACTGACGGGCACCACGTTAGAAGAAGAAAGTAACAGCAAGCGTAGGTTATGGACATATTGTTCTGCCTGTAAAATTTCCTCGTGCCTACTTGCCCCTTACAAAGAACGATTTATCCAGCAAGAACACCCTGTAGGGAAGCAGATCAAAAGAGAAAATCAAGTGAGATGAACTAGAGCAGGGCCTCTCAAACTTTAATGTGGCAGCCAGTCTCCCCTGGCATCTTAGTGAATGCAGATTCAGACTGAGCCTCTCTGATGGGGGCCTGAGGGTCTGCATTTATAGCAAGCTCCGGTAAGAGGAAGATGCTGTGCCAAGGTATAGTCAGCAAATGGATTCCACGTGGCGGCATGTTACCTAGAACTGACCCTGGTGCAAAATGAGGAGACTGAAATGATGATTTCATTTATTTTACTACCAGGGAAAATATCCCATGGAAAAAAATGCATTTTTTGCTTGGGTTGGGCAAAAAATGTGCATATTCAAAATATGATGTTAATTTATTATCAGGGATAGCACTTATTAAGTTCCTACCCATTTTGGCTGCTCTGCAATAATGCAGCTTATTCTGGGTTAGGAGGTGTCAGCAGCTGTGTTATTGATGCTTATGCAATTTTCCCACAAGTAATTATTATAAAACCGCTATTTTATGCTTCAGACTTTTGTCTTGATATTGTTTTGGAGGTATTTTACATTGTATTTTAAATCCATGGGTCTTGTTAAATTCATAAAGTGGATTAATGGACATCTATTTCTATTTGACATTAAGCTTGGTTTTTAAAGGTGTATTTTACCAAAATTTTTCATATCTTTCGATATGAAACCACAAAGGTAAAACAAGCAATTTGTTCTTTGCTTTGTAACTCTCTGAAACACAAGTGGAGATTGGTGGAAGGGCAAAGATTGTACTTCTTCAGGATCTGAAATGCTTTTGAAAGCAAGAAAGTAAAATGAGAGCTATTGGAAGTCATGTGTTCTAGTATGAGTTCTGCCGCTGCAAAATGCTGAGCAAAAGCATCTTGCGGAGGAAAGAGTTTATTTGGCTTACACTCTCACATGATGGTTTGTCATTGAGGGAGGTTAAGCTGGGGACTCAAACGAATCTGTAGGCAGGAACTGGCTTGCTCTCCATGGATTACTCATTATTCTTAATTATACAACCCAGGACTGCCTTCCCCAAAGAGACAGCTCCCATACTCCCATCATGAGTTGGCCCTCTCACATCAGCCATTAACAGAGGAAATTCCTAGCAAATATGCCCACATGTCTATCTAATGAAGGCAATTTCTCAGTTGAGGTTCCCTCTTTGAAACTGACTCTAATTTGGATCAAGTAGTTTGATAATTTAGCAAGTCAGTTGGAAAGAATTTAAGAAAATTACTTCCAGGTATTTGTTAAATATGATTGCATATCTTAAAATGTAATGTCAAATTAATTTTGAAAATTTATCTGACTATTCAAGGCAATTTCTCTATTTCTCTGGCAGATCTTAATAATACCTGAGAAACTGGGTTTCCTTTTTGGGTTCTTTGCCCCTGTCTTAGTTTCTTTGCTATTGCTGTGATAAGAAACCATGACCAAGGCACCTTATAGACTAAGTTTATTGAGGCTTACTGTTTCAGAGATTGAGTCTATGACCATTATGGTGGGGAGCATGGCAGCGTGCATGTTAGCACGGTGCTCGGCAGTAGCTGAGATTATACATCCTGATCCACAAGCACAAGACAGAGGGAGCTAACTGGAAATGGTGTGGGCTTTTGCAACCCTGCTGACACACCTCCTCCAACAGGGGCACACATCCTAATCTTTCCCAAAGAGTTTCACCAGCTGGGGACCAAGTAATCAAACATAGGAGCTATGCTCATTCAAACCATCACATTAAGAAAGGGGTTTAGAAATGGATAAAAGGAAACTCAAGGGACTATTTTATTAAAGTTTGGGGTAGAAAAAACAAGGCAATAAAGCTGAAAATCCTGGCAGCTGCCATTAGGAAGGGCATGTAGAAGAAGAAAAAAGAAAGGCCTGCCTTTTAAGATTAAGTCTGATCACGACCAAAAGAAACTTACAGACAAAAGAGTCTATTTTAACTTATGGTTCTAGAGGAATAAGGATCCACATGATGTGGAGGCCTGAAAACTGGAGGAGGAGACTGAGAGACTGCATCTTTAAATACAAATAGGAAGAAAGGAGATCAAATTGGAAGTAGAACAATGCTATATATCCCCACGGTGACATGTTTGTTCCAGAAAGGCCACACCTCCCAAGATGCCCCCAAGTAGCACCAGTGATTAGGAATTAAACTTTGCAATGCCTGAGCCTATGGAGGACATCCTTTATTCCTAGGGTCTAGGAAAGTTGCCATATTCAGCAATGGGGATTAGCAAGCAGCTCTATGGCAGAAGGAGATGGGGACTTCAGAGAACTAAAATTTTAGCAAAGGATGCCTAGACTTTGTGCAGTTTTTGTGCAGTCTAAAGAAAATGCTACAGAAAGATGGAAGAGGGAAAGTTACACTTTTTTGAGTTCTAAGTCAGAAAAGCTTAACAGGGTTGTCATGAGTTAGGCTCCCTAAGTGGCTGTATTAAGGGAAGGCCTCCTGTGAAGAACAGTGTTACCTCATCTTAGCAAATCTTCAGGTATATAAACTTTCCTAGGGAGGGGGGTGGACTTCTGGCAAGGTGATCTACAAGCCCAACTAGATTTAACTTGAAATAATAGTATCTGATGTTCTAATCTAGGGACTGGACCAGGATGTCATGTCTGGGCCCAGAGTATACCATTGGCTTGACCAGGATATTCAAGGAGGAGGAGTTATACTGTCTTTCCTATTGTTACAAGGGAATGAGATATGGAGCTCAAAGCCTACCCTGAGGGAAGATCTATCCTAAATGACCTCAGAAACTACCTATCACTGTCTAGCTACCTAACATTAATGTTTTCTCAACAGTCTTTCATATTTTGTCTTAAGTTCCACAAATAAAATTTACCCTGAATGATTATATCTACAGTAAATATTCATACTCTAGCAAACACACTACTCTTTTCAAAGGACATGCAGTAAAATGAGAAGTATTGATCAAGGGTCATTCTACAACAATAATAATAATAGTAAAGAAAATTAAAGAATGAACTAAATGACAATAAAAACATTGGCAACACAACTGATGGATAAGACCTCTTCATTAATTGTAAGAGGTGCTATGTCAGGATGCTGTGGAAGGAAAACTACCAATAACAAATTGTGATGGTTGAACACAGGAGACCACTTCCTGAATATAACACTAGTAGCACAGACACTGAGATCAACAATTAGTAAGCAGTACCTCGTGAAACTGAAAAGCTTCTGTAAGGCAAAGGACACAGTCAATAAGACAAAACAGCAGGCTACAGAATGGGAAAAGATCTTTGCCAACCCCATATCTGACAGAGGGTTAAAAATATATAAAGAACTCAGGCAACTTGACATCAAAATGCCAGATAATTAAATTAAAAAGACGGGGCACAGATCTAAACAGAGAATTCTCAACAGCAGAATTTCAAATGACTGAAAGACATTTAAGAAATTGACCTTAATTCTTGAACAAATTGTGTTTGATTTGGAAAGTCCTGTCCTACATCTGTATCATGTAGGGTATTGACTAGGTTTCACATTTCATGTTTAGATTCTTGATCCGTTTGGAATTATGTTTTTGTTCCAGTGATAGAGTTCATTTTTGCACAGAGGTCTAATTCACTTTTCTGCATACAGGCATCCAGTTTTCTCAGCACCACTTGTTGAAGATGCTTTCTTTTTTCAGCATGTTTTTGGCCGTTTTGTGAAACTGTTAAATGGCTTAAGTTATGTGTACTTATGTTTGAGTCTTCAATTTTGTTCCACTGGACTACATATCTGCTCTTTTTTATTGTTTTTATTACTGAGACTCTGTTAAAAATTCTTGAGATATGAAATAGTAATCCTTTTACCATTGTCCTTCTTGCTCAAGAAATTTTAGGATAGTTTTTTTTTCTATTTCTGCAAATAATGAGATAAGAATTTTTATTGGGCTTTGTTGAATCTGTAAGTAGATTTTGGTGAAATGGTTATTGTTTGTCCTTACACCCACAAATAAGTGTAGTCCTCACCCCTTAGCAGGGAAATTTCTCTATGCAACAGATGGAGACCATTACAGAAAGCCAGTGCCAACCAAAATACAGAGTTGTAGAGACAAGTCACAACTGAAAAACCAACCTACAATATAACTTCTGCATCTAAGGTCCAGGGATCACTGGGGAAGAGAGCCAGAGGAATAGCATGTTTACTGTGAGATTGTGTTTCCTACAAATGTCAGAAGCAACATAATGACTCACCAAAGTCACTGCCTAAATGTAAACTGAACACAGACAATAACAGATATTTTGAGGTAGAAGCCCAGCAGGCCTCAACCCCACAGAAAGAACTACAGGCAACCAAGACATGTTGAGAGTGTGAGCATACAGATTTGTTATCCAATATCAATGGTCATCCCTGAAAACATAAATTATTGTAACATTATCTAGACTGAACAAGTTGTGTTTAAGGACATATACATGATGCATATACATCATATACATATGCAATTATAACAACTCATAAATAAGGATGCAATGAGTTTGAAAGAGAGCAAAGAGGGGTATGTGGGAAAGTTTGGAGTAGGAGGATGAGGAAATGATGAAACTATATAGTAATCTCAAAGAATAAAAGTTACTTTAATAAATGTAGCTGGATGTGAGAATGGGAGGATGTCAGTAAACAGTGTTGTTCCATGGTTTCTGCTTCAAACTCTTGTCTTGAGTTTCTGCCTTGACTTCCTTCCATGATGGACTGTAACTTGTGAAGTGAAATAAGTCATTTCCTACTCAAGGGGCTTTTGTGGTGCCTATCATATTAGCAGAAAAGCAAACTAGACCATCAGTAAGTGGCACTAGTCCCATCACATGAATTTTATAGGCATGTGCCAGAAGACTAAGACTGCTAAGTAGCAGGAATTCTGTAATCTAATATCACAGAACTGCAAGTCAGCACTACTGGCCAATACTGCCATATTTGCACAACCTTGATTTGCATGCTAGGAATTGCACAACTGGATATTAAATGCACAGCAGTTTACACTAACATCTTAAAACTGTATACCAGCCATTCTATATTCAATTCCTTCACAAGGAATGAATGAAATACATAAAACGGTATTCAGGGAAACTTACTCCAATTAAAGACCAACTTTTTTAAATACTCCTTCCACCCCTCCCAAGCAATTACCTATGATATAGCAATACTTTATAGTCAGTCTTCTAAAGATGTATTTTTTAATCTGCTTAGGTGAATTCATTTATTACCCACTTAGCTTTCCTGGTTACCAGTGGGTACTAGTCTATAGCAGACAGTTAGAACAAAATTTGTTGAAAGAATGGATGTTTGAATTCCCAAAACCTTTACATAAAGGCACAGGGATAGGAAGGTGTGTGTTTATAAAATAATGACTGAAAACTAATTATAGGCAAAATGAGCACCATTCTAATTCTAATGCATTTTAAGCCTCAGATGTTATCAAATGTGATTCACTGGAGACCATCTCTGAGGACTCTAAGTAATATTGAAAGTCTAAATTAGATAATTTTAGTAGACATTTAAAGAAGTAAATGGTATTTTGTTTTGGTATACAACTGTATAATATGATTAAGAAACACTAATCTGTTTGGAATCAGAAAAAATAGAAGAGAAACAAAGGACAAAGCTAAGATTTAAGTTTGAGGGACTGTAAAAAAAAAAAAGTTGATGTTGGTGCCCAAGGGCTTAAGATGAGTCATTTACAAAAAGAAAAGTCAGAAAGTACATTGGCAGGGTAACACTATCAAATTGATTGACTGAACCTGCATTACAAACAAGATACACTTGAGATGGACATTTGTCATTCATGGTGAATAAAACTTTGTAAAAATCTTTATATTGAAAATAAATTGGCAAAAAGAGTAGGATTAAAGTAAAATAAAAAACAAAGTTACATCAGCATGGTTTCCTCAAATGGTCTAACAGTCTAAGATGCTCTAAAGAAGTGGGGGAAATGATGATGTCCGAGAAACAGTGTGTTGACTTTGGTAATCAGAAGGTCAAAAGGTAGAAGGAAATTCTACTTCCAGAAAGTCTCTCAAGTAGAGATGTTCAGAAAACAAATCTGGTATATCTTATCTTTTCATTTTTTTTTTCTTTTTTGGGTTCTTTTTCTTTGAGGGGATTTGAGACAGGGTTTCTCTGTATAGCTTTGGAGACTGTCTTGTCACTCGCTCTGTAGACCAGGTTGACCTCAAACTCACATAGATTCACCTGCCTCTGCCTCCCAAGTGCTGGGATTAAAGACATGCACCACCACTGCTCTGGCCATATTTTGTCTTTTTAGAGGGCAACAAAGCTTATCAACATGGAAGGCAGAGAAACAGTTACTGAGTAGGTCATTGATGACAGCCACACACTTTGGTGTCCTCATTGATGACACCCTGCACGTTGGTGTCCTCATGTAGCTTCCATCTTTAACTAGCTTTACTTTTCTTGCCAAAATTGTCTACACATTCCTGAATAAAAACAGTAATAGGTGATGTACATGTCTTTTTAATTGGACTTAAGAGGAAGGAATCTAATATTGTACATTTAGTTAAGAAAATTCAATTCCTGGATGAGTCTTCTGTGATTTATATGAATAGATTTCTTTGTGGAGGGTATCTTTGATATGTATGTGATTTGATATGTATGTGATTTTCATGAATTCCCATGAAATGTTAAGATTGATTATAATTTATTATCATTTGTGATTGATTGATAAACATTAATATTTTATTTAAAATTAATTTAGATAAACTTATTTACTATTTGAAACTTTATTTTCTCGGTCTTACCATATAATAGTATTCCTTTCTTAGCAGTGTTGTCAAATTAGTTGAAAAGATATTTCTCTATTTTTTTCTTGAACTGTAAGGAAATAAGATGAGAGGTCTACTTTTAAAATATAGAAGTCAAAGGTTACATTAAATCATCTATTGGTGGAATATAAATAACATTGAGTAACCCTGCTATAAGAGAAGATTATTTTGTAGTAGAAAGTCTTAAGTTTTGTAGTTACTTCATTTGCTGATTGAATTCTTTTAATTTTTATCAACTTTAAATTAGTATGTGAAATAACAGGTTGCAATGTGATGTTTTCACTTATGTATCATTCTACCTTTTTCTTATGCGCTCTCCCATGACCCTCCTCCTTTTCCCTGTAAGTCCCTCCCTGTTCTCCCCCATTTCCCTTTAGGCCCCTCCTTGCCCTCCCCCATTTCCCTTTAAGTCCTTCCCTGCCCTCCCCCATTTACCTTTAAGTTCCTCTTTGCCCTCCCCCATTTACCTTTAAGTCCCTCCCAGCCCTCCCCCATTTCTCTTTAGGCCCCTCCCTCTTATTTTCTTCTTGGGTGTTATGTCACACATTCCCTTAACCTCTCTTCTGCCATGTTAGATTTTCCTCCTCTCTTATAGTCACCTTTCTACTTCATGCCCTTTACTGTCTGTCCCTCTATCTGTACATGGATATATAAACTTAAATCTATATTGCACATATGACTGAAGCATGGTATTTATCTTTTTGAATATGGTCAATTTTATTTACCCTAATGATCTCTGTTTCAATATACTATTTTTGCAAATGTCATTATTTAATTCATCTTACAGTCGAATAAAATCCCATTGTGTATGTATGCCATGCCTTTTTGCCCATTTTCTGATGATATCTAGACTGTTTCCTTCTTTGACTTTTGTGAGCAACGAAGCAATAAGCATTAATGTGCATATCTCTATGCTATGCTGGCTTGGAATCGTATAAGTATATTCACAGGAATGGTGTAGAAAATGTCCTTCAGATTTAACTCAGTCATACAGATAGTGGAAAACTTAATGTCACTAGAAATTTGAAATTGTTACCAAAGTCCCATCCCTGAAAAACTAATTTCTCTGGTGTCGGGCAGTGGGGGGCAGTGGGGTAGTGGTGGGGGCCTAACAGACAAGATACGGCATTGCACCACCTCAATAGTCCATCAAAGATGTTGAATAGCACAAAGCCAGAAAAGAAGTTGTTATTCTGCATGGCCAAACTAGGAGAGAAGAGGAAACCCAGCATCCCAAGTGCTCTCCTTGGGCTATTGACTCGCATGTTTAGGACTGCACAGTGAATCAGGATGAGGTCAAGTGCTCGTGGTGAAACAGTCGTGGTCAGACTGTGGTCTTGTGGATCAGGAATTGGTTTTGTGGGGTCCTGCAGTGGCAGAGCTGCTTCAGGCAGCAGGTCGCTCTGTTCCCACCATGAAATGACCACTACTGCTGTTCCAGCCGCAGCCATGGCTTCTGTCATGGAAAGCATCTGCCTACAAGGTCAACTGTCCTCGTACTCTTGAAACTATCTCAGTTGCTCTTTTGATTGTCTTCCTGTTGTTGTTGCTATTGTTTTTTGTTTTGCTTTTCTTTTTTTTTTTTTTTTCAGGATACTGGAGTTTAAATCCAAAACCTCTTCTAAGTGCAGTACCTTGGATCTACATCTCCAGTTCTTCCGGAGATAAATAACGAACAAGCAAACAAAAGCAACCCCCCTTTTTATTTTGAGAGAGGGTCTGACTAAGCTGTCCAGGGTGACCTTAAACTCACTTTAAAGTGCAGGCAGGCATTGAACTGGCAATCTCCTGCCTCAGTCTCCTGAGTAGCTGGGTTTATAGGTCTGAACCACTGATCTCACCTTTTAGTTGCTCTGATCTTGATGCTTGAGCATTTACCAGGGAAGAGCAAGGTTATACAACGTGGCCTAACCATCTCTGTACCACCCGTGTTTAGACAGTACTCCTTACATGCTCAACACAGGTGTGTGGAAAGCGGAGCAGGAATCTAAAAGATCAGCAGAAGTAGTATGAAGGCAGAGGCGTCAAACCTGTACACTCGTTGTTGTTCTTAGTGTCCTTCAGATTGTCCAGGCTACGGTGACGAATCAGTGCTTTCAAGACAGGAAAAGCTGTTTGGAAGTCCTTGTCACATGGATCTGCTGGTTTTATCTTGAATTTTTAGAAGAAGTCTACTATATTTGGTAGTATATTTGATTCTCATTAGGATCCTGAGAAAAAAAGCGCATTTTTAAGGGTCGATAACGGTGAGGGGGTAATAATAGTTATTTACATGAATTCTTAGTTACAGTAAGAACATACTGCCGTAATTTGGACAGGAACTTAAATATGTTACTGGTCTTTGCTCTATTTGTTTCTATAAGGACAATAAGACTTTACTCTGAATTTTGTTGAAAGGTTAAAACTTGAAAAAGTAGCATTTGAATACTCAATTACCATTTTACCTGTTTCACCAGCTGCTAAGCCATGGCTGCACTTCTATCTCTCCTGTATTCCTTTCTCTTTCTCTCCTCCTGTCTTTCGTCTCTCTCTCTCTCTCTCTCTCTCTCTCTCTCTCTCTCTCTCTCTCTCCCTTCTCTTTCATAGATGTTTTATTCTCTGCCTCCCTTCACAAGTGACTGGCTGTGGCTTAGTGTTTCCAGAGCTATTTGAAAGTATGATTCAGACATCATGACATCTCATCCTTAAATAATTCAACATGCGCATCCCAAGAACGACATTTCCTTACATAACCACAGTGCCATTAACATACCCAAGGAATTTAACATTGACTCAATGGGAAATGGTACCTTTTACTTTTCCCTGCATTAGAAAAGAGATCGGAATGGTGTTTACTGAACCTGGATACATTATCTTTCATTTTTAAGTTCAGGAAACACTTTTCCATGTATCAGGGTTGACTTTGATGTCTAATGCTGTCAATATTCTGCCGGTCCCTGAAGGTGAATTTTCTACTCAATTCTGTTCAAAATCATTTCCCTTCTGGGAGGAAATTATTGTAAATGTAGCAATTTATTCCTGTTCTGCCCCTAGAGTAGATTCAGGACTAGTTGAACCTGCGGTGCCGAAGTCGGGCTCTGATGAAACACATCTGTTTGGTGTCAGCAGCTGCGGCTTTGCTCATCGGATTTGTTTTCAAAGAGGAGAACAGGTTAAAGGAGAAAATGTTTATGTGTTTGACTTTAATGATGTCCACAAATAATGATGGAGAAGACTGGACTACAGCATCGTTTGTGATTCTGAAGCCCCTTGACAAATTCAGTAAAACCAGACAGAAGAGAAAAGCACATGAATCTTCTGCTCTTTAAAAATCCTGGGTGATAGACATGAGTCTGTCTTTGTAGCCTAATGAAGCAGAACAACAGCCTGGAGCCACAGTGGTCTCTTAAGCGTTGCCCATTTCTATAGAGATAGCATTTCTAAAAGAGAAAGGCTACTCAGTTATCCCAGTTACCACCAGCTGAAAGTGGGTATGGCATTAGACACCTGTAATCTCAGCAATCCTGAGCCTGAGGCAGGGCAAATTGGTGACCAGCCTGGGCTACACAGCGATGCATTGCCTCTGGAAACAAAACAATGCAAACAGCAGCAACAACAAAACCAAGGAGAG
Organism: Myodes glareolus; assembly: GCF_982192425.1. Taxonomy (NCBI): domain Eukaryota; kingdom Metazoa; phylum Chordata; class Mammalia; order Rodentia; family Cricetidae; genus Myodes; species Myodes glareolus. Next base: position 46,933,351 of record NC_142032.1, read on the forward strand.
CAGTTTAGAATCAAAAGAGAGGTGGATACTTCTCACAAAATGCAACTTCCAGGTTTGTGTTCCAACTAATGGCCCTGGGCTTCTCTCAAAGCCATCCTTCCTGTACATTTAACTTGTAAATGTTGATTTAAAAAAAAAACAGCGAAGCCTTTCATATTCCCAAGTGTGAACATTTCTGGGGAAATGTAAAGTCTCTTGCCTAGACGTTCCTTTAGCTGTCCTAACACCTGCGGCTTCTCACACAATGAGAAGGAGGCTTGCATTTTGTTGCAGTCTTTAAAATGAATCCAAATGGTATTTTTTGCTGTTTGCATTTCCTTCCAAGAGTTGGAAATTATGATCGGAATTTCAGAGTTGTTTAAAGCTGAAGATAAAGAAAATAGTTTGTGAAGAAACCGATCCCTATTCATAGACTACGCGTTGAGGTTCCAACTATTGTCCTTGATGACTCAAGAAAATGCCTATAGGTTATTTGATAGTGTTCCTGATGCATATATATGGCAATAATGGATGTTAATTTAGTATTTACCATGCATTATGATGCATTCAAACCTTTGAAGAAAGCACAGTTAAGGCTGAGCAAACCTAACAAAGAGGGAAGACACTCGCAGGAGCACTTAAAGGGAAGTACCCACAGCACAAAGTGGTGTTTATCTGTCACTTCATGCTTTATGTAGTTACAAGAAAGTCTAAAGAAAGAAAAGAACATTGTGACCGAACTTAGAAATCATAATGAATCATATTTAGAAAGAGGAATTAAAATATTTATTGCAGACCTGCCACTACGTGCACGGCACCTTTAAATAATGAAACACTGTTTTAAGAATTAGTTCCTTGCTGAACACCGGGACAATGTGTTTTCACTTCCACCCCATCCTCAGTCTCTCAGACATGTGAAGTAACAGATGCCAGGCATTGATAGATGCACGGAAGAGAAATGATGCTCTACAATTCAGATCCAAAGAAAAGGGAGTATTCTTTTTTTTCTCTCTGGTTTTGCATGATCCTTCATCTAATATGGTAGAGAGAATGTCTGAATGTAGTAGACGCAACCTGTCTTTGCCATCCTATTATCCATGACACCTGCGTAGTGTGGACTGCGCTTCCTCGCCTTTTTGAGTTGATTTTTGTTATTCATTCTTGAACAATTCATCTACTCCAGAAACAGCCCTAGGATGAGATTCAAGTTAGTCTGGGAGACTCAGTAACACTTAGAAAACGGAACAGCAAGAGAGGAAAGAACAGGCAGGCAATGGAAGGTTACCTCTTTCTTGACAGGCATCTGAAGCTGAGCTATGGGAAAACCTGTGAGAAGTGGTGAAGGACAGTGAGAGGCAGGGAGATGGGCATAGCTGCACACCAGTCCTTCAGCTCTTTAGCTAACCCTACCCACAGGGGAAGTGGCACCCAGCCACCTCGGAAAAGCTTTCCAAATGGTCAAGGAAGATAGTAGTAGCTGGAAATTGACCTCAAAAGTACCAGTCCTCAGTAATCGCAACATGTTGCTTCCCCTACTGGCAACGCTGAATGTGGCTTTGCTTATTCTTATACCTTCATTCTTTCCTTCCTGTCTTCCACTAAAGATTTTTCTTTTAAAAAATATCATTTATTTATTTACCAAATTATTTTTGTATAGCAGTACTCAGGACTGAACTTAGGGCTTTGCACAAACGAGGAAAGTATTCAATCTGCCTAGCTCCTTTTTTCATTTGTTTTGAGACAGACTTGCTGTTTTGTTCAGGCTGTTCTTTACCCCTGTGTGTAGCCCAGGCTGGCCTTGCATTTATCGTCTTCCTGCTTTAGCCTCTCTAATAGCTGGTTATAGGCATATATCAAAACCCACCTCAAAATGATCTTTCTCGTGCTATTTTATACTAAGACTATTCTTAGGTATCTGCTTCATTTTCACAATTACAAAATGAAATCAAGAAATAGGTTCCTAACAATAAAACAATTTTTGTAAGATTAAAAGAAAGACTCTGTAAATTCATAACTTTTTAATGCTCAACTATCATACACACAAGTGGCCCCCTGGAAATGTTTTACCCAGGAGATTTGCTGAATTATGTGCCCAGAAAACTAAGTGCACTGGGAAATCAAATCCCAGTGTTTTACTGTGAATATTTACCCAGAAAAATGTAGATAATAACACATGTATTATGAGAAATGCATTATATTCATAGCACCAAATGGAACTAAGATTTGCAAAGAAAAATTTAGAGCACAAAATTACTAACTGTATGTTCTTTTCAACCTGATTGTGGTAACTTTCCTTCAGAAATTTTTCTTTCAGCTTTCTTATTACCTGATTTGAAGCTCTCCCACTTCTACCTGTTAAACACATTTTTAGTATTATTTGCAAAGTTAACACAAGTACCACAGGACTGAAATCACTATGGTTGGATCTCTTAGTATGCTCATAGCAGGAGACATGTGCTTGTCCCATGATGTGGAAAGTGACTCCTTCTTTCTAACAACCAGAAGACATTGTTCTCTAACTCTTCATGCCTTTGCAGTGATTGAATCTGGTATCACTTTTATTTTTCATTTGCTTTCCTAAACCATTGCCCTGGCTCTTAGTTTACTGTCTGATTGAATTAATTAATACAAGATCTACACAAATTAAATGCCCACAAAATTATATTTTATTTTTAAATAGTTTTTTTTCATGAACCAAAGGAAGGAGAACTCTTGACAATCAGACATGTATACAGTGATGGAAAAAAGACACAAAGACCAGCAAATGGAATTGGAGGTAGTTACTGGTTGACTTCAGCCAATGGTTAAGCTTCCTCTTTTTGCTCTGTTTGAAAGATGAGCATTTTAAACTAGCGTTTCATGAACTTTTTGTTCAAGATAGCATCAAAGACTCATTGTTCAAGGACAGCCTGAGACTAGCCCTACAATAGCTCTTCCTCAATTTTAAATTAAATCCTAAGAGTCCACACAAGAGACACATCTAAGAACTATTATTCCAATTAACTGCAGTTATAACTATAGTGTTGAAGATAATGCACACAGGTGGATGAAGCATGTAAAATGAGCCCTGCTATTCTGTAACTTCATAGATGAGAAGCTTTGTCCCCATATGCAAACATTTGACTAAATTGGCTTTGCTAAACCAAAAAGCAGACATGCACAGCTATGGTTCAAATCATAGGTAAGGCCTGAACCAAAAGGTACATTTTGAGTTAAAACTTAAAACATTATAGTAACTTTAATATTTTTCCCTAAATATGCATACCTTTAATTTCAAAAAGAATGGATGATTAGCATGGACCTCATAAAGAATGTAGAAATAGCTGTTAAATGAAAACAAAAAATCATCTTTGCCATATTTTGTATGCTTAGGGACTATGGACATGAGTTAGCTTATGGTACGGCTCTGTACAGTGTTCTAGCAAGGATAGTTCAGACTTCAATCATTGAAATGCTTGAGACAGCATTTTCTTATAAAGGAGCCCAATTTCTACAGAAGACTATGTACTTCAAAACAACAGATTTATTTAAGCTCCACCCTGCTTGACTGTATGATGTTAGGTAAACCACATACATCTCCTGACGTCTGATTTATAACTTACTCTACTCTACAATTACCTGTATATTTACACCTTGTATACAAGAATCACAACATCTGAGGAACGTCACCTTCATCTCTTTGGGCATCTGATGTTCTTTCATAGTTTTTCCCTAGTAGCTATTTTATAATTTGAGGAAAAGTTTCTCAATCCTAATTTGCTTTTTTTTGTTGCCTTACCAACTCAAGAGAGAACCTGAGACTGGGGTCACTTAAATTATATCAGACTTGTCAATAGACCTCCAGTGAAGCCAAGCAAGTTTCCAAAGCCTTGCCTTCCAGAGGGAAAGAAAACACCTCAGAAAGAATTCCCGAAGAACCTAGGGAAGCAGCAGGATTTCCTAACTCAGCATGTTTCTCAACAGAAGCATGCAATTATCTTATGAAAAATATGGCATTTAGGGGGATTTAATAGAAAGAAGACCATTTAGAAATCACTCATAGGCACTGTTTGCCTCTAAAGCATCTTAATTTGTTATGACTGAGAGTTTGGCGGACCAAGGACTAATGGAGATGACTGCTGAGCAAACAGCATCCTTTACTCTGGGAGGGTGTGTCATGTCATAGCCACCACCTCCCACCAGTGAGCTTCAGTCACTGAGGAATACCCTGAATTTATCTTCCTGAATTTATTCTCTGTGTTACACATGTCTGAAATTTCATGTACCCTGGGAAGAGAGTATCTGTAGAGCTATAATTCTGGGAATGTTTCTCTTCCACTCAGTATTAACTCAGCTTTTACCTCAGTGTGGGAGAACTCCAGGAAATACCTTAAAATTCCTGCCTGGGATAAACACTGAAGTTTATTACAATGAGAAGAGTAGAAGTCCAGCTGCTGACAGTAGTTCTGCTGGGCGGAGCTACTTGTGAAAGACCCTGCACAGAACCAGAGCTTCACACATTTCTTTTGAGGACAATTACTGCATTTTTACCACTGTTTTGATTGGAATGTCATTTTCTTATTTGTCCTTGAAAGAAAACAATATTCAGTTTCCTTTCTTCATTGTTGCAAAATTCACATAATATGTAAGCTGTATTAGTTAATTTTCTATTGCTGTGGTAAAAGGACAAGACCAAGGCAACTTTTGTTTTGTTTTGTTTTCCTATTCTTTGGTTTTTATTTTTGCTTTGATTTTGAGACAAAATTTCTCTGTACAACAGCCTTGATTGTCCTGGAACTGGTTTTGTACAGTACGCTGGCCTCGAACTCACAGAGATTTGCCTACCTCTGCCTTCTGAGTGCTGAGATTAAAGGTGTGCCACCATGTAACATGAGGGCCGGCTTGTTGGGGTTTCTGTCCCACCCACTATCCCAACAAGCCAGCAAGCCCCAATGAAAATCACACAGAGATCTCCATAAGTTATAAAACTGATTGGCCCATTAGCTCAGGCTACTTATTAGCTCTTATAACTTATGTTAGCCCATTATTTTTATCTATGTTAGCCACACGGCTCAGTACCTTTCACATCTGGGCAGGTTACATCTTGCTTCTTGGTGATCTGGGCAGGAATGGGTGGAATGGGCTTCCTCCTTCCTAGCCTTCTCTTCTCATCACCCCGCTTCTACTTCCTGTCTGGTGGACCCGCCTATACTTTTTGCCTGTCCAATCAGTGTTTTATTAAAATATGATTGATAGAATACAGACAATTCTCCCGCACCACCACCACACCCTGATACCAAGTCAATTTGTAAAGAAAAATATTTAATTGGTTCCATGATGGCACAGCAAAGGTATGGTAGCCAGAAGCAGCTAAGAGCTTATTATTTTGAACAGCAAGCAGGAAACAGAAACAGCTAATGTGAAATAGCACCAGTCTTCAAACCTCAGAGCCTTCCTCTAGTGACAAACATGCTCCAAAAAGGCCATGCTTCCTAATCCTTCTCAAATAATTCCACCAACGAGGGACCAAATGTTTCAACATTTGCATTTATGATGACCAGTCTCATTCAAACCACCATATAACTCACAACATTAGCCAGTTTAAACTGTACAAAAACTGTGTAAAATTCAAACAACACATAATAAATAGTAAATGGTCATTTTTAAAAATTGGGTTTTTTTGTTTATATCCCAACCAATGTTTTCCCTCATTCTTTTCCTCCCAGTCCCCTCTCCCCTCAATCCACTCCTCCTCCTCTGTTTCTCTTTAGATGTACGCAGGCTTCCCATGGATATCAGCCAGCCATAGTATATCAAGTTTCAGTGAGACTAGTACCTCTCCTACTAAGATTGGATGAGCTAATTTGTAGGAGGAATGGGTCCCAAAAGCAGGCAACAGAGTCAGAGATGGCCCCTGATCTCACTATTAAGAGTTTCACAAGTAGATCACCTTGCACAACTGTAACATATATTCAGAGGGTTTAGGTCAGTCTTGTGCAGGATCCCTGCTTGTCAGTTCAGGCTCTCTGAACCCCTCTGAGCTCAGGATAGTTGGTTCTGGAGGTTTTTTGTAGTACCCTTGACACTACTAGATTCTACAATTTTTCCTTGTGCTTTTCCACAGGATTCCCCAGCTCTGCTCTGGGTCTCTACTTCTGTTTCCATCAGTTCTTAAGTGAAGGCTTTCTGATAATACTTGAAATTGTAGAATATCATTAGGAATCATTTTATTGACAAATTTTAGTCAGTCTTGTTTGGTTCTATCCTAGGTCTCAGGGGTATCCAGACTCTGGGTCTAGGGCATTAGAGATGAGCTCTATATCTCTTTACCTTGACCCCCAGGGGTGAGCTCCCTCCCAGGGTATGGGTCTCCAGCTGGGCCAGTGATTAGCTAGTTACTCCCACAATTTCTGCTCCATCATTACCCCAGTGCATCTTGTATGCAGAATAAAATGTAGGTCAAAGGGTTTGTGGCTGTGTCAGTGTCCCAGTTCCTCCTCTGGAATCTTGCCTAGTTATAGAAGATGCTAGTTCAGGCTTCATATGCCCTATTGCTGGGAGTCTTCGCTACGGTCACCCTCATAGATTCCTGTGTGTTTCCACTGCTCTAGGTTTCTATCTTGTCCCAGAGTTACCCCCAGATTCCAATGTTCTCTTCTGGTGACCTCTCCCTCCATCCTTCCTGTACCTGATCCCTCCTGTTCCCATCCCTACCCCCTCTTCCAGACCTTTATGCCATCCACTGGCAATGTCCATTCTATTTCTCCTTCACAGTGAGATTCATGCATTCTTTTCCTGAGCCCTCATTGTTACTTAGCTTCTCTTGATCTGTGGATTGTAGCATGGTTATCTTTTACTTTGCAGTTAATATCCATTTGTGAGTGAGTACATACCATGCTTGTCTTTCTGGGTCTGGGTTACCTCATTAAAAATTTCTTTTAGTTCCATTCATTTGCCAGCAAATTTGCTGATGTTATTGTTTTTATCAGCTGAGTAATACTCCACTGTGTAAATGTACCACATTTTCTTTATCCATTCTTCAGTTGAGGTACATCTAGTTTGTTTCCAGTTTCTGGCTATTACAAATAAAGCTGCTATAAACATATTTGAGCAAATGAACTTGTGGTATGGTTAAGCATCCTTTAGGTATATGCCCAGGAGTGGTAGAGCTGGATCTTGACGTAGTTCAACTCCCAATTTTCAGAGAAACTGTCCTATTGATTTCAAAAATGGTTATAGAAGTTTGCACTGCACCACCAGTTGAGGAGTATTCCTCTTGCTCTACATCCTCTCCAGCATGAACTGTCACTTGTGATTTTGATCTTAGTCATTCTGACAGGTATAAAATAGAATCTCAATGACATTTTAATTTGATGACTGAAATTTCTTTAAGTAATTCTTAGACATTTGAGATTCTTCTGTTGAGAATTCTCTGTTTAGATCTGTATTCCTTTTAAATTGGATTATTAGATTTTTCATGTTTAGATTCTTGAGTTATTTATATATTTTTGGATATTAGCTCTCTAGCAAATGTGGGTTTGATGAATATCTTTTCCTTTTCTGTTGACTGATGTTTTGTCCTTTGGACAGTATCCTATGCCTTACAGAAGTTCTTCGATTTCATGAGGTCCCATTCGCTAAATATTAATCTTAGTACCTGCATGATTGGTGTTCTGTTCAGGAAATTATTTCCTGTGCCAATGTGTTCTTGCTATTTTCTCAAAGAACCAATTCTTTAATTTCCTGGGTGTTGTTAACTTCCTTGGGTTGAAATTTTCCTTCTAGTACTTTCTCTAGGACCAGATTTGTGGATAGATAGTTAAAAATGGACTGTGTCATGAAATATTTTGTTCTCTCCACCTATGGTGATTCAAAGTTTTGCTGGGTAGAGTAGAGTGGACTGGCATCCATGGTCTCTTAGAGTCTATAAGGCATCTGTCCAATCCCTTCTGGCTTTTAGAGCCTCCAATGAGCATTTGGGTGTAATTCTTATAGGTCTTCCTTATATGTTTCATAGTCTTTTACCCTTGCAACTTTTGTTATTCTTTCTTTGTTCTATATGTTTAGTTTTTTGATTATCATGTAATTCAGGAACTTTCTTTTCTGATCCAATCTATTTGGTGTTCTTATACCCTTATAGGCATGTCCTTCTTTAGATTAGGGAAATTTTCTTCTACGGCTTTGTTAAGTGAATTTTCTGAGGTTTTGGGCTGGGATTTCTCTCTTTCTTCTATTTTAATTATTAGGATTGGTCTTTTTATGGTGCCTCAGATTTCCTTTATGTTTTGTGTTTGGAGTTGTTTAGATTTAATATTTTCTTTGACTCATAAATTGATTTCTTCTATTGTATCTTCAATGCCTGAGATTCTCTCTTCCATCTCTTGTATCCTGTTGTTCATGCTTGAGTATGTAGTTCCTGTTCACCTATCTAGATTTTCCATTTCCTGAATTTCTTCAGCTTGTGTTTTATTTTTTTGGGGGGTGGGGAAGGGGTTATTTGGCTTTCCTGTTCATGATCAAAGAAAGTCAGACAGAAGCTCAAACAGGACAGGAACCTGGAGACAGGTACTGATGTAGAGAGCCTAAGGGGTATTGATTACGAACTTGCTCCTCATAACTTGCTCAACCTGCTTCCATTTTTTTTAAAATTGTGTTTTATTGAGATCTACATTTTTCTCTGCTCTCCTCCCTGCCCCTCCCTTTCCCTTTAACCCTCTCCCAAGGTCCCCAGGCTCCCAATTTACTCAGGAGATCTTCTTTTTTTACTCCCATGTTGATTAGATCAGCTTGTGCTTTCTTTATTGCTTTTATTTCCAGTTTTCACATTATGAATAGTTTCCTTCACCTCCTTTTATTCTTGGCATTCTTTAGGGATTTGCTGATTTCCTCTAATTTTTTGGTTATCTTTTCCTCAATTCCTTTAAGGTTTTTTTTAAAATCTTTTTTCTTTATGGACCTCTATCATCTTCATAAAGTTGTTTTTAAGGTCATTTTCTTGTGCTTCAGCTGTTTTGGAATATTCAGGACCTGCTGTGGTAGGATGGCTAAACTCTGGTGGCGCCATATTGCCCTTGTTGTTGTTGATTTTATCTTTACACTAATGTTTAGGCTCCTGGGTTTGGAACGGTGAATTTTAGTGCCTGTCTCTGAGTTTGTCTTTGTTGGATAGCTGTTTTGTTCCTTGGTTTCTGTTTTCTCTTTGGTTTCCCAGTCTTTGTGGCATGGATTTCTGGTGGCTAACATGACCTCTGATCTAGTAGTGCATCTTTGCCCAAGTTGGGAGTTGGCAGTTAGCTTGGCCTTTGGTACAGCAAGGTGTCTGTGTTCAATTGACTGTGTGGTCTGCACCTGATCTTCTGACCTGTGTGGACTACACCTAAGCAGCTGAAGGTTGTTCGAGTTAGGCTTGCCCCTGTTCTGACTGGTGTGGCTTTGTGCCTGAAATGCCCATCATTGGGGCCAGCAACAAGCTGAGAAGATGTGGTCCATTGGAAGGCTCCTTGGGAAGTGTATCTAGGGAGGGCACTTTACAGCAATCAGTGTCCCTCACTGGTTCTGAGTGGTATGACCCCTGCTTGAGTGGAAGAAGCCCCCTGGAGTTGTGGGCAGCGCCCAGCAATGGTGCCAGTGACAAGCTGGGAATGTGTGGGCCATGGGAAGACACTGGGAACAGAGTCCATGGAGGGAATTACTGAAGGCATGTGAGTCACTCACCAGTTCTGACTCCGTCGTTTGTTTTTATTCACAATGAAGTGCAACCATCAGCACCGAGCACGATTTTAATCACCCCAAAAAGTAAGCACAGACATCTTAGGCATACGCCTCTCACCCCAGCCACTGGCAAACACGAGTAAATCTGTTTCTCTGGTTTCAGCTATTCGAGACTTGTTATAGAAATGGAATCATACAGTTCGTGACTTCATGTATCTGCCTTCTTTCTCATAACACAGTGCTGCCATGATTCATGTGCCTTGTGGCATGTATTGATACTTTATTCTTTCCAGTTATCAATTGATTGCTGCTGAGTTGTTTATATTTTTGACTGTGAATAATGGTTCTATGAGCACTCATTTTGGGATACATGTTTTCTGCTCTCTTGGAAATAAACTCTGCTTAACTTTTAGAGGAAAGGTCAAAATATTTGCCACATGAATGCACCAATTTACATTTACACAAGCGATGTAATTTCTCCACAACCTCACTTAACACTTGAAAATTTATGTGTCAAGGAGAGCTGGTTTTTCATTTTAAAATATTGCCACCCAATGAGTATGATGTAGTAATTCTGAGTGACCTTGCTCTGCACTTCCCCAGTGGCCAAACATTTCTAGCTTCTTTTCATGTGATTACTGACCATTGGTGTATATTCTTTGATGAAATGTCTGTTTAATGGCTACTGAAAAGGCTCAATCGGTAAAAGTGCTTGCCACCAAATATGATAACCTGAGTTTGATTCCCCAGGGCCCACTTAGTGGAAAGAGAGAAACGACACCTGCAAGTTGTTATCTGACCTCCACATGCACACTATGACACACACATTAATCAATCAGTGTTTATCTTTCCATTAATTCTATTTCTGCTATTGAGTTTTGAGAATTTTTTATTACCTATGTGCTAAACCTGTATCAGACATGAGATTAAAAATATTTTCTCACATGCTTTGGGTTATGTTTCAAATTTTTTAAATGTTCCCTTTGAAGCACACACACACACACACACACACACACACACACACACACACACACACAAACACACACACAAAATTTACCTTGATATGCCCAATATATTTATTTTTAAAATTTGTTCCTTGTTCCATCTGTGTCATAGTTAAAAAACAATTAGCTACATCAAAGAAACAGATTTCTGACCACATTTTCTTTAATGTGATTTACAGATTAAGTTCTCATATCTAAGTCTTGGACCTATTTTGAGCTATATTTTTGGTGATACAAAGTAGGAAGTAACTTCATTCTTTGTGTACATTGCCAAACCCATTTGCTGTAAGGGCTCTACTGTGAGTAATCTTGGCAATCTTGTTACAGTTCACTCATCACAGATGCACGGTTTTATTTCTATACTGTTGATTCTATTTCATTGGGCTATATGTTGATACTTATGTTAGTTTCACTATAATTCAATTAATGTTTGCTCTGTTAAGTCTGGAGTTAAGGAAGTGTGATTTCTCTAATTTATGTTTCTTTTTCAAAACTATTCCAGTTCTTTAAAGTTCTTTGTATCTATTCAGGGTTAAAAATCAATTAGGATTTTTATATAAAAAGATTAAATCTTCAATCTCTTTGGGGTGTGTTGCTGTCTTATTCATATTTATATTCTAATCTATGAGCATTATATGCATTTCTATATTTAAGTCTTCTTCCATTTTTATCAGAAATGTTTTAAGCCAATGTGGTGAGTTACACATTTAATGCATTCATCATTCAAGAGGCTGAGATAGGTACATCTCTGTGACTTTGAGGCCAACCTGATCCACATAGTAAATTCCAGGACAGTCAATACTACACAGTGAAATCATGTCTCAAAAACAAAGTTTTATACTTCACAATTGTTCAGATCTTATTTCTAAATATTTTAAACTTTTCACATAGTAAAAAAGATTATCTTAAAGTATTTTATAGATTATAAATCAAGGAAGTGAAGGGGAATGGGAAAATGTATAGCTCAATTAAAAATAATAAAGTATAAAACTCACAGGTGTGTAGAATCAAATCTTATTTTGTACATTTCCTTACAGACTGTAACTTAGCTGAACTTTTGTATGCATTATAATAGCATTTAGGCATGAATTTCATAAACTTTTTCAATGATAATAATATCTCTGAATAAAAATTGTTTTGCTTTTTCTATCTTTGAGATGCCTCTATAGTTTTTGTTCTGCTTAATTTCCCTAGCTTGAATTTTCAGTATAATGTAGAGTGGAGAAGACCCAAATGAACATTCTTGTTTTTTCCTGATATTGAAGTTGGCATTCTTCTGTTGTGGTGTATATCGATAACTGAACACCAAAGGAAGTGTCTTCTAGTCCAAGTTTGTTGACTGATTTAGTTATGAAAAGGAGTTGTGTTTTGTCCAGTGATTTTTCTGCATCTAGTGAAGTGATGTACTATGGGATTCCTTTATTCTGTGACTATGAGATTGTACATTGACTGCATTCTGATATTGCTCTGAATTAAATCACCTGATCATGATACTTGTCTCTTAACACTTTATGTATTTGAAATGCTATGGTTTTGAGAGTGATTCTCTCCTGTATATTCATTCACAAGAAACATTAGTTTGTATCTTTATTTACTTGTGGCAAACTTTCTTAATTTTGATAATCAAAGCAATCGATCAGGGATTTATAGAATGATGAGAAATTACTCTCCCATTTGTATTTTAAAAATTGAAAAATAATGTCTTTAACTTTTTAATATTGGGTTCTGATTAGATTTTGTCAATTTGATACAAGCTAGGGTTATCTAGAAAAACAGAGAACCTTATCAAAAAAAAATCCAAGATGTGACTATGAGCTTGACCTGTAGGCACGTCTGTGGGGCATTTTCTTGTTTAAGGTGGGAGGACCTAACCCACTACCAGGGATATGATTCCTAGTGAAGTGGTCTTGGGCTGTGTAATACAGCAGACTGAGCAAACCATGGAAAGCAAGCCAGTAAGCAGCATCCTTCCATGGTCTCTGATTCAGTTCCTACCTCCAGCTTCCTATTTTGAATTTCTAGCTTGATTTCCCTTAATGGGCTGTGACCTAGCATATGTAAGACAAACAAACCCTGTCCTCCCCCCAAAAGACCACTTTTGACAGTGTTTTATTACAATAGAAAGCAGATTGATACAGATGGATATAGAAAATGTGTGTGTGTGTGTGTGTGTGTGTGTGTGTGCGCGCGCGCGCATGTGTTGTATGTGTGTTCAAAAGTACAAAATTGTCTACTTAATGTTTTTGACAAAAACTAGTCAGGAGAGGTGAAATATCTCCTATCCTATTTATTCTGTATTTCGTAAAATATGGCACTGGAGGTACAGACATATTTTTCTTACTTTAGCACTTGGAGTTGGGTAGTCGATAAAATTTTCAGACTTAAGGAATTTAAGTTTTCTATCAGTACTCATTTCTGGGAGGTGTGAACTTATATCGTGTGCTGTTTTTTTATAGGTATTTTAGTGATATGTTGGAGCGGTTGTGGCAGAAATCCCTAGCCAGATGCTCTTTAAGGTGGAAAACAAGTGTGTTCTTTGTGTTCACACGTGTCCTGGAGCTAAAGTGTGTTATCAGACTCCTTTGGATGGATTTTTTGTTTCCCTCAGTAGAACCAACCTTAATTTAAAATTTTCAAAGTTTATGGACTGTAAAGTGATCAGATTCTCTTGACACAATGTAAAGCATGAGGCCTTTGGGCTCCGCTATTTGTGCTGGATTTAATGAGCCATACAAAGAAAAAAGGACACCTCACTGCTGTGAGATGCCCAGCACAAAGACAATTAGCAACGTGAGATGTTCAAACCTGTCTGAGACACTGACACCCTGGAAGAGTTAGTCTGGTTGTTCCATATGCTCCCCAGTGAACTGGGATTCTGCATGGTTAGGTCTCGACTCAGATACAAAGCAGAGGAGGAGCACAAGAAGCATGCATGCTCAAGTTGTTTTCTCTGCGTGTTGATGGGGAGATACGCACTTTTCCTGAGAGGTTTGATTTACATTTCAACTCGGAAAAGAACAGGGAGGCAAGTAAATAATTGAATCACCATGTGTGAAGTACCCCAACAGCATAGCACGTCAGTGGCTCACACAGGGTAGCAAACAAGAGATCTTAGGGTCTCAGTTTCCCATTGGTAAAATAATAGCACATCTGTTGCTCACATAAGGTACAAGGGATATCAACGTTTTAATTTCCCATTGATAAAATCAGATAACAAAGAGTTAACACTTACAAATTCTTATGGTGCCATTGAGTTTTCTGACAAGTATTGAGCAAGGCCTATTGTAGAATGCTTCTGCAATGAAGGAGGCACAATCTAAATAAGAATTTGTGATTTTCATTGCTCCTATGTTATGTTTCTTTTGCTATTATTTTTTTTTTCAGGACACCTTTCTGGTCCCATATCTGTCAAAAAACCAACGAAATGCTGCTCTCAGATGCATCAACTAATTCCTTTGGCTGCTCCTTCTTTAGGCTTCTTTAACATTTTGGCTGAGTCTTTAAACACCAGTTAGGTTTTAAAGCGGTATTTATTTTGGGGGGTAAAACTTACATACACACAAACCATCAGGAAAGAAGCCTAGTCGCTGGAGCAGGAGCTGGAACCAAGCACCGGAACCAAGAGAGCAAGCTGAGGCTTGCTGCTCTTTTTTAAAGAGAAATATACCACGCCCCAATGGGCTGGTATTTCAGCTGCTATTGGCTGAAGGAGCGGAAGGTACTCCCACAGCATGCTTATCTCTGTCTTTTAGTTGTCTAGCTAACAAATCACCTGATATTTAACAGCACAGAAGAACAAGTATTTACTTCCTCAAACATTTTGAAGGTCAGGAATGTGCCTATAGTCTGCTCACGTGGATGTAGGCATAAATTCATCTGTTAAGACCTACCGGACTTAGCTTTTTGACAATGGCCTTCTCTGTTGGACAACTCATAATATAGCGAATAATTTCCCTCTGAGACAGCAAGCTGGAAAGTGAGGAAGTGAGAGAAAGATGATTGTTTCAATCTAGTTGCTGTTGTTGTCATCACTGTTGTTTGAGAAGGGTCTTTCTGTACAGGACAATCTGCCTTAGAACATAGTCTGCCGAGCAGGCTGGCCTCATACTCACAGAGATCCATTTGCCATTGACCCCCGAGGAAGGCCAATATTTCCTTCTTTCTGTTGTCTACTCTTAGAAGTGATAACTTCTTACTTTTGCCTGGTTCCATTTGTAGAAGAAGACACAAAGTATATCCCATACACAGGATATGACATGCAGGAGGTGGGGACCCTGTAGCACCCTAAAGACTCCTGACAAACTTGAAGTGCCATTCAATTATCACAATGTGAGGGTCACAGGTAAAGGCTAGGATTGGGCCATAGGCAAAAAGCTCTTTAGAATAAAGTGTATAAGAATTGGGTCTTGCGGAAACAAACCATGTGTACAGATAAAAAGTTCCAGAGGGATTTGAGAGGACAGACAGTGAAGACCAGGAAATCATGAGATTCTGTATCATGAAAGTCATCATTTCAGTACACCACACAGCTTTTGTTAGAGTCTAAGCTAAGGAAGTCTTATTCTTGGTGGATGATGACTTTGTTAAGAATATCTTCCAAGACAGTAAAAAGTATAGTTCTTAATATATCTCTCTCAATTTAAAAATTCAAATGATATAGTTGTCACTGTGATCACTCTGTTAGGTTCCCCAATTTTATAAATCATGCACACTTACTTTTCCTCTCTCACAAACTGCATAATTGATGTATATTCCAGATAGGTATAACATCAAATTTAAGATTTGTCCTGAAGCTTCCAAAACTCTCATGGCTTTAAAAGTTAAAAAAATTAAAATGTAGTTGATTCATGGTGATACAGGCTAAGTAGCAAAATTAGGTATCAGCAGCTGCTGTTTATTTCAAAAGAAAGTTCTTCCTGGAAGAGAAGCCTGAGTCTCAGAATAAACACTACAAAAGCTACTGGTGTATTCTAAACTACACAGGGAAAGTGATTTTCATAGTTTGTTGCAGGTTCCCTGTTGTCAGTCATAGCATGCAATTTGATAAAAGAATGAGGATATACATACTCATCTTTGCATGGACAAATGCATCTGCATAGAGAGAGATATAAAGGTTACGTACTCGGTAAAATGTAATCATTATTGAGTCACTGGAAAAAAATTACTCGCACAGTATGTTTTAGGTAAGTTCTAGACTAAGCATAAATACTCTGAAGACTATGGCTGCACTGTAAGCAGCCTGTATTCAGGCAACTGAGAAAGAATAATTGAGAATAACAATTAAGAATTGTTTTATCTTTCCATTTGCAACATTTTTATAAAGAAGCATTTGCTTTTATTTAAAAGCATTACAAATTTCAAAGATATACTTTAAGTCATTTATGAAAATGAAAAAACTTGAAATCTCAACTTTAAAATTGTTTTGACATTTTTATTCATTTTTCTGTTCATTATATTAGCTTAACATCATCAGAAACTAGAGATCTTAAAATTATAAATTGCTAAAAAGAGAAGGCACATAGAGAATGTGTACCTAGGCATTGTAAAAACATTCTTCTATAAAAAGGCAGTGTTAATTAAGACTGTGGAATGGTGAGTTTGGGATGGGAAAGTAGGAATGAAGACAGTGGGGAACCACAGGAAATTTGGATAATGTCAGTCTGTAATATTCTGCTCACTGCACTGGGACTTACCTTTTTTGTCCCCTCACCTATCTCCTGGTTCCACTGTGCTCCAAATCCTCTTTTGGAAGCGAAGGGTTTCCCACAAAGTACCTGCTTGTGTTATAAGAGCCACTCTATTCTGTCTGTCCCCCGAATCTTGTCCTACTTAGGACATAAACCAAAACCAGCTTAGGAGAGGAAAGGGCTTATTTGACTTACATTTCCATGACCAAATCTATCACTAAGAGGAGTCATGTCAGGAACTCAAGCAGATATCTGGAAGCAAGAACTGAAGTGGAGACCAACTATGGAGGAGTAGAAGACTGCTACATGTATCATTGCCCTGATTGGTTTTGTTTACTGATTTTTATTAAGCTCTACATTTTTCTCTGCTCCACTTCAACACTCTCCCAAGGTCCCTATGCTCCCAATTTACTCAGGAGATCTTGTCTTTTTCTACTACCCATGTAGAATAGATCTATGTGTGTCTCTCTTAGGATCCTCATTGTTGTCTAGGTTCTCTGGGTATAAAACAAAGCCAGCCCACAAATCACAAGCCCTGATTGTTTTCTTATAAAACCTAAGACTGCCTACCCAGGTCTGACAAGGCCCATAGTGTGATATTCCCTCGCATATCTGAACATCAATTACTAATCAAGAAAATGCCATATACAAGCTCATAGTCAAATATGATGAAGATAATTCCTGAACTGAGATTCCAAGTTGACTCTAGTTTGTGTTAAGCTGACAAAAACTAACCAGTGTACTGACCTCTTTGTATGTCAACATAACAAACAAATCACATTCAGCCATGACTTTTTCTTACCCTCATCTCATGTTAATATTACCATCACAGTGCAAAACATGTTATAACTTAAAAAATCTCAGTCTTTTAAAATTACAATATTTTAAAAATCCAAGCTCTCTTTAAAATACCAAAATCTCATAATTGTGGACTCCTATAAAATAAAAAAGTAGGGTGAATTCTTTCTTATTCCAATAGGTAAAGATAAATTCACAGATAAAATCAGAGCAACACAAAGCCAACATCCAGCAGCATAAAAAGCTCAGTGCCCAATGTCTGTGGCGTATTCATGGTCTCCAGGGATCCAAAGAGCTTGGGCAGCTTTCGCTTTTCTGGTTCTGCCACTCACAGAATATACAACTTGTTTTGTAGGCTCAGGTGGGCTCTACTTCATAACCGCTGTTATCCTTTCTGATATCTGTCTAGTTTTCTCTTTTATTTCTGTTTATTTTCTTTTTCTCCTAATTCAACATCAGTTCTGTTTTTTTTTAAAAAAAAACTTCTCATAAAGTGGAAATATTCTCTGTCTGTACCGATTAGAACATGTATTCACTGGGTTGTTTGTTGATCACCTGACAATGTGAATGACAAGCTGACTTTTTCTTTAAAGATTTACTTATTTTTGCTTTATGTGTATGGGGACTTTGTCTACATATATGTCTGTGTATCTTGTGTATGCTCAGGGCCTGTGGAGACCAGCAGAAGACATCAGATCCCCGGGACCTGCAGTTGAAAATGTCAAAGACCTACCATACGGGTGCTGGAAATCAAGCTTGGATTTTCTACAAGAGAATCAAATACTTAAATACTGGACCATCTCTCCAGACCCAATAAGCTGACTTTCTAATTAAATTCCATTCTAATTTATTTTAAGTAATTTACTTGAAGTAGTAAGGCATCACTGTGGATTACAGAATTTATACACTGGAGCCAAAGATGCCCACATTTCCCAGCCTCACCAGCTTATGCTGCTTTGTTGCCTTGGAAGAGGCTGCAATTCTATATTTTCTCACCCCACAAAGCCTTGTGTCTTTTTTGTTTGCTTGTTTTCAATACACACTAACTGCAGTTTCTCCCTCTCCACTCCTTCCACTGCCCTATCTACTCCTCCTCTATTTCCCTTCAGAAAAGAGCAGGCCTCCCATTGATATCAACTGAATTCAGCATAACAAGATACAATACGACTAGTCACAAACCCTCATATCAAAGTTGGACAAGGTAACCCAGTAGGAGGAAATGGGTTTTGAGAGCAGGCAAAAAAAAGTCAGAGACACCCCACTCCCACTGTTGGGCGTCCTACAAGAACACCAAACTAACAACCGTAATATACATACAGAGGAACTAGTACAAATCCATTCATGCTCTATCATTGCCCCTTTGGTCTCTATGAGCCATGCTTAGTTGATGTCTGTGGACCATGTTCTGGTATTCTTGATCCCTTATGGCTCCTACAATTCTTACTCTCCCTCTTCTCAGGGATTCCCCTGAGTTCCAAGGAGAGGGACCCAATAGGGATGTCCAGTTTAGGAGCTTTCTCCAGCTGATGTTTGGCTGTGAGTCTTTGCATCTGCTCCCATCGACTTCTGGCAGAAACTTCTCCGATGATGACTGCACTAGGAACTGATCTTGGAAATCATTGTATTGCTTTATTTCTACCCTAAATCTCTGTGTTGCCCAACCTCCAGTTTCCGGTCATCCAGCAGTGACCAGCAAGGGTTTACACTTGCGGCATGGGCCTCAAATTGGACCAGTCATTGGTTCTGTCCTTCCATTGTTCTGTCCTTCCATTGTCCCAGCACATCTTGCAAGTGTTGCCCCAGCCCATCTTGCAAGTGGGATAGATTGTACTTCAAATGTTTTTTTCCAGTGTTGCCTGGAAGTTGCCTGGTTATATAAGATGGCCAATTCAGGCTCCTGTATCTTCCATTACTAGGAATCTTTGCTAGGGCCACCTACCTAGATGGCTGGGAGTTTCTACTTCCCTAGGTTTCCACATTGTTCCCTTCCCAAAATGCCCTCTACTTCCAGTCTTCTCTCCCTATACTGTCTCCCTCCAACCTTCAACTGATCTTTCCTATTCCCATTCCAACTTCTCCCCTCCCCTGGCCCACCCACAAAATCTACTCTATTTCCTCTTTTCAGTGAGATCTATATATCTCCCTTTACAGTTCTCCTTGTTACTTAGCCTTTCTGGGTCTGCAGATTGTAGCACAATTATTATGTACTTAACAGCTAATATCCACTTATAAGTGAGTACACACCATGTTTGTCTTTCTGGATCTGGGTTATCTCACTTAAGATGATTTTTTTCTAATTTATCCATTTGCTTGCAAATTTTATGATGTCATCTTTTAACAGCTTAGTAATATTTCATTGAGTAAATGTACCACATTTTCTTTGTCCATTCTTCAGTTGAGGAACTTCTTGGTTCTTTCCAGTTTTCAAAAATTAGGAATAGAGCAAAAATGAACATAATTGAGCAAGTGTCATTGTGGGAGGATGGAGTGCCTTTGGATATATGCTCAAGAGCGGTATAGCTGCGTCTTGAAGGAGATAGATTCCCAGTTTTCTGAGGAACCATCATATTGATTTCCATAGTCGTTGTACAAGTTTTACCAGCAGTGAAGGAGCATTCCTCTTGCTCCACATCCTCTCCAGCATGAGCTGTCTCTTTTTAATCTTAGCTATCCTGACAAGTGTAAGGTAGAGTTTTTGAAGTAGTTTTGAATTGCATTTCTGCGATGTCTAAGGATGTTAAACATTTCTGTAAGTGTTTCTCAGTCATTTGAGATTTCTCTATTGAGAATTCTCTATTTATATCTGTACCCCATTTTAAAATTGGATTATCAGTTTTCTTTCTAACTAGTTTCTTGAGTTCTTTTTATAATTTGAGTATTATCCCACTATATGATGTGGAGTTGGGGAAAAATCTTTTCCCATTTTCTACCCAGCTGTGGGTCTTAATACCAGTTCCCATTGGGCCTGTCAGAAAGCAGAAGCCAGTCTGTCTGACGATGGAGACTTTGAAGCTGGGAACACCAAGCAATGCCTTGCATTGTTGCAGATCCAAAGACATAGCTTCTCTTGTGGACAGTACTTCATTTTAAAATGTTATATAATTATGCTGGAACTCACTGTATGTTTAATGTTGGATTTTAATTTACAGTGTCTAAAATCACTCATGAGATGAGCCTCTGGGTACATCTGTGAGGAATTACCTAGATTAGGCTAGACTCTGAGCACATCTATAGGGAATTATCTAGATTAGTTTAGCCTCTGGGTACATCTGTGGAGAATTATCTAGATTATGTTAGCCTCTGACACACCTATAAGTAATGATCTAGATTATGTTAACCTCTGCTCACATCTGCGGGAGATTATCTAGATTAGGTCAGCTTCTGTGCGTATCTGTAAGTGAGGCTCTAGATTACATTAGCCTCTGGGCACATCTGTGAAGGATTATATAGATTAGACTCGTTTATGGGCATACTAGTGAGACACTTTCTTGATTATGTTAATTGAAACAGGAAAATCCACCCTAAATATGAGAGCACCTCCTGACAGATACAAGCCAGAGGAAAAGCTTTTGGACTATCTGGCTGCCCGAACTTTCTGCTTGTAAATGCTTTCTTTCCTTTTGGTTACTGCTGCACTGGGTTTATAGCTGCTGCAGCCATCCTTCAATAGCATCAGAATGCAGGTTTCAGCCTTCCATCGTGTACTAAAGATCAGTGAATCTCCAGAAATCCTCCAGACCCTCAGAGTCTGATCAAAGCTACTGAGGCATCTAGCCTTGTGGACTGAGCACCCGCCAGGTTTGAAGCCTCTCTAGTGTGAAGGCAGCCATTTCTGGACCACATACACTGTATTGTGTGAGCCCATCTAATACATCCCCTTGAATATATGTTCATCTTACTGCTTCTTTCTCTCTATACAACCCCTCCCTGGCTCTACACTCTCCTTGACGTGTTTCTTATTATAGGAACAGTAATATGGATGTTTCCTTAGACTTCCAGGACTTTTGGAAGGTGTTCTATGAAGTTGGATAGTTTACTGTCACTCCATGAAAGTGATTTTAAACCACCAAATCAGACATTGCCTTCTTTGGTTAAAAAAATTAGTCTCTCATCATTGGTCTCTATTTATCTCAAAATACAGCTTGTGCTTAATGTTTCTTAATAAGAATTAGTTGGCCCATTTCTGTCTCCACAGCACTCATTACTGACTGAAATGGACTATAATTATCTGTGGCTCTGTGGCTTTGTGGCTCTCCATCCACCCTCCTGATTGTGGGGGTCCCCTAAAGGACTGTAGGGGTCTCTACAGCACTCCCTGCTTAATAGGATGTCCCACACAGCAGGATCCCGGAAACTCTTCATGAGATTGACAGCCCCCTTTCTCTGACTCACATTCCATCACAAACTGCTTGCTTTTTCTTCAGGATCTAAGAATGCTTTCTGCTTGTCTGCCTACCACTGCTAACATTGATTCCATTTAAATGAATGTGGATCTGAGGATATTCACTCACAGATTCATTTTTCTGCATATGTGCTATGGTTGAATTTTATTTATTTCCTCTGTTTGTTACGTATTTCCTTTTGCATCTCATAAGTTACACAATAGTAGAAGTGATATTAACTAGTAAATGTCTCCCACAGTCAGGTGCATTGTTGTGCATGCCAGCATCTTCTTTGCAATCTGTGTCTCTCCTTTTGCCTCCCCACATCTTTTATCACTAGCCTTAATTATGTCAATAAATCCCACCATGGGACTGCCCCCATTGTAAATTCTCTATAATTATTTTCTCCTGCATATGCTAGATGCTTCCAAATTTACAAAAGCTCAATATGCATTTGACAAGTTATTAAATACTAAACCAAAATGTGTTTCAACACCTACACATGTGAATGGCTGCAGTAAATAAGGGGTTTATGATGAAAGGCATTTATCCTGTTTGATGATGTCAATTAAACCATTTTAGGTGGTGCATTTAAAGCATTAATTTCCTAATCTTTGTTGTCTTTCCTTGACAGTTTCCATGGAACTCTTGGATTTCTTTGGTTCAGGGCATAGTGCTGTATTGATCCTTTTCCTAAGTGCAGATTGGATTTTCAGCCACACTTAGATTTGTTTCCCTGTCAGTTATTATTATATTATTGACACAGAATCACTACTGCCATTGCTCCTCCAGAACTTGGGTGAATTTAGTGACTTGTATAAATGTTACTGGTGGTCAGGGTCTGGGCCAAGTGCTTTCAAGTCATTGGCTCTCCTTCAAAGAATTGCAAACAAGGGCTCACCCAGATTTACAAAGAAGCAGAATAACTTTATTTGGAGCAAAGCGACAGCTCAGATTTGAGGGTGATGCGCTGTCAGTTTTGACAGCAGGCCACAAGAATGAAAGTCCTCAAGGGTCTGTCTATTGTTCAGTGCTTCCTTTTATAGGGCTCAAGAGAAGGAGGAATTGATTACTAAGGGATGTAATAAGGGTGGTTCTCTATTTTGATTGATGAATTTGGTCATACATTCATTTATTTCTAATGCACATTTTCCTTCCCATAATGCATCCAATTCTAATCACATGCACATTCAATTATGCATAGGCATAAGATGATAAATAGGGGATTCTCCCCAAAAGTTTGCTGGAGGACACAATTTTGCCTTACTGTGCATTCAGCAATACCCACTTCAGGCCATATTAGCTATTCTATTCTTCAAACTTGGATACACCAGGATATATTTGAATAGAATTTGTGTAAATTTGAATGTTACTGATGAGGGAAATTGTATTGTTCAGAGATGGAAGTCCATGTAACCTGATGCACCTGGAGGGGCTTATAGGGTTTCTAGGTGCATTCTTTTGGAGAGGGGTGTTTATATGTTTAAATAAACTCTGTGCATGTGAAGGAAATAAGCTGCTAAGTGTACTATTGCAAGAGGGAGACAATGTGCGTAACCATAAACCAAATAGGCTCTCAGGGTATGAACTTGTCTCTTATACTTGCCTGCCTGAAAAAAAATTTTCAAAACTATTTTAGCAACTAGTGACATGCTGGAGAATTAAAATCAACTTGTGCAGGGTCTCTAGACCTGGATTCTAAAATCCACTGCCAGGCCAGCTTTCTCCTTGCAATGAGGAGGAGTTCCTGAAGATAAATCTTGGGGAAAATTCTTGAGACAGTGCAGCACTTTTTGATAACAGATGAGTACTGTACAGCACTTAAAATGTCTCAGAATTTGTTTCTGGTTAATGTTTGGATTGTTCAATTGTATCTGTCATTAAATAATTACAAAAATGACATTTTTTTGAGGCAAAATTGACTTTCTTGTTGGGAGATGGCTCATCTCAAAGATGAGAGAGCATAGCATACAGAATTGGCCCGTTAGAGCCCAGGTGGGAGTTAGAAGACATTTCTTAATGTTTTCCAGGATGACAGAGCAGCTGAACAAAGGCTCGAAGTGAGAGGAAGCTTGCCATGTGAAGTTCAGGCAGCCTTGGGGAGGTTAGAATGGCAAGGTGTGGGAGGATGCAATGCTGTAGCAGAAACACTAGTGGTGAGGCATAAAAGATGCTCAGAACAAAAGTTATTTTTTTTTTTTGAGTGATAACTTTATTCATCTCTCAGAGTCATTTTTTTCAAAGTTTATTAAATTATTAAAGTTTCCATTTCTGCCCCCCTCCCAACACCCTCCCACTCCCCCCACTCCCTCTCCTCCTCCCTCTCCATCCCTAAGAGAAGTCAGGGTTTCCTACCATGTGGGTAGTTCAAGTTCCTCCCCCCTCCCTCCAGGTCCAGGAAGGTGAGTATCCAAACAGACTGGATCCCAAAAAATCCAGTATATGCAGAGGAAACAAGTCCCAGAGTCATTGTCAATGACTTTTCAGAAGGACTCCGGGCCAGCCACATTCAGAGAATCCGGCCACATTCAGAGAATCTGGTTGGATCACGTGCTCATTCAGTCCCAGTCCAACTGGCCTTGGTGAACTCTCATTAGATCAGTCCCCTTGTATCAGTGGGTGATCGCACCCCTTGTGGTCCTGATTTCCTTTTTCATGTTCTTCCTCCTTCTGCTCCTCATTTGGACCTTGGGGGGCTCAGTCTGGTGCTCCTATGTGGGTCTCCGTCTGTATCGCCATCCATCGTCGGATGAAGGTTCCCTCTGGTCTTGCCTTCTTTGCTCACGTTCTGTTTCCTTCTGCTTCTCGTTTGGACCTAGGGAGTTAAGTCCAGTGTTCCAATGTGGGTCTCTGTCTCTATCTCCATCCATCGCCAGATGAAGGTTCTATGGTGACAAGCAAAATATTCATCAGTATGGTTATAGGCCAAGGCGGTTCAGTCACCCTCTCCTCTGTCCAGAGAACAATCCGGGGATCTCTCCTTGGACCTGGGATCCCATTTATAATCAAGTCTCTTGTAAACCCTAAAATGACTCCCTTAGTTGAGATATATTCTTCCCTGATCCCATATCCATCCTTCCTCCCTCCCCCCATCCCAGTCCCCCGAGCTTTCCCCATTCCTCCCCTACTCCCTTCTCTCTAACCCTCTCCCCTTCCAACAACCCTCCCACCCCCCCCATGCACCCGAGGTTACCTGGGACTCTTGTCTATTTCCAATCTCCAGGTGGATAACTACATGATTTTCTTCAGGTTCACCTTCTTAGAACAAAAGTTATTAACAAGAGAAAATGTCCTCTTATTCTGGACCAATAATGACAAAGGATTTGTAGCTATAAGGAAGACATTTGTCTTAATGCAGAGGATAATGTTAGCTCACAATTGGCCCTGCCCAGGACCTCATAGAGGAGCCTTTCCAGTAAGAAGGGCTCCAAGTGCCTCCTTTCGTTTGTAAAATCGGAATGTTTACAGCTTATTATGGAAGGTTTTCGACATAAATTTTTTATAACCACAGAATGGCCTTGAGGAACAACTGCATGAAACTTTGTGGTTGCCAGACCCACTTACTGTATATGTGTGTGTTGGGGTATTTTATGCATGACAGCAAGCTGCAATAAGTAATCGCACAGTCCTAAAAAGATCTACGTGATGGTCTCCATCTGTGTCAACCCAGGTCACTAATGAACGGATCATTGTCTCCCAGTGTCGTCTCATTCTCAGGGAGAAGCCACCAGTCACTGGCCATGTGGCCAGAACTTTCTCACAAGTAGATCCTATGTAACTCTTTAAGTTCGCAAGACAAAGGCCACCCTCGTGAACAGATGAGCTGGGAACACAGAGGCCACCCTCGTGAACAGATGAGCTAGGGTCTTCCCAGCACTGGCACTTCTGATGACAACTTGAAGATGGAATCCTAGAAGAGGGAATGACCTGTGCAAGGTGAGTGTTAACTACTTAGCTGCCCAGGCAAGCTGACACAATCACAACAGCTTTCTTCTCCAAATGCTGGAAAGTTCGAAATGCTCCTTGTTGAAGTGAGGCAATGAGATTACCCCCCCCCCCCCCCGCTTTGAACTGGTAAGGTTGAAGCAGACATTCAGAACCTACTTTTGTGAAGAGCACTGGTTCCTCACTTGGTCTGCAAGGCAGAATAAAAGCTTTATTTTATATCTTTCTCTTTGAACTATAGGTCAGCCCCGGGATTACCTTTGCTCACAGGTGTGTCGTTTCTTGAAAGGTGTCTGTGGAAAAGCTCATATACCTCTCTCATCATCCTTCAGACTACAGACACAGAGATGAGACTAGCTAAGGCATCTTACTCTTGGCTTTTCAGGAGGTCCTGTCTCAAACCTTCAAAATACTTTCAAAGGTCTCTAGGCATTGTTATAAACCAGCAGTAACCTCAGCTTCCAAACCCAGCAAAGCCAGGCAATACACATCACCCTCAAATGAGGGTAGTTATGTACAACGATGAACAGTAGAATCTTACAGGAACCAGACAGGCCCCATCAAGCAGGGAGAAGCCTTCTTGCACAACCAGATTTGAAACTGTAATCAATCCAACCCACTTTGACCAACATGCTTAATTATGCAAACCTTTTTCCTTCTGCCCTAATTCTTTCTCTAAGAAAACTCATGTTAATTCTAACAGTCTCGGAGTCCCTAGACTGTTTTCTCTGTTCTCCTCCAAGGTGCAACATTAATGAACTTTTCTTCCTTTGCTTTCCACAATCACTCTTCTCTGTCTCTGGTGTACTGGGACAGGTGGCTAAGCTCACTCTGCTGGAACTCCCAGAACTGAGGCTTTTGTCCTAACACTAATTTTCTAATTGCAATAATTACTTGCATTGATATAGTAGGAATATAAGAGTTTTAGCATGATCTTTCCATTGCAGCATTACTTAATTTTAGTGACATTTTGAAACAGAAAAAAATGAAAAACAATCCTAATTTTACAGAATGAGTCCAGTACCAGTCTATAGATCAGGCGTATAACTCACCTTTATATGTCATTGTTCCAGATACCTTTATAAGAGCCAATTTCCTCTCACTCTTCTTTACTACTCAGAGTCAATCTACTCTGATTCTTCTTTACTACTCAGTTTAGAACATAAAAGTTGAGTCAACAGAAAGAACAGATTTTTCCTTAAGAAAATCAATTGGTTTTGGAGGAGCTGAGTCTAAATTCTGAGTACAGTGACTGCAGTTTATCTGGGGGGAATGTATCCTAAGATATGCCGTGCATTCCTGAAATCATGGCCAATATCTAACTGTACAGTTACTGTGAGTTTCCTATGAAGATGTAGTTAAGTCATAGTTAACTCCATAAATTATGAAGAGTGAGAGCCTAAAAATCAGTAATAAGAATATAGAAGTCATAA
Source organism: Myodes glareolus (assembly GCF_982192425.1). Classification (NCBI taxonomy): domain Eukaryota; kingdom Metazoa; phylum Chordata; class Mammalia; order Rodentia; family Cricetidae; genus Myodes; species Myodes glareolus. The sequence goes on from NC_142032.1 coordinate 46,960,269, forward strand.
TTATACTGAAACAACGATTATGTGAATGTATTTTGTCTCAGAATGTCTTGGTAACTTCACTATACAATAGTTTTCTTTTCCTCTTTAAGTCAACTCCTTCTATATATTTCCCTGAAAAGTTGCTGCCCACTGTTTAGGGCTTTGTTCTGACCTATGAATAAGAATACATATTGGGGCTGTGCAGAATCAAAGTAGTGATTTGCCTCCTTGTAGAGTGGAGATGATCACACAAGATTTTTGTACCCTACCTAGACCAGCACACAATCTGAAACTTTTCAAATACGTATTTCTGGAATTCTCTACTTAGTATTTTAGAATTACAGCTGATGGTAGAATATCATAGAGAGCAAAGCCACAGAAAAGGAGAATGTGTGGAGGACAGGGAATGTAGTAAAGAGGAGCGGCGGGCCGCTTCCTGCCGCCCGGCTCCTAGCTAGCTTTCCCCAAAATAATTACATAGAAACTATATTCATTTAAACACTGCCTGACCCATTAGTTCTAACCTCTTATTGGCTAACTCTCACATATTAACTCAATCTATTTCTAATAATCTGTATTGCCCCTTGACCGTGGCTTACTGGGATGAGTCTAACCAGTGTCTGTCTTGGAGAGGAGAGCCATGGCGTCTGCCTGACTGTGCTTTCTTTCTCCCAGAATTCTGTTTGGTATACTCTGCCTATCTAAGCTGCTGTCCTATCAAAAGGCCAAGGAAGTCTCTTTATTTAACCAATGAAAGCAATTCATAGACAGAACACCCTCCTAAACCAAGGGAAGGTACTGCACTGCTTCCACCAACCATAGGAAATGGTGATCTAGTACATTGGATGCTCTTTCTTCTCTGGTTATTATCTCCAAGCTGATAATTCATTCATTTAGTTAACAAATATTTCATGGTTGTCTCTATTGGTGGACAGTATCCCATGTACTATGAGAACAGCTATTAAATATATTCACAGAAGTTGTTAATTCTATTAAGGGTTTATAGTTAATAAAGAGTTGTTGAGAGAGTGGTGAGGACTATTGGGTCCTATCACCACATACAATGGTATAGCTTAGTTTTGAAGATCTTGTTCAAGAACTCAGGTGTTGAAGATGTTCCCAGGAATTGGAATAAGTGCATATAATGGGGAAAATAGGGCACAAAAGATGAGAAGGCAATAAATACATGTAAATAAGTCAAATATTGCTGGCACATTAAGGATTCGAGTTTGCCTGTATATTTTGAAAAGACTATAGAATGATTCTCATATTTCCCACTTAAGATTGGAAAGACAAAATGAACCATAACTTGATATCTGACCTATCCTATCCCAATATTATTTAAGGTAAACCTGTGGGTCAACTCCTGTTCTAATTTGAAGATTTCTACTTACCAAGCAGGAACAAGACATAGCTATTATACTGTAAAACCCAACACTTTAAATAATCTAAGTCTGGAACCTAAGCTAGGTTGAGGTCAAAGCAGAGGCTAGATGAAAATATCCTTTATTTTCCTGCTTCTCATACTCCTTCATGCTAATATCATACCAAATCTATGAGCTGATGTGGGATTATACCATTGGCTAATAAAGAAAATGCTTTTAGCCAATGACTTAACAGAATACAGCCAGGCTGAAAAAGATACATATATATAGATAGTAGGCAGAGTCAACGAGATACCATGTAGTTGCCACCTGAGGAGAAAGACACATTGGAACCTTGTCAGTAAGCCACAGCCATGTGGTGATACACAGACCTATAGAAATGGGTTAATTTAAGATGCGAGAGCTAGCCAATAAGAAACTAGAGCTAATAGTCCAAGAAGTGATTTCATTAATACAGTTTCTGTGTGGTTATTTTGAGTCTGAGCAGCCAGGAATAAATGAGCAGCCTCTGCCAACCATGAGCTGTGAATGTGGTATTTTGTTCCTATCTCCACCAAGGTTTTACATGCAAGTTTCCATGGAACATGTCAAGTTTCTAAAACTTTAACTGGTCATCAGGGTATCCATTATCTTCTTCCTTAAACATCCATTTTAGCTACCTTATTCCTCCTGCTTTGACTGGGGATTATCTAAAATCTTCCTTCTTTCTTCCTGAAGACTTTGCACTTCAGGTTCACTGCTATTCTTAGCTATATTTACTATAAACCTTTGGCCATTGCTCTCATTGGCCTTAAGGAAAAGAAAAAAAAACAAAGAACTGACCCTGAAGAATTCTAGACAGTTCTTGGAGCCATATGGTGTGGCATCAGGAATTTTCTCACAGTGTTGTATGTGATTTTTGGTCTTTGCTGGTTTTGCTGTTTGTTATTCTTCTACTAATATGTGTTGCCTGAAATGGCTTGATAGAGTTTCTACCTCAAATCCAGTGAAATTCTTACTGTAGCTTCTAAGAGAAATATTCTGTCCCTGGGAAATGTAGCATTTCTGAAGGCCCCAAAAGTCTGGGGTTAAGAAATAAATTCCTCAACAGGTCATTAAAATCAATGATGAGAGGCAAGACATGGAACTTCATTTTTTTGATTCAGAGCCTTAGCTTTGAAAAGCAGACATTAGGCATTTGGAAGACAGAACCAGCAATACACATTGATCTCCTTATTTAGTACCTCAGTCATTGCTTCCTTATAAATTTTCTATTTTGAGCAATATAGTATATAGAAGGACTGGTGAGTTCTGGGATTAAGTGTTCCACCCACCAACTTTGAACTAAAAGAGATCTCTTATTTGGACATTATGTTATATATGATGACACTGCCTTATCCACCTGATTATTTAATGGGTCTACATGATCTTAGTAGGTACATGCAAGTTTCAGACCCAGTATTCTGTATATTCTATGGAGTTACCAGTATGTTCATACAGACTATTTTGCCCTGCTATGACAAGAACCAGAGCTGAGACTGAAAGGATCACAAGTAAGGTACATTCAGCATCTCACAGAATACAGCACTGAATTATGTGTTTGGGTTGCTTCATTTATCCCCAGATAATAAGCCTATTTAGGGAACAAGCTATATTACATTAATCTTCTTGTCACCAGAACTTAGCTTAGTGTTTGAGACTTAGTGAAGCATGCATACAATGTTCTAGATATTGTTTTGGTCTACCTATCTTATGAATAATGGGGAAAATAAAGATTGAGGCTGGAAAGGGACATGTGTAAATGCCTCTGTATATGTGGTGGCAGAGGCAGGGATGGTTTGCTAGTCTAAGCTCAAAGCCACAAGTCATCGTGCCATGATGCTTCCTTCAGTTAAATCATACCGGACACTGAGCCTAAACTTTAATCCACGACTACAAAAGAATATGGGTATCTAAACGTAAAGATAAGTCACAAGATTATCAAGGATTATAAAATTCCATTATCAGTAAATAAGATTTTATGTATTCTTTCACTAAAAGATGCACATCACCAGCTGTGACAACCATCTTCCAGTAATCTGTCAAAATGATGAACACAGAGAGGCACCCGCTTTATGTTCCTCAGGCCTTTCAGGAAACATAGAGTTCTCTGCTGTCATATATGTGAGTTTTAAAAAGGGTGATATTGAAGTTATCGATGAAATGGGCACTGCTGAAGAAAGATCCCCCCTTAGTATTATCAAGGCACAACTGCAAGCATGTCTACAACACCATGTTGTGAACATCACTAAAAGAAGGCAAGTAAAGGCAAGAATGTTACCAAGAGAATGAATGTGCAGATTGATCATATTGAGAACTCTAAAAGTAGAGATGGCTTCCTAAAATGGAAAAGAAAATGATCATTTTTTTAAAAAAAGGAAAAAAAGAGAAAGACCCCAGGGTTCAACTGTGCCATTCTGCCCCACCCAGAGAAACACACTTTGTGAGAACTACTAAGAGCAACTGGAGCATATTTCCTGTGAATTCATGGCTCCCCACAAGAATTGAATAAAAGACCTAGACTATAAAAATGAATAAATAAGTAAGTAAATAAATAATAAATGATGCACACCTGAAATTCAACAGGAGCCAAAATATTCCCCAAATGGGTATGAGTGTCCATGTTTTTCCACTAACTTTATCCTTGTTTGTTTCTCATTTTTAAAAAAAAAACTTAAACTAGGCAATGGTTAAGGTTGTTAAAACTGTAGACTGGAAGAAGATGACAGACTGAGAATTTTAGAAGAAAGAAATATACTTATATCAAGAACAAAATCTCTACTCCAACTAGGGAAGCAGGTAGCCTAAGTTCAGATCTTCACCTCTCTCTACTGTCCTCCAAATCCATTTCCTCAGTCTCATCTTCATCTCAGTGCCATAGCAGACCACTTAATGGTGGTCTACTCTGGTCCATCTCTACTGGATCACGTAGATTTTCCTCTCCAAACTTCCTCCTCCTACTCATCACTTTATCTCAGCTCCTAACACCAACAGGCACTCTCTGGGAAGCAGAAGTCCACTCCAGCCAAAGAAACATGTAAGCTAGCTACAGATCTTCACCTCTCATTCTTCTACTGCAATCCCAATCTCTCAGTCCCATGCCCAGCTCTGAAACAGACTGCCTGTTGTGGCCTCTCCTCATTCGTTGCCCACAATTCACAAGGTGAACAATTTTCCTTGTTCACCTTGTGAACCCTCTAAGCTCCTTTCTAGCTCATCCCCATTGTAAGTTTCAGCCGCCAATATCTAGAGACACATTTTACTCAGAACCCCCAATGGGCACACATATCAGTATCCATGAAAAATTCTCTATCAGGTAAAACAAAACCACCACAGCCTCCTAAATATCCACCCAACAAGGATAAAACCAGATATCAGTATTACAATCTTTCCAAGTATTTCCTAAATATCAACATAAAAACATAATAACAACCAGGGCAATATGTCTTCAGTAGAGTCCAGCAACCCTACTATAGTAGGCTTTGAGAATTGCAACATAGCTGAAGGACAAGATAAAGACCTTAAAATAACCTTTATGAATATGACAAAGGTTCTTAAAGAGAAAATGAATAAAGGCCTTAAATAAATCTATTTTTTTAAAAAAACAAAGAAGAGTGGAATGAAATAACAAAGCAAATCAAGACCTGAAAATAGAAACAGAATCGATAAAGAAAATCCAAACCAAAGGAATTCTGGAAGTGAAAATTTTAAGAACTCAAACAAGAACTTCAGAGGCAACTTTCAACAACAGAATATAAGAGTTGGAAGAGAGCGTCTCAAGGCACTGAAGACACAATGAAGGAAATGGATACCTCAGTCAAAGAAATGCTAATTTCTGACAGAAAACATACAGGAAATCTGGAACATTATAGAAAGAGAAAATCTAAGAATTGTAGGAATAAAGGAAACAGAAGAAATTCAAATCAAAGGCACAGAGAATATCTTAAACAAAATCATAGAAGAGTATTTCTTTACCCCAAAAAAGGAGATACAGAAAAAGGTAAAAGATACATGCAGAACACAAAATAAACTGGACCAGGAAAGAAATTACTCTCAGTATATAATAATCAAAACACTAAACATACTAAATGCAGAAAGAATATTAAATACATCAAAGGAAAAAGACTAAGTACCACATAAATTCAGAACTAATAAAATAATGCCTGGTTTCTCAATGGAGACACTAAAAGTCAGAAGAACCTGGAGAGATATGTTATAGACTCTAGGAGATCACAGACGCCAACCCACACTACTATAGTTAGCAAAACTTTCAATCACCATAGATAGAGACAATAAGATATTCAGTGATATAACCAAGTTTAAACGATATCTATCTTCAGATAAAGCCCTACAAAAGATGCTAGAAGAAAAATTCCAACCCAAAATATTCACTATACCCAAGAAAACACCAGAAGTAAACAATTCCAGACCAACAAATCAAAATAAAGAAATCATACACAATGACAACAACAAAATAACAGAAAATCAGCCATCATTGGTCATTGATATCTCAACGTCCGTGTTACCAATGTCCCAATAAAAATACACAGACTGAAAGAATGGATCCAATAAACATACCTTAACATCAAGGATAGTCAGTATCTAAGGACAAAAAATAAAAAAGACATTAAAAAAATGGATCCATGAAACAAGCTGAAGTTGCCATTTTGATATCTGACAAAATATACTTCAAACCAAAATTAATTGGAAGAGCTAGAGGACATTACAAACTCATCAAAAAAAATCTGCCAATGTATATTGCTATTTTTAACATTTGTGTACCAAATACAAGAGTACTCAAGTTTCTAAAGGAAACACCACTATAGCATAAATCACATATAGAACCTCTCACACTGATAGTAGAAAGCTGCATTACCCCATTCAATAGACAGATCATCCCAGCAAAAACTAAACAGAGAAATTCTGGGACTAACTGATTTTATAAGCCAAATGGACTCAACAGATATTTATAGAATATTTCACACAAACACAAAGGAATATACATTCTTCTTAGCACCTCAAGTGACTTTCTCCAAAAACATAACACATTTGGACACAATGTAAGTTCCAACAATGAAATAAAATTGAAATAGCACCATCCCATCTGAACGCCTAGGATTAAAGCTAGATGCTAACAACAGAGACAAAAAATTCTTACAAATTCGTGGAAAGAAAACAACTCACTAATGATTTCTTTTAAAAAATGAGTTAATATAAAAATTAAGAAAGAAACCAGAGTATAAACAAATTGACGCAATGAACGCAGTTCTAAGAGGCAAGCTCATAGCAAAAGTGCCTACATAAAAAATTGGAGAGAATCCATACTAGTAGCTTAGTAGCTCACCTAAAAGCTGTAGAACAAGGAAGAAATCACACACAAAAGGGGTAAACAGCAATAAATAATCACATTTAGTGCTGAAATCAAAAAACTAGAAAGAACAACAACAAAGCAGTCAATGAAAAAAGAGTTCTATGAGAAAAATCAGTTAGATTTGGAAAGCTCTATCCAAATTAACTAAAAGGTAGAGAGAGATTATTCTACTTAACAAAATTAGAGATGAAAGGGATCACAACATCAGATACATAGAAAATCTGGAGAATCATAAGGACATACTTTAAAAATCTGTACTCCACCAAATTGGAAACCTTAAAAAATGGATAATTTTCTCAATAGGTACCACTTCCCAAAGTTAACCTAAGATCAGATAAGCAATTTAAACAGACCTATAACACCTATGAATCAGAAGTAGTCATTCAAAGTCTACCAACCAAAAAGTCCAGGGCCAAATTGTTTTACAACAGAATTCTACCAGACTTCAAATAACAGTCAATGCCAATACTCCTCAAATTATTCTAGAACAAAGAAATAAAAGGAGCATTACCCAATTCATTTTATGAGGCCATAGTTACCCTAAAACCCAAACCGCATAAAGAACCAAGTAAAAAAAGAGATTTACAGCCCAGTTTCCTGAAAAATGTAGATGTAAAACTACTCAATACAATACTTGCAAAATTAATCTGAGAACATATGAAAAAGATCATTCAACAGAATGAAGAAGGTTTTATCCCACAGTTGCAGGGAAGTTTCAATATACAAAAATCAACAAATGTATTCCACCATGTAAACAAAGTGAATGAAAAAGCCACATGATCATCTTATTAGATGCAGAAAAAGTTTGTGAGAAAATCTAATATCCCTTCATGTTAAAAGTCCTGGAGAGATTGGGGTTACAAGGGACATACCTAAACACATTAAAGGTAGTTTACAGCAAGTCTGTAGCCAACATCAACTTAAACGTAGGAAAATTCAAAGCAATTTCACTAAAATTAGGAAAAAGACAAGGTTGGCCATGCTATCCATACTTATTCATTATAGTGCTTGAAATCTTAGCTAGATCTAAGACAACTGAAATATACAAGGGGATAAAAATTGGAATGAAAGAGGTCAAAGTGTCTTTATTTGAAGATGATATGATAGTATACATAAATGATCTTTAAAAGTTCCACTAGGAAACTTTTATATATGATGAATTCTTTCAGTAAAGTAGATAGACACAAAATTAATTCAATAAATTGCATCCTTCATATATACAAATGGCAAATGAACTAAGAAAGAAATCAGGGAAACAGCACATTTTTCAATAACCTTGAATAACATAAAATTTCATGGGGTAATTCTAATCAAGCAACTAGAAGACTTATATGCTAAGCCTTCAAGTCTTTGAAGAAAGAAATTGAAGAATATATCAGAAGATATAAAGATCACTCATGCTCATGAATAAGTAGAATAAACATATTTAAAAATGGCTATCCTTCTAAAAGAAATCTATATATTCAAAGCAGTCCCCATCAAAACTCCAACACAATTCTTCACAGACCTCAAAAGGACAATTCTCAGTTTCATATGGGAAAACAAACAAAAAACAGGGTGACTTTAAAAAATACTAATAAAAGAACTGGGGGATGTATTACTATTCCCAATTTCAACCTCTACTACAGGGCGAGAGTAATAAAAAAAACAAATGATATTGGCATAAAAACAGACACATTAAGCAATGAAATTTAATTAAAAATCCAGACCTAAATCTACACACGTATGGACACCTCAGTTTTGATAAAGAAACCAGAAATACAAACTGGGAAAATGACAGCATCTTCGACAAATGGTGCTGATCAAACCAGATTGATAGATGCATGTAGAAGAATCCAAAGAGAACCATATTTACCATCCTGAACAAAACCCAGCTCCAAAGAGAACCATATTCACCATCCTGAACAAAACTCAGCTCCTAATGTATCAAAGACATCACACAAAATCATATATTGTAAACCTGATAGAAGAGAAAGTGAGGAATTGCCTTGAATTCACTGGTACAGGAAAATATTTTCTAAGCAGAATATCATTAGACACCAAGATCAACAAGTAATGAATGGGCTTCATGAAACTGAAAAGCTTGTATATGGCAAATTATACTATCAATTGGACAGAATATATCCAATGTGTATGAACAATTCAAAAAACTATTTATTAAGAAAAACAAATAATCCAATTTAAAAATGAAGTACAAATCTAAATGAGTTCTCAATAGAGAAAACTCAAATGGCTGAGAAACTCTTAGAGAAATGTTCAATACTTTGAGATTACACCTTTTGCCTGTCAGAATGGTTAGGATCAGTAGAACAAATGGCTGTGCAAGCTGGTGAGGATGTGGGGTAAGAGGAACACTCATCCATTGCTGCTAGGAGTGCAAATTTGTGCAACCACTGTGGAACTCAGTGTTGTGGCTCCTCTGTAAGATGGAAATTGATCAACCTCAATATCTACCATTCTCGGGAATATATCCAGAGGATGCTTCACCCTCCCACAGAGATACGGGCCCAACCATGTTCGTTGCTGCCTTTTTTTTTATAATATCCTGAAATTGAAGACAACCTAAATGTCTCTTAATACTTGAATGAATAAGAAAATATGGCACATTGACACACTGGAATATTACTCAGTCATTAAAAAATAAATCATGAAATTTGCAAGTAAATCAATGGAACTAGAGAAAAAGTCATTCTAAGTAAAATAACACAGAGAGAGAAGGCAAATATTATGCATCAAGGTATATCTGGATATTTGCAGTTATGTCAATGATAATCAAACTACAAGCTGCAGAACCACTGAAATTATAAGATAAGGAATTGTAGTGGCAGAGGGCAAGTAAATCTCCCTGGCAAATGGAAGCAGAATATGACTGGACAGTTGGCATGTAGAGTGAGAGGAGCAAGTGGTGATGGGGATCTGAGAGGGTGACAAAGGGGGAAATATGAGTAGACAGAGCAAAATATAAGTGTCTTTGAATGATAATATGGAGACCTAATCAGTTGAAGCATCATAAAACATATATTACATATATAAGCAATCTAAGTGAAATTGCCAAATAACAGGGGAAACAGAGCCCCAACTGGCCACCTTCCAGTAGTGGAATTGGGTTATATCTAATGGAGTTGTTTGTCAAAGGCATCCCATATACAGAGAGACAGAGAGACATAGAAACACACATGAGAAAGAAAGAGAGAGAGAGAGAGAGAGAGAGAGAGAGAGAGAGAGAGAGAGACCCAGACCCAGATGAGGGAGGGAGAAATAAAATCTTATTCTATAGAGCAACCAGAAGGTTTTAGTCAGTGACATAAGATCATACACCATGACTGAACACTTCCTGTCTTAAGTACCTTGTTCATACAGTACCTCAGGTGGATCCCTGTGGTTGACAGAGGAATGCTGGGAAGGTGTTCATGAAGCAGTGCTGGTGCCAACGCTGGTGGTGAAAGAAACTCCGCATCTTTCACTAACAGAAAGAATAAGCACATAGACTTGCTGAACTGCACAACTGCTCATAGAAAGCGAAGAATAATGGGCAGAGCACAGAAAAGTATTCCTCACTCAATATGCAGTCTGAGTGTCAGCGGTGAATGGAGGCTGCCGGGCAGTTCCATGTGTTCGTGACTATTTTGATTATTTGCCATTTCAATATGCTTCTGCCTTCAGGTCCAAATGTTTCTCCTGCCAGGAGGTAGCAGAAAAATGCATTAGGAAATGTGGAGTGAATATTATACTTATGTCTAAGGCACATTTCCCACTCTTGTGACTGGTATTCAGAATATAAGTCATATGGCCACATCTGGCTTCAAAGGACTCTGGGAAATGTGAATTTTAGCTGAACATCATTTATCTCAACTGCCCCTAGTATTAAAGGAAGAATGAAAGATGGATATCAGATAAGAATCTTCATTGACTTTCTGGTTAAGATTATGCTAAATAAATACTGATGACGATAGTAATGCAGTAGAATTTGTTTCAGCACCATGGATAGTTCTTAGCGCCTTCTACTGTATGTGAACTTAAGACCAGTCTAAAATCTATCGCATAAAACACGTATAACTATGTACCTAACAACTATGAATAGAAATGGATCATTAAGAACTGATATGGGAAATCCTTCTGCATGTGTTGCTTTTATTGGCTAATGAATAAAGAAGCCGCTTTCGGCCAATGGTTTAAAAGAATATAGCCAGGCTGGAAAAGATATAGAGAGAGAGTAGGTGGAGTCAGTGAGATGCCATGTAGCCACCAGAAGGGAAAGATGCGAGCTGCCTGGTGAAACCTTGCCGGTAGGACACGAGCATCTTGGTAAAATACAAAATAATGAGAATGGGTTATTCTAGATGTAAGAGCTAGCTAGCAATAGTAGCTTAATAGCTTAAGCTGTTGGCCAACAGTATTGCAAATAATAGAGCTTCTGTGTGGCTATTTTGGGAGTCTGGACGGCAGCGAAATGAACAAGTGGCCTCCCCCAACAAATTGGCATGCCAATGTGTCGACTAAATCCATGTAAAACCTGAGAAAGCTTGGAAAGGAATTCTAGACACACACACACAAAAAAAAAACAGAGTTAAGCATGGTTTTTTGGTAGCAGCATTTTCTCAGGTGGGATCTGTTTGCTGGAAGCATGATTCCTTTGAGAGAGGTCTTCCTGATTCAATGGATTGGGCAGAGCAAACAGGCAAGACCATGTTGGCCCTAGCCATGTCCACTTAACATTAACAAAAGAGGGGGCACATCTGGTCAGAAAATAATTACATATATACAATAAAGAAAGATTCAGATAAAAAAAGATCTCTAAATTGGTTCGCAGTGTTGAATAAATGTATATAGGCTTGGAAGAAAGAAGATAGAGAATGTAGAGAGTTTTAAAAAGAAGTAAACCATTTTTAAAAATATAAAACAAAGTCTTTAAATAGACAGAGTATAGTCATAGATTAAAGGGAATTAGGAAAAATAAGACACATGAAGATGGAAAATAAACAGAAAGTCTAAATTATGTATATTATTATGTTTTCTTTGTTTTGACTGTGAAAGAGGTTAGAACAGAGAGACATTTCATTGTCTAAACCAACATATATCTTTTAAATGTATCATGACTTCAGAATATGTCTAAGGATTTTTCGTTTTGTAAAAAAGGTCTTCTTTTATTCTCACAGAGAAAGAGAACCTGTGGAATCCTTCCAGACTAATGTGGTTTGATGGACCAAGATCCTCTGAAAGATTTCTGTGAACACCCCCAAAAATTACTTTGCCCAACAGAAAGCAGGAAGAAGTTTGGAGAGAACTATGCTGAAATTTTCTAAATCATTGTCTAAAATGTTTGTTTTTATTTAAATGGGGATATGATATAGATATGAATAATTTGCATTGGTATGGGGCTAGGTTTGTTGGTACAAATTTAAGGTCAATTTTGTTATACATACACAGATATACTTTTGATTAAGGTATTGTGTTTGTGCAACTCATTTAAAAATGTAATGTAAAATTTAAAAATATATCTATAATAGTCAAGCTTATCATGTTAGTTAGGTTTTATACATATAGCTACATTTTAGTTAGATAGAAAATCAGCATTTATTTAAAATATTATTGACAGAATACAAATGTCCCACACCAACTGACCAACTGCCAATATAGACAGAACTGTCTTTCAAATTTCCTGCTACATGGAAAAGTCTGCCCAATACTATGTGCCAATAGGCTGAAGGTGGGTGTTCGCAATGTTATAGAAGAACTTTGGGTGACTGTTCAGGCAGCAAGATGTCTCTGTTAATTCTAGAGTTTGGGAAGTTGTTTACAATGAACTTCCTGTTTACTTGGGTAATATTGCATCATTGTCTTTGATGGAGTTGAAGAATAGATAATTATAATTATAGTTTTCCTTAGTTATAATAAAAGATAAAGTAGATATAATTATTGTAACTGTAATTCCTGCTTGATACCTGTTTTGTTATATGTAATTTTACTATGTTAAAGTTAAAACCTTCCTGTTTATTTAACCAGAAAAGGGGAAATGGTATGGGAAGTCTTTCTGAATGTGTTGCTTTTATTGGTTAATGAATAAAGAAGTTGCTTTCAGTCAATTGCTGAACAGAATATATCCAGGCTGGGAAAGATATAGAGAGAGTAGGCAGAGTCAGAGAGACACCACGTAGCCACCAGAGGGGAAAGATAAAAAGGTCCTAGTTAGAACCTTGCTGGTAAGCCACAGACCTCTTGGTAAAATAATCAGAATGGGTTAATTCTAGATGTGAGAGCTAGCTAGCAATATACTTAAGCTATTGGTCAAATAGTATTGCAAATAATATAGTTTCTGTGTGATTATTTTGTGAGTCTGTACAGCCAGGAAATGAACAAGCAGCCTTCCCCAACAAAGACTAAACCAATAATGTGCTGAAAAAAAATGAGGAACAGAAGGAGGAAGAACATGAAAAACGAAATCAGTACTGCGAGGGATGCTATCACCCACTGATACAAGGGAACGGATCTAATGAGAGTTTACCAAGGCCAGTTGGACTGGGTCTGAATGAGGACGTGATCTAAGCAGATTCTCGGAATTTGGCCGGATTCTCTGAATGTGGCTGGCCCGAAGTCTTTCTGAAAAGCCATTGACTATGATACTGGGACCTGTTTCCTCTGCATATACTGGATTTTGGGGATCCAGTCTGTTTGGACACTCACCTTCCTGGACCTGGAGGGAGGGGGAAGGAACTGGAACTTCCCACAGGACAGGAAACCCTGACTGCCCTAAGGGACGAAGAGGGAGGAGGAGAGGGAGTGGGGGGAGTGGGAGGGTGTTGGGAAGAGGGGCGGAAATGGAAACTTTTATAATTTAATAAAATTTACAAAAAACAAAAACAAAAAAAAAATTAAAGGCTTGGAAGTTAGAGCTACACTCTAAATCTAGTTCTGGCCACATGGTCTCCTCAACATTACACAAATGCTCTAAGAACTACTCACCCAATTTAAAGGTATAATTACAACATATTCATATTCTGGGGTGAAATAAGCTTTTATATTTAAAGCATTTATCACAGTGTTTACTACATAGTAGTAAATTACCAATAGAATGAGTGTTATAACTATACTTTTATTATTGTTATCTGTTCAATGTTTGATTTTTGCCTCTTGGGCTAGGTCTCACTACGTAGGTCAGGCTGGCCTTGATTTTTCTTTCATGGATGCCATTTCTTGTTGTCACTGTTATTAGAGTGTTGTCTTTAATGTGTGAGACTGAGATTTGGAAAAAGATGACTCTTGGCAAATATTGGTTAGGTACATGATTATAGAAAAATGTTCTGAACACATTCAATGGGATGAGCTGAAGAGTATGAAAGTTATACACTAAATATTTACTTAAGGATCTCTTGTGTGTAGGTCCCCTAGGATACAAAGGCAAGTAAAAATTATCATGAAATCTGCCTGGGAAGGAGAAAAGCAACATCAAAAATCACATAAATGCCTGGGAAACTCCAGGTATAGTGCTACAGTACTGGGTGATGTGGGCTGTCCTTCTGTATATGTGTTGTTTTTATTGGTTGATGAATAAAGCTTTTGACCAATGTACAAGCAAAATATAACTATGCGGTTCAAACAAAGATGCAGGGAAAGAGAAGGCAGATTCAGGGAGACACCATATAGCTGCCCAAGAAGAGAGATGCCAACGGCAGCCTAAAGAGATATATGCCAGAACAGAGGTAACGTGATGTGGTCATGTGGTGCTGTGGCCATGTGGTGACACACAGATCAGTAGAAATGGGGTAATTTATATAAGGGAGAGCTAGTCAATAAGAAGCCTAAGCCACTGGCCAAACAATTGTAACTGATATTTAGCCTCCATGTGATTATTTCATAAGCAGCTATGTGGACCCAGAGGGTGAAGAGAAACTGGTTCAGTGGGACTACAGGATGGAGAAGGGCCTTTCCATTGACAGATGGGTAAAGGGCTCTTCTGTGTGCCTGTCATATAGCAGGGGAACTTGATCTTCTAAACAGCAAAACAAGAGGAAAAAGAAACAGTTCAGCACAACCTTATGACTGTACACACCATTTATTTCAACACAGGTTTTCCTATAAGAAAAGCCACTTAAATATTTCCTGGAATTCTATCCCTTGGTCATCTTCTGTCCTCAGCTGGTCTACTCAGCTACTAAATGAGAAAGACCTAAAAAAAGAAAGACCTAAAAAAGAAATATTAATGTTAAGATTCTCCAACCATATTAAGTCCTTGTTTTACCACCTTTGTGAGAACTTTCACCCAAATCCAGGTGCTTTCTTTGTAATTTTGCAAGAATTGCTTTTCATCTGCCTGTTAAATCACCAAAGAAGGCTGCACCAGCAATTTCATTTGTGGTTACTTCTTTTCCTCTATGCCCTTCCATATCTGAGTTAACACACACACACACACACACACACACACACACACACAAATACACACACACATAACACTCTTTGCTCTTCATTCCCCCCGGCAAGACTTGTAAGGTGTGTAACAAGTTTTCAAAGAACTGAATATCATCCTGACTTGAGTTAAGCTGAAGCCAGCTGGCACCATTTATCTCTTCAAATTACAAGAGAATGTGAGAAACAACAGGGTGTCTATAGAGGCTGGGCAGAGCCCTAAAGGTCAGCTGCATGTGAAGGAGTCCAACCTGGCAGTGAGGCTGAGAATCAGGAGCAATTCCGGGAGTTTGTGCTAGACAGAACTTAGCTCATTGTGACTTCATGTTCAGATTTCGAGATTTGTATTCCTCTCCTTTCATCGTTGGCTAAATCCTCATTAAACATCAGCCATTTCCACAAGAATGATAATCGCGAGGGAAAATTTGTCTTATTTTTGTGTTAAAAATCAAGACCCAGCACTTGAAGGGTCCCTGAAATATCAGTAGATTTTGAGTGTTAAGTACTCCAAATCTTTGTTATTTTGTTGCATTGCACAGCATCGCCTTTGGATGTAGGATGCGTTTTACAGTGCATCACCATAAGGAGAAGTAAAGCCTCTTTTCTAAGTACCTTCTTTCCTGTATGAGTTTAATATCTTAGTCAAAACTCATAAAGGACTTTTATGCCAGAGAACATGTTATAACGTAATCTATTTGAAGCTACACGTGGTAAGATTAGCCAAGATAAATGTATGCATGGTATTTTTAGAAAGTAGAAATAACTAGAAATCTCTTAGCACTTCTTTTTGTGTGTGCCTTAGTGAAAGAAGAAATTACATAAGAAAACTCATAAATGCTAAATCTGGATTATTAGAAAGAAGGCATAAAGGTTCATCCTAGAATAGATTTTTCATACATATTCTCATTACTGCATTTAAGAAAATATAAAAACATGAGGATGGGATAATTCATTTTTAAACACATAAGTGTAGAACTCTAGGCAGCTGACTAAAGTGTATATTATTTTGAGAGATGTTTGTACACTTAGACAAATAAAAGACAGCTTTAGCACTTATGATTTGTATGTGGCATCAAAACAGGCACTATCTATTTCAGGGACTATGGAAGTAATCAGAATAATTTCAAAAACCAAGACAGAAATAATAAACCATGCACTATGATGAAGTCTTCCAAGTGACTGAGAAATGAAAATGTATAGGTGTCTTTACTTTTTTCATGTGTAACAAATTTTGTACTCACCTACAAATCAACCTAACTTTGATACCTATGCTGATGCCATGATTAACCATGAGAAACACAAAATTTTGGGTGAAAAGACACAACATTGCTTTGCAGAAAGATTTTTGATAGTGTTGTTCAAGTATGAAAATAATGAAACCAATACGATGGAGGTATGTATGGGCTTCTGGGGGCTCTCCTTCTTCCTACCCTCTTTGCCTTGACAGTACATCAGGGCCCACCCTAGCATGCTGCTGGCTCAGCGGTTTCAAAATGTCCATCTTAAAAGTTTTTAATACTATTAAAATTTTAGAAGACCTCAAAGAATTTTCTGTACATGTAATATTTAACATTTACTGTACTGGGAATAAAAACTGAAGAACTCGTAAAGTTCAATAAGTACAAGCACACACCCTGGTAGACAATGCCTGGCAGTATCATTACACATTAAACAGCCTTAGGAAGACTCCACTCCATGCTCTTGATCATGAAGGAAGAAGGTGAACAGACTAGTATGACAATTAAAGCAGTTTCAACCCCAGATCCTTGGGCCTTGGGCTACCAATGGTCCTCCAGACACACTCTGGGAGCCTCTGCACTGCGAGTTGGTAGCTGGAGGGTGATCAGACACTTAGTGAGAGGGACTTCTGAGAAAATGCCTGCTTGAGTGACCCTAAGGGTGAGCTTGGTCTGATTTAAAGTTGGATTTTTCTTAAAGATCCTTTGATAATATCTTCAAGTATATGATTTTCATTTAAACAATAAAGTGTCATTTGGAAAGTGAAGAATAGGGAAAAGAATTGATGAATATCTGTTAGTTATCACCATTAAATAGAAAACACTGGAGAGATGAGAAATATCTAGATGTGATACTATTCTCCCAACATGTTCATAATTCAGGAAAAGAGCAAATTTAGGCTTAACAGAGCTCAGAGCAAAATTCCCAGACAACTCAGGGAAGGGAGGGGTTAATTCTGCTTAACCATTTCAGGAAGATTCTACAGAAGTAGTGACATTTATGACCAAGTGTGTTCAAGAAGTGTGCATTACATGCAGGCGTGTGCAAGGCAGTGGAATTTCAGTAGAGTGTCACAGACAGATATATAAAATATAAGTTCTGGAACAGACAGGATTCCTTTGTGGGAGCCACAGGAATGGGGACAGATGAGGTGGGGGGGAGGGTAAATGGTGACAGGAGAATTGAATCTTATTTGTTATAATGAATTGTATTGCAGAAAGTCAGGTCAGTAGGTGTGTGAAGATAAAAGGAAGGAAGATGAAATTAGGGTCTAGGGAAATACTCCAGCATATCTTGAGCAGACTAACCAAGAATCAAGCCACACTGCAATGACATCAAAATCAGCCTGCCAGTCTACCTGGATTCAAATGATCATTTCTCCCTAGGTTGGGGAGGGGCAGGGAACTTGAGCAATTATGCAACTAACTAAAGTCCTAATCCTCTGAGTTAAAGAGCAGAGTCTAAATGACAAAAATATTAAACAGAACAGAGTAAAATAAATGGTTAAGAGCACTGACCCATTACAACTTTGCAATGTACTTAGTTAATACTGTAGATTTGTAGAATAGCAGGAAAGATGGCCACAGACCAGAATTCACAAGATTTTTTGTGTGTGGAAGTGAGTGGACGGCGGTGAGAGAAGGACAAGATTTTAAGTGCTTGCACTCAAGAGAATTCAGAGGAAGGGTAGATGATAAGCAACAAAGAAAGGAGAGAAAGGGCATCCCAGAACACAGAGAAACGAAGATTTATTTTCCACACAAATACTTTTTACAAAAACGGTGGGAAATGCTAACCACAGCCACCTTACATGATATGAAGGTGTGTACGTGACTGAGAATGGAGAGTGTCCAAGAAGCACTCTTGTTTTTAGAAGCAAGATGAACTAAGCTATTTATAGGAAATCTCACAAACTAAACCAAGAGTGGAAGAGGGTACCTAATCCTCTAGGAAAAACATTTAATTCCTCATTAAAATAAAACGCTGTCCTTGAGAGTTGGGGGGGTGGCATGTGGCCTTTACTAAAGAATAGGTGAAAATTAATAGAGCAGCTAAGATTTAAACATAAGCGAGGCATTCTTTCCTTTAGTATTAAAAAAATGAAGAAGATATGATTGTTGTATTACAAAGAAAAGTATTAAAATCTAGGTAGTCAAATGATTTTATCTAAATAAATTTCTCTTTTATTTATCTAGGTGTTCAGAGGGTTATAATTTTAAAAAATACAAATTCTCTAGATGGTGGGAAAACCTCTTTGGTTTATTGGCTGTTTAAACGAGGGAAGTAAAATCATGCATCAAGAACTATCTTTCTAAATACAAACAACCAGGTGAGTTTGCAGCCATGGTATCAGAGGTGCATGTGAGACACTCTCTGTTTTGTGTTCCCCATCTGCCAAGACATGGAAAAATTCTCAAGAACACCATAACTTGAAGAAAGAAAATTCCTAATCTCATAAAAATGTAGAAATAAGAAGAAAAGAATTAAACCAAGGACCTGTGTTATGGTAATATTTTTGGACCACTTATTTCTTAAAGACAAGAAAGTGTTAATGAGGAGTAAGTAAATGTCTCTTAAGAATTTAGAATAAGTCATAGGACCAGACAATTAACTCCATGATATGTTTCTTCACATTCAGATATTGAACATATTTTATTAAATATGAATTAAAGAAATATGAAGGGCCTGTGTTGACAGTTCGATTAACTAACTTTGCTCTTCCCAATATTTGAATATATTCTTTAGCTTCAGAAATAATTGTGCGTGTTCTCTGAAAGATAAGGGCCTATCAAATTCAAGGCTGCGCTTTGGACTTACAGTTAATCATAGGTATATCTAAGAAAGCTATATCTTCCTTTCCTTACTGAAACACCATTGATTACCTCTTCAAGTGGAAATCTGAGTTCATAATTTCCTTGGTAAGTGAAAAGGATGCTACCCAAAGGCGCTAGTATCCTGGCTCAGTCTGAGAAGCCTTCATCTCTTGGGATTCTGATTTTTTTCTCATGTCTGCAGCATATGCACGGAAGCCCTCTTTGCTGGTACACCCTCCTTGGGGTTATAAAGTGGGTGAGATCTTTCTGGGATCTAAATATAAAGGAAGGCAATTTTAACATATTGTGTCATTAAGAAGTTTAGGAGCTTTTAGACACAGTCTGGAGGTAGTAGGAAATTAGATGCAGTGTTGCATTAGACATGTTTTTAGTATTTTCTTCTTTTTGTAAAAGCTGTAATTTTCAGAGTTTAGAACCAATTTAATGTCCCTGGAGTTACAGCTTTTTGTATCCATTGTCCATTAGGTGAATTACTAAGCCAAGAATGGAATCCATTTATAATGTATAAAATACTGTGAAATGTCTTAAAAACAGTCTTTGCAGGGGGAAAAAAAGCTTTGGGAGTCCATTAAATCCGAAGACAGTGAGTTCTGAGGTTCTTATAATCATATAATGGTTTTTTGTGCTTTGATAATATGATACATTAGATATTGGAAGATTTATTTAAAAGTTTGAATTCAATGAGAAATTACATAGAATGAATGGAAATGCATTATTTTTGACATTTCAGACAGATTTTTAAAACTGAGTGTATTTCCTAAAAAGTGCTTTAATAATATTTATTATATTTTAATAAAAATTAATAGGCACTAAAATGCTATCAAATGTCTCACATATGATGATGTCATTATCCCTGACATTTAATGAGCTTAGACCAATTTTAAATTCTTATTTTGAAAAAATTCTAATGTGTTCTGAAAATAAAAATGACTGGATGTATGGCAAATTTAATGTGAGTTGTACATGGCATACATGTACATGCATGTATGTGTATGTATATAGCCTTGACATACATAAACTCTTGCACAATTATCACATCCTAATTAATCATATATTGAAGATCTGTGAATATGCCAGTTCAGTACATTGGCTCTACATGTCTTAGAGTTCCTAATATATAATTAACATTTGGTTAAGTTTTAATATTATAGTGGAGATTTTCAGAATAACTTGATGATCCAAAACATGAATAAATCAAATTTTCAAAAATATTCCAAGGGTGTGCTTTATGTTAGATGTGGTTACTGCCAGGGTCAAGGCATACCTTACATTCATGAAGGTGGTACTTTATGAAATGTTGAGCCTTATGGAATTGTC
This sequence comes from Myodes glareolus, assembly GCF_982192425.1. Taxonomy (NCBI): domain Eukaryota; kingdom Metazoa; phylum Chordata; class Mammalia; order Rodentia; family Cricetidae; genus Myodes; species Myodes glareolus. The sequence goes on from NC_142032.1 coordinate 46,980,812, forward strand.
ATTTATATGATCAAACCCAGGTGACAGGCAGCTATTTGATAATGTTTAGTCACAAAGTAATTTTCAGTGTTCTGGAAAATGAACTGATACTACTGCATTATGGTTGAAGGGTTATCTCTATCAAAGAACCAAATAATGCTTTCTATAGCCATACAAGAAGAGAAATGTGGCATGTTTAATGATGGTCCCAGTAAAAATTATAACTAGAAGCGAATTTTCTGACTCATTAGTATGATTTCCTAACAAAATATTTTTACCTATGCCCTGATAATTCCTGTGGATGATGTGTATTAAGTTTTTCATGTTATTGTGGCATCAGTATATTTAGTAACTGATAACTAATAAGTTTATTTGAAAAGTTATTAAAACTATGAGTAATCAGAAGGACCATAGCATGGCAAGGGCTCTGAGGAAGGTTTAAATCCCAGCACTAGGAAAAGAAATTATGATGGGGGTCAGTTGGATTTTTTCTTCTTTTTTTTCCCCAGCCTGAAATTACTGAAGACCTATCCACTCATGGCTGAAGTAAATGCAAGTTGGTTTTCTGTTCACATAACAAAGTCTGGAAGTAGAAAGTCAGGGACTGGTGTAATGCATCTGAGAGGTGACCAGGCCTCAGTTTCTGCCTCAGTTTCTCATCAGCATGTTTAACCTTACAGCCATCTAATATTGCAGTACTTCACAAGAAGAAAACTTCCAGCCCTGGACCAACCCTGAACCAGCATCTCTGAGCCCTTTCATTAAAACAATAAATGTTTATCCACGTGTCACAGCTTGTGCTGCCTACGGTCGGGGAGAGGACATCTGACTATGCATGAGCACTACTGGAGGAACACATCTCTCTCTTTTTTATACTTTTAGAAGTTGAGGGAAGAGAGACCTAGGAAGCAGAACTAGGACAATGCTAAATGATACTCATAAAATAAATGATAAAGAATTAATTGAGTAGTGTATAGTCCATTTTAGTTTTCTTTTCCAAAATTATCCAAATTTAAGGTTTTGTGGGGAAAAGGTAAATGAATAATCAAATCACTAAACAAATGGAACTCCAAAATGTCAAGCACATTAGTTAATGCAGAGCCTGGCAACTGCTTGCTCTAGTTGAAATCAAAATACATTCGTGACCATAGGAGTTCCTTGTGTGTAAAATAGTGGATACTAGATGTTGAGAAGTTGAAACATGAATTATACTTATGACAAATAGACTCTCATTGAAATAATCACCATATTTGCAACCAGTAGTGACACCACTTGTATGTTGGACTGAGATTAGTATGGGGTGCACATTGCATGTAGATTTCCATTACTGCTCAATCAGTTACTCTGTTTGGCTTCAGAGCATTTAAAGGTATCTCTCACTTACTATTAATCTGAGGCTCATATCATCCCAGTAAGGTTGCTTGCTTACTATGTCTGCTTAAGAATGTAAAAGTATTGGATAGTTTAAGTGTTTTTGCCAATGGTTGTGTTTCTTCCTTTGAAATGAGAATATAGACTTCTGTGGTTCCTAAAAGGTGCAGAGGAGTCTTCACGTAGAAGTCAGGAAACAAAAGGGACTCACCACCAGAAGTTCCTAGTGGTCCGGAGTACATGACGGTACTAAATGGACAAAGCATGGTTCTGTGAGGGAAGTCACCATTGACATAACCCCTCAGAATTTTTGTCATTGGACAAACAATTGGGCTGAGGACTGACATGGTGAATTTGCATGCTCTGTGTGGGAACTATTTGTGAATCTTCTCATTTCTTCCTCTACTACTTCTTTAGCCAACCATGGATATGTAAGTCCATATATCTAATAGTTATTCCCAAACAAGCATCTCCTGCTAAAACCATTTTATAGATATGGCCTCTCTACTATCTTTTTGCTATTAGACATGATTTATACACTGGAGGTAGGCTATTAGAGGTACACTTGGCTGGGCCAGCTCTTTTCTGCCATGTGTGCCCAGTAAAGTCAGTTTAGATGCTTGGAGATCATGTTGAATCTGAACACCAGTTTATGAATAGGCAATAAATGTCATAAAATGATCCATAAAATAATTTTTTTAAAAATGGAGTTTTAGGCTTATGCCTTGACTCTATAGGGTAGGAGTGATTGTTCTTCTGCTGTGATATAAGTGAAACTCACACAGGTCAATGACTTTTGGGGATTAAAGATTCCTCTGCTTGTGCTCAGTTGTAAATACTGACTCAGTTCAGAAATTCAAATGTTTATGTCCACACACATTTTGAAATTCTCCTCTTTTTTAGTTCAATCCCACTTTGCACTGAAACTCCAAGGGAGAGGACCCTAACGGTCACTTCCACCACAAAACAAATGCAATGCACCCAAAGACTTCCAATAACCTTTTTATCTCTGTTCCAAATTCTTTGAAATCAGTCATCTAAGCTGAGTTCAGCAGTGATGCTTCACTGGTCCCGTAGATCAACTACCCACACTGAGCAATGGTCTCACTTGACAGGCCTTTGACTGGGACCCTGAGATTCAAATCTCACATCATGTAACCGGCTTACTCCACAGGGTGGTGGTGGTGACAGGATTTATAGCAAGAGAGGACAAACTCCAGATATGTATGAAACATGTTTTATACTTTTTATAGACTTAGCCTAGATAAAAAGACTTGAATAAAAGAGCTGCAGTTTTTGATAAGCCTGTTCCTATACTCAAATTTCAAAGTTATGTACATAAACAGAGGGAAGATACAATGCAAATGTTCTAGTTTACCTTGAAGTCTTTAAACATTCATTCCTTAATTTGCCGTGCTCTCTCTGATTCGCTAAGCATTCACACTGACAGATTCTAAAGAGGAGAAAGGTGAGAAAGAGTCAGTATTGAAGTCACTGAGACAGTTTCTAATTGTGTGGACCTTCAAGAATTCAAGTTGACCCTTGTATCTGAGAAGGTCATGAACTTTTATCTCCTTACTGGAGTTCTTGCTTAGTTTGGATTTTGGTCAGCTGTTTCTATGACCTAGAACATTGCTTATGATTTTACCATCATCAAATCCAATGTTATACTTCTAGACTTTTAAGTAGGACTGATACCCTTTAATATCTGCTTTCTCTAATTGTTGCATAGCCCCATCTGGTCATGGGATACACCCTTCATTGCTATCCCAACAATTCTAGCAAAATCTTTCTGTGTCTACTATCAAAACAGCCTAGCAACCCTTCCCTTTCCCCATGTATTACCTGGAGGCATCAGATTTGAATATTTAAAAGACCAGCACCAAATACCTATTTCTCTCTAGAAACAGAGTTCCAAGGTTTGAGTGTTTTCTCTAGATTTGGTATCAGAATGTAGCACTTCACTCGGTGAAGGGAATGGGACTTACATCCTAGAAGAATGTGAAGACACTCTCCTTGCCAGTCTGTTCTCTTTAATTTCCCCCGATCTCTAATTATGTCTCCGATCTGACTGCAAGGTATAGAAGTCATGAAACAGATTCCATTTGTAAAATCTGCATATGGTGTGCCTATTGGCAAGAATCTTTATTCCCCTTGTAAATTTTCCATATTGAATGTGAGGGAGGGTATATTGATGTCTCAATGAAAATAACTAAAGCAGAAAAGGTTTTTATCCTGTTAGAAAGAAAAGAAGGAAGGAAGGATAGGGGACGGGGGAAGTTCATTCTTAAATATAGCTTGTTCATATTTATTTTGTGAATGTTGACTTCAGATCAAGGCACTTACACACATAAGTTTCATTGATGAAATCTTTATTTTATCTTCTGAGATATATCCTAGCCACTTTTTCTACACTACTGAAATCCACAAAATTAACAAAACAGACTAGAAAATTCCTTCCTTAGAACAGTTCATAGGTCTCAGGGTGCTGAAAGGAAATACTATTTATGGATACCCAGCCAGGAGAGCCAACCTAAGCAACAAAGCACAGAAACTCATGTGAAGTTAAATTGGCAATCAGCTCTAGCATTTCTTATGGCAGAGCTGCCTATTGGGTAAATAATATGCATTTTATAAAAACATTCATAAATGTAAATTCACACAAGAGACTGAAATGGCTCCTTAGGGTTAAATGAAATACATATTAACAACACTTATGAATAGTAAATAGCATGCACTTTTAAAATGTGCTCAATGTGTATTTACATAATAGCCGATAAGAGTTCTACTGTCAAGTAAATAATACCGTAGCTGCCTTTAAAAGTCTTTAATTACCTACAGTATTTGCAAAGTCCATTGTAATGGATTTCTGGTTTGTATGACGCTCTACTCCCTTCCCTTTTCTTTTCTTCCCTGGTTTCAAATACATATATACTTACGAAAATGATTTTAAATTGGCACTGAAAGAAACCACCTATCTCAGGTAAAATGGTCTTCAATGGTTTCACTTACATGAAAGGGAAACTTTTGAAGTGAGATGCTAATACCATGCTGGCATTGTGCCCATAAAGACCATCTTATAAATCAAAACAAGGTAAACAAAATAGAGCACCTTGGTAAACTGACTAATGGTTCAGCCTTTTCCGGCCTGTCTGTGGGACCTGGCACACCTCAGACTCTTTTCCTGCTCTGTCGCAGCAATGGAATTCCTGAAAACAGGGTTACACAGTTACCAACTTGTTTCTGCCTCCTTTGGGCCAAGAGGTGGGTACCAGCTAAAGGCTGGAAATCAACATTCCTTGTCATCTCTATGCTTCAGGCGTGTATCCGCCAGCAACCTTGGTACCAGTTTTCAGCTTACACCTCAGGTCTGGAGGCTATGCCTGGGATTCTACTAGCACCGCCTTCCTCCTAGGGGTAGTTATTTCCTGTAATAGTTAATCTGTGTTACTTCATCTCTCTGTTGGGCTTCAGTTTTCTAGCTCCTAATAACCTATTTCCCATAATAAATTGCCCCCACTAGAATCTCCCAGTATGGCGGGCTTTGTTTCTTTTTTTTTATTATTTTACTTATATATTTATTTATTAAAAATTTCTACCTCCTCCCCACTTCCCCCTCCCTCTCTAGTCCTAAGAGCAGTCAGGGTTCCCTGCCCCGTGGGAAGTCCAAGGTTCTCCCCGCTCCATCCAGGTCTATAAAGGTAAGCTTTGTTTCTTGAATGTTCTCTAAGGTCCTTGGGTGAGATAGGGGTATGTGAAAATGTTCTTTCCTGAAGAAGTTACCCATGGGCTAAGCCAGCTCAGTCAGAGAGATTTTTTCCTCATTCCCATTTTCTGCAAAGTGTCTCCTGTGACTTTACATTAAGGCTCCTAGCACCCCACTGCAATTTATAACTTCTTTAAAAGGAAGGAAACAAGCAGAGATTACATTTAGATAGGATAGAGGTAGGTTAAGTGTGGCTCCAGAAATCGTCCTGATGCTGCATGGCTTGCCTTTGGCAGCTACCTCATGTCTTGCCACTCAGAGCTGCTAACTCTAAAATGTGCTTCTTACCTGTTCTTATTTCAGCACCCCTAAGCCATGCAATTGTGATTGAAATGACACCAGAATATGATATGAAATGGAAATCAATGGAAGAGTGGTAGAGGAATCTTGATAGCAGAAAGTATGTGTCTTGATGAGACACAGCCTTTGTTTTTAAACTAATGACTCCACATAAGCCGCACCAAGCAGAACTCTGATTCCTTCTATATCCGTCCTTTTCCTGTGACACTTTTCCAACTGTGATCTGTCCTGTTCTTGTCCTTAGGATTCATAGTCTCTTGGATCTTCCCCTTAACCCTTGGTTCTGTCAAATCTACTAACCCTTTTTCACTAGGAGAAATTTCAACCCCACACACTTTGTCAGTTTGTGATCTTACCATCCTGTCAAAAGAATGATATTTGAAAATTCATTACTAGAAATTCTGTTTTAAAAATGTTTGTCATTGCATTTTCAATCTTATTTTATTAATAATACAAGCTTGTATTCAATTTATATTTTATATAATTGATAGGGGAATTCAGCCAATCACATTTGGGGGCCAAAATGTAGCCACAGGGTGATTGGTAATGAAAAGTCCCCAGACTATCTTGATACAAAATATACAGCTTTAATAAACAGAAGTAAGACTTACAACAGCTTACACCAGAATCCAAACAATCCGTCCGGACTTAGGAGCCAGGCTAAAAAGAGAGGTAGCAGAGCTCGCTTACTAGGTTTATAGGCAGGCTTTAACCTGAGGGCGGCATGCCCCCCAAACAGAATGTGATTGGCTGAACTCCCCTATCATATAATGTTTACTTCAAGCATCATTGTTGCTAGGTGGGGAGATGAAGGAAGAACATAGAGTGCTTGCTGGACAAAGTACTACCCTAGATGTTTAATTCATGTTAAATTCATGTTCCCACTACCCCAAAGCTTCACTTATGTGTTTTGCCTTAAAATGCATTTAACTATTTGCAAAGGATGTTCCAACCCACCACAAGGACACTTGCTCAACTATGTTCATCACTGTCCTATTCATAATAGCCAGAAATTGGAAACAACTTACATGTCCCTCAACAGAATGGATAAAGAAAATATGATACATTTACACAATGGAGTATTACTTAGCACTTAAAAAAATGGCATCATGAAATTTGCAGTCAAATGGATGGATCTGGAAAAAGAAATCATCCTGAATGAGGTAACCCAGACCCAGAAAGATGAATATGGTATATATTCATTTATAAGAAAGTAACACAAAAGGCTGTTGATAAGATGAAAGACTGTTCTCAGCAAAGTAGCAGTGGGGCCCCTTTGCCGAGAACAACACCCTCACAACTCAATGAATGTAGTCAAGCTGGTGCCTACATGGAGCTCTTAACCCTACATTCTCATCTTTGGTGTGGAAAGGTACTTTCTGGGCTACCAGAAAGAGAAACCCAGACACCAATCCAGCCACAAAATCTTTGACCTACAGTCTGTACTGCCTGTGAAATATGCTAGGGCAATAGTAGCACAGAATTTCAGGGAGTAGCCCACCAATGCCTGATTTGATCTAAAAGCCACTCTGTGAGAAGAACCCCACACTGGATGCTGCTTGGATAACAAAGAGCCAAAGACTAGATAGCCCAGATATTTGGGATAAAACCAAATACTCTTGATCAAAAAAATCAATAAAATGATTCCAAATGATACTCTGCTATACTCATAAATCAGTGCTTTATCCTTTCCTCATGAGATAGATTTCCTCTGGCAGTAGATGGAAACAGATACAGATATTATGGAGAGAGAGTCTAAATTGGAGCTCTCTATCAAATCCCTCCTCTGAGAGTTCAGGGACCCCTGAAGAAGAGGCAATAGAAGGATAGTAGGAGCCAGAGGATATGAAGGATACCAAGAGAACAAGGTCCTCTGAATCAACTAAGCAAGGTGCATATAAGCTCACAGAGACTGAAGCAGCAGGCACAGAGGTCTACATTACTTATAAATTGATTGGCCCATAGTTCAGGCTTCTTATTAACTCTTATAACTTATATTAACTCATTATTCTAGTATATGTTAGCCACATGGCTCAGTACCTTTTTCAGTGAGGTAGGTCACACCTTTCTTCTTCCTTGTCTGGGCAGGACTTCAGAGAGAGCATCCCTCTTCCCAGAATTCTCCTGTTCTCATTGATATGCCTCTACTTCCTGTCTGGTTGTCCCACCTATACTTCCTGCCTGGGCTACTGGCCAATCAGCATTTATTTAAAACATAATTGACAGAATATAATCAATTGTCCCACACCACTTCCCCTCTAAAAAAACCCCAAAAAACAAAATACAAAAACAAACAAACAAAAACAAACAAACAAACAAAAACTCCAAGAACATCCATAGTCCATTTTTTGGGAATGTGGGCATAGTATTCCAGGCTACTTCCTGCTGATTGGGGGCACTGATAATAATATAGGAACCTAAAGAAAATTTAGAATTATGATCAAGTCCTGACTGGAGTATCCTATGAGTCTTGATCATCTCAGGCAGCAGTCTTGAATCTGTTTTAGATGTTGAACTCAGACATCTGGGTCATTTATACCTACCGGAGATTTCTCAGCAGAGTCTTCCTTGATCAAACCTGATTTTTCTTAACTCAGAATGAATCCACAGCTTCTCATTTCCTGGGAAAACAAAAGCAAATCCTCTTCTCCAAAGTAACATATCTTTTGCCTTCAATTTTGAAGTCAAGGTATTTTCAAAATACCTGTCTTTGATTAATTTAGCAGTATTTATAAACAAATATCTTTTAGCAGCTGTTGCTCCTTCCTTAGCATTCAAACAATTCAAAGAGAGCATAATAGCATACAGTATCCAGATTCTCTGTATATTTTCTATCTTTATGTGCCTTTACTTTAACCTCTATTTCTTTTATTTTTACTTTTACTTTTTAAGACAGGTTCTCTGTATATCTTTGGCTGTCCCGGAACTTCCTCTGTAGATCAGGCTGTCTTTGAACTCACAGGGATTCCCCTGCCTCTGCCTCCTAAGTGCTGGGATTAAAGGTGTGTGCCACCAAACCTTGAAGTCACAGAGGTCTCTTTGCCACTGCCTCCCAAGCATTTGGATTAAAGGCATATGCCACCATGCCTTGAATTCACAGAGGTCTACCTGCCTCTGACTCCCAAGTGTTGGGATTAAAGGTGTGTGCTACCACACCCAAATACCCTCCTTTTTTTCTCCCAAGCCTACATATGTTTTTAAACACAATAAACCATTTAGAGATTTTCTTTGTCTTTGAATCTCTCTTTACTGTATATCTCTCTTTTTTGACCACAGGAGTCTTTAATTTGGTAAGCAATATGGGTAGGATTAAAGCCATGGCTTTGACAGCTGGATCCAGCCCATTCCTTAGCTTTCTGTAATTCCAGGCTCTTGACAGAGGTACCACCGGAGCCATGTCTATTGCCACAACTCTATGGCATTTCAAGGTCCCTGCCACCAAGCAAGCTGCACCAGTGTGCTCACAAACCACACCTAAATGTTCCACAGCTGGACCGCCTGCCTGAAAGAGTCAGAGTTTGCCCTGGCAGGATGGCCCAAAAAGCTGGCATTTTAAAACAGCACAGCTCTTTCCCTGCTATGGCTGAAAACCAAAAAGCATGTGGTCAGCTTTTCATCAACACCATTTAAGTGTTTTGTGGCAGAACTTCTTAAAAGAACTGCAAGGTTTTGCAGCTGATGCTGAGTCAGGAAGCCTCTCTTAAATAAGAGTACTTGCCTCTAGCAAGCAGAGCACACCTGAGAAAATGCTGCTATCAATAAGCCATGCTTAACTCTATTCTTTTCTGTCTAGAATTACTTCCCAAGCTCTTTCAAGCTTTATATGGATGCAGTTGTCCATGTGGGTGCCATTTCTTGTCTATGACTATGGTAACTCATATAAAAGAATGTATTTAATTGACTTGCTTACTGTTTCAGATATTTAGTCTGTTTTCTTCATGACAGGGAGCTTAAGGGCAGGTATTGTGCTTGAGTAGCAGCTGAGAGAGCCACATCTTGATCCACAGGCAGAAAAAGAATGGGTAGGCTTTTGAAACCTTCATCCTTAGTGACACACTTCCTCCAACAAGGTTGCACCTCCTAATTCTTCTAATCCTATTGAAGAGTTCCATTCTCTAGTGACTAAACATTCAATTCTATGAGCCTATGGGGGTCATTCTTATGCAATCCTCCAGTGTCTACCTTTCCATTTTTTATATATTAGTGAATTACCATACCTTTTTGGATTGTCTAATGTTTAGCAAAATTTTAATTAATCAAAAATCCCATTTTGTCATAATAACTATCAAATTAATTATATAGAATTATACACATTAATATGATTCTTCAAAATAGCCTTGTTTAGAAATAAGTGAAAGAAAGTGCAAAATTCCTCATGTTGTCTACAATAACTATGTATATCTTTTATAATTAAGAAAAATACAATGTCTATAAAATATCAACAAAAGTAACTAGTTTCAAAGAGCCCAAGAGCAAAATCAATTATACAGATTAGAAGGTATTTTCTAAGACAATAGAAATTTTTACCTCTCATCTTCAGTCCATAGCCCGACAGTTCAGAGATATCACTCAGAAAGAGAACAAGAAAAAGTATTGGAAAGTAGCATTCACTCGGAAGAGTTTTTTGAAAATATGTTGTATTTTCATCACCAACAGCTTTCTCTAAGGTCAGCAGAGCCAAAAAGGAGCTGATGGGTGATTTGATAAAACTCGTTATTGGACCCGTTGGGTTCCAAACACATTTCCTGGCCTCTGTGGGATCTCATTATTTCTCTCAGCGATCCTGGGAAGTAGGTGGCATTTCCCCATTTTATGCATGAAGAAATCAAGTATTAAAGAGGTTATGAATTGTGCTTTAGGTCATACAACTGCTAAATGCTAAAGCCAAAATTTGAATCTCAAGCTGAAGCCAAATGCCAGGCTCCTTTCTCAAGCTCCTTAAGGAGCTCTGACCAGAATACAAGCCTCGGATTCCCAGTACTATATTTTCCCTGCACTGTGCCGACTCCCTGCAGCGCTGAGATAATGCTCTTAGAAACATCGTTAATGGTTGTTTTGACACCTCGTTACACAGAATTTTCTCCCAACTAAACATTTCTTGGCAAGGAAGTGGTTCACTGGAGTGCTTTGTTAATTTACAGAGCAATACGAGGGAAGTCCTTTTCATGGGAGGCAGCCAGTGTGGGAGAATAAGAGGCAAGGGTGGGGCTCTGTGCTGGGAATCCCCTCTTCTGATTCTCAATGGCACCACACACGGTGGGTGAATCCAGCAACTGAGTTTGACCGGCCCACCTATCAAAGTACTGATCTTCTTGACATTCCCCCACCATTTCCCAGCAAGAGCCTGTTGTGCTTGTCGCTTGTGCCCTGAGGTACGTTCACGTCATTCTCTTTCATCAGGGTCTCCTGCTTGCTCTTGGAGCATTCTTAGCATACCACTTGATAACATCTGGCAAATTCTCCTTACAGAACCTGCAACTCTTAGTATTAGAAAAGTCATCTTGGTATTTTTAGCAGGAAAGTATCAAAACCTCCTGCACTGATTACTTTGTCAACTCCTCACCTGGGAACAAGGACTCTGAGAAAATGTCTCTGTCAGACTGGCCCATAGGCAAGTCTTCCAAGCATTGTTTTGTTTTGTTTTGTTTTGTTTAATTAATGACAGCTTACTTTGCTTACCCTCTTCTGGGCAAATGGTCCAGAACTGTATTTAACACACACACACACACACACATACACACACACACACACACACACACACACACACACACAAACACCAAATTGAGAAAACCATGAAGAACAAGCCAGTAAACTGTTCCTCATGGTTTCTGCTTTAGTTCTTGCCTCAGGTTCCTGCCTTGAGTTCCTTCCTTGGCTTGCTTTGATAACGGAGTATTACCTGAAGGCTATAAGATAAAATAGAAACCTTCCACCCCAAGTGGTTTCTGGTCACATCATTTTATTCCAGCAATAGAAAGCAAGTCAGAATCACTTCCACTCTTGTCTTGATACTTTGATTTTATATTCACTTCAACTTTGTCTTTTCTCATAACCTTGGTCAGCCAAGTGTCTTCCCTACCTGTTGTCTACATCTCTTAAATTAAGGTAGAGATATTGGATCTTTTACTTTAAAAAAAAAAGTCAAAATTTTTCTATATATTGCATGTTGTCTTTACTTAGTATCCAGCACTGGCCTGGCCTGAGGCTGCTGATTGGATTATGCAAATTGGCCCTTCTCTTACAAGTTCTGGTGTTGGATATTGGAACTCAGATGGCAACTCTGAAAGAATTCCAGGTTCTTCTGTCCCAGAACAAAGAATTGGACATAGACAGACAGAGCACATGTGAAGCAAGAAAGAATGTACTTTCACGAGAAGAAGCAGACCAGACCAGGGAGACGCCCTGATCTACGAGTTGAGGCTTTTATGTTGCTTCAATATAGATTTTGGGCTCATTTGCATAGTGTGGGCTTTTGGGTGTATGCTCTGCCTGTTGCATGTCGTTCTGCATACAACTTCATGTGCCACGTGTATCATTGCCATCATAAGTTACCATTCAGGGGTGCTTGCTTTAGGATCATAATTAGTCCCAGCTTACTCTCAGGGGCTCTGGATGGCTTCTGCAGTAGCGTCCCTGTCAGGAGCTGGTTTCACTGCAGGGTAGAGTGTTGTTAGGCTCAGCCTGCCTCTTTGGCAACTTGATTTTTGTAAGGCATCCCACAAGTCATTGCAGACCCTGATCTGCTTTGATCTGTTCTCCTGAGAATGTTCTGCAGCAGATTTTCTTCTCAAAGTTCCTCTGCAGCTCAGCATCTCAGAGAGACTCTTCCCCTATCCTCGCTTGTCACTACTGGATTCCTCCATGGTGGAGCATCTGCAATATGACTCAAAGTAACCTACATCCTGGAGGCCTCTTTGGCCCATGGGAAACACATACTTCTTGTCAGAAGGTCAAAGTTGAGCCTGTCTTTTCATTCGCCCTTCATTTTAACTATAGTAACTCCCCTCTTTCTTTTACACAGTAACCAAGAAACGCATAGCAAATGCAGTGTTTATATGTACAGCAGTGGGATTCAAGACCTGCTCTTACCTTCTTGATATTGTCATCTCTATAAGCAACTCTCTCTCCCATCACCTCCTGGGAGTCCTCCTACTTCATGTCCCCAAGTCCTCAGGATTTTATTTAGAGTATTAGTTGTTCTCAGAATGAACCATTCTCTTTGCTTACAGAATCTGTCTTATTGTTAAGACAATGAAAAGGTCCACTTCACACCTTTACATTAGGATTATGGTTTGGCTCTCTCTCTCTCTCTCTCTCTCTCTCTCTCTCTCTCTCTCTCTCTTTTTAATGGAGAACAGTATAATAAAATACCAGACTGTCATACTATTCTCAGAGTTATTAGGGTCTAAGCACTAGTCTTGGTGGCCCTGAAAAGTCACACTTGGCCATTCATCTTCAATGTGCCAATTAAATGAAAGAGTAACAGTAAAAAGCAGAAATGGAGATTTATTCGCTATAGCTACATTGAGAAGAAGAGCAAAGGCATTCAGTGACCTCAAAGCTCATCCTTGGGATCCTGATGCTCGGGTTAAGTCCAAGTAGAAGACAAGAAGTGTCCATAATTAAGCTGTTCTGGTCAAGGTGCTCCATTCTATCATCATTGTCCTGGATCTAGGTTCTCCTGCAAGGCACTTTAATAAGTACTAAGAAGTAACAATCTCTGCCTTGGAAATGAGCTTCCTTCTGATTGGCCCAGGCTTTCATCTTGTCTTTTTCATGTCAGGACATTCCTGGGAAATTCTAATTTCTTGAGAACCATTGTCTGAGTGGTCTGATAGCCTAAAAGGCTCAAGCCACCTCTTTGGCTTTGCTCCTCGTAAGCTGGCCCTGTTCAAGTTTCTGCTGTTAGTTAATCTTGGGTAATTATCCGAAATGAAAATTTATACATCAGGCATAGCCACATGCATTCAAAATATAAGAACCTTATCCTTGTTTTCAAATCTTGGATAGAGTTATTTTAGGAAAACTGAAAACTACTCAATACAAATGTGCCATGGCCACCATGGCCAGAAAAGCTTTTTCTCTGTGCTAGGAGACTTGCCTATCAGGCATGAGGTCCTGAATCCCATTTTCAGCACTTAAAAATATTTAGGACAACTTTACCTCATTTATGTAATAACAGAGAGGAGGTGTTTGATGCTGACACCATGAAAAACTGATTTCTAATATCTGATCTGTGAGCACTGTTACTACTTAGAGTAATAGTGGCAATGACATTTACAACTAATATTATAACATAAGCTATTATATGCTAACTGTGTGTTATTGTTACCTAAGGAATCTACATGGGTTACCTGACATTGTCATCACTGTCATCTTAGAGATGTTTATTATAATACACAAGCACAGAAAATAAGGCTTAGTGTGAGTAGCTATTTGCCTAACCAACAGATCTCTTTCCAAGATCCTTGTATTTTTTCCCTTTTATTAAAACAGATTTTTGTTTCCATATAGTGTATCTTGATTATGGTTTCCCCTCCCTCTATTCCTCCCAATTCCTTCCACCTCCCCGTACATCCAGATACACCCCGTTTCTGTCTCTCACTAGAAAACAAACAAACCACTGCATTCTTAACTCTTAGATAATGCTGCCTCCTGGGCTCATTGTTTACAAGGTTTTCATGTGATAGAATACATGCTTTTCATAGTATTAATTTTAAAATAAATAGTGCTTAAAAAGCAGAGGTCTAATAGAAGCCTCATTCTTTCAGATTGAAGAGACAGGATTAGAAGAATCCTGTCTAATACTATCATCAAACTAATACACATAATGGTGTCAAATAATTTCAGTCATTCTTGTTTTCTTACATCACTGAAAATAATTTCTTAGAGCCTTTAAAAACAGAATTTAGATACTAAATCTGGCTTCCTGAAAATTTTTTCCCCTTGATATTTGATGAAGGTGCTTTATGCAGTACCGAGGTAGTTGAATGGTATAAAAGGGTGCATTCTGCAGAAAAAGGATTTTGTCAGAGCTCCAAGTGGTGGATACTCAAGAGATATCTCTGCCAGAATGCAAAGCAATGGTTTTAAAAAGCTCAGTTTCAAAGGACAAAGATTAAAAAAAAAATCAGGGTACAAATTCTGTTTCCTGGAAGAAACAAGAAACTCTTTTGTAGAGTTGCAGAATGTTAAAGCAAAAACAAGCAAACAAACAAGCAAAACACACACACACACACACACACACACACAAAATCCCTTGGGATTGCACAACTACAACTTCTGTATTATATGTGAGGAAACTGAGTCAGAAAGAAGCTCCCTGATCTTTCCAAAGACAGGAGCTCTTAGCCCGCAGTGGGGATGGAGTTTTCTCTCATGGTGACAGCTCATAGAAGATGATCACTGCTGTGACCTATTTGTCCACAGTGCAGCATGTTCATCCTTTCTAGGGCTATCTAGGGACAATGACAAAAGCATACATCTTTCATTATCTTTACTTTCACTCATGTGTATGGCGTGTTTGCTTCCAAATACTGGCCTAGCAAGAGTTCCTGGTGTTTTCCTCATTTAAAAAATAAAAATTAGCCCTTGCTAGTAAGGGAAGGCCTATTTTCTTGAGATGATGAAACAAAGTTTGAAATGAAATTATGAGCCAAGATTTATGCTCTGCATTGTGGACCACAGTGGACTTGTCAATCAAGAGTGAAATCCAGGCAGCCCTGGCTGGCGCACCAGCTCCATGTTACTGTCAGCACTCTCTGTCCTCACCTGTCTGTCCTAGAGTGGCTCTCACTGTCAGTATTCTAGTGGTTTGAAGTCACTTAGGTGCAGTGTCATGTCTGCTACATTCTAGGCAAGCAGAAGAAAGCAGCAGAGAGCAAATAACGAGACATTATTTGAGAAAAGTCATACCTTGAATTCCTCCCCCACTCTTCTGGTTTTGGGTCCTCATTGGTAAGACTGTCTCCTAAGTAGTCTTATCAAAGGCAAACTGGGGTTTGAGCATAATATCCCATCTCTCCTCTGGTACCAGGATTCAACTGTTACAACCAAGAAAGCAAAGAACGTTTAATAGGAATAATTAGTAGTATTTATCATAAAAAATGAGTCTTCTATTACATAAGGGTATGTGATATGAACTAATAGCTATCAGTCACATATGGCTATTAAAAGTGGCCAAGATGAACTGAAGTCTTCTATAAATTCAAAATGTTTCTCCAATGCTGAAGAATTAATATGAAAAAGGATATAAGCTATCTGATTATTAACTTTATATCAATTATGAATTGAGATACTATTTTTATATATTAGGTTAAATATATTACTGAAACTTCGACAAGTCGATATCTAGCTACACCAGTCGAAGATGCTCAGGAGGGTTGAAATGGGTGAGGGACAGAGAGGGAGGGCAACAAAAGAGATATCTCGATGGAGGGGCACTTTATGGGGTTAGAAAGAAACCTGATGCCAGCAAAACTCCCAGGAATCCACAAGGATGAACCCAACTAAGACTCCTAGCAATAGTGGAGAGGGTTACTGAACTGGCCTTTTCCTGTAATCATATTAGTGACTACCCTAACTATCATCATAGAACCTTCTTCATTCAGTAACTGATTAAAGCATATGCAAGGATCCACAGCCAAACACTGGGCCAAACTCCAGGAATCCAGTTGAAGAGAAGAAGGAGGAATTATATTAGCAATGGGGGTGGGATGTCAAGATTATTATAGGGAAACCCTACTGATGTGAGCTTGTGGGAGCTCGCTGTCCGACAGATAGGGAGTCTGGATGGGACTTACCTAGGTCCTCTTTATGTGGGTGACAGTTGTGTAGTTTGGTCTATTTGTGTGGCCTCTAGTAGTGGGAACAGAATCTGTCCTTGGCACATTACTTGGCTTTTTGTAACCTATTCTCTATGGTGGGATGCCTTGCTCAGCCTTGATGCAGGGGGTGGAGCTTTGTCTTGCCTCAACTTGTTATGCCATGCTCAGTTGACTCCCTGAGAGGCCTGACTTTTTCTGAGAAGTAGATGGAGAGGAGTGGATAGGAGGTCAGGGGAATGGACTAGAAAAAAAAATGGAATAAAGGAAATAATTGCATCAAAGAAAGTAATGCCATCTGTTTTTAGTTGGTTTATTACAGCTTAGAATAATGAAGTTACATATGTACCACAGTCATGGCTTACATTGCATTTCAAAATTTGGAATAAAACTACTTTGATTTAGTACACTTTATATTTATTTGAAAATTACCTTGAACTACTGAATAATTAATCAATCATAATTCAACTATTGAGAATTTCTAAGGAAATTGGTTCCTTATATGCTGGTTGGAATTTTTTTTCCTAAGAGAGTTGATTGAAGCAACCAGAGAGAAGCAGTTTTAAAAAGAAAGAAACTGTCACACAGCAGTGGGGGAGTGTGACCACACAGCAGACACTGAAAGGACTTCAGCTGGTCACAGTGAGCTCACATGCAGACAGAAGGAAGGGCTAAACAGGAATGACCATTTCTAAGAAAATAAGGCAATACAGTAAAAAGGAAACAATACATGGTTTCCAAAAACTCAAGTTCCAAAAGTAAGTTAAGGGCAGGGAGAGGAGAAAAAAAAAACATTTTTCAGACAGGCAAAAATGGTAAAAAGCTTCCAGATATTAGAGCATCTACAGATCTCTGACTTATTGATGCTTACCAGACACTACTTCCAATTGCTCAGATCTGCGTCTTTATATGTGGGCAACAATCTGTGCCTTCTCCAAGTTATTCACACTATGTAAAACAGTGGCTTGTGTGATATTCCTTCCCCTGTGTGACTCCACTGAAAGCAGAGTTTATCTCTGTTTTGAATGCAGATGTAGAGGCTGGACTACTCTCCATCTCACCATGTAGGCTGACACCACCATTATTCCAACACCATCCATGAAGTAGAGGCTGGTAACTCACTCATTCTTAAAAGTAAAAGTTCCTAGTGTTAGGATTCTCTAAAGAAACCTAATTGGTAGGATGAATATATGTATTTAAGTATAAATATGTATCTATAGAGGATTTATTAGATTGGTCTATAAGATGTGGTATAAGTCTCATGAAGGCTGTCTCATACCTAAGAACCTGAGAACCTACCAGTGATTCAATTCCGTACTCCTAATATGGCACCGAAGGACTGAAGGGTTCTGGGATGCTGCCTTGGAAACCCAAACAATTTCGGCCTAATGTGGGTGGAGAAATGATTTAGTAACTGAAGTGATGAACTAGTCTATGAAAGCAAGGGAAAACAGGAAAAAGCCAAATTTTCTTTCTACCCATATTTAGGGTGTGTGTTCTGACTTCAAAAACTATGATCAAAAAAAAAATCTTCAAAGGATTACCCAGTTCTTTTTATTTTTGTTGATTCCAGATGTTGTCAAGTTGACAACTGAGATCAGCCATCACACTACCTATAAACATGCAAAGATAGATTGAAACAAATGAGTACACAAGCATATTAAAACCATATCAATAAATCAGGACCCAAAACATCAAACTCACTAGATTGAATAAGGATGCAACACCCTCACTTAAAACTCAAAAAGGGAGAGCACCCTCATATGAACCTCAGAAGGTGTGACAATAACTCCTCCAACTTGTTATCTAACCACATGTTTTATCAAGTGACTTAGTTCTCAGGACTCGGCTCAACTCAGTCCTCACTACTGGGTACCTACCTGAACTGTCATCCTCCTATCTATGCCTGTATCTATCCTCTAGACCTGGTCCTGTGCCTCATCTGTGGAGCTCAGCTCAACCCTGATGCCTAGCTCATCATTGTGGTCCTACAACTCAGCCTCCAGCAGCTCTCCAGCTGTGTTTGT
Source organism: Myodes glareolus (assembly GCF_982192425.1). Lineage (NCBI taxonomy): Eukaryota > Metazoa > Chordata > Mammalia > Rodentia > Cricetidae > Myodes > Myodes glareolus. Next base: position 46,999,078 of record NC_142032.1, read on the forward strand.
TAATAGCTTATCTAACTCCAGTGACTCTCCCTGCATCTGTATCAGCTCTCTGCCTCTTTGTCTAGTAAGTAAGACATTGTTCATCTACTCAGACTCAGCTACAGATACTTTACCACTCAGTAATCTATACACACACACACACACACACACACACAGAGAGAGAGAGAGAGAGAGAGAGAGAGAGAGAGAGAGAGAGAGAGAGAGAGAGAGAATGTGGGGACATATTGTTAAGACTGAAAAAGGAAAAAAGCTGTGTTTTCAATAACCATATGTCAAGTAAATTTGGACTACTTGGCAAACTGCAGTCAAAAGTAAACTTGGTGTTGCTTTTAAATGCAGTATTACTCAATAAGATCTAAAACTAGACCTGCATAAATGTGTCCATCTATGTGTCTGGTATAGTGAATTCACAAGAGTTCCTGCAGGTTTTCTCCTACCTATTGGATATCACTGTTTACATATAGCAGTGATAGAAGTAGGAACACCAGTGTAGAATACGACTCCCAAAGAAGCTAAACTGATTACTAACAAAAGTTGGTGACTAAATATACTGCCTTTTGGTGGCTCTGAGAATATATTTCAAACCAGATTCTATGTCTCCCTTGGAGGGACTCTATTCTAGTAAATCTCAAGAGAACACTGTAGTAGCAAGCCCACATCGATTCCCTTCATCTCCCTTTTTGCATGAATACCTCCCACTAATTGCAGAGAGAAGCAAAGTGATTGCCGATGGCTGGGAAGTTTGATGGACAATGACTTTTAAGATACCAGGCTTCTTTGGAGGAAAAGGGATTTTACAAATAGATAATGATAATTATTGAAAAAAATCTGTGAACATGCTAAAAGATAGTGGACCATACATTTGAAATGGGTAAGGTTTATAATGTATAAACTTTCTCTAGTAGGCTAAATGGGAGTGGGAAGGCTGCCAGTAAGCTAGTAATCATTGCTACCAAAAGAATTATAGTCTTGAAAGTATTTGACAGACACATGAAGTGAAAATGAAGCAAATGTTATTAGCCCTGACAACAAGAAACCACTGAAATATAAATAATAAAGACAATATAAATAAGGGCTAGGATGTAACTGTTCATTTTATCATATTTTTATGGTTAGAACTAATTTTATCCAGACACATAATTACAAAAAAATCATATTGTCTTCATCCTTGTCGTTTTTCATGTTCTATTTTTTGTTCTGCTTTTTAATCCTATAGAGATGTTTGAGAAGTAATATCTGCAGTGATTGATATTTTTGAGAATTTATCTACTATTTTAATTGTGTTAATTTTCTTTTGCCATTTTCTAGAAGTATAAACTTATCAAGTTTGAAAATGGAGTTAGTTGTCTTTAAACCTAAGTTCTAGCTATGTTCGTGTCAAAGCAAGGCACAACTCTCAACTCAAAAGAAGTAGGAGGTACTTTATTATGAAGCCAAATATAAGTGGCCATGACCCAGGAAAGTGGATTACAATTACCTGGATACCATATTCACATTGCAATGCTTTCATGCAACTTTGTAGTAGCAGAACAAAGACTGCCATTATTCAAAATGTTTTTAAAATATATGTATGGGAGTATCGGGTAGACCAAACACAACACAACAAGAAAATCTGTTATATTCCTCACTTAGACTTCCACGTTTGGTGGAAGGCCAAAGGTCACAAGGGCATTAGGTCAGACACAGAGGTGAGTAATAAACAGCATCGAAGGGAAAAGACAGCCCAGATAATCCGGCTCCAAGTCTGCTACATTCTGTTATCATAGAAATCTAAATCAATCAACTAGTCATGTAAAATCTTATTTTTAAGATGTCCAAAAAATTAATTAAGCCATACATCTGCATTTGGGTCTGTGTATGTAAATATACATACCTACCGAAGCCAGAGACATCAGATGTCCCTGGAGCCGGAGTCACAGGAGCCTGTGGGCACCTGCTGTCGGAAGCTGGAACGCTAACTCAGTCTTTCAAGAACAGCAGCAAGTGCTCCTAAGTCCAGATCCCTAGTCTTAGAAAATAATTTACACAGATGTGTCCTTTTTTTCTGGGAACTTCAGTTCACACTCAATATGCGGAAAAAAATATAAAGAGCACAGTCTTGGTGGATTTTTTTTTTCATAGCGGTGAGTATGAGCCACAAAATAAGAATTCAGCGGGTTACTGTAAAGAGAAGCCCACTGGGGAATCTAACAACTTCCATTCTTGTTTAATTTTAGAGCAGAGATACCCAAAATCCACTTTTCCCTTAAGCTTTATTGGGAACATTACCCTTTTATCTCACCTTTTCCTCTCCCCACTCCCACCTGTCTCCCTCTCTTCCCCCTCCCTCCCCCTTTCCCTCTCCTTCTTCCCTGTTATGAGCACGATATGTCAGAATCATAGTGAACATGCTGACCATTCTTTTGTCTTTCCACTATGTCCAATTTACCGAATAATAACACATTCACAAGCTATCTTGTGTTTTCAACAGTTTTCACCAGTTTGCCAGTTACTTCCACCATTCTTCACAGTCCTGGCTGAGGCAAGAATAGTTTATTTACTCATATTAATTTCTGTTATTGACCCCCCCATGACACATATGCATCCCAGAGAGGTTTCAGGGTCCTGGGGAGCAAAGGAACGGATAGAAATGCAATAGAATATACCCATGTCACACCAAGTCAAGAATGGAGCTGTAGGTGCAGCTAAAGAAGCAGCTGTGACTACTGCTTTGTTAGATTCAGGGTCAGAGTTGAGCTGCAGGAGCTGGGTGAAGTGAAGCATGGTTTCTGATTCAGATGAATGAATGGGTTGATGGGTGAATGAATGGATGTCTGGTCCAGACGGTGAGCTAGGAGATGGGCAGACAGCAAGTCAAGTAGGCTGCATCAACAGCAGTAGTGAGCTGAACAGAGCTGGAGCCCTTTGGGTAGTCATGAGTTTGTTCCATGTCCAACCTCTGATACACATACACAATAATAGGATGTTAGGTCTATAGACCATCATAGTGTTAGGCGTCCTTCTCTTTATAGGACCCAGACGAGAGGATTGCATCATTTTCTCAGTCCTGCATGTCCAGTCAGTTCTCATTTTCCTGATACAATTTTTAGTACACCAATGTGGCCCTGCAGTCCAGATTCACCCTGATAACTGTACAGGATGGATCCTCTCCTACAACTGGGAATAAGTCACCTATCAGTCTGTGCTGTGTGGGTGGTGCTGTTCATATGACAACCCAAACACACAGTCACTTCCATCCTCAGAATGGAGAAATGCTCACAAAAGGGAGTCTTTCAGGACAGGACAGAGTCTGAAAACAATGGTTGCACATATGGAATAACTAAGGGCAAGGCAGAATTGAATCTCAGCCTCTCTCCTTCTCCGTGTGCATATGTGCCAGATGAGTTGGTTTTGTGGGCCTGTTTAAGAGGTAAACATGCTTCCAAGTCCTATGAGAACAGAAGCCTTTCTGAGCTCAGAGTACAAAATCATTTCATCCTTACCTAAGGCTGTGTTTTCCTCTGAGTTTTCCTTCTGAATTCCCCTTTCCACTTGACTCAAAATTAGGTCAATACACATGGAGTATGAAAAATACACCCAAGTCTACTTGATGGACCTTGTCCTGAGTGATTTTCTTACGGCCTGACGTGACCATTGGCCATCATGGAACAAAGATTGCTGAGTCACCTACAGAACATCTCGGCCTTCATCCGTGACAAGGAAGTAAGAACAAGGCAGTGGAAGCTGAGTCTGTGGTTTCTAATGATAGTAACAGAGCTGGTAGCACTTCCTTATAGAAGAGATTGAGAAACGGTCACCAGACCCTCACCTAAGACCCAGTCACCGTTTCTTCTGCCTTCCAGTTTCATGCTGTCTTGGGGATTGCTGCAGTAAGATAGGAAAGCTTACTGGGGGTGCATTTAATTGATACAGCAATTCTGATGGGGATGCTTTTAAGTTACCTGTTCCTGGAAGCAAGCCCAGAAATAGGCTTACAAAAAACCCTAAGGATACCCTGCCTTAGTGAACAGGTATTTCTTCACATCTCCCCAGGAAAAATCAGACAACAATGCAGTGAAAAGGAACATGTTGACAACCATGACAGGGTAGAATGGTTGGTAGCTGTGTGGAGGTTAGAAGGCCTGCAGGTAATCCAGGAGGACTGACTCCTTCCCTCACTTCCTGGCTTCTGTGTCCCTGGGAACACGTTAACTTTACAAGTGAAAACAACAGCTCGTGTAAAAGAAGCTAGGAAGCATCATAATTGTCTCTCTTTAAAAGCTGAAGAACCATAAAACAAGGAGGTAGCAGGGCCTTGTTGAGCCTGTTAAGTAAAAGCTGTTTCCTCCTGGTAGAGCATTTCTCCTTCTATAGATCCTTACTTTGATTTAATCATTGTAAATCTGTTTTTGTATGCTTTTTAGTTGAAGATATAGGAGCTGAGTGGTGTCGCTGGCCCTCGATGGAGAAAGTGGCTTTCTGAACTTCAGAGATTATCAGATTATTACCTAGCTGAAGGCCTTCTGGGAAAACAAACAGAAAAGGCACTATTATACACTCCCTTGGGAGATATCCAAGTGTGTCTGTCAGTCACTCATGTAAGAAAATACCTCCCAGAAACACAAACCATGAAACTTCAGAAAATAATGTCTAGAGGCTATAGGCCAGCACAATGGCCTACCCACATGGTCCACTCTTGCCCCATAACAGTGTTTTCCTAAACATGATCCCTTTGGCATAGTCTACTCTTACCAGGTGAGAATAATTTCCTCTGCAATGACTCCCTTGGGCACTGTCCTTTCTTACCCTGAGAGTGTTTTCGTATGTGGGTTCCTTTTGCCATTATGAATGGTTTCCAATGTTTTGGTGCCTTTGATCATTGCCCACTCTCACCCTTAAAAGTGCCTCTTGATGCTTCCAATAAACTGTGTCTTCCATACTACATTCTGAGTCTTTTTCTGAATTCATTTGAAGGAGACCATAAGTCAGCAGTTCTCAACCTGTGGGTCACAACCCCTTTGGGGGTCAAATGACCCTTTTGCAGGGGTTGCCTAAGACAATCAGACAAACACAGTAGCAAAATATAGTTATGATATAGCAACAAGATAATTGTATGGTTGGGGTCACTACAGCATGATTTAATTGTGCTAAAGGGTCACAGCACTGGGAAGGTTGAGAACCACTACTATAATAAGTAGGAAGCTGAAGGGAGGTAAGGAACTACGTTCAGTAAGAATAGGATGACTGTGTGGTAGGGAAGATTTGTGGATGATGGAATAATTAATTGCATGCTGTTAGTGGAGAAGGGTAGAAGATAATATTCAATGAACACAGCAGGTGGAAGAAAATATTGGATTCATGGTAGACAACTCCCTTGAGTGCTCACATTTTAAAATATTACAATAACCAAAGGAAAGAAGACAACACAGTGAAGCTGGCTTGTCCTATGATATAACTGCGGTATTCCATGTTGTAGCTGGATTAGCCTATCTGAGCTTCATATTTTCTGTGAACTTGGAAAACCATTAAAATCTTCTTTGCATGGTTCTATGAAGATGAGAAACCAAGATAAATACACGATTTTCTAGTAAGTATCAAGTGTCTAACAAGTAAAATTGTACTACAATGAGGATTACAATTATTTATTCTACTATTAATTCATCAAAACACAAAATCACAATGCTTGATAAGTATGTAATTGGTGAAAATTTTTCTACTATGACTTCAATAAAGAACAGGCTCAAATGTGTCATAGTGAGTAAGATTTAAGACAGATTCTGAGAAGTTTTACTTTCTCTATTAAAACTATAAACATTTACTTATCACATCTATTTGTTAAGCACATTCTTAACACCATGTGGCATGCAAGGCTGGAGAGAGCTCAATTCCTGACCATCCATGTTACCCAGAGTAGTGAAGCATGCATTGGTTTTTACACAGTATCACAGGACAAAAACAAATGCTAACAATGGATAGCTAACACTTATGCCTTGACTTTCTTGTGCTGAGAATCATGATAAACAATATACATAGAGATATTAATTATTATTTCCAGTTTACCAAACTATAAACCAGGCTAAATAAATGATGAAATAACATGCGAGCATATAGTGGATTTGAGAACTAAGCTCAAAGAGACTGACCCCTTCTATAAAAAGGTGGAGGAAAGAATAGAATAGAATAGAATAGAATAGAATAGAATAGAATAGAATAGAATAGAATAGAATAGAATAGAATAGATTGGTGTGAGAAGGAGAGCTGGAAAAAGTCTTTTAATTCAGTCATTGAATAATCTGTGGGTTCTTCATAATAAGGAAGAGCCATGAGGGAATGCATTGCTAGAGGAAGCAAAAACGAAAAGAGAAGCAGGAAGAAAGGGGGCTCTCAGCACAACTGATGGTCATAGCCAGCACCTGGTGAGTCTAGACTTCCTAGAGGAGCACACCGTGGGGAAAGGTATTGCTAGATTCTGAGCTCTCGCCAGAGTCCTCCGGATATCTTATTTTTGTAACAGTTGGAGTGAATGACAACCCTCTTGGAAACCCTCTAGCTCAGTGGTTCTCAGTCTTCCTAACGCTAAAACTCTTTCATGCAATTCCTCATGTTATGATGACCTGCAACTATAAAATAACTTCATTACTACTTTGTCACTGTAATTACACTGCAAATACAATTCTGTTGTTTTAAGTCTCCCAAACTGTTGTACTTCTTTGGCTTCTCCAGCAAGGTCGTGCAGTGGGCAAATGAAATCATACGTAGTCAATTATAAAATAAAATCGATTATAATATGGCATTTTCCTGAAATTAGTATAAGTAATAAATCTTACAAAAGTCATAAACTTTATTAAGACAAGATGATACAATGTTCCAGACAGGTTCCAATTGAATGAAGCAAAATAATGTAGATTCAACAAATAAAATTTTAACAATTTCTGCATGCTAGATGTCATCACTTGTCCCCCAATAGATGTTCTAAGATTAGTCAAAAGCAAGGAAAACATCGAGTCACTTCTTTCTCTCTGCCCATCTGTCTGTTCATACAGCTTTCTACTCTTCAACCAGCTGCTCACCCATCTCACCAGTCTGCCCTCCAACTCCATAATGCCCAGTTAAATCAGAGCACACAGGGCTGTTAACTACAGGAGTACCCATGAAAGAGGAATCAATGGGATTGATGCTTGGGAAAAAGAAAACCATCTTCAAGTCAGACTTCTACCAACTGGAGATTAGACACATTTGTTGCATATGGGAATGTGTTGAGAAAGTTCATGTGCTGTTATAGCTGATGGAATCCTAAGTATATCTGTGGAATGAGCTTGAGGGGAGAAAAATCAATAACCCAAGCATTCTGTCATGGGACCTAAGCTAAAGGGAAGAGTTCCCACAGGCTCATGAAACTCCCAAGCTCTCACACCAGAGTTCTACTTCTACCAACTTTCTTTCGCTTCATCTGCCAGTCCTTCTCTTCCAGCTACGAATTCACAGTCAGGCGGTGTCAGTAGATGCGGTGCGCTGCAGTGCAAATGCAAACACATTTTTTATAATGAACATATGGGCAGCTCCAGTTGAAGAGTTCCGATCCGATCCCAAGCATGTCATTGGCTATGGCTGCAGAAAAGCAGGCAGCAGACGGAACCAGGAAGCATGGAGGCAGGAAGGAAAGGATGTGTGCCTGACTGCTGCTTTAGATCCTGAGTGCCACCATGGCATGCCACAGCCTCTTTCACACTACCAGCTGGTGTTGCGTTCCATGTGCTTAATGCAGAGCGTTCACTCTACCACTCATGTTCTTATATAACTGGAAAAGATTCTCATTCAAATTTTATGTGCATTGAAATTTTAATGTAGTTATGGGTATTTTAAATTCATTAATTATGAGGTTAGGTATTATAAAGTTAAAATACATATGCAAACAAGTTCCATATATCCGTACCTAGGCTTAACCATTATTAATATTTCCTAATTTTCTTTATATGTATTTATTATATATGTACATAAATGTAAATATGTTCATAAATACACAGATACAATATACAAAACTGTGCATTTCATATTTATCAGTGAGATCATTCTTTTACATATATTATATTAGCCATGGTATCTTTGCAGAGTTTTATTTTGTCTTGCTATCAATTTCGATAGGGTGACAGAGATTCAAAATAACAATTTAAAACTCAAATTATTTTTCTCCTTCAAATCAATTACTCCTTGGAATGTCAGAACCATGGTGTGTTCCTCAGGATTCATGTTTTCCTTCTGATGTGGAGGAAGGCGTGTACTGTACAGATCTTTCCCCGATGAACACAGCCATGGCAAGTGCTCAGAGTCCAAGACAGAGAGAGCACTACTGTGAAATGCACAGGGATAACCAAAGGCTGTGGAAGTGACTGGTACATCAGAGAACTGCAGCTGTCTACTTAGTCGACGATATTTACCACCCAAGTAAAACTGTATCAACTGGTAGGTAATAATTTCTTCCCCAACAATGAGGTTTCCCACAATGCAATGGGAATCTTTCATTAGATGCCCAAGAGCTCATAACCACTGGTTTCTCTTAGGGTTGCAGAGGATTTATCTATCCAGGTGAAATAAAAATAATGACTTGTTTTGGTATAAGAAAAGGGAGAATGAGAACATAGTCCTTACTGGAATTTCAATAAATTTGGGGCAAAGTAGAAGAAAGACTAAGATTTGGGGTGTATTGCTTCACATGGTACAAGACTTGAGGATTAGCTGACCACCCATTTAGGTAAAAGACCTGATCTTCTTTCTTTTACTCTTCTCACTGAATGTTCTGGGTGTTTCTGTTGAGTGTCTTCATATCCCATCCTGTTTATTATTTCTTATTGTAAGACTTTCTTTTTATTGTGTTCATACAGATGCCACAGTGAACATGTGGAGATCATAGGACTACTACCAGCAGGGAGCTCTCTCCTTCTACCATGTTGATTCTGTGAATTAAATCAAGTTGTCAGGTTTGGTGGCAGGCACCTTTCTCTTTGCCTGTTGAGTCATTGCCCTCCCAAGCTGCTGCTGCTGCTGCTATTTCTCCTTCTTCTTCTCCTTATCCCCCTCATTCTCCCTTTCCCTCTCCCCCGTCCCTTTCCTCCTCTCCTTACTCCCCCAACAAAGGGAAGCATCAAATTTTTTCTTCAGTAATGAAATCACACAAAAGAGAAAGAACTAGACTACACAAGAAAAAAAAAAACTCTATTCCAGAAAAAGAATATCCCAGGCAACAAAAAGAAAATTATATACAATACATGTACTTCTCATGAGCATAAAATGTACAACCTGGAAGGAATGAGACCAGGAAAACAGATGAAGCACAAGTTGCTGCGACAACAAAATAAGATGAGCAGATAGTCTCACAGAAGGTGGAAGCATCCATTCATCAGAGCAGAGATGCCTTTGCTAGAACTCAATCAAACGCTAAACCTACAGAACTAATTTGAAGAAATGACACTTTACTGAGAATTCAGGTAAGACAAATTGGTCTGAAGTATAACATTATTCATGAATAAGAAGCCTTAATAAAGGCAAGATGCCTATATTTCCAAATATCTTCAAAAGCCAGTAAAAACTGAAAGAAAATTAAACTGCTTTTGAGAGGATACGACTATTTTCAAATCACCTGAAAGATATGGAAATGCAAAAGCCAGACACATCAAGGAAGGAAAAGGAACGAGTGAAGGCTAGTTATGGCACATAGATAAATACTTTACAGGACCACGTGTTTAAAGCAGCATCATTAAAGCAGTAAGTAGATATGGATGTGCCAGAGCCTCTAGTAGGCAAGGCTGGTCCCCCACCCCCTTGAAATAGCTAGCAGAAGTTGTAAGTTTATCTCCAGAGTGTCTTCATCTCTTTTTACAGAAGAGGAGACCATCTCTTCATTGTCAGCTTATGCTTCGCAATCTCTTCATCCCCCAAACAGTGTTCTGAAGCCACTTGTCAGCAATATTTCAGTGTATGTCAGCAAAGCCGTCTTTCTCCGGCTACAGCTGTAACAAACCACCACAATCAATAAGTACAGCTTCAAACAATAGAAAATCATCACATGGAGTTCTAGAGGGCAGAGTATTCCGTGGTCTACCAGGGTGCCAGCAAGGTTTGTTCCGTCTGAGGATCCCCAAGAATCTGCTCCCTGCCTGTTCTAGTTCTTGAGGGCCACCCTCACTCTCACACAGCTATATTGTCCTTTTGGCCCTGCCCCCATCATTATATCGTCCCTCTCTGACTGATGCCGCCGCTGCAAGCCCTGTGGTTATATTGAACTCACCTGAATAATACAGGCTAATCTTCTCATTTTAAGATTCCCTAATTTAACCATATTATCAAAATCTTTTACTATGAAAAATAGCATATTCATGGGTTCTAAGGATTAAGATATAGGAGCTTTTCAGAGGAGCTAAGTCTCAATCAGTTGATGACATTCTCTGGCTATTATTTTAATTATATAATTATGAAAAATCCACTAAAGGACAAAAGTCAGTTGCAGCCACAGATATACATTTATTTGTGACAATAAAGCAATGAGGAAAATTTTCCTAGATGCTGCTTAATCTTGTATGTATCATTAGCTCCAGTTCAGCTTTGTTTTCCCAAGAACTTGATAGGCAATGACAAATACTTGACTCATTAACAAATGAAAGGTATAAAATATTTCCATTTGTTTTGTTTTTATACAGTCATTACATACTTATATATTGAATGCCTAATAACATCAAAATGTTATTAGAATCTTAATAACCGTGGCAGTAATTATAGTAGTAGTAGTTGTCATTTATCATACACATTCTATGGGTCATTGTGCTAAACCACATGACTTATTTGTTTTTAATCATCTTATAATGAGGATATTATCTTCCACAGTATACAGCTAAAGAATCCAGGACTGAAAGATCTTACAGAGTGGCAGGCTGATTGGTGCCAGGAACAATATTTAACCCTAAGGACCTCATAGCCTTTACCTGGGCAAGATACTGGACAACAAGGAGCCCTGGGGCAATCTCCTTCATGTGTTTGTCTTCCAAGGATGAACCAGACAGGCAAAAGCAAAGGGATAAGAAATGAGCTGTGGTGAAGAGAGATTAAGAAGCTACTGAAACACATGGATAGGCCTAAGCCCAGAGAATCATTACCTGGGAGGCACGAAACACAGAAGAACTATTATATGGACAGGTTAAATGGTAGCAGAGGAAATTCCAGAGTGAACCAAGAGAATGAGAGTCCGAGTCAAGAAAATACAGAAATTTAAAGGGATTGGGGGCATTCAAGACAGCAAAGTATTAAGGGCGGAAGACGATAGTAAATGCTCTGGGAAGGTATGGACAGGCCAACTTATGTAGGGTGTTAAAACAGGCTAAGGAGTTGGAATGTAACCTGAACTTCAGGAGTCAGCCTCTTTAAGCTAAAGAAGGATGTGAACAAGTTTGCATATTAGAATGGAAAGTGTCACTTATTGACAATACCAGAAACAGGGAGATTAAACAGAGCCCTGCTGTAGAAGTCTAGACATTGTGCCAGGACTATGAATATAGCATTGTGTAATAAAACGTACATGAAGTATTGTGCAGAAGGCAACATTCACGTGGATTTTTAAGTGTGAAATGCAACTTCAAAGATGTATTTGCAAACAATTTGGAAATCTTTCTTCCTGTCAACATGCCACACTGCCCCACCTCTTCATATGTTTTGCTCTGTTAGGAGGACTGTGCCAGTAGACCAGGGTTTCGAAGCAACAGCTATTTTTTTTTTTGAGACAGAATTTCTCTGTATACAGTCATAACTGTCCTGGAATTAGTTCTTGTAGACCTGGCTGGCCTTGAACTCATGAAGATCTGCCTGCCTCTGCCTGCTGAGTGCTGGGATTAAAGGCGTGCACCACCATCACCCGGCAACACCTTCTGTACAGGCCAGAATACATCAGGCTTTGCATAAAATAAGGTGTCCTAAGTGTCTCTAAAAATTAGACCTCAAGACAAAATCACCCAGGAGATAGTTTGTGTTGGAATGTTTTTAAAGTATTGGAATCAGGGGCAGGAGCAGAGTAGAGAAGAAAAACAAATACAAAAACTGTTTCCAGTTTGGCAGAAAATTCCAAGGTACCTAAATAGATGAAAATTAAAGAATCTACAAAGATGAACTAGGGAATGCATGCATCTCCATGCCCAGACTTCCGACACCCGGTGGTCCAGGGGCACAGTTCCATGAATGAGCACTCAGCAGATTCTCAGTAGTGTCCAATAAGCTCTGAGTCATGCATATGGAGGTCCACAGGCCCACAGTGACACACCAGCAAACTGCACTTGTACGAAACTGGTCAATGCTGGCACATAACAGTTGCTATGGCCATGGCCAAGCACAGATGTGGAGTTGTGACTTATAATATTCTTTGTTGTTTGGTGCTGTTTGTCTCCTCTTTGGATTATAAAATCCAGCTATTTTTCTCGAGCCCCTTCAGTTCTAGAATTCTTCCTGTCTTGAGCAGTGCCCTTTGATTGGTAGATGACTATGAACTCCTCGGATGTGTGTCTGGTTGCCACTAGAAGACATAGCTAACTTGCTCCCAAAAGCTCTCCTACTGTGATGCTTGGGGATTTCGAGCTTCTTCTGCTTACTACAGCTCACACAGAGGGCAAGCTCAAAGGCTGGAAGCCAGCTACATACAGCATCAATCCTGATAGGCAGGATACAAACCAATTCTTACACAAAGAAAAAAAAATCTATTCTAGATTTTTGGAAGTCACATCAAAATGCTGTGCTGAATCTCAAATCTCACGCGAATTTAAAATTTAGAACCAGAAGCTGACTCTAAATTTATTGTGTTGACTGTTGCCTTTCCTCCCACCACAACTGTAATCGTGCCCCACATGTCGTCAAGAGGAAATGAAAGCTCCGAAAAGTGACAAGCATGAGCCATCTTAAGACACTGAGCTATATTGTGGCAGAAACACATAGGGAGCCAGTCTGTGTGGTGCAGTGCCTTTCCCAGAATTATTCTGTGGGATGTGGGTTACTGGTAATACCAAAGTGTCAGGTTTAAGTTTGCATATAGATACCATGAATCCCTTCCTCCTCTACGAAACTGCTTAAAACACACATTGTAGCCTGCAGAGGCCTTGAGGGTTAGGGCTAGAAGTGTGCCTTTTATCAAGCACTGGACACATTGAAAGATTTCAAAGTTGTTAGCTGTAAAATGAATTTCTAAGACTGTGGTATTAGTCATTCCAAAGGAGGATAATAATCTTTTCCCCCAGTACATTTTTCTCTGCTCTCCTGGCTTCGTGTGCCTGTCTTTGTTTATAGCCAATCAATATTGTTATTAAGGTGCCTCCAGCCTGCTTGTACTCGGCTTTGGAGCTTGTCCGTGGCACAGCCTGACTTACCACAGAGATACCAAACACCCTTTCAAAACCTATTACTAGGTCAAGCCTCAACTCTCCCCGCTTTAAAAATCATTTCTTCAAGGTTTCCTTTGAAGTTTTCTTTCTCCCCATGTCAGCAGGAAAGCTGTGAATTCTTATTTTCAACAGATCCTCCTTCGAGTAATGGTGACCCAGTCAGAGATTTTCACAGACTGTAAAATCTTCCTGTCAGAGTTTTAAACTTTCTCCCATTAACACGTCTAGGAAATGGCTTTTTTTTTTAAAATCTTCTCTCAAGTTTGTAATTGTCACTACTGCCTTGCCTGATGTTAGTCTTTCCATCTGGTTTAGCAAAATGGATGTACTAAACTAAAGAAAGAATTTCATTGAAAGACTAAAATTTGTGCTCTTTGGGGCCAGAGAGATGGCTCACTAGTTAAGAGTATGCACTGCCCTTATAGAGGACTGGAGTTCAGTTCCTACATCAGGCACCTCACAATCACCTGTAACTCTAGCTCCAGGGGATCTAAGGACTCTGGCCTCCACGGGTACTGATGCTCAGGTGCCCCCATCTACACACATGTGCATGTGCACACAATTAAAATATTTTTATGTCCTTAAAAATAATTTTATCTTTAAGTGACCTTTGCTCAAGGTAACCTATATACATTAGGTTCTGAGATAGATAGGTTACTGGAACTAGATTTAGATTTCAAACAGATTTGAAAATACTATTAATACAGTGTAACTCTGGTTTTAGAATTTATAGATTATTTTGCCCAATGTATATTGTATTTACTCTTAAGCGTCTGTGGAATAAACAGAGCATGTATATCTTTAACAGGTATTGAAGAGCTGGAACAAGTTTATCAGTCCGTTGGCTCTCACTTTGGACCATTAAAAGCTCGATGAGAGTCCTCTGTGCAAAGCAGAATTGGGAAAAACAGAGATGGTTGAGCAGGTTCCAGAGCTGGAACTGTGGTAACCGGAAAAATCAAAGTGGGTCTAGAAAAATCTGTATTTTGAGAACCAGGAGAATTCTCGTGGGAAAAGAGACAGGTAACGGGTAAGACAAGGGCAGGGAGAGGGTAAGTGCAGTGTTAAAGAAGCTCAAATGATGATGAGTGACGGCATTAGAAGTGGAAAAGGCCAGTGGGACAGGGTGTGGCAGAGCTCATGCCAGAGGATGACCTTGGTTACTCACAGGATGCCTTGTCTACCTCAGGACATGATGGGCACAAAGATCTCTTTTAAACATTTTTTCATTTACTCCAATGAATGAGATCTGCAAATATTTGCCAACGAAGAACAAATATCACTGTTATTTAACAAATACGTATTTTGGACCATTATAGGTAGCACTCAAAGATGAATTACAAATAGTGACTGCCTTTGGGAACCAATAATTGTAAAGTTAGAAAAGTAGACAGTAAGTTTATAAAGTAACTTGTTTGTTGGTGGTAATCATATTTGTCAGCACCTGTTATATTCTTAACAGTTTTTATAGCTCTGTTCATAAGAAATCAATGAAGTTCATAACTAATTTCTTACAGTACAGAATTATAACTAAAAAAGAAAATATAAGCTTGCATTATTCCATACTTTAAATACATGAATCAATTAACTTATGAAGAAAAATTGATTTTTGATAGGAATTCTGAAGGTTTTAGTCCAAAATTATGCAGTCAGTTTCTCTGGACTCAGGCAAGGTTGGTGGATCGTGGAAAGGTATGCGGCAGAGCAAATTGCTACAGGACAGGAATGGGGTGCAGGGGGTGATTCTCATCATGCTCTTCAGGAAGACGTTTCCAGTGAGTGCAGACTTCTCATTAGGTCCCACCTCCCAGAGGTCCCAACATTTGTGAACAGGTCCACTCTGGCACCAAAACCATCCTAGGGCTGAAGCCTTTTGAAGTCCAGGATTGTTGGTAGAATCCCCAACAGTAGACTACTCCAGGCTTTTTGGGTCATGTTGAATCTGCTGAGGCACCCAGATGTATGGACTAAAGAGGAACTGAGTTAGCCTCTCTGGCATGTAGGCAGCTACTGCTGAACTACCTAGCTCCTATCATGCAACCCAATCTAAACAATTCCTTTGTTGTAAGTACTCATCCTACCCATTCTGTACCTCTAAGAAACCCCGAAGACTATCCTAAGCAAATGCTCAACATCAAGTTACATCCAGCTTCATGCACTTTCAGCAAACGCTGCATATTTATGGAGATATTCCAAGTGTTTCTGGGGAGTGTTTTCCTTATGAACAATAAAATGGACTCTCAGCATTTTCCATAAATTGTCATCCAGGAAAAGCTGTAACTTAAGCTATGGAAGCAGTTAGATACAAAACCCAGAAGTTTTTTTTTTTTAACCATAATTCTTACAGAGACATCTCTCCACGTTCAGAGGAGAGTTGAATGAGTATGTATGAGACACGAGGCAGAGTTTTGAAAATTCAGGAAGTAATCACATAACAGATAAGACCAAGAGAATACCACTTGCAAAAGAAATGACCCTTGTAAATTATTATCCATAGAATGAAGAGTGTACCGAAACTTTTCATTTCTCCCAGGACTTGTTTGTTATTCTTTGTTTTTCTTCACTTCTGCCCCTTCTTTTCTTAACACCCAGCGATGAGGATAGAACAGGAGGCTAACCTCTGCAAGGGTACTTAACAGGGCAACTCACACAAGCAACCAGTAGAGGGAGCGCTCTCCACCTAGCTAACCAGGGATACCAACACATAGTATACTGAAAAATAAGTTCATGGGCAGTTGATAGGCCTGCAGCCCCTAGTCTACCACGACAAATAAAAGTCAAATTCTAACCCTTATGATTTCCCTTAAGTAGCCCTCAGAATTTCCTGCTCAGATCTTTCTCCAGAAAAGATGGCCAGTTTTGCAATTAAACTGTCAGCAGCACAAGCAGTGTCACAGGTGACTTACATGTGGTGCTTCCCTTAGGAACACGCCAACCCCTCTGGAAGAAAGAAGCACTGAATTCATTCCACACCCACATTCAAGGACCAAAACATTCTGCAGCTTCTGTATCTTTACCTCCGTTGGGTTCCTTTTTATGACAGCCTGATTTCCAGGACACAGTTTATCATTATTTTACTCAATCAGTTAGTTGATTTCATCTGACTAAAATGTATATGTAAAATAAACTCTCTTTTGGAGTTTTCCCATGTAGTTACCACTCTATGATGATAACAGAAAATTAGCATAATCTCAAATCCCTGAATTACATAAATTAAGCCTGATAGCTTTGTGGGATCATGTTAAATCTGATATAAATTAATATTCATGCTCTAATATCAAACGAAGTAGGCAGAGCCTTATGTCATCCTTACTAATACACACACACCAAGAATCCAGACTAGGAAGAAAAGTGTGTACTTCAACAGTCAGGAACACTTTAGTTCAGTTAATAGGATACAGAAGAAATCAAGAAAAATCCCCCAAACTTTAGGGAAATATTATTAACAATAAAACTTAAAGTGAATTTAGAACATGTGGAATCTGTCCTCAGAGGAATGTGAGAGGACTCTTCAGGAGACAGGATCTGACTTCATGCAAAGCTTTCTCAGGCTGGAGAGATGGCTCCGCAGTTAAGATCACTTGCTGCTCTGCAGGACCCAGATTTGGCTCCCAGCATCCACAGGCCAGTGTACAACCATGGTAACTCAAGGTCTATGAAGCTCTGACGCCCTTTTCTGTCCTTCTCAGATTTCAGGTACCCATGTGGTATACATGCATATATGCAGGAAATCGTGACTGAGCACAAAATAAAACAATAAATCTTTTAAAAAAATGAAAACTCCTGGAGATCACAGATGTAACTGAAATTAACCTCTTGATAAAACTGTAAAATAAAGCTATGAGTTGACACAGTAAGTGAAATGTCTTAATACTGATGCAAATTCATGCAAGAATCAAAATAATAAAATATTATCAACAAAGCTGTGCCATAAGAACATGGATATTCCAATAGTCATCTAGAAACTCTAGAAGAATATGAATTCTATGAGGCAAGCAGCACAGCCTGAGGGGGTTGTGCCCGTGAGAAGGAGGGAGACAGTGCGCAGTTAGTAGGAAATGCCTATAGAGAACGGACAGGAGAAGCAGACTTACGGCTCCTGTCTGAACAGTTTCCACAGTCTATATGAATAGGTTAAATTCTCCTATTAAGAGATGATGGTATTATGAATGAGTGAATGAATTCGCAAGCAAGTGAAAGAATTAGGTCATATGAAGTTTGCAAGGCCTTGGCACAAAACGGGGGAGGGACAAAACAAAACGAAAGAAAAATCTGCAGCTGCTACCTAACCTCGAAAGACACTGGAAGATTTACAAGTCTACGCATACACACTTTACACAGTGTGTGTTCGACCAACACTGGAAGCAGAGGCAGGGCCTTTGCTTGTTTGCTTTCCTGCCATTAAAATAACACTGCCCTTTGGTTATTTTCTTATACTGAAAAATACAAAATATATAAAATAACTACATTTTTTAATGGCTAACATGGGCTGTATTCAGGTAACTGAACTAGAGAAAAACACGATACTCCAAATAATTATATAAACAAACATAATACTGACCAAAAAATTGAATTTTTTCATTCCAATGGCATTGCATATTTTATATTATGATGAAAAAAACACTGAGCAAAAGTTTTGTATTTTTTTAAACTTTTTTCTGTATGACTTCACTGTGTTGCTGTATTTGATTCAATCAAGTATATCAAATAGGAAAATGTATGAGATACTAAGATAGACACCAGAAACTAAGAAACGACCAACGCACAGAACCTCCAAAAGATGATTTGATGAAGAAAGAGAAATAAATATAGCCCCTGCATATTATTTATTCATAGAGCATGCTCACTGTGAAACCACTGTGTGTCAAATGATACACAGTGTGCAGCAGCAATCCAAGCAGTGATCTTGTGCCCTGCATTGTGATCGGGAGCTCCATGGTGCACAGATGAGAAGAAACAGTAGAGCTAGATAGGATAGATGCCATAGAGCAGGGCTCCTCAACTTGTGGGCTATGACTGCTTTGGCAAACCTCTTTCTCCAAAACTCTTCACATTACCATTTAAAACAGTAGCAAAGTTACAGTTATGAAGTAGCACAAAAAATAATTTTCTGGTTTGGGGTCACCACAACATGAAGAATTACATTGCAGCATTAGGAAGGTTGAGAGCCACTGCTTTAGAGCAAGCAATAAGAGTGGGAGGCTGAGGCACACAAGCAATTAAAATGTGTGCATGTGGAATCAGGATGTGTTTGATATCTTGTTCATTCAAAAAATGCAAAGATATCAATATTTTATGGAATAAAGCCTCATTTGCTCCTGTATTTTGTTGGTCATGATCAATGATTAAAGATGTGTTCCTTTAATATGAACAGAATTTGCCCCTTCCAGCTGCTTGTTTTAACCTGGATGTATACTCCTCTGTCCTGAATGTTCTGTCCGTCTGTGGCTCTGTGCTGATGCCCCTCCTTCTGCTTGCTTCTCTCAATGAAATGCAGCCTCACAAACAAATGACTTCCTTTGTCTGCAGCTGGCATGCTCACAGCGGGGCTCTGATTTGAACAAACCTGAAGATGTCAGGCTGCATAAGCACTTGGGAAGGAATTTGTTCACAAAGGTCTTTTCTGGGAAATTATATACCACTTTCAAAATGCTTCCCGACATTTAAAAGTGTAATTATACCTTTTCCTTAATGACTGACGTGACATATGTTTACAAGTGTTTTAGCTGACTTATGACACTACACAGTACCATGTTGTATATTTGGTGGCAACATCTAAAATTCCATGGTAAAAACAGCTGAGAATGACAGCTAATGCTGCCCAAGTGATTGGCAATAACCAGCGCAACCTACCCATTTCACAATTTCTTCAATCTTTGCACAACAAATGTAATTGTCATTTTTGCTGTGAGAGTGGTTTGCTCACTTAGACCCACTGTGTTTTCAACTTGTCCTGCTTTGCTTTG
The DNA here is from genome assembly GCF_982192425.1 of Myodes glareolus. NCBI lineage: Eukaryota > Metazoa > Chordata > Mammalia > Rodentia > Cricetidae > Myodes > Myodes glareolus. The sequence goes on from NC_142032.1 coordinate 47,018,429, forward strand.
GCATTTCTTTGAAGGGATTTTTGGTGATTGTTTTCCAATGTCCGGGATTGAACCTAGGGCACATGCATGCTTGGCAAGTACTCTGTGACCCAGTCCTCTCTTCTTTTTCTCCTTTTTATTGTATTTTTGTTTGACTTTTGTGTGGTTTTATAATTTTGAGACAAAGTCTCACTAAGTTGCAGAGGCCACCATTAGACTCACTCTGCTGCCCAGGAAGGTCTTGCTCTCACCATTTTCCTGACTCAGCCTCCCAAACTTGTAGAATTTCAGGTTGATCTTCTTAGAAGAATTTTCTAGAGTAGCGTTGTCCAATAGAACTCACTACCATGACTCCAAATGCTCTGCTTCTACATTGGTTAAGATGGAGACTACTGAATACAAAAGCCTTATTAATCAAGGAAATATAGTTGAGTATAGAGAGAGTACATGCAATTCTATAAGGAGTGATGCCTTGTCTGGCTTTAGTCATAGATCAGTGCAGTGCTTGGAAGCTTGTAGTGTACTCTCATAAATACTACCTTAGTGTCACCCTCATATTAATGCTATTGATAAGCAAGATAGGTATTAAAATTACCTTCTGAAGAATCATCTTGAAAACCCAATTCTATATGGCTATTAACTTCACAGTCAAACATCAAACACAAATCCAGATTTGGTATCACCAATCCTATTGCTGGCATCAAAACAATATATAGATTTTTTAAAAATAAGATATAGTCTTTATATTTATATACATGGAGGTATAACTGCATATTCTCCCAGGATAATTCAATTTTCAAAAATGATTATCAAAATTCATTTTTTTCCTAGTTTTAAAAGGAAATCACATAGAAGTCCTAATATTCAGAAACATTCACATCAGTTTGAAGGATTTAAGATTGCTATTTGGAGCTGTAAAATATTCTTTCGTATATTGAGCCAGAAATTCTCCTGTAAAAATATCATTCAAGCTGTACTTGTTATACAAGACCCCCCCCCCGCACCCCGTTTTCCTTAAAGCTTCTCACATAGCTGCTAGTCTTCTATTGAAAAGAACAAAATCCTGGACTACATCAATTCACCTTGGCAAAAAGAACAGAAAGTTTTGTAACGTTAACGGCAACGAGAGTTTCAGCGCATTCGTGTGGGTTTCCTACTAAAGATAGCATGCTTCCCAAGTGTGAGATGCACCAAGTTTTAAAGGCAGAAATGGGAAGTCTTATTGTCTTTAGTTTGTTAAAATAACTTAATTTGAAAGAGGTTGATAATTTGGTCTTCTGCATGATATGCCGTTCTATAATGACATAAGTGAGAAAGTGGCTGAAAATGGAAATTGGAAATGTCTGGCATGACCTAGAAAAATTGGTTACCTGGAGAGTGAGTGTGATAATGTGTGAAAATTAGTCTCCTAGAGACAAGTAAACCTGAGTAGACAGCGGCAGTCACAGTGAGGGGAGAAATAAGTTGAACAACACAGACGACAAGGAATTAAATGTAGACAGTAGCATACATGTTAAGTAAGAGGAAGACTCAAAAACAGATCTGGGGACTGGCCAGTGGAGGCACATGGATTTAATCCCAGCACTTGGAAGGCAGATCTCTGTGAATTTGAGGCTAGCCTGGACTACAAAGTGAGTTCTAGGACAGCCAGGACGGCTGCACAGAGAAACACTGTCTGGAAAGAACAAACAAACAAAAACCAGATTCAGTCCTGTTGAGATAGAAGTTGCTCTGCTGGCAAAGTACTTGCTGCACAAGCCCAGGACCCTGAATTTCAAACCCAACTTCCACATTAAAAGGTGGACTTGGTGGTGCACAATAAAGATCCCAGGACTAGGCATGGAGAGGCAAGGAGATCCCTAGGGCTTGATCCCAGTCCACTGAGCTCTGCATTCATTTATAGTCCCCCTCCACTCCAAAACAAAAAATTAAGGTAAAGAGTAACTGAGGAAGACACCTGTCATTGACTTCTGGTCTCCCATGTCCTTACACAATTCAGTGCATATGTGCACACACAAACAGACATACAAGACCAGATGCAACAGGGTAGCACAGAATAAGCAAGGCAACGTGGGGCTTCGGTACCCTATTTGCATAAAGGATGCTCAAAGTGGACCATTTACTTCAAACATTGTCAGAAATACCAACACAATACTAAGCAGGCTGCATTTATCTGGGTGAGAGGAAAACTAAGTTTGAGAGCAGCTGTCTGCCCATTGTCAAAATTAAAGGCAAGCGACACTATATCCTAAACTAGCTAGTACTAATGGTTATTATGTGTGTAGATTTTGATTTAATCAAAATTGTAATGACTCTCCTTATCAATAACTTGAACTCTTTTTTTAACCAAAGGGAAATATTCAGGTCAAAACACTCTTGAAAACTACAGAGATGCACAACAGCAAATAGGTGATTGTTCCTCTGCTTTATTTCCTCATAATAAATTGCTGGGGGAGTGGAGAGATGAATCCATGGTTGAGAGCACGTGTTGTTCCTGCAGAGAACCTGAGTTCATACCCATGTGTGGTAGCGCTAACTCTAGGATCTGGTACTGCTGCCTCTACAGCCACCTGCATTCATCTGTACATGCTTATACACACATGCAGAAATAATGTGCATAATAAAAATAAATAGATCAATGATAAATTGTTGGGTATTTTATTTTAACAGCATAAATGGGCTTGGTCTGTAAAGTGTATATAATTCTCTAAAAACATATGTATTTGTTTTTCAAAAAGCATGAATGATATTTTATTATAAATTTGAAACTGTATATTGTTTTCATTACTAATGTGAAATCTAGCAATAAAAACTTCATGTTCTTGGCATATTGGTAAGTTAATTTTTCAAAGTGATATAGGTGATGCCCAACTTGCAGTCTGGGTTCTGGGAGCTCAGCAATTTCACAGAAAGGGGAACCCCTCCCTATCTGAATTCTTGTTATCAGAAGTTAAGCTCCAGAAAACAAAGCAATCTTGTACAAATGCTTTTTAGAAACTTGGGGTTTCGCTAGGAATACAGGTTCCTATCTTATTTTTTATTTTTCAGTTATGTAGTCAAGTGACACTTACAACAAGGATGGGTTTTTATTAACAATAGATGTCAGAAAATAATGAAGCAACACGTTCAATGAAAAGTATTGGAGAAAAACAACAGTAAAGTCAAAATTAAATATGCAGCTAAACTGACATTCAGTAATTAAGTTTGTATAACGACTTACTAAATGAGATTTTCTGCAGACCTTCAACAGTCTTTAAACAATGGTTATGCACTGTAAGGAACGTTTAAGAGAAAAGAACAGCATGTAAAAGGCAACAATAAGCACGAACTTAAAGAGATGCTTACAAATTAATTAATGTTTACTAAAACAATAATTTTACGCATTTAAAGATAATTCTAAACCATATGAAAAACTACAATTTAAAAACTTTATGTTATAGATAAATATAACTAGCACTTCTTTAAAAATGTAATTGAAATCTCAAATTTTATTGATAGATTTCATATTAAAAATGAAAACAATATACAATTTCAATTTTTTAATAAAATACTATTCATGGCTTTTGAAAAACAGATACATATGTGTACATAAATATACAGAGAATTATATAAAACTTACAGGTAAAGGAATGTCTTTAGGGACTGCAAATGAAAGAAATGGAAATGAGAACCTGAGAGAAGGGCCACGGTTTCTGAAGCAATGGAGAGGACTAGGGTAGCGGGGTAGCAGGGTAGCAGGGTAGTGGGGTAGCAGGGTAGCAGGGTAGCAGGGTAGCTGGGTAATGAGCTGTGATTCCTGAACTTGAGGTGATGTGCAGGACAGGATGGTAAATTGCAGTCTCATAGGAAGAGATGGAGAATTCAAAGGTAGAGCCACACTGGCCTTCGAATGAATATGGTCTTAGGAGAAAGGAAGAAAGCTTTTTTTCTGTTTTACCATGGTCCCATTTAAGGGGTGTGGATACCTCCCATAAAACTTTATAATGAAGGGTTATTGTTGCATGGTTTGAGATTAAGACCACAAGCTGTGTTACAATATAATAGACCCATAGCCTGTAATAGCCATGGGTCATTCATTACTGGAAAAGTAAATTCATAACTGTCTGAAAGCCTATATTCTAACATACTTCATACTTCACAAGCTCTTATTTGATGCAACCCTACTAAAGCTGAACACACTAATAAATATCATAAAACATTATTACCATATTGCTACCAAAAACATGGTACTTGGAACTACAGTCAAACCCATGAAGTATTTTCTTTAAAAAAAAATAAAAACTAAAATCTGAGATAATTACTCAATTCAAAATGATTTATTAAAAAACAATTAGTGGAGATACAAGAAAGCAGAATGTGAAGAAGTGATATTAGACATGGTAATGCTGTGGAACAAAGAATAATTAATATTAAAAAGTTTATACTAGCAATATGTGAAATGAGACGAAGTGGTTGATTACCTGGCATAGACATTACTTGCTGGAAGTAGTCTACTAGGCTTAGAACCCCTAAATAAATGCAATCAGTGTTTTTGAATGTATGTATCCCACACTTCTGCACTGTGGCAATCTTCGGATACTCTAGCAATGTGACAGTCCTAAAGTGGCAGGACCTGCTCAAGAAAGAAAATATCCCCATGCTAATATATAAATGAGGCTCACAAACCTAGATTGCAAACAAGAATGTAGGAGAAATGGAAACCAAGGATGTCAGTGCAGCTATTAGAAGAATTATACTAGAAAGCTAATTAAGCCATGTTTTACAAATTTCATCACAGCCCAATTGACTGACCATTCGAAATACTGGTATAATTTACTGCATTAATGGAAGACAGGAGACAAGTTATCTGGTGTGCAAGTCATTGTAGAAGAGGCAGTTGACAAAATAACCATACATTCACTGCATTTTAAAATATAGTTTAGGAAAGTATAAATAAAAAGAAACGTATTTAATTTGAGCAAGTACTTTACTTATTTACTTATTGCTAGGAAGAGACAACACAAATAAAGACAACTTTTTAATCATTTAGTTGGGGACTTTGTTACACTTTCAGAGGGTTAGCTCACAATCATGGTTGGAAACAGACAGGCATGGCACTAGAGCAGTGGATGAGAACTTTACATCCTGCTCCCCAGACAGCAAGCAGAGAGAGAAACACTGTGTCTCGTGACACACCTTCTCCTTCTGCAGCAAGGCAGCATCTTCTAATTCTTCCCAAACAGTTCTACCAACTGCACCAAGTGTTGAAATAAATGAGTCTATGGGGGTCATTCTTATCCAAACCAGCACAAGTAGAATAATTATCAAAATATATAACAAATACATTAAATATAACAATTATATTAAACTTGAGAAAATTTATCTCAAGTAAGGAACACAGAAGATGTTTATTATTTTTAAAGTTATTAATGAAGAGCCAGGTGTGTTTGTACACACTAACTGTCTTAACACATAGGAGGTGGAGACGGGAGAATCAGAAGTTTGAGATTTTCCCAGGCCATCTAGTGAGCCTAGACTACATGAGAAAGAATATCAAAAAGGAAATTGTTAATTGTTATAAATTGTTCACATTCATAATTTTACAGTGACATTTTCATGTATGAATATCTTGTGCTTTGATTGTATAAGATTATTGGTTCTAACCAAAACTGCAATGGAGTTCCCATAAACATAGAAAGATGAAATGAAATGTAAATATAAATACCATAGAAAATAAAATGACATAGAAAATGTCCTCATTGTGAATGCAAAAGACTGCAAAGAACAAACGAGAGCAAAACTCTATATATGAGAGTGCTATTGAATCAGCTGTTGAGTTTTTATACACCATGAGAAGACAGAAAATTAAGATTTAAAATATAAACAACTTATGGTATTTAAAAATTCAAGAACATTAGTGTAAATCCAGAAAAATTTTAGCACCTTTATGGAGAAAATGATAACATTAACCAGGACTTTATGAATTAACATATTATACTCAAAGATTAAAAGCTGTTGTCTTAGAAATACATTTTATTGCAATTTTATTAAAAATTTCAATCCAATCTACACATCATTTTATAAGATTGGCAGGTTAATTATAAAAGTTAAATGCTCATGTAAAGGACTTATATTAAACAAAAATAGTAATGAAAAATAAATATAACTGTTCATGTATAAGAGTTATTAGGACATTGTTAAACTATGACATGATGGTATTGAATTAGGGATTGACAAACATTCTTATGGTGTTAAGTAGACAAAGTCTCACACAATAGAAACTCTTGATGTGTGAGAGCAGTACACTGAAAATTCATAGGAATGCCTTGTATATCAACAACTACTGCTGATAAAACTGACAATTGGAATTTTAAGACCAACATGATGAGGAATGCCCCGTGTATGCCATGAATGTTTTATTTCTATTGGTTAATAAAGAAGCTGCTTTGGCCTATGGCAAGGCGGACTATATATAGCAAGGGAGGAAATCCAAGCAGAGACAGGGAAAAAGAAGCCAGAATCGGGGAGATGCCAGCAATCACTGAAAAAGTCAGATGCCAGAGCATTACGTGTAGGTCATGGGACACGTGGACATATACAGCTTATTAGAAATGGGTTAATTTATATGTAGTGCTAATCAGTAAGAAGTTTGAGCCATTAACTAAACAATTATAATTAATATTAAGCCTTCAAATGATTATTCAATAAGCGAATGCAAGGACTGGCAGGCGGGAGAGAAACCAGCAAGATTGGACAGGACAGAGAAAGGCTTCCAACTATACCAACGTAAGTTAACGCTATTTTTCTCAAAGGTTTCTTGCAAAAATGAAGACAGCTTGAAGGGATAAAGAATATTTTTATAATATTGCAACAAAGAAATAATTTCAATGATGCCCCAATAACTTGAAAAAAACTAAGTCAAAGTCTACTAACAGTAAATTGCTAAAATTCCTCTTGAAAATCCCTCAAGAAAAACAAAAAGAGAAATTGTTGACTTACCCTCACTTGATGCAACCTAGACGGTCAACTAAGAATTAGTATCAAGTCAAGACAAAATTGAACTATCAAAAATATGAAAAATAAATATACTAAAGTAGTAAATCAAATAGCAATTAAAGTTATATCAATAAAATGTGAGCTGTTGTCACTATGTGGTACTGTGTTAAAGGAATTCTATGGGAAAATTGCATCCTTTGTTTACAAGGCTATAGAAAAGCAGGCATTCTCCTGGACCAGTGGTGGGAAGTACAATGGAGAACTCTGGCATTCTATTAATAAACTTGAACATGGTCATAATCTTCAGGTTGTAATTCTTCTTGTTTCTACATAATCTTTGAAGAATGAAAAATAAAATATGCTGTACATGCAAAAAAGGAGACGTAATTGAGGAAGTTACAGGCTACTTTCTTTGCAACAGTATGATAAAAGACACCATACATGCTAAGACAAGAATGATAGATACTAAGTAGTGGATAGAAAAGTAGATATACTCAATGCAGATGTTTCTAGAAGCATTACAAAGCAATCTAGATCCACGACAAAAATTTATACTTATGTATTAAAAGGTGATTTTTAAATATTTTGTTTTATGTCAAAAATAACTACAAAAAAATGTCATTTTATGACACACTTGGCATACTTCAACAATATGTTTCAACTTGAATTCTGGGGAAGAAATAATTTCAAATTATACACATGAACATTTAGTAAGTCTCTGAATCAATTACAAGTAAATGTTCAGAAAGAAAGATAGCAACTATACAGTCACACAAATCAGACAAAAATGATATTTTAATCGTTGAAGCCACATGTACCTCTTATTATATACCAACTTTAAGTATCTGATTAAAAATAAAAATAAAATTCAATTTTTGAGCACATATTTAACAAATAAAAAATTTTTCCTCACCAGATAACAAACTTTCTAGTTTCTTAAATATGTGCAAATACGTAAGAGATTTTTTTCTTGTTCTTTATCATTTATTTTATTTTCTACAACAATTTATTTTTGTTATTTCTTTTATTTTTTGAGGTTATCATATAATTACACCATTTCCCCCCTTTCCTTCCTTAGTCATCTCATATACCCCTCCTGTTCTCTTTCAAAACAAAATATGCTCTCAGAGAACCTCTTTGGAAAATTAGCTTACTAAAGCATGGGATTTCTCACCAAACTGCAAGGGCAAATTCCTTCACCTAGCTCTTCCACCCAAGCCAACCATACTCCTTTCGGTCACCCAGCCCCACAGTTTAGCACAATTAGGCCACAAACAGTCTTTGAGAAGCTTTGGAAGCCAGGTCGCTTTCTTATACTGACTTCTGACTTGAAGATTTGCAAAGACATTGAAGATTATAGTAGGACAGCATCAGGACAGCGAGGGATGCGAGGTGGGTGTAAATGAAGTCACGTATCTAAACTTCAGAGCACAGAGAGACATGATACAAAGAAACAGAAATGTGGAGAACATTTCTACTTTGCAACTTTTCTCATATGCCCTGAAGGGTTAAATCAAGCAGTGAAAAGTCACGTGTCATTCCAAAATGCTACATTAGAAGAGAATAAAAGCAATGTGTTGATCCAATAAAAGCCAACAATAAAGAAAACTCAGGAAAAAAAATAGCATACAAAACACAAAATGGGATGTTAGTAGTGAGTGCCCCAAAGCATCAGTATCACAAAGCCTGTGAGGAGATAATGCTCGTCTATTGTAAAACAGCACTGTACTAAATTTAACCCACATGCCACTTAAACGTACATTTAAGGGTCAATGCAAATTGGGTAAATAATTGTTAAGTCATGCAAGAGTGTTTCTAATGCTTAATTAACAAACGGTTGTTCATAAAACACAAATACATACAAATGCACATAAAAATAAATCACAAAAGAGAATGAAACCAAAGAAGCTAAAGTTTATCAAACAAATCTTAACCAAAAGAGGGTGGATAAGGCCACAATACTTCCCAAATATATACTGTACATAGAACTCTACAAAAAAGTAACCAACTCAGGAATAAGCAAAAATCATTAAATAATGCATACATTTTAGTAGAAGATGAACTATTCAAAAAAATGACTGTTCAGACCGAGGAAATAAACTCCTAACAATAGAAAAGTTTAATATTTCTTTTATAGAAACCCAAAAGAGAACATAAAATGCTATCAATCTGTCTTAGGGTTTTTATTGCTGTGAGGAGATATCATAACCATGGCAACCCTTATAAAGTAAAACATTTAATTGTGGTGGCTTGCTTACAGTTCAGAGGTTCAGCACATTATCATCATGGTGGGGAGAATGGCAGTATACAGGCAGACATAGTTGGAGGAGTAGCTGCGAGCTCTACATCTTGCAAGCAATAGGAAGTTGACTGAGATACTAGTGGTATCCTGAGCATAAGAAATCTCAAAGCCCACCCCCCACAGTGACACACTCCTTCGACAAGGCCATACCTACTCCAACAAAGCCGCATCTCCAAATAGTGCCACTCCTTATTAGATTATGGGGGCCAATTACATTCAAACTACCACACAAGCACATAGACAATTTGGATAGCTTCAGTAGAAGGCTAATTTACTAACTGTATTCTTGTTTAAAGGTGTCGGTGAAGTTATTTGTTTTAAAGAGATATATGTATAAAAGTAAACTTTAAAACAACCAATTTTGACTGTGAATTTGAGACACTGATGGATTTTCAAGTGAGTTTCAAAACCCAGAAAATGAAAAATTTGACCAAGTCAGCATTTAAAACTTCTGTAACATAAATGTAACTGTGTTGTAATTACTATGTAAAGAACAGAGAATAAATCTAAACAATATAAAACTTGAAAATGATTCGATATAGCAAGAGCTCTTATACAGAACACTAGGGCAGAGTCAGGAAAACATAAAAGCTTAAATGAGCAAAGGGCTCAGATACTCAGTGTACAGAGAAACCCAAAGGACAGTGGACACAAAAATGAACAACTATGCATGAGAAATGAAAATAATAGACATTGGTGCAGCTTCATCAGCACGCACATCGCCAATGATCAAACTGGAGCTTCTCAGCGAAAACGAGACTCCTGGACCACTCTTCTGTTGAGGCTAGCATGGCATTAATGAGTGTGACTTTCATGGTGAATACCCGAAACATTTCCTCATGTGGAAAATAGAGTCCAGGGTTTCTGCTTGGCTCCTTTTGATTGCTTTGTTTCTAGTATCAGTCCCCTGCATCTCTAGATCTGTGGACATGGTTTCCCTAACTCTGAACATGGTTTAAAATAGTGGATTTTAATTTTGTAAATAAATATGTTAGACTTTTGGGTATGACTTCTACTGATTGCCTTTTTCTAAACAGAAGTTACATTTTTTAACTTCTTGTTATGCCTCCAAATTTTGTTTGCAAAGAACATTTTTAACATTTTGATGTAAAACTCTGAAGATTTTATTTACAACCACAGAATTGGCCTTCTTATGTATTGTAGCCATTTTTGTTTAATAACAAAATACAGGAGTATTTTATAAAATGCTTTTTTCTGTTGTTCATAACCACTGGAGTAACTGCTCCACCAGCTTACCAGTCAAGAGTTTAGACAATGGTTCTCAACCTGTGGGTCGTGACCTTTTGGGGGGGCACATATCAGATATCCTCCATATCAGATATTTACATTGCAATTCACAATAGTAGCAACATTACAATTATGAAGTAGCAATGAAATAATTTTATGGTTTGGGGACACTACACCATGAAGTACTATTACATGGTTACAGTATTCAGAAAACTGAAAACCACTGTTTTAGAAGGTAATTTCCTTAAATGCTTTTGAGAAAACAAAGCAAGCAAATGATCCCAGTTTCAAAAGAAGCTCTGTATGCTTTAGGGAATGTCCTCAGCATTCACCAAAGAGAAGATCACCCATCAGTTTTGTTTAAGAAGAGACTCAAAGGCAGCCAGAGGTGAGAGATTTCCAGCGCTGGAAGATACTTACCAAAAATATGAATGGCCTGGGCCTGCCTGTGACTTCCAGATCCTGAGTTTTAGATCAGAGTTTTCCCCCAGTTTGACTCCTCAAAGTTTCTCATTCCTCAGCCTTTTCTCCCAGCCTTCTTGATTAGTTCCTGTTTTGTCCAGAAATCTGTCCATTGACTCAGGTAGCATTTGCTACCTCATATCAGGAGCAAGAAGTGTAGGTTGTAATATTTAGACTTCCATAAGTTCATGTAGCCGATAAGAGGACAGGACTATAGCAAGAGGAAATGAAATAAAAATTCCTCTTCTCACTGACATTTAGCTACTTTTCTTAAGTAAATTAATCTTGCAGTGTATGCTGGTTATTATTTTGCTAACTTGACACAAGCTAGATTTGTCTGGGAAGAGTAAACTCAATTGAGGTCATGTTTCCATTAAATTGACCTATGGTCACATCTGTGGGGGCATTGACTTGATTAATGATTGGTGTGGCAGGTCCTAGCCCTCTGTAGGCAGTTTCATTCCCAGGAATGTTGTCCTGGGGTGTATAGGAAAGCAAATTAAGCAAGTCATGGGGAGCAAGCAAGTAAGCAACAGTCCTCCATTGCCTCTATGTAAGCTCCTGCCTCCAGGTTTCTTTCTTGAGCTCCTATTCTGACTTCCCTACATAATCAACTGTGATGTGCAAGATGAAATTAACTTTATCCACTTGCTTTTGGTCATGGTGTCCATCAGAGCAACAGGCATTAAACCAGGACACATTGCTGTATATTTTTATTTTCAGAGTCCTGAGAAATTAATTCATTATAAAGATTCCAATATTCTCATCATTACTTTTATGAAGAAATGAAGTCTACAAATTCCATCCATTATTATTTTCTATTTTCTTGGATAATAAAATTTAAAAAGGGATGCTCATCTCTTTCTAAAAGTCTTCATTTACATCTGTTTTCCTGGCGGCAGAGTGTCAAGTAAAAAAAATGTAAATGACTTAAAGGTCTGCTCATAGTTCCCAAAGGTGGAATATTTTAGTTTTGCTAGTAATTACAATGCCAAATCTACACTCCACAAAGCATTTATGTACTAGACATGGTACCATGTACTTTATATGTATGATCTCTACTTACCTGTGCAACAATGCTATGTTGTAGCCACTTTTATTACCATCATTTTAAGTCTGAGGAGAAAAAAAAATCTTAAAGTTACAACTCATAATAGTAGCAAGGGTCAATTTGAGAGTGTTGCTCTGACCCACTATGCCTGAAAAAGAAGCAATTCAGAATTCTGAGGCACCTGACTTTGGTTTATCAATACTTTGTTGTTACCGTCACTACTAAAATTAATTTAACAGGTATATCCTGAGAAACAGGATAAGTGGATCAACCAACAAGTATTTACTAAATACTTCCCAGATGTGAGTATAGGACTAGATATTTCTTAGCGGGGGAATTCTATCTTAAAAACCATTATCTACCAAGGAAGTAGGAGTATTAGACTATGGAGTAAGAGGAATCAATCAAATGGGAATTTAGAGGAAAAAGATCATTGGTCATAGACTAAAGAACAAAGATCACTTCATGAAGTCGCTGACGTAAACCTGAAGGGACATGAACATGTCTTAGAAACTCATGGCTACCCTAATTAAATTGACAAATAATTGTTTTCCAAGGTAGACTGTATATAAGGCACCACAAAATGCAAACTGAAGCACTGGGCCCACAGCCTTACTAAATTCACAGTTTTTGTGTGGTGGGTTTGGATTAAGTAGTACAGGTTAATTTAAGCTGCTAAGGACATATCTGAAAGGTCCAGAGACAAAATAATCTTCATGCTGTCTCGAGAAAATGGTAGAACCTATGTGCGTGACTTCACTCATCCTACTGGGTGGACTTAAGGATCTTGGGCAGGATGTGTGCCTGAGAGAACATTTTCATTTCTCAGTCCAGAGGAGTAAGCTTTCTTCCTTCTTATTCTATTGGTATCTTTTTTAAAATTTTTAATGGAGAAGAAGCAAAGCAGTGTAAGTGAGTAGATACATGGTGTACTGCTTGTACAAGTTTGACAAGAACTAGGAAAAGAGAGAGTAAAAAGACCTGAGTACTGAAGATAATTCTTGAATTTATGTTCAAGTGCTGACGGCAACCAGTCCCCCATGTATGCCTCATCTCAATTATTCTCTTAGCTCCATCCAGTTTCCAAGCTCTCCCTCAGTCAGAATTAGGACATGACACTTTTGAAGCTACATTCCCTTGAGTTCTTCATGTTTTCTGTCGTTGGACGAAAAAGAGGACTTGGTTGTTCTAGAGATAGCCTTGCTTGGCAGGTGGTACATGGTCTTCCTTGATGAGAGACTTGTTTATCTTAATTTGATTGGTTTCTTTCCAATTATACTTCAACCCATTTTATTAATCTTACAAATGCCAGTGAATGCCAAACTGACTTGGATTTTCTTTTTCATTGTCCTTGTAATTGGGGTTCAACATATTTTGCAAGACTATTTTTCTCTCCTCATACCTATTTCCAACATACTATTAGATAACTTAGAAAGAAGACGTATAACCCATCAACAGTTTTCCATGAGTTTGGCACAGAATAACAGTGCAGGAAAAAGGATAAACACACTACGGCTTTGAGAAGTCTTTCTGCACAACCACGAGATACAGTAACAGAGTGTCAAGGAAGCTACGCTAGTCTCTGTAGAATACATGTGGCAGTGACTGATCTGCCAGTCTTATAATCACTTCATTAGCATACAAGGACAAGCAACGGGGACAATGATCAGAGCAGATCCATATCTACTTAGAATATGTTGTGGAAGGACTTGTTGAAATAGCAGAAATGGACAAAAAGCGACGAAAATTTGATCAAATTTTAAACAATTGTGCCTTGTTCTTTTTAATACTTAGTATGACTACTTTTATATTGTTTTAAAATTGAAAAGTAAAATTTATACCCTTCACAGATTTTCCTGTAATTAAATAGTCAACATGGAAACGTATTTTCACTGTCACACATTTCATCTGTGGGGTGTGGGCTTCAAGACCTCCTGTGGATACGAAATCTGCTAATGCTCAAGTATCTTATATAATGGAACTGTGTTTGCATATAGTTTACATCTTTTATGTGCTGTAATCATCCCTGGATCACTTATATTATATAATGTGCATGCTACGGAAAAGACAGCTATGATGTGTGAGGCTAGGAGGGTGAGCATCTGGAAAGAGGGGAGCTTTTGCAGGGTGTCCCGTGCCTCCACTCATGAACATTCAGGGTCGAGCAAGGGAAAGTTTAGGCTTTGGAACATTCTAGAATTTTAGAAATATTTGCGATCTTTGATTGTTTGAATTCACAGATGTGGAGCTTGTACATGGAGGGCCTATTTCATCTACTTCTGAGTCCAGATTAAAGGTTACAGATTTCCTCTTCCCTTTCCCCTCACGAATATTGCTGCCTTCTCCTCTCTGAAAATGAAAAGTCAGAAAACCCATTCCTAAACGTTAATGGTTTTTAGATGCTGAATTATTTTCCCTGAGTCTCTTTTCGTATTCTTCCTTCTGATGGCTGTGCATTTCACTTTTCTCACACATTTTATTTCAGGCACACTGAAGAATTATAACAAACACTACTGCTCTTCCTACACTGGAAGTATTGGTGGCTTATCCCAATTAACAGTGGTCATATTATATACATATCTACATTTCATCAGAGAGTTAATTGAGGTATTCTAAACATATTTTCTATGTAACTTTTACTCAAAATATGTGATTAATATTTAATCTAGAATCATGAGAATCCTGAAAGAATTATGAATGAATTACATTTCAAAAGAATTAAAAACAGACCTGAGGCAGGCTTGCAGCCCATCACCAGACTTCATAAACCTAAAATGAGATTCGTGAAATTAATGCTTGTTCAGGAAAACATCAAAAAGAAAGAAGGAAAAAAGGAAAGAAAGAAAGAAAACCTAAATCCTAAATGAGTGACCTTTAGGTTCTCATTTCCTAGGGTTTCAACTCAACATGTGAAAAGAAACATGTCTTCTCACTCAGGATTGCTTCCCACTGACAGTTTGAACACATTGGTGACTGTATGGAGCATAGCTGGCTTTGTTCAGAAAACACCTTACACCCTGCTACCATCTAATACAGTGCAGGTGACAATGGAATCTAAAGGAAAACTAATTGTTTAATTAGTCAGTTGTTAGAAAATTTTGCTAGGATTCACTTTGGGTGTGGTGGCTCACATCTGTGACCCTAGCGTTCAGGAGGCAAAATAGAGGAAGCTCGACTCGTTCAGGCTACTCCGACCTACATAGTGACATCAGCTCACAAATGCCAACCAAAAAGGAAAAACAGAAAAGAATAAGGAAAAAATATTCAAAAAGGAAGAAAACTAGTCATGCATTTATAAGAAAAGTTTATCTTCTAAATATATACCTTACTGAGTACATAGTGATTTACAGACAAGTTACAGAGGGGAGAAACCAGATATTAAAACAAAGCTGAGATGAGAAAGCTGTGCCTTCATATCACAGCTGCAGGAAGGGAGAGAAGTGCCCAGAACCAAGGTGTGAGTCCAAAGGAAAGCGCTGGCAGGTTTAACTCCCTGGTGCTGATAGCGTCTGCTTGCTATCAAAGATCAAAGCAAGTTGATCCAGCTCATATCTAGCCACAATTTTATTCTTAGTAGGAGAAATGTAAGGAAGCTAGCTTGTGCCAACCATATAAGCAGAGGCCATCTATCCAGCTAATGCAATATTGTAGACATGATAGTACTATGGTGTGCTTGACTATAAGAAACAATGCTGGATGAAACACTGGAGATGCCAAGTATGTATGCGAACATGAAAATCTGCTCACAAATTTTAATTTAATACATCTGAATTTTCTGTCATGTGATGGGATCTATATTTTAGCGATCATATCTCTGTCCCAAAGTTCTGATTAAGGAGTTTTCTCTCAGAAAGAGCTTTCTGCTGTTGCTTAGACTACTTTGTGCTTTTTATTTTCTTTATGAAATCTCTCACACTTTTTAGCTCAAATTTGAAGCTACCCAAAGGTTCTGAATCAGGTTCTCAGATTAAAGAGTCAGTGAAAGATGATCAAACTTCAGAAAACGCAAAAGTCCGTCTTCCAATTTGCTTCCAGTTCTGAATGAAAATGACTTTCCTTGTGTCGTCACATAGTCTTGTGTAGTGGCATTTCCACTGTAGTTTAACAAAGTTTGCCTGAAGATTTGAGAGTAAAACAGCCCCACTGGTGAGCCTTACAGACTAGGTCATGGTAACACACAACTTTAATCTCAGTAACCACAATGACACGCACCTTATTCCCAGTAGAAGCTAGTTGCCAAAAAAGTAGGGTGATGCATGCCTTTAATCCCAGTGGTGCACGCCTTTAATCCCAGTCCTAGAGAGGTTATAAAGCAGGAGGAGACAGCTCTCACTCACAGTCTCATTCTGAGATTTCACCATTTCAGACTGAGGTCCCGGCAAGAGCCAGTGGCTGGCTGATTCGCTTTTCGGATCTTCGGGTTGAAGCCCAATTTCTGACCTTGAGTTTTTATTAATCGTGCTTCACTCTTGAACATTTTACCTTTCTAAATATTTTAATTCTTTAGTTTTTCAAGTGCTTATCAATCCTGACTTTCACAGTGCGGCTCTAGATGCACTGGTAAGTCACACACACACTAATCCATGCTACCGCCTTCCCAGTCATCTTAAAACCCCCACCCTGAACCAGGGTCGCAGGGTGTGTCTTCAGATGGCATGCCACATTTAAACACACTGAGAAGGCTTCCCCTGTGAGGGGAGCCACTAGAAACAAATGCACAGAGGTGGCGAAGGACATTCCAGAGGAGGAGAGAAACACCGCATAGAAATAACACAAAGAAGTCTAATTTCTTTCTATAGTTATAACCAATCATTTCTCATTCTTAAAAAGAAATTCACTGTTGTCTAATTAAGCCTTATTATAGCCACTCTCCTTTGTAATTGTGTGTTCCTTGGGTGAGCGCATTCTCTTGCAGTGTGTATGTGTAATTATAACTTTATAATACATGATTGAATCCATTCCCTTCCCTATTCAATCCTACAATGCTACTTTCCACTTTATCTTTTTATAACACTATATTCTATTTCCTTTCCATTGGAAGATCCTCTCCTCCTACTCTGGTCCCTTCCCAGTTACCTAAACTTTGTGATTATTCTAATTGGAACACACATACATAAAGCTTAAAAGTTAGCTTCCACATATAAAACATTAAATGTTTGTCTTTTTGTCGCCGGGTTACCTCAGGAAGACTTATTCTAGTTCCATCCATTTACCTGTAAATTTTGCAATTCCATTTTCCTCCACAGATGAATAATACCCACATTGTATAAATGTACCACATTTTCATTATCCATTCATCAGTTAATGAGAGTTATTATTCATGTTGTTTATTAATTCTTATTATTTTGTTGTTATTTTATTTTTTAATTGTTTGTGAATTATTTAGTTTTTGTTTCAATTTTGATGTGATTAACCTCTTCAAGTTTTCCTTCTAGTGGCTTCTGAAGAGCAGGCTTGGTGAGCAGAAATGACTTTAGTTTTTTTATCATAAAATGTTTTTTTTTCTCCATCAGTTGTAATTGATAGTTTCACTGGGTGTAGAAGTCTAGATTGGCATCTGTGGTCTCTCAGACTTTGTTCAACATCCATTCAGGCCCTTCCCACTTTCAGAGTCTCCACTGAAAAATTGGGTGTTATTATAATGAACATATATTTATATATAACTTGGTCTTTATCCTTTAAGTTTTTAGTGTATTTTCTTTGTTCTGTGAATTTAACGTTTTGATTACTATGTATCCTGGGGGGCTCCCTTTCTGGCCCTCTCTGTTTGGAGTATTGTATGTCTCCTGTACCTTGATGACAAGCTCAAGCCCAACCTCAAACACCCGTCCACACCCCCCTCTCCCCCCCTCCCCGCGTGCATGGTCAGACTACTGATCCTTAGCCAGACTGGGGAGGGGAAATGGAGCCCAAAAAGGTGGGGCCAAAAGCAGATCCCAAGTAGCTGCCTCGAGTATGAGGGGAAAGACACCCAGCTGGCTGTTTCAATGGATAGCTCATTTATTTAGAGCGGATAAGGGACATTTATACCCTAGTAAGAATGGCGGGTTGGGTCTATAAGGTTGTTATCTCATTGGTTGAGGCAAGAACATGTGCATACTCGGAAGCAACAGGGGCCAGGGGAAGACACCTTTTAAGGAAGTCCAGCGTGGTACATCCCAGAGGTCAGATCAACAGCAACCAGTTCCTGTAGCATGAGCTTATCAGTTACTATGTGCATCGGGGTACATATCCACTAGGGGAAGCCTAACTGCTGAGCTCTGCTTGGGCAAGGTGAGGGAGCAGCCAAACTCCTACCGCTCTCAGGATGAGAAAATCCAGGAATTGTAAGCATGTGTCGACCCCTTCTAATTTCAGGCCAGCTCCAAGCCTTTATAGGAATATTTTCCTTTAAATTGGGGGAATTTTTTTCCTATGATTTTGTTTAAAAAATATTTTCTATGCCATCGACCTGGGTTTCTTCTCCTTCCTCTATATTCATTATTTGTGAGTTTTGTCTTTTTAAAGTGTCCCAGATTTCCTGGATACTTTCTGCCTGAATTGTTGTTTTCCTTTTTCTATTAGATTTAACATTTCCTTTGACTAAACTATTTCTTCTAGCTTGCCTTCAAGACCTAAAATTCTCTCTTTCACTTCATTTAATTTGTTGGAGTGGCTTACCTCTGATTTTGTTTGAATTTATAAGTTGTTTATTTTAAGTAAATGCCAGTTTGGCTTTTCCTCAGTGATTCTATTTCTTTGTTAAATTCTACTTTCAAATTTTGATTTTTTTTATTATTTCATTCAACTGTGTTTTCAGAATCAAAATGTCATACCTTATTAAACATCCTTGAAAAGATTCATAATTGCTATTTTAAGGTCCATGACTTATTCTTCAGCTAAATAGCTTTTCTCAGGGTCTATTACAATAAGACTGCTGGCTTCTGGTGGAGACATATTATTGTGATTAGTCATGCTTATGTTTTTGTGCTAAGATATTTTCAACCAAGGTATATGCTTTTTCCTGATGTAGACAGCTGACCTTGCCTTTATTGGTGAGTGTTCTGCTTTTGGTTGCTGTTCTCATAATCTGGGCCCTAGTCAAGTGTGGAGGCAAGAGCAGTTCTGAGTTCCACCTACGTGTAGTGCCTGTAGAATCATTGAGCCCCAAGTATGGCAGCTGTGGGTAGAAAGTGGTTGTGTGGTTGATGGGGAGTCACAAAGGAACGGAGGTGGGCTCGAAGGAATGGCTGAAAGAGGTGGCAGGAAAGACTCCAGAGAACTATTTGAAAAGCCATTTTCTTGGCATTTGACTTCACTTCCCTGTTTAGACACACATGAACATAAAACACAAATACTTCTATGTACTTTTCTCTTTCTGTAGATTCTCCTTATTATATCTGATTTCTTTCCTTGTATGGGAGTTTTTTTAACAAGTTTTCTTAAGAAAAATCTTTGTTTATTCTTACAGTTTTTCAATGCTAGATTACTGCTGAAGTAAACTAGTGATAAAATACCACTCTGTCATGTTATGATGTTTTTGTTTGCTTCCTTTTTGTCTTTCCTGAGACAGGGACTCATTCTATAACCTGTGCTGGCCTGGAACTTACTTTATAGTCCCGACTGACTCTGAACTCACTGCAATACTCCTGATTTGGCATCTCTGGTATTACTATTCAGGTGTGAACCACTACTGCTGGGTTTTCCCCCTTAAGACATCTAGAGATTGTAAAGTTTGCACCTAGTGGATCTTATATGAAATGGTAACAACAATCCTGTTCTTTAAAGTGTGTTTAGGACTTCATGCCTTACTTTGGAACTGGTGTTAAGTATTTTTCCCTACCTAAAACCCAATTTGAATGCACGATTGTATGCAGAGATTTTAGTCCCTTGAAGGTGTCTGAAACCCCTGTATGGGGCATATTAGCATATATCCAGAAAGTTAGACTCAAATACTATTTAACTGCTCTATTTTTCCATTATGGGTCTGTCAGCAGGAACATGTTGCCCTATAGTACATGACAAGTGAAAACGCCAGTAACATTGTTTTTCATAGACAGAAAAAATACCAAAGAAGCAATTTCTTAGCTAAAATGTCACCTGTTAGATGTATAGGGCTCACTGTATTTTGTTGCCCTGGTAACGGCTGGTGTAAAATGACTCCTTTGCACTGCTCCATCAGAGTGATTGCATCCTGTTTTTTCCATCATTTTACAAGAGGCTGTTTTCATTCTCCCTTCCTGACCATATTAAGTGTAAAGAGATTGAATTACTGTGCTGTACCCTCTCCATTCGATGTGGATTTAAGAGTTGATATTGATGTACTGAGAACCCTGTGCTTCTTCAGGAAAAAAAAAGCTACAAATTATAATGAATTTGACTTTTATGTATCGGCTATTCAAGAGTTGAAGTAGGGTTTTGGCACCCAAGGGATAGACAGGGCCCGATCAGCATTTTTCATTCGAACGAATCCAATTGATAAAGCAATATACTTGGTGTCACTTCGCTTGATCTTCAAGTTTAACAATAGTCATGCTAAAAGTAGATACATTACTCTATAAATTTTGCTCATAAAAAAAAAGTGCTAGCCATCGCTTTCTACAGCTGCACCCCTTCCAACTTTTAACTGAGCAGGGCAGAAAGGAGGATCATTCCAAAATCATGCTGAGGCTGTGCAAGAGCACATGTGGGCCATGAGTAATAAGGTACCACCTCCCTTCCCTGCCCACAGCCAACCACTGCAGACTCGTGCCCGCGAAACTGGCTCCTGCTCTCCTCTTAGTGGAAAATGACTCCCAAGTCGCAAGCTGCTTTGTAATTACCAAACTGTTTCACTGTGTCATACTGAATAACTTAGTGCCTCAAAACCTCATTTGTTTGAAATGTTCATTTGTCCTGCATTTGAAACAAGGGGGCGATTTCTTTTTTAAAGCTACTATTTTAGGGGTAATTTAAATTTTGACCATAATACTCGTCATCCTACGACTTTTTAGAAAGAAACAGCAAAAACAAAAAATTGGGATCACATAGAGAAAATCATGAGAGTCTGAGAAGAATTGAAGATAGAAGAGGCCATCTCTGCAGAGTGAGAAGCTCCCTTCCTCTGGCTGGGTTGGGGCAGCAGGCGGTCCACTTTACTCTATTAGTATTTATGTCATGGGAAAAAGTCTCTCTAGTTAACTGCTTTCCTTGAACATTGTGACTCCCTCTCAGAATTTCATAAAGGCTGTTGTGAAGTCCTCCTGCTTGGTCACAGCATGGGGAGGCACAAGAGTCTGCCCACATTGTCAGTTTGGGTAATTGTGTAGACGTTTTAAATGACTTCAACCATAATGATCAACAGTCATTGCCCTTTATCAGGGAAACACTGCAAACATTTAAATAGCTAACTAATGACCTTTTTATTGTTTGATGATTCTTAATATGTATACAACAGGAGACTGGTATCGATTCACTCTGTCACTTTACTCTGAAAAACTGGACATCGAAGGTTCTTTGTTTTAACTCTCTCTCTTTTTCTCCCTGCTCCCTCCTCTTCTCCCCTTCCCACAGTCTTGAAATTCTGTTTATTTTTTTCAAATTTTCTATATCCCACAGACTCCTTGATCCGTTTGATTAAATGCTCAACTTCTAAACATATGTTTCCATGGAACTCTTCTTACTCTTGCTCTTCCATGACCTCTGTTTCTGTGACTCTGGCATGTAACGTGACCCTGAAGCAGCCCTGTGGCATCTGAACAAGTAGCAGCAACAGGGACGGCCAAAAACTGGTAAGAAGTAATGACTGTCAGCCTGTCCTAGACCTAGAACATCAGATCTTGTAGAAACAGTCCAGTGACCTGCTTGACAAGTCCTGCACTTGGACCTCCGTTGGTTCATAGCATGACGTCATACTCTAATCCACATCACAGCCAATGTCAGGAGTGAACCCAGCTGATTTCAAGTGGCCGCGCTGTGATAAGTGTTATGACCATGTGAGTGCTGTCATCCAAAGTGCACTTGTTCTTATGACTCTTAAGGAATTGGGGGACACATTTCTTTAAGAGGCTTTGAGAGAAAAGAGCCAAGTGCTAAGCCTCAGTGAGCAGAGATCACATCCTGATCTGTCATAGTCTTGAGAGTGGACTCAAGTCCCTGCTTAGCCCTAACTTCATGTTCTCTGATAGCACCTGAAGAATGTCAGTTTTCAGCTGGGTGGTGATGGTGCAGGCATTTAATCCCAGTACTTGGGAGGCAAAGGCAGAGGCAGGCAGAGCTCTGTGAGTTTGAGGCCAACTTGGGCTACAAAGCGAGTTTTAAGACAGGCTCCAAAGATACACAGAAAAACGTTGTCTCTATAAAACAAACAAATATACAAGAAAAAAAACAAAACACAAAAACTAAAAAACAACAACAACAACAACAGAATGTCAATTTCCCTACTCCTAAATGGAAATAAATCTATTCAAATCACAGAAGCACTTAAGAATGCTAAGAAAGCATTGGAAGATGGGGACACACCTTTTGCTGATTTTCTACATATTGGAAAAGAACACATACAAAAGCATATTATTAACAGCATCAAGTTTTGTTTTTAATAAGAGCTTTGAAGGGATTTAGAAAATGAACACACACTAACAAGGGATGCCTTTTCCTGTTCTGTATGTTCCTGAAGAAATCAGGGACTTTAAGGAAAGATGTCTTTTTAGCTTTCTGTCTTCCTCTTTTCTCCTGTTTCTGCTCTGGCCTCCCTGCATAAATAGCCTGCTGGCACATAATACCACCTGCTTGGAAGATGGTGAAAAAGCGTAGCTCTCATTTTGTGCTCAATCACAGAACCAGTCCCTCCCCATATTTTAAGGAAGATGAGAGAGCTGCCAGGTGTCAGTGCCTTGTCAATATATTTCCTTTGCAGGATCACAGGCATGGAGGAACTGACAATTCTAGAGAGTCCTTTCTGGAGCGTGCCGTTTCTTTCTGGCCTGGGGTAATTGAATGAGAGGTGTGGCAGCAATTACTATAGCAAGATCAAATAATTATACACATAGAAAAAGGACCACCCCTTCCTAGTCTTTCCTTGTTCACACACTTTAGTGACCGTAATATTTAGAGATGTACTGCTCAAGAGAAATAATGCAAGCCGTGCGTGTCATTCAAGGTTTTCTTTTCCTTATAACCTCATAAAAACATTTTTTTAAAAAAAAAAAGCAGGTGCTATCAGTTTTAAAAACTAGTCTTATTTACCATACTTACCCAAAATATTGAGATGTCAATTTGTAATTGATGCAAACCTCTTGCTATCTATCTCTCTTTCAAGATAAACCTCTGTCACTGTGTGTATCTTCTATAAACAGTCACATAACTAACGGGGCTCCTCATTGGACAGCGACGGTTCAAAAACTCTCAATTTTAAAATGTAAGCTGGAAAGAGAGTCTGACCTCCCCCACCCCACCCCAGGACCCGTGGACTGTGCTGATCAGGTATCTTCTGCTATGCTGAGTCTTTCTCTCCCTGACATCTACCTGCAGCAGACACTCCCTGTTCCAGTCTCTGGGGCAAACATCTTTCCTCCCTTCACCTTTCAGAGGCATTTTGCTTCTGTCCATCTTGGCAGAGGGGGACCTCCTCTGCTTCCTGAACAAGATAGGGAAAGTAGGGCATGGATTAGCAGATGCTTTGCATTCACACCAATGTTTGCTCTTGTTCTTCCAAATACAGAAGGCCGAAAGTCTCCCTGGTACAAGAGACTTCAAGTCCCTTCTCCTTACCAGTCTGCAATCCCCTTAAGGTAGGCAAAGAAGAATAGTAAAGAGAAGAGGATCTGAAATCTTCAGCCTGCTTGTGTAGACCGTGATTGATTTCATTAAAAAGATTAATGGCCAATAGCTAGGCCGAATTTTGGGGGCAGATAAAATGCTGAAAAGAGGAAGGGCAAGATTGGAGGGGTCACCAGACAAATGTGGAAGAAAAAGCACAGAAAGTACACAGATGAGGTAAACAAGCCTGGGAGCAGCGCATCGATTAATAGAAATGGGTTGATTTAAGTCATAAGAGCTAGTTAAAAACAAGCCTAAGCTATTGGCCGAGCTTTCATAATCAATAAGAAGTCTCTATGTGATTATTTGGGAGAAGTTGGTGGGACAGAGCTGACCAATGGCCCTGACAAAAGAAAACTCTGCCTACACACCTGCCCACATGCCCATTTCATGCCTGGTCTTTGGAGGAATAGAAGCTTGGAGTCCGTGACATCAGAGTCTACTGGCGTTTATATACATGACGAGTACTCACGTTTTGAAAAAGAAATGGATTTCTCTGCAGAAAGCAGACTAAAATTAAAGGTGATTAGAGACAAGTACCTGAGAACCACCCCCTATAATCTCTTAAATTTGCTATGCATAAGTTTTGCTTGAAAATACCTGTTCTGTGGCCTAGAAGATGCTCCTCCTTAGAACTACATTCCTTTTATCATCAGAATTACCTGTTTTGGGGGCAGGTGATTATCACCTTGGGTAGTCTTTCTGCATCACCACCTGGATTTTCACCCCAAACCTGTACCCAGTGAACACCTCCCTAAATATCCCTAGCCCTAGGTTGCATCTGTCCCTTAGTCTTGTCCCTTGTCTTAATACGCATATTCACCTCTCCTCATCAGGGCAGGTCTAACTTAGCCTTGCTGATTTGATGTAGCTGGATAAAGTTATTGTGCACAGTGACTGTAAATATGCCTCGTCTCATTCCCAGTCTGGGAAGGCTGGAGAGCCATTACATCTTAATTGGGTAATTTCTTTTTCAGATATCCAGAGGCAGGGTGGCTACATCAAAGGCAGAGCAGTGCAAGGTGTCTGGTGCCAGCTGCTGCTAAAATGTTGTCAGTTCTGAGAGGACCTGGGACCTCATTCATGGATGGAATCTTTTAGGATTTAAAGCACTTTTACTTAACTTGTTTTGAAACTGGAAATATGAATCCATTATTGCATTCCAAGGAAGAAAACATTTGGTCTGCATGGTCTCTTTTGTTTCTATGTTCTTTCTTTCTTTCTTTCTTTTTTCTGTTTTATACACACTGTACTTTTGGAAATTTCAGCAAATTGCAAAGCCATGTGTTTATGTAGCAAATGACTTTGTTCTAGCTCATTTGCAGCTCACAAAATGTGTTTGGATGGAGATGTACATAAAGACACACACATCAACACACACACCTCACAACTCAAAGAAAAGAGGTCAGTTCTCGGACTTCATAAATTCTACCAATTAATTGGGCAGTACGCGGCTGCTGTCATTGTACGGAAGACCAATAAAAGAAAATGAAGCCAGGAGATTCATTTCAGAATAAAAGCAGGGATGTAAAAAATGTAAGGGAGGCAATCTTTTGCCCTGAGCGTTATGTGCCAATCCAAAACAGAAGGAAAGGAATAAAAGCACTGTTGCAGGCAGGAGAGGGAGGTAGACAGAGGTAGGAAATAGCAGTGGGTGCCGTTCTCACCACTACAGAATCTGCGCAGCAAATTGCTGTGCTTTAAGGAGAAGTAGCAATCAGCACCGATTGAAATATCCCTGAATGCAGCTATAATGATGTTCCTCTTCTCCCTCTTGTGTCTGGCAAGATAAGCCATCATCAGAAATGTGCACCATCATGCAGGGTACATTTTCTAAAAGACAAGAACACCCCTGCATATGATTCCAAAGCCAGAGAGCAATCTGTGTGCCTGAGGTGCAGACACAGGACCAGCTTCACCGGCATGAGACTTGTCCAATCACACGGGGGCCCACTATTAGAAAGACCTCATGCTTCATTAAATGCCACAGTGTTGTCAACTTGAAATTAAAACTCCTCATAATTATGAACCAGGATCTATACATTTCATCTTGTCGCAGACCTTGTTAATACCAAAGGCATAAAACACGGCTATTTAAAATGTCTGCTACTGAAAGATTCATGCGCAGCTTTCCTGACCAGGTAATCAGTAGCGGGGAAAATAAAACAAATAGAACATTCTCACATTTCATGAGGGAAATGCTTCCTTTGCCATTTGCTGGTTGCCAAATTGCAGCAATTGCCAAACAAAACAAAACAAAAAACAAAACAAACAAACAAACAAAAAACCTAGCTTGCTGCTCCAGACCCCAGCTCTATACCCACAATCCACCAGGCACTTCTGGGTGTTACTTTTAATTGGCTTGAGTTACAGAGCACCCCAGTCAAGCCTCATCAAACGTGACTTGATGTGACAAGACATAGCATGAATGATGGGAAACAGAACTGGAAGAAGGCATCTCTTGAGTATAATGCCATGAGTGTTCTCAGGGGAGAATGAGAACAGGCACCATGACAAATTAGTGATGAACATCACACGCGATTGCATGTCTCTGGGTTTTTTTCTCCCTAGCAACGAACACAGTACAGACCTGACTGAACGCCATCTTGTCACTTGGAAGGTTCTCGGAGCAATGTTCTTGGATGTGAGTGTGTCATGGGTAATTCTCTCATGCCTTTTGGAACTAGCACACACACTTCAAAAATGAATTCTAAAGAGACTTGTCAAAATCTAAAATGCAAAAAGTGATGCCAGAAGGTTCTTTGGTAATTGACGGTTGGGTTAAATTGAGGTCTTTTCTTAAAACTGTTGTAACAGTAACATGAAGTTAGAAACAGGTGACTTCAGAGAGAGAAGGCACTGCTAGGGTCAGATAACCCTAGACTTCATGTGAGCCACCTGCCTCCGAGACATGTCCTTGTTCATATCATGTGTAATTGTACTCCGAGGAAAGGACATGTCTCTTCGAAGGAGAGAGTAGGCCACATAGAGAAAGGGTTCCATTGTCCATGTCTGCCAGACCAGGCATTGTCCTCTCAGTCAGGTTTCATAAAATCAGTGATCTAGGATCCTGTAATAAAATTGAATGGAAGAGGTACTGGGAAACTCCTGGTTCTGGGGCTGGGTCGATCATCCTAAGGTCATAGTAGTATCAGAAAGTCTCTGCCCAGTAGAACAAGCAAATAACCACATGGGAAGAAGTTGACAGCTATTCATAGAACCCTGGTCCCCAAAGTGTTGGTCAATGATGTCTGAAGTTATTTCACTACCCACAGTTCAGTAGACTCACCCTCTCTATATGATACATGGTCCTAAGTTTACATGCTGATCCACAGACATCTAAAGGTCAAATATCTGGAGCTTATCCCTGGCTCAATCTTGTTCCTGAACCATTCTCACTTAATAATGAAACTAATTATGTTGGATTCAGTTGCATTTAATACGTAGCCAAGAGCCACATAATGACATTTAGGTCAACAACGGAACGTATACTTAGAAGTGGTCCCATAAGAATACAATGGATGTGAAAAATTTCCATTACCTAATGATGTCTTAAGCCATCGTAATGCTACAGATAGCCATTGCTCAAGTGTTTGTGGTGAGGTTGGTGCAAACACACCTGAAACATTGCCAGTTATATTCAAAGTACATGGCATGCAGTCACTTAATAATAATGAGAAATGACTATGTCGCGTGCTTATATACTGTACCACATTCCCATTACTTTAGATTATGTTCCTACATATAAGAGAATGCTTGCTATAAAACAGTGTGCTAAGTTGTCTAGCAGCAGCTCATCCAGTATGTTTGCTCGGGTTTGCTGACTGAATCAGGAGACCACATAGTATGACAGGCCTATACTACAGAAATGTGTAAGGCACTCTGATGTCCAACGTATGATGAAATTGTCCTTCTCAGAATCCGCCCCCCTCTTTAAGCCTTGCATGACTGTATATGCCGGGACAGTAGGGATAGTAATGCAAGAGCTCACGGCATTTTAGCCAGGACCTGATAGAAACAAATTCACACCAGCTAGAAGAGAGCTTGCACACAGCAAACATTTAATTGACAAACATGCTTGATACGTTTTGGTTATTTCTTTTCTATATCACACTTTTACATGTCTTTCATAACAAAATTAAATGAGATCGCATGATCAATATGCTTATTATTTAGGCAAGTTTAGGGAAATCTTTTTTTCTGTCAGTTTTCTTCCTCAGATACGAGCAGGTTAATGACTCCTAGGCCATCTTATCATGACTTAGAGATTCACAATTCTAACTTGCCTTACTACAACATCTTCATGTAATGTGATGTAATAACTCAACCATCCATGGACTGTGCATGATTAAGAATTCTTAGCTGGTAGCTGAGTTACTATGGCCCTGTTCTTATACTCAGTTGCCTTTATCTGGTTAAAATATGGAAGATAATATTTTCAAAATCACGGAGATTCTACAAATGTCTAAACATTCTTTCTTCCCTTACAAACAACCCTGTTCCCCGATTTCCAAATCCACAAAGCCAAAGAAATTATCTCAGTTCTTTCTACAGTGAAAATTCCATTGTGAGGAAGAAAGCAATGGAGTTTTAAGCTCACGTGAACCCCAGGAGTGTTGCTTTCTTTATATCGCCAATGACACCTCGAGACTTACAAAAAGCAAGATGGGAAGTAGATATTCTTATGATGTAGCTGAGAGAACAGTAAATGTTCTATTTTTAGAATGTCATGTCTGTGGAAAAGCCCTTAATCTGCGATAAGGCAGCCTTGCTTCCAATGTGCTACTTCACATCTAGAAGTTTATTGACTCCACGGCTTTCCCGTGAAATTTAAGATGCGAGGCCCTTTGCAATATTTTAAAAAATTAAAGTTTAAACTCCTGACTTTCTTTGTCATGTGAAACTAAGTATAGAGATAACATGAGAAGCATGGCATGAGAGGCCTTGACAGTAGACCAAGACAGGGGGTCTGACTTGCCTGCCAAGGGCCTTTGGTCACGTAATTTAATTGCCCTAACCCTCCAGTTGTTTCTCCATTGGAAGATGATAAAACTCTGACTTGTGGTGACTAGAAGTAAGACACTGTGCATAAGACAAGACAGGCCTCGCTGCTAGTTAACCAGTGAGCAAATGGTACACACAGAGCTGGTCACGGTTTTCATCTTGTTTCCACCACAGCAACATGCTGTTCTAGTCATTCTCCCAAAGTGATCCAGTTACATTTCCAAAGGCTAGTCGTGTAAAACAGCATCCACACAATAAGTACATGCAATAGATTAGTCTGTCATTCTTCATCTATGGTGTTTCTATTAGGAAAAGGGGGAAGGGGAGGCCATGGATTTCACTTACACTAACTGATAATGCCTGGGGACCCATGGCAGGAGAGGGAAACCTGGCAACCTGTGGGCTTTCTAAAAGGGAAAATCATCATACGGGGAATTGAAAGAGAGCCTGGGATGCAAATAACCTTACAGCAAGCCTTATGGATGCTCTGGGCTCCTGGCTTATTTATAATTCAAAGCTGGACTGAGAGACAATAGGAAAATGACTTAATGGCCTCGCCTCAGCTTGTACCTGGACAGAGCTCTGCAAAGACCCAAGCAGCCTGGAGTTGAGTCATGCCAAGAGGATGTCCCATGGGCTAGGGTCCACAGCAAGGCTGGATGGACTGGCATAGCAAAAGGCTGGCATGTCAGACAGCCCACAAGTGTGTGTTTGCTTTTGGCCATTCCTTTCTCCCTCTCATCCAGGTCACAGAGTGTTGGGCACCTGTGGGAAGCCATTGATTGGTTATCCTGTGCCTGAGTTCATGAGAGAAGATCCAAAGACTCTTTTAACTGAGATGACTAAAGGAATAGGAACCCTGAGGGGAGAGTTAAGTAGGCAGTTAGGGGGCCTGAGGGGAATAGGGCAATGGGCTTCAGCTGTAGCCAGTGGGGTCACTCTGGGAATAGAAAGCAGTTCTGTGCATTTCCAAGTGAAACAGAGCAAGAAGGAAGGGAAGGGACTCAGGACAGAATAGCTCAAGGCCATTCCCTTGGATGTAGGCCAGCCCCACTGAGATTTCCACTCCCAGTTTGCCGCTAAACAGAGTGTTTATAGCAGCAGTGGCAAGGAGATAGCAAGCTGAAGTTCAGTGACAGGCTGGCCTGGCTGTAGGCCCTTGGCATCTCCCAGGCTTCCTTCTTCCAGCCCTTAGGGGGGCTTTGTGTTTATCGTCTTCATGGCAACCTTTGCCTTCATCACATTCAAAGTAGAACCATGCTAAAATCTGAAAGGATTAATGAGGTAATATAAAATGAGGTCACCCGCTCATTAAACAAAAGGCTAAGCTGCTTAATACCAACTTTGACATGCACCTGTTTCACCAACTTCCATCAGGGTCTGTGGGAGCCAGGGCCCTGCAGCAGCTAGACTCTGCATATGAACTTGTGCCATGAGATCTCTTCACCCTGAGCTGACCTCAACAACCAAACAAGGCACACCATCTGCAGTCAGAGACTAGCGGAGACATGTATGGCTATGGCACATTGGGCAGACAGCAGCCTCGGCCACTCCTGAATTGGCAGGCAGAAAGAGGCCATTTTCAGCCTCTATTCTAGCTCACTGACCTAGATTTTTCTTGTGTTCATTAAATGTCACGTTCCGTAGATCAAATGCCGAGTCCTGTACCCTTGGATGAATCTGGAGTGAAATTGTGGAGCAGTTGAAATTCATTTTGTATTTTCACTGATTGTCAGCCAGTGCCTATCTCCCCCACCACCCCTCAGTGCCACCAAATTAAACAGAACCCAGTAATGGCACAGAACTACGGCAGCAAGAGTGCCTGCCTTAAGGGAGACTTCTAAGTGAGTAAGTCTTTAAAAAATGGAATGAATAGATTCAACTAACTGGACCAAAGCACGTAGTTTATCTAGCTTAGTTTGCTCTCCACTGACCAGCCATTCTTGTGTCCTCATGCCCCAAGTGCTGGAGAGCCACTGGGCCAGGGAAGCCAGCTGACTAGCTCCTAGTACTTTGTTTTATTTGTTGTTTTTGTATTAAAGGCTTGTAAGAAATATGGGTGCTATTCTATCTTTGTGGTTGGAAGAAAATGCTGGTTCAAGAATGCTGGTGGAAAGCCACACACTGGGTACTGGAGACAAGTTTTCATCTTTCCCTGTAGCCTCAAGGAAGACAAGGAAAACTTGCAATGTGGTCATGTGACTCATTTTGTGTCCTTGCTTGTGGCAGATCTAAAAGAAACAAATGGTTATCTGTAGTGCCTATTAGCATAACAAAGCATACTGCAATTGAGGGGACCTGCCTGCTCTTTAGGTCCTCTCAGGAAGTGCCCAAACCTAAACTTCTTCAGCTCAAGGGTGTCCCTTTCCTCAGCTTCTCACTCCCATATAACTCTGCTCTACTGGCCACGTACTTTCTTGGTTCCTTCTCTTTTGTTTCTCCTTTTTGGCCCTCTCTTTTGTCTTCTATGGTATTCTGCCATTTGCTTTTTGTTCTCTCTCTCTCTCTCTCTCTCTCTCTCTCTCTCTCTCTCTCTCTCTGTCTCTCTCTGTCTCTCTCTCCTTGTCCTCCTACTTCTCCTTTCTAACTGCCCCAACCTCCTCCCCCACCCCGCACAGGGCTCTGCTCAGTCTCCCGGCCATACTTAGTCTATTATTTTCTCTGGCTGGCTGCTGTGGACTCTCCCGGGTACCTCTGACTGTGCTCTCCATGTCTACAATAAAAGTCTTCCCCTCAACCATTCATGTACTCACTTTATACACATAGGTTTTGCCTAATTCTGGCTCAATTCATGTTTTTGATTTGTGACAATTATTTTGGGGATTTGTTTATTTGTTTGCTTGCTTGCTCTTTTTACTCTATTTTGTTGTTTAGTGGACATGCTAAGTTAGAAAGAATTTTATGAAAAGATCAGTCATTGGCTGTTAAGAATATACAGAAAGTGTAGAGGTTTAAACTAAGGTATTACAATTTTTAAAACAATGAGGAGAATACCTGGATAGATAGATGCAAAAAGCAGGCCTCACATATCTTGTACCATTTTGCTCTTTGTGCATTGGGGACAAGAAGTGGCTGAGAAGAACTGAGTTTTCACGATGTTGTAAAAGTTTGTAGAGCACAAAGCAAGCCTCTGAAGACCGGCACAAACAAACCAACTGCAAAAATGTAATAAAGAAGAAAGGAATCACCCTTGGTGATTCTAAAGCCCCGTGTCTTACTGTAAGGCCTGGGATGTACCTGAGGAAATCATCTATCAGTTTTCAGCCTTCTGTGACAAAATGATCCTGAGTTGTAACTTTGACATCTCATTCCTTCCTGTGCTGAATCAACAGTCCAAGGTGACAAAGGAGGTAAGACTGTGATCAGCCTGGACCATAGGCCAAGGTGGCAAAAGAGGGCAAGATTGTGATCAGCCTGGACTTCAGCTATGGCTTTGATGCTGATCTCATTTTCCATAGCATTCTTATAAGCAAATCACAGCAAGTGAGCTTATCCCAGGACTGTGCTCACAAGGCTGTCACCAGAAACGAAAAGGAGGCAAACTGGAGACAAGAGAAGGGCACCGCTGTCATGACTCTTCTGTGGGTCTTTCTTAGCAGCCACTGGGGAGAGAATCTGACTTCTGCTTCTTCATTTGGAAGGGGTTGTCAACAGGGCATCTCATTGTCAATAACAGTGAGGGAATGTCTTTGTTCCTTAAACATGTTCGAGATTAAAAAAGGACAGAAGTGCTCTTTGGATCACACTGATGTGATACAGAGAGCTACGTGAGAATATCATACTGCCAACCATTAGAGGACACCTTTCTCACCTGGTGAAGATGTCTGGGTTCTGCACTAGAATCACCAACTTATGCTCCCACACCTCACCTCAAGAGCTTCATGCAAAAGTTTGCAATAGGCTGAAAAGACTTGAAATAACTGTTTGAGTTCCAGGAGAGTACATGAGAATGGGAAAGAAATTGTTCAAAAGATAAATTTTTCTAGATTCCTAAGCATATAAAAGAACATGGAGAAGAATATGAAAGAGAAAGCTCGGTTGCTGTGTGATTCTGGTAACTAATTGTGTGGGAATGATTTGAAGGAGGCTAAGCAACTGCAGCATTCCAGAAAGTTGCACCCCTAGCAGTTGAATGATGCCTGATTTCTCTCCAGTAGAAATGAAAAATAAAATGGACCAAGTGACTTACGTGAGCCAAACACTATGTGTACCCTGGTCTCTGACTAATGTCTTCTTAAAGCTGTCTGCACAGAGGCTCCTTGCTCCTCCTCTTATAATAGGTGTTCTATAATTAAGAGAAGCAAAACCACATACTCAAAGCCCAACAGTGGATCAGTTAGATTAACAGTCAGTGAGACTCAACCCATAAAGGCCTTTGCCACCAATCTTGATCTCAGGGACCCACACACTGGAAAGAGAGAACCAAATCCCAAAAGTTGAAAGTTGTCCTCTAACCTCTGAAAACATACACACACACACACACAGAGAGAGAGAGAGAGAGAGAGAGAGAGAGAGAGAGAGAGAGAGAGAGAAAGAGAGAGAATATGTAAATTCTTTTAAAGCAAGGGTGATCAGCTTCAGAACCTGTCTTGATTGATTTTGTATAGGGCAATAAAAGGGCATTCCTTCAAGTCAATATTTGCATAGGGTCAAGAACTTTAATACTTCTAATATTGGCAAATTATTTATATTTTAGTACAGACAGCCTTTAAAATCTCCTCAGAAGTTCTGGAAGGGAACTGATAACATGGCAAGATTAATAGCTGGAAATCCAGCAAATTGGTGGAGAACCTGCCTGGCAGGCTCAGGGCTCTAGGTTCATCCCCAGAGCCATAAGCACTAGGTAGCATCATCTGTGGTTGCAATCCCAGCACTTGGGAGGGGGAGGCAGAACAGTCAGAAGTTCAATGTCATCCTCAGCTACAAAGCAAGTTTTAGATAAACCCAGTTTACATGAGACTCTGTCTCAAACTAATACTAGTGGTAAAATAAATGAATAAACAAGAAAGGGAATAAATAGAAAAAGGTGAGAGTCAAATAACCGAGGAGAGTAGAAATACTGTCTCAACATGTGGAATAATAAAGTTCAAGAAACTCAGAACCAGAGTTGTAAATTCTTTAAGAAATGCTTCTTGGCTAAACACTTCTGGACCATCACAGATGATCAAAACTATGAATCGTCTTAAATTCAGAAAATGGTCCCCTGCCCTAATGTCCATAGTCCAAACATATACAACAAATATGAATACTCAGACAAAAATAGTTTAGATAGGTAATAGCCCTATACCTTAGAAAGTCAAAATTGTCAGTGGTTTTAAAATGTTACTCATTACACAGAGATGAATTTTTAGATGCCAGTCCCTAAGCTGCATATGGCTAAAGGGTCATTTAATCCCATGTCTTCTGACTTCGGTGGACAAGTTTTTACCCCTCAGAATGATGACAGTATTTACAGAGTTTACAGTTGTGCTTTCCAGATGCAAGGCTTTGATCAGTACTCCCCAAACTTTAGGGCTATCTAGGTTCTTTAACCCATAATTGCTTGTTAGCTTAGAATAAAAGATAAAACCAGAAACTAAGAAGTTGTTGCAGTGTGCATTTGCTCATTTCAGTTTCTCCAAAATGGATTCATTCTTTTTTATTGATTTTACTGAGCTATACATTTTTCTCTGCTCCCCTTCCCTTCTCTCTCCTCCCTTTTAATTCTTTCCCGTGGTCCCCATGCTCCCAATTTACTCAGGAGATCTTGTCTTTTTCTGCTTCCCATGTAGATTAGATCCGTGTATGTCTCTCTTAGGGTCCTCATTGTTGTCTAATTTTTCTGGGATTGTGGATCATAGACTGTTTTTTGTTTGTTTGGTTGGTTGGTTGGTTGAGTTTTTTGTTTGCTTATTTTATGTCTAAAAGCCACTTATGAGTTAGTACAAAGTATATTTGTCTTTCTGGGTCTGGGTTACCTCACTCAATATGTTTTCTAGAGCCATCCATTTGCCTGCAAATTTCAAGATGCCATTATGTTTTTCCTGCTGTGTAGTACTCCATTGTGTAAATGTATCACATTTTCCTTATCCATTCTTCGGTCAAGGGCATTTGGGTTGTTTCCAGGTTCTGCCTATGGAAAACAATTCTGCTATGAACATAGTTAAACACATGCCCTTGTGGTATGATTGAGCATTCTTTGTTTATATACCCCAAAGTGGTATTACTGGGTCTTGAGGAAGGTTGTTTCCTAATTTTCTGAGAAATCCCCATATTGATATCCAAAGAGACTATACCAATTTGCACTCCCACCAGAAATGCAGTAGTGTTCCTTTTATCCCACATCCTCTCCAGCATAAGTTGTAGAAGAGAAACTGGGAAGTATACTTTAACGCATTGGCACAGGAGACCACTTCCTAAATATAATCCCAGCAGCATAGACACTGAGAGAAACAATTAATAAATGGGACCTCCTGAAACTGAAAAGCTACTGTAAAGCAAAGGTTATTGTCAACAAGACAAAACAGCAACCTACAAAATGGGAAAATATCTTCACCAACCCCACATCAGACGAGGACTGATCTCCAAAATTTACAAAAAACTCAAAAAATTGGTCATCAAAAGAACAAATAATCCAATTTAAAAAATGGAGTACAGACCTAAACAGAGAACTCTCAACAGAGGATTTTAAAATGGCCAAAAGACACTTAAGGAAATGTTCAGCATCCTTAGCCATCAGAGAAATGCAAATCAAAACAACTCTGAGATTACATCTTACACCTGTAAGAATGGCCAAGACCAAAAACGTATTCAATCTTTTGCCCATTGGTTATAATGTGGTAATTTCCTTTGGATTTGCCTCCTTCCAACTCATGGGAAAGTGACACTATTCCACATGCTTCAGCTCCAAGAAGAGTCTCCAATATTTCTCGGAGTAGCAGAAATTCAAAAGTATTCTAGAACAGCATGGCCATTTCTCCTACTAAAATGACATTTCACCCTGAGGACAATTGAACACATCAAGAAGAACAAACTACAGCCAGGTCAGGCGATGTGGAACAGAGGCTTGGTGGCATGAGGAATTTTAGCATCCAACTGCCCTGGAAGACACACATAATTTTGAGCCATTACAGCCCAAGTTACAAATACAGCAGGCTCGATTTTCTGTCTCTTATAATATAAACATCTCAACAAGAGCCATCTGTACTTGGGTTGAATAAAAACTAATGCACGGTACGGTTGACTGGTTGAACTTAAATAAGGGTTCACAGATGGCATAATTTGCAAGTGAATCCCAAAGCCTTCCATGCAGAAGGCATGAAGAGAATGACAGTGAGGCTACATGGAAAGATTCATGTAGGGCATATGTTCTGCTATGATCAGAGGTGGTAACCACGGGAGAGGAAGGTATGCAAGGCAGTTCCACACATTCCAAGAGCTTGTCACAAGAGTTCTAGAGAAGTTAACTGGTCAGAAACAGCCCTTTGATGTGAAGTGAGATTTGAACAGTGATAGCAATAGTACTCTCTGCTCTATTTGGAAACCATGGACACGATTTCTGAGATGCCAAGATCCCCTAGTTTTAGGGAAGAACTTTCTTCCACAATAATTTTTTTTCAAAGTTGGACTAACAGCAGCAACAGCCCTGGTAACCTGAATAAAATGTACATTTTATTTCCTGGCCCCACCTAGGTCTCCTAATTCAGATACTGGAAATGGGGCTCAGAGTCTGTGTTTTAACAAGATTTGTGTGTATTTCTCTTGTGTGCTCTAATATGAGGATTCCTAGCCTTAAGGGTATCTTAGATGTTCTTCAACCTAAACGTTCAACAAATTCATATGCTGACATCCTAACCCCTAGTTTGATGGTATTAGTAGGTAGGGTTTCTGAGAAGTACCAACATGATGGGAGAGGAAACCCCTGGGATGAGACTTGTGTCCTCATAAACTTCAGAGAAATCATTCACTAATTTCACCATTGAAAACAGAAGGTTACTGCTTCCTGCGAGCCACCAGGAAGTGGCCCACACTGTACACTTTGTTCTTCATTGTCATGTTCTAGTTAGTCTCTGAGGGTGAGGAGGTAGTTCCTGCTGTTTATAAGCCATCCAGTCTATGATATGTTCTTGTGGCAGCATGAGGAGACTAGCATACTGGGTATTCACAAGCTTCAATTGGGAACAAGTTACATTTTTATTTTCTCTAACCTCTAGTCCAAACTTAGTATTTGTGTTTTGAGCATGGCCAGGGACCCAGAACATGCAGCAGCTCATTCACCATCTGAACAGAGTGGTATTCACAGATCACATCTTTGGAGTTGCAGATATTTTAACTTCATTGCTATCTTGAAATTATGCTAATTGTGTGTGCTGTTGTTGTTCGTGGTTGTTACTGTCATGATGTGTGTTTATTTGTTTGTGTGAAGTTTTAGATAAGGTGGTGCAGAATCTGGGTTAGAGAAAGGATTCTGCTGTAAAGGGAGGAAGTGCTTTGGGAATCCACAAAAGGAAGGATGGGGCAGTTGACAAGTGGAGAGAAACACAAAGCAGAGCAGGGACAAGATTAAAGGCAGCTCCCCAGGGGCAGACAGTAAACAGAAGCCTCATCAAAATGAAGCCAGACAGCCCAAGTGCAATGAAAGTGTCAGCCCTCCTCTCTGAACAAGCCCACAGGTCCCACAGGCCTCAATCCAGCTGCGGAGACAGTGGCACACCTGGCTCAGCAGGTGAAGGGGTCTCCCAACTTAGAGGGCTAAGGCCAAGTGCCATGTAAAGAGGGGATCATTATTTAAAACGGACTTACTCTACCGGCCTAAGAACAGGGAATAGTCTGAGCCTGAATTCAACCTAATTCAGCCACAGAATGAAATAATCCTTAAGAGATAGCTGTAGACAGGAAAGGGCTACATAAACCAGTCTCAGAGAGCTGAAGGCAGAAGGCTCAACTGGGACATTACAGTGTATATACTAAAGGAACCTGGTATCAGGCTGTGTCATCTGAGGTAATTCTGAAGTTTGATAGCCCTGAGTTGGAGGTCAGTAGGCAGACCAGTCTGGTCAGCGGTCTGGAGTCAGCTACCTACTGCATGATTCACTGCTGTAGAACAAACTTTGAAGCTCCAACCCATTCCTTAGTATCCACAGATGGTTTCCTCCAGCAGAGTGATGGATGCTTAGTGGCTTGTCAAAGCAATAAAGTCATCCTCCGCCTTCATAGTTCTCAATGCTGGGGCTTCCCCTTCTTTCAACATATTTGGCAGACAGCCTCCAGCCACTCCATATAAAGTGAGGAGTCTTGGTGTGGGGGAGGATCTACCAGACTACACACTACAAAGTCAGCTATGACCAGCAAAAGCTTTTGACTGCAAAGAGGAGAAGCTCATGAAATGAGGATGACTCTGGTAGACACAAACACTTTCCAAGTACATATCCACCGCTAGCACAAGGCAGAGGAAAGTCAGGAGTCCACTAGCTTTACCGTTAACCCCTCCTCAAGTCTGTGCATGGGAGGCTGCGAGTCACAACTCAAAAAGAAGTCTTTCTAGATAGAGCTCTGTCTCTTCTTCCTTCACCTTTTCTCCCTTTATCTTCTCTTTCTCTGTCTTATGTTTGTCCTGCCCTCACACTTTTTGATCCGAATGCTTCCCTTCCTTCCTGTTGCTACACCTTTAGCATTATTTTTAGTTTATGACATTTTTATTTCACTTATTGCTTTTATCTTAGTGCGAAAGGGTGTTTTGGCTACATGTATGTCTATGCAACACATGTGTGCCTGATGTCTGAAGAGGCCCGAGCAAGGTATTGTGCGGTCTTTGCTGATTCCTCGTCTGCAAGCTACAGGTGGGCAAAGATGTTTACCTGAAGGCACCAGGCAGTGAAAGCATTTAGAAATGGCCCCCGTGGCTTGATGGAGGATCTGAGTCTTAGTAATGACTCCAGGACTGGTTTCTTCCTTTTAAAATTTCATGTTGTGGTAGGATGAATATGGGATCAGGGAACAATATATTTCAACTAAGGGAGCCATTTTAGGGTTTACAGGAGACTTGATTATATATGGGATCCCAGGTCCAAGGAGAAATCCCCCAGATTGCTCTCTGGACAGAGGAGAGGGTGCCTGAATCGGCCGTGGCCCATGACCATACTGATGTATATTTTGCTTATCACCATAGATCCTTTGTCTGGCGAAGGACGGCTATGCAGTCGGAGGCCCACATTGGAGCACCGGATTGAGCCCCCCGAGGTCCGGAGGGGGAGCGGAAGGAGGAGGAACATGAAAGACGAAATCAGTACTGCGAGGGATGCTATCACCCACTGATACAAGGGAACGGATCTGATGAGAGTTTACCAGGGCCAGTCGGACTGGGACTGAACGAGGACGTGATCTAGCCAGATTCTCGGAATTTGGCCGGATTCTCTGACTGTGGCTGGCCCGGGGTCTTTCTGAAAAGCCATTGACTATGACACTGGGACCTGTTTCCTCTGCATATGCTGGATTTTGGGGATCCAGTCTGTTTGGACGCTGGCCTTCCTGGACCTGGAGGGAGGGGGAGGGAGCTGGAGCTTCCCACAGGGCAGGAAACCCTGACTGCCCTGGGGGACGGAGGGGAAGGAGGGGCGGAGTGGGGGGAGTGGGAGGGTGTTGGGAGGGGGAGCGGAAATGGAAACTTTTATAATTTAATAAAATTTACTAAAAAAAAAAGAAAAAATAATAAAAAAAATAAAAAAAAATAAAATTTCATGTTGTAATTTTTAAATCTCGTAATCTAC
Organism: Myodes glareolus; assembly: GCF_982192425.1. Lineage (NCBI taxonomy): Eukaryota > Metazoa > Chordata > Mammalia > Rodentia > Cricetidae > Myodes > Myodes glareolus. The sequence continues at coordinate 47,057,970 of NC_142032.1, forward strand.
TTTTGGTTACAGATTTTCTCATGATTACACATCTTTTTGTTGTTTATTCTTTTAAAATTTTGTCTTTAATTTTTCTAATCTTTTTTCTCACCTCTGTCATATTTTCACCACGTCCCCCCTTTTAATTTAACCTTCCTTTTCTTCTATTTTCCTCTCCTTTCCCCATTTCTTTGTTTCTATTCCCTCAGTATATTAAAGAATTTTTCATACTATACATTAAATTTTTCAAGTTCTGTTTTATGATAATTGATGATGTATCATGATCTTTAATTCATTGTAATTGTACTTCCATTCCTAGCTTGATTTTGTGCTATTCCTGCTATATTCAGTTTATTTTCTCCTTCCTAGGAGGTACTAATTATTGAACCCTCAAGAGTAGATTATTCACAATGAAGAGAATTACAAATAAAACTGGAAGGGATGTCCAAATGAAAAGATGAACAAACCAAAACAGAGAAACATAAGAATCATGGAAAAGCAAGATGACGTGACCCTTACAAAGATCACAACTTCCCAGCTACTGAAGTCAAAGATATGAAAATGAATAAGGTCAGAAAAACTTCAAAATGCAGAAAAAGAAATGAAAATCAAATAAAAGTGACATTTAAAGAAATCTTAAATAGACATGTCCTATGACTTATTGTACACAATTTGTTAAAAAGACAAAGCAATTAAACAATATTAAAATCTGAAATCAAAAAATACAAACTCAGAAAGGCAAACTCATTGAATTAACATAAGATCATTGATCAGCAACCCAGAAGCCAGGAAAGCATGTAATGATATATTTCAAGCCCTGGAAGTAAACAACTGCCAACAATGGTTTTAATAATACCCAACAAAACAGTCTTTTAAAATTGATAGAGAAATGTGACATTTCAAGATATGAACAAAATGAGGTAATTAATGGCTACCTACCAAACACTACAGAAAACGCTTAAGGAATATATTATAGGAAAAAGGCAGTCTCAATTGCAAGAACATAGGAAAGAATGAATTTCCCGAGGGGAACAGATAAACAAAAGAAAGTTAAGAGGGAATCATCATGTTCAACACAACAAACTATCAAACCTCTGGCAGTAATAGGGGAGAAAGGGCTGTGCTGCCTCTGAAAACCATGTGCAAATCCATGATCTGTGCTGTGGTAGTTGCTATAGCCAAGGAAACATTTTTTTTCAGAGTTATCAATGTCTGTGGACTCATGACTGAGAATGAGAGACATAGAGGATTGCTGTGACACTGCCCCCCCAACAAGAAACAGTCCAGACAGGAAGCTATTGAAGAGTCCTTGAAAATTGTGATAAAGGTGCTGAAGTGGAGCTCTTTACAGTTGATGACTTGGGGTGGGGGCGCTCAGTTGTCTTTAAGGGTCTGGTCCCTGGACCTGTGACTGTTTCAGTGGGTATATAGACAATATAAACTGGACTTGGTGTATTTTTTTTTTGCAGGGGGAGGGAACAATGGTAAAAGGGTGGACCTAGGAAGAATAGAAAGCAAGTGCGATCAGCGTTCATTGTATGAAATTCCCAAATAATTAATAAAAAATATTATGCTGGGGGTATAGAGCATACCACAGCCTAACTAACCAGAAATTCAATGAGCAAAAAGACAGTAATCAACAAAATTCTTTTAGTAACAACTACCTAAATATAGTCTCAGAACACCATAAAATGACCCAGACTAGCCGACTGTATTTTGAGGGGGAACCAGAGGGGTTCAGGACATCAGGAGAACACAGTACACAGAATCAACTGAGAAAGTCTTAAATGGCCTCAGAGACTGAAGTGGCAATCACAGAACCTCAAAGGGTCAGCACTAAGTTCTCTGCATATGTGCTGTGTTTATTTACCTTGAACTTTTTGTGGATTTTCTAACAGTGGGAGCAAAGGCATCTCTGACTCTTTTGCCTACTCTTGGGACTCTTTTTCTCCCACTAGGTTGCCTCTTCCAGTCTTGATTTGAGGGTTTATGCCTAGTCTTATTGCGTCTTGTTATGCCATGTTTGGGTGATATCCCTGGAGGACCCTTCTTTTCTGAAGGAAAATGGAGAGGCAATGGATCACAAGGAAAGTGATATCTTCTGGGAGGAATAAAGGGAGGGGAGGCTGCAGTCAGGATGTGTTATATGAGAAAAGAATAATCAAACAAACAAACACACTGTTTCCAACAATCTGTTACCTCCAACAGAAACATTCCAAACTGGCATAGATACCACAGAGTCTTCTTTGAGAACCAAAGGACACAAGTCATTTTATCAAGCAAATGGAAACCAAAGCAAGCTAATGTGACTATTTTAATATATGATAAATATCAGACTTCAGTTAAAATTACTCATTATAAAAACGGTCACTGCATATTAGTAAAGGGAACTCATTAAGAAAATATAGTTGCAGTCAGGCAATGGTGGTGCATGCCTTTAATCTCAACCCTCGGGAGGCAGAAGCAGGCAGCTCTCGGTGAGCTTGAGGCCAGCCTGTTCTACAAGAGCTAGTTCCAGGACAGACACCAAAACAACACAGAGAAACCCCGTCTTGAAAAAAAAAAGAAAAAGAAAGAAAGAAAGAAAGAAAAGAAAAAATACAGTTCAAATATATATATATATATATATATATATATAACATCTAGTTTCCCTCATTCTATAAAATAAATGCTAAATCATAGCAACAGAAATTACACAAATTTTGGAAAACTGAGAAGCAAACACATTAATGATACAACATAAAAACAGAAAAGCAACTTAAATTTTCACAACTCACATATAGATACAAACAATCACAAAAAAATATTTACTATTGAATTTAAGAGTAGATTAGGATCATATGCTGTGATCATGTTAGTTTCATCAAAGACATGCAAGGATGATTTAATATATATAAATCAATAAATTGTAATACTGCAGATAAAAAGCATGAACAGAAATCTCACGGTTATATCCTTCTCTTGATGACTTCCTTTCTTGTCTTTCATAATTCTCTTTATTTTTTAATTTTTTTACTTATTGTGTATATGTTGCTCTGCCTGTATATTTATCTGCATGCCAGAAGAGGGTATCAGATCTCATTAGAGATGGTTTGAAGCCACCATGTGGTTGCTGGGAATTGAACTCAGGACTTCTGGAACAATAGTCAATACTCTTAAACTCTGAGACATTTCTCCAGTTCTCATAATTCTCTTTCTGCGTTCTTCAGACAGACAGACAGACACACACACACACACACACACACACACACACACACACCATTTAAATCTAGATTCCCCTGCATATGTCACAGGGTATGTAATATTTGTTAGGTCTAACTTATCTCAATAAAATGATCTTTCGTTCCATCCATTTTTCTGGAACTATCAATTTATTTTTAATTTAAATTTTCCCTCTCTTATTGAGAATTTTACATATTAATACTGTATTTTCACTATTTCTACTCTTCTCTCTGCCCTCTTTGATTCCTCTTGTATCAACCACATTCTCTTTATGTTCATGACTCTTCTTTAATTATTACTGTTACATATTGAATCTACTTTCTTCTGTCATTTGGGGATATTACTTGAGTCTTTGACCAATTTTGAATTTATTTTTTTGTTTAAGTTCAGACATGAATTAAAGAACAAGTCTAGTGTGTTCTTTAATTTGTTTTTTTTTTTAAGTTCTAGATTTTTCATTGAACAGGTCTTTCATTCTTTGCTTAGATTTATTTCTAGGTGTTTTATTTTTTGAAGCTATTGTAAATGTGATTTCCTTTTCTTGACTTCTTTCTTGGTAAGTTTGTGATTAGAATATAGAAGAGCTACTGGTTTTTGCATGTTGATTTTGTGTTCTGCTACTTTGCTGAAAATGTTCATCAGATCTAAGAATTTTCTGGTGAAGTTATTAAGGTCTTCTGTAAACAGGGATAATCTGACTCTCCTTTGCTATTTTTATCCTTTTTATTTTTTCTCAAGTTTTACTGCTCTAGTTAAAATTTAAAATACTGTGTTGAGTGAGAATGAAGAAAATGGGCACCCTTGTCTCATTTTCAGTGACAAAAAAGGCAAATGAAGGAAAAGAGCAAACGAGAAAAAAACCAGAATGATACCTATGCATGAAATGTCACAGTGAAACCTGTTTCTTTGTATGCTAACCAAAGACTAATGTGAAAAAGCCAAAGAAAGAAACATGTATTACTGCATTTAAATCTTTAATTATGTTGATTGATACCTATATTTAAATATAACATTTCTTTTGTAAATCTATACGTTTTATTATGTGTATTGAAATACTAATCCCAGGATGAGGGCCTTAGGTGCCACTGGGCCTCTGGAGAAAAACATGGTTCATCCAAGGCAACACTGTCTCATGGTCCTCCTCTCACTTCGTTGTTACAATCAGAAAGAGAAGAAATTATCCAAAAAAAAAAAAAAAAGAAAGTGAGTTCTAGAAGCTGCCAACTGAGTCTGATGTCACCAACTCACCTGGAGGCAGAGCAGAGTCCTCCTCTTTGCTCCTGGTATAGTAGCCTCCAGGACCACCCAGCTCTGTCTTATGAGCATCTATCTTGTTTCTGAACTGGAGGACCAATTCATCTTTGACAATCACAAAACTAATTATTTGAACTGCGACCTCCCGTTAGGCTCTGCATGTTTCTTTTTGGCTTTTCTTTAGGACATGGTGATCTTACTATGCTTTCTTGGCTAGCCTTGAACTTCTGGACTTAATCCTCCTCAGCCTTGATTATAGCTTGGACTGTAGGTTTGCCACACCACATCTGGCTCATATCTGTTTCTTAATTAATTTAAACCTAGAAAGCACAGACTAGGACTTTGCTTGGACTCTTTTGAAATTTTCCTAGAGTGGATATCTGCCTGTCTTTGCATCTCGTTTTCCTTCTGAGTAGGTTAGAACCATGCAGAGTAAGGGATTTCCATCCAGGAGGTTTCTTAATTGTTCCTTAGGAGTACTGTTACTAGATGCTGTCAGGACCTGGGAGCTGCTGCAGGTGACAACTAGTGTTCAGATGTCAACCGATCAGAGAAATGATTCTCTGATGGAGGAAAATCCCATGCCGATGAGGCCCGTAGAACCACTGACTCTGGGAACTGTTGCTCTCGTGTGTAATTTCACACATACAAAAGCAGCTATGGTATCTTACCAACACCTGCATTGTAGTATGTAATCTCATGACTGCATCTCAATCTTATGCACACATATATTCATGGATGGTCAGGAAGATGACTTCTCATCAAGCTGTATAATTTTGATATGTAGAAGTTATCCTAGGATATGCTTCATAGCTTGATTTGGAGTCCCATATGAACTGTAGGACACTTAAAAACCAGTTTTGTTCATTTTACTCAAAGTGTGCACAGTTAGCTTTGCTTTCCAAGCCTGACCGGTCAGACTTGAGTCTCTGTGCCTCCCTCTCTGCAGCTTGTCTCACCAGGGCGCTGTGCTCCTGACCTCTGGTCACAGTCTTACACCTGGAACCTTGAAACCTCGCATTGCCATGGTAAATGGCTCAGCTCCTTATTGTTTACCCAAGGAAGGTGTGATGACCAATGAGATGTAACTTGAACCTTTTTTTTATTGCCTTAAAGCTCCTGTAAAAAAGATATTTAAGCTAGGTGAATGGAAAAATAGGGGAGAATTGGAACAGAACTTTGAAACAAAGGAAAACTAGAAAAAAATAGACTGTAGAAGAAAATTAAAAAACAAAAAAAAAATAGACAGAAGAATAAGGAACATGACTCGAACGAGATGCGTGTGAATATATTCCATAATCCCTCAGATAGAAAACTTTTAAGCTCAGTTTTACTTCAATGTGGACTTCTTCCTCAAACCCTGGGAGGTGGCCTTAAAGACTGGACTCTCAGGCTACCGTTAATGTGCCAAACAAAAACCTGAAGTGATGTACTTAGAATATGACTTTAGCTTAGTTGTCTTGGTGCCCCTTATGAAGTGATGAAGTGATATTAATCATGGTCATCTTTGTGTAGCCCATGAAGTCCATAAGCCAGCTGTCAAGGTTCTTCCTTAGCCACTGGGAACAAAGTCTACGGAAGCTCCACAGACAAGATGCTAGTTATTTTCTCGAACTTCAGATCAAATAATTTTCCCATAGCAGTACCACTATCAACATCTTAGAAAAACATTTAACTTTACTGTGAACTAATAGAACAATCGTAATTACCTATGCAGTATGCAAAGACTTAGGGCAGTCAAGATGATCTGCCCCGCGCTCGGCCTCGCCAGCAAGAACGACGCGGGACACTTAGGATTCTTCTGCAGTAAAGCTTTATGCGTCTTGAGAGGGAGAGCATAAGCTTACATGGCGGAGACCCAGAATGAGGGGAACCCAGCCCTTATAAAGGAAACAGTCCTCGCTTCTGACGTGTCACTCTTGGATTGGTCCGCTGCCCATTATCCCAGATGATGCCTCGGAAGTAGGCAGGGACGCAGTGGTAGAGAGTTACCAAGCACATGCGCTGGGATTAAAGGCGTGTGCTACAATACCTTGAACTCACAGAGATCTGCCTGTCTCTGCTTCCCAGGCATTGGGACCAAAGGCGTGTACTACCACGCCTTGAGGTCACAGAGGTCAATCTGCCTCTGCCGCCCAGGCATCAGGACTAAAGGCGTGTACCGCCACACCTTGGGGTCACAGAGGTCAATCTCTACCTTTGTTCCTAGAAGCAATGGAGAATGTGGTCCGGCCCTCCACAATGATCAATTCAGGACTTCAAATTAGCTCTGATCTCCCTCCAGCATGCATTATTTAAAAACATTTGATTTGCAAAGCTCTATGTTGATGCCTTTTCTCCTATAGTTCCCATAATTCAGCAAGTAAGAATTACCAATATTCTTATGTAGGTGAAAGAATTAAGGTTTAAATCAATTAAAGTGTCTTTTCCAGGGCCATTGGCGGTGATGCGACTAAAGAGCCAGGCTCCTAGCAACAATTCCTTTCCTATTTATCCTCTTGTATCTTGACGCTCTCGAGTCTGGCTGTGTCTCCAGTTCAGGAGTCACACGATCTAAGGTGTTTTCTCTAGGTATCCAGTGTGAACTTCCTGCCATGCCACATGAGTCGTATCACCTCAAGCGGATGAGAATTGGGAAGTAGAAGAAACGTACTTGGTTTTCAGCTATCCAGAGTGGACATTTGAACCCCATTTCTAGTCCAAATCAGAACTTGATGAATTACGGCTTAAAAAGCTTTGATGGTAATCATTCCCCACCCATGACCTCAGAGCCTGCCAGTCTGGTCAGAGGTAGCTGGCAAGCCACCGCGAGGACACTGCCAACAGAGCTCAATGCACCCAACAGCACAGCCACTTGGGCTCCCGTGCTGCTTGCATTTCCACTGGGAGTATTTGCTTTCTTTAAGCCCTAGTGAATTCTTCTGACTCTCATTGCAGACAGTTATTTGCTACAATATGATGACAGCATATTTCCCTTTTGGAATGTTGAATGGAAGGGCTGCAGTAATGGTCAGTCCTCCCTGCTTCTGATGAAAAGAGAAGGCTGGAAGAACACAGCAGCTTTGACGCGTGCCAGCTTGTTAGCAGCAGTCTTCGGGATACGGCTCTATTTCTGCAGTCAGTCCTCGTTGGTGCTAACAAAAAGTGACTGCAGTCTGGGCATAGAGGAAATTTCATTACTGTGTTAAAAATAATCAAATAAAGAGACTGAGAAGCAAGGCCAAGTTGGACTGGCCAAATGTATGACAAATCATGCTTAGTCAGGTTGTTTAAGGGGTAGCAACTGCTGTTTTGAAAATCAGGTGTTTGGAGACATCTCATGCATGGGAATATTGGACATCATCTATAATTGTGCTGAGCAGTGAGGAGACACCTGCTTCGAGGCTAATAAGATAATGACTATCTGAGAGACTGAAGAAAAGACCACTAGGAATATACTTTCAGACTTTTTTGGTTTTGTTCAGTTAAAAATAAAAGTCTCCTTAGGAGAGTTCTAAATGAATTATTTTTCTACATTTCTCTCATAATTTATTTTTATGCAGCCCATTTGTAATTAGCAAGTAAGCTCCTTTTGCCCTGAACAGGGTGCCACGGGTCAGCTGAGGACCAGCAGAGGGCAGTGGTGAGCTGAAGCTGGCTCAGGCACTTACTTGGGGCTATAAAATTGTGCCTATTATTAAATGAAATCTTACGGCTAACTTAGCCACAGAGGAAATTAAACTGCTAATTATGTGTGTTTAAACCACTAAAAAGGGTCCAGTTGTTGCTCCAGATTTCAGGAAACACCTACCTCATCTCTGGGTTTAAAATATGTAATTATGCCTGGAAATAGTACCTATTAACAATTGTATACAATATTTTTTAAATATGTAGACTTATCTGTTTGCATAGCCTGTCTCTTTTTAACCAAATAAACAATAGATTGGCGGCTTTTGCATTGTGGTGTCTTCAATAGAGCATGTCAATGACTTTAACTGAGTAATTTATGCTCAAATTATATACAGGTCAGAGTTAAAGGATTGACAAAAATCACCATATTGTTTTTTGTGGAATTCTCTTGAAATAGCATAAAACAAACAATAATAACAACAAACAAACAAAAAACAGGATTCCTGTGAAGTCAAAATTTGCAAACCTGGAAAAGGACAGTCTGGTTTTCTGGAGAGAGAAATGATGATTCAACTGTGTATGCCCTTAGACAGGTGATGTCATTGTCAAATTAGTCTCAAGACCATGAAGTAAAGCAGACATCTCAGGAAAGATGAAAGGTCAAGGACCAGCCAAGACTGGATTGGGTACTGTGCTTTGCAGCTTGGTAGATGTCCATGCTCCACTACATAAGCCAAGGGGAGAGAAATTTGACGCTTGGTAGTAACAAAAATATAAATAGGAATTGGCTGAGAGTATCTGTCAGCTTAATGATCTCTGTGGCTCAGACCCTTTGGTTTTCAACAGTTTTCATTTTTATATTATTCAGGATCTGATTTCTCAGAGTGTTTCCTGAGGCCTGCTATAGTACCCCACTTTTAAGTTGGAATCTGCATTCTAACGAGTCTGCAGAGGGTTCGCCTGCACCCTCATATTTGAGAAGCACTGTGTTGGATCTTATATCTAATAATTTAATTTCTCAGCAAGGTATCTTTCCCACAACTTTAATATAGAAATGACTCATAAAGCCCCAAATCACTCATTGCAATTAATTAAAGGAAATTTGTATGTGTGTGTGTGTATGTGTGTGCGTGTGTGCGTGTGTGCGTGTGTGTGTGTGTGTGTGTGTGTGTGTGTGTGTGGTGTATGTGTGTGTGCCAGTTGATGCCATTTCTTCCTTTGTGGCAAACAAAATGTTTGAAAATCTATAATGGATTCATTTTTCAAGCAAGACCTAATATACTGGGCTTTTCTGATTCTAGAGACCCCTGGAAGGATGGATGTCACCTACAACAGGTTCTTGCAGATTTACTTTCTGTGTGTGGCCCTGCTGAGAGGGAGCTCCCAGGGTCACCACCCTGTCACGGCTCTTCTGTCCACTTTACTGCATGCCTTTTATGGGTCTCATGAAAAAATGATAATGACCCGTTTTCTTACCCATCAAAAGCTATAAACCAGAAGTCTCTCCCACGTTCCTGGAGCAGGAAGGGCAGTGTGGCTAAGTCGGCCTGTCACAGTGACGAGGCCCTCCACCATGGCAAGTGAGATTAATCTAAATCAAATACTTCCCAGCTTGCCAATTGCAACTAATTCCCTTGAGGGAGTACAAGAGCTACGCGAAGCCGATACAGTCTGCGCAAACGTTTGGTAAGGCCAGGCAGGTAAACCCATCTTCTAATCTTGTTAAGGTCTTGTGCTGCTCCGCTCTGTGATGGACTCAGAAATCGCTACAGCTGCTCAACCCCGTATTACAAAGAAATGCAGTTTTCAGGCCCGGAGACTAAATCTTCCAGGCTACACAGCTGATAGCTTGCTTCTGTCTAGACAGCCACACTGTCTCGGATGAACTGCCCCCCACGTTGTCTTTCCGCCTCTGTGCCAGGAATAATCAAAGGATCTAAGCTGCCAGGTTTTGCAAGTCGTGAGCTGAAATACTTAGGCAACAAATAAGAGTGGTTTATAGCGGCCCCTGTGCAGACTGTGGGCCGTGGGAGAAGCAGGCTCAAAGCCTGGCACAAGTGTGGGCCTCTAGGAAGGGGGCGGGGCAGAGACCCCCCATCCCTGCTGCATGCTTAGAGTGGACACCTGATGTCCATAGGCCAGGAGAAGAAAGGACTCCCTGTGTGACCCAGCAGGGTGTGTCAGGAACCTGTCCTTTCCACCGGAAGCAGAAGGACAGTTCTGGGGCCCACAGGCCCAGCCTTTTCCATTTAGGAAAAAAATAAATAAAAATAAAAAATAAAAAACTGTAGCAGAAATAAGCGACTTTCTTTTGCTTTGTGAGCCCTGACCCAGCCCCAGGCCACGCCCTTCCCACCCCTACACACCCTTTCCCCACTTCCCAGCTTTGTAATAGCAATATGAGGCAACAGTGAGCCGGGGAATGAGATGTTTGCTTGTGAGGCTTTTAACCTTGTTTTCTTTGTTTTCTAAATCAGGCTTTATTGCAATTGATTTTACTTCCATGAAATAAAGTCCACGGTTCTATGAACTTCGATAAGCGAACATGACAACAATGAGAATCTAGAACGTGCTCCCTTACCCCTAGAGTCAATTGCTCCCCTTTATAGCCAACCCTCAACCAGCTGCCAACCAGTCTCTTTTCTACCCTGCAGCATTGTCTTGAGTTCTTGCATTTATTTATTTTTACAGCCTTTCTTCTTTCCCAAGGACTGGAAAAGAGGTCAGTTTGCATAGTCAGAGAGAGAGAGAGAGAGAGAGAGAGAGAGAGAGAGAGAGAGAAGGCATCTGATCCAACTCTGCTTCAGGCTCTCTCCGACTGGAAGACTCTCACTCAGGTCAACCTGCCTCTCATCTTCTAGCTGTCAAGGCAATGGTAGGTGTTTCCTACCTCAGCTAGGACTGACTGGCAAGAGAAGCCTGATCCACCCCGAGCTGCCGTCCTAGGAGTCAATGGTCAGTGTCTGATCTCTCTCCTTTGTTCTCTCTAATTAATCTCATTGTCCATATTTGAGGGCAGGATCTTAAATCACAAGCATTTGGTCTTCTGCCATTCCTCTCACAGTACATGATAAGGGCATTACCAATCACACCATATTATCTTAGGTACTTACAGCTGTCATATTTGAATATGATGTATGTTTGTTGAATGTTTATTTTAAAGATTTAGATGAGTTTTTATATAGTTTCACAATTTGCCTTTCTGCTTGCACTTACTGGTATGGCTCGATTTACCATTATCTAACTGGTAAATTTTGTTTCATTTCATAAGCAAATGGTTTGCTATCCTGAAACATGGGGCTTCCTGGGCTTTGCTGTATAAATCTGCATGCAATTCTGTTGAGCAGGAGTGAAAATCACCAAGGAGGAAATGATCTCCACTGGGGTTAGAAGGAGGGAAGTCAAGAAGAAATAGAAATAGGCAGAGATTTTTCTTTGTTTCTTTAAGAAATAAGGATCAGGAGCAACGCAGCTAGCACATGTTAACATCTGTTTATTAATTCTTGGTGAGAAATTAATGACTTCTCATTATTTTAATATTCTCTTTTAAATTATCCTATTATTTTAAAAATCAAATATAAAAATAAATACATACAAAAATATTAATGAGCATATTCCTATCCTGGAATGTATAGTGTTTATAGCAGTACTGATTTTGTTCTTTTGAATATTTCATTAGTAATTAAATTTTTTAAGGTAAGATCTTTGAGACATATCCTAATTAATTGGGGAATAGGAACTCGAGAATCAAATTCTACGAGAACTACCATTCCTTCATCAAGAACATGTTTCCACTAGGTTTTTCTGCGAAAACCTAAGAGCATTTTTTTTTCCTTTTCTTGTATTTGCTGTGCAGGTTGAAAGCGAGTGGTCTGTGCTGAGGTTGGTGTCGGGGCACAGGCCTCTGACTTAGCGCTTTTAACAGAAGAAAGTGAAGCTTGTAAGCTCAAGGCCCGCCTGTCTACACAGTGCATTCTAGGCCAACATGGGCTACGTAAGATTTTGTCTGAAAAAAGAAAAGGTAATACGCACAGAATACCATTAAAAGTGACTAGGTGAGGCTTGCATGTTAAAAGGAAAGCGTTTCCGAGACACCTGGCATTCATCTCATCACAGCCTTTCATGGTGGACTTGGCCAACACGGGGTCCAGGGAAGAAGCACAGTCTTAACTGGCTTTAGTCTTCATTTACTTTATACAGGAAATAACCAAACTTTGTGAATAGTTGTGAGTCTTAGCCCATTCTTTCATTTTAATGACTTTCCCTGGTACTTAATCCTATCTTTCCTTCTTTGATGACAATACTTATCAGTATGCTCTTGAGGTAGCTGAGAAAATAAACAAAGCTATAAAAATATAAATCACAATAAGTTCCCCTGGCTGAGAGGCTAAGGAAGCATGGTTCTCCACCCCTGTGTGGTTTGATTACAGAATTCTGCTGTAGGCATCCCCTGGGCTCATCACAATGCCCACATCTGTACACAGTACCAGATTCTGCCCTGCTGCCCCAGGCAGGAGAGATGGCGTTTCTTTGACAGACATGTTTTATTTTAAGAAGACTATTTGCTTCCTGGAAAAAAAAAAAAAAGTAGGCTTCAAAATGGTCCTGAGAAGACATGGACTTCAAGAAGGTCTGTGATCATGTTTTATATGTGGAAAAGCTGAATATACAAAATACAGCATGGGTTTGGGCAGCAGATGCCTGAGAAAGGTACGACTTTAGAAGACATCTCTCTGTGGAGTCTGGGACATGTTCTCCAAAAGAACCTGACTTGTCAGAACCAACAAACTATTATTCTCTAAACTGAGATCGGTTGGATAGGATTTGGGGCTAAATGGCATGTGAAGGACCATACAAAGTTAGGCATAGTTTGACTCAGCTATCATGAAGACCTTTAAGACAGGGCATAAAATAATTCTCAGACTGTGACAGTACTGACAGTCAGTCCACAGGTGATCAGCATGCAATTTTGTTCTTTCAACTGTGCTTCCACGACTTCTGTTTGTCAAGAGATTAAAATGCAATAATCACTGTGAAATGAGGTATATATATATATATACCTCATATATATATATATATATATATATATATAGTCCTTTAAATTTTTTTATTATTTTATTTTATTTTTGGTTTTTTGGGACAGGATTTCTCTGTGGCTTTGGAACCTGTCCTGGAACTAGATCTTGTAGACCAGGCTGGCCTCACAGACATTCGCCTGCCTCTGCCTCTCAAGTGCTAGGATTAAAGGTGTGCACCACCACCGCCCAGCAATCTTTTCTATTTTATAGCCAGAAAAACTGAGTCATCAATTAGAAGTGTTTTTTACTGATCTCATGATCAATCAGTTGCAGACTGTCTAGTGCTGTCAATAAGAAGTCCTGAGCAGACTTTCTCTCTGCACAATAATGAGCCACTTCCCTGCTTTCTAATGTGCCACACACCTTCCCCAACTTGGCCTTCCATGCTGTTGGAAACACTAGGTCACTGTGTCACAATGCAGTGTCAAAATGTCACCATCGTAATAACTGGGTGATGACAGCAGGGATGCAAGCCAAGAGGAGCAGCAACAAAAGGACGTCTTCATCACACAGCACACAGATATCATTATAGTCTGAATTAGCAGTCTTAAAAAATATCATACAAAGTAAAAAAGAACTTATACTCACAGCCAAGTAGTTTTTCATCTATTTTCTGGCCTATGCTTTCCATCATGATCTCATATTTGATTTATAGTTTGAACCTTGAAGAATAAAATAGTACTTCCCACTCCATTTTTTGAGGCAGGGGTTCTCAGCAGCATAGTCCTGGCTGTCTTGGTACTCTCTATGTAGATCAAGTTAACTTCAAATTCAGAAATCTGCCTGTCTCTGCCTCCCTGAGTGCTGGGATTAAAGACATTCACCACCACCACCTGGCTGAAATCATATTTAAAAATTTTGTTTTCATTTTCATTTATGTGCTATGTGTCTGTGTGAATGTATGTTCGCTGTGTGCAGGGGCCCTGGGAGGTCAGAAGAGGGCTTTAGGTCTAGAATCAGAGCTAGAATTAGGACATTGTGAGCTGCTTAGTGTGGGTGCACATTGGGGGCTGAACTCAGTTTTACAAAAACAGAGAGTGTAAAGTTATATTATTGCTAATAATATATTGAATATAGGTTGTCGCTCAAAAATTATATCTCTTTACTTTTCTGTAATGAATGCAGATACGTAATATGTTATATGCAAAACAGTAGCATATGCGCATGTGTGTGTATAGATATACACTCATATACTACATAACGACAGTTTGGTTAAGGACAGTTATGCATGTGATGGTAATCCCATAAAACTATAGCAGAGTTGAAAAATCACCATTGTCTAGTGGTGCTGTGATATCATAGCACAGATCTTGCATATTTGTAGTGATGGTGGTACAAGCACACATACTGAGCAGATTGTGTTGAAGGATGTCACACACAATTACATACAGTGTATGATACATGATAATGAAAATAAATGGGGGCCCAAGCCAGCAACCTCTGCAGGAACAGGCCCAAGTGAGCAGCACCTCCACAGGACCATGACTGAGCCAGTGACCTTCACTGGAGAAAGTTCTAGCCAGCGACCTTCTCGGGAGCAGGCCCAAGCCAGCAATCTCCATGGGAGCAGGCCAAAACAACCGCTGGAATTGCAAAGCAACTTCTGGCACAACCTCTGGGGTGACAAGAACTGTGGCCCTGACTCCACCACAAGGAGCAACCATTTGAACCTTGCGTCCACTGGTACCTGGAAGAGTGAACACCAGAGACACAGCCGCAACTACAACAATTAGAGGAAAATATGAGTAGACAAAGTAAGATTTCACTCAACACCACAAAGAGCAACATGGCACCACCAAAAACTAATGGCCCTATAATAGCAAGACATGAACACCCCAATACAGATGAAACAGAAGAAAATGACCCAAAAAATAACTTTAGGAGAATGTTTGAGGGCCTTAAAGAGGAAATGAAAAAATCTTTCAAAGAAATGGAGAAAAAGACTCCCCCCCAAAAGAAATCAACAAATTCCTTAAAGAAAGCCAAGAAAAAGCAATCAAACAAGTAAAGAAACAATTCAAGACTTAAAATCCAAAATAGAGACAATAAAGAAAACACAAATTGAGGGAATTCTGGAAATGGAAAATATGAGAAAATGATCAGGGACCACAAATGAAAGCATAAACAGCAGAATACGAGAGATGGAAGAGAGAATCTCAAGCGCTTAAGATACAATAAAGGAAATAGACTCATTGAACAAAGAAAACATTAAATCTAACAAAAGGTTAATAATAAATATCCAGGAAATATGGGACACCATAAAACAACCAAACCTAAGAATAATAGGGATAGAAAAAGGGGAAGAGAAGTTCAACTCAAAACACAGAAAATATATTCAACAAAATCATAGAAGAAAACTTTCTGAACCTAAAAAGGATATGCAGATGAAGATACAAGATGCTTACAGAACACCAAATAGACTGAAAAAACAAACAAACAAACAAACAAAACTAAAACCAAAAAAAAATCCAATTCCCTTGCCACATAACAATCAAAACACTGAACATACAGAATAAAGAAAGAATATTAAGAGCTGCAAAGGAAAAAGGACAAGTAACATATAAAGGCAGACCTATCAGAATTACACCTGACTTCTCAGTGGAAACAGTGAAAGCCAGAAGGTTCTGGTCGAGTGTTATGCAGACATTAAGAGACCATACAGATGCCAGCCCAGACTACTATAGCCAGCAAAACTTTCAACCATCATAGATGGGCAAAACAGATATTCCATGACAAATCTAGATTTCACGAATACCTAGCCACAAACCCAGCCCTACACAAAATACTAGAAGGAAAACTCCAACCCAAGGAAGATATCTATTACCATGTACAAAACTCAAGTCCAAATAGATCAAAGACCTCAACATAAAGTCAGCCACATTGAATCTCATAGAAGAGAAAGTGGGAAGTACTTGAACACATTGGCATAGGAGACCACTTCCTAAATATAACCCCAGCAGCACAGACACTGAGAGAAACAAGTAATATATGGGACCTCCTGAAACTGCGAAACTTCTATAAAGCAAAGGACATGGACAATAAAACAAAACAGCAACTACAGATTTTGAAAAGATCTTCACCAACCCCACATGGGGCAGAAGGCTGATCTCCAAAATATACAAAGAACTCAAGAAATTGGTCATCAAAAGAGCAAATAATCCAATAAAAAGTGGGGTACAGATCTAAACAGAGAACTCTCAACAGAGAAATCTCAACGGGCTGAAAGACACTTAAGGAAATGGTCAGTATCCTTAGCCTTCAGAAAAATCCAGATCAAAACAACTCTGAGATTCCATCTTACACCTGTCAGAATGGCCAAGATCAAAAATACTGATGACACCTTATGCTGGAAAGGATGTGGGGTAAAGGGAACACCCCTCCATTGCTGGTGGGGGTGTGAACTGGTAAGCCCTTTTGAATTTCAGTGTGGCGATTTCTCAGAAAATTAAGAAACAACCTTTCTCAAGACCTTGAAATACCACTTTTGGATATATACCACAAAGACATGTACTCAACTATGTTCACAGCAGCATTGTTTGTCAAAGTCAAAACCTGGAAACAATCTAAATGCCCCTCAACTGAAGAATGGATAAGGAAAATACAGCACATTTACACAATGGAATACTACATAGCAGAAAAAATAATGATATCTTGAAATTTGCAGGCAAATGGATGGATCTAAAAAACAACATATTGAGTGAAGTAACCCAGACCCAGAAAGACAAATATTATATGTACTTACTCATAAGTGACTTTTAGACATAAAGAAAGGATAAATTAGCCTACAGTTCACAGTCCCATAGAACTTAGACAACAAAGAGGGCCCTAAGAGAGACATACATCTTGACATCTGATGTCTGCTCCTTGACAGACCCAAACTTTCACATTATAAGTCAAGGAAAGCACTAATCATGTTATGTTCTGTCCACCCCACCAAATACAAACACACATACATGTATAAGATGCACAGAAATACATATACATGTCCAGAACACACGCAAACACACATTCATGTCCAGAATACATACAAACACAGATATGTATCCAACACACACACACACACACACAAGACCTCATACATGTCCAGGACACAAAATATACTATCCTAGGTTACTTTGATTTTCTTCACTCTGTCCCCCCTTTCTTAGGCATAAGGATTGTTCCCTTCTGAGCCTTATTGTCAAAGAATGATGATGACTGCTAATGTATCTTTTAGGTAAGATGTAGTCTTTTGACATTTGATTATATGTTGTATTTTTTAAATATAATCATTGGAACAGTAAACAGGCAAGGAATTCTTGAGATCTTTAAAGATAACATCCAACTGTGGAAATTTTATTGCACAGTTGGGAAGGTATGTTGGCCTCAGAGGTACCTCACAGCATGAAAGTAGATGTGTGTTTTTACTTCTCTGTGTGCGACTGACTATCCCTGTACCCTCTGCCTTTTCACTGGTACCTTCAGCACAACCAACGCTGGGAACACTTTCCGCCTCAAGTGGCCTTTATAAAACCACATCCTGCCATATGAAAGAAGAAAGCCATTCTTAAATGTGGTATTGGCTTGAGCTCTGTGAAGTTATGACTTAGAAGACGTTAGGCTACTTGGTGCTGTCATTTAGTAAAAGCAGGGTGTGCTCCTCTGGTGTCCCTCAAGCACATTCAAGAGGAGAAATCTGGAAAGGCCAAGAAAATTTTAGGAACAACCACAAAGTGACACTGGCTGCTATACACTTAGCCTGCATCTAAGCTAACCTGGGAACTCAGTTAATTTCTGAAACTAAGAATCACTTCCAAAGGGCCCTGAAGAGTGAGCCATATAGAGCTTACCATCTGTGGTATATAAAATAGTCCTTTCCAATTTTTAATCAGAATATTAGTTCAGAAAGAATTAATGTGATTAGATGGGTATTGAGATGATCATTTAAAAAAAACCTAAACAAATTTTAAGTTGGACTTAATTTTCTCTCCACATAGCTTCAATTAATTTATTTACTCACTCTCTAATTTATTAAATTTGGAAACTTTATAACTCACTTCAAATGATTAGTAATGGTGGCAATTGCTAGGAAAATAAAAAATGATATGAAAGAAGCCCTTTCTTCCTTAGCCAAGAATTAATTACATAAAATGCAAGGAATGAATGACCTTCTTCAGCATTGTTGGTTGAGTGAGTATTCATTTAAGTTCTTCCTATGGTATTATAAAGAATGGTAATATAAACAGTACACAAAAACGTTAATAAGTGGTGAGTGCTCACATGTCATTCCATTTTAAGAACCGGAGCTGCAAATCAGCCGTGCGAGCTAATGGTGGACTTTATCATGGCTGAGATTATATATTCAACCTGCGCAACATAATTCACCCAACTTTTCCTCTTCTTTGCATGTGAATTGACTCAAATGCCTCAGGCATAGTGATGAATAAGATGACAGATATAATGGCTTGCTCCTGTTGCTAAAAGAAAAAGTCCCAGGTTGTTAGTTATTTGAGTCCCATTAAAGTTCAGGCTCACCCTATCTTCTTGGTAATAAGTCCTGCTTTTAGTGGCCTATTCCAAACAACTTGCTCTCCCCAGGCAAGCGATTTTTATCTTGCCCTTGAATCTTTGCCTGCCTGTTCTATTACAGATGCTACCCACCTTTTCAGATGCAGTCAATGGTTTTGGTTGTGTGTGTCTTCCTTGACCAAGCTATCTAAACAGCATATCTATAGATCCTCTGTTCTTAATAAAGCAGTTGAATAAACAAACAAATTACAGGTCAACATAGTTCGTGGACAAATGGGAGAGATTCTTTGAGGGCAGCAGGCAGAACATACCTTCTAGTAGCTTACTGGAGAAGACTATCCCGGTATGCCAGCTTATATGAGGTTAGAGGAAAAGGAAGCTAAGAAAGTTACTAGCTGAGATTTCCTGGGAGGCCCTATGGTCTGGACATGTGGAATTAATGGCAGCTCCTGCTGGAGCTGAGCCTGATCAGGCTAACTCTGCCGTCTCCAGGTAAACCTCACTCCAATCTGTATTATGCCTTTGAATTTATTCCTAAAACCCAATTTTAGTAACATCTCTTTGCTAACTAAAACTCATTGACATAATTCAAGTGCATATCTCACACAACCATAATAATTTTTTTCTACATGCGGTTAAAGATTAAAAGTCTATAATATTGTGTATGGTTCTTTTTAAATATATACCCGAGTTTGTTCAGGCGCTCATCTCTACCATAGTGAAGAAAATCAGTGACCAAATGGGCTTAGCTTCTTTTAGGACACACACTGTACGTCTGTAGAATGACCATGAGAGACAGAAAAGTACTATTGTGTTTTCAGAGATCTCAGTCTCCCATTGCCTCCAGCACAGCTGTTCCCATGAAAGGGAGGAAGAAAGGGCTGCTGTAGAACTCAGAGAATTCTAGATTCCAAGTAAATCCCTCCAGATAGTTGGTATTAAGGTAGTGAAAAAGCAATGTTGCTTTCATACCATTCTTTCAAAATTGTTTTTATGTATGAATTTAAAATTGTCTCCTTTGTGGTTGATGTTAATTCAGTTTCCTGTCCTTGGCACAAGCATTTGAGGTAACTCCTTTATAAAGAAAAATGGTGGGCCCCACTGTTGGAGCAAAGCTGAAGGATGTGATGGAGCAAAACATCTTACCACGTGGTCAGGACACAGAGGGCAGCAACGAGGAGATTGGGTTCTGTGATCTCCCTACAATGGCATGCACTTAGGAAGTGAGAAGGTTCTCACTGTTGCTCTGGTTTCCACTGCCTTCTAATAACCCAGGTTATAGGCAACAAACCTTCAGTATATGCACTTTACAGGGACATCTAAGACCCAAACTATAGCAAGGTCACTTTTGTCCTCAGAATGTCATGAATTAGTGTTGTTATGTCTGTCTATAGTGTATTGGTTATTTTCTCAGAACTGTGGTCAAATACCTAAAGCAATGTTTGGGAGTAAAGGTTGTTTTAGGTCACCATTTCATGGGGACATTGGACTGCTTTTGGTGGGATTTGGTCCTGTTTGTAGTGGAGGAGTGTGAGGTTATAACTTGTTACATCTCCACTGACAGTGAATCAGAGGGGAACTAGGGCTGGAACTGGGGAAGACCATAACCCAAAAGGCCCACCTCCAATATTCCACTCTTTTATCAAGTTCCTGACTCCTGGGTACATTTCACACGCAAACAGTAATAACTAGTATGTTAGTATAAAATATTAACAAGTTGCAACGCTTTAATTTTAAATACTCCAAGTGGTCATATATGAAAAAGGAAAGGTACTGGGTAACATAATTCAACTTTCCATCTCTTGTTCAAATTTAACTTTTTATTGATTCTTTGTGGACTTCATACCATGTATCTCGACCCCACTCATCTTCCCTGTTCCTTCCCACCCACCCCTACCCTTGACACCCCTCATATAAAACAAGATAAAATTTTTTTAAAAAAGAGAAATAAAAGAAAAATCTCATCGCAGAAGTTGCAGTGTGACACACGGAGTCACACAGTCCTTTAGTCCCTATATCGTTGATTACAAGTGTTCATTGCATTGAGGGGTTGGTCTACTTTGAGGTCTCTGGTTTTTGCTACATCATCAATACTGAGCCCTCACTGGGGCTCCTCATGGATACCCTATTGTTGTCCTGTGTCATGGAGATTCTGTAACTTTGGTTCTGCAGGACCAGCTCCAGCAGATCATAAATGGGATGGATGATGATATGAGCCAACTCATAGCTTGGTTCTTGGTCTGGATGTTGCTAGATTTGTCAATCTGCCATCTCCCCTTCACCTTCAATGACAGGTTGAGCTCTCCAGTACTGCCCCAGCTAGCTCACTCTATGTAGTAAGCAGCAAGGGGTGTGGCTTCTTATCCTATTCGCCTAACCTCAGAATCAGCTCACTCACACCTATACCACCAGGGCCAGTTCTACTGTGTTGCCTAGTCGATGTGTAGGGGCCACTCTGCCTAGTGCTGCAGCTGGTGAAAGGCAGGGCCAACTCACTGGCTCTAGTGACCTCAGGGATGACTCTCACACCTACCACAGGCATGGGAATCATAGGGGGCTTTTCACTCCTGCCCACTCCACTATATGGTTGGTGAGGAGCAGGACTTGGTCTCTCATGCTCATGGTCACTAGGCCAGCTCTCCTAAGGTGACTCCATCAATGGGGTCAACTCTACTGTGTTGCCCAGGCCAGGTACAGAGTTCATTCTCCTTAGTATTATATCTGGTAAAGGGCAGAGTCAGATCTCTTGTCTGACACAGGTGACAAAGAGTGGGGGGGCATCTTTCCCTCTTCCTCACCACCACACAGCAGGCAAAGAGATACAGGGCCAGTTCTCTACTCTCACCACCACAGGAAGGGCTTAGCTGTGCCCTCACTAGCAGAGTTTGGCACTACTACGATACCCAGGTGAGGTGTGGGGGCCTGCTCTCCTGAGTGCTGTAGGCAGTGAGGGGTGAGGGGCAAGGGACGCCATCTCTCTTCCACCCACATTGCAATCACGCAGTCAAGCTTGGGGTTGGCTCCTCTGCACCATTACCAGCAGGGTCAACTCTACTAAGCTGCCCCCTCGAGGTGCAGGACCTGCTTTCCCGAGTTGCTGCAACTGGGCTTGCCAGTTCTCCTGACCTCATGGCCAGCTCCCCAACAGCCAGGGTGCTGTTCAGGCCTTACCTTGGCAATAGGACAGAGCATACTCTGTTGACAGGGATACAGGCAGGCTGGCCCTGAGGGCATGAGAGAGGTAGGCTGGTCCTGCCCTACCCCCATGTCTGTCACGTGGTGGTAAGATCAAGGGAAAGATGCCCCCACTGTGCCCCTCACCACCGGTGGCAGACGGGAGAGTTGTCCTATTGCCAAGGTAAGGTTGGTAAGGTTCAAGACCTGCTTGCTCTCTCCATGGCTGCAGCCAAGGATGGGTAGGACCAGTTCTCCCTAGTGTTAGGTTAATGAGGGGAAGAGCCAACTCTGTGCAGTCCTATCCTCTTGGCTGTCAGGCCTTCAGTGGTAACTGGAGCCAGCATCAATACAGACCATGTCTGTAGGAAGGCAACAGGTGCAGATACGACTCTTGACCTTACCTCAGGCCTGAACAGCACCATGGCCCCAGGTGGCAAGTAGGCGACCCACCTCAGCCTGCACTCCTCATTGCTTTCACCTCTTCTGACCTGCATCCTGCCACAGGACATGAACTAGTCTATTGCTCTCTCTCTCTTCCATACTCCTCCACCTTATATTTGCTCACCATAATAGAGACCGTCTAGTGCTAGATAGTCTCGTGTTTTCTCTTCCAGGCCCAGAGCAGAGAGCCCAGGACCAGTGTGTGGATTTTTGTCTCGCACTCAGTCTAACAGGCGCTGTGCAGGTTTCTATCTCTTCTGGGCACAGTATGCAGCTTTCAACAAAAGTTATTTATCCAGACATGTGGACTGGCAAGGTGATTCTTCTGAGACAGCATAATGGTGCCAGACAGCTCAGTGCCAGAGGTGCAAGGCGGGTTCATGGGAGAATTCTTCCTGTCCCAAGACTAGGGACTTTGGGGTGAAGCTGTGTTGGTCCTGCAGAGCCCATCAGGCCTAGAAACACCAAACAGTTCCTCAACTTTCTGTCTTTATTAACCACTTGATACATTTTATAACTCTCTCTTGGAAGTCTGTGTCCTAGAGCTGGGATTATAATCTTCACTTCTGAATGTCAAGGGCCAATCATGGCAGGTATGTAATAAGTGATCAAAAAGTATCTGTTGACAGGAACTTGGTAAATGAGTATGTTTGGCTTTATAGAGAGGATTATGTGCAGTAAATACTGTTGGGGGTGTAGTAAAATTCTTTCCAAGCCAGTGGAGAATGAAGCACACAGCAAAGTTAACTTCTGGTATGCCCAGCTGCTGAGTGTTCACTGCACATTACATGATATGCTGTGCTCATGATTGACTGATTTGCTTCTTACACATGCCTACCCTACAGGATATTGTTATTAACCTTAGCTTATTATCCTTAACAAATAAGGATATTGAGATACAGTAATATTTTGCTGTTGTTTGATACTTGGCCAACATCAAACTAGTGGGGTCAAACAGGAAGTCCGGCATTATGTCAGAAATTCTTAACCATTGTCATCTATTGTCTCTTATAAATCATTGTTTCATTTGTATACAAAGAAGAGGGTTAAGTGGGTTTCCCGGGGACCGTTTCATACATGTGCATTACTGTACTCTGTCCTTACTCACCCTGCCTTCAACCAAGCACCTCTTCTTTTCTTGTTCATCCTCTTTCTTATGAAATAGTTCTCTCTTCATTTCTGAGAAACATTCTATCACCCCTCTTATTCCTTATCTCCATTTAGACATTTTCCTTCTCTCTTATAGTCTCCTTTTTACTTTCACAATCTATAAAAACCACACACATACATATATATTCATAAGCATATAACACATATACATGTACATTCATGAAGACAAACATTCATTTATACTTACACATGTAGATAAACATCCATAATTTATGCCCACATATGTAGATATAAACACACATAAAAATATCCTTATAAGAATGCATGTGAATGGAGACTGTGCTTTCATTTCCCAGCCACCCAGACCCAAATATTCACACAAAAACTATAATATTTACAACACTGTTTGGCCAACAGCTCAGACATATTGTTTCTACCTCTGGAATTCTGGGATTATAGGCATGGGACTAGCTGCCACTCCTGTAGTTTAGACAGTTTTAGGGACTTTAGAATAATAGGCAAGTGCTCCTACCAACTGATTCACATTCCCAGCCCCTATTTTCAGTTTTTTTAAAAGGAGGCACTATTCTGACTTCCTTAGTGGTTACTCCAGTTTGTACTTATACCAGAAATGAATAGTCATTGCTCATTTTCTCACATTCTCATAAGTATTTGGTGCTGAATTCTGGTTTCTATTTGTTTTGTTCTTTGAAAACATTCTTATTGAAGTGAGATGCAGGTTTAATTTGTATTTCTGTGGTAGCTGAGGATGCTGGACACTTTCATATATTTATTGGGCATTTGAAAGTCTTCCTTTCAGAACTATCCAATTCATTGCTCCATGTATTGCCTAGATGGTTTGAGTTTTATGTATTTAATTTGGGAAATCTTAAATGAAGAGAATTCTCAATAACATATTGCAAATGAATTCAAGAGTGCATTAAGGTCATATACCATGAACAAGTTGCTGTCATTCCAGTGATCAAAGATGTTCAAAATATGCAAATCAATAAACGCAATATGGTACATCTACAGACATAATGACAGAAATCACATGACCACTTCAATATATGAAAATGGGATCTTTGGTAAAGTTTATCATCTCTTCATGAACAAAGTCCTGAAGGAACTAGGACTACCAATAGTGTATCTCAAACCATGACAGTCAAACAAAATAGACCTAAGCCTCAGATGGTAATAGCCATACACAACAAACATATAGCCCCAGATGTTGATAACATACATAGCAAACCTCTAGCTTCAGATGGTGAAAACCACACACAGCAAACCTATAGCCTCATATGGTGATGCCCAAATACAATAATCTGTAGCTAATATTATATCAAGTGGGAAAACTGAAAGCACACTTTATCTAAAACCAAGAATGGAAGGAGGGTTCCCATTTTATCCACTCAGAGTTATTTCTTGAAATATTACCTACAGCAATAAGGAGAAGGAAATGGAAGTGATATAGATAAGAACGAGGCAGGCAACCCAAGGCTATCTTCAGACTGCATGACCTTGAATTAAAGAGACTCTGAAGACTACATTAGAAAATTGTTAGATCTCTTAGAAAAAACACTTAGTGAAGTAGCAGGATACAAAATTGCTGTAGAGATGAATACTTTGCATTGGTATGAATCTTGGTTTATTGATATAAATTTAAGGTCAATTTTGTATGTTTCTGCTCTTGATTAAGGTATTGTGTTTGTGCAGGTCATTTAAAATGTAATGTATAATTAAGAAAATCAAGTTAATAGACGGTCATTTATAATAGTCAAGCTTGTAGTTAGGTTAGTTAGGTTTTCTAGACGTACAGAGATATATTTCAGATGGTGAGTTATTCTTCAACTCCATCAAAGGAAAGTGCATAGTAAGCAACTTTCAAAACTCTAGAATTGACAGAGACATCTTGCTGGCTGGATAGTCATCCAAAGTTCTTCTTAATCATTGGGGCATCCATCTTTAGTCCATAGGTCCATAGCATCTGGCAGACTTTCCATGAAGCAGAAAATCTCAAAAACTGTTCTGCCTATATTGGCAGTTTGTCTGTCACTTTATTCTGTATCCGGCAGAATGTGTGGCTGCTTCTTTCATGAAGCAGGAACCCTGAAGGACTGTCTCACCTTCTTTAGGCAACTTTAGCAGTCATCTTTTTGTTGGTCCTGTATGTTCAGTTTATACAGCATATCATCAAGCAGTCCAGGCAAGAGCAGTTTCTTGACCAAATGGCTAACAAACTCCATAAGGAGCCTTGTCGATGCCCATCTTCCTCTTAAAGTCGATTGGTGCTACCAGGAGCAGATGAACCTCATTGTCATGAGAAGTCTTCAGTTCTTAAACATTTTGAACGCCATATTCTGTTAGTATTTGTTGGAATTCTTTCTTGATACCTGTTTTGTTTTATATAATTTTACTATGTTAAAGTTAAAACCTTCCTTTTTATTTAGACAGAAATGAGGACGTAATGTGGGATGTTCTTCTGTATATGTGTTGTCTTTATTGGTTAATGAATAAAGCTGTTTTGGCCTATAGCAGGGCAGAATATAGCCAGACTGGAAGAGAGAAAGAGTAGGCAGAGTCAACGAGACACCAAGTAGCTGCAGAAGGAGACAGGTACCCTGGAACGTTGCCAGTAAACCATGAGCCTCATGGTAATGCACAGAATAATAAAAATGGGTTAATTTAAGGTGTAAAAGCTTTTTAGAAATATGCTTAAGCTATTGGCCAAACAGTATCATAATTAATATAGTTGCTGTGTGATTATTTCAGATCTGAGCAACCAGGAACAAACAAACAGTCTTTGTCTATGATAAGTCAACATAAAAATATCAATACTTTTAGTATATATGTATTATTAACTTACTGATAAAATAATCAGAAAACATGACTTAATTAAATGTGTCAAAAACATAATAATTGTAAAAAACATAGAAATAATGTTAATCAAGGAGGTGAAAGACCATTGTAATGAAAACTTAAAGACACAAGAGAAATGTAAGATTCTAGAAGATTAGAAAGAGCTACTAATTCTTAAACTCATATATTCTGGGGAAAAACAAATGAAAATTGTATATTTCAAAACTCACTAAATTATTAAGTATTTTTCCTATTCTCTGTTTAGTTTTTCAGCCATCTTTTCTTGGGAATGTCAAAGCTGGAAAGGAAAGTCTTGATTTGGATGGAAAATGTTCGCCACAAGCTCACATGTTTAAACATTTGGTCCTCATTTGGTATCACTGTTTGGGGAAGTTTTTGAAAACTTTTGGATGTGAGGCATAACTTGAGGTTGTTAGGAGGTAGTTCTTTGGTTTTAGGCATAGCCTACTCTTTGTCTTGTTTACTTCCCAATCCCAAGTGAGATTAAGTTCCCAGTGCCACATCTGCCAGGGACTCCTAACACAATCCCGTCGCTGCCATGGCATTCTATAGACCCTTAAATCAACTGTCCAAATAAATCCTTTCTCCATTAAGTTGCCATAACAACAAAGATACCTATGATGGGGAGAGCTCCTGTTCTCAAAGTATCTATAGCCTTTTGGAGTCAAAGATCAAATATTCTGGGGACTCTGACATAGGTTTAGCCAAGGGACACAGAGGAAACATTTAAGAGCAACCAGTTCACACAGGTAGGACCTGTCTGTGTTTAGAGAAATTGAGCAATGATCTTGGAGGACGGGCAGGAATTTGCCAGGTATACAGAACTGGGAGTGACTTAGGTAGAAGAATAGACACTGGAAAGATAAAGGCAGGAGAGATTCCAGGCTTATTTGTTGTAAGATATTTGTCTTCTGTGTGAAAATATGTCTTTGACAGAGTACCTTTTGAATGGTTTAATAAAGAGCTGAATGGCCAATAGCAAGACAGGAAGAGGTTAGGCAGGACTTCTGGAGACAGAAAGGACTCTTGGAATAAGTAAGGAGGAGTCACCAGTCAGATACCTAGGAACCATCATAGGCAATACAGAGAAATGGGGTGATGAGTCACACAACAGACTGTAGATTAAAATAAATGGGTTAATTAAAGTTAAAAGAGCTGGTCAGACAAGTCTAAGCTAAGGCCAAGCTTTCATAACTAATAGTAAGTCTCTCTGTCATTATTTGTGAGCTGGAGACCCACAGAAAAGATATGTTTACCCTTAATGCCTGGGGAAAGTGAAATTAATAAAGACAAACTAGAGAAAGCAAGAAGAAAAAGTGTTAACAGCATATTAAAAGCATCACAAAGGCTGACAGATAGCGCTTATGGTGCTCAAGAGGGAAAGCTGCTCCCCTGGTCAAGCATGTTAGCCTGGCCCTGTGGTTAGAGGAGCCCACTGCACAGGCTAGCTCAGGCATCAGCCAAAAAATGCTCTCCCTTGACTCACTGCCCTCCCAGAGACATTTCACTTTCAATTTTTTACGTTTTTTCTATAAAGTAACTTCACTTAATTGAACCAGTAATTTGCTGTTGACCAACTAAAAGGGGAAAAAAGAACCACCAGGCTTCATGTTGACAGTCAAGATGATAGATGCTCCCCTTCTTTTTGACTAATTTGCCAGGCATGATTGATTTAATAATAGGTAGGTTTCATTTTAATACTAGTGACAATTGGGGGAAGAGTTGGCAAGGCGAATGAAAGAGTGGTACTCTATAGCAGGTATTTAACGAAGACAGCCTAAAAATCAATATTAATCCTTTGCTGGCAGCTGAACATTTCAGTCAACCTAAGCAGACGAATGGGCCATAATGTCAGTCAGTGGTATTAGTCTACTCCTTGGCTGAATCTTGCTCTAAATGAGAACTGTTGATTAAAAATCCATCCAGGGTTGCCACAGCACATGTTAAATAGCTCTCCTTCTCCCCGGGAGTCAGAAAATGTTTCTTCTTTTGCCTCTTCAGGCTTTTTCTTTAATCATTTGTTCCCTCGTAGATCTGTGCTGTACTTGCAGACAGAATTCTTATAGGCCTTCTCCAACCCAAGGACTGCCCCTCACTTATAGAATAGGCTAATGGCTTCCCGGAACCCCGTCCCACCTTCAGAGTGCAGTGGTTGCAAACTGGATATAATCCAGCACCGTGCTAACCACAGAGAGAAATTGTGAAGAACAAACCAAACTTTAGGCATTGCCCTGAGGCCAGATTTATTGTCTGTGTGTATTGCCAGAGAGCAATTAAAAAAAATTAAAGGATTCTTCCATAATATTTATCTTATGGTCATGATTTCAATGAGTTAGTCTGTGTATTTGGGGGGTCTGCAGAAAAAGATCTTACGTTTGTCTTGAACTATTTTGAATTAACTAGAGCAAGGGAATGCTTGATAAAATAGACTTTAATCCATTCAACAAGAACTTCTAAGTAGATTTTACCTCTCAGTATGCAACCAATTGGGAGAAAGACACATGCCTAAAATATCCAAAACAATATCTGATGAATGGAAGAGGCTGAGGCCAGCAATGCAACTGGATCCTCTTGAACAGGAGCAGCCTGAAGACTGCATTGGGATTTTTATATTAATCCAGTATAACTGGGTATGGAAAATTCATAGTCAAATAAGCTTCTCTTTCATGGGAAATGCAGTTAGTGCCTTCCTCCTCATGGAGTGTATTTTCTCAGGTATGTCTCCGTGTCTTTAACCTACATTAATAAAACATGTGTTTTTCCTCAGGCATTTTGTGTTTTTTCGCCAATCATATTTTTGGAATTGTCATGACAGTAGCCAAGAACCTCAACTTACTAAACTATTTTGTGTGTGTATGTGTGCTAATCACTGGGAAAGAAGTTAAAAATGCACATATTTTCTCAAAGTCCCCTTTATAAGAAAACAAGAGAAGGAAATCTATAGAGCATATTTTGACATGGAACTTCCTAATGTAAGAGCTAAACTTAGATTTTCTGCAGTCTTTCCTAGGAAGCAGACACAGACTGAGCTTGTACCTCATATCCAAAGGAAACTAGGTTCTAGATTTCTCTGTGTGAAGGTATGCACGTTTTAATTAGGATAGCTTGTTGAATTGGAAGTTCAAAACTGACTGGAGGTTTGATTTCATGACAAAGAACCTGTAAAACAGAACTACTATTACCAGGTTCAGAAAGAATGTAAAGAGAACTGACCTTTCTCCTGGTTTTTACTGTAACAAAAGTTCAATGATGAATGTGATGCGTCATTGTCTTGATTGGCACTCAACCAGGTTAGTATTGTTGCAAATGATGAGGTCATTCAAACTCCAACAGCTACCATAACTGGTGAGTGTTGGAACAAGCAGCTTTCTGAAGGTCCCTACTCTGAAGCAGAGATGCTTTCTATGCTTTTCAAAGCAACATACTATGGTTAAAAAGTATTAGCATATGACAGAGTTTAAAAATATCAAGCAACCTTCCTGGATGTCTCTCTGCCTTTCATACCTTACATTCAATTTTTTTGTTATGCCTACATATTTATATATAGAATCCAATCGCATTCCCTCTCACTTGTTAACACACTGCTAAAAGTCATCAGTGTGCTTTTCTGGATCACATGGTATCCTTTTAAGTGGTCTCCCCATGTGTGCCCCTGGGCCTGTGCTGTCTAGCCTCGACATTGAAGCTTGCATGAACCTTTTAAAATGTCAGATCAAATCAATCTTCTACTCCAAATTATCCAGTGACTTCCTATTTCACTCAAAGTGAAAGACAATTAAAGTTCACCCAAAACGATAGAGTAGGGAACTCTAGAGCTCCATGCCCCCAAGAAGCGGCTAATAATCTGCAAAAATTGTCAGAATCAACTTCAGCAGAACTTTGCAATCCAGTCAAACACACAGTGAAGGATAGTTTCATTGCCCCTAAAAATCCCCTGTGTTCTGCCTACTCACTCTTCCCACCCCACACTCCATTCCCTCCCCATAACCACTTGGAGTCAATAGTCCTTTTATATCATTGCCATGTTATCTATTCCTGCTGTAATGTAGTTGATGCTCTACCGCACAGAGCCTTTTTTGACTTAAATGCTTTTACTTACTTGAGATTCTCATGTCTCTTCATCTTGAGTAACTCAAAAATTTTTAGAGGTAAATGCTATTCTTTTGTGTAGATGTACCACAGTTTATCAGTTTACAATGAAAGAAATCTTGTTTGCATCCCAATTTCAGCAAGTGCAAATTTGGCTATAAATAATCTGTATGCAGGCTTTTGGGTTGTCATCATTTTATAACTCTTTTGGTTACCTGTTAGAAGCATGTGTGTGGTTCTTCCAGCAAGAATATGTGTAGCTCTCTAAGAAACTTCTTAACTCTTTTAAAAATCACTATCATTTTGTATTCCCCTCTGCAATGATTGAGAGCCCTCCTGCACATTTTCTTAGGCTTATCCATATGTCTATCTTCTTTGGTGAGGTTAATATTCAAGTATTTGTTCCATTTTTCCCTACAATTTGAGAGATCTTCACTTATTTTGAATAACAGTACTTGGGCTAATCTTTATATTTTGACATTGCCTTCCACAGAGAAGTTTTGTATGTTTCATGGCTCATGCCTTTCTGGTTTCTAGTTCTAAAATATCTAAGCTCAAGACATCTAGGTTTTGTCCTAGGTAGACTTCTGAGAGTTTTATAGTTTCACCTTGAACCTTTATATTTATGATCCATGTTGAATGAGGTGTTGAGCAGTGTAAGTTGTATGTCCTTATTAATTCTTTTATATGGTATTTGTCAGATGACCTGGAGTAAATGCTTAAGAAGACTGTTTTTCCTTTATTGGATTATTGGATTGCCTTTTTGAAATATTTACAGGAGTCTATTTCTAAACTTGATGTTTTTGCTGAGATATTTCTCAGATATCATGCTTCCACTTCCACAGTTTGCTAGTAAGTCTTGAGCTCAAACAGACTCAATTCTCCATGTTTTACTTCTTGAACATTGACTTTACCCCGGGACTTCTGTTGGGAAGGTAACCTGTCAAAGGCATGACCATCCATCATATAACATTCATTCTTGAAAACTGCTCTTTCTTCTCTCCACACACTCATTCATACCAAGTTCTATGGTCTTGCCTAAGAATATTTCTTCAGTAAGTACAGTTCCCTAATCTCCATTAGTTTACATTACCATTAGTATCAATGATTATAGTTCCCTAATAATATTTTCTTAGCTCTTTTTGTCTCTTTCAAGTCATTTGTTACACTACAGGGTGAGGGATAATTCTCAAAATCTATATCCGTGCATCTTGGTAATGTTTGCAATTGCTCAAGTATGTATATAAGCACAATCGTGAACATCTAACCACAGATATCTCTCTGACCTCATTTAGTATCATCCTTCCCTTTTTCTTAGCTTTCTCTCAGTGACATACTCTTTCCTCTCTGGATGTGCCGTCTTTCCAGACACCACTAGCACTTACACACTTGATTTTGCTGCTTGTCAACACTTAGCTCTCATCTCAAACTTTCACTTTTTTGAAAGTGCCCATCCCTATCCATCTGACTAGCAAACTCTATTATCTATAACAGGGTACATGGCCAGAGCACCTCTTCTGTGTTATTCATCTGTGA
This sequence comes from Myodes glareolus, assembly GCF_982192425.1. Lineage (NCBI taxonomy): Eukaryota > Metazoa > Chordata > Mammalia > Rodentia > Cricetidae > Myodes > Myodes glareolus. Next base: position 47,089,853 of record NC_142032.1, read on the forward strand.
TGGTTTCTTCATATATGATATGGCTTGTTTTTGAATAATTATTTGAAAAGTATCTTTTTTTTTCTTGGATTTGTCTTTGAGACAAGTTCTCTAGACCAGGTTAGCTTCTAATTGAATATGTAACTGAAATAACTTTGAAATTCTGATATTCCTGCCTCCATTTCCCATATTTTGGCATTATAAGCATGCATTACCACTTTTTTATTCTTTTTTTTTTCCAGAATGAATCCAGGGCTTCTTAGATACTAGGCAAACACTCTACATCCTCAACCCTGAATAATGTCTTTTTTCTCTTATTTTAAGTTCTTCGAAAGTAGAAAACATATTATTGTAGCCTACTGATAGTCACTTGTTCTTGTGCAGACTCACAACAGCTTTGGGAGAGAATTTCAAGCATATGGAAATAAGGGACAACATAATCCTAAAAACAAATGTTCTTGAACAAGTAATTTGGGATTCCATCTACGATTTGTACCAGACACCAGGAGAGTAAAAACCTCTCAGAGAAGTCAGTCAGCTTATCAAGTGCACAGTAAGCTCTGACTCTATGAGATCTATGTTAATAACTCTACACCTATGACTTGAAGACTGGAGTTGCTAACACCCCTCTCCTGTGCAGGCTCGCTTCAGAACCTGGTTGGGTGGGTGGGTCAGAGGCTTCGCAAGTGTCATGCATCATTGCATCAGCACCATGCTGCTGGGAGAGGCATGACAGAACATCTAATTACAAGCCTGAACCTACTGAGTCAAACAAAGGCAATTACTCAGAGTTTGGGAAGAACAGATTCTTAATGCCCTACTTTCTTTCCTTGTCTGACTATTTAAGGGAATTATTTTTCTTTAGTCTGAACATAGATCAGCTGCCTAATGTGTGCTTAATTCTGCACACTAACAGATGTTATATGAAAAAAAAAGAATTTCCTTGGAAAACATGCTCATCAATAGAGCTGTTGCAGACCTACTGAGTATCTTTATACTCCCTTCTTTGAGACCGGAATACAACATTGGCCCAAATGCATTTAACTGTGAAAATCTCGCTTGGTTTTCTGGCTTGTTTTGAGCATCATACTTGACTGATGTTTCATGGAACTGATTTTGGTGAATGGTAATCAATAGGTTTCTCCTCCTTGTTTTTCATGTAACTAACTCAGAGGACCTAGCTGTTGATGATATGTATAGCCATAGTCATTTAAAAGAAGGGATATGATCTCAAAAAGAGATGCGGAATAACTTGTTGTTTGTGTCTTTATACGACATCATAAAGTACATCTGTTAAAACTCAGATATGGTCTCTCTCATATCCATAAGAGGTGAAATATCCAATGATATATGAAATAGTGGCTGGCATAGACAGTATACTGTCTTACAGTTAAAGTTTTCCTTATAAGTAAAATATCACAGAGTAAAATCATGATGAAAACTACAGTATTATAAAAACCGTGTCGTAGTTGCTCATTGTGACATATTACGCTCTGTTGCAATGAAGGGATTTGGGTTGTACCAGCATCAATGAATGGGTGAGCAAAGAGTTTCCTTATGGCATTAATATGGCTATGACAGCAATAGGTGACTGCAAACTTCTGTCTTCATTATAATCTTGGGGACCGCTGTTAGAAATGTGCCCAAATGGTTGAAAACAATATTCTACAACTTAGTACCATAACTGTCAAAAACTGTGCAGAGCAAAGGAAAACTGGGAATTCTTGAGATCTACCTATCTAACAAAAATGTCTCGAGTTATATTCTAGACCTCTGAGTACCATAGCATTAGCAGAAGTTAGCCATGTAGTGTATCTTCCAGTCTCTGAAAAAAAAGCCTTAACAAGCTGCTTGAATGTGTTTACTTTTAGTGAACCTGAAGTTCCACATAGCTAGGAGTATAATATGAGATTTCTTTTTAATAAAACAACTGAAAATATTACACAGAAACACATCATACGACCACCTCTTCCCAAATCCATTTAAAGAATATTCATTCGTTCCATTATTGGAAATAATGGGGAGGAAAGATAATACATCTGTCTTTGTGGGTTTTAAAACCCCTCTTTTATTTCTCAGCGTTCCTAACCAATAGGATTGTACCATCTAGATTTAAAATGATTCTTTTCCCATTAGGCAACCCGGTCTAGAAACTCCCTCAGAGATACACCCAGAGGATGGGTTACTAATTCCCTGAGCGCTTATCAAACCAAATAAATTGATCATCAAGATTAACCATCATACTTACTATTTAATTATAGAGACATTTCAGTTGGCTTTACATTTAATTTGACTGCTTTAAAAGGGTGGCAACATTATATGAGTTAATGGTAAAAATGTACAACTTGTTTATATTATCAATGACATTGTTTGAGTATAATATATATGTCTTTTATTCTGTAGTTCATGTTTTGGAAGGGTAGGGCACTCAGAAGATCGTCTGTAGAATTCCACAAACACTGACAAAGCTACCACATTAGAACACGTCAATGCAAATATTCTTGTGCTATTTTCATATCGGCAACGAGGGAAAACAAATTCAGCATATTGTGTGTTCATTGGTCTTATGGCTGTTTGTCAGACCGATAGGATTTTTGCCACTGTATCTCCCATAAACAAAGTTATCTCCCATTAACAGCATAAAGAAATAAAGATACACCATGGCTCCTGGTAAAAATGGTGCAATAGAACAACTCACACTCTGATGACCAGGAAGGAAAGAAGGATGGAGAGGGTTGAGTTCTGTAATTGTCTGCCCAGAGTCTGGGCATACAGTTGTGGAATATGAGTTTCCAAAGGCTTAGGCAATGATGTCCCTTGCTTCCTGTATAATTTCTTTCTGAATCTGGCTCCGCTTGTTGCCTGTGGCCCTGCTTAAAAGATACACCCTAATTCTAGCATCTCTAACTCCCTGAGGTATTCTACTGTCTGACTTCACCCTAACACTTCGGTGCATTATCCTCTCAAGGGCTGCCAGCAAGGTCAATTCCACATTACATGGCTTCCCTAGCTCGTATCTAAAATCTAGAGGAAATTTCCACTCTCTAACTCTTGTTTTGAAAGCCTACAAAACCAACGTCATATGGATGGCGCCAGGTCTGCCAGTAGCTTGAGCAGAAGTCAGGCTCCTTGGACCTTAGCTTCTTTGGTCTCTGAGAAGATGAACTGTAGTATGAGGGCCGGCTTGTTGGGGTATCTGTCCCGTCCAGTACCCCACAACCGGCAAGCCCCAAAGGAAAATCACACACAGGACTCCATAAGGTTATAAACTGATTGGCCCATTAGGTCAGGCTTCTTATTAGCTCTTATAACTTATGTTACCTTATTATCCTTATCTACATTAGCCACATGGGCTCAGTACCTTTCTCAGCTGAGCAAGTTACATGCTGCCTCTTCAGTGGTCTGCACAGGAGTGCTGGAGCAAAGCTTCTGCTTCCAGAATACTCCCAGTCTCTTTGCTCCACCTCTACTTCCTGTCTGGCTTTCCTGCCTATACTGCCTGCCTGGCCAATCAGCGTTTTATTAAAATATGATTGACAGAATACAGATAATTCTCCCGCACCAATGAACAGTTGAGAATGATGTAAAGATACCAGGGGAAATATCTTTCTGGGAGTCCATTGCATGAACAGGAAGGCTCAGAGGTAAACTCGTTTTCTTAAAAGATAGTTTTTATTGATTCTTTGAAAACTTCATAAATGCATATAATATGTTTTGATCATATCTACTCATTTTTCCCCTCCAGCTTCCTCCAGGACCCCATAGACACATCTTACTCTCAACTTCATGACTACTTTTTCAACATTTTTGTTTCTTTTTTTTTTATCACATTAAGTTCAATTAGTGTTGCCCATATGCAAATGGGTGTGGAGTCAACCACCAGGGCACGGGCAACTTACTAGTGGCCATTTCTGCAAAGAAAAGTGATTCTCCCTCCTTCAGCAGCTATCAACTGCCAACAGCTTCTCAGCTAGGGGTGGGGTCTCCATAGCGCTCCCCAATCCAGGCTGGAGATTTTTTAACTGGCTTAATCTTACGTAAGTGACCACTACTGTTGTGAGTCATTTCTGCGATAGCCTTGTCATGCCCAGAAGAGAGCATTCCACAGCTCACCTCTCCATCCTCGCCCACACGTTCCTTCCATCCCTTTTTTAGTTACACCCCCTGCACACAGCTTGATTCAGACGCCGTGGCTACTGCTGAGTACTCCGTCATTTCATTTCATCACTGTGGAGAAGTGTGAGTCTCTGCATTATCTACTACCCACTGCAATGAAAAACTTCTCTGGCCAAGACTAAAACCAGCACAAATCTATGGGTATGAATATAAATATTTAGAAGGCAGTTTGACAACATGACCAGAAAAATAGGACCTTATGAATTTCAGGTTGGTCTCAAACTCAGTATATAATAGAGAGGGACCTTGAACTTTTGGTTCTTCCTGACTAAATTATGATGCTCCTGCCTCCACGAACTAAATGCTGAGATTATATGTCGCTAGGCCCAGTTTAGGCAGTGTTGGAGATCAGTCACAGGTATTTGTGAATGCTTGTCAAATACCCTATCAGTGGAGTTACATACACCATCCCTCAAGGAAAAGTGTTTACTATTTCATAACCTTGAACCTCCAGTAAGGTTAAGTAACATCGTCAAATTTTGATACTTTTTCAAGATCTCTTTCCTATTGTCTCACTATAAAGTACTTTGACTTTTTTTCCCAACATCTTTACTCTCTTTGTAACCACCCTTCCCTTAGGCCAAACTTCACACTGTCTTTTCTGGCAAGGTTGGAAGACTTCTTCCCGCTTTTTTTACTTTGGAGTCTAACTGGAAGCCCAGCTAAGAGCAGTTGACAATGCCAGTGCCACAACTTGAATGCAGAACTGCATTGAAACGTGTGCTACCCCTTCCCACATCACTCATTAATCACGAAAGTTCCTCTACTGCTTTATCTACAGGCCAGACTGATGGAGTCAACTCCCCAATAGCTCCTTCTTTCCAGATGGCTCCAGTTTGTGTCAATGTGACAAAAAACTAACCAACACACAGATCAAGTAGAGAATCAAGGTCAACCATCACAGACTATATGACTGGTTTTTGTTTTTTTTTTCTTGTCTGCCTATCTGGCATGACAATGGTTTTCAGCACTTGTAAATTAGTCTTGCTTTTCACTTTCAGGTTATCTTTAAGCATCTGGGTTTCCCCAGCACTCTAATTTAAAACCCATACCCCAGCCAATCAGTAAATCCTGCTTAATGGTCTAAATTAGATATGCCTAATCATAAACCTACACGCTCCTCATTGAATGACCATGTTGCCCCTAACCAAACGCATAATCCACATTTGTTTATGTGTGGAGACAGAGGATGGCACTATCCAATGCGATAAGTGAGAAGCGTAGTCAGTCTTGCTATCTTTGAGGTAAAGGTGGGGATTGGTTCCTTGGAAGGTTTCAAATGTTTCCATGGTGTAGATTATACATAAATGTTCGTCTTGCTTTTTGTTAAGCTCTTGATGGAGAATATTACTTCAAATCAAATAACTGGTACCAATAATTGTTAGTTCTTTAAAGTATTTTTTTGTAACATGAGGGGCCAGCTTGTTGGGGTTTCTGTCCCACCCGGCACCCCAACAAGTTGGCAAGTCCCAAAGAGAAATCACACACAGGACTCCATAAGGTTATAAACTGATTGGCCCTTAATAAATCTGGCTACTTATTAGCTCTTATAACATATATTACCCCATTATCCTTATCTATTTTAGCCACATGGGCTCAGTACCTTTCTCAGTGTGACAGCTTACATGTTGCCTCTTCGGTGGTCTGTGCAGGAGTGGCTGAGAGAGAGCTTCTGCTTCCAGAATACTCCCAGTCTCTTTGCTCCACCCTACTTCCTGTCTGGCTTTCCCACCTATACTGCCTGCCTGGCCAATCAGCGTTTTATTAAAATATGATTGACAGAATACAGATAATTCTCCCACACCATTTCCCTCTTTTTTTTTTAAAACAAAGGAAAATACCCATAGTCCATTTGTTGGGAATGTGGGCGTAGTATTTTAGTCTACTTTCTGCTGGTTGGGGGCGCTGATAATCTTATGGGGACCTAAAGAAAATTTAGAGTTATAATCAAGTCCTGACTGAAGTATCCTGGGAGTCTTGATTATCGCAGGCTGTAGTCTTGAATCAGTTCTGGATGTAGAACTCTGTCATCTGGGCCATCTGTTCCTGTCGGAGATTTTTCAGGTGGCCTCCCTTGGTCAAAGATGATTTTTTTTAACTCTGAATAAATCCATAGCCTCTCATTTTCTGTGGAAACAAAAGCAAAATCTCTTCTTCAAAGTAACATACCTTTTGACTTCAGTTTTGAAGCCAAGGTATTTTCAAAATACCTATCTTGGGTTAGTTCAGCAGCATTTATAAACAAAAGTCTTTTAGCAACTGTTGCTCCTTCCTCAGCATTTAAACAATCCAAAGAGAGCATAATAGCATACAGTATCAAGATTCTCTGTATATTTTTCATCTTTATGTGGTTTTACTTTAACCTCTATTTTTTTTATTTTTTATTTTTACTTTTTGAGACAGGTTCTCTGTATATCTTTGTCCTGGAATAACATTGTAGACCAGGCTGTCCTTGAATTTAGAGATCCTTCCGTCTCTGCCTCCCCAGCATTGGGATTAAAGGTGTGTGCTACCACACTTTGAACTCATAGAGATCTGTCTCTGCCTCACAGGCATTGGGATTAAAGGCGTGTACTACCACACCTTGAGGTCATGGAGGTCAATCTACCTCTGCCCCTTGAAGTCACAGAGGTCAATATGTCTCTACCTCCCAGGCATTGGGATAAATGGTGTGTACCACCACACCCAACTATTTTCTTTCTTTCTTTTTTTACATTAAGAACTTTAACTTTTAGCCTGCATATATATTTTTAACATATTGTAAAACATTTAGAGGTTTTCTTCCTCTTTGAATCTCTCTTTACTGTATATCTCTCTTTTTTTGACCATATGAGCCTTTAATTTACTAAGCAATATGGAGAGCAGTGGCTTTGACGGCTAGATCCAACCCACTCCCCAGCTCTCCAGTCTCATGGCTAAGATACCAGCCAGAGCTGTGTTCATTGCCACAACTCTATGGTGTTTTAAGGTCCTTGCCAGCAAGCAAGCTGCAGCATTCTGCTCACAGACCATATTCAGTCGGACTGCCTGCCTAAAAGAGTCAAGGTTTGCCCTGGCAGGACAGCCCAGAAAACCGGCATTTTAAAACAGCACAGCTTTTTTCCTGTTACGGCAGACCACCGAAGAGACAACATGTAAGCTGTCACACTGAGAAAGGTACTGAGCCCATATGGCTAACATAGATAAGGATAATGAGGTAATATATGTTATAAAAATTAACAAGAAGCCTGACCTAATGGACCAATCAGTTTATAACCTTATGGAGTCCTATGTGTAATTTCTCTTTGGGATTTGCTGGCTGTTGGGGTACTGGACAGGACAAAAACCCCAACAAGCCAGCCCCCTCATGTTACATTTTTTTTCAAGCAACTTTCATTTATACTTAAAGGGAAGCTAGCTGTTCATCTTCACTGACTTGCAAGAGTCAAGCAATTACAGGAATAGTTCATAAATGTTGCAAACACCATCAGATTTATTCACATGACATTTTGTGTTTCTGAGATACAGTGTAAGTCAGAGAATATACATAAAAATATATTTGGTTTAAATGTTCAGATTTGTATTTTAACTTCTGCATGTAAAACATTAATTAATCCTTGGTGATGTTGGCAGCAACGTATAAAAATGAGAACCTGGTCCATAGTGTGTGAGGAGAATGGAGCTCAACCAATATATAAATAAATAGGACAAAGAACCCAATGCTTAATAAACCTGACAGCATCTTGCAGGAGCAAATAAAATAGTCACAATCTATATTAAAATGAAGAGAAATATATTTTAACAACTCACTTCTTATCCTACAGATATAGTCACAAACCTCAGAAGTAATTAAAATAAAGATTTCAAGGGGAGGGCAAATACCCCTGCAAACTCAGAATGATAAAACATACACAGCCTGACCTCTTTTACCATTGAATCAAATAAGCTGTTAATTACAAAAGGATGAACACTCTCTGGAGATAACAGCAAACTCCAGGCAGTCAATAGGATGTGATAACATCCAATACAATCAAGAAACATTTGAGTTGAACACAGGATTATACACGAGGATTGGAGGATTAGGAGACATGGCATTTCTGAGTCTAGCAAACAGAAAGCGTAAGATGCCAGCTGAGGCAGGTAGAGGGCAGGAAAGACAGATGTGATGAGTTAATCACAGGGAAGGCGATGAGGAACTGGCTGGGCTCCATTTGCTAGGCTGGCAGAGACTGAGAAAGCCCCGATGATCTCCCCTGCATTCTTAACCTTCAATTGCCAGTTGAACACACATGTGACTGTAATGTTAACCAAGATAAAAAGCTCTGTAATTGCTGCTGGTTTTTTTTGGTTAAGCAGGGAAATCTCAACCCTTCATGTCTAAATAAAAAAGCAAATTATGTTCCTAAAAAAGTCCTGATGCTACAATATAACTACTCATGGAAAGATAGACTTTTAAGAAAGATCATTTTAGTGGACATAACAACCTGGTACTTACTATTTGCTATAAACTTGTTAAATATTGCTGTGTAAGAAACTATATACACTCGGAATTTAGAGCTATTCTGACTTTTTAAACTTATAGCTTTTGTCAGGGATCTGAACGCAGCTTAACTGAATTCCTCTGGTTCAAGATCTCACAGAAAGCTACAATCAAGGTGTGAGCTGAGACTTAATTTATCTCAAGGTTCAACTGGTGGATAATTAGCTTCCACACTGATTCATATGCTATTGGAAGCCCTTCTGTCCATATCCAGGCTCAATCCTGTACCTGTTCTTAGGACTCAGGCGTTTACTGGATGCTGGATGGAAATATCAGCTCCTTGACATATGGATGTATTCATTGGGGTCTACATAACAAAAAAGATTGTTTCTGTGGTTGGGAGCAGGGAAAGAGGGAGAGTGAGGCAGAGAATGAAATTAGATTCCAATGTAGCATGAAAGTTCACAGAGTTTTGTTTTGTTTCCCAGTCTTAGAAGGAATATCTCATCACCTCTGTTCTACTTAGTTCAGTATAAGCAATTCAATTCCAGCCTCACTCAAACGCAAGGGATTACCCAAGAGTATGGAGACTATCAAAAAGCATCATTAGGGCAATTTGAGAGGCAGGCTCCCATATCTTATCAAAATTCCAAGATCAATACAACATTTTTCTTTTAAGCAAATTAACTGTTTGGTAAAGTCAAGTATACACAGACTAGAAATAGAGACAGCATCCAAATCTTGTTCTAATACCCAAAGCATATTTCATTTATCCTTATGCTATATCTACTAAATTGACACCCCAATGTCTAATATCATTTTAATGAAACAGTTTTAGTAATGGTCTACACGGATCTCCTCACTGTCCTAGAGATATTTTTCTTCCCATATTTTGACTCCTTGAGCATGGACATAGTACTTCTTCATTAAAACTGCCCTTGTGAGACACTCTTCAATATTCATGCATTTTTTTCATTGGTGTACGTATTAAAATACTTGAAGTCTGGTAACCTGATTTATAAAGAGGTGTGTTTATCTCATAGTTTTGGATGTTCAAGTGTAAGGCATTTGCTCAACTCTGGTGAGGACTTCATGGTGGGTGGGGTCACAATGGCAGGATCAGTGTTGAAGAGGTAATCACATTTTGAAATAAGAAGTCATAAAATGACCCAATGGTTTTGTTATTGTTGTTGTTATTTTTGTTTGTTTGTTGTTGTTGTTTTTGAGATAGAGTCTCATGATGTAGCCCCAGTTGACGTAGGAACTTACCATATAGACCAGGCCGGCTTTGACTTACGGTGATCTGCCTGTTTCTGTCTCCTCAGTTCTGGGAATAAAGGCATGTGCCTATCTTGCTCAGGGTTTCATAACAACTCAAGGAAAAACCCACTGTCCTGTCCAATGGGAAGTGCCTCTATTAACCCAAACCTCTCACAAGCCTTACTCTCCAAGGTTTCACCATTCACAGCCTCAGTACATGAATATTTTCCTGAAAGACACTTTCAAACTGTACCCCAACTGGAGTACAGTCAGCTCTCATGCTCCCTCTAGCCCTCTGATATCATTCCTGTGTTCCTCCTATGCCCTTTTACCTAGTCATCGGCTCCTCTACTACTGAATTTTTATGTTATTCAAGGCTTTTCCTTGATCTCTTCATCTACTCATTTAACACATTTATGTCCACATTCTTCCTCAAGTCAGGGCATATAGTAGTGAAATCCCGACTCCCATGTAGCCTGTGCACTCGCAAGCACTTCATTTCCACTTTATGACCTTATTCCACAAACCTCACTCTTTATTATTTTTTGAATCTCAGGTAAATTCAATTCTGTTGGCTAAAGTAGGAATGAAGTTGACATTTTAGATTTCTGCCCACTACCCATCTTTTCTTTAAAATTGTATTAACTCATCTACAATTATAAAAACATAAAGTTATGTGCATTGTTTTTGTATATTTCTTGAACTTTAATTCTCCTTTTCACCTTCACTACAGCTGCTCTGATTTTGGAATCTTTCTTTTCTTCCATGTTTTAAAATTGTAACCTCTTGATTGGTTACTGCTGACGGTGACAGCTTCTTATTGGTCTTTATGTACAGCGTCAGCCTGGACACACTACTCTTTAGCTTTTTCCACAGTACAGCTGAAGAATTTTCAGATCTGAGAAGCCTTTGATTTGGCCTCCTCTACATCTTTGCCTCCCATGCGTGTGTGTGTGCACACGTGCGCGCGCACACACACACACACACGCACACCCTAGTGTGCGCACACACACTCACAAATACATATATGTCAGCAGACAGTCACCTGAATGCCAACCTGAGGCCTCTCTTTGGTCTTCTCACGATGTCCTAAACATAATTCTCCATTTCAAGATCATTCTGTGTCATAATTATGAGTTCACCTGTTTGCCCTATAGCACTGAACATTATGCAGTTAGAATCTTACTTCTCTATTCCTAACATCTAATTTAGTGTCTAGGGCTGGAGTTGGCTCAGCAACTAAGCATGTATACTGTTCTCTCAGAGGATCAGAGTTCAGTTCCCAGCTCACAGCTCCCTGTAACTCCAGATCCCAGGTCCTCTTCTAACCCTCAAGTGCAACTGCATTCACAGGCACATACTCGTATAGACACACGTTTGTACATGGAATCAAGCATATAAATCAAACTTTAAAAAAATAAAGAGAAGAAAACCTACCCAAGAATCAAGGTAAGGCTAGGAAATGTCAAGCAATGAGAAGGAAAGGTCTTGATGAGATTACCAGTCACAGAATGAACCAATCTTGAGCTTGAGATATGTGATATGTGATATAGCATATGTTTTAAGAATTATGTGGGACCTGGAGAGATGGCTCAGAAATTAAGAGCATTGGCTGTTCTTCCAGAGGTTCTAAGTTCAATTCCCAGCAACTACATGGTGATTCACAACCATCTATAATGAGTTCTGTTGCCTTCTTCTGGCATTCAGGCATATATGGCATATATGCAGGCATAATACTATAATCATAATAAATAAATAAATCTTTTTTTAAAAAAAGAATTATATACCCCACCAGGCAGTGGTGCTGTATTCCTTTAATGCAGGAAGCAGAGGCAGGTGGATCTCTGAGTTATGAGTTTCCAGCACAGTCTTGTCTACAAGAGAATTTCAGGACAGCCAACCTACACAGAGAAACCATGTCTTGAAAATTAAAAAAATATATACAACTCTAATTACTAACTTGAAGAGAGCAAAGATAAGTTGCTCTGTTCTACAAACTAACAGTAAAGTTCAATATTAGCTGTCAACTTGACAGGGTCTGGAATCACTGAAGACACTAGCCTCTAGATGTGTCTCAGAGGACTTACCCATATTAGGTCAGTAGAGGTGGGAAGACATTCCCTAAATATAGGAAGGGAAGGGCTTATTTGGTGTACCCATTCTAGGTCACAGTCCTTCATGAAGAGACATTAGGGTAGGAATGCAAGGCAAGAACTTGGAGGCAGGAACTGAATCAGACTATGGGGAAATGATGCTTACTGACTTGTTCCTCGTGGTTTGCTGGTTTGCTTTTTGATACAACCCAGGACCACCTACTCAGTGAGGGCAAATTCCACAGTGGGCTGGGCACTCCCACATCAATTCTTAATCAAGAAAGATGCCTCCCAGTCTTGCTGCAGGCCTCTTCTTGGTTGAAGTTTCTCTTCCCTCTTCTTGTCAGGGTGACAAAATAAATGAAGCATTGCAAAGTACATGTTCGCAATGGCATTTACTTCATACTGCTCAACACTCACTCTAAGAAGAAGAATGTTAATATGCACCAAAGGTATAAATATATACTTCCTCTTTATATAGAACACCTCCTATATTTAAGAGACTGATATTATAACTTAACAAAATTTAAAGATGTATATTTTAGAACAATAGGTAAGATTTTAACTTTAGTTGGGTTTTTGTTTTCTTTTTATTTTGTTTCAAGTTTTACATTGGTTTTCTTTAACATATACAAGCCCCTCCAATGTAATTTTAAAAATTCTTGAGAACGAATACACATGCTGTATTTTCGAAGAGCTAGAAAAAGTGATATCTAGAGGTGTGGGGGGAAATGGAAGGAAAGTTTAGACATTTTATAGAGGTGAGATTGGAGGCAGGTGCTTATAACTGTATCACATGAACACTCAGTGGGCATCTTGTAACATGGTGGCAGAGGGAAATGGAGAAATTTTAAGCACCGTGAAGGAAGGGGCTCAGGAGATGAGATGAAACAGAGGACAGAGACAGGGAAGTGTTGGGACACTGGACTTGGAACACTGAGAAACTGAAGGTGCAGTTAACACTGAGAAGAGCTGTAATCAAACACCAATTCCGGGGGCACAGACACTCAAGTCTTTACCTTTGGGATGAGAGAGCATTACTTTCCCTGACATTGCTGCATCCCATCCTCATTTGGAATGGAAATAGTTGAGGCCAAACATATGTTAGAGCTATGAAAAGCCAAAGGAAATTTTTCTTTATGACAACCTGGCAAATAAGTTTCTGCTGTACATGAAATAATAATTTTTAATTTGATTTATTGATATTACTATGAAGTTCAAAATGTGGTAGGTGCTCAAGGCCATAGTGTTGGGTGGGGTCAGTTGTTTTTCTACTGAGTCATTATTCTATGCACTTGGCGAAAGTTGCCCACAAGCAGGACAACTGGTGAACATTGTTTTGTTTTTTGTTTGTTTGTTTGTTTTTGTTTTTTTAATTAAAAAATTTAGTGTTCAAAATGAATGGGTTTCCTCATGGCATTTCCATCCATTATACATCCTTGAAGATTGCGTTGTTTGATTGAGTTTCCTGTTCTGGGGTTTTCTCTCTTTGGTCTAATCTTCCTGAAGATCTCTGGTTCTTGTTCTTCCTCAGATTTCCTTTACTGCCTAGAAATTCCCACTTGCCATCACGTATTCCTCTGCTGGCATCTTGTGTGCTGGCGATCTTCACAGCTCTGCCCTAAAGCCGCTTCCAGCCTCACTCTCCCTGGAGGAGGTCCCTCATGCTAGTCACTTCTGTCCTCACCGGTGCTGATTCCACACAAGGGTTTGCATGCTGTTTCAGACTTCTCTTACATCCTGAATGTCTGCAGAAGCTCCCAGAGCCTCAACTTTACCACAAGTTACCCCGTAGAACGTCCTTTCATCCGTAAGCCTCCTCCTGCTTCCCTGGTCTTAGTGGGTGGATGTCTATCTTTCTGGGTACCTAGGTGACAGAGAAGTCTTTATTCTTCCTTCCTTTTTCCTTTCTTCCTGTCTTTAGAATTCATCTTTCCAACTCCAGAGATTTAGTATGAACACTTCAATGTCCACTTTTCTCCTATTCTCATTTCCTTGTCCCCTTTCACCTATTTCTCTAGAAAAATTACTTTAATAATATGCACATTTTCTGATGTCTCTCTAGTACTCCTATTACTCAGGTTATCTGTTCTTCTCTTACCTGAAAACCTTGACTCATGTCCAACTCTTCTTCCATCCTGAAAGCAACATGTCAACATATGCCTGCCAAGTTATACATCAACAAACTCTCCCAATTCCATCAAAGTAGGAGGCCCTGGCAATGGGAGCCTTGGGAGCCAAGTGCCCCAAGGCAGTAACTACTTTCCCCACCTGGTCTTGGCAGCCTGTTCCACTGACTCAGCCATGTTCCCATCTAAAATAATTTCAACAATTTTTTTAAAAGCTTTTGTTCTTGACTTTGTGGAGACATGTGTTACCTAAACTGGAGAACAATTCAGGAGAAGGAAAATAACCAGAAGTAAACGCAGCTAAATAAATAGTAATAAAAATATCTGCAGGTAAATTGCTAAGTGAAGCATCTTTGGGTACTTGCACACTGAAAACACCCACAATATTGCCTTATGGAAAGCTTTATGGGACTCTCTAGAAAAACGAGACTGCACATAGAGGATGGGCAGTTCTGTGTATTGCATGACTAGTGGATATAAGTGAACACTTGCATGATGCTTCAGAGAATCTCATTCCACTTAAGTCACTGCTCTTTCTAAATGTTCATATAAAGCTGACATACTGAATGTGCATTGGTTTGCACAAGCATACAGCAGTGTGGTTGGTTTGTGTGACGATTAGACCCTGATCCACGTGTTATTTCCCAATTCTTGAACAGATGAGGCAGTTTAAGCTGAGGCTCCAATTCCCCACCTGTAAAATGGGTATAAAAATAGCTGTGCAACGGAGCTGCTACAAGAAGGAAATGAAGTGTATGTGTAAAATGCTTAGCATCATACATCGCAAAAAGTTTTCGCTGCAACTCGAGCCTCAGCTCTGGATGTGATATAACAGACTCACCAACGTCATAAAATCTCTAAAGAAAAAGAAATTACCCTTTCCCTCTGGGTACCTTGAAGCTTCCATCAAAACATGTAAGCACATCCGAGATTCTTCCCATCCTTTGGACTTTCACTAGATGTAAAATGGAGCAAACCTACCACGAATTAATCTGCCAACAGAATGACTCATCAACACAAGCTCAGCTTAAGAAATGGGAGTTAATAAGATGCATGTCTTCCCAGATATAATTATGCAATAAATAATATCACCAACCAAAGGACTTAAAATTAAGTGCACAGCAAAAGAGAGAATAGTTCTCCTAAGACAGAAGGAAAGAGGGAAGAGGACAAAGGCTCACAGACACACACAACAGAGGGCGTGTGTGTTGAATTTGTAGGGGAGGAGGGACCAGGGTTGATAGTGAAAGGGCATTTATGTGTGGGAGAAACTGTTGCATAGATTAAGGTTAAGCAATTTGTCTCCTTGACAGTGGATGAAATATTTTCAGCTTAATTGCACTGAAAAAAAAAATATTGTGTAACCAGAGGTTTGTCTTCTGTCATCTCTAATCTTTCCAATCAGTGCACTCAACAATTATGCCTTTTGCTCCAAGGCACCCCCGTCCTGCAGATCTCACCTATAAATTAGGGACTACCTTTCAATGTGTGCTTTCTTGCCTTGGGTTGCACTAGAACAATGCAGAAAGATGTGATCTCCGCATGGGGTTTGTGGAGCTGTAATCAGACCTATTTAAATATGTATTTCCCCTCAGTCTATCATTTCAGCATAAGGTACAGTAAGGAAACTAATTTCTTGTAATGTTACCAAGGACAGAAACATAATAACAGGCATGGAATGGTGCCCCTAGGCTGTAGATAAAAGGCAGTCTGAGTAAGATGATGGAAGACTCCTGTGTGTGTGTGTGTGTGTGTGTGTGTGTGTGTGTGTGTAACATGCACATACTTTAAGTAAACACGCATTCAAATGTGAGAAAACTCATTTCTCAGTTGGGATGCCTGGTGGACTTTAGCTAGGAGCAGATGTTTTATTGTCTTTCACACTTGAGAACTGGTGGGGTGTGAAAGATTAATCTGGCTTACTTGTTCTCCAAACACAGTTGGAGGAGTCAAACTTAAAATTGCACTGCTCTGTGAACAAGGTATTAGCAGCCACTGAATTCATCAATACAGAGAAAATTACTAAATGAAATTTCCTTAGGATGACCTCATTACGAGATTTCTCATCACTACTCATTGTTTTGGTTATTTAATGTGTCTAGCAAGCCCCAGTCTTTGGAAACAGATCCTGGCACCTTAAGAGATCACCGCTACTTAAACCAGTTCTAACCCTTTTGCCACAAGTCACTGAGGAAGGAAAAGGAATGAAGGGAGGGAAGGACAATCCACCATAGTTTTAGCAGCTTTATCAATGTATGTATTAGATTTATTTAATTAGTAATTGCTTTAACAATTTGGACAATTTTATCCTTAGCTCAAGGTTTCATTCATTTACAGTATCACTCCCTCATTAAATATTCTTTAAGAGGATTTTGGTGAAGTTGGGATATTTTAAAATGAGGTGCCACAAATCTCTTTTCTTTAATGAATGTATTCATTTTTAAGAAATTAATTAACATCGGTTGTGGAGGAATGATGTGCTACCAGTGATTAAAGTCATGTCCAGGCAAAGGGAATTGGTGAGAAATGAGATGAAGGAGACCTGCTAATGGAGACTTTTCATGTTTACATGACCAACACGGAGTACACTAGGTAACACAATCTGAGTTTTTTGCTCCCCCCACCATTCATTTTTCTTTCCCTCTGTTTTTGTCCATACCCCCATCCTTTCTGTCCTTAGTTCCATCCTGTCTTTTAAAGTAAGTTAGTCTCGCTCCTACTGTGAGGCAAGACCATGCTGTTTGCTCTGGGACGCAAAAGTATCCTGAGTAAGCTTGCCTCCAAAGCTTTGATTCTTGAAAAGCCATGGTGGAGGTGCAACAGAATAAGAGGAAGTCCAGCTTTCCTAGGTGGGAAACAGCCTCTCAAATTTAATTCATGGGCAGGGAATGGAAATGTCATTGCCTCACTCCGAGGGTTAATCACTTTCTAATTTGAACCAGCAAATTTTATAACGACACTGTGAAATTAGCAGCATTTTATTGTGTTAATTATCTGCAGGACACTTTATCATTACTTCTAATAAATGTAAATGAGATTGTGTCTCTTAGGACAATACACAGACAAGGTGAATTTTTATTGGCTATTTACAGGATTCCAGAACAGTCTTTTCTCTTTTTTTCTTCTCTTACAAAATACTTTCAAAGTGTCAGCTTGCCGTGCCAATTCCCCTGTATTTTATTTACCATGCTATTTTAAAGGTCTTTAAAGCTCTTTTTCTTTAACTAGGATGAACTTTCACTCAAAGCACTGTTGAGTATTAAGAACCTCGTCAAGTTTCAACCCAGCCAACCAAGACTGACAACTGCCGCTTGACTAGCAGAATAATAAAAAGCAAAAAAGAGAACACTTCCTTTTAAAGTCATCTTAAAAACATGTTGGCCATGCAGCCATTCAGCTGTATGTGATTCCAGACACAGTTCTACAGGATGGACATCAGAACACCAAGACTGGGGGTAGAAAGGGAAAGTCGTGCTTTTCTAAGTCATTCAGCAAATGCGGAAGTTTACAGAGCCAGCTATGATAATCAAACATGAGAAACGCTGTAGGGACCTACCAGGCAGTCACACATGAGTGTTGGGTCAGCAAATGAAGTCTTCCTATATACATGCGTGCTTTCCTTATTGTGTATATGTATGTACACTATGCATAATAAATTACTCTCTTAGTTACGGTTTCTTTTGCTGTGAAGAGACACCTCGACCAAGGCAACTGTTATGAGGAAGATATTTAAATGAGGGGCTCACATACAGTTTCAGAGGTTCAGTCCATTCTCTTCATGGTGGGGAGTATTGCAGCATACAGGCAGACATGGTGCTGGTTACATCTTGATCAGAAAGCAACGTTAAGTACTTGTGATGCTGGGTGATATCGTGAGCATAAGAAACCTTAAAGCCCTCCCTCAACGTGACACACTTCCTCCAGTAGGCCATACCTACTCCAACAAAGTCACACTTCCTAATAGTGCCATTCCTATAAGCTTATGGGGGCCAGTTACACTCAAACTATCACAGTTACCATAGCACATGTGTGGAGGTTAGTGGAGAACTTTGTTTAATAAATTTTCTCCTTTCTTTTTTGCATAACTTCTGGGGATGAAATTGAGGTGACCAGGCTTGTGTAGCAAGCCTTTACCAGCTGAGCCATCATATTAGCCCACAAAAAGGGTTTTATATTGAACAAGATACAAGGTAAAACAACTATAGGAAAATAGCTGAATCAAAGAAGACCTATTGACTAGTAAAGTAGTACTGAGATTAAAAGGCCATGGCTGCTAGGCATCTGCTATTTATGGAAACAAGGAAGAAGATACAACTCAAAATCAACTTTGACTAGAAAACAAATTTTGATACACAATGTTATGAAGAGTGATAATGAATAATAATGATTTTAAAAATAATAGTGGCTAACAGCTAGTTGAACAACTAAGATGAACCAGCACATTAATCCTCATTACTTCAACAATGTGTAATGTAAATATGATTTTATCACTAAAAAATTAAGAACAGAATAATGAATGTAGCTAAGTTCACAGAGAGAAAAAGTAGGCAAGTCAAAATTCTAACCCATTTCTGCTTAGTAGAAAACTGGGTTCTAGGTACTCTTTTTAATATGAAATGCTATATTCAAAAATGTGAAAATCTTATAATTAAATTTTTCTTTACACTTGAATACACCTGTATATGTTCCATGGTGCATGCACACCTCCTTTTCATTATTTATTCATCCATTAGGAGCCTTTTAAGTGCTTCTATTTTCTAGCTATTGTGAATGGAGCAGCAATGGACATGACTGAGCAAGTACCTATGAAGTAGAATCTTGTAGCCTTTGAGCATATTCCAAAGAATGATATAGTTGCGTCATGTGATAGATGTACTTTTCACTCTTTAAGCATTCTCTGTTCTGACTTCTGTTGAGGGTGTACCAGATTGCAATCTCAAAAATAGTCAATGATGGCTCCCCTTTCTGCCACGTTCTCCCCAGTTTTCTCAATTGTTTTACTGCTCTTAGCCATTCAAACTAGAGTAAGATGAAATCTCAAAGCAGTTTTAATTTGCATTGTCCTACTACTAATGATGTGGAACACTTCTCAAGGTATTTCTTAGCCATTTTTTTTTTGAGAACACCCTGTTCAAATTCATAACCCATTTTAACTGAGTCATTTGCTCTCTTGACTCTTGGTTTTAGGATTCTTTATATATTCTCAATATTAGCCCTCTATTAGATGTATAGCTGGCAAATATTCTCTACTACTCTGGGTGGATGTCTTCTTCACTTGGTTGATTATTTCTTTCGCAGAAACATTTTAAATGAGTTTTATGAGGTCCCATTTGTCAAATACTGGCCTTAATTTCTGAGGGAATGGAGCCTTATTCAAACTCTCCTTTCCTAAACCTGTATCATGTAGGTACTGCCTATGAATTCTTCATTCAGTTTCAATATTTTGGGTTTCATATTGAGATCTTTGTCTTTTTGTAGTTGATTTTTGTATAATAAATATAGGTCTAATTTCATTGTTCTACATGTGGATATACAGTTTTCTCAGCACCATTTGTTGAAAATATCTTTTCTCTATTGTGTATTTTTGGTATCTTCGTGAAGTATCAGATGACTATACTTACATTTATTAATATTTGGGTATTCTACTTTGTTCCATTGGTCTACATCTGTGATTTTGTGCCAGTACCACACTGTTGTTATTACTACACCACTGTAATATAGATTGAAATCTGGAATGATAATCTTTCCAGTATTGTTTTTTTACTCAGGATTATTTTGACTTTCTGGAGTATTTTGTAGTTTCATATGAATTTAAGGATTTTTTTCTATTTATATGAAGAATGTCATGGGGATTTTTACTTGGGATTGGCTTGAATCTGTAAATTGCTTTTGATCAGCTCAACAGGAGGGAATTCATGCCTGATACTATAAAATCCAGCCGACTATCCTTGGCTGCGAAAGTCATAGACTTGAAAGAAGAACCCACTACTGCAATTTTCCTAAGCCAATAATTCTTCCCTATCAGCATTCTAAATATTTATCCTTATAGGCAAGTGGAGCCCTCACCCCTCATCGAGGAACTTCCTTTTAAAGCAGACATAGACTAAAATAGAGATCCATCACCGATCAAAGTTCAGAGAATGTGCTGTGAATCCAATCTCAACTGTAGAATCTACAGCAAAATCCCAACACCTCATTCACAAGGAAAATCATGGAAGGAAGGGAAGATTGTAAGAGCTACAAGATCAGGATGTCTGCTGCGAGGTAGTATCTTCTATAAAAGGCAGGAAAGCTGGACCTATGAGCTTTCAGTAATGTGGCTCCCTGAGCAAGACCAACATAATGGCAATATCAGTTCACATGTGAACACGGACAGCAAATTTCACACGACCCTACCCCTACATGACTAGCCACAGGTCATCAGTCCATGTTAAGAAAAGGAGATGCAAGCTCCTGCAGGGACTAACTTCCACATAGGTTGTCTAAACCCAAAAGGTCAGCCCTAAACCCATGTACATGTGAGCAAAGATAAATGAACTCAGTATGTTAGATATCTCTCTCTATATATGCATGTATACATAGATATGGATCAATAATAATTAAAGAAGAGATCAAGAATTGGGAAGAGGAAACAAAGGGGCGGTTGGAAGAGAAAAGGGAGAGGCAGAAGTGATACAGATGCAGTGATTATATAATAGATCTTCAAAAAGAATTATTAAATAAAAAAATCCAAACCCCAAATTTGGCATCAGATGTTCACAGTGGGCAACTTTAAGTATACTGTTGTGGCTTTGAAACCATGTCAGCAGGGAACTAATATGCAGTTCAGATCTCAAATCCCACATTCCAAATTCTAGAACCCACGGAGTTATACTACCTTGCATTATGCTGGGGACCAGAGCCAGTGTTCCACACACGTTAGGCAAACCTAATCAGGACTGCATCACCAGTTCACAGAGGCTGAAGGAAGAACTACATCATCACTTTGTCCTAGGCTTCGCTGGTCTTTAAAGTTTCCGTCCAAATCAACTGTTGCTCCACCCGGCTGCCTTTGTGTGTGACTTTTATTCTCCTGCTGTCTTCAAGCTCCTTTCCTCATGCTGTACGTTGATGTCTTAGATGTAATAAAGTGTGGGAGATTCTTTTCTGGTCCTGACTGGTAGTCTGTGTGCTTCTACAGCCAGGATAGGCTTTTTTGTTTTTCTAGATTTGGGGGACTTTTCTTTTATGGTTTTATTGAAGAAATAGTCTCTGCCTTTGACCTGGAGTTCTCATTTTTTCTCTGCCCATATTTTGTAGATTAGTCCTTCTCATGCTGCCCCAGAGTTCCTCCACATACTGCCCATGAGGGTTTTACAAATTTATCATTTCCTTAATTGAACGATTCAATTCCTCTTCCTTGTCTTGAGCCTTGATTTTTAGTAAACTTATTGACTTTTTCATTTCTAGCTTCTTTTCAGTTTGGACTTCAATCATTCTACCTCTTATCAAGTTCAATTTTCACACCATGACTTGCCCTCACTGTTTCATTAAGCATTTGTTTCCTTGGATTCCAGTCGGGAGTTCCTGTTCAGTTCATTCAGTTGCCTACTCGTGTCCCTGTTGAACTCCTTAAACTCTTTGCTCATGTCTATAATTGTTCTATTGAATGACTAATGCTTCTCCCTGAAGCCATAGACTCCTAAGTTAAAAGTTCAGTGCCAAGTGTGAACTATCTCTTCTTGAGCAGTCATCTGAGTAGTTGCAGTGACTATACCCATTCGATACAGACTGTTGCCATTGTTCATGGTTGGTCATGAAACTTAATAATAAGCCCTTATTGCTGAAGACACTACAGGCTGTGTTCACAGAACATGTAGAAATTAAACTGGTACTGACCTGGAGGCATCCTTCCTGCTGGCTTTCTTACACAGCGCTAGAAGTTGCTATTCAGGCTGTCTTGCTTGAGAGGAAAATGCCTTCAATTGTCTTACTCAGTTGTGAACCTTCTGAACTATAATATTGTCTGACCTGACAAGATATACCCATGGATACAATAGCGGCGTGAATGATATGGGGATAACCAACATCTTTCTAACTGGATTTAAGGCCTGCCTCATAGAGTGAGGATTAAATATAAATGGGCTGAATTAGATTGCAGCTTTGGTTTAATAGTTTTCTCTTCAAAACTCATGTTTAAATTTCATTGTCATTATAACAGTGTTATGGATGGAGCTCTTAATAAGGGACTAGATGGTTAGTGCACCACCCCAATAGGTGGAACTAATACTACTTGTTAAGGACACGTTCTGCCTTCTTTTAAAGATGATGGTGGTTGTAAGTTTCTTGTCTGATTACAAAGCCTTAATCTTTAGAATTTAACCTCCATAACTCTAAGAGAATGAATATACTTCATTGCAAAATTGTAGTTTGTCTCAGATATTCCATACACCAGTGCAAACTCACAGAGACAGATGTAATACAGTTTTTGAGAGAAGTTTAAAATGAGAAACTGAACTTAATCTTTAACACAGTTAACCCAACCATCGGATGTGTCTCCAGTGTTTCCATGCTAAGTGACTGCGAGGGAAACAAAAGAGGGAAACACAATCTCTTCAATCAGTGAAATTTCTGTCTAGTTGGTGCAAGAAGGAAGCACACACATCTCAGTGAGGAAAAAGTCTAGTTTGAAATTAATGACACTTAGACTATGATTACTATAAAATATAGAAAATAGAGAATTTGGGGGATTATATTAGATCGTATAGTAAGGTAGGACTTGAATATTTTTTTCTTTTTTTTAAGATTTATGTTTATTCTTTGTTTTTTTTTATTAAATTATAAAAGTTTCCATTTCCGCCCCTCTTCCCAACACCCTCCCACTCCCCCCACTCCCTCTCCTCCTCCCTCTTTGTCCCTTAGGGCAGTCAGGGTTTCCTGCCCTGTGGGAAGTTCAAGTTCCTCCCCCCTCCCTCCAGGACCAGGAAGGTGAGTGTCCAAACAGACTGGATCCCCAAAATCCAGTATATGCAGAGGAAACAGGTCCCAGCATCATAGTCAATGGCTTTTCAGAAAGACTTAGGGCCAGCCACATTCAGAGAATCCGGCCTAATTCCGAGAATCTGGTTAGATCACGTCCTCGTTCAGTCCCAGTCCAACTGGCCTTGGTAAACTCTCATTAGATCCGTTCCCTTGTATCAGTGGGTGATAGCATCCCTCGCAGTACTGATTTCGTTTTTCATGTTCTTCCTCCTTCTGCTCCTCATTTGGACCTCAGGGGGCTCAGTCCGGTGCTCCAATGTGGGTCTCCGACTGTATCGCTGTCCTTCGCCAGATGAAGGATCTATGGTGATAAGCAAAATATACATCAGTATGGTTATGGGCCACGGCCGATTCAGGCACCCTCTCCTCTGTCTAGAGAACAATCTGGGGGATCTCTCCTTGGACCTGGGATCCCATATATAATCAAGTCTCCTGTAAACCCTAAAATGACTCCCTTAGTTGAAATATATTCTTCCCTGATCCCATATTCATCCTTCCTCCCTCCCCCCCATCCCGGGCCACCGAGCTTTCCCCATTCCTCCCCTACTCCCTTCTCTCTAACCTTCTCCCCTTCCATCAACCCTCCCACCCCTCCATGCACCCGAGGTTACCTGGGACTCTTGTCTAGTTCCTACCTCCTGGTGGATAGCTAAATAATCTTCATCAGGTTCATCTTCTTATTTAGCTTCTCTAGGATCACGAATAATAGGCTCAAAGACCATTAATTATGGTTAGAATCCACTTATGAGTGAATACATACCGTGTTCCTCTTTTTGGGTCTGACTTACCTCACTCAGTAAAGCGTTTTCTATTTCCATCCATTTGCATGCAAAATTCAAGATGTCATTGTTTTTTACCGCTGAGTAAAACTCTAATGTATATATGTTCCACACCTTTTTTAACCATTCTTCTATTGAGGGGCACCTAGGCTGTTTCCAGATTCTGGCTATTACAAATAGTGCTACTATGAACATAGTTGAACAAATGCTTTTGTAGTATGTTAGGGAATCTTTGGGGTATATTCCCAAGAGTGGAATTGCTGGGTCCTGAGGGAGGTTGACTCCCAGTTTCCTGAGAAACCACCACACTGATTTCCACAGTGGCTGCACGAGTTTGCATTCCCACCAACAATGGATGAGTGTTCCCCTCACCCCACATCCTCTCCAGCATAGGCTATCGTTGGTGTTTTTGACTTTAGCTATTCTGACAGGTGTAAGATGGTATCTCAAAGTGGTTTTGATTTGCATTTCCCTGATCGCTAAGGAGGTTGAGCATGACCTTAAGTGTCTTCCGGCCATTCGAAGTTCATCTGTTGTGAATTCTCTGTTCAGTTCAGTACCCCATTTTTTAATTGGGTTAATTAGAGTTTTAGTGCCTAGTTTCTTGAGTTCTTTGTATATTTTGGAGATCAGACCTTTGTCTGATGAGGGGTTGGTGAAGATCTTCTCCCAGTCAGAAGGCAGCCTTTTTGTCCTACTGACAGTGTCCTTTGCTTTACAGAAGCTTCTCAGTTTCAGTAGATCCCATTTATTCATTGTTTCTCTTATTGTCTGTGCTGCTGGGGTCCTACTTAGGAAGAGGCCTCCTGTGCCTATATCTTGTAGACTACTTCCCACTTTCTCTTCTATCAGGTTCAAAGTGGACGGATTAATGTTGATGTCTTTAATCCATTTGGACTTGATTTTTGTGCATGGTGATAGATATGGATCTACTTTCATTTTTTTACAGGTTGACATCCAGTTATGCCAGCACCATTTGTTAAAGATGCTTTCCTTCTTCCATTGTATACCTTTAGCTCCCTTGTCGAAAATTAGGTGTTCATAAGTTTGTGGGTTAATATCTGGGTCTTCTATTCGATTCCATAGATCGACTTCTCTGTTCTTATGCCAATACCAAGCTGTTTTCAATACTGTAGCTCTATAATAGAGTTTGAAGTCAGGGATGGTAATGCCTCCAGAAGTTCTTTTATTGTATAAGATTGTTTTGGCTATCCTGGGTTTTTTGTTTTGCCATATAAACTTGATTATTGTTCTCTCAAGGTCTGTGAAGAAGTTTGATGGGATTTTGATGGGGATTGCATTGAATCTATAGATTGCTTTTGGTAGAATTGCCATTTTTACTATGTTGATTCTCCCAATCCAAGAGCAGGGGAGGTCTTTCCATTTTCTGGTGTCCTCCTCAATTTCTTTCTTCAAAGACTTAAAGTTTTTGTCAAATAGGTCTTTCACTTCCTTGGCTAGAGTAACCCCAAGATATTTTATGCTATTTGTGGCTATCATGAAAGGTGATGTTTCTCTGATTTCCCTCTCTGCTTCTTTATCCTTTGTGTATAGGAGGGCCACTGATTTTTTGGAGTTGATCTTGTATCCTGCCACGTTACTAAAGGTGTTTATCAGCTGTAGGAGTTCTTTGGTAGAGTTTTTGGGGTCACTTATGTAAACTATCATATCGTCTGCAAATAACGAAAGTTTAACTTCATCCTTTCCAATACGAATCCCCTTGATCTCCTTATGTTGTCTTATTGCTATTGCTAGAACTTCAAGCACTATATTGAAGAGGTTTGGAGAGAGTGGACAGCCTTGTCGCGTTCCTGATTTTAGTGGAAAGGCTTTGAGTTTCTCTCCATTCAGTTTGATGTTAGCTGTCGGCTTGCTGTATATTGCTTTTGTTATATTTAGGTATGATCCTTGTATCCCCAGTCTCTCCAACACCTTTATCATAAATGGGTGTTGAATTTTGTCAAATGCTTTTTCAGCATCTAGTGAGATGATCATATGGTTTTATTCTTTCAGTTTATTTATATGATGGATTACATTGATAGATTTGCGTATGTTGAACCAGCCCTGCATCTCTGGAATGAAGCCGACTTGATCATAATGGATAATTTTTCTGATGTGCTCTTGGATTCGGTTTGCCAGTATTTTATTGAGAATTTTCGCGTTGATGTTCATGAGTGAGATTGGCCTGTAATTCTCTTTCTTGGTTGTGTCTTTATGTGGTTTTGGTATTAGGGTAACTGTAGCTTCATAAAAGGAGTTAGGCAATGACTCTTCTATTTCTATATTGTGAAATACGTTAAGGAGTATAGGTATTAGCTCTTCCTGGAAGTTCTGGTAGAATTCTGCATTGAAACCATCTGGTCCTGGGCTTTTTTTGGAAGGGAGATTTTTGATAACAGCTTCTAATTCTTCGCGACTAACAGGTCTATTTAGATTGTTCACCTGTTCTTGGTTAAACTTTGGTATATGGTACTTATCTAAAAAAATGTCCATTTCTTTTACATTTTCCAACTTTGTGGCATATAAACTTTCATAGTAAGATCTAATGATTCTCTGAATTTCCTCTGTGTCTGTGGTTATGTCCCCCTTTTCATTTCTGATCTTATTAATTTGCATGTTCTCTCTCTGCCGTTTGATTAATTTGGATAGGGGTTTGTCAATCTTGTTGATTTTCTCCAAGAACCAGCTTTTCGATTCATTGATTCTTTGGATTGTTTTCTGTGTTTCTATTTTGTTGATTTCAGCCCTCAGTTTGATTATTTCCAGTCTTCTACTCCTCCTGGGTAAATCAGCTTCTTTTTTTTCTAGAGCTTTCAAGTGTGTTGTTAAGTCTCCAATGTGTGCTTTCTCCGTTTTCTTTAATTGGGCACTTAGTGCTATGAACTTTCCTCTTAGCACTGCTTTCATAGTGTCCCATAGGTTTGAGTATGTTGTGTCTTTGTTTTCATTAAATTCAAGGAAGAGTTTAATTTCTTTCTTTATTTCTTCCTTGACCCAGGGGTGATTTAGTAGTTGACTGTTCAGTTTCCATGAGTTTGTTGGCTTCCTGGGGGGAGCATTGTTGTTGAATTCTAATTTTAGTCCATGGTGATCTGACAAGACACAGGTAGTTATTAATATTTTTTTGTATCTGTGGAAGTTTGCTTTGTTACCGAGTATGTGGTCAATTTTCGAGAAGGTTCCATGAGCTGCAGAGAAAAAGGTATATTCTTTCCTATTTGGGTGGAGTGTTCTATAGATGTCTGTTAAGTCCATTTGATTCAATACCTCCAATAAATCTCTCAATTCTCTGTTTGGTTTCTGTCTGATTGACCTGTTCATTGGTGAGAGAGGAGTGTTGAAGTCTCCTACTATTAGTGTGTGTGGTTTGATGACCGTCTTGAGTTCTAGAAGAGTTTCTTTTACATATGTGGGTGCCTTTATGTTAGGAGCATAGATATTCAGAATTGAGACTTCCTCCTGATGAATTGTTCCAGTTATGAGTATGAAATGTCCATCTCCATTTCTTCTGATTGATTTTTGTTTGAAGTCGATTTTGTTAGATATTAGAATGGCCACGCCCGCTTGTTTCTTAGGTCCATTTGCTTGGAAAACCTTTTCCCAACCCTTTACTCTGAGTAGGTGTCTGTCTTTGTGGTTGAGGTGTGTTTCTTGTAAACAGCAGAATGTTGGGTCCTGTTTTCGTATCCAATCTCTAAGTCTGTGCCTCTTTATAGGTGAATTGAGTCCATTGATATTAAGTGATATTAATGACCAGTGGTTGTTGACTCCGGTCATTTTTTTTTTTTTAGGTAGTAGAGTGTATGTGTTTTTCTTCTTTGATTTGTGCTTGTGAATGGTCGCTAGATGTTCGAGTTATTGTAGTCCGTGTTGGGAATGTTGGATTCCTTCGGTAGTGATTTTCCTTCTAATATTCTCTGTAAGGCTGGATTAGTAGCTACGTATTGTTTAAATTTGTTTTTATCCTGGAATATTTTGTTTTCTCCGTTGATAGTGAACAATAGCTTGGCTGGGTATAGTAGTCTGGGTTTGCATCCATGGTCTCTTAGTTTCTGCAGTACCTCTATCCAGGATCTTCTGGCTTTCATGGTTTCCATAGAGAAATCCCGTGTAAACCTGATAGGTTTACCTTTATAAGTTACTTGACCTTTTTCCTTTGCAGCTCTTAAAATTTTTTCTTTAATATTTATGTTTTGTGTTTTGATTATTATATGGCGAGGGGATGTTTTTTTCTGATCCAGTCTATTCGGTGTTCTGTATGCTTCTTGAACCTTCATAGGAATATCGTTCTTTAGGTTGGGAAAGTTTTCTTCTATAATTTTGTTGAATATATTTTCTGGGCCTTTGATCTGCAGTTCTTCTCCTTCTTCAATCCCTATTATTCTTAGATTTGGTTTTTTTATTGTGTCCCAGATTTCCTGAATGTTTTGTGAAGAGAATTTGTTGGATTTGCCGTTTTCTTTGACCAGAGCATTTATTTTCTCTATGGTATCTTCAGATTCTGAGATTCGTTCTTCTATCTCTTGTATTCTATTGGTTATGCTTGATTCTGTAGTCTCCGTTCGTTTACCTAGGTTTTCCATATCCAGCTGGTTCTCCGTTTGTGTTTTCTTCATTGCCTCCATTTCAGTTTTCAATTCTTGCACTGTTTCCTTTACTTGTTTGATTGTTTTTTCTTGATTTCTCAGGGTCTCATTCACGGATTTACTTATTTCTTCAAACTTTTTGTTATATTTCTCATATATTTCTATACTCATTTCTTCAAACTTTTTGTTATATTTCTCATCCAATTCTTTAAGGGAGTTATTCACATCCTGTTTAAGGGACTCTATTGCTTTCATAATGGCACTTTTTTCCACTTCTTCTGGGTTAAGGTGTTCAAGCCCTTCTGTTGTAGGGTCCTTGGGATCTGGTGTTTTCATGTTGTTTTTCAGATTGTTGGATGAGGTCTTGCCTTGGCGTCTGCCCATCTCTTACTTCAAATGTTCTCTATTGGAACTTCTGTTACCGGGTCAGGTTCCCTTCTTGGGCAGGGAATTCACTGACAGAATGCCCACCTTTCCTCAGGCAGGCTATTGAAGCACAGGCACTCCCTCTTTCCTGGTTGTGCTTACAATGCAGGCTCAGCTTGCAAGGCAGCTGAGCTGGGGAAAATTTTATGGCCCCAGGGGGAAGGGAGAAATATAGGAATTCGTACCTGGATGGGAGCTGGGATGGCAGGCAGGAGGGGGTAGCCAGCACTGCAGGGCGACCTGGGCGACTGTGGGGTCGGGGCACGCCAAAGCTCTTCCTCACCAGGACCCTGTCAAGGCCCGAAGCAAACTCACCCCTCCAATGGCCCTCTGCTAGAAGTCAGGGCCCCTGCTGGTCAGGAATGTGGCTGAGCTGGCACCTGGTCCACCTGTCCTCAGGAAGGCCTTTAAGACCCAGGAACTGCCTCGAGCCGAGCTGCGCCTACAGCCCAGGCCCAGCTCGCAAGGCAGCTGAGCTGGGGAAATTTTATGGCCCCAGGGGGAAGGGAGAAATATAGGAATTCGTACCTGGATGGGAGCTGGGATGGCAGGCAGGAGGGGGTAGCCAGCACTGCAGGGCGACCTGGGCGTCTATGGGGTCGGGGAACACCCAAGCTCCTCCTCTCCGGGACCCTGCCAGGGCCCGAAGCAAACTCACCCCACCGAGGGTCCTCTGCTAGAAGTCAGGGCCCCTGCTGGATGGGAGCCGGGATGGCAGGCGGGAGGGGGTAGCCAGCACTGCAGGGCGACCTGGGCGTCTATGGGGTCGGGGAATGCCCAAGCTCCTCCTCGCCGGGACCCTGCCACAGCCCGAAGCAAGCTCACCCCACAGAAGGCCCTCTGCTAGAAGTCAGGGCCCCTGCTGGTCAGCGGACTTGAATATTTTGAACTACTAGAACGTACCTTGTAAGAGGAAAATAAGGTAGGATGGATGGCATGGAGCTCCACTGGGATTACATTTGATTGGCATTTATTACTATGTTAGCCTACATCTGCGGTGAACTTACTGATGGAAATTACCTCTTGCTACAGAATTAAGATATCTGAAGAGAGCTGAAGACGGAAGTGGGATATTTGAGGTGAGCTGGACATGAAGAGAATCAGTGCATAGAAATAAGACTTTTGATGTTAAGAAAGGACCCAGCAAGGCTCCGGCTTGCAAAGCTGCTTTTCACATATGAAAGAGACATGGAATGAACATGTTCCTATTGCTGGGGTGAGTTTAGCTGCTCAGATTACAAGTGCTTCAAATCCAGCAGTAGGTGGAAGTGAGTAAAAGGAAGCTAAGCATAATCTTCTTTCCTAGTTTTGTTTAGAGATAAATAATTCAATGTGTTCCTTCCTTTGTTTCTTTTGTTCATATTCACTGAGGGACTTTGGAAAACGGAGTTCTCTATTAACACATTCAATTCTAAAAAGGCAAGCAGTAGTGGAATATAAAAAGTGAAATGAATATTTTCCAATTTACTAGAGAAAAAATACTCTCAGAAAAGCAAATTATAAAACATCGTAAGTGTAACATAGCATGTTGGTTGACAAAATAAATAATGCTACAAAAATTTCCATGTAAAGAAAATGACTCAGAAATCATGAAACATGGTAACAGATGTGTAGTTAATGGTTTAATTGTAAAATAATTATCAAAAATGTAAGGGTCTCTAGGAATAATGATTCTTAGATTGGGTCACAATATCTAAATGCATACCAATTACAAGAGTCATATATTAAAAAAAATTAGGTAATCCAGATTTAAGGAGTAATAGGCAACGATCTGGGCAAATGCAGAATACAGGGAGTGGGAGAGAATAGTGTGTATTCAGACTCAGAGTTTTGAATAAGTAGGTCGATATTATCTATCAAAAAGTAGAATCTATGAGGCAGAACAACTGTCGTGGAAAAGTGTACTTGGATGTATTTTAAAGTTGACAGGTCCAAAACCACTATTATTTGTCTAAATAGTTCTTACAATAATTATCAATATTATTTTATCATTCCAATTAAATTATTTTCACAAAAAATATTAGGTTATAAAGAAATATATTCAACACATTGGAGAGACTGGCTAATTGTTCAATAAACACCTTTTCTTTCTGCTTGTGGGTGCACATCTGAATATTTTCTCATTTGCCTTGCATATGTAGGAGGCCATGTGAACTGAGTTCCAGCTAGGTGAAATTAAAGTAATGGAAGTCACCTTGGAGCTCACTTCTTAATCCCTCCATATACTGCCCCCTACACACTCACACTTCCTGTTCTTCTGTGAGAACACAGAGATTCTAACAGATGACACAGGCTGTGCTCATGTACCCATCATGAATAACTATTATAGACATTCTGTAAGAAACACCCACATTTGTATAGTGTTTAAGTCTTTGTCATTTTGGAGACTGGACTTTGTAACACTGTGCTTTATTTTAATTAATACAGACAGGGACCATAGTGTGTGTGTGTGTGTGTGTGTGTGTGTGTGTGTGTGTATGAGAGAGAGAGAGAGAGAGAGAGAGGTACACAGAGGAGAGACCATGACAGAGAGACAGAGACATTCAGAGAATATTGCTATGTGGGGGTTGTTTTTGTAAATACCATGCTTTATCACAATTATTTGCTTTCCTGACCATAGGGATATATTGTTAAGTAGATATAAATAAAACTTAATTGTGTTTATTTGGGGGTGACAGAACCAAAGATGAATTGTACCCTCACATTTATTCTTATTTTTCAGAATGTCTGGAAAGAACTTACATTACATTTTAAATAAAAATATTGTCTTATCCAAAATTTAGACACCCCAAACCTCAAATTTCTTAAATATTCATAAGTACAGAGAGAGATTTATAGGTCGTGCTGACTTATGAGTTTTAGGGGCTTGGGGAGTTCACTAACTACAGGAAAGGCTAGTCATTCTGTTCTTCATTCATCAAACATTCAGTGTAAATCATTTGCCCAAGCTTGGCCAGACAGAGAAGACATCCTTCACCCTTAACATAAGGTGGGTACACAAAGGCATTATTATTGGATGTGATGATGGAGCTAAATGTGGGCTAGTGACAGTCCACGCGCCAGAATTATCAGCTCTGTTTTAATCATCTCTCACAAGAGCGAATCATGGGCTTGACTGTGAAGCATGAATTGCTCTGTGAAAAAGCAATCAGAGAACCATTTCTTTGCACACATCATGCCAACAACTGCTGAACCACAGCTTCACAATAGAAGAAGCCAGGTATACCTATAGCAGAGCATGGGATCAGACAGAAAGAGATGATGCAGGCTTTAAATGGTCATATTAGCCTGGTGTCATGGAAGAAGTCCTTCAGAGTAAGAAAATAGTGGGGAGAGAATGGTAGCTGAACTGTAACAGAGACTCAGAGTTAGCCCATCTCATGGGGAGCAGGACAAGTGCCCAAAGGATCTTATTCCTCAGGATATCTCTGAAGAATCTGCCAGGCAGCAGGATCACTAATGCTGTCACAAACCCTGCATCCTCAGTGTCTGCAGACTCAGCACATGGCATATGACTGGCATTTATTCATTTCCCTTTTCCTACTTGGATGGCAAACACCTAATACTCAGTAAACCTTCCTGCAAAAGGATACCAATAAAGATTTCAAGCTGATTTTAGGTTTTGGGCCACAACTAAGATTTGGGACAACTTTAAAGACATGGCTAATGTGTTAGATACATATTTTACAAAAGAAAACAAAGCAGAGAGAGAGAGAGAGAGAGAGAGAGAGAGAGGGAGGGAGAGAGAGAGAGAGAGAGAGAGAGTTCTGTCTGCCATTAAACAGTGACTCAAACAAGCCAGTTGTAACTGGAACACCTTGAGTCTGGCAGCCAGGACTGTGTCATGACTAGTTTCTTCCCTACACAGTGATGACCATATGGCAGTCTTGTCTTCCTTTTCTCCCACAAATACATTTCCTTCTGAACAACCCTCTCGAATCTCAAGTACTCAAATGGGAATGGAAGTAAATTTGGAGTGAGCAAGAACGACCAAAGTGCGTTTTGTCATCCCAGTTTGCTAACTCTTGTCTGATAGCATTTATCTTCACTGCACCGTGTTTTATTCAGCCAGGCACATGGGGAGCACAGTTAACATAGAACAGGGTAAAATTTCAGGACTGTATTAACAAATTACCACCACTTTGATGACTCATAACAAATGAAACTTATTTCGTCATCTTTTTGGTACCCATACTCCATAATGAAGTTGCTGCCAGAGCCCCAGTCTTTCTGCGGGTTCCAGCAAAGGGTCTTTTCCTGTGAATCTCCTAGGTTCTGGTGACAACTGACAATTCTGGGCGTCTTTGGCGTCCTCTGCCTCACTCCATGCTCTGCCTCACTCCATGCTCTCCCTCTGTCTCATGTCATTTTCTCCTCTGAACTTTTCTTATGGGGCACTTCTTGGTGCTTTTAAGGACCACTCAGAGAAACCAGGATGATTTCATCTTAAAATGCTTAGCTGTAAGCAAAGAAACATTCATAGTCTAAGTATATGGTGTAGACCTATCTTGTGGGGGAGCTGCCATCAGTTAAACTGCTTAGACTGTTAAAGCTCTCTGAAGACAGTGTTTTATGTCTATACAATAACCAGAACCTGGAGCATCAAACAGAGGAGGCCCAACAGAACCAAAGCTGGAACTGGATTTGGGATCCAACACTAATACAGACTAGAGTGACTGAGCCAAAGTGTCTAGATAGGCGACCGCATGCCTGCCCTTTCTGAGAGTTTAACTTCAACGAATTCATTTTTTTTTTCTTAGAAAATAACTCTCCACATTTGAGCAGGCGAGTTCACAGAATGCAAGAAAATACCTCCTACAATCTTCCCGTTAATAACAATGTTTCAGAGAAAAGCATCATTTCGCTTTATTCTTTGCTCAGATTTTTTTGTAAGATATATAATGAGATCAACCCAGGATCCAGCCAGCTATTGTGCAGGTTCCGAACCTTAAAGGCACCCAAGGAAAACTCTTGAACATCTGAACCAGCAGAAAGACAGGCTCGATGCAAAGGGCCCTCTTTCACTGCAGTGTGTGCGCACGTGTAAGTGTGTTCGTGTGTACGCATGGGCTCTCCCACATCGCTCCCTTCCCCTCTCTCTGGGTTAATGACACTTCTGGTTGATTTATTGATTGCCTGTAACACCACTGGCTTTTCCTGAGGCACTTGTGATCTTCCCAGTCGTAGGTGCCACCCCCAGTGGAAAGCCTCTCCCAAACTGGGATGTTTTGATTGCTGTTTGGCTTCCCCAACTTGACTGGTCAAGGCTGAACCTTCTCAGCTTCCCCCGAATAAGCTCCTTAAGCCTGTTCCCTCCGAAGCATCTGTAAACAGTTGAAGGTCATGATTGTTCACTCTGCAAGATCGATATGCCATTAAATTGTGACAAAAAGGACTGCCAGACCATTAAGGCATCCCTCATACCCTCAGTAATCCTGATAAAGCGATGAGCTGTTTTAACCTCTCTGGCTCCCAGCGCTAACTACTAGAAGCCGCCTCGCTGCTGAGATAACCCTTTCTGCAAAGTCAGGACGACCTGCAAATGACTGCCGCCACTTCCCAGCTGTTTCTGCTGCGCATTTCTTCATGCTATTGTGTAGCTTCTTTGGAATTTAATCTTTTTTTTTTCTTTTTGGTCCACATGCTCTAAAGCCTAGACTTACCTTCAAAATTATTTAAATTAAAAGGTCATTTTTCTCTAGTATGAGCAGCTTTCTTACAAGTCTTCTCATGTAGGTAAATTTCCTATTCATAGAGATAAAAAATAAAATACCCATATGAACTGGAAATGGCACAAATCCTGTTCGTGTTAAACACAGTTTTCTAAATTCAACTAATTTTAGACATGTGCTATGTTCAAAATAATGAATGACTGTTTTGTTTCCCAAGCAGTAAAAAGAGGAGAGAAAATGGGATTTTGTTTAGGGGACAGTGTCTTGTTGTTTAGCCCAGGCTGGCTTTGAACTGGAAATCCTCCTGCTTCAGCCCCAACACCGCTGAAATTGCAACTGTGTACCATCATTGCCAGGCAAGGAGGAGGTTGAGAAAAATGAGAAAAAGGCAAATTTTGTGAAATAAAAATAGTATTGATGGATCTAAGCATTCTGAAAACCATTTTTAAATTAAATTTGGACCAGTCAAATCTTGTTATTGCATAAGCTTATTTAAAGAACCTTAATTCTTTTTTTTTTTTTTGACAGCCAAATTATCTTTATTGAGTGAATGGGTCTTTGGGGTGGGGGGCTGGGGCCCTCACTGCACAGCTTGTTCATTGGCACTGCCTCCAGAATCCTGTGGCTTCATCACATCTGGAAGCTCTGGAGGGCTGGAGAAGGGCTCAATGCGCAGTGCTTCAAAGGCATCATCTGCTAAAAAGGCCAGGCCCACTGTGGCTGGGGCCTGTGGCCGTGCTGTCTGGCTAGTGAAGCCACACTCGCCCAGTTTTTCCATCATCAAGGAACTGGTCATCCTTGTACAGCCGCTGCTCATCCGGCGGCCGCTTGAGGATGCCCTCAACGATGCGCTTCAGCTCCAACACGGTACTCGACTCCTTGGCGTCCATGAAGATGGTGGTCTTGTGGCGCCTGATCATGAGAAACACGTCCTGAGGATGGCGGCCCGCGTCAACGCCAGCCCGCGGCCCCCTGGCCTGGCCCCGGTGCCCCCGCCGCCCCCGGCCCCGCGCCCCCCCCCCCCCCCGCGCCCGCTCCTAAAGAACCTTAATTCTACTCAATGCATGCCCAAATAAACGGTTGCTGCTAATTGATACTCAGTGGGTTGGAAAAGCCTACAAGTACTACAAGATAAGGTTGGTCTCATACTCTTTGCTAATGCTAATATTACCTGATATTCTCTCTCTCTCTCTCTCTCTCTCTCTCTCTCTCTCTCTCTCTCTCTCTCTCTGTGTGTGTGTGTGTGTGTGTGTGTGTGTGTGTGTGTGTAAGTATGTCCAAGTTAAGGAATGTTCAGAAGTTACAGAAGCTGGACATTGGATCCTCAAGAGCTGAAGTTACAGGCATTTGTGAGCCATCCAATATGGGTACTGGGAACTAACTCTGGCCCTCTGCAAAAGCAGCAAGTGCTTTTGACCTCTGAGCTATTGCATCATCTCTCCCCAATTTATTTAAAATGCCTTATTTTTAGTTACAAGTTCTTTGTTAACCAACATTGACTTTTATAAACAAACTAACATAATCCTATTGAAAGTGTTTACGCTTCATACTTAAATGTACATGTGTGCACTTGCATGCACACAAGCACACATACTATTTTTGTATTTTCTGAACAATCTACAAAATAGACACATCATCTATAGGGAAAATCATACTTGGCAAGTCTTGTCTTAGTGTGACTTTTTATGTTGTAAGCTCTTTAGGAGATTGCTAATTTCAATAAAGCTAAGAAACTGCTTGCCCTAAATATGATGAGTAAAATGCTTCTCACTATCAGTTTGGAAGGCTTTGTTGCGGTTCTGTCAGCCCAAGACACATAGCCTTTTGGGGTATAAACAGAATACACCATTTCTTCTTGCTGATTTGCAAGCTTGAGTTTTCAAGGAAATCAGGTCTGGCCCTAAATGGCTTATTATGTCAACAAAACATACCTTCAAATGAAAAACACTTGAAACCAGCAGGGGCTGCAGGCAGTAAACAGAGAGGAACCAGTCTTAGTGTCTGCTGAGCCCATTAGCTCTCACCTGCACGTCTTTCTTCAGCATATCAATAGAATAATCTAGAAGGGCACAAGAACAAGAACAAAGCCTTGGGTCAATGAAATCATTCACTGATCCACCTGCAAAGCACTGTAAGTGGTGTATTAGCTTAAAATCTCCTGCATGTCGCTTAGACATCATTGCATGGGTCCTGAAACCAGGCAAACAGACACTAAAAGCTTGAGGATTTTGTTTCTGCTTTACCTTGTTTGAACCCCAATTTAATCCTGAATTTCGATCTTTTTTGACTTTGAATTTGCTCTGCAGATCCTTCAACACGAGGTAATTTAAACAGATAATGATGACCTAATGAAACCGAGGGTGTCTTATCTCTCCCTCTGTACTTAATCATGTCTAAACCCATTTACAGATTTCTGGCTCGTGTCACTTATTAACATATCAAATATGTATTTGATGCCTACTAGATGTCCTGACATTTGCTAATTTCTGAGGATACTTAATGAGCAATGCTAGCAGCATCTATGCTTCTTAGGTTAATGTTTCTACCTTTAAGGAGTCCCAGGCTATTGTAATAGAGGAAGTAAGTAAGTAAGACAACTGGATTATCTTTTGCAACAACTTTGAGCCTTTGAACTGAATATTTATTTGGATGCTGCTTCAACTGAGTTACCATGACAATGCAAAGGTACATCACTGTTAGGAAAAGAGCATAGATATTTCTGGAGCCACTGAAAGAACAGTGCAGGGGTTGCTCATAAACTATTCTCTTTGTCCTCCTACCCTGAGTCTGATGTCTACATCAGCCAGATGAGCAGCATCCCTTGGTTGGTCTAAACCACAGCCAATATATAACCATGCCTTCTATCTGCATCCCATAGACAGGCCAGTTGCAAGGCACATGTTGGGAGACAAAATAGTCTATTGCTCTTGCGCAAGGTGCCAGGAAGTACTGGCTCATATGGAAATGTTTCATATATATATATATATGAAAAACTGTCAGCAGGAAGACATGGACTCTCAGAATTTATTCGTCACATTTAGATATTTTATCTCTTTATATTGTTCTGTACACATGAAAAGAAGAGGTGGGATAGTAAGGTAGGAAAAAGTGGAAAAGAGAATGCAAACAGTTTGAGATAAAGTAGGTGTGGCCATCGAATCATTCCGAGGGCTGTCGTGAAGCCCCTTTTATCTCACCTTCATCGCTTCTCAATTGTGTGGAATGGAAAAAAAAAACTTGGAAATTAAAAACTATGTATTTACATTCTCTTTGGGAGGCATGTGGGGCTCTAATGAATGTTTGGCTGACTCCAGGAAATCTGCCTTTTTAGGTTGAATCACACCCAGCTGTTTGCATTAAAGTCTATCCAATTTGATTTTCATTTGTCAGACTGATTCCTTTGATGTCAAAATTACTCTCTCCTTCTCATTTAGGGCTTAAGAGTTTCCAGATGCCCTTGGCTCTGTTCTTGCGTTGAGGTCTTCAGCCAGTCTTTGGTCATATTGTTCTACTTTGCAGTTGTCTAAACTCTATCTAAGTGATCTCATACATCTTGATGACCTAACTCAAGACACTTCTCCAAGATGTCTCTGGACCTGCTTTTATTTTAAAGATTCACTCGCATTAAGTTCACCTTCTGGTAAGCAGCTTCGCCTGTGTCTACTCATTCTCAGAGAGCACGCTATTCATACCAACATCTTCTGTTCATTTGAACAAAAAAAAATGTTCAATTCTCTTTGGAATCATTGATTGCCACCTGATTTACAATGCCTCTTTCTCTCCTTCAGAACAGATTACCTCTTAGGGTTGAATGAGTCACAAATTGGTTTGGGGATCCTAAGTAGACCACAGAGTGTTGAATCAACACTTTAAGAGCTCTTCAGTGTCACAGTATTCATTCCTAGTTCTTGGGATTCGTTATGAGAGACATCTATTGTTGTCTTCCTTTATACAAGAGGAAATCAGGAGGCTTGATGGAGTACCCAGAAGAATTTTCTCTCTAATAACTAGCTAGGCCAAAACTTTGCTCTGCAAACTTTAAGTCACACTAAATTCTATTTGTGAGAATCTTTGTGTATTTCTCCCGTCTTTTTCTATCAGCTATCATATCTATCTATCTATCTATCTATCTATCTATCTATCTATCTATCTATCTACCTACCTACCTACCTACCTATCTATCTATGTATCTACCTATCATCTCCATCATCTCTATCAGTTGCTATCACTATTATCTATCTATCAGCCATCATAGATATCAATCAACTATCTGTCATCATCTATCTCTTTTGTTGGTTCTCTCTAAAGATAATTCAAATTTACCTATATTATAATCTATGTCTGAGTACCATGTTTTGGGCATACTGTCATGAACCTGGAATGAATTGGGTAGTTTGTTTTTCCTTAAAAAAATCAATTTCATTTGTAAGTAGAGAGTGACGCTTCTATTTTAGGGTTGCTATGAAGTTTAAATAAAATAATGTAGAAAGTATCCACCATCACTATGCTGGCTAGTTTTATGTCAACACAATAGAAGCTACAGTCATTAGAGAGAAGATAGCCTCAACTGAAAAAGAGCCTCCAGAAGACTGGGCTGCAGGCAAGCTTATAGGGCATTGTCTTTATTGGAAATTGATGTGGGAGGGCACTGTTCACATTAGTGAGGCCAACCTTGAGCTGGTGGTCCTGGGTTCTGTAAGAAAGCAGGCTGAGGAAGCCACAGAGAAACAAGCCAGTAAGGAACACTCCACCATAGCCTTTGCAATCAGCTCTTGCCTCCAGTTCCTCCCTGGCTTGACTTCCTGCCCTCACTGTTCTCAATGATGAACTGTTATATGGAACTGTGAGTGAAATAAACCTTTTCCTCTACAACTTGCTTTTGGTCATGGTGTTTCGTCACAGCAATAATAACCCGAAGACAGTCACTGACTGGTATGAACCCAGTAATGACACGACGAAAAATATTTCCCCCTTCTTAGCATGAAGGCAACAGTTATCAAACAAAAATAAATTGCTAGGTTAAAAAAGAATAATTGCTGATTCATCTGTAGTAACCATTTTTTTAAAAAAAAATGAATGATCATCTGTCTGGAAAGCAATTGAGGTTGGTTCAATATAGACTCTTCGAAAAGTAATTCTGTTTCCTTCCTTAGCTAATATATTATTTTCCTGCTGCTGCATAGCAGAACACTACCCATTGAGTGACTAAAGTGATCAAAATTAAATACCAGCACATCAGAATTCCACAAAGAATTAGCAGGGTGTCTTCTCCAGGTGATCCAGAGGACAGCTGCTTCTCTGTCTTCTCTACCTTCTCTTCCCACATTCCTCTGCTCAAAGCCCTCAGTTAATGCTTTGGCCAGCACAGCCCCTCTCCTCACCTACTCATGGGCCTTCAGCTCTCCTTATATGAATACAAAAGTCTGTCTGGATAATGTCCCATAATTGCCTCATCTCAGACTCCCTAACTTATTTGTAACTAAATCTCATTTGTTATGTGAAATAGCATAGTCACAGGTGCTGGCGATCAGAACAAGGATATCTGTGTAGAGGGTCTTTGTCTTGCCTATCACAATCTAAAAATGCATTTATTTTGAAAATACTGTTCATCTTCTGCTTACTCATCCTTTACTTACCTTATTTTTGTTATTTTACCTCTAAAATGGTCATCTTTCTGAGATGAAATGCAATAAACAATGACTCTTGGGCCTGGTAACACTCAGCGGTAGAGCTCAAAATATAAGGACTCCAAAAAAAACCCCTTCACTTTACTTATTGTGTTATTTATAAAAATTTGTCCCTCTCCACCCATATTCTGAAACAAGAAAAACATAACAAAAACTTTTCCCTTCACTTTTTTAATGGTGAGTATAAACAGTAGGCAAACTGAAATGTTTAAGTACAGACATCTAGTATTCCAAAACTACGTCTGAAACTAAAGTTCAATTCAATCACTGCTGAAATTTACAAACAGAGGCTTAATTTTCAAAATCATATAAAGTGCCTCATGGTGCTCTACCCTGGACTTGGTACATTTAGGGTTACAAGGTCAAGTTGGATAATAAACTGATCGAGTCCCTAACGTGCAATATGTGATCAAAGTGCTTCATCCCTGATGATCGTGCGCTCTAAAACCTTGTTCAGCTCTCTCTGTGGTTACCAATGCCACTTCGATTGAGGCCATGTGCACTGACTGACAATACTGATGTGCTTCACCCACCTAAATAAGTGTCTAAGGGCTGTACTGTGGAAACTATGAGAAGGTGACGCTCATTGCATCTGCTCCACTGTCTACAATCTTTGTCAATTTGTACCTTTCTTAGGGTTTTGGAATATGGAAAGTATTACAAAAAAAAAACACCTCTGTTGTTTTTAAATTTCTTAAGAACAATTACAATGCACTAGGTTAAAGTGAATTCACAAATTGATCCCTGAGTGTTGGCTTTTTCACTGCAGGAACTTGAAAAGCCACCTGTCTCCCTTCCCCCTCTCCTACTCTCTTTCCTATGTTCCCTTCCCCTTCATTCTTCTTTTCCATTTTACTTTTTCTCCCTCCTTTTCTTTTTCCTTTTTATCCATCTTCTTCCTTGCAATAGTTCAAGATGTAATTACAAAATCTAGTCTCTTTTCCCACAAATCCTGACGATAGACAGTGCTTCTTTGCCCTTCATTTTCTTGCATGGCTGTGAAGAAAACCCAGGTGAAATAATAAAGCCAGTGGGATGATTTCTTTTCAATCTTTTCTATTTCTTCCAAAATTTATTGTGAGCATTTGTATGTGTTTTAGGACAGAAATTGTCATAACAGATAACTGCATACTTTGAGTGGTTAATATAGTATTGTTTTCCTCATTCTCTCTTTGACAAAAAGGCTAACGTCTCCATCTGTGAGTTTCTCACCAGAGCTTAAGTGTTGAAATGATTATTTTTTCTTAAAGTTTCCACATACATGAATCTATGTTTATTTCCTAAGAGCCTCCATTATCCAAAATATTTTTGAAACGCTTCTTTAGAACCCGCCTTCTGTGGCAGTCTCACACTCTGTCATTATGTGTTAACCACCCTCTGTTTGACTAAGAATGACAGGTTTTGGATTTACCCTATTCACCAAATTTGGGTCCAGTCACTTTTGCTTATTTTTAGATGACAACTTGAAGTAAGAATGTTTATCAGTTCAAGAACAATCAGGAGAATGCATCCACACAGGATCAAAAGCCTCTAATTCCTACCCAGTAACTTGCCAGAACTGGAGGAGTAAGCGAAAGTCATAGCTGCCAAATGACTCAATAGAATAGTTCAGAAGAAGACATTTATTCTATAGGCAAATGGATAAACTAAAAATCAAAATGTAAAACCAACAGTGAGTTATTGTCATACACACACACAGAGACAGACAGACAGCAGACACACAAACACACACACACACACACACACACACACACACACACACCCCTGCCTCCCCCTCACTAGAATGGTTACTTCTGAGCATTCAAATTATTAACAGTTTTCATTGTATTCTTCCCTCTTTAATTTCTAGAATGTATGCAATTACCTTTGTAATCAAAATGTAAAAAGATAAAATAAACAATGTATTACAAGCTCTTAAAGATATTTCTAAATAAAATTTTTAAAATGTTGTCAGTAATGATATTCTCACTGTAAAGCAATGCTAATAGACTGGAAGTCCTCCAGACTGTGTGGCTGTGTTTTGGTTACATCTGTAAAACTGTTGCATTCATTTAAAGTAGAAATGTGTGAGCAAAGGATACACCTTTCTAGAGTACAACCAACATCTTCCTAGGGCAGTTGGAATGAATAAGAAACATGGATAATAGCAACTGATGGTCTGGAAATCACTTGCCTTGAATCATAATCAGAGCACAAAAGCACACGGGATTGTTAACACAGGTCAGTGTTTGGGCTCAATGCTTGCAGGTCTTTGGTACCTTATTCAAAGCACTGAAATGAGCATGTACACACATCATAAAGTAGCAAGAGACTTTATCTGAACACTAGGGGCTAGTAAGATGGATGGCTCAGCAGCTAGAAGCATTTGCTACCCAAGACTGATGATCTCACTTCAATGGTTAGATCCCAAATGAAAAATCAAATGCTGTGATGCTCCTCGTTAATCCCAGCATTTCTAGTGGTATAGGAAGCGAGGACAGGAAAACAACCCAGAAGTCTAAGGACCAGCTACTCTAGAATATAGCACCGTGGTAAAAATAGTAGAGACTTTGTCTCCACAGGGTGGAAGGAGTGAACCTGCAAATGGTCTGCAGAAGAAACTTTTCCTCTCATCCACACACTGCTCTCTCTTTCTCTTTCACTCAATAACAGTGTTTATTTTTAATTAAAATCATAGTACAAACTGGGGAGGCTATAAGAGAACAGTGGGCCACCTGAGCTAGCATACTCAATAGTCCCAATTGTTTAGGGGCTTCCACGTATGGGGTCCTAGAGAAACAGGGAATGGTTGCTGGGGCATAACTTGGATAATTCTCTTCTGATTTGCAGAGTTAAGTTATATGAGCTATTTTTTTTCTGTGCATGTTCTTTTCCATGATGCATGTGATTTGAATCATTGGTATATCCAGTTACATAGAGAGACATAGATGATAAGTTGAGGATTCTTCCTACAAGTTCAGTCCAAGAAAATAATTTGCTTATTCCATGAGTACCCATAACCAGTCCAGGCTGGATCTGCCTCCTTACTCCAATTGTAAGAAATATTTAGAAATATATTTGGATAGACACTTTGCAAGAAAGGAATGGTATTGATAAATTTTTCAGAGAGGTGTATATGTGTAGTTTAAAGCTAGTAGGGGGTTACT
Source organism: Myodes glareolus (assembly GCF_982192425.1). NCBI lineage: Eukaryota > Metazoa > Chordata > Mammalia > Rodentia > Cricetidae > Myodes > Myodes glareolus. The sequence goes on from NC_142032.1 coordinate 47,133,266, forward strand.
AGATTGTTAGATTCGTTGTGAAAACACGCAGGTGAGGGCCCTACTTTGCCAAATGCACTATGAGCAAAAGGGTGTGTTAATAGCTTAAGTGAAGCTATGTCCCAGGTTACTAAGTCATTCCCTGTGCTTGCTTGCCTATGGTATCTCTAAGGGACAACTTGCTGCCTTGGCTAGTGGCCCTAATTTTTGGGTCAGTTTGGCCAGTGACAAGTAATGAGTTTTTCAATACATACTTAGAGGTAAACACTTACCTTATTTAGACGTTCTGCAAAAACAAAATAATAGCTCCTCATCTCCTGCCCTTCACTGGTCTTGCCCCACTATGGACACTGTAGTTCAGCTACCACCCAGACACACATTCGTAGCCTTGGGTTGCCCCCATAACATCTACCCAATCTGTTACCTGCAGTTTTGGTAAGGGTTCAGTGATGATGGTGTAGTAGAAACTAGAAGCCTTGAACCAGACCAATGATTCAGTACTGTGAACATCTATACATAAAGCTGACTGAACAAGAGGGTATACTGTGTGACACATGGTGGCTCCCAATGCCACTAAGACAAATGAAGAGCTGTTGGAGAGGTGGGAAGGATGGCAGGTGGAAGAGGTTCTTTTGTTGTTGTGTTTGGCTGGTTTGGTTTCAATTTTTTAAATTTTCTTTGTGGGGATGCTAAAAGGTGAAGGATAGATATGGGGGTACTGGGAAATGAGCAGAACTGGGGTGCATGGTGTGAAATTCCCTAAAATTAAATACGGAAATTATATTTTAAAAAACTTAGAAAATTCTTTCAGTCAATGGTTTGATGATAAATGAGTACTAGTTAGCTTGTGTCCCATTCGTAATGCTGCTCATGGCTTGTAAAATACACTAGAGGCAAAAAGGAAGGATTTGATGGATCATCGCTTAAATCACACTGGAGTTCTCCCAGATGTAACGTGTAGAATCTCAGAAAAGATGAGGTCAACCATGCCCGCTCAAAACGCTGATGTGACTGCATCTCCACTGCTTCCGGGGTACAGGGTAGACCTTTGTGTTCACTGGAGTCAGGGTCCTCATTCAGTCGTTCTCAATAAGGCTTGAGGCATGGAGAAGATATGCACAGTACTACAAATAGTTATGGTTTTTTTTTATTTACTTATTTTTATGAGACAGGGTTTCTCTGTGTAACAGCCCTGGCTGTCCTGGAACTAGCTCTTTTAGACCAGGCTGGCCTTGAACTCACAAAGATCTGCCTGTCTCTGCCTTCTGAGCTCCTGAGTGTTGAGATTAAAGGTGTGTGCCACCACCACTCAGAGTGATTTTTAAACATATCATTTTATTTATTCTTTGAGAGTTTCAGACTTTCATACAGTATACAATGCATTTCAGTCATATACACTCCCAACTCTCCTCCTCCAACTTCTCCGTCCTCCAGATTTTCCATCATCACAACCATTCGCCCTTCCTAATGAGTAGTGAATTTCAGGAATTACTGCTGTAGTTAGGATTTAGGCTGTTTACCAAATGAACAGATCTAAAAGCCTTGGTCTCCAGGTGCCCTGTCATTAGAAAAGTGTCCTTGATGGTAGATGATAACCAGCCATGAACTGAAATCCCCAAATCCCAGTGGAGGCGCAGAGGGATGGCAAAGCTTTTCCTGACTTTGGGTGTGAATATTGACCATGTGTGCAGAATGTGTGCAGAATGTCCTCTGGATGTCTATGGCCTGAACTCCCCTTACAAAGACTCTTCCTTCCAAGATTGGCTAACTCAGTCTCCTTTTCCATTTGTATGCAATAACCCTGCCTCTTTGTTCAACTGTATCTAAGAAGCTGAGCTTGGAAGAGGGCAATGGTTGTGGCTACTCTATCCCAGCTTTTCTGTACTTGAACCTGTGGGCTTGACCTTTCCTCACTCCCTCACTGCCCTGGTCAAGTCAACCCATAGAGCCATGAAGAGCATGGAAAAGCAGTGCTTGAAATAATAAGTTTTTAAAAGATTTTGGAATATTTCCATATATACATAATAAGAGGTCTTAGGGATGAAATCTAATTCTACACACAAGATTCATCTGTGTCTTATGAGCACCATACACACATAGCCTGAAGAGGTTTCCTACAGTATCTCTGAGGAGAAAACAGCTATCCTGTCCAGAGCAGCAATGCTGGGCATGAATCTCAAATGCCACTGCAATGCTAAAGTGAGAACCTAAAAAAAGGTATACTGACATGCTGGCGTTTCCCCATATTTAAAGGAGACAAATGCACCCACAAACTATGTTAAAAGCAGTACTATGGTTATGGACTCTTGAGATCTTTTGACCATACCACCTTCCCACATGGAGTCAGAGAGAATTCCCCATGTGTGACATTAAATAGGTACTCATACTTTTAGATTTTACAATATGGTTTGTTTTTTGATTAAAGGTGTTCTACCTATATTACTCGATGGTAAATTAAATTATAAAACTTTATATTGTGATCATAATCTGTCTGGTAGCTTTCTTCCTTATCAAGACCCAATGCTCTAAAACTTTCTACACTGTGGCTATGAAAAGCCCTGGGAAGCTACTGCAAGCTTTATATTGGCAAAGAGAAGATGGTGATGTTCCACCCAGTGCTTAAAAAGCAGATTCAGAAAGTAAGACACAGAGGGTTCCCATGTGACATCAGCTAGAACTGATCTCATGGCCACATACAAATATGGGGAAATGTGCTCTCTGCTGGGTAACTGCTTCACAGGGACAGATAGAAGTTTAAGTGTGGTATAGAACTTCATAACTCTACCCCATTTGTTTGACCTTCTTGTGTAAATTTTTTTAAATACATGAGCATATAAATTCTATAAAGATGTAGCAATTATATACATCTAACTGATATACAGCTCAATGATATACTTCTCATTCAACAAATTATATTGGTATATGACATATGTAGCTAGATGCATTCTGACACTGGAACCACACTAGTCAAAACGGAGTCTCTACCTTAAGAGTTTAAGTTCAGTTATAGATATAGATAATGAATAGGTCTTCAGAGAAATCATCATTTATTAGGAGAATAATAGCAGGCCAATAGGATGCCAATTCCCCTAGAAGCCAACTGCTATTGAGAGGCCTGATTGGACTGAATAAGCCAAGTGATGGCTACATTGTGTTATTTCTGCAAATTTTCTTTAGCTTTGACTTTTTTCAAAGTAAAAATACTGAGGTTGATAGATTCATGTTTCTAAAAGTTATTCAATGTGCCGTGTGGAGAAGAAACTGGGAAGAGGTGATAGAACAGAGATTTCAGGGGCCAGTCAGAAGCAAGCAATAGCCCAGTACAGATACGATGGTGGACACTAACAGTAAGCCTGAAGGTAGAGGCAAATACACTTGGGAAGTAGAATCAACAGTGTCTTAAACATTGACTGTCAGGGAATGAAATAATAACAATAATTAAGGATCAGTGAAGTATACTGAAGGTGCCAGTCTTGCCTATAGGGCAGTCATGAGAAAATAGCCTAGATTGAGTGGTAGCTATAGTTCTGGAGGCTGCAAGTCAGGGCAGTCTGTCTGGCAAGGGCTGGCGTTTTCTCTATTGCAGAAGTGGTGATGGTTCTCTCTTGTGGATCTCTTTCATGAGAAAAACCAATTCCAATCATCTGTGGCCTCCCCAAAGGGTCACATCTTCCAATGCCAGTACCTTGGGTATGAAATTTCAAGGTGGAGCTCTGGGAGAGGTGGGACACATAATCGTTCTGTCCTCAACGGCATTAATGGGCCTGAATCTTGCTTGCCACTGCAATGCTTAGCTGCAAGTCTGGGAAAATACTACCCATGTGTTAGAGTTGCCTTGTGTCCAGAGGATCCACACACCCAGAGCTATGTCAGAAACAGCACTGCGGATCTCAACTCTGAGATCTGAGCTTTCCCCTGACTCCCCATAAAAAGGGTGACAACAAAGTAAATTCTGTTGTTCATCCATTCATGCATTTCCAGTGACCACAGCCCCAAGCAATTTAAATTAGTCAACTGGGCTTTGTCAAGTAGATGTATTCTCAATGGACATCTTCAAAATTCCTGGGGAGAGAAAATCGCCTAGGTCTCAGACTATAACCTTAATGCAATTTGCTGAGAATATGGCAGTTTTGTTCCAGGCCAACCTCTTCCTTGGTGTTTTATGCAAGAGCTGTTACTGCAGTCACACCGAGGGGAAGATTCAACGAGAATGAGAAATTATGAGAAATGCCCACACTTCCTATTTCCTATATCTATTTTAGTTGGTGGCAATTACAATTTACTACGCAACACTCAAAATATAAACGGCGCTATGTGGAAGGATATAACAGTGACAGATTTGCAGCCTCAAAGCGTGACTTCAAAATATTGGTGTGGAAAAGGTTTCCTGTTCCGGAAGGCGGCTGAGACTACAAAGCCCACGCAGGTGAGGACGCTGGCATGAGCGAGTGCTCTGCACACTCTGGATGTGGAGCAAAGCTGTGCGGGGTGGGTGGGAGGCTTCGCAGGCCGCATATGGAGCCGACCTTCTGTGCCAATCGCACCAAGCAATGGCACATACAGCAAGCAGAGCAAGGAAATCCTGCGAAGCAGGGAAACTGAGAGCATAAGGCCCGGAGCTGAAAATCAAGACGGAAAGCCAAGAGTTTGGGAGGAATGATGCAGAGGCAGGGTTATGTGAGGAGAACTCGCCAGCGTCTTGTCTCTTCCACCCTGGCCATCCCTTAGGACCAATCCTTGGTCAGAAGCCTGAATCACCAAAGGTTGGCACGCCTCTGCTGCCAGCTGGTGTCTGTCAGTAGGAACGACTGCAGAAAGCCCAGTGGAGCCCAGTGGGCTGAGCCCAGTGGAGGTTTGTGACGTCCTTAGGTCTTGTCTGCAAGGTGGCCGAGTTCTCTATCCTCGCTGATGTAACGGTCCTTAATGCTCCCTTGGAACGTACTGCTTTCTCTGGTGCTCTGATGAGCACTGGCCTCCCACCACCACCAGTACCAAGGCGTGGCTTCACCACCAGGCCCTGTTCCCCTTAACTCTGCTCCCTTCTTTGTATGCTGCGTCATTTCATTAAATCCTCAGAAAATGCCTGTCTGTGATTCTGACTCATACAGAGAATTACAAATCTCCCTATTCATTTTCAAGGAGAGTGTTTAAGGACACAAAGGCAAGTGTCCTGGGCTGCAGGGCTAGTGCAGCTCTGCCCCAGGGAGCAGAAATCGTGGCTCCATATACAAGAGAGGAGGCAGGCTCCTTGTCATCTTGCTCTTGCCCCAATCTTCAATCCTTCCAACATTTGCATTTTGCTTCACCAATGCCTCCTGTGTTTCTGCCTGGGGATCTCATTCTTACCCACCTACAGACAGGTGAGAACCCAGTATTTCAGACAATTTGGTGGCCTTCACCGGTGTTGTCTTCACGGGCGGTTCTAATCACTGAGCACATATTCCAGCTATGAGGTGTGTGCATTTCAGGACTAAACCTGAGAGCATCCTAAAATATTCAGCCAACTCTAGCTGCCCTAACCGAGTGTCAAGTATTCAAAAGCATGCAGTCCATGTTCTATTGGTCATCAGCACAACAAGAATGCTAGCTGAGTTTTAATCATAAAAGGAGAAAAGTTGTAACTTTTCATAAATAATTAGAACATCTTCACACTGGTTTCTGTTTTCTAGGATTACAATAACTAAAAGAGATTCGGAAGAGCTCTTTACCTACGTAAACAACTGGGTAAAATTAAACACATGGATAACCAGGATGCCTACCTCCTCCCCTGCCCTTCCTCACCTCTGCAGGCACCACCTTCTGGCTCTGTCAGGTGTGGACCTGGCTATCACCTTTACAAGGAAGCTAATGAACACAGAGCACCAGCACAGAGCATTTGGGAAGAAGCTTGGCTGCAATACCTGCAATTAGAGATAAAAGTAACCAGAGGGCTGTACTTGATTGAATTCAAGTGAAGTCGTTCAAGCTCAGCTGGCAGAAGTGAGGGACGCTGGTACCTCTTGGACACAATAGCAATGGCACAGAATGGTTTGTTATTAAAACTACTCAAAAGTCCTTTCAAAGGAAAGAAGAGCGCCTCTTCTCTACCTCTTCACCGAGTGATTTTTCCCCCATTTCATAAAAATTGTGGTCCAAGTTTCCCGAGGAGGCTCTAGACAGTTCTCTCTTACTCTGCTGGCATTAGAAGTGTGTGTCAGACTGTAGTGAGGATGGTTGTATTAGAACATTGGAGATATATCGTACAATAGGAGGTTTAGAATTTAAAATGAATGGAAGAACACCACCAGAGAATAGCGAAGCTAGTTCATGCCACTTCTGTACATAGAAATGCTATTCCTGGTGGGGTGGCTATGACAGCAGCTCAGGCAGATGAAGCCAGACAGAGACGGCAAGCCCAAAGTTCAGAAAGCTGTGGCTGGGATGCCATGTGACTAATGGAACTACAGAAAAGGTGTGGCCTAACCATATACTCCCTGAAGGGTAAGCAGCCACATTCTAACCAAATACATTTTAACTGAGCAAAGTCCTCTCCAAAATGTCTTAGCTGAGGAATTCTATACCTGATTCTGTTCTAACAAGCAGGTTCTTGGTGTGGGACAATACTGTATTCTGTCAATTATGATTTAAATAAATGTTGACTGTCCAGTAGCCAGGCAGGAAGTACAGGTGGGACAACCAGACAGGAAGTAGAGGTGGGGCAATGAGAACAGGAGAATTCTGGGAAGAGGGAAGCTCTCTCCCCAGTTCTGCCCAGACTCTGATGAAGGAAGATGTGACCTGCCCCTCTGAAAAAGGTACCAAGCTATGTGGCTAACATATACAAGAATAATAGGTTAATATAAGTTATAAGAGTTAATAAGAAGCCTGAGCTAATGAGCCAATCAGTTTATAGCTCATGGAGACCTCTGTGTAATTTTCTTTGGGGCTAGACGGCTGTGGGGCCTGGTGGGAGGACAGAAAACCACCGACAACAGGCTCTTAATAGAAGAATAAAGGAAAAGAAATTTTAAAATGTGCATACTACATAATACATACAAAATTAAAATAAAAAATATTAGAGACAAGAAAGTAGGCCAAAGCAGCCTCCATTGTGAGAAACTGTTTGAGCCTCTCTGAGAAATCACAGTGTATTCAATAAAGCAAAACCTGGAAAACATAACAATAGAAAGCTCAACACATTCAGGTGAAAATGAGAACCCAGAAAGGTGGACAAAATGTAGTCTTATGGTACCTGGTCACTCTAGGTAAGGGAGGATGAGGAAGGATGATCACAATCGAAAAAACATGAGCTCAGCATCGATTGATAGGATGCCTAAAAACACAATGTATAAGAACATTTTTAAGACACTAAGAATTCTTAGCGCAGCAAGCATGATCTCCCTGAAAAAACTATATGTCTGCCACCCTTGGGAAGACAATTGATTACCTATCCAAATGAATTAACCACAGGCATATTGTACCTGACCTTTGGAAGAACAATTCTGATGCTGTGCTGTAGAAAGGATGCTCTTTCAGACAGCTTAACAGCTGGGAGTAAGCACAATCCATGGCTGGATAGATAGAGCCATGTGAGCTGCATCAGATGGAGACAACCAGCAAGAGCCATAGAGCAGTGGCCCCATGCACTAATGAGGAGAGGCAGAAAAGAAAGATAAAGTACAGTAAAGCCAGCCAATCTTCAGTTGTTTGGATGTAGGGAGATTGAGAGGGAAGCCCCATCACTTTCCAGGGAGGATCCCCTTCCAGGTAGCATGTTTAGTACATGGCACTGTGCATGGAGACTTTCTGATTCTTCCTGATGCATTTGCATTTTTGTTAACACCATACCAGGTTTATGCAAGAGCACAACTTGGTTTTGGTAACTTTTATTTTATCATCAACAGGTCAGTGAGCTTATCTGTTTCAGAGGCAAACAAGTGAGGTTCACAGAGCCCCACCACCTGTCCCTGGTCATGGGGACACACTATCTCTGGTTAACAATGTTTTCTCATTCAAAGCCCAACAGCTTTGAAGGGAATTGGAAACTCTATAATCAGGTGTTCCAGCAGACCCATGGGGTATAGCGCTGCTCCATCTTCAGGCTTCTAACTCTAGCATAAAATTTTGAGAATAGTGGATCATTGACCAAACCTAGATTGTACACTAAGGCTATATAAGCATGAGTTTTACATGTCTAAATCACAGAGGAATGGAAAGAGTCATATCTAGTGATATGTAAAACACATGAATATTTCAACATCCCATTAATAAAACTTTATTAGAACCTAACAATGCCCACACCTTTTAAACCATTTATTTATTATGTATGCAGTGTTCTGTCTGCATGTACTGCACGTACTCCTGCAGGCCAGAAGTAGGCAACCAGATCTCATTATGAATGGTTGTGAGTCACCTAATAGTTTCTGGGAACTGAAATCAGGACTTCTAAAAGAGCAGCCAGTGCTCTTAACCTCTGAACCATCTTTCTGGCCATGCCCCTTTGTTTGCTTATTTGATCTGCTTACTTTTGTGACAGGAAAGGAACAGAGCAGGTGACAGACTATCTATGACTAAATATTAAAATATTTGTTATCTAGAACTTTGGAAATATTTTTACATGTCTCGCTTTAGGTTGATGGTTCTCAACCAAACTTCCTTTCTTTCTCATTCTTTTCACCCCAACCCACTCTTCTTCTTCCTTCTTTCCTTCCTCTCTTCTTTATGTAAGTAGAAAATCAGGGCTCCTTCCTGAAGATCCTGCCACAGGGTTCCTCCCACAGGGCTGCTCCCACAGGGCTCCTCCTTAAAGGTCTTCCCACAGCTCTGTGCTCTCCAAAGTGCAGTCAGACACTGATCCCAGAGGTACTTTGGGAATGAAGGAGCCTGAGATCAAGGTCTAAGACTTTTATCTCTCCATCCAAATGCAACAGACAACAGAGAATATGCAACTTTTGCTATCTTTCTACTTGCTGAAGTACAGTGTAACTCCCTCAGACCTTTCCTTCCCTGTTGGATTTGTTCCATAAAAAGAAACAGATTTTATCTTCTTGCCCCTCCCCACATATGGCACTTGACAGAACTTAATAAATACTAATGTCTTAAATACTGGTAGTTGAAAAAAATGAAAGACTTAAGTCCAGTCAACATCTCAGACAAAACATGAGTGTTTCAAACTCTACCATTGTCCCACCTGTCACTGTGGTAGTTTGAATGAATGATGCCCCCACATAGGCTTGTTTGGTCCTCAGTTGGTGAAGTAGGATTGGAGTAAGATGAGGAGGTACAGCCTTGTTGGAGGAGTTTGGCCTTGTTAGAATAAGTGTGTCAGTGGAGTGACTTGTGAGGTTTTAAAAGCCCATGCCAGGTCCAGTCTCATTCTCTCCTCATCTGCCACCTACAGAAAAGAATGTGAACTCTCAGCTACTGCTCCAGTGCCATACCTGCCTGCCTATTGCCATGATCCCCACCAAGATGCATAGCAGCATTTCATTTGTATTTTAATTAATAAAGTTTGCCTTAGGGTCAGAGAGTAAAACAGACCCACTGGTCAGCCTTACAAACAATGCAGTGGTAACATATACCGTTAATCCCGGTAGCCACACTAGTTGCCATAGAAATTGAATGGTGTATGACTTTAATTCCAGTTCTAGAAAGGACTATAAAATGGGAGGAGACAGCTCTCAGTTACAGTCTCCTTCTGAGATTTCTGGAGGCAAGTTCACCATTTCAGACTGAAGTAGAGGCAAGTGCCAGTGGCTGGCTGTTTTGTTCTTATGACCTTCAGGTTGAACCTTGATTTCTGTCTCTGAGTTCTTATTAATTGTGCTTCAATGATCCTCATTGATTAACCCTCTGAAACTATAAGAAAAGTTCCCAATTCTTTTTCTTCTAAAAAGTGCCTTTGTCATGGTGTTTCTTCAAAGCAATAGAACAGTAACTAAGATACCCATCTATTATGTGTCTTATTATTATTATTACTCTTTCCTTCTATAGTACTCCCACTATTAGTTGAGGAGAATAAATAGATGTTTTCTTTTGCCGAAAAAGGCACACAAAAAACAATTTCTACAATGTCTAAAGTAAAGCAGATTGTAGCACAAATAATAAAAACTCAGAGACAGATATTGGAGTTAAAGCTGAAGATCAGAAAAGCAAAGTAGTCAAGCATTAGAGTGATCTAACACCTCTACCAAATCTTCAGACCAAAAGGGCGAGATCCTGTCTCCATAAATCCTGAGGCTCCACACTCCAGTGACTTCCTGTCTCTTTCCTATTTCTGCCCAGTCCTATTGCTCCTATCTCCACCTCCCTAGTGCTACAATTAAAGCTGTGTGACTCCCAACAATGAGATTAAAGGAGTGATCCACCACCACCTGGATCTGTTTCTGAATTGATCTTGTACATCCCAGGGTAGCCTTGAACTCACAGAGATCCATCTGCCTTTGTCTCTTGAGTCCTGGGATTAAAGCTGTGTGCCACCACTTCCTGGCTTCTAGTGGCTTATCTTTACATTCTGGTCTTCAGGCAAGCTTTATATATTAAAATACAGATAAAATATTACAATATTTCTCTCTATTGTCTAAAATAAAAGACTATAACTAATAAAAGAAATACTATATACAATTAAAAAAATAACTATAAATAATATATACAGGCAATATGTACATCAACAATGTCTAATTGTCAAATTTGCATTTGACAAACTCAGGGAAAATACTTCCTTAACTATCCTATTTTCATGAATCCAAAGTCTTGTACCTAATTTACATTCTAGCATAACTTGCTTTCTGCATCTGGTAAACAAGGAAAATGATATCTCGTCTTCAACTTTTTCAGAGACCCAAGAAGGAAATAATATTAATTTAGTAAGCAGAAAGTGTAAGCAAGCAAATTACAAAAATTATGAGAAATGACAAAAAAGAGATGGTTGCCTGGACAGTCACCCAAAGTTCCCCTGCAAGATTAGGGCATCTATCTTCAGCCTACAGGCCTAGTATATGTGCTAAACTTTCCTGTGAAGCAAGATATTGTGAAGGGCTGTCCTGCCTTGTCTTGATAATGTTTGGTAGTCACTTTCTTTGAACTGTTTGTCAAATCAGGACAGAATATTGTCTGCTGGAGAAGCCACGGCACTTTCCTGCCCAGCGGCTTACTTTTGCCACAAAGAAAATAAACTTCATGTGATGTTTCTTTGATTCACATCACTTCTCTGAACTAGATAGGTGTTAACAAAGCAGACATGTCTCATTGTTATAAAAAAAGAGCCTATGTTATTAAAGTATCTTAAATGCCATATTCTGTAGATCTCTGAAGTTTTTAAAGATGATTTGTCTTTCTAAAATATATCTTTGTTTGACCTTGAGAAGGATAAGTCAATACTGGTAACTGCAAGTGACTAATAAAAAAGAAAAGGTGAGGTTTTATTTACTTCAGTATGTCTGTGGCCAGAATGCCTTACAAAAAGAGATTAAAGATTTATTTGAACTCACGGTTTAAGTCTTTCACAGCCTGGAAGATGGTGGAGGAATTCATTTCATCTTTTCAGGGGAGTATGATGGAGCATGCTCATATCATACAGAATCAGAAAAGAAAGGGTCAAACAGGAAGTAGGCAAGTATAACACTCTCTGTGACCCACTTACCAAAGCTTCTAGAGACTCCTAAAATTAATGACACTAGCTAAAGTCCAGTGGTTCTGAAACATCCCTATGGGCAACTTTTTAGGTTCAAGCAATAACAAACATCCCAAGAAATTCTCTTTTCTGGAGGAAAACTGGGATTGCTGAACGTCCACCCACTAATCATGTTGTTTTAGTATGGCTGTATTCCTGTGAAAAAACACTGACCCAAAGCAGCTTGGGAAGGAAAGAGTTTATTTCATCTTACTCTTTACATTTCATCATCTAGTAATTTCTGGACAGGAATTAAAGCAAAGACCAGAGGAATGCTGGTTACTGGCTTGTTCTGCTACCCATATTGAGCTACCTTTCTTATATAACTCAGAACAACCTGCCCAGGAGTGGGCTTAGTGGGCTGTACTCTCCCATATCATTCATTATTCAAAGAAATACCCTGAGAGACATGCCCGCAGGTTAGTGTGACAGAAGCAATTCCTCAGTTGATGTTCCCTCTTCCCAGGTCTCTCTAGTTTGATGTTCTGACAACTGGCACTTGCCCCATTTTATAAGCAGAGTTATTTCTTAAAATAGTTGTTTGTCCAACAACTACTCTACCAAATTAGCTATGTTTTGTTCATGGAACGTGATCAAATTCTATAACAATAATAGTTAGTTCTTATGCTACTTTCTGTAGTTCTGGAGGAAATGTTAGAATTGATTGACATAAACTAACTATAGCACTTGCTCCTTCATCCTTCTGTCACTAATGATCTTTTGCATATTCAGTGTTCACTGGCAGCTGAGAGTCAACCTCCTGCTCAGGCTTGCTGCATTTCTCTGGGATTAGTGGATCCATGAGATACAAAATGAGCAAGAATTGATTCTATCCTTTATGATGATGGCTCTGCCGCTGCAGCAGCGAAGACAAATGGTGAATTCAAACCATTGTGATTAACCCCAGATCAGCTATCTCAGTGAGGGCCCAGGGCAGGCAGAGAAAACTTGTTCCAATGAAAGAATAAGGAGACAGTTTAGAGACTGTAAAGAAATTATACACTGACCATTATTAGAGGTCCCTTTAGGGGATTTGGGCACACTGAATACCAGCTGCCAGAAGACTCTATTATCATCTTGAGATCTAACAAGCAAGAGGAGCAAAATATTTTGGAGGGTTTAAATGATAGCTCTATTTCACAAAAGTTGTGTTTGAGGCATGGAGGCATTGCCAGAACCAGAGCATGAAGTGATAATGAAGTGATAGGTGTGGTATTCACCACTGTCTCCACCTGTGATCACCTGCCAGGGAAGGCTTCCAAATTAACCAAATCCAGCTAAGAAGTCACAGGACACAGCTGGCTTCCCTCAGAAGGCTTCCCCCTCCCTGTCTCAGGCAAACAGTGATGAAGAAAGGACAGAAGAAGGGTGGGGAGGACTGGGCTAGTGGGAAAAGATCAGCATGCAAACCAATGTATAAAATCGTTCTCCCTGTCTTTCTTGTGTCTTGTATCTGACTATCTGGACAACCCTATAGTTTCTGTGTGGTTCTTTACTCTGCAGGTGAAGCAAAAATGTCTTCATTGATAGGTTGTTAGTCAGGTGCAAAATGATAACTGACTAGTGGAAGCGGTTTAATTGTCTGAAATTCTTGAAGAGTTCCTCTAGTCTCCTACATTGTCTCAAAATGCCACAACAGGTGTCTTATGAAACAGAGGAATAATACTCACATTTTCTATACTTGAGTTTCCATTAATGTAAGGCTTATTTCATTATGGATTCCTCCTTAGTTTAGCTTATCTTGTAGCTAAACAAATATGATGATACTTTGACATCCTCAGCATGTATTGGAGCACTAGAGAAGAACTGTGTACAGCAACAAAGCACATAGCTGGACTTACCACAAAACTCATTGATATGGGGCCTCGAATCTTTCATTTTCAGTTCTAGAGAGAGCTTATGTGTGTTTCTCACTTCTCTGGGTTTCGCTATATCATTTGTTAAAGGTTAAAATTGAATTGCACAGATTCCAAGGCTCATTTTAGTTCTGGGGTTCTGTGACTCTGTGCTTCCATTTATACTCTGGGGACTAGAAGTGTTGCATCGCCGAAGGAATCAGTTACTGATACGATAGCAGCTGATATGGTCCATGGCCAGAAAGCCCCTGTCCTGATAATCAATATGTTCTAGCACAGAACATGAAAGGGAGAGTACAGAGGGAAGTCAATCATGGACTAACACAAGGCAGGTACCCTATCCAAGGCAAAGAGTGAAAGGAAAGTGAAAACCCTGGAGTCCGGACTAAGCTCAGAATGAGGCTTCCTTCAGGAATAGCAAGAAAGAACCTATAATCACTGCACCTTTTCATTTCTCTTGCTTAGCATGTTGCAGCACTGTTTGCCATTGTTAGCTGTTAGCCAAAACATGATACAATACTCCTAGGCCTTGGAAACAGAGTTCTGATGTTCTGAATCTAATGTGGTATAAACATGGTTGGGGGAGTTGTTTTAGGTGTGGAGGGTTTTTTAAATTAACCTTTATCACAAAAATTACTGCAATTTTTAAAACATCATACACTGAAATTATCAGATGCAAAGACTATACAACTCAATGAACTATATAGTGAGGGCAGCCATTCAGAATGGAAGCTGTGAGCTTCACATTGAATTTTATACCTTCAATGTGGAGTACGTCTTTCTGTATTTATCTATCACCAAACTCCAAACTAAGTTAGAACTAGAAAAACAATTAGTTTTATATTATCTTTCATAACCCATGTCCTTTACCTGCATTCAGTCCTTTCTTGTCCCCTAATATTTAGCCTTTCATGTTCTCATTTCTAAAATATACCTACATGTACACTTATTACATATATACATATATCATAGGCTAGATTTTGCATATGAAGGACTAGTCAAAGAGTCAGGAGGAAAGTGAGGAAAGAATGAAGATTGCCTGAACTATCTGGAAGAGGCTCAGCTCGGACTAACTGAGTCACTGGGAAAGAACATCCTCCAACCTGTTGAGGGCCTGTGGATTGCTCAGCTCCTTAGCTTTCCAACCTTTATGAGCTGTCATCCATGCTGGGGCGACTTTGGTGATACAGTTGTCTTTGAGTCATGTCTGCTACTGTAAGTAACTCCTCACCCGTATTCCTACAAACAACCCCAATAAAGCACTGGTTCACCGAGTTGGACTTCGTTGCCCTCTACTATGACATCAGTTCCCTTTCTGGGGTGAGTAGAAATTTGTTCACATCTCCTCAGGTGTAACATGAGGGCCGGCTTGTTGGGGTTTCTGTCCCGCCCAGTACCCCACAACCAGCAAGTCCCAGAGAAAATCAATCACACAGAGATCTCTATAAGAGGGGCCGGCTTGTTGGGGTTTCTGTCCCACCCAGTACCCCAACAAGCCAGCAAGCCCCAAGGAAAATTACGCACAGGACTCCATAAGATTATAAACTGATTGGCCCATTAGGTCAGGCTACTTATTAGCTCTTATAATTTATTTTACCCCATTATCCTTATCTATGTTAGCACATGGCTCACTACCTTTCTCAGCTGGGCAGCTTACATCTTTCCTCTCCGGTGGTCTGGGCAGAACTGCCGAGGGAGCTTCCTGTTTCCCAGAATATTCCCATTCTCTTTGCTCCACCTCTACTTCCTGTCTGGTTTTCCCATCTATACTTCCTGTCTGGCCAATCAGCATTCTATTAAAATATGATTGACAGAATACAGACAATTCTCCCACACCACTCAGGAGTGTCACACAAAAGACACCTTGCCTCAGGGCCAGGTAGGCAACTGTGTTTTCTACCTCCTGTGTAAGGAATAGTTATGGGACAACATGGATAGAGTGCTTAGGAATGGGCTATCAGAAGGCATGACTAACACTGCCACCTCTTGTGGTGGTTAGAAAGAAAACTGCCCCCAAGGGGAGTGGCACTATTAGGAGGTATGGCTTTTCTGGAGTAAGGGTGGTCTTGCTGGAGGAAGGTGTCACTGTGGGGGCAGACTTTGAGGTCTCTTTTCTCAAGCTTCATTCAGTGTGTCAGTCAGTCAACTTCCCTTCACCTGCAAGTCAAGATGTAGCACTCTCAGCTCTGGCACCATGTCTGCCTGCCCGCTGCCATGATTCCTGTCATGAGGATAATGGACTGAATCTCTGAAACCTCAATTAACTATTTGCTTTATAAGAGTTGTATAAGTTGCTATGGTCATGGTGTCTCTTCATAGCAATAAATACCCTGACTAAGACGCCTCTGCACTAGGAATAGGTGGTTATATGGCTTGTTCTTCATCCCCATTATGAATGAAGGCCCCAAGTTAGTAACTCTAAAAAGAGGGGAAATCTTAGATGGTATACTTTCATGATAAAAAGTGAGACATCACTCCTCAGATGTCAGAATCACTACTGAAGAATGCAGGTTGAGTACTCAGCCTTCTCCGAAGAATACCGCCTTGAATTGTTAGCCCTGACAATTAGCACCGGCAGTTAGCACCCACGTCCAACTTTCTTCTAAAATTTCCCTGTGCATCTTAGAGGACCATCAAAGTCACAAATAAATAAGAAAATACTGCTTAATTCTAACCCTTTCCCATAGTGTGGGGTGCAAAAGTATCCTTGGGTAAATATGTAAGGCATGAATGAAGTCCTGAGTAAACGTGTATTATTGACAGGGAGCAAGGCCTCAGACCCATGGAAATGCCAAAACCTAACTCTGAGCAAGGCTCAGAGGCATGACAAACCTTCTTCTGGTCTACATACATGTGTTTATGAATGATGATCCAGTGTGTACAAAACCTAGCAACTACAGCATCCTCATCATGGATGATTCCAACCTATGATAGCCCTCCTAAAGAAACCTCCCACTAAAGCTAGCTAACTTCTTCTTGGGCTGTACATAATAGATGTGTTCAGGTTCTGGGTCGTTGCACGGGAGCTGCTTCTCCATTAGAGTGAGCACTATTCTCTTGATCCCAACTTTTCTGTATGTGTATCAGTTTTTTTTTTTTTAATCATTCTCTCATCGCTCCAGTCAGGTTTCCAGGACCAAGCCATGTGGGACATGGTGTCTTATCTTTTATTTTCTGTTTCCTTTGATTTGGTTCAAAACAGTGTGTAAATATCAGAGTGCTCTTTGCTATCAAATGTATGTTTTATTCTATTCTGATATATATGCCCAGGGCAAAATGCCAGCTTTGGACCTTAGTCCTCTCAGAAACAGATTCATTCTAACACTGCCTTGGCCTCAAACCTAAGCTAGTCTTGATCTGAACTTCAGGACCTAGGGGAAACGCTATTTATAAAATCTATGGTAAGGCTCTAATTGTTTTGTTTCCAGGACTAAGTATCAGGTATTAATGCCTAGTGTTCCAAATTTTTCTAGAGACACTACATATTAAACCATCATCTAAAGTTGAATTTCTTTGGAAGAAAATAAAGAGATTGGAATAAATGTCTCTTCTCCTTTTTGGAACATAGGTATCTGCCTTGATAGATCAGTTATGTGGCTATGCTCAACAAATTTGTAAGCCAGTTTTGTTCATTTTTATTCCCATCTTATACTATTTCTCTGGTGTTTTATTCTAAGTTTATAAAAGACATTTGCATATTTTAACTAATTCTATTATTACACATAGGAGATGATATGTAGATCAATGATCAAGACCATATGGGAAGGGGCTTCTTTTTTTTTTTCCCCGTTAGACTTGTTTATTCAAGTATCCGAAAACACTCTTTCCACTTCCTCCCCTCCTCCCAATACCCTCCCGCTCCCCCCACTCCCCCCACTCCCCCCACTCCCTCTCCTCTTCCCTCACCATTCCCAAGAGCAGTCAGGGTTTCCTGCCCTGTGGGAAATCCAAGTTCCTTCCCCCTCCCTCCAGGTCCAGGAAGGTGAGCATCCAGACAGGCCAGGATCCCAAAAAGCCAGTCCATGCAGACGAAACAAGACCCAGTGCCATTGTCAATGGTTTCTCAGTCTTCATTTGGACCTTGGGGGCTCAGTCAGCCCCCATGTCAACCACATTCAGAGAATCCGGTTTGATCATATGCTCGTTCAGTCCCAGTCCAGCTGGCCTTGGTGAGCTCCCATCCGATCAGTCCCCTTGTATCAGTGGGCGAACGCACCCTTCGCGGTCATGACTTCCAGTGCTCCAATGTGGGTCTCCGTCTCTATCTCCATCCATCGTCAGATGAAGGCCCCCTCTGATTTTGCTTTCCTTGCTCACAATCTCCCTCCGGGAAGGGGCTTCTTTTGTTGTTACTGTTTTGTTTTCATTTCAGGGTTTTTGTTTGTTTGTTTGACCATTTGTTTGTTTTTTGCTGGCTGTCCTTGCAGACCAGGTTGGGCTATGGTGATGGGATTAAAGGTGTGTGCCAGCATACCCGGATGGAAGAGGCATCTGTTGTAAACAGGAAGGTGTCAATAGAACTGGAAAGAGGAAGAAAGAGAATAGAGAAAAGAGGGGGATAGGAAGGGTGGGGAGAGGGACAGGAAGGGAGGACGCTGGATTCATCTTGAAAGCTTTCCAGGTAAATGTTTATCTTTTTTTACTCTTCTTCCTAATGTTCATATAAATATTTCAGTCTACTAGGTTTTTTTCTCTATGTCCATGTCGACTGCTTCCCGTTTCCCCCAAATCTTCTCTCAACGCTGCCATCCCACTAAAAAAATGAACCCTTCTCTCCATCAGAGTCCAGAGAACTTGATTTTTCTTCCTCTGCCAGTCTTCCACATTCCATTTGACACCATGCTTCTTTCCACCTTGTTTTACTCTGACTGCAGGCTGGTGTTCCTTTGGGAAGTATCATATATAATCCATCTGTTCACCCGCATGGCATCGACTTAGATCTCACTGTGGTAGAAGCTAAGTATCTACCCATCCTATGAAGTACCAGCCATTTTGAAATCTAATATGTCTTTCTGCAAGAGGTGAAAAACAAATACCTCTTATGTATCCTATCCCCATTCATTCTCAATCTTCAGCATTCCCCTATTGCTCATTGGTGTCCATTATTGCTCCTTCTCTGTATGTGTCGCAGTTGAAGACCCCAATGCAGGTCACCTAGTAGTATCTTTAACCTCCAATCTCTTTTTGACACACACACACACACACACACACTCATTTACCCCTTTCTTCATATTCACTGATCCAACCTTCCTTGCATACAATTATGAATAATTTTTTTTAAAAAAACAAGCAAAATAATCTCAAATCAACATCAGAGTTACCTACCAACTTATAAGCTTTTCCACTACTGACTCACGGAAACATCAGCCCCTGGCCTACCAGGGCTGTCCATTAGCTCCAGAGGACATATATACCCTACTGCCAATGTTCCTGGATTGGCCACACTATGAAATACTTCTTGCTACTGATGCAAACTCTTTGGTCCTTCTGGCCACACACCAAAGACAGTCTTCCATTAAATCTTTGCCTTGCATTTCTCTCACTTCCAAAACTATATGGGCCTATTCTAAATCGGATTTTTCTGTTTCTTCATGATCTGAATTCCCATCTAATCAGGAATCATTATAAATTCATCTGAACACGGAGTATGAAAGAGTGCCTTGCCCAAAACACAGTTTGAATTGAGTCTCCTAAAATCCATTTGGACTTAAATATAAAGGGCAAAAGACTGCATTTGGTACTTTTCTAATTCTCAATATCATCTTTCAACTCTATTTCATTTCTCACTCTTGGAATTTAAATGTCACTTTACAATTCCCCGAAGATTGTACCTTTGCTTTATAGAATGCTTCCTTTATTGTCCATTTTTAATTTCTCTTTCACCTTTTGCCTGCCCTTTTCTTCAGTTTGCCTGTGACCCGAGAAAACCAGTGCATTACCCGATAACACGGAGCATCAGTTCAGATGCTCATGGAAGTTCTTTTCAGTCCCACCAGCCAATGCTTTAAGAAGATTCAGCGTTCTATAATGTGTTATTACAAACTAAACACTGCCTCTCCACACATCTTCCTTACTTCCAACAACACTGTAATTTAAATGCTGTGTAAAGGTCTTTGGGCCACTGAGAAGGGAGTATGCAATAATTCATTCACCAATGAAAAAATCCAAAGGAAGATCTGGATATTTTTACAGCTACAGCATGGTGCAGGTGGAGAGCCTCCATTCCCTGCCCGCTGGAGGGAAGGAATGGTGTCCTGACTTCCCTTATTCTACAATCCTCAGGGGACATTTTATAGATTTAACACACTGTCTAATAACATTACCAGTTCACTAGTTGCCTGAAATGATTCTATACCCATGCAATGTCCTAGAGATAAGAATAAAGTGAGACATAGCTGTTTCTTAGTCTTCAGTTCAAACAGATTAGAAAAGTCAATGTAAGGGGAAATGAACAAGAATAGTTAACCCTTGCTTGTTTTATATGTTCTTTAGGTGGGGGAAGTAAAGGACTTATTTAGATTGCAGGTTACATTCCATAGCCCATTGTCAAAGAAGTAAAGGCAGGGACTCAAGGCAAGAACTTAAAGAAGAAACTACAAGGAAACATTGGTTATTGGCTTGTTTCCCTGGTTTGATCTGTTACCTTTCTGTTAGGCTTTTTTTTACAAAAAGCCTAGGTCTACCTGCCTAGGGATGGTACCACCACAGTGGGCTGGGCCCTCTTACAGCAATTGCCAATCATAAAATATTCTGCAGACATGCACATAGGCTATTCCAGTGGAGAAAATCTTCAACTGAGATTCCTTCTTCTCAGGTGTATCAAGTTGACTAGTGAAGTTAACTATGGCAGCATGATTCTTAAAGTTGTAGACTATCAAAGGGAGGGATGTGATTAAATTAAGTTGCAAAGGATAGAGAAGAGCAGATTTTTCACTGTGCTGCATTCCTTTATCCTCACGATTAGGGCAGACCACCAAGAGATGATGTTTCAAAAACCAGAACCAAAGCAGTAGCCACATCCTGAAGGTGAATGTTGGTGCTCAGTACTGTTGGATTTCCCATGACGGTCTGTATTCTGGAACAATCCGGCTCATCTAATGGGCATGGAGAAGCAGCCAGGGTCAGATCCTCAACTGACACTGTGTTTCTTAAAGTTAATCTCATTCTAGCCCAAGGGCTTGTTCTACTCTTCAGTGAAGTGTGCCAGCCTTTCTTCAGGTCACCATGACCAAGGCTGAAGTCTTTGCTTGTTTGTTTCTTTTTGTTTTGATTTTTTATGTTTGGTGGCTTTGCTTTTCTGATCAAATCCCAAACTATAAGGGCTCAATGAAATGAACTAGAAATGTTGGGTAATATACTACCCTAGGTTGAGCCAGTTGGAACAAATAATTACAAAGATCCACATGAAAGGATGGTTATTATGTTGAGTCTAACCTCCAAGGCATCTTTGGAGTGGTGATTAGCATGCAAGGGTCCTCATGCATGAATTACTCTTTTAGAAGGGACCCAAAGTTCTTTTACCCCAGCCATGACGAAAGGGCATGGCCAGAAGACGTAATCTATGAATGAGGAAACAGGTCTTCTCTAGATAGCCCATTCTCCATTACCTTCACTTCAGTCTACAATTAGGAAATTAGGCTGTTTTTGTTCATTGTGAGCCAGTCAGTGAAGGCATTTTGCTATGGCATCCTAAATGGACAGAAACTCCTTGGATCCCCAAATAGATCTTTGCAAAACGCGTTGCAGTGCATTAGTGAGTAAGGAAATAGGAGGAGCCAGAGTGATTTGAATCACAGTCCTGAACAGAAGCTGTGGCAACAACAAAGGCACAGATACAAACAACACCCACTCTAAACGAAAAGCAAAACCGCTTCTGGGTGAAGTACCCAGTTATGCGAAGAAAGTGTTGAAAATGTCATGAGACATCTCCATCACTCTCTGCCTTTATTCATTAGCCATGGAGAGTCTGTGAATATTAACTAAAATACTAATCTACATTATGTCATTGTTATTAGCTGAATTAATTTTCTCTCAGAGCCTAGTATAATATGAGTCATGAGTAGTTGTATTGTAAATAAATCTCTTAATAACAATGTAGGTAATAAGAAATATCTGCCTTCTTCACACCTCTGTCCTATTATTAATCTGTGGTTATATAATTAATACAGAAGAGTAACAGAGCCGGGAGACTGGAAATCAAGTTTTCTTTGATATATCACCATGTCACTGATGCTTCACTGCTCAGCAAAAGGAAATCCATTTTATTTCTTCAGTGAAGCATATCATAATACATTTATTTCATCATTCTCTTACCACCCTTATAAAGCCAATAGGAGATACATATATTCTGTAGCTACATGAATAAGTTAACTGAGTCACCCACTGCCTGTTGGAGGTAGAAAGCCAGTTGAGATGTCAAGCAGCCTGGCTTGAATGCTTCCATTGTAGTGACTAGCCATAGACTAGTCATTTTTCCAACTCATGGTTTCCACCCCATCCCCGCCTTAGTCTTTGAGTAGTTACGGTTACAAGTTATACCGCCATGCTTGACTAAACACAAGTACATTTTTATGATGTATAAATTAATTTCAAAAGGTTGTAGAAGGAAGAAAAAAATAAAAGGAGAAGGGAACCAGAAAACCTAGACAGAGAGATCTCATCCACAGAGCAAAGCAGGCAAATTTCCCAGAGTAGGAACTCGTAGATGACGGCAGTAAGAGCAACTTCATTTGCTCTTCTTTTGTGGCTTCTTTCTTGTCCTTTTGGCTGTGAACCTAACTTCTACTGGCGGAGACATTTCTGCAGTCCCAGAGTTTTGTTTCTGATTTGTTTCTTTAAAACAGGGTGTTACTGTGTCTAACTGGTTTGGTCTCAATTCACAGAGATCCACTTGCCTCTGCCTCTGGGTACTGGGATTAAAGTCGTGACCCACAATGTCTGGCTGGTTGGCTCTGATTGCCTGGCTCTGTGGCTGCTTTCTTACCTGGAGCCTGTGCTCAAGGATGAGCGAAGATTGGAAGTCGCCTAAATTATATTGAAGCCAGGAAAGCTTTTCTCACTAGCAGTGAAAACGCATGTCTATGTTCTCTGTTTCCTATAAATACCCTACCTGAATTCATTCCTGGGGCATAGCTTAGTGGAACCATGATAAAAACCAAAGGCCTCTCTGCAAATCCTTTGGATCTTTAGAATCAAAAAAATGAGCCAATTAAAGTTGCGCAACTTGTCTGACAAATGCCTAAAATGAAAATGGAAGGAGGAAAGAGATCTGGGGAGTATCTTAGTAAATGACAGTGTGCTGGGAGACATGGCTCATTTCAGGAAAACCAAGTGTGGAGTGCTCCTATGAATCGATGACTTCAAGATTATTTGCGTGTTTTTATTTCTTTAATTATTTAGGATTAAATTAGGCGAACTCTCTAAGCGTCCCTTCTGTGGGTAGGAAACAAACCTGTAAAAGCATGAAGAAACTTCACTGGAGCAACAAGGCTGTAACACTCGGGGGGAAATGATTGATTTCACTTGAACACTGCCAACAACAAAAAATGTTTAAAAACAGTTTCACGGCTCAACTTTCTTCTTGCTTTTTTTTTTCTTCTTATAGTTGGAATGTATTTTATCGTCTGTCAGTTTTGCCCTGTGATATGTCCTCTTAAATTGGATCTGTAAGCCCTTCATAAAGTTTAATAAATCTTCAGCATTTCACCCTAAGGAAATTATATTAAAAACCTTCAAATGTGAAGTTGGGCCCGCAGACACACAGCACTGGGAATTTTATCACCATAATCAGCGTGTAATGAAAGCCTCTGTCGCTGCTCCTTCCCAATCATAATCTGCCTGTCTTTATGAAAAAAAAGGGGGGTTTGTCTGGGTTCATCTGCAAGCTTTAATTGGAAGATGTCTTCATTTCATTCCAGCCTACTGGGATAATAACTCAGCCCCATGTTTAAACACAGGCCCTCGCCGCTGATATTTTTTCATTTAGTAAAGCATGTCTCTTTAAATGATTTAGCAAATCATCATGAATGCCAGGCCAGAGTGATTGGCAGCTCATTGCTGGTGCACCATTTGCATGACATTTGTTCTTCAGCTAAGAAAGCTGCCGCAGGTAAACAAGCAGGCCCTGGACTGACTCCCTTTGAGTCCCTCCCTGTTTATTTTCTCATAATCAAATGACATTTATGAGAGGCCAATGCAGCTGCACATATATGCGGGAAATGCAATCAGGCTAAACATGATGACTTCATTCAGGTGATATTTTGATTAATGAAAGGACATTTTTATGACATGGGGGTTTTTGATGAAGCAATCTGGCAAATTTCGTTTTGTGTAACTAATATTCTATATTTTATCTATATTTTAAGGCTGGAATAATTAGTTGACTAGTGTTCACTTATGAGAGTTTTGTTAAAAGGTGGGAATGCTTCAAGTAGGAAGGTCCAAGGTAATCTTTTTTGTCTCTTTTGAAAGGAAGCAGCCTCTCTCCCTTCAAAGGCAAAGAGGGAAAGAGAGAGAGAAACAAAACAAAACAAAACAAAAAACTAAGTTGGTGTGAAATAAAACTATTTATGACATCCGTAAATGTAGCTTTCCCTGAGGAGAATTCTGAGACCTAAAAGTTTTTATATATTTTCCTACTCATTGTCCTACTAAGGACCATCAACAATAACAAATTAGATGGTTCTTTCTTTTTCTTTTTTAAAAAAGTTAATAGTATCATAAAATACCTTCATAATTTATGTGCTTTAGCAGAATCCCAAGAGTAAGCTGTGCTTTCTTGGGCTTGCTAGACATACAGGTACACTGCTTTATGGGGTGGGGAGTATTTTTCCACTTCTAGAAATGACTTGCTGCAGTAGGGTAAGGAATATGTCTCCAGCTGTACTCAGTCCAGCCTGGGAAAGGTGAAGGCAGGTGTGGACGGGTCCATTCACCACTTAAAGGTTCCCTTTCACATTCAGATTACTAGCTCTTAAGAAACATCTCAGAGACTCCAGGCTTCTTTACCCATGAAAGCAAACACCTTAAGAACAATGCCACCCTCCCAGTCGTTTCCCTATGCAAAGAGAAAGGAGAAACATGGCTTTGTGATGATAAAGGGTAATTTGGGTAACCTTTTGCTTTGCTTTTCTTGCTACAGGATCTTACTGCGTATTTCTGGTTGGCCTGGAGCATCTTAAGTAGACCGGGCATCTGTTTCCCAAATCCTGGGATCACATCTTTTTTCTGTTGTGGAACACAGCTTACACCCTTTGCTTTAGTTTGGGGAAGATTATGAATTACAGCTATTAGCACTTAGAGAGAGAGCACATTTGGGAAACCACCACAGGTCAGAAACATGGCTCTAGTAGATGTGAGCCAAGGTTCTTAAGAAAACAACCCATTTCAACCATGCCATTGCCTTTCACATGGTCATTCAGTCATTGACTAGACACTTGACAATAACAGGCAGGTAAGTCAAGCAAAAACTCCAGGGAAATATGAGATTAAAGGAAGTGCACAGTAGGTGTGGGTGGCACATCTAAATTCTCCTCATGTATCATTAAAACCTTTACAGTACAGAACGTCTGAGTTGAGACTCGATGTGCAAACTAATCTCCTTAGGAAAGTCTTCAGCATCCACCAGTTGTTCCTAGAACTAAGTAGGTTTCCTTGACTAATATTAGATCTTACAGTATCCTGACAATCATGTACACTTACAACTTAATATGATGACCCCCATCAACACCCCCCAAATCCTTTCTACTCTACTACTGACCTCAGAACCCATACTTTCAATTTAGCCATAGGAATTTGAATGGAGAAAGGATTAGGAAAAAAGTTTAGGAACAAAATATAGTTTATCTTTCCACTATGCAAAAATCAAACAATGTAACACAGAAAATATATAAGACCATAAAACAATTTCTACTTAAAACTTAAACATGTGTTTCAATAGATGCAAACCCTTAGATGTAAAATCAAAAGGCTAATATTTGGATTCTCATTTTACTATTTTTCATGTTATCTTAGTTAAGTCTCATTTGCATTGTTCCTTTATCTATAAAAACATGAATGATCATACTTTCTTTGCAGAGTTACTGAGAAAATAGAACTAAGTAATTTTGATGGAAGTCCCTAGGATTAGAGCTGGCATATTTAAGGGTCTCAAAAACCATAGTAGAAGTATGTTTTTTATTGTTGGAATAAGGGAAAATTTAATCTCCTGTGAGAACTGAGACGTATCACTTTCAGTTCTTAATTGTAGAGGAAAATGAAGCATAAATGGTTAATACATTCAGTTCAAGAAATATTTATCAATATTGTGGCCTGTCATGTATCGGGCAGTGGTCTAATAGCTCGGGACTTATTAGGGAACATAACACAGAAGCTTATTCTGATGAAACAGATGTTTACTTTATATTCTTCCTCAAAGCCTATTCTTGATCAATATAGCACACATAAACCATGTGCTTTGTGACTGTTCTAAATATTTCTTCTGTTGCTCTACACATACGAGACACACACACTGAGAAGTCACGTGTAGGATTAGTCCACACTGCATACAATGAGGCCAGACTAAATTGACTGTGATGTGAATAGCACTTTAGGGTTCTTTAATATGGTGGCCATGAATGAACATAAAAGGAAGATGGCATTTTCTAGTGACTTTCTGGCCTTAATTGTAGTCTCTGAGCGAAACTTTAATAAGAGTCTCAGACAATAATCAGTGAAAAACTAAGATCAAAAATTATTTTGCTAATATTTATGTCTTAAGACATTAACTATGTATATATATATATATATATTATATATATACCTTCATAATTGTGCTAAAAAAGGTCAAATTTCCTTTGATCCTGTTGATAGTCTCTCTAGTATACAATCTATCTCAAGACTGAGAAATAAATTATGCCACTGATTGTGCTATTGTTAGAAGGAAATAGGAGAAGATACTCCCAGAGCTTGGGATTAAGTAACCACACAGCAGCTCTACTCAGAACTGGAAGTAGAAGACTGATGTGGGAGTTCCTTCTGCCTATGTGTTGCTTTTATTGGTAAATGAAGAAAGAACTGGCTTGGCCTGTAACACGGGAGGAGGAAGGTGGAGTCAGAAAGAAGCACTGGAGCTGCCAGAGACAGACACTGTGAGCTTTAGGTGGTAAGCCACAGTCACGTGCTGATGCACAGATATATAGAAATGGGTTAAATTAAAATGTTCGAGTTAGACAATAAGAATCTAGAGCTAATGGGCCAAGCAGGGATTTAATTAATACAGTTTCTGTGTGATTATTTTGGGTCTAAGCTAGAAAGATGGCTGGGTACCAACAAGTGGCTCTCTTCTTTAACAGAATATTATAGAATAAAATACCTGAAGACTATGGAGTTGGCCCACAGAAGATCTCAGGTTGTGTGTCCCTTGCTTCCATCAACCTCTACCATTCTCCATTGCAAGAACTTGGGAAAGGAGTTGTGAGAACTGCTGCCCACAGGCTTGTTGAGGACAATTCTGTCCATAGCTGCACAACCCCATCACTGGTCAATTAATAGGATTAAGTTAGACAAGAAAATACCATCTCCAGTGAGCAAAGCAGGACTATTAACCATCGGCTCAATGACTGGTGTTGAGTCAAAAAGCAGGGCCACTTTGAGTGAGCCACAGTTCTGCAGCCTCCCAGGGCAAGGAAGTTGTAGCTGCTTTCTTTGATGGAGAGGGTAGCTAAGGAGCATCTTAAGTATAAGTAAGGAAGTCATTGGACAACAATAAAAGGTGCTGGGTCAATCATAATGTTTCCAGAAGTTGAAGGATTAAACCAGAATGGATATGCACTCTTCCTCATTAAGTGAATTCTAGGTAAGATATTCTTAACAATGAGGGGAATGATTCTAAGGCAGACAGACAATCATGCTCTGTTTCTATGAAAAATACATGAGGTTAGGTGAGTTATGCAAGAAAAAAAAGTGATTTTTCCCCCATGGTTTTGCAAGCCTAAGATCAAGGAGGTATCCTCATGATTTTTAGTGAGCCCCAATGATATTCTGTGTATGTGAGAGAAGGAAAGTGAAGATTCGTGAGCGGAGACATAAGGGAAGGAGCCACACTTTCTTTATAACAACATTCTTTCCAGACAACCATTCCAATCCTGGCAGCAAGATCTCTTTGTCATGGAGATGCAAGAATTCTTCTTAATGGCCTAACCATCGCCTTAAGATCTTACCAACCCTCTATACTTACACGGGGCACCAAACTTCAATATATCCTCTGAAGAGCTCATAAAACCTTCCATTATAGGTTAAGTCACATTTTAATGCCCGCAAAGCCCAGGAAAGACTTCCCCAGGATGAAATGACAGTGCCCGTCAGGTCTCACTCCTGACTTTCTGCATGTTTTTGTCCCACGTCTCACAATTCAGAAGAAATTTAGAAAAGAAAATTGTTAATAAACTAGATTGGAAGAAAAAGAGAAGCTGTCCTTTCTCCTTCAGTCTGCTAACTCAAGACTTCCAGTATGGAGCAAGCAAGATTTGTAAGAGGAAGGGGGTTTCTAGTTGTACAGTTTAAGCCTCAAATCAATGCACATTTTATGCTTGTTCAAGTGAGACTCTCTACTGAAAGAAAGCTACTAGACTAAAAGTAAAAGTTGAAGACCGTCTTCATCTGAGATCAAGAACTAACGGACACAGCAGTGTTAAACAAAGAGAAAGCAAATAAAGCTATTGAGGACTTTACTATGTTGACCAAACTCACTTATGGCACAGCTGGCAGATGATGCCTTAATTCATTCATTCTGCACAGTGACCAGCTGTGCATCAGTTCAGGAAGGAGGAAATATGTTCAGTTCTCCAGACATAACTGTCGCACGATTAATAAAAACCCAGAGACAGATATTGGAGTCCAACCTGATTTTTTTCAGTCTGAAGAGTTCTTGGAGGTAAGAGCTATCTAGTGACTTGGCTGCTTGTTTTCCTGATCTTCAGGTTGAACCCCAATATCTGTCTCTGTGCTTTATAAATCATGCTACACATAACACACAAAGCACACCCCATCCCTTTTCCACCCCAGTTTTGGAAATACGTTTAAGACTGCATGAAGTTTCCATGGTGTCTTTGAGAACTTTGGATTAGGTTGGAAGAGGAATGGATGGAAGTGCAGTAGCTAGCCAACATGGCTCGAAAGTTTTTATGAGCCCCTGACTATGTGCTTTGGAGTGTCCTCAGGGGTGCTCAACCTTCCTTTGTTTCAAGAGTACACATTCTTTTATTAAAACCCAGAGTTATGCCATAATACCAATAAATCTAGAATACTTCTTGGGCTACACCAAAGTAAAAGAGGCATAGACATCATTGTAATTGGGGCTAAACTTCCTTTATGTTAGCGAAAAAATTTCAGGCATTCTGCATCATGTAGTTGTAAAGGCCAGAAACAGTATTTCTCACAAGACAGGTACCCTTCATCTGACAGCTGCTACTTGACATTTCCATGACAGGGAGTTGTCATTTATTCTGGTCATGTGAGGCTTGCTTGATGCTCCCACATGTGGATTCAACTGTGCCTTATGTTAAGAATATAGATCAAACCCAAGGCGGGTAGTGGTGGTGCATGCCTTTTGATTCCAGCACTCAGAAGGCAGAGGTAGGCGGATCTCTGAGAGTTCAAGGTCAGCCCGGTCTACAGAGTGAGGTCCCCTCTGGTCAGTCAGAGTTACACAGAGAAACTGTCTCAATCCCACATTCAAAGAAAGAAGGAAGGAAAGAATAAAAGGAAGAGAGGAAGGGAGGGAGGGAGGGAGGGAGGGAGGAAGGAAGGAAGGAAGGAAGGAAGGAAGGAAGGAAGGAAGGAAGGAAGGAAGGAAGGAAAGAGGGAAGGAAGAAAGAAAGGAAATAAAGAAGGAAGGGTGGAAGGAAGAAGGAAGACAGATCATTTCCTAAAAGTGGATTTGAGAGTAAATATGAAATGGCCCAAGGAAGATGAAAGTGCATAGAGAGACAGGATGGGCAAGCTCGCGGTGCTTCACACTCTGTTTCTGTGGGGAATTAGGAGCATGAGGTTCTCAGGAACCATTTTTGGCCACCGAGTTACAGAGTACTCATGCTGGCAAGCACAGACATGTTGTGAAGTTTAGATTCTTTGGCATGATGAAGACGGTAGACTTCTTTATTCAGTCTAACACTCCGAAATGTTTCCCAAGCATATAACTTTTAAACTGCTAGACTATGCTCTCACTAGCTTATCACACATTGGAGAGTCAGCTTTGTCAAAACTGGACTTTACGGATTCCACGACAGAGGAATGATTTCTAGAATATACGGCCAGGTGCAAATGACAGGTGGAAGTTTGGTTTCCATCAGCATTTGCTTTCTTTTCAGTTTTCAATTGCAGCATGCTGTTGTTTCCTTTGAACAACTAAATTCTTTCTTATAATGAAAAAATTTATTTTAATCACTATATAATTATTGTTATTAATATGACAAAAAATAACTGTAACTCTCAATTACTACACTCCTAATCACTTGACACCAGAAATTTTCAACAAAAATCAACAAAAAGAGAATTTCATCGTAAGAATTATTTTATAACACTCCATTTCCATAAATACAGTATTGCTATTAAAGATGTCTTTAGAAAAAGTATTACTTTTAGAGAATTGACTTAGAGATATTGATTTTTCTAGTATATAAAAGTGAACAGAAGTCTTAATGTAAATGAATATAATATTTTTTAAAGCTGCTAGAATTATAAAAATGTTTATTTCCTACAGATTGTACATCTAATAAAGATAAACCAAACAGCCGATGCTGTATATGGCTGATGAAAGAGCAAAAATAACGCATCTTCCTCCTGTGAATTTGATTTTTTCCTAGGAGAAGCAGGACATTGGAGGGAAGTCCCTGGCAATGTGATGATACATATTCCAATAACCTGCTAGAGTTGCTCCCTTGAGCAGACAAGATGGAGAAGGAATGCTGGCAGAGCCCTCGAGGATGAACACATACAAATGTCTGGTCAGAGTTTTATCCTTATCTTTCTTCCTGTTATTTCAGGCTCCTCTGAGCATTTCCAGAGTCCTCCACTCCCCTCTTTCATACTAGGCAAAAGTTCAAAATGCCACATTCTAGACAAGCACATATGTGAAAATATGTGTTGCATATTTCCAGCCCAGAAAATATGAAAACCCTCAAACGTTTATTCCTCATGGCTCTGCTGGAGGAAGGTCTACGAAAATCACATGTGTGCAGATCGCTATTAAACCAACTGCATTTGTGTATTGAAATATCAGAGTTGTTTAACTGCTGTTGAAAACTCCCTATGTCTAGAAAAGACCAACCTGCGCCCACAGTGTGTACCGGACAGTGTCAGGTGGGAAGGCCCTGGTCGTTGACAGTTTCTTCAGCTTTCTATGCACAGTGCCATGTCACCTAGAGACATTGGCTGGTGTCTGGAGATACTTGTTATTGTCTAAGCTGAGGTGAGTATAGTGTCAAAAACACTGTGGTGGATAACATCACTTCTAACATCAAAAGGTACCTGGCCCCAAATATCAAGAGCACTTAGGCTGAGAGATCCAATCAGAGCTCACACACGACCCATTTCAAACTCAGGGAATCTGCCAGCCCTTGTAAACATCTGGCATTGTAATCCTCAGATAGCTGTGCTTATTGGATACATAAATACAGTCACATGCAATCACAAAGATCAAAATGGCTTATGTAGCCAAGACTGTTACTGATTGGGTTACATACATACATCTGAAGGCATAGCAGAGGCCCTTCCTATTCTGATCAGCACCTGCCCGTATCTCACATAGGAAAGGAAAGTGGACAAACTGGCGAACTCCAGTCTAGACTCCCTTTGAAGATTAGCTGATCCAGATAGAATATTTAGTATACTATACCTCTGATGTTTCCAGAGGACCATATTCTCTAATGTTCCTCACATCATTTTGGTCCTAGGTTATCTTTTCAAGAAGGCTAGCATGCCAACCTTGGAAGACAGACATGGGAACTCTGCTGGAGCAAAAGGGTAGGTGTGCCTATTTCATATCATAAGGGATTAGGGTTTCCTAAATTCAAGGTTCTTAAAGAGGGACATAGCATGATGTATACAACATCCTCTTAAGCAATCTACTTTATCCTCGTGCAAGTGAGTTTGGAGACAAAGTGTGTGGTCCAGGATCCAGAACTCTGAAGTCTTCTGCTGGGAGGTCAGGAATGAGCAGGGAAGGGTCTGAAGTTGTACTCTCCTGACAAGAAGACCAGTGAGCCTGCTAAAGTTTGTTAACTTCTCGTCTGCTGCTTTTTAAAGCTTGAACTGTTCTTTACCCGGTTTAAGAAGCATGTATATCCAGGCCTGCCTGGAGCTCACTATGTAGCTCAGGCTAGCCTCGAATGTGAAATGATCATTGTGTTCCTGGATCCTCCCCAGTTTTGGGATTGCGGGGAAAGCCACATCTGTCAAAAGTGGAAACTTTAAATGTTTTATTAGCATATATTAATTATACCTAACAGTGGGTTTCACTGTGGAATTTTTAAAAGCACATAATGTATTTTGATCACATTTATCCCCATTTTCTTCTGCCTCCACTCTTGCTACTTCTCTTTCCCAGCAAGATCTATTCTTAAATCTTTATAATTAAAATATAATTACATCATTTTCCCTTGTCTTTCCTCTCTTCTACCCTTACGTTATACTTCCCCACCCCATCCCTGCTCTCTCTCCAATTCATGGCCTCTGACTTCCTTTTCTTTAATTGTTGTTATGTAAATTCATTATGCACAAATAGAACCCAATCATTCCATTTAGTGTTGCTTGTATGTACACAGTTTCAGACCTGACGACTTGGGACTGGATAATCTAAAAGGGGACTCTTCCCTGGAGAAGATTATTTCTTCATCTCTCAGCATTTCTTAGTTGACTGTAGCTCTTTGTTTAGGGGTAGGCCTTTGCTCTTTCCCTCTTCCATGTTAGAATGCCAATTGTTGGCCTTGTTCAGTCGTGTTGCTGGGGTATCATAGGCACAGCTTCCCAGCCTTTGTGAGGAGACACAATCTCCTGATCATCCTCTCCCTCAAAGAATATATCGTGAGGAAACAGGGATGTGCTGCCTGGAACTTGTAGACCCCTATATTTCATCAGCTGTTGCCTTTCTGGCCTGACTTCTGCTTAAAGTTTTCCTCCACAGCTCAGCCACCGCCACATGCAGAGTGCCACTGAGGTCTCCAAAACCTGACTGGAGAAAGGTTTCCTGCTTCGCAAGACAAGGTAGTTGTGGACAACGTCAATTTGGTTTTTGTGTGGAGTAGGTTATGCCTTTCTCTTTCAGGATTTTTTTTTAAAATATTTAGAAATCAAATGTTGTGTTGGGAATGTAGAATAGAGATAGAGCAGTTACCATAGACTCTGGAGTATGTCCACTGTCTCACACTGCACTGCATCAACTCCTTACATTTGTACCCAATGTAACTATGTCATCATAGCTTATGGGTTTGATCGTGATTTATTTTTAAAACATCTAGAATGTCCAGTCCTGTGCAGTTAGCCACAGAGACCGAAAACATCACAAGTTTACAATATAGAAGGTCCCTCGGGTCGTCCCTTTCTTCTGCTCGACAATGAGTCAGTCAGATCCGATTTCCTCTATGATCCCTCTGCAGAGCTAAAAACTGCCATACCCAGTTACGTTTATAACAAATATGTTATATAACCAAGCGTTCAAAGCCATACCAGGCTCATTGGAAATATGCATTGACGAGTAAATGATTAAATAAGGAATATATTTTAATAGAAAAAGCACATATCAAAAATCACTTGATTTCATATGTTAGCAATTACCAAGGAACACCTTTTATAAACTGCTTTTTAACCTCTGTTAAAAACCTTTCGAGGCACAATAGTTCATTAAGCTAATAAAGACTCTACCTTTAGTAAATATAAATATGTAACAAAATCTATAGATAAAATTCAGTGAGAAACAAAACTAAACTTCCTATTTTTTATTAAATATGGAAGATATAAGACAAGTATTTAACTTGACTTTCTTCTACAACGCCAGAAGCTGAGAGGAAAGAGACAAATGAAAATAAGACACAGCTCCAAGAGAGCAGGAGAGGGAAAGGCAGCATATGAATGATGTCACCTTATTTCTCAGACTCCTGGACACAAACACAGCAAAGGTCACAAGAAATCAAGCTCTTTGGAGATTAAGCCTGAGGAAGAAGCGGCAAGCAGCCAGCGAGAGTGCTGGTGCCTCTGCAAATGTGGATGAAAAAGAGACATTTAAGTGGAAAATTAGTTAATAAACAGAGGACACCTTATTCTGTGAAAACACACACAGGCATCCAACCTGTGCAATGGTAGATAGCTCCACACATAGGAGGGTCCCCGTGTATCTCAATCCTGTGTGGCTATCGTCTTGAAGTTCTTAGTAAATTTTGAATGTCTAGCAGATATTTTTGTTTTGCCCCGGGCTAACTACAAAACCAATCCAGCTTAAATCCCACCCACTACACCACGTGGTCAGACTGAAGGGTGAGAGGGCTGCGCTTTGGGAAGGTTAAAGTGGAAATGGAGACTTGTGGACACCGGGCACAGGTGGAACAAGAGAGTGGGCGACTGTCAAGAAGAGAGTGACTGTACCTGTGCCTTAACCATCGGGGAAGGGTGTACCTGTGCCTTAACCATCGGGGAAGGGTGGCAGCCAGCCTCAGCCTTCCAGGTTCTCCTTAGAGGAAATTCACAGACTGGAAAAGGCAGCTGGGGAACTCTAAAAAACTGTAGGACTGGAAATGTGGCTCAGCAATTAGGATTACTGTCTGCTGCCCCAGGATTCCTAACACCCACATGGCTGTTCACAAAGTCTCCCCCTCTAATTCAGTGGGTTTGACACCCTCTTCTAGCCTCCGTGGCATGGTATACATGCTGAGTATAGATACACATGTAGGCAAAACAACCCAAATGTAAAAAATAATAAAAATATTTTTTAAAAACCTGAATAATTCCTGTGAAATAGCTGACAAGCTTGTATTATAACACAGACTTCCTAACCAACTTGTATTGCCTCAGCTAGAGGAGGGAGAGACCATGGTTAGGAACTAGAAGTGAGAGATCATTTTAGTAAGCCAGAAACATAACAATGAAACAAACAAGGAGAGAAAAATGACTCTGAGAAACCTGAGTCATGAGGGAAGGAAAAAGGAAGGAAGGAAGAGAAGGAGGAAGGGAGGGAGGAAAAGTGGGAGCGAGAAAGGAGGCACTAATGTTGAAGAATAAACTGTATTATAAAAAACTAATGCAATTTAGACACTTTAACATAAACTATAAATTAATAAAATGCCAATTCTTTATACAAAAATAATGTTAATAACAATTTTATAAAGAAATTTATTAAAAATAAAACATGTGTATAGTTAATTAATCATTACCTTTTGGAAGATAAAGTGATTCTGGGTGATTCTACAACCAGAAAGCAGAACAAAATTAGGGAAACTAAAAAAAAAATGGGAAATCAAATATAAGTATATTAAACAGTCTGTCAAAGGATTCTAGATGTAAATAATACAGTTTCCAGATAAACAAAAAAGCAAAAGAGAAGATACGTCTTGTGGAAAATGCCCATGGTCAAACTTTAGAATAAGAGGTATAAATCTGTAGATTAAGGCTATCCTCACTGATAGTATGGCATTTCAGAAAATATGGCTAAATATGCCAAAGTGGAAGAACTCAAAGCATAGCAGTAAATTTTAAAGAAAATATCAAAATGAAATGTAATAGATGAAATGGTCATTTAGAAATATGGAGGCCGATACCAGAAAAAATTCAAAGGTAGTAATAGCCACCTGCTGGAGACAGAAATCAAAAATAAGGGAATGGATGGCAAGCGATACCAGTTCTTTTGAGCCTTGAAAAGCTGTAAGACACTTAAAACTATACATGTACACGAGTATATGATTTAAAAATAGAATTAAAATATAAGTCTGCAATTTAACATATACTAGAAAATTTTCATTGTAATTATTCGGTTTCCTAATGGTGATAATTGAAATAATGAGGAAGATTGTCTTAATTAACGGCGTTATTAGTGAATCGGCTATTAATGATTTCATTTCATAAACAAACATCTAGCTTACTACATCTAAAGGATTTGGGGGTCGTAAGGCCTCCACGTGTACTCAGGAGAGCCACCTAAAATCACGACCATAGAAGAGTCAGCGGTTGTAGTCCATGCATGCTGATGTAGCACGGGTCCTCCCAGACTGTGGAGCTGTGTGGGAGTCCCAGGGAAAGAAGAGCAGAAGCGAGCCCTGGTGCAACTGTGGCACAGCAACAGACTTCACAGTGACTGGAAAGCGCAAAAACAAGAGGCAAGGAAATCCCGAGCATGACCAAAGTGAGAGCTGGAAGCAGTGGGAAGAGCACTTTGCAAGGCAGACACCAACGCAGGGGTCTTCAGGCAGGCAAGTCAGCCTGTGTGAGAGAAGAGATGAGCGCCAAAAACAAACTTATATCTCTGGAGGGCGGTTGGTTCGCCGGCAGGCAGCTCCAAGAGGCTGCCCTGAGGTGCAGAGTTAGGTAAACTGGAGAGAGAAGTCACCAGGTTCTGAGGCTCTGTTCTCTCCACAGCTGCTTGCAGACCAGATCCAAGGCTGCAGGGAAACCGTTTTCTTTTGGCCTGTTTGTCAGTCTGTGACAGCACCCCTCATTATGGAGACTCACTTGGCCCTGATCTCCTGCCTCCTTTTCCCGGGTGCTGGGATTATAAACACGCGACTCTAGGTACAGCTTCCAGGAAAGATTTCCGGCAGAACCTGTTGGTCTGTGTCTGAAAACCAAGTTGGGAAGATAGTGACTTACTAACCCCTTCCTGTTTTCTACTTAATAGCTATAGAAACAGAGTCTTTTAACTGCTTATTTGTGGTAAATAACAAAAACAAAGCAAGCAAAAACCATCGATGACAGAATCAGGACCAGTCGCCAGGCAAATGGGATGCTAACCAGTTTCTTTTCTCCCACATACACAGCCCTGACGATGGTCATAGTAAATGTAGTCTATTAAACACTATGTTTGTTACTGTTTTGTTAACTTCAATTCTTAAGGAAGTATGAAATTCAGCCATTATTCAGCAAAGGGTCTGCACATCCTTAGCCATATCTACTTGCTAGTAGACGTTGTTCCAGTTCAACTCGGTGACTAATCTGGCCCATCTACAAGGAGAGCTGCGATGCAGAATGGAGAAATTCATCACTTGGTTCAAACACTGTAGCTTGAGGGTTCACAGAAATACAACTTAATCTCTTTGGTACCTGTTGGCTTCCTGGTACATGCACCCTGTCAATCAACAAGCATTTCTTATGCCTGCTCATTCCACCCCCCCAGTCTGATTCCCCCTTCTCCAGTTCCTGAGATAACCCACAAATTTTCTTCTCTGCTCCCTCTCTCTGAGAAAAAAAAAAAAGTCTGTGATTTCCTTAACCAGAGATTTATTATTCTTAACAACCATAATTATGTCGCCCCCTGGAGCTAACTTGAAGCTCACTATTTTGACTATCCAAGCAAATAAGTTAATTTGCATCAGGAAGTTAAAATAATCCAATTACGGATACTCTATCAAAGACCTCTTGGAGAAAATGGCTTAGTAATGTTTTACCACCTATCTTCATATTTTTAAAAGACACCGGAAGAGAGAAGACTACTAAAGAGAAAAGAAATATCCCTTCTATGAGATCTCTTTACAGGAGGTTTGTCATGTGCTTAAATGGATGTTCCAGATAATTATGTTGGTTGCAGCATGCAGAACAGGATAAAGAGGGGAAATGGAATTTGACAAAATGATGAATATTCTACATCAAAGCTATCCATGTTAATATAAATAAGTTATGTGGTATCAGGTGAGGAGGAAACGCCAGAAGCAGCTTAACACCACCAGGTGCTGCAAGCCTGTGCCCGTGAGATTTTCCCTTCATGCTCCACCTTGGAAAAGATATTAACCTCACAAATCTGCGTGGGATGGTAGGTGTACGCATTTAGAGCTGAACTCATGACCTCACCGAGGACAAAACAGCAGTGCCCTAGAGATGACCTGAAACACTTGCTCTCCCAAACGAAACACAGTACAGATGGTGTCCCGGTACCACAGAGAACCTTATAAACATTTGACCTTTGACCTTTGTTCTATGTCCATCTTAAAAGAAAGGATTCACCAGCAGAAGATGATAATCCACCAAATGCTGCATTAAAACATGCAAATAATTGAATGATGGATTCTGAGAAATAAATAACACTTGTTCATGGCAGGAAAAGTATCTTAAAGTTCATCCTTATTGTTCAGTTGCATGGTTTAGTAATGATCAGGATTTCCTCAGCATGAATCCAAAGTCATTTTGAATTTTCTGGAAAAACAATGATTGTAACTACATTAATAAAAATCCAATGAAATTAAACTTCAGTGTAAATTTGCTGTTTTTCTTGAGCAAAGAAGAGCTGAGTGTGGGGGTTTGAACAAGCCAGAGAATGCCCCTCCTTGCCTCCCTTTGTTCCTGCTGATTAGCAGCTAGCCCTGAGTGTGCTGCAGACAGGAAGAGTTAACTGTGCTGACTCCTAATCAGGATGCTGGGATTGCTTTCCTTCATAAAGTGTATCTGCATGGCTTGATATTTTTCTAATAAAGTTGCAATATGGAAGAATATGTGAGACAGTATTCATCTGTATTCAACTTCTTTGAAAGGGCACTGGCTTAGGGTTCCTTTGTTGATTTCGGTTTTAAGAAAAAGCACCTTTCAACGGTGAAAACGGGCAGTTGCCACGAATGTATTTTTAACAGAAGCACATTAGATATAGCCAGGGTGAAAGAGGAAAAGGAGCTCTGCTCCGAGCCGCCAGGTCTTTGCTCTGAGACTCGGGTTCACCCTATGGGCGGGCCTCACAGCAGTCTTTCTCTGTAGTCTTATTATTTCTCAGCACTATCACCCAGCAACTCCCCCTGCTGCAACTGGACTTGGACTTCGGTGGCTCCTTTAAACTATTTTTTTCCTTT
This sequence comes from Myodes glareolus, assembly GCF_982192425.1. Lineage (NCBI taxonomy): Eukaryota > Metazoa > Chordata > Mammalia > Rodentia > Cricetidae > Myodes > Myodes glareolus. The sequence continues at coordinate 47,171,758 of NC_142032.1, forward strand.
CCATCTCCTCGGGCTTGGAGAAGAGAAGAACAACAATTGGGGAACAGCGAGAGAGTTGATTGCATCTGGCTCTAGAAGCTGATGAAGGAATCTTTGAACAGCTCTTGTCCTTGACTCCAGCCTGAAGCTCGAGTCCACAGGCTGCCACAACACATCCCACAGTCTAGGAAGCTTAGAATAAGAGGAACGGCGTTGGAGCCATTCAAACTCCGTCAGGAGCTGAGTTCAAAGTCGAGGACTCCAGAAGAGCTGCTTCATGCTGAGGACTGTAAAAGACAAGGGCACCCCACCTTGCTTCTTGTGTCTTATCAACAGCTGCTGACATCGCTTGGCTTGTAGTTATCTCTCTGGTTCTTTACCTTCATGTGGCAAGCTCCCCACGTCATCTCTTTGTACATGACTTTAGGTTCAGGTATCTTCCATTTATAAGGGCGTGTGTCTGTTGACTTCATTTTAACTGATTGCCTGTGTAAAGACTTTATCCTTATATGAAGTCACATTTGGAAGCACTGGAGTAAGGCTTCCCCATGCCTACCTGCGGGGATATAATTTTCCATGTTCTCCTATGTGGAGAGCAAGGAGAAGCTGGACAAGAAGCATGAGCTGAAGGCATGGATCTGGATTGAAGCCATGTTGCTTCTTGCTTGTTTATGACGATCCTGGACGAGAAGATCCACCTCATTATGAAGCCAGTCAGTTATCTGGTATCAAAGCCAACAAAGCAGAAGGGACCCAGGGGCATGTGAGACAGACTGCCTGACCCTGAGCCTGACACAAGTCCAAAGTACCATTCCTTGTGTTCCCTCCCTGCCTACTTGCTGATCAAGACGTAAGCTCTTGTGTGCTCTGCTGCCATGGTTTTGTTCTACCATCACGAAATGTAGGCCTCTGAAACCGTAAGTTGAGTTAAATGTTTTCTTTTATAAGTTGTCGTGGTCATAGTACTTTTGTCACAGTGTAGAAAAGTAACTAATACAGATGTCTTTTATAACACTAACATATTTCTTTTAGTGTAACCCTAATACAGTTTACAAGCACTTTAACCCATGACTTAATCACCACTTAAAGGTTACACCTCACAATAACATTACCTCAAGCTGATGATTTTAATAGATAAGCCATAAAGTCCATAAGCATCTAGGCCATTGTTTATTGAACTAGCTAACTAAATGATCTGGCACTAAAATTTCCTTTGCGAAGCTAATTTATTGCTAACCAACAAGGAAAGGATTTGAGGGCCATCAAAAATGTAAGATCTTGAGGCTGTATTCCATTGAAATTTGTGAATTTGCAAACAGCAAAAAAATCCTACATTTTCTTTATTAATTATCTTATTAGTAAGGAAATAATAATCAAGCATGATCAGAACACAGAGCTAAGTTTAAAATGTATTGCCCCTTAGCTACATGGAACTTCTCTCTACTGAATTTCCAGTCCGTAAGAAGAGGGGAAATCTTTGTAGTCACTCTCAGAGTCTCTGTGGATGACAGACATCAGAGGAACATGACATGAAGTTCGGGATATGAAGAGAATAGAAGCTGTGTTGACTTGACAACTCTCCTCTGCTTTTACCGGGGAATCTTAATCTCATTGGTAAAAGAATTTAAAAATGGACTCAGAAAGAAGCTTGAGGACCATTTTTATTAGAGTTTGAGAGAAAAATAACAAAGCAGGCAAGCTCCAAACCTTGGCAGCTAGGAGAGGGTAGATGGATAAGAGAGTAAGAGATGGGTCTTTTGTGTTAAGATCTAAGAAAGTAGGCAGGTTCGGTGATGGAGGCTGCAGGAGCAGGTTTTTGTTGCTGTGGTGGTGGTGGTGGTTGTTGAGAAAGAATAAGGGTGCCTGAAGTGTCAGGGAAAGCATGCTTACAATTTTTCTTGGTATTCAGAGAATACAGAAAGAGAAAAAGGAGTTGGCACAGAATTCAGAAGAGTGGGCAGGCTTAGCAGTGAAGATCTGCAAGGTCTTTTGCCCTGAGGAAAGGCTTCTGAAGGTATATGTATATTGTATCATAACTGGACAATTATTTCTCCCACCTGTCTAGCATGTCTTCTAGTGAATTACCTCTCTTGAGAGGTGGTATCCTGGCCAGAAGACTGACAGGACAGTTGGATTGACAATTAATAGAGAGGACAATACTATAAAACGTTCTCATCCCTGGGGCAGATCAGAACGTCCTTACCTAGGGCCAGATACAGAGCTCAGATTCCATTATTTTGACCAGGAGAAAACAGGCCTTAATTGATGTCTACAAAGCAAGGATACCACTTCATAAGGTAACTGGGAGGTGAGGACCAAAGCTTATCCTGAAGAAGGAGCCCATCCTCAAGGGCCCCCAGGCCTGCTAAGGACTGTCTTGCTGCCTAACTTTACCAAGCATTTAAGTCTTATTATAATATATTTTTCGAAATTGTCTCTATTAAAAACTTTGAGTCCAAAGGGCAACTATGAAATACAGGCTGCCACCACCACCACCTCTTCATCAAACTACTACTGATAAAGATATTTCAACAGGGCTTCAGGCCAATCCAGAAAAAGGTACTGAGATCTCTATGCCTCCATTGGACTGATAAACATGGTATCTTAGAGACCCATTGAAGAAAGTGTCTGTCTGTCCCCACTTTTACAATGACTGTAATCCTCAACCCCACCCCAGAGAGCTTTTCCTTTAGGACAGTAGTGGTATCTTCTTCATTACCCTAATTCAGCAGGATGTAGGTACTTATTCACATGGTGGGATGGGAATCCTCATCCTCCTAAGAACTTAAGGAGAATGGTTTCTCAGGAGAAAGTTAGGGTCGGTGAACATAGAGACTACCCGGTGTCCTGGGTGACTCTCCCCAGGGTAATGGATTTACTTCTTCTTAAGACCACATTTCCATTTCCCCTACAGTAGGTAATTTTGGGTCTAGCACTTTCTGGTAGATGGAGGGATACACAAAGCTGGCTTACCCGTATTGGGTCCAAGAACAGTCAGGGCAAGTTACTCACAACAGTCCAGACACTCAGAGCGACAATGCATGGTGAGGGTTTGGGCCCATTGCCACAGACAGACAGCATGGCAGGATCTCTGAAGAGAGACATCAGAGCCTGTGTGGCGGAAGTGGGAGAGCACTCTTAAAGACTGTGGGTTCTGAAGCAGGAGCCTGCAGCCAGGCTCTGACTTCCAAGCATGAAGCAGAGAAAGGGGTAAGGAGGAGGAGAGGCCATGCCAACAGTACCAATGCCCCCTCTGAGGTTAAGGTATTTCCCAGGTGAGATATCCTGGCACCAGGATTGGCAGGATTGTCCCACAGAGACTTACAGTGTCTCTCTAGAGTGTCTATGTGTCTGAGAAGAGAGGATCGAAGGCTGCTGCAGATACTGTGGCCTGACCAGAAGCTAGACTCTAAGATTACACTTTTACCGATCCCAACCAGCCCTGGAGATCCAGAGTGGGAAGTTTAGAAATAGCATCATCACAAGAACTTGGGAATGGGAATGTTGATTTCCAAAAATATCAAGTGGGGGAAAATGTTCCATTTAAATATACCCCGTGGTCGAAACAAACTCTGAGCTACTTTGGAGTGGTGCTTAATATTCTCTTCCAGCAGAATTTCAACAGCGAAATTCAGCAGTCATGAATTTTCGCCTTCTAGAAACTGAAGCCCTCTGGCCTTTCCTTCTGCATGTCTGTGTGCCTTTCTCCTCATGGTTCATGTTCAGATCCCCTCCCTCAGGCCCATTCGGAGTCACACCTGTCTTCAAGCACTTACCTGAGCAAGTACCACTCAACAGAACCTTTGTGTCTTATCTCTTTATTTTATAAACCTCATAGAAGCAGAGACTTTTGTTAAATTCTAAAATTTAACACCTAGGGTATATGCCAGTGAAAATGAGATGGGAAGAGAAAGGAGAGTCCAGATAAGAGTACATGAAGTAGAATAGAAAAACTTGGAAAGAAATGAAGGAAGGAAGAAAGGAAGGAAGGAAGGAAGGAAGGAAGGAAGGAAGAAAGAAAGAAAGGAAGAAAGAAAGAAAGAAACTCATGGGGAATCTGTAAAACATTTGCAGTGACGACAAAGCCAGGAGCTTGCCTTGCAGATGGAACACTGTCCTGAGGATCCCGCATGTCACCATCACTGGGTATATCTGAATGCAACTGTGTCCGTGGTGAGACCCTCTTCCACAGTCATGTCTACTCCCTCTCCTACTGCCCTCCACATCTCTACAGTTTCTCAAACCATTTCCGCTCTACTGAGAGGGCATGAACTGTGTAATAAATAGAACAGTGAGGACTCACAAACATAGGTTGTAGAGAAGATACTTTTGTTTAGTAAGGCAGGGTCTCAGTCTTCATCCCAGGCTGGCCTCAAACTCAGCATCCATGGTGCTCAGTTTGCAAATGCACACTCTCATGTCCAACATTAAAATAATACTTAAAAAAATAAATGAAGTAAAGAATATTGTGTACTGTTTGTTATTGCTCCCTAACCAGTTTCTTATATATTCTCAACATAGAACTTCTTATGGTAACCTTATAGTAAACCTAGAGTCATAAAAAGGATACTAGAAACAAATATACCCCAATACCAATTCCCCCAAATCACTATTGCAAAATTAATGAACTCCTTATACTCAAATGCTAGTGTGTTCCTCTAACATCTAAGCTAGAGATCTGAGCTATTGGATTGGAGAAAAGAGCCATGCAACTTTGAAGAAGCTAGCCTGGAAAAGCCATATTGTTTTGAGACCTTTCTGTGGAAGACGGAGAATGTTCAGACTTCTGTAATTATAGAAGATGTCTTGAGAAGGTAACACGTAGCTTTTCATAGCCACCAATTCCAGACGAAGAGTGAGACCAATAGTTATTTTTGGACAATCTAATTTAATATCACAGTGGTAGGCCCGAATTTATTTATTTATTTATTTATTTACTCGCTAATTTAAAGGGGCTGCTGCTAGGCGGAAGGAGGTTGGGTGCTTAGAAAAGGATAATGTTGGCAAAACATGGGAAAATTTTTTTTTGCTCCTGAAAACAATAACCTACATTTAATGGTAAGAAATCACCAGCAAATTCCATTATGTTTGTGGGCTTGACATGTGGTGCTTATTAAATGTACGAACAAAGCCACTTTATACATCATAGTGTTCACATTGCAAATGCGCTGCTCATAACGGCGCTGCACGTGTCCGTGCAATTTTTCTGAACTTATGAAAGATATTTCTGACACCTCAGGTATTGATGTATGCACGCGTGATATTGTCCCAGTGCAGTAGGGAGACTTAACTGATGTCTGCGAGATTTGATTTATTACAAGTAAATATGATTGCCTTCATAATCTGATTTTATTATGTTCGGGGCTCTCGCAGGTAAACTTTTAGCAGAAGGAAGAAGGGCAATTTTATTAAACCAGTGTGTTCCTGCAAACTGCGGACTTTCTTGTCTTGAGGGGGAGGGGCTGCTGATTTAGAAAGTATATTGAAAATTTTCCAAAAGGAATTTACTCCCAATATTTCTAACATCTTATCGTGCCAATTTCTGCAACTATTTCAAACGGGTGTTTGCTATTTGGGGCTTTATATTCCTTTCTTATAAGCCATATTAAAGTAAAAATGAACATGTCTGAGGCCAGTGTTAAATATGCCTTGGAGGAAAAACACCTGAACAACCTAGAAGCCACCTCCAAAATAGTGCCAACAAGAATCTTTCTCTTTTGTTAGAGAGAAACCTAAGCTTGATGAATCTGAAAGCATTGGTGTTTGATACTGATAGTCTCAGCCTTTTGACTGCTAAGACTCCCATTGTGAAGGTCATAGTCACTACATCAACAGTTCAACAAATTAGAAACTGGTCATCCCAGAATCAGAGTTTGGCACGGGCTTTAGACTCAAAATGGCAGACATAGGGAGAAGGAGGGGCTGAGAGGGGGTAATGGTGGGGCTGAGGGAGAGGTCTGACTTAGTTTTCCTTTAAAGACAAGACACCACACACACACCTTCAATCCTAGGACTCAGGAGGCAGAGGCAGGCAGATCTCCGAGAGTTTGAGGCCATCCTAGTCTACAATGTTAGCTCCAGGCCAGCCAGGGCTGTTACACAGAAAAACTTTGTCTCAAATCACCTCCCCAGGAGTGTGGGGAGAGTAATCACACTGATCAAGGCGACAATGGCAACTACTTTATTGTGTCAAAGCTAGGGTGGCCCCTCAGGCCTTTGTAATGCAGTAAGACAGAAAAGGAAATGTCCAAAAAAGAGGAACAGTCCAGGAACAAGTTCTCTATTGGAGTAGAGAGTGTCAGAGGGTGAAGACTAATTTTATTCTTTTCTTTCTCAAATAAATCAATCAGTGGGACCTTACTCTTTCAAATTTAAGAGAAAAAAAATTGTTTTATACTGTGAGTTATACATGACATACACAAAGTCAGAACCTTAGTTTTAATTTTTTTCTTTAATACCCTTAATTTATTGTGAAAAATGTTATTGGTTTGAACAGATAAAAAATTCAGTTAGATCACAGGTGCATGCCATGTACTTCCCATGAGGTCAACATTATGGAAACCAAGTTTCCAGTTTGACAGCCAACATTATCAAGGAAATTGCCTTGGCTGAAGTCTGCTGATGCCCAAAGTGGAATGCAAAGCTGAACGGCTCTTCTGGGGTTCATCAGAGTAAGGGCAAGTCCAAGAGTGTGTTCCAATAAGGGCACTTGAAATATCACACACTCAGTGGAGGTTAGCAATCAGAAGGTCGAGGCCAAAGACAGCACAGTTATTCCTGCTACATGGGGGTCATGCTATATTAATTTTAATATCAAAAGGAAAGCAGGTCTTATGTTTTACATCTTTCCAATTTCATATTTCTAAAACATTCTCTCATTATGCCACGCTGTTTGCTTTTCTTAGACAAAAATGTGGTCTCTCGATATATTTCTCTTTCCTTGAAAACACCACATTTTGAGGGAAAAGCTACTGAAGAGTGTACATTCCAGCTCTGGTAGAATAGTGACAGAGGACCACAGACCCTAGCTGCTGGACTGAGGAGCCAGCCAGCAGGACTTTCACAGAAACTCAGAGCGGCAGTTGTAATCTAGAGTCACAAAGACAAGGCATCCTATCAAGTTTCTGTTCCCTCACAGGAAGAGTTTGAGTTCTAAGCTGGGAATTTTGTCTTCAGTGAGCCACCACACACTTAGAAGACCCAGTCTGTCGTAACAACCACCACTCCACCTAGTTGCCACCAGGGTGAAAACAGTATGTTTTTCCCTTCCCTCCAGCCTGTATTTCCCCTCCATAGGACTAATACTTTTGTCCTAACCATCCAGTCAAGTACTCTAACCTGCCTTCACCTCGATTTGAAGGTAAGAGAGCAAACATTGTCACATGTTCTAGTACATACCTAGAAAACTACTGTCTAATGGATGTTTACCTTCAAAATTTTATATTCTCGACACATCTTGTAGCTTCATGCTGCACTCTGTGAGGTAGCAGCTCCCTTCCGTTTTAATTGAAATGTATCGTGTGCTGCATCTTATCTAGTATTTCTTCCAGCAGGGGTTCCCACTTGGGGATCTCTCTGAACACACTGAGTATTGATAGTCCATATATCAAGGCTTTCCTGGGAGCAGCCGTGTTCTGGGAGAGCCAGGACATGAGTGTAAGACATGGAAGATTTCTAAGTATGAATGTACTATTTCCCCCACTGTGCTTCTCTGCACCTGGATGTTGCTTTCTGTCACCCTTGCCCAGGTGGAGTGTAAGGCTTCCTAGCTGGCTTCCTACACAGGTAAAATCAGTGTAGACTCGACTGACAAGAAATGAATCACTTGCCAGGGTGTTTTATAGGGAAGTTCAGTTCTGGTGACCACAATGGTATTACAATGATCAAACTAAGCTAGTGAGAGAGAGAGAGTGAATGTGTAATCTGTGTGATGTACAGCACATCAGAATGTATGCGCTTGTTCCTAGATGCAGGCAAAAAGTGGATGTAATGATTTAGAGTTAGCTTTAGCCTATTATACTCACAACATTCCCTCCATGCAGGAAAAGAAGCTTGTAAGTAGGTCTTTAGCAGCTTATAATACAGATGGCAGGCTTGACTCGTGTAAAGCTGGGGCATCTTTTCTCCTGTAGGATGATATTCACTGTTTAAAGGCTTTACGATCATAGAGTAGAACCCAGCAGCTGAAGGTAAGTATTAGAAAATTGTTGGCAAAGCACATACAATTTCAGACAAATAAAAAAAATAAACTGAAAATCTATTGGTCAAAAGAGCTAGGAGTATAATTTAGTGACATAATGTTCCCTCCAGCACACCTGAGACCCTGATTCAATCCCAAACATTACAGAACTACTTGAACATGATAATTATGGTTAACAGCAATGTACAGAGTTCATTAAAATTAAGAAAATAAACATTAAGTATGCTTACCTATCAAACATGATTCACTTGTGACATAATGTTAATCAGCTCCATTCAGAAATTCTATAATGTATGTACATATCTCAGAGTAATATATTGTGTCTCATAAATGTATTTATTCAACACTTTAAACATAAAGAGGTTTTAAAGAAAATTCTTCTTCAGTCATAAAGTAAAATGGTCTTTCACAGACAGTCCTACAAGGTGGCTGCTGTTTGAAAGATCCTTGGTAGTTCTCTTCCGGAATGTGCAGCATCTTTTTGTCATTTCCTAGGAAGATATGTCATTGTCACATTATCTTCTCAAGAAAAAGTGAGAACTCAAAAACTTGATTACAGAAAAAGACAACTGATATTCTACCAGACACTTTTTGGCTCAGGTTTTACCCTGGTTAGCTCCATGACATCCTGTACCCTAAGTTATTCTTGGCCATAGCATTGAGCCTAGAGTAGATGCCTTAATATCTTCTGAGTTTTCCACATATCTGAAACCTTAACCTGACAGGCTATAGTCCACACAGAGATCAAAGCTAAACACCTAGCATTCTAGATGATGGCTTCCTATGCATATTAACTTCAACGTACTAAGGGTGTCTGTTTAATGGCCATTAAGACACAAAAAGAACAGATATTTTAACCAGTGACTTAAACAGATAGAAATTTATTTCTGACAGGCAGTGATTCTGGAGGCCCCTGACTGCTCGGTCAGATCTGACAATACATGATTTTGCCTTATTGCTAATGCTAACAAAATACTAGCACAGTTCACTTCCCCATTTTAAAGGTGAGCAGGGAAATGGTGACATCCACTGGTCTTCCATTTTCCCTGGGGAAAGCAGACACTGATCTTCCAGCTGACTTCTGAGCTTGGATCCTTTTTATCAGGAGAGCGTCATATGTCCCAATACGCTTCCAAGAAGTGACTTGGCAAACTGAGCTTCTCTCTTAAATCCTTTGCATCCCTACTTCTCTCCAAAAACTGCTTCTTTGATGTTGTTTCATAGAGAAAAAGGAGGGGTATGTGGGTGTAACAGCATCACAGATGAAGGATACTCCAAACCTTCACATTAAGTCACACAACACTGTTCACGTAAGACTGTCATTTAAGGCTTCAACATATGGGAAAGGGTTTGAGAGAAATCGAGTCCATTTTTATTTTGTATACAAGAAAGCAGAGGGCTTGGGACATTTACTTTCAAGGTCAGGTTACATCCGTGTCTACAATTCCTCTTTTCCAGCTGACATGCCCAGCATCTCCTTTCCTACCTCACCGCTTTCTTCTGATTCTGTTCAGATGCACATTGCTGTTTTCAATAAATCTATAGAGCTCCACTATGTCCCTGCTCAAATCCTTTTTTAGAGCCCAATAATTGGAAGTGCTATCCTTGCTGTGGAAATGTCAACAAATATTTGGCATGCAGGATTCATTCACTCATGAGGTGACGACAGTGTAGGCATCCTGGGTGAGACATGGAGGCAGGGGGCAGCCTTCCCTGTGCCTCCTTCTCTCCATTTACACCAGGAGGGGTGCATGAGGGAAGGGCAGGTTCTGTAACTGAACATGCTTGGCCATTCCTTTGTTCTCTCTGATCTCTTAGGTAGAAGCCCTTTCATATTTCGCATACTCTCAGAAGGTAATAAATACTAACATAATATTAGTTTTGCATCTCTTTGTCTCCACAAATTTCCTGTAACCAGAGTTCTTATTAGATCTGCATAATACTCATAGAAAAGCAGGGTTGAAAAGCCACCCACGTTCCCCAACAGAAAATCTCCTCAGCAAAACTAATCACAGACTCAAGCACATTTGGAATGGTTAACAGATCAAAAGGGAAATTAAGCTCAACAGTGTCACCAATCCAAGACAATCAGCACTGATTGTCACAACACGGACTTGGAAAGACTCTGCCCTTGAAGAAGGTTAAGTGCATGGAGTAGGCGTGGTAGAATGATAGGCCCCTGCCTTGTCTTTAACTAATCACATGGCCTGGGGACATTGGCAGGCCATGCCTGACTCTGTTGCCACACGTGATGCTGAGAGTTGTCTGTGGGCCGTTTATTCCCCAATTTGCTTATTGCTATAATATTTGCTACATTCCTCACATCTATGCCTTAGTCTAAATGTTGCCTCCTACAGAAAGCAGCCCAGAATTTTCTCACAAGAGGCATTTTTGACTCGAAGTCCCTTTAACACTGATCATTATTTATGATGGGATCATTTTCTGTTAAGTGAGTCTGCTTTCCTTATTAAACTAAGAGAACGGGTACAGTGACCCTGTGGTGACTTTGGTGAATGGAATGAGAATGAAATCAACTTGTGGCTTTCACAGTTGTCTATGGAGTGCCTTTTAAACGACATTTGGCTAATTCTGTTTATCCAAGTCCCTTTAGTTCTAAATGTCCAATCTCTTTGTTGCTGTTGCTGTAGTCTGTGTTGGATATACATGTGTGACATGTACATGTGTGAATCAATGGCATATAGAGGGCAGAGTAGGAATTTGGGCTCTCTCTCTCTCTTTCTCTCTCTCCCTTAGATATGGAGACAAGGTCTCATCACTAACACCAACACTCGGGATTTGGCTGGAGTGGCTGGCCTGTAAGACCACAAGATCTTCTTATTTTTCCCACATCCCCTGCTCCTGGACTACAAACACATGCTTGTATACTGAACATTGTATGTGGGTGTTGGGTATACAAACCTGGGTCCTCACGTTTGCGCAGCCAGCATGTTCCCCATTGAGCCATCTATTTAGCGCTCCTAAATTCTTCTAAAGATTAGCAAGCTTTGGGCATTCAAGATTTGATTTTCTTTACATGTTTCTTCCTTTTCTTTTCTAAGTTTGCTTTAATTCTCACAATACTTATATCAAAGTTCAAGTCTCACTGGGCCATGGAAATCTGGCCTTAAATCTTTATCCCTTTATTCCTCTATCCACTGGGCATGACCTTCACATCCCTTGCTCATCCATTAACAAGAAACAAAATGGGAAAATGTGAATCTCTCCTTAAGAAAGTAGTCTGGGTTCTAGAAGATGGAAAGTGGAGCTCTCAACCTACTGAGCACGCCTTTATTCTGAGGCATCAGGAAGAAAGCACATGATAGACATGGGATTGCGCAGTTCTAATCCCAGCCCTAGCAAGGCTAAGGCTGGAGGATTGAAATTTGAAGGCCAGTCTAGGATATACAGTGAGTACCTTTCTCAAAGAAGAAACAAGTAAATAAAGAAAAAAATAGACAAACAAACATAAAGCAAAAATAAAACTAACAAAAACTACTCGGTGTTTCTTTTACAGGCAAACATCCTTGTCCCCAAGTAATCACCTAAGATTTCCAATCTTAAAACAAAAACTTCCTGATTGTATCAATTTATAGTTGACAAGTTATCAAAAATTCACAAGTATAGAAAGATAAATCTTTTCAACAAATGTTAAAAAAAAATAAGTTGGATGCTCACTTTATACCATATAGCTGAAACTAGATTATAGACTTAATGTTCAGGCCTGAAGTTGCATGGTTCCTAAGAGTAAACATAATGAAAAGTTATGAGATTGGTCTTGGCACTGGTTTCATGAATGTGATCTCTAAATTACAGGCAGCAAAGGCAAAAATAGATTAAAAAGAAAACCCTCTTGCACAGGAAAGAAAACAGTTAACAAAATAGCAAGGCTATCTGCAGTCAGTCACAAAACAAACCACACAACTGGAAGGGCCAAATACCTAAGGTAGGTAAGGAACTCAGCTACTCAAAATAAGCAAACAAATAACTTTATTTAAAAGATGAACAAAGGTCATAAATAGACATCACAACCCAAACAGACATCTGAATGATAGACCTGCATACAAAAAAAAGACATAGCAATAGCCAACATGTATTTTTTATCAGTCAGAATAGTGATTATCATAAAACCAGAAGACAGAAATGTTGGTGATGTTGTACACTAAAGACATTCTTCAGGATATATCAAATCACAATGTTGTATGCTTTAAGAATGTAATGTTCTATATGCCAACTATTTATAAATAATGCTAGGAAAAACAAAAACAAAATAAAGTCAATAAACTATATGAAAAATAAAAACCCTACTTTTAAACTAGAAAGAGTCTCTTTTCTTAGGTCATGCTAGAAAAATTAGCTATTAGATAGAAGATGATGCTGATGAAGGAGAAGAAGAAGAAGAAGAAGAAGAAGAAGAAGAGGAGGAGGAGGAGGAGGAGGAGGAGGAGGAGGAGGAGGAAGAAGAAATATATATATATATATATATACTCTTAAATGGAAGACAAAGGCATTGCGTTTACAATAGTTAAATTCTAACAAATGAAAAGGAGAGTTTCACAGTAGAGGAGGATGCTTGATATAAAAAGTACACAGAAAAAATATCACAGTATAAATAAATGTGTGTAATCTCACAAAATTAATATAGTTTTGAGTACAATAGTGAGGAGTAAAAACTAGCTGGCAATAATTCTTATTTCTTCAGCTGCATTAATGACTGAGCAGCGAGCTAAAACTAGAAGTATATTTACTCTGCAAACAAGCTTCTTGAACAAGGCATAAATATTACACTTGACAGTGCAATGTAGCAGTCTTCTGTTTTCTCACTAGACAAAGATACCTATACATATTTCAGTACCACCTAGTTTCCTTCTGAAGGTCATGCTATGCATGTCATTTCTAATTTCTCAGAATTAAGTACATATCCCCCCCTACACACACACACACTATGTTATACTCCTACAATAAAGCTGATGCTCCTGAGCCGGAGGATTTAGCATCTATTCTTGGCATGGACCAACTAGGGACTGGAAAATATGAAAGGATTTGCTTCCTGTGGTAAAATGGAAGGAGGTGCAGGGAGCCTGCTCCCCTACCCTGGGAATGAGTTACTCCAGGGATCGTGGACTCGCATAATCTCCATAAAGGCCCTTTCCAGAGAGAAGACAGGAAGATATAGTTAAGGGAACTGAACACATGCAACTTATAAACAATGGAATTAGTGCCAACATATGAGTCATCAGAAAGTGTGAATGGAGAGAAATAAGATGTTTTTATACTGTCCATAACTGTACAACCCTGAAAACCATCTAGTAAAAAAAATCTATGAAAGGAATCTTGACATTTTCTATAAAAAAACTAAACGGGGAGCAAGTGAACTATTCTCTGGAGAACAATTTGATACCATCTAATCAAAGTGTCAGTACACACCCATGTACACATTTTTCTCCCAAGAATATTTTATGAATTTTGCAATTTCCAAACAGAGCCATAAAGAAATATAAAGATGATCAGGGTAACTGATGCAAGCTGACAGAGGCTTGAAGACATGCAGGTTCTTCCCTGAAAGCAGGGGTACCAATTTCTGGAGATAAAAAGAAAACCATGTGAAGGAAGCTATAGCAACACTTACATTGGCACATTGACTATGTAGATAATTACATGGATGGACCCTAAAAACACATGATCCGGAGACTATAGCTGTTAAGGATGCAGGGAAGAGTGGCTATGATACAGAAGCTGGTGCCCAAAGCAACAAGTGACTTAAGAACGGTCAGTAGAAACCACAGAGAAGCGATGCTGCATGGGCAGTCAGCTGATCCACCAGGGACTGGGTCAATAACTGGCATTGACACCCAAGAGCTGAAGACGTCAAGGGTCAGTACAAGACCTGGCTGCGGTCAGCAGGACAGTGGCTCATATACCCCTACATACACTGGCATCCAGGGACAGTCAGGGGGAAGAATTGCAGCACAGCCTAGGAACCACTGGGAGAGAGCAAGTAGGAGCCTGAAGCAGAACTCTGTGCAGGTGTGGCAGGCTCCTCCAGAAGGCTGCAGCTTACTGGACATACAGAAGACATCCTATCTTCCTTTCGCTCATGCACCACAAGTGAAGAGCCATAGCAGAGTCTTGAGCCAGCAGAACCAAGGGGTCCCTCCCTATCCACCTCCCCAGTGTGACCAAAGGGACAAAAGAGCAGTACTGGAAGCCTGAGACATATGTTCCCTGAAAGCTGCTACTGAGGTCAGTGAAAAATGCAGCAAGATTTCGGTTCTCTTCTTTCTGCACGGAGCACTGCTGGACCCAGGAGAGCATGGAGGAGACAACTGAGAACTATGGGGATCCCCTCAGCACAGTCGCCCCAGAAACTCAACCCAATAGGGAAGTAATCTAAATGCCACCAGGCCAGTGCATACCTAAATCTGGTTGAATAGCTTTAAACTGGAATTATAAATATCACCCCCTTGATCAGGGCAGTGTGCTGCGTGCAATATCCTAGAGAAGGAACTTCTTGGAGAAATGTCTGATAATGGTCTTGCTTCAGAGTGAATATGATTGGTGTATGCTTCTCCCTCCGCCTACTACTGAATATTCTCTATTTTCTTTCTATCCACAACATTCATAGTTCTCTTCCTCACTTCCCCGGCTTTTGACTTCTTAAATATGAATATAAAAATGAAAACAAAATTAAAATAAATTTAAAATACAGAATGTCATAAAAGAATATTTTAATTTAAAAAAATCTTATCACTCACTGTTTCTTTCTTGATGGGATGGGTTTGAAATTCTTGTTCTCTGAAACTTTTATTCTAAATCCTCAATAATCTCTAAAACTTGTGGACCTTAACAATTCCCTAACTTTTTCTTTTTACCTCAACTTTTGTGCAGTTGATTTGATTCTAATCCTTGCCCTTTGGCTTCATCCTTAATCTTAGTAATTAATCTCTTAACTAGCACCTGCGTTGGTATGCATGTGAATATCCCCATAGGCTTATATGTTTGAATACTTCATTCCCAGATAGTGAAACTGCTTAGGAAGGATTGGGTGTACCTATGTTGGAGGAGGTGTGCCACTGGGCCTAGTTTTGTGGTTTCAAAATCTCACATCATTTCCAGCTAGTACTCTGTCTCCTACTGGCTGATCAGGATGAAAACTTGTAACTACTGCTCTAGTACCATGTCTGCCACCTGCTGCCAGATCCCAAGTTGCAACGACCGTGATATTTCATCATGGCAATAGAAAGTAACTAAGAGAACACCACAGTAGCCTTACTTGTTCCTCCAACAATCACTGAAGTTAAAGAGACTATTGCTTTTAACTGGCTAGTATGACATTTGCAGAATGACCTATCCAGCACTTTTGGTTGCTTCCGCAATTAATATTCTACTCTGAGAGAGATATAGGGGTTTTACCAGGTGCCCTGAGCAGATAAACTGAGGTTTAAATACTGAACTTCAAATGATTTTACCACAAGCTATCCCCTTTTGAAAATGTTAAATCTTTTAATTGAAAAGATGCAGCTGACTTTTTTTTTAATTCAGTCTATGAAGGTCACTCAGATGGATGATGCAATGTAGTAATATAAGCAGCATGTAAACTACAGACAGTATGACATGCCCCTTGTAAATCCCAGTTCTACAAGAGGATGAATTAGATGAACACCCCATACAAGGTGTTCAAAATAGTAATTATAAGAATGTTAATGCAATCAAAGAAGATACACATAAACTCTTAAATGAATTCAAACAGAATATAAATTAGCAGCTGGATAAAATAAGAAATTTAGTATAGGATATGAATTCGGAATCCAATAAAGAGAAAAACTGGAAAACAATGAATAAAAATTTTGAAATGAAAACTTTAGTAAGATTATTATAGCAACAATAACAGCAACAATAATAATAATTTTTCATGGAGCCTTGGCAATAGAATGAATCAAGTAAAAAAGTATATAGGTCACGGGATATAAAGAATAGATGAATTAGAATATTCAAGTACCTATACAGATAAAATAATAAGGATATGAACACAACGTGCAAGCCCCATAAGAGATGACTGAAAGACAAAGTTTAGTATTAACAGGAATAGAAGATGTAAAACTTCAGGCTAACAGCACAATCAAGACATCCAGTGGAACCCTAGAAGAACTTCATCCAATCCAGAGAGATTACCACCCAGACTCAGGAAGCATACAGAAACTGAACAGATGAGACCAGAACAAACCTGCCCAGGCCATATCACAGTTAAAACACTAAACATAGGGAATAAAGAAAAGATACCCAAAGTTCAATAGAGAACAGTCAAGTCACATGTATGGGGGAGATTGCCAAAATTACAGTACATTTCTCAACAGAAACCTTTAAAACCAGGGGAGAGTGGAACGGTGGATACCAAGAACTGACAGACAATTGGCAACACAGAGCATTATACCCAACAAAATCATGCGTCATAACTGAAGGGGAACTTCCCATTATGAAAATAAACAGAAGAACTTCAAGACCACTAAACCAGAGAATGTGAGATACTGAAAGGAATGCTGTAAACTAAAGACAAAGATAAACCCATACAATGTGCTACAGTAGACAACAAGCCATACTACAGTCATTAAGATGCAGCCTGAAGAAGGAAAGGTATTCCAAGCAAGTGAAACTAGAAAGCAAGCATGTGTTGCTACCCTAGTGATGAAAAACAGTAGTATTAAAAAAGAGAAAGAAGCCCTGGATACCTTACAGCCCATTTTCCCAGCAGCAACTCCAAGGATCAACCCATCCAGCTGACACATCCATTCAATCATAAGTAGACACAGCATTGGTGTGTACTGCCCTAATGAATTAGGTCCCAAATCCTTGAAGGGAGGAGTTAAAGTAAAAACAAATGTTAGGGTACATAACTAATATTTGGGTTAAAATGACAAGGTGGGAAAAACTGAGAAAAGTAAATAATAGGACATGCATCCATGTATGATATATTCAAGCTGATGAGTCAGAGGAAAAACAAAGTTATGGGGGGATTAAAAACAAAGCCTGTCTCAACAGGCTCTGACCAGCCACTATGAAGTCCTCCTGCTACTCAGGAACATCCACAAAGTGCCATTATCCTTTCTCCTGGTAAACTTCTCAATTTTATAGGTAGTTACACCTTCAGATATGTGTCTAAACTGAATGCATCTAATTGGACCAGACTAAATTGTATGTCAGAAGATTTCCACCTATTTCAAGAAAGACACCATCCCAGATTGTACCATAAATAGGCAAAGGGAAGAGAAATGGTTGGCCAAGATTTATAAGTCCAGACACTGCTTTCCCACTTGCAGAAATAAAGCTTGACCACTTGTGAGAGAGAGAGGGAGAGAGAGAGAGAGAGAGAGAGAGAGAGAGAGAGAGAGAGAGAGAAAGGTCATGCTCAATAAGGGAACAATTCATCAAGAGAGAATTACTATTCTAAGCACATGTGCACAGAACAACAGCACACCTGATTATTATAAAATAAACACTATTGATCTAAAGATACGGATTAATTCCAACACAGTCATAGTAGACAGGTTCAATACCCTACTCTCCACTGATAGATAGGCCATTGTTCTAGTTTGCTTCTCTATCGCTCTGGTAAAACCGTGACTAAAGGCAGCTTAAGAATGAAAGGGTTTGTTTTGTCTTACCCTTTTCGGTCCATCATTGAGAAAATTAGGCAGGAATTTAAATAGGAAATGGGAGTTAGTTACTGAAGCAGAAAACACAGAGGAAAGTTTATTATTGACTTCCTCCCCATGGCATACTCAGCTTCCTTTCTTAAATAAACAAGGACCGCCCACCCAGGGGTGGCATCACCCATAGTGGGCAGGGCCTTCTCATGTCAAATGCTAATCAAGAAAATCCCCCCCAGATATGCCAATCGGATAGAGGCAATTCCTCAACTGAGGTTTCTTCTTCCCAAATTACTCTAGTTTGTGTTAATTTAATAAAATCTAGCTTGAACAGTCATCATGATAGCAATTAAACAGACAAACATGAGTTAAATGACCTGATACGTCAAATGAACCCAATAAACATCTATAAAATATTCTATCCAAATACTACAAAATATACATTCTTCTCAGCAGTCTGGAACTTTCTCTAAAATAGATCATATATTAGGACTGAAAAAAATTACATAGAAAAATTGAAAAAAATCCATTGTATTCTGCATGATCCCAATAGAATCAGACTATTAAGAATCAGATAGTTAAAACAACACTCTACTGAATGATAATTAGATCCTTAAAGAAATTAGGAATAAAATTTTCTAGAACTAAGTGAAAAAAATACACACCATACCAATACCTATGGGTTAACATGAAAACGGTGGTAGAAAGAGAACTCATAGTTATAAGTTCTTACATTAAAATCAGAGCAATCCAAATAAATAACTTAATGATGCATCTTAGAGCCTGGGGGTGGGCTGGGAGAATGAGCCAAATTCAAAATCAGTAAAAGGAAAAGCATACACAAGATCAACACCCAAGTCTGATGAGATGGCTCAGTAGGTAAAAGTTCTTGTTGCCAAGTCTTATTACCTACTTTTGATCCTTGGGACCCACATAATAGAAGAGGAGAACCAAGTCCCACAAGTTGTTCCCCGATTTCTTCTTATGTACAGTGGCAACCACACACGGAGAGTAATAAATAAATGTACCAAGGATGTTTTTATGCCAAAGCAGAAAGTAAAAAAAAAAAAATGGAAATGAAAAAATACAAAGAATCAATGAAATAGAGAGGTGGTTCTTTGAAGAGATAAACAATATTGGCAAGCCCTTAGCCAAACTAACCAAAAGAGAGAGAAGACTCAAACTAACAAGATTATCTATGAAAAGTGATATGACATATACCAAGAAATTCTGAAAATCACTCAGACAAATATTAAAAGCTTATATTACACTAAATTAGAAAATTCTAAAAGAAATTGATGAATTTCTAACTTAAGTGACTTACAAAAATTAACTCTAGATGAGATAAACAGCTGATACAGACCCAGGCCCAGATTGGATTATTGCTGAATTCTCCTCAACCTTTGAAGAAACTACATCAATGTTTAACAAACTGTTCCGTGAAAGAGAAAGTGAAGGAACACTGTCAGAATCATTCTATAAAGCTAACATTACCAAAGTAATGATACCAAAGTAAGATAAAGACACAAAAAATGAAAATTAGAACTCGGTCTCCTTGATGAATTAGAAAGAAATACCCTCAACAAAATAAAAAACAGAACTCAAGAACATATCAAAAAAAAATCAGTTGCCATGATTGAGTAACTTTATACCAGAGATTCAGTGAAAGATCAACATATGCAAATTAATAAATGTAATACATGACATAAACAGACTCCAGAACATAAATCACATGATCACCTCAATAGATGCAAATTTTAAAAATATAACCCAATATTCCTTTCATGATAAAAAAAAAACAAAGAAACTAGGGGAAAAAACACTATAATATAAAGGCTCTACACATGACAAACCTGCAGCCAATATCACATTATCACCTTATCACAATATCCTTAATAAATGGAGAAATATTCAAAGCATTTACACTAAGATCAGGAAAAGTGCAAGGGTGTCCACTTCTGTTCAGTGTAGGCCTTAAAATCTTAGGTAGAGAAATAGGATGAGAAAAGGAGATAAAACAGGTACAAATAGAAAATGAAGAAGTCAATATATCCTTACTAACAGATGTTATGATTCTATTTATAAGGGACCCTAGAGACTCTAGTAGAAAACTTTGGATCTTATAAGCACTTTCAGCATGACTAATAGCCCTCTTACATATCAATAGCAAGCATACTGATAAAGATATCATGAAAACAATCTCATTCATAATTACTTCAGTAAGATAAAATTCCTAGGAATAAACATAGCAAGGAACTAAAGGACTTACAGTGAAAACTTTAAAAAAGCAAAGAAAGAAACTGAATAAAACACAACAAAATGGAAGAAAGTCTCCTGTTCATTAATTGGAGAATCAATGAGAAAATGGCTAGAACCAAAAGCAATCTACATTCTTTAAAACATTCCCCATCAAAATTCCAATGGTAATTCTTTACATAAATACAAAAAAAAATCTTAAAATTTACACAGAAGTAATAATAATAAAGTTCCTGACTACCCAAACTAATCCTGAGTAAAAGGAACAATGCTGAAGTATCACCAATACAAGGCTTCAAGCTGTATCAGAGAGCCATAGTAATAAAAACTGCATGTAGCAACACCAAAACAAACACATAGATCAATGAAACAGAAGAGGAGTCACAGATATAAAACCACATAGTCTAAACTTCCTAAATTTTGAAAAGTTTGTCACAAATATAAACTGGATAAAAAATAGCCTCTTTGACAAATGATGCTTGTTACACTCGATATCAATCCATAGAAGAATCTCTATCTCTCATGAGAAATGAATTCTAAATGAGCCAAAGACATTAACATAAGACCTGAAACTAAAACTAGTAAAGGAGAAATTAGGAAAATTACTTCAGTATATCGACACGGGCGAGGACTTCCTGAATACGACTCCAGTCACTATTGGTGCCAATGTGGACAATGGGACTTCATGAAATTAACAAATTTCCCTATAGCAAAGGACATAGTTAGCTGAGTAAAGAGTAAGCCTACAGTTGAAGAAAAATTTTGTTAGATTTATATATGACACAGGAATCAGACTCAGAATATACAATAAACTCAAAAGAGTAAATACACAAAGAAACAAGCCAAACAATTAATGGGTTAATGAAGGAAGTATATGGTTCTCAAAAAACTAAGCCAAAATAGTTAAATAATATATGAGAAGATGTTCAACATTATTAGTTGCCTTAGTCAGGATTATTGTTGCTGTGCTGAAACACCACCACCAAGGAAACTTGGGGAAGAAAGGGTTTATTTGGCTTATACTTTCATGCCATAGATGATCATTGAAAGAAGTCCTGACAGAAATTCAATCAGGGCAGGATATTGGAGGGAGAACTGATGCAGAGGCCACAGAGGAGTGTTGCTTACTGGCTTGCTCCCCATGGCTTGTTTAGACTGTGTTTTTTTTTCTCTCTCCCTCGCTCTCTCTTTTTAATTTTTTTCCTCTCATATATTACACCCTGACTGCAATTTCCCCTCCTTCTGTTCCTCCCAGTCTCTCTCCCCTACTTTCTCTTTCCTCCAGATTCATTACTCCTTGGCTTCCCTTCAGAAAACAGGAGGACAAATTGTAGGCCAAAGGTTTTGTGACTGGGTTGGTGCCCCAGTTCCACCACTGGATGTCTGGCCAGGCTACGGAAGACAGCTGATTCAGACTCCATATCCCCCTTTACTACAAGTCTTTGCTCACACTCGTAGCAGATTCCAGGGAGTTTCCATTACCTTAGGCTTCTACATCACTCCTGAAATAATCCCCAATTACAGTTATCTTTTCTGGTACTCTCTCCCTCCACCACCATAACTCTACCTGATCTCTTCTGTTCCCATATCCACCGGATCCCAGTCCACTTGCAAGATCTATTCTATTTCCCCACCTCAGTAATATTCATGCACCCGCCCCCCTTGAACCCTTCTAGATTCTCTGAGTCTGTTGATTGTAGCATGGTTATCCTTTACTTTATAGCTAATATCCACTTACAAGTGAGTACATACCATGTTTGTATTTTGGGGTTAGGGTTACCTCACTTGGGATATTTTTTTCCTAGGTACATCCATTTGCCTGTTAATTTCATGATGTCATTTTTTTTAACAGCTGACTAACACTCCATTTTGTAAAGGTACCACTTTTTTTTTTAACCCATCCTTTGGTTGAGGAACATTTAGGTTGTTACCAGTTTCTGACAATTATAAATAAAACTAGTATAAACATATTTCATCAACTGTCCTTGTGGGAGGATGGAGTGTCTTTTGGGTACATGCCCAGGAATGGTATAGATAGGTGTTGAGGTAGATCAGTTTTTCAGTTTTCTGAGGAACTTCCATGTTAATTTCCAAAGTGGCTGTACAAGTTTGTATTCTCACAAGCAGTTGAGGAATGTTCCTCTTGCTCCACATCCTTGCCAGTATAAGCTGTTTTTGATCTTAGGCATTCTGACAGGTTTAAGATGAAATCTCAAAGTTGTTTTAATTTATATTTCCTTGATGGCTAAAATCTAGTAGAAACTGGACAGATGTCCCGCAGACTCTAAGAGACCACAGATGACAGCAAACTACTATACCCAGGAAAGTTTTCAATTACCATAAATGGATAAAACATGATACTCCATGACAAAAATCAAATTAAAACAATATTATCTACAAATCCAGACTTACAGAGTTACTAGAAATAAAACACCAACCCAAGGAGGTTAACTACACCCACAGAAACACAGGAAATAATCTCACACCAGCAAAACCAAAAGAAGAAAAGCACACACACACAAACACACACACACACACACACACACACACACACACCACCATCACCACCACCACCACACCAATAACAACAACAACATAATAAAAAATAATAATAGGAATTAATCATCATTGGTCATTAATATCAATTCAATGGAATCTATTCTCCAATGAAAACACACAGACTAACAGAATGAATGCAAAAGCAGGATCCATCCTTCTGCTGCATACAAGAAACACACCTCCCATCAAGAGCAGGCATTACCTCAGAACAAAGGATTATAAAAAAATTCTAAGCGAATGGACCTACGAAGCAAGGTGGTATAGCCATTCTAATATCTAACAAATCAAATTAATCAAAAAAGACAGAGAAAGACACTTCTTACTCATCTAAGGAACGATCCACCAAAATAACATTTCCATTCTTAACATCTATGTCCCAAGCACAAGGATACCCACATTTGTAAAAGAAACATTACAAAAACTTAAATCACACATCAATCCTTACACATTAGTAGTGAGAGACTTCATTAGTGGGCTTTCTTATAGGACACAGGACCACAGGAATCCTAGTGATAGCACAACCCACAAAGGGCTGGCCTTCTTTCAGCAATCACTAATTAAGAAAATGTCCTGCAGTTAGATCTTACAGACAGGCCTTTTTCTGAACTGAGGCCTCTTTCTTCCAGAAAACTAGCTTTTGTCAAGTTAACATAATACTAGCCAGGACACATTAGTTCAAAGAGAAATGCAAATGAGAACCCTTCAATGATAGCATCCCAATCCAGTCAGAATGTGAGCCCTTTAAAAAGCGCACTACAACAACTTCTGGTGAAGAAATGGACACATGGGAACCTTATTCACTGCTGGTGGGAAGTGAGCTAGTCTCACCACTAGGGAAATCAATATGGAGGTTCCTCATATATTGATAATGTTTATCATAATGATAATGCTTATCAATGTTAATTGCTGCACTGCTCACAATAGCAAATTTATAGAAACAATTTGGTTGTTTCTCAACACAAGGATAAAGAAAATCTTGTATATATACAGTAGAATTTTGTTAACCCATGAATGAATGAAGCCATGATGTTTTAGAAAATAGATACAACTAGAGATAATCTTATTAAAAGACATCAGTCTTAGACACATTTGTGGTTCCTAGACTTTATAATCCATAAAGCCATATATTACAAAAGACATATGTAAAATGTACATATTTTACATATTACAAAAGACATATGTAAAATGTACATCTGAAAGTATATGAGAGACTACTGAGAACAACCAACTGAGAGGGCGGATGGATGAGAAAGAGTGGATGATTGGAGGAAAATGCTCAAAGCACATCATGCACTTTCAAGAAAATGACTTTATATAGCCCTGTATAAGAAAGTAAACATTTTTGATTCACAAAAAGTACAAAACAGAAAAAAAAAAAGCCAATGTACTCCAATATGTGAATGGGCAAATACGTTCTGGTAGCTACAGTCAATGGAATACTGTCCAGGGCTAAAAATAAATGACTTGTCAAGCTACTGAAGGCCTAGTAGAACTTAGTGCCTACTGCTAAGCAAACAAAGGACAGATGAAACAGACTATATACCGTACAGTTCCAAATATTCTCGAAAAGGCAAAACTACGAGGAGCATAAAAAGGCAAGCGATGCCCAGGGATGGCATGCGGGTGATGGCTAGATGGGACACAGGCTACTACAGACCAGTAAAGCTGTACGACTGTCACTGCAGACTCACACTGCTAGAAATCTCAAGCTCTAACCCAAAGGACCAACGAATCCTAATACAAACTATGAACTTTAACAACCTTTTCTCAATATTTGCTCATTGATTATAAACATTGTAACACATTAATGCAGGTGGTTATTGGGAAGGAATCTGTAAGCAAGTGAGGTCATGGAACCCTAGGCAGCAGTAAGTTTGCTTTTTCCCCCAATGCCTTTAGTGAGTTTCTCTTTCTTTACTATACCAAAAAAGGAGAAGGTTAGGGCTCACCCTAATTCCAACCAATTGTTTCCATGCCCATACACCTATTATAGCTATTTCTATGCTTATGGATAGAAGCAGTGTTCCCAATCCCTATACATAAGAAGGATGTATCAACTCCTTAGGTCTGGCAACAGAATAGTGTGAATCACCAGGAGGGAGATACTGAAACTCAAATGAAAAGCCAGACCCCTTTATGGTCAGAGGTCATCCAGCTCTGGGACTCATTCATTACTCATGAACTCTATAGTGCTTGCCAATAAATGTTTCATTTTCACATTTCTCTGTGCTGTTTTCTGTCTTGAAGTTCTCTAATTGACAGAGAAAATTAACCCACTTAGCTGGTGTCATGAGATGGAAGGGCTGGAAAGGGCTATGCGGGGATTCTTTGAACAGACCACTCCATTCCTCCATGGGATGGTTGGTGTTGGCTGTCAACCTGGCAGGCTCTGGAATCATCAAGAAGACAGAAGACAAGCCTGGAGTCACAGCAGTGAGGGATGATGTAGATTAAGAAAGCCTCTGGATGTGCCTGTGAAGGATTGTCTTAGGCTAATTGAGGGGAGAGCATCCGCCCCACACTAGTGAACGGCACCATCCCCTGGGACTCGTTGTTCCCTGCTTCCTTTCCAATGACACAATGTGAGCTGCTCTCTCAAGCTCCTGCTATCCTTGTACTGTAAGAAAAAAAAAAAACAAAATTTTCTTTCTTTAAATTGTCTTCAAAGGGTATTTTTTATGACAACAACAGGCGCATAACCACCACACTCTGTAAGCCTGAAAGCATCCTAAAAAGTTTGTTGCTTTAAAAAAAAATGATTCTGTGGCACTAATTTAAAGGAAATGGGTAGAGATGTTTTCACAAATTTAAAATGTTCACAAAGAGCAATGGCATTCTTATATAAGGATATAAAAAGCAGTTGTTAGGCTAGTGAGAAGGCAGCCTAATTAGGAGGGAGATCAGCAAAGTGTGGCATGTGGGTGAGAGGAAAGGAAGAAAGAGAAACCCAGGAGAGTCCCTGTCCATTTGAGAGTGCACCAAAACCAGGAGATAAGACACAACTCGCTCCTGTGTGTGAAGTAGGAAGCAAAGCAGAGCTGTGCATTACAGTGTGGGCGATGGGGAGTGGAAGGTCAACCAGTTATTTAAGGAATCTTAGTAACCTAAGTGGATAAAGCCTGGGATATAAGAACAGGCTCTGGCAGAGGCTTGCTAAGCAATAAATTCTCCCTCTTGGTCAATTTCTCTATCAGGAAGGCTGTGATACAGAACGGAAGCTTCCAAACAAAGCTTGCAAACCGAGTTGCAGTTCAAATTTTTAGGGTGGTTTGTTTAACAAATGAGTTCTGGAGAACTGGACACTATGTAATCAGCCCCTTTGCAAGCTTCTGCCAGTCCAGGAAGAAAGTGGCTGAGAAGGAAGACAAGATACTTGTCGTATACCTACAATAAGATTATCATTCAGCCTTTGAAAGAATTCTGCAGTATAGGACTGGACAGACGGCACTAGAGGACATGACACCAAGTGTAAGCAGTCACCGAAGGGAAAAGTACTACACAGATCCACTTATGAGTCTCTGTTGTCATAGCAGAATACCGTAATCTAGAGTGTTTATAAAAAAAAAAAATCAAGGTTTATTTTTTACAATTCTAGGGGCAAAGTATTCCAAATTTCAAACATCATTTGCCAAGGGCTGTGCCTTGTTTCCAGGACATAGTCTTGCTTACTGCATCCTCCAGATGCAAGAACCTTCACCTGGCAGAGGGCAGAGAAGGAAGTAAGACAACACCCCCTACGAAAGCCTTTATCCAGTTGTATTAATCCATTGTGAGGTTTGCCTTGTAAACTATACAGCTCCCAAAGTACCCCCCTCCCAATCACTGTGACCCTGGAGACTAAATCTGGAGTACATTCATAAAGAGGAGAGTGTAGAAAGAACTGAGGCACGGAGAGGGTGAGGCACACCAGAAGGAGGAAGGCTCATTGTAAGGGCTGTAGCTCTGATCAGAAACTGTTGCGGCTCTGAGGGAAACACTCAGTGGAAATGTTGCCGCTCTGAGGGGAAACGTATCCTGGTAGTTCGGAGCCAAGGAATACCACAATGGCACACCACACAGCAAACCTCAGGGATTTATTGGGAGAGACACAGGATAAGGGCTGCCTCTGCCAGGGTGAGGAGTGTCAAAGTACTGAGTGGAAAAGAGGGTTTCTTGGGCAGGGGTGGAGCTGCCTAGGGTGAGAATTGATGGGATTTCATTTCTGAACTTGAGGCAAGTCCAAGGACATAGTGGGATTTTGAGCTCAGGGATTGGTGGATTTCCAAGCTCAGAGACTGGTGGGCTTTCAAACCAGGACATGTGCTCTGACTTTTGACCCTATACTCACCAGTGCATAAATCTCAGTTATTCAAGATCAATAACTTCTAGAGGATTGGCAGATAGTATTGTGCCCATAGATAATAATGACAAACTGTACTCCTAAAACCTATTCAGAGCTGGGTATAACAATGTAAACCCCAGTCTCAGCTCCTGAGGCAGAAGGAGCAGGAGCTCTGGTCTGCCGGCGCTAATAAAAATTTGCCTCAAAAAGTAGAAGGGGCCAAGTATGATGGCATTCCCCTTTAATCCCAACACTCAAGATGTCAGAGGCATAGGCAGGGGGTCTCTGTGAATTCCAGGGTAGCATGGTCTACATGGAGAGTTTCAAACCATCCAGAGTTATCCAGTGAGAAAGTGAGATTCTATTTCTAAAAATAAAAAAAAATTAAAAACCTCACCTTAAGAACAAAATAAATGAATAAATAAATACTCCAGCTCAGGTGGCAGAGTTCATCATAATAAAACGTAACAATAAAAGACTCCTGCTGGTTAATAGGCAGTACGTGTCTTAAGAAACCATTATTGATAAGCAAATATTTATAGTATTGACTATAGCCTTGGTTTCTGACATTTAAAGCAAAGCATAGCAAACACTTAAAGAATATCTTGCTAGTGGGCACAATGCTTTTTCTATACTTCTATGCATTTGAAAAAGAAACCCAATCTAAGACCCAACCGTATCTGCTATTTCAACCATCCTACCTGCAACAGCTTTCTGGGGTGGTGATGTGGGGTGGTGGTGTTTTAGGTTGGTAAGAGAAAACCAGAACAGGACAGAGCTTCCTGAAGTCAGGGGTTCCTTGACCATAAATGGTTTCTAGACAGTGAGAACTGGCTCACAGAGTTGTGTGAACCGTTCTAGATGTTCATGACTCTTTGAATGACATTTTTCTGACACACCTGTGGCATGGTGCAAATTTTGGTAGTGGTCAAAGCCTGGCTGTGAACTAAGGTTCCATGTGACTTTGAACCCAAAGACTGTTTCCATCCTTAGCAAACCCCGGAGAAAAACTTATAAAAGGAAATCAAATCTTTCCTCATGGGTGGCTTCAGAGAGGAATGGAAGGTGGGAACAAGGGGCATTTTTTTTTTCTCTACTAAGATTCCATCACTCCCTGGACATGTTTCCCCTTCCCAGGAGACACTTGTAGGTAGGTAGAGGAGAGCATCCTTTACCTGGCATCTCTCTTGGGTCTGCTGATTTTCCTGGGATCCTGTACTGGTACCCAGTGTTCTTTACTGACTGCTGACTACTGTGGATTACAGAGAGAATGCAGGATGTCCATGAATGAATTCCACTTGAAACTTTAAACAGACAAGTACCATGTGCTTCAGATAGGAGTGGGGGTTCATGGTTCATTTTTTAAAGATACTTTTCCCTCACTTCATTCAAATCGATTTAAAAGCAACCTCATCTGAAAGGGCATTCTGATCACTGTGTATGAGCAGTGTGATTTGGCATGCTTCAGCTGCGACTTCATAGTATTGTCTACTGCTCACATGTCACATGTGTGTGTTACTGCCTTATCCTCTGGTTTTCTAGAGCAGCAATAACAAACACAGATGTGAGTTCCAAAAGAGCCTAATGGTTCGCAAGTGCTAGGAATAATCCTTGGGACACAGCTGTCACTAAAAAAAATATTTGTTTAATAATGAACACGTCGAACCTATAAAGTATCTTAGCCCTGTAACTGTGAACATTTCATCCCTATTTTATTACCAGGATATAGATTAGAAATACTCATTTTGTCTACCTTCTAGACTCATCTGAGATGTCAATGATCTGAATTTATGGTGTTCTTTCGTCTCTCCCAGAGAAAGATCAATCCTGTCATAACAACATTGAGATATGCAGAACGCCAAGACAGCTCAGGCGGGATCTGTGTTGCCCAAATTCCAGAGTTGATCTGAGATAGACAGTTTCGGTCTTGAGTTCATGGTACATCAACTCTAAGGGCCACTAAGTGGTAGAATCAAGGAGGGGCAGCGGCATAGCCTAAGAGTTATAAAACCTCTATCCTCACCCCATCCCAGGAGCCCCACATTCTCCTTTGTTATGGGTTTATTTCCTTCCTCAAGTGTTCTAAGACTCCGTGACTGACTAGAAGAAGTGGCACATGGAGTTCCAGGTTGCACACTCAGGAGTAGAGTTCACCGAGTGAAAACTGAGTCTATTTTTATTGGAGTCTGTGTCTTTTTGCTTAGCTGTCACTCTTCACCCCCCTTGGTTAGTATGCCTTGACCCTGTGCCATTGGCTGAGGACTGTGGTTAGAATTCTGGAAGTTGCATTCTACTCTTTGCTCTCAGTGGTGCTGGTGATACCAGTTTACCAATGGGAAAACTCAGAGAAACTCACAAGTTCACAGCTCCTTTCTTCTGGCCCCCATACATTCTGAAGGATGGACAGACAGCACTATCAGACAAAAAAAAAAAAAATGAGGTTGTGAGGCTTCATTGCCGAGGGCAATAAAGTGATAGGTGATCACAAATGGAATAGAGCCTCTATTAAATGAATGTCTCCAATAAGCTATCTTTTTTTTGCAAACGTAAAATTATTTCTTATATCTCAATTTGATCATGAACTCAAGAAAATTCTAAATATGGAAGAATCTTTTAGGGTCAAATCTATTGGTTGGTTTACGCTACATTTGTATTAGCTTTGCTTCATATGTCAAGTATCTGTTATAATAGGATTCACCTCTATTTGATATGTTTAATTCCTGCATATATGGATCATTAAGAGGCAGTACTCTAAAGGGATCCGCAGCTCATTGGGGCATGCTCCCTAAAGAAATGAAAGTAATTCTGATTTAATTCTTGAGCTCTAACTGGTGATTGAATATAGGAGCATATTCAATTTCTGAATCAATTTCCAGCTTCTTGTTTCCTGACATCTTGCACTATGAGGTCCATGTTTGAACCAGGCTGATGAGAACACCATGTCTTCAAATCTTTAGGAAGCTAAATAAACTTCTTTTCTTTATAAAGTAGCCTACCCCCGCTATTTATTATAGAAATAAAAAATGAACTAATCTAGTATATTTTCAGGATTTAGATCGCCTAGTCTAAATGAAGTACAAATGGGCAAAGAAATCTCGAGGCAATTTGGGGGAAGAGGATCATCACATAGCTTCAAAGAACATTAGAACTTATGGAGAGGAAAATTTAAGCTTCTTCCCTTATAATATTGAGAATGAGAATATGTATTCCATTCATGAGATTGCATGAGGAATAAATTAAATACCACATGTAAAAGACCCTGCCACAATGTCACAAATATGGAAAATATCTACTGGCTGCTAGGTGCAACTATACATTTTTTTTACAGTTATGCATCAATAAACTGTCAATGACATAATATATGTGATAAAATCATATAACTATTCATATTCTAGTGTATCAAATAATTAGTATACTATTAATAAGCCTAATAGCTACAATGAGTAGAATTGCTGCTAGCTAATTATGTTCAACACTGCAGGTATCAAGTTCATTTCCCTGTCTTCTCATTGGCACCAGGAACACCCAGTGAGGATTGCAAAATATTCTTTCCACGTTTTATTCCTTCTTAGCTATGAAATAAACACAGAATAAGGTGTCCAAGACTGCCCAATGGTATAGGAAAACCATATAGCTAGAAAGAATGTAAAACAAAAATGTGTCTGGAAGAAAATGTCCCATATCTCTAGACCCAGTCTTCTGGTCAGACATGTGCTACCGCCTGTGTACAAACAGTAAGTGTCTTCTGTGGCCACCAGTGGACTTCCAACAGTGGACACCCATTGCATTACTTCACTGACATCCTTCTAGTATGCATGAGTGGTGAAATTCCCACAATTCCACGATTCCCCAGTTCAGGTTCTCGGTGGTCTATTTAAGAAGCACTCTTCCTTTGGAACAGATGGCAGGCAATTTGCTCTAGTTTAAACACTTAGCTCTGACTCCAGGATGAGAACAGTGGCTGCATTTCTGACTCTCAAAACCAAACCCCTCTGGGTGTACGCACCTTAGCACAAGCCTGCAAAGAACAGACTTCTGAACCATGTGCGTTCTTAGCACAGACATTATTTCAACATCCAGTGATGAAATTCACACCCATGCAAAGGCCTCCGTGGCAAAGGCCTGTGTGCCACAGTGAAAAATAAATTGCTTTTTGTATGTGTGTGTGATCTGTGATGCTTAATAAGAACAATTAAAAAGAAAAAAAACACCTCCTTTGTGAGATGGAGGTAGAGGATGCTTCAGGCTTTACCCACAGGAACTTTACTTGCTGCCATTAATACAATTAACCTTTCATTGTTAATGGCCAAGGTCACTTCCCTTGAAACCGGCAGGCCAGTTTCTCACTTGAACGTGTGTGCTCTCGCTATCCCCCACACCGCACCCACACCAGGGTCTTGTCTGTAATCTGTAATTCCTGTTTGCTGGGCTGTGGGCGTTCCAGGACATCCCCTCACAGTTATGAAACTACTGACCGGTGGAGCCTTCTCTGCAGATGGATTTCATTCGGGACTTGAGCTATTATATTAATGGGTTTAATTTAAACAGGACTAGCCTCGCTGGCCAAATTACTGCCATTTAAATCAATTGGTTTAGGAGAAAGACAGCCTGACCAGAGCTATTAGACTTCAATTTATTACTGTATCGGCTTTTAAACCGGGCAGGGTAAGTTTGCTAATGTCTGTCCTCTGTCCTCTGAGCTCAAGTGCAAAACAAAATAATGAGATTCTCTAGAGTTTGAGAAGAAAAAGAGAGAACGTGAAAAAATATATATTAATTTTGAGTCACTGTCTCCTGAGGCCAGACAAGGTGCCCCCCCTCAAGGAATCCCCACCGTGAGACCCTATAGATGTCTTTGGTTTCCTTCATTAACTGAGATCCAAATGACCTCACAGACGTATTACTTTAAAAAG
This sequence comes from Myodes glareolus, assembly GCF_982192425.1. Classification (NCBI taxonomy): domain Eukaryota; kingdom Metazoa; phylum Chordata; class Mammalia; order Rodentia; family Cricetidae; genus Myodes; species Myodes glareolus. The sequence continues at coordinate 47,203,627 of NC_142032.1, forward strand.
CCTTTTTCCTTGGATCTTTCCTCTTCATGAAAAAAATAAGCACCGCTTTTTTCCCCCCTCTCACGCACATTTCAACCTGATTCAAATAGAGAGGCAAAGGGGGAGAAAATGCTTTAGATGTGCTCTTTGATTTTTTCCAATCTCGCCTGAATAAAATGGAATGAGAAATCAAGAACACTCAATTAATTGCAACACTGGGTGTCACTAGGAGAGGGAGGGGGGAGATGAAAGGCGCATTAGAGATGCGCAGCCTTAACAAATGCATGGATTCAAAGAAGGAAGAAGAAGGGGAAATAAAAAAGCGTGTCTGTATTTTATTGCACTCCGTAAGCTTTTCGCTTGTATTTATAGCTGCAATTATATCTCAATGAGGTTTGTCTACAGTGTTGGCTTCACGCTAATTTTCCCCCTCACTGCATTCTTGGAATAGGCTCGGACTGTTTATGAACCAGACATATTGACCTCATTTACAGCTAGCAGTTTAAATCCATAATTTTTCCACCCACAATCCCTCTTTGACATTCCGGCGGTGCGGCCGGCTCAGCGAGACTGAACTAAAAGTCTCACACTTCATTGAACACCATTATGCGGCTTTATGCTTATGAGCCTGTTTCCCTCGGCTGCCTTTCAGCTTTGCTGGAGATCCGTTTGGCCACAGGCCGGCAGTGATTAAGTGGAAGAATCCAATAAATCACCCTGTCAGCCAGCAGGCTCTCCTCACTGTGTCTACACATCGACATTTGGATTTGCGCCTCTCTCCTCTTTCCCTCTCTCTCTTTTGATTTTCTATCCCTCTTTCCCTCTCCTCCCCTCTTCCTACAGTACCATTAAAACACCTCTTCCCCTTCCCACAAGGTGAACTTGAACCGCGATTGTGAGCAGGGTTCTCTCTGAGCCCTCTGGGGAGACAGGCTCCTTTGATTTGCAGTTCCCAGGTCCTGGCTTTCCCTCCCCTTTCTTCCAATTAATTCACCCCTTAACTCCTAGGCCTTGAGGAGGGGGACAGACCAGCAGAACGAGAGGGAAAGAGAGCCAGGTGTTGAAGAGAAAATACCCCAGCTTCCTGTCTACTCCCATGCCACTGAAGAAGCCACAGTACCAGAAGGGGAGGGGGAAGGAGCTGTGATTCTCCTAGGCTCTCAGCACAGCCCTGGCTGATCCTGAGAAAGTCCTTTGGGACCAGTTCCTTCCTGGGGTCTGCACATGCTGAGTTCGCCATTAATAGGTCACGCCCAGTTATTCCAAACGGTTCCAGGTTTTGTCCTGAAGAAGGGTTATGGGTCCAGCTCAGGCCTGTCTAGCCTTCCCTGGTATCATCAGTTGTGGGTGCAGTCAGCAAGTTTTCCTCTGTTCTCCTGGGTGAACTGAGTTTGTGAACCAGCCTCTCCTTTGACTTGCCTGGTAATTTCCTGACCCTGTCTCTTTGGTATTCCCTGCATAGCCACAGTTGTCTTTTGTCTGGGATTATTTCTGCACTGTGAGCACAAGCATTTGTTTGATGTCCCAGACATCAAATATACTGTACACTCTCTGAGTGTCCAAAGGATGTGGGATTCTTGCTTTTGAAAACTCCACTGGCAGAAATGACAAAAGGCGGTATGAACTCCAGACACAAAAGATGGGACAGAGGATGATGGGACCCATCTGGGGTGGGTACGTCCTTCCCTCCTCCCTAATAACATGGAACAGAGAAGTGCCCTGGCTATGCTGTGCATATGTGTAACAGCGGGAATGGCCTGTGAGCCAGAAAAGAAATCGATACAGTCACCAAGGGGTGGCCTGCCTTTGTTATGGACTTCCAGTCTGCATTGGATAGGAGGAAGCCCTTGCAGGAAGACAGGGAGCCTTTGTATCCAGGCCTCCACCTCCTAGCTAATGTGTTTCTTACTGGATGTTTGCATTTTTATAAGCTGCCTTCTGCTCTTTGCAAGTTAGCTACACGAATAAGCAGATCATCAGAACATTAGAATGAAACTAAAGAAGGAAAATTCTCAGCGTCATGTGCACAATTCCCAGTAAATAGTCCAAGTACCTGCCATGTAGCGGGAAGTTAGCAAATGGAATTTCTCCTAAACGCCTTGTTAGGATTTAATGTTACTAAGCCCGCAAACTTGTATTTTGAAATCTTAACTCCTTAGGTGATTGTCATAGGAAATGGGACTTGTGAAAGGCAATTGGGTCATGGGGGTGGGGCCCTCATGAATGGTATTATTGCCCTTACAAAAGAGCCCTAAAGAGTTCTCTAGAGCTCTTTTCACTATGTGAGCGCCCAATTAGAAGCTTGGCAGTCTGCAATACCAGAAAAAAAAAAAACGTCCCTCACTCCAGTCCCAGACTTGCAGGCTCCAGAATGGTGAGAAATTTCTACTGCTTACAAGCCACACAGCCCGTGGCTCGTTATCATACGAGCCTGAGCTCGCCAAGACCTTTTTCTACACAGTGATGCATGTATTTGATACTCAAGAGAAATGGATGTGGCCCTTCAGGATCAGCAACTACCATAGGCCATTTACTTTCCCAATTTACAAGCCAGTATCTCCTCTACTCCCCACCCCTCGCTTCCTTGGCTCTCCCGCTCTTTGTTCAGTACCCGTCGGGACACCATCATGGATGAGTGAACACATAGCCAAAATCCAAATCCCTGTGGGGAAGATGAACTTCATCCCAATAGTGGCTGCTTTGACAACATCCCAGCGAATCGTATGGAAGCATGGGAAAGCAGCTATGGGAAGGATACTGCATTCAGCCCTGTCCCCATTTCTGAAGATCACAGAAAGGAAAGAAGCCCCCTGATACTACGTAGCTCAAGAATCTTTCTTGCACAATCCCCTAGGTTCTCAGGATTTGAAATTCTTCAACAATATAAAGACTGTCCACAAACTGTGCAGACACAGCCAAGAAAGCAGGTTCTGTGCGTTACTCAGGTGTTGCCGTAATTGCAGAGATATAGGGCAGGGAGGCTTTTATTTCAAAAACTATCTGTCAAGTATGGAAATTTACATGATGCTCAGGTAACCTCATTGTCAAAGGCATGCAAGCGGCACCTGCTTTCCAAAGAAATAATAGTTATTGCATGAATCAAGTTACCTCAGAGTGACTCAGTTTCTCTGTAATAGCAGAATAATAAAAGTATTTGTTACCTTGCTGTGGTGAATGGCTCTTTTGAGAAAGAATGATATATGTAAAGTGCCTTGAGCTCCTCAGAGAGAAGGTAATCTTGGAATTTATGTCAGCATTATCATTAAACCTTTTCTCCCGGGGACTCAATATTTTTCAATATTGTCTCATTGATTCCAGCAGTCTCATAAACAGGAAGAACAATAGAAAAAAGACAGGATCAGTCAAACACAGGGCAAGGGACTGGGATTTTCGTTCTAGTTCTTCGTCAAACCAGCTCTGTAAACTGAAGGAAGCCCCCATGACTCTCTGCTCCTTCACCTGTAAAATGAAGGCTGCGCTGAATGGTGACCAAGGTTTTCTCCACAATGCTAAGTGCACTGACAGGAAAAAAAAAAGAAAAGCATTCATCCCTGATGGTATAATTTTGCACAATAGCCTCCTCCTCAGACTCTTTATATCTGTGTTTTAACCACATGCTCCCCATAGTCCCATTTGCCCTTTTGTCAATGGTGAGTTAGTCTCACTTTTTTACTCTTGCCTGACAGCACAGGCATTATCCAGTTTCATGCTTGGCCTTCTCATCTCTTCCTCATTCCATCTCCCCAGCTTCATGGGCTTCTAGCTGGACTGTCACCTTTGTGTGGGGAACTGGTTTCTCTCTCCAGGCCTGACCACCTTTTCATAATCCATGTGAATTATTCCAGCTGCCTGTGACATATATTTCTACCGGCACCCCAAGTTCCACAATGGAAGAGAATAGTCCTAACTCCACTGAATCAACTGAAATTCGTAAAAATAAACACTACAGATGTGTGTACAGTAAAGGGCATAGCATAAGGATGGAATGTACGCAGAGCCTGGGACTAGCAGAGTCGGATGAACTGCTTGCTGTCTGTGCCTGGTTGGATCTAAAGTTGAAATCAGGCAGACTGACATTTTAAAAGGAAAGAGTGCCATGACCATGGAGCAAAGGTAACTGGGTAAGAACTAGATCTCATATATGCCTTTCACTGCAGCAGTGGCTGTTCTAAGTCAACTGAAACTGATGCCTTTCTCTGTGGAGCTGTATTTGCTCCTGGCCCAGGGCTAGGAGAAGATAAAGGGTAGGCAAAGCAGGAGATATGTGTTTCAATAGAGACATTCAGCAAGGGATAGATCGCCAGCAATGTTCGTGAGCTTCATGTTTGTTTCCACCCAGTACCAAACTTCAGAGCACCGAGTACACGGCTCTGGCTCACTCCCACTCACAGAGCTCATGAAGCAGGTGCCTGTCTCTTGGGCAGTGCTAACCTGTCATTAGATGGCGAAGGAAATTCTGCAGGAGTTAAGAACGGAAAGCTACATTACCCCAAGATTTTTTTCTTCTCCAGCTGCATTTCCTGGTTCTGTTTATGCACCATCTTTCCCTTATGGCACCACAAACCATGAACTTACCTCATTCCAACACCTACCCAACTTCTAAAACCAGTCAAATCTACTCTCAAAATAACTTCCACCATTCATTACATCCTCTTGTTAAATCTCTGTGTACCATGTCTGGCAAGCAATTGAGGCTCTCATTATCTCTTATCTAGACCATTATACTAATTCCAAATGGCAGCCAGTTCCAGACTCTCTCCTCTCCCTTCAGGTTATGTGCAGTTACAAGCATCTTCCTCCCCTGCCAATAAGACCTCACAGATCCCAGTGTTCAGAGACAAACCAGCTCTCATGCCTACTCTTTAGAATAGTTATGGTCAAATTAATTTTTCCAATCATATTCTCCCCAGTGGTCTTTGTGAATGTTGTATTCTGTCCACTATCTCATTCTGTCCAGATTCTATGCCTTCCTCTTCCCAGGTCATTCCTCCTAGCTGGATAAGCTGCCACAAAGGGGATGGGATGCATTTGTCCAGGTTCCTGGTATTTCTATAATTCTGTTCTCTAGATATCCATAATTGTTTCCAGCTCTGAAAATCCAAACTGAATTATCTTGACTCTTTTCGACAAAGATTATGCACAGAGTACATATCACATGACTCCAATCACATTGTTGAGTTGTAAAAATTGAACTGTATTCTATCTATCTAATTTCCCTAGGGCCTAGGAGATCAGCAAGGACTTGTTCCATGAGTAGAAGTTGCATGGGCTCAGGATTTCCCAGATGATGTACTAAGGGGAAATAGCTCAAAGGACCTAATGCTTCCATCTTAGACACTTTCACTTTGAACGTATATTTCCAAATGAAATGTTGGTGACAACTATGCTATCTAAAACTCAAGTGAGACTTTCATAATCTCTTACCTAGACTATTATACTAGGGCCCAAACACAGCCCAGTCCCGATGCTTTCTTCTCCCTTCGGTTAATGTGCGGTTATAATTGTCTTTCTTCCCTGCCAGTGAGATTCCACACACCCACGGTTCAGAAGCAAACTCCGAGTTGTGGACAATCAAAGCCTAAACTTAGCACCACCTTGAATGTTGTGTGTTGGGTAGGAAAGTACTGGTTGTGTGGTTAGAAGGCTGGGTGTGGCAGAAGTCAGGGCTTCAATGCGTTTTCTTCAGATTCTGTGCTTTAGTATGTCCACCATGATGGGTTACCCTCATACCTGTGAAATGTTCCTCCAGATGACACAAGTTTGAACTGTGCCTTCAACCTTCCTGTGAATAGCTTCAACGTTAATGTTAGAGCTTTGTTGAATTAGCTGCTTGTTAGTCATGCCTGCACAAACTAGTTTGCCTTAGGAAGCAGAACCCATCAGTTTAGTTAGATGAGGGTCAAAGACCACCACTTCCCAAACTAAACTGAGGATACCAGAGGCAGTCCTTCCAGAAAAGAATTGCCACAGGAGAAGGAGGCCAGCTGGAACTATTTCAGGTGTTCTCTCTAGGATCTGAGACAAATAGTGGCTTGAAGGCTTCTGTTACTTTTCATATTGATACACGTCCACTAGCTCTCTCTTCCCCATGCCATAATTCCTTCGCTATTGACACACATTTCCTAGGGAAAATAACAAAATGCTATTTCTTGCCATTTGAGCCAAGGAAAAGAGATTTGTGACATATACCTGTAAGTTCTAAGTTCCTAGCCCCAGTGATCTAGGATAGGCGTGTGACATATGCCAGACTTGACCTGATATAGATTGTTCATTCCAATTATCAACCAAGGGGTCATTTTTTAAAAAAATATATAAACACTTTGTGTTAATTATATATTCTGCCTACCTTGAAGTGAATTTGAGGTGAGCTTTCAAGCATTGGCATCCAGGAATGATTTGCATGAGACTACGGTATTAATTCTTACCACTTGTATTGCGCCTCGAGTCTTCAAGACACTTCACCACCATTAACTAATTACTCTTCAAGATGCTCTCTGGAGGTGGATAAGTATTACCTGGAGTTACAGATTAGGAGCAGAATGCCTGAGAGAGTGTACAGCCTCCAAGAAACCCACCAATACACCCCAATACATTCCTCAGAACATTTTTTCCTTTGTGCGAAAGTACTGTGCAAAGAAATTCCAGGGTCCCCCACACCAGAGAAAGCAGCGATGTTCTATGCACAAACTGCACAGGGACTGGCTGCTGCAAAGAGGGCTACTTCCTTTTCTAGAGTGTTTCCATCGAGGGCCATGAGCATTGCCTGATTAGACGCCCACAGTACATGTGTGGGGAGGAGAAGTAGATTCCTAAGAGTGTGGTCTACCCACCAGTGAAAACAGAAACGAGACCTAGAAGTCTACAGCAAGGAGAAGGAAGGATGGCAGAAAGGGAAGGAGAGAAGCGAGAGGAAGAAAGTTCGGTTGGCTTCCATGTGAAAATGGTTAATGGATTCATGTTAATGGGAAGACACCAAACAACCCTTTCTGACGACTTCGAGGATTTCTCAGGTAAAAGGCACCCATTTTGCTGCTTGGCCAGTGACAGTCAGTGTAAGTGGCTGTGTTGCCAAGTGGCCAGGTCCCAGTTAGACATCAGATTATCCTGTTGCTCTGCGTGTTTTCTCTCTCTCCTCTTCTCTCTGCCCTAGAATGAAAACCGCAGATCCCACGCAGGCCACAGAGAAGAATACAAACATCCTGATAAAGTGCCTGGCAGAAGCAGTATCCTCCAGTCCTTTGTGTACAGCCAAGAGGTAATTTGTGACGGTAATAATTCCTTCTCTAACCAGCAGCATCTTGTACCTGGAGATCAGGTGGCTGCTCCTGGCTCTCGACTTTTCCCGGTAATGCAAGCAAGCTCTACCTCTTCCTAACTGAAGCACTCATAAGGCTTGAAAATGAAGTCCTGTTGGGAACTCCGTCTAATTGCCAGAGTGAGTCACTTTCCTCTCCAAGCAAAGAGGTTTCTGTTGGTGACATTAGAGAGCAGGCGCTTGTCTGTATTGTAACAGCTTAATTATAAGTATGGGTATAATCACACAATCTGTCATTATACCTTTTTTCACCCTGAGAATTTGTACTGCAATCACCATAACACTGTAACAACATTAACAACAGACTGGCTGGCCTCCCTGAGATCGGTTCCTTTGCCATGCCTGGTGGGGATGAGCAGGCAGATTTGGATGGAAGAGCAACCGCCTATCTAGCGGAGGAAGAGGGGGGAGGCCTGAGTTTTTCACAGGGCTTCCTGTTCATTTGGCTTCCTCTAAAGGACAGTCAAGTCCCTCACCCTCCTCCCAGCCCAGCACACCCTCCCTCTGGTTTTATCTGTTTGAAAATTGCACAAGAAGAAACTACCCTTCTGCTGCTTTATACCCAAACCAAGTGAAGTGGAAATTGCGCGAGGAAACCTCCCCATCTGTTAGCCCTCAGCTCAGCAGTGGATAGAATCTATTACAATGTGCATCCTGCCCCCTGCCTCTGCCAGGCAGCCTGTGGGGTGACGAATGGGTGGGGAGAGAGCCTTGTGTCTCAGGGAGGGGGTGATTGCCTCTGCAACTCCAGCCACAGAACTAGCAAACCCACTCATTACACGGCACAAATTGGGCGGATACAAAACCACAGTGCCTGAGGACGAGGAGCAGGAAAGACTTTGTCACTAATGGTCGGTCAGGTGGCTTACTGCCCACACCAGGGGCTCCACCATTCCACCTAATTCCAAGCCACGATCACAAGCAGAGATGTGTTGTGAAAAGTCCCAAACCCACTTGCCCATGCCCAAAATCAAATTTCAAAAGGATAATGTCTTTCTATAAGGACTCAAATTCAATGTTTAACTGTAAGAAAATGTCTTGGCAGAGGCTCCAGGGCTAGAGAATAACTCCTGCGAAACAGTTCCTTCTTCAGAACAGAAGAATTTTGAATCGTGCTGTGTTTCACATTTGGGAGTCTCATGAAATTAGCTGGAGTAAGCCATTCCTGGTTAGCTGTTCGGGGTCTGTCTGCATGGAGGCTTCTTTTATGAGGAAATGCTTGATTGCCTATCGAACTTGTCAAGGATGAACCGTAGAACCAAGGCTCATGCTTCAAATGCTCTTTGTCTAATGCTAATGCCATTCTTCTCTCTGAAATTATGGCTACTGTTTTCCTTTGAATTTTCTTTGGCCCACAACATCAAACATGAGGCTAGAGAGTCCATTCTCACTCATAGGTGAGATCTCTTCCTGGCCACAAATTCAGTGGAATTGGGTGATAACATCATATCCACCCTCCGGCCTCAAAGGAGATAAAGCAATTATCTCTTTCCTTTGTTTACATTTTTATTTACTTTGGTTTTATTGTTTTGTTTTGGTGAATTCTCAAACTGTACTACAGGCCTAGAACTCAGTATGTAAATGGGACTAGCCTCAAATTCATAGCAATCTACCTGCCTCAGCCTCCCGAGTTCTGGATTGCAAGAATAAGCCATCTCATTCAATTTATTTTTTTTATTTATCCAGTTGAAGTCCATGCCAAAATTATTGAGGCTGACACACTATCTCCTTGAAACAAAAAATAAAATAAGAACGGTCTATAAGATACAAAGGCTGAGAACATGTTAGTGTCACATGTATGAATTCGTTATTCTGACTTTGCAAGGGTGTACTTTTGACTGACCATTGATTTAATATACTTCATCATCTAAGATTTTTTTCTGAGTCAAGTATTTTCTGATTAGGCATAAAACTAGAAACAAAACAGATATGGTCTTTGCCTATATGAAGTCCAGATCCACTGAAGGAAGTAGTCAATAAAGTGTTTAAGAATAGGGTAAATGGGGCTAGGATGGAGAAAGAGAGGAGAAAGAACACAAAAAAAGAGGACACAGAGAGAAAGAGAGACTATTTAGGGATAGGAAATACAATGACAGGTTAAAATAAACTGATAGGTATTTGTAGCCCATATTGGGAGGCAAATAACACAATGAAGAATAGTGGAGGTGACTATTCTAGTCATAAGAATAAAATGATAATTGTCCCAATTTGACAGAGACATGAATTTAAGATCATCCAAAATGGCTAAAAGGAGGAGGGGGGTGTGAAAGCGAGGAGAGGCAATGTTTTCATGAGGGTTTTCTGAGGAAACAACAACTATGTGAGTGTATGTGTTTGTATGTGTGTGTATGTGTGTGTATGTGTGTAAGAAAGCCAGAAGAGGGTTTTTTACAGGTGATTGGCTTGTATGATTATAATGATTGGCAAGTGTAGGCAGATGCTGCTTGTTTGCTTCTCGGCCACCCAGACTCCTGAAATAATCACATAGAAACTATATTATTTGCAATACTGTTTGGCCAATCACTTAAGCATATTGTTAGCTAGCTCTTACATCTAGAATAAACCCATTTCCATTATTTTATATTTTACTATGAGGCTCCTGGCCTACCAGCAAGGTTCCAGCTGGCAGCTCATGTCTTTCCCCTCTGGCAGCTACATGGTGTCTTGTGACTCCACCTTTTTTTAAGCGTTCAGTTTAGTTTTCCCTGACTAGCTCTACTCTGCTCTGTCACAGGCCAAGCCAGTTTCTTTATTCATCAACCAATAAAAACAACACATATACAGAAGGACCTCCCACACCAGGCAAATCAAAGTACTGCAGGCCTGGACAACAGGCTGGAGACCCAGGGAAGGGTCCCTACTGCAACTTGAGACAAAAGACTTCATCTTGTCTTTTCTGGTGAACCATTCTTGGGTTTTTATCCCTTAAAAAGGTCACTTTAGATCTCATTCTAGAGGGGAATCTGTTTTTCTTAAGTCCACACACTGACTTAAATGCTAATCCCCTTAAAAACAAAACAAGACAAAAAAACACCCACCATCATGGCAATAGCTAGACTTACACTTGGCCAAGCATTTGAGTATCATGACCCAGGGAAGCTGAAGTATAAAACTCACCACCAGAAGCAGTAAACTACTTATGAAGAACTCTGTTAAACTTGGAGTTTGGTGCTCATTCTAACAGCAATAGCGAGCTGTCTAGGTAGGAAGAGGGTTAGTTCGCATGAGTGACAGTCACAAGGGCTATTCCTAAAATGACTGTGACTTGCAACCAGAATACCTGGAACAGTGCCTATTCAGGAGATGAAAAGACCAGTGGTGGGGCTGTTGTCATTTTGGTGAAATGAAACAGTTTCAGGATTAAGTGCTGTCAGGGAAAACACACCTAAGAACTGTTTGGGGGGCTTTAGAGCATGTGTAAGAAATAGAATCGTTGGAATTTTATAATTGGTTAGCAACGTCAATTGCATAATTTGCAGATCCTAGACAAACAAAAACGTGGAAGCCATATTCAAAAAGAATTTCTCTTTGTGTCTGGGATGAACATAGTACATGTTATTGGTTATTTAATGCCTTGCCCCTAGGACTCAAAGCTAAGAACCTCTATGTATCCGGCAAGTGTAGACAGACCCATGTTCACAAGCTTTCTTGGAGTAGAGAGTAAGACACAAAGGAACCACCAGGGAGAGCAAGGTGGATCATGCCAATTTCCATCCAGAGACATTGGTGGGCAGTTCTGTAGGCACAGAAAAGGAGAGAAGATGTAGACTTAGGGAAAAGAACTCTTACAGCTTGGTTTCCTTGGCTGTGTAGTAAGTCCAATATTTAGACATACGCATTTGAATTTCAAAGAAGAATTCTATGCTAAAGCTACAGAATTGAACATAGTCAGGCTTATAGTGTGTGTTTCAACTGTTCTAAACAGTGACAGACACTGTGTTCATTCACAGATGTTATATACTCTAGAAGGACTAGAGCAATCTGCTGACCCAGATTCTGGAAAGCAAGTGGGCTGTTGTGGTGATGGATCTGCAATCCCATGTACACCTCATACAGAACTAACAAGACGGTAGACCCTTTCGTACCAGAGTGAGGAAAGTCCCAGTTTCACCATCTTGAGGTCAGAAAGGCTTGCTTGAGGTCCTAATATTTTCTGAGCCAGAGGACCTTGCAATACTGCTTACTCTTCCCAATTCTTACAATTTGCTTTGTTCAAATCAAGACAACAAATGCCTGTCATTCTGCTATAAGGCTGAAAAATAGTAGCCAGGACTGCAGTTATATGCTGCAATGTCATCACAGACCTGGAAATGCTTTATGACAGGCGTAGATCTGTGTAGCTCAGAAACCTTTGTTAACCCCTTCATGTACTAAGGACTGATGACCTATGAAACTAGTATGCTCTGGATGGCACAGAATCACCTGCTTGAAGGAGTCTGTGATTTTAAACAGCCTGTCCTGGCTCACCTTTATGAATGAACGGTGTTTTCCTTTGAACCGAGCAAGATGACATTAGAAAATCTTATTATTATCAGCTACCCCTGGCTCACTGTTTGATAGACCCTTTCTCCTTTCTGCCCTTTGATTGTGTTGTCTCTAGTTCTTCTAGCTTCAGCTTCTTCAGCTAGTTTTGGCCCTCAGCCACCCAGGGTCTCGTTTATTACCCCTCATGACTCCTGCCCTGTGCTGCATTCCTGCAAGAGGCACTAGATGGAGGGAAAGTAATGAGGAATCTAGGTAGGCAGGTCTGATGAGACACCTGCAGCATAATCAACCAAATCAAATATTTGGCTCTGTTTCTTGCGACTATATAGCTCTTCTGGCAACTGCTGAGTGGTAGCTTCCCCAGCTTGTCCTGAGAATGAAGAGCATAGCAGAGGAAGGAGGGTTTGTTTTTTCCCTGTGCTGGATTGCCCAGTCTGTTCCACTGCAGCTACCTGCTAGGCCCAGCTCCCTCTTGCATATTTTGAGTTTTCTAATTCAAAAGCCAAAGGCAGTGATTTTGGGAAAATAGAAAAAGGCAACTTAATTTCTTCAAATGGTTTAAGATTGTAACATTTGGCAACCATGTAAATATGCGATTGTGTCTCTGAAAATCATCCTTGTCTGTCAGAAGGGCTGGTGACTTGCTGTATCCCTGGGAACATACTTGAGTTTATAAGGCATCAATTCATCTTTCCACAATGGAAAAAACTGAGTGCCAGGCCTCATAGTTTTCCACTATTGACACAGGGTGAACTCTACATTCTAGGGCCCTGTTTTATCTCCCCTCTATGGTACAGTTCATACTGTATTTTAGGCATATCCATAGCCCTTAGAACTCTGTACAAAAACTTTGTCATAGCTATTTTTTCTATATAATCTCTAGATTATTGCTGCATTTAAGACACTTTCATTTGGAAATATATTACTGTAAGCCACTGAAAAGGTTCTACTTTCAAATCTGTGTCTCAAATATGTTTGGTCCATTTTCTGAGCTTATGATTTTCTTGAAACTAATATGGCATATACATTCCAAGCAACATCTCCAGAAAGTTAATAAATGTTCTTCTCTGTTTTAGATTAATGGAACAGTAATACAATAACACAAAGAGCTTGACTTTTTCAAATAAGTTAACTTCCCCTCTGTCTGAGATATATTGCCTTTTATGCTTTGACCAACTGCAGAATACATTGACTTTTGATTGATATCTGTGGTCCGCTTAAGGTTCACATGACCAAGTTCATTGCCATTGTCCTGTCTATAACTATATCTCAGATCAACATTTGCTTAGTAGATGTATGTAGAAAATTATAATAGTTTGAAATTATCTACAGAGTGATTGTGTAATTCATGACTGTGTTTTTACCATTATCTAAACAGACTCAAAGAAGTTCGGTGACTTGACCAGAACCATCAATTAGTTGCCCCCTTCAATAGAAACATTCAGTGAATTCACATGCCTCATGAGCAGTTCTATGACTAGAGAGACAGCACATAGCTCTGCTAACAGAGACTTCACAGTCAGATGGAAAAAATACTCAATTAAAGACAGAGCTACTGCACAAGGACAAATCTAAAAACAGAGATAAAAAAAGTAGTCCACGTAGGAAAGTAAGAGTAAACTTCACAGAAGCAGACATATGTGTCATGGCTTGAAGGATGAATCAGATTTGTTGGCAAAAGAAGAAAGAAGTTAGTTTTGGGCAGAAGAACAAACATTAACAAAGAGGCAAAGTTGTAGAATATAGAATGATCAAAGATGTAAAGATAATGGTAGAAAGTGATTGGGAAAAGAATACTGTCCTCTATGATGTGGACTTAGAAACTCCTTCAAAGTCGAATGCAGATTCTTACTTGGCAGCTCTAGATGCTTGCTGAGATTTTCCACTCTCTATCCAGCTCTCAGGGAATGCCAGTGCTGCTGAACCTCAGAGCCTACCTTCAGGAAACAGACACAGGAGATACTGTTGGCTGAAATGAACAGAGGACAGAAGTTCTCAGACCTGGCTCCTACTCTACTCAGCCACCAGCAACAGTCTAGGTAAAGAGGAAATCAGAGTAGGGCCCTCTCTGGATAATGGTGACTAACACATACTAAAGGAAGGTATGAGGACCATCATGTCATCAAGCCTACCTTGCAGAAAGATGGTATGGGTCTTATATTAATTTCCTGCCAACACTAAAAATTCATGTAGAGTTCTAAGCATAATATTTTGATCCAAGACTATCTGAGATTTTAAAATGATAGAGCTGTCAATGACAAATAAATTTTCTCTCTCAGCATTTGGGATCACCCATATGATTATAAATAGCATGAATTAATGAATTACTCTGTGTTTGATGATATTTTTAAGTGCTGGTAATTGAACCACACATTTAGTGGATCTAAATAGAGAATTAGAAGTCTATATTCAAAAGTCAATGTTGACTTCAAGCATTTTATTTGCTTGCTTGTTTTGTCTTGTTTTGTTTTGTTTTCAAGACAGGGTTTCTCTGTATCTCTGGAGCCTGTTCTGGAACTTGCTCTTGTAGACCAGGCTGGCCTCAAACACACAGAAATCTGCCTGCCTCTGTCTCCTGAGTGCTGGGATTAAAGGTGTGCATCATCACCACTTGGCCCACTTCAGATATTTTTATTTAATTGTTTAGCAAAAGTTTATGCTATTTAAGAAGTATATACTTCCCTAGTATACCTGAGGCAGGCATACTTAGAAGAAAAAGGAGTTAAATACTCTTTCGGGGTACATAACTGGGCGTAGGGAAACACCCGATGATAGCTTCACTTGGAGCGTCTACCATTGGATCTGATACTTCCAAAAATACCAAATTGCCTCAAGAGTTTTCTTTCTTTAATTGTAAGTTCTATTGCAAAATATCTAAAACAAACAAGAAGAATAAATAAATAAATGGACCAATGAATCAATGAATTCATATGAAAATAATGAGCAGAAATCAGCAAACAAAGGAATAAAGTTACAAACAAATGAGACTAAATTGAAGAACATAACAGAGTGTAGATTATTATATAAGAGCCTGGAGCACTCCAAAATCAACAGGAAAGCTTTTAAAAATTTCACACTGATGCATTACCCTAGATTAATTAAATCAGGCTCTGCTGTGTAGGATCCAAGCATTAACGCTTGCTGGCTTCCTGGGTGTTTCTTGGGTACTAACCAAGTTCAATGTTCAATAGCCTAGAAGGCCCTCAGCTTCCACTAACAATATTTTGTTCATATTAAAATGGTAAACGACACAGCATCCTTTCGAATCTTGGTGAGTTTTCTAATGGTCTCATGTTCCGGCAGCCTCGCTAGTGCATATAAGATAAGAATGTTTAAACATTTGCTTCATTAGAACCCAGGACTGTATTAAGTTGTAAGAAAATGAGAAAGAAACAGACCCAAAGGTATTGGGTAGGAATTTTTCGTGGATGATACATGACAGAACTCTACAAAGAGACCCTAAATTCCATACTAAGATGGTGGTGAGCACAGAGGCAAGACTCACCAGGCATTTGTTTGTTTCCACACAAACCGTGAGTACAGAATGCCAACTGCTTGCAATGGCAGCAGACTTCAACCACACACACACACACACACCCCTTTCAGTGACTTTTGGAACCGCAATGAGGTTCTCCCACTCCCGAATTCAGAAACTCTCTGGAGGCTTCCATTTCAGCTCTGGATGTCAGACACAGGCCAGATGGAATCCAATCAACTATGCGACTGAGCATATTGTTCATTTGAAAAGAGAAGCCATTGGGCACATCATCTGTACAGGAATCTGGGAGGACATTTTTTTTTCCTTCTATCCAGTGGACCATGCAGGAACACCTGTCTTGTGTCTTAGAATCATTTGCAACTGCTGTCTAAGAAATGGGTGTTGAAACAATATCATTAAGCTGCTTTTCATAATTTATAAACTTGGGCATTAAAGAAAATAACGAAACTTGGGAGGGTACATCACCATTTCCACCATCTAGCATCCAGGACTAGAGACAATTAAATGTTTTCTGCTCACGCTTAGTGGTCAGACTGTCAAATGGCCCCGGTTTTCAAAGCTTTGCTGGGCATCTGAGATCAAGACATTTTAGTGCTGAAACGAAGAAAATCCAGGGAAGACAAGGATTTGGAAGCCACTGCTGTGGCTTCTAGTGTAAGAGTCCATGTGCACTGTCTCTAGTGTGATT
The DNA here is from genome assembly GCF_982192425.1 of Myodes glareolus. Lineage (NCBI taxonomy): Eukaryota > Metazoa > Chordata > Mammalia > Rodentia > Cricetidae > Myodes > Myodes glareolus. The sequence continues at coordinate 47,219,593 of NC_142032.1, forward strand.
GAATGAATGAGAAGGTGGAGAACCTTAAAGAAGAGAGGCCACTGGGAGGTGGTGTGGCCACTGTGCACTAACCTCAGAAGGGATTACTGTCGGCTTCACAAAGTGAATTTGTCTCTATAAGTATAGGTCATTATAAAAGATTGGCCCTGATCTTAAATTCTTGTGGCTTTCTTCCTCATGTAAGAGTTCTTCCTCTCCCATCCACCCTCAATTTATTTCCATGTACTGTGGTGTGACCGTGGCTGCATCCTCACTAGGGGCTGAACACATGAGGCTATTTAGGCATGGACTCAGTATGGTTTGCATATGAAAATGGCCCCCAGAAGATCATGCGTTGAATGTTTGATCCCCAGATGTTGGCTCTACTGTAGGAAGTTGTGGGAACTTCAGGAGATGTGGCCTCGTTGGATGCAGTAGGTCACTTGGGTATGACGCTGAAGGTTGTTACTCATACCTAGTCTTTTCTCAGCTTCCCCTTCCTGTCTTCCATGAGGCAAAGACGCTCCTCAGTGACATACTCCTGTTTTCCACTTACACTGAGTTGAGAAACCATGGACTAAACCCTCTAAAACTGTGAGCTGTATCTCTTTCCCCATGGGTAGTTTCTGTGACTATTTTGTCACCAAGAAAAAGGAATAGACATAGATTCTCAGCCTTCAAAACTTATTAACTAAATAAGTATAGTTTTCTAATATTTTGGTATAGCAACAGAAAATAAAACGTACAGTCACCATTATTGATATATGAGCCTGAGGCAATGGCCCATCAGTCCTTCATATGTTAAGCACATCACCTCAAATAAGAAGCACGGCAAGATGCAGCCACCCAGTTTACTGAAAGGCTTTCTAGACTAAGACCAACCAAAATATTATTTCATTCATTCTATCACTTGAAAGTGACTCCAGGATCCTTAGAGCCCAAAGGCTCCCAAGGACAGAGGCCACTGATAGCCACGCAGTTTCCTGGGGAAGAGTATGCATTGGAATCACCTGGAGATCTTACTAAACTACCAACTTCAATGGTGGAAGATGAGAGTGGGGCCCAATATTCCGCCTTCCAGTGAGTGAGCTCCAGAGTGATCCAGGGCCTTAGCAACCAGTCTGGGTGGAAGGAGCAAGGTTTGATGGCACTCCCAGAAGAGAGTTGTACGGCCTGCTTTTTCCTCTTTGTTTTTTCTCCAGGCACAGCTGTCTTTATTTGTAGAGAAATACTACACAGCAGCTCTTTAAAAATTTGCTCACTTGCTTTTAAAGAGGGGGAAGAAAAGAAAGAAGGCTGAAGCACAATGAAAATACGAAAACAAAGGACTCTGCGCAAGTGTGGCCTGCACCTCCTCACCAATTCCTCTGCCCTCTGCCGCCGTGCCCTCCTGTGGGCTTGGTACAATGTTCTGGCTGTATATTCTGTGTCTCCTGGCCTGCTCTCTGACACAGCATGATGCAAAGCCTGGGGCAACAAGGTCAAACTTGTAGTTTAATTAAAAAAGAAAGGGGAAAATAAGCCTATCTCTAACAGAGACGAACAAAAGAAAAGTCCCCATAGAGACAAACGTGCAGACCCCGACTAAGCGATGGCTTTCAGTTATAAACCCTGCCATTCAACCCATGCACACCGCCACGCCACAGAGACATGTTTTATAGGCTGGGACCTAAGGCCAGTTTTAGGAGAGAGCAACTGGCAAGATACAGGATGAAGGTGGATGGAGCCCAACTTAATTAGAGAATGTTTCAAAGCCTGAGCAGAACCACACTGTTCCCAGGGAAGGGTCACTCGAGAGCACGGTGCTGCACAGAGCCTTTCATGCAAGTTTAAAGCGCCCACTATAGTTTATATTCTACACAGACTTAATAAGTTTGGGCATAGAGCCACTGTACATTCGAAAGCACCTAAATATCCCCCACTAGAGTAGTAGTCTTTATTATTTTATTTAATTATTCATAATGAAAATTAATGCCTCCTCAGCTGTGTTGCTTGGGTGCGATTCTAATATTTGTAAAGGGCACCACAAGGTTCAGCAGGACCAGAAGGCCAAGGTCCGTCAAGTTCCATCATGCGTTTTTGCCAACTCATACTTCAATCTTTCTCTTCCAGATGTGGGACAGCAACAGTTCAGATGTGGAAATAAAGTGGTTAATGAAGAAAGATATGGATAGACAGGCCGGAACCCAGGGAATTATGAAAATTAATTTTACATGATATCTGGAAAGAAAACCTCTTCGCATGATTCTGGATCAATGTCTGCTTGAAGAAGCAAATGAGCCAAGCCACATGTCATTGAAGAAGGGGTTGAAGCTTGGAATGAGAGCTGATCCCAGGAAATGCAGTTCTTTGTATCTTATGGAAACCAGGGACAGGTGTTGTGGTCTACTTTATCATTTAAATTAGTTCTCCAGCCTGCGAAGGTGAACATGGGTCATGTATTAAAGGAAATAAAAATTGTGGGAAGGGCACTGGTAGGTGTAGCTTGTGAGAAACAATAAGTTGTCCACAATTTAAAAAGAGTCTAGCTAATTTAAAGCAAAATTCAAAAATGATCAGTCAGAAAACCAGGAGTGAGATGGACCATGTTGGTCATTTCCTTTGTCACCCAAGAGGAAGGTCTCCAGCTTGGCTGCCGCTCTCCTTTGACTGTCTGTCACCCCAGGAAGGTGACAATGTAGTTCCTGGCTTAGAATCTTTCCTTGGAGACTCACCCTACAGTCAAAAAGAGAGGGAATGATTACCAAGGGAAATGCTTTTCTCTCCAAAACGAGCCTCCTGGTTTTCTGGTGGTGGTTAGTGAACATGACTCCATAAGCAAGGAGAATACCATGTGCAGGCTATTAAAGAAAGACTGACTGGTAAGCGAAGGGATCAGTATTGGGTCTGTTGTTATTTCTTTTCACCATGACATATACATAGAATTGTAATCCCTGCCTTCACTTCCTTAGTCTCACTAGTCTGTATCAGAAGGTGATTTATTGGTTCTCCAACTGGGCAGGAAAAGGTTAAGGAGATTGGTTAGTGGAAGAGCAGGTTACCAGGGCAACCCAGGCTCCGAAGACTTCTGGAGTGGGTTGTAGAACTAAGTTCATATTTGTCCTCTCTGATGGCAAGGAAGATAAGACACTCACCTTCCATTTGCCATTGCCAACTGCGAAAGACGAAGCCTACCAGGGCAATGTCACTGGGTGAGTTCTGGGGAAACTCTAGCAATCAAGGAAGTCCCTAGGCAGAAAGTGGCCAAGGCTCACCTTGAGATGCTGGCTACATGCAATTAACAGTGTGTGTTGAGTGAGGCAGAAAACCAACAGCCACCACTATAAAGCAGGCCTATCGACTGAAAAACTGTACTGTATCTAGGAAGGTGATAAGAAGTAATATTTATTGAGCAAACATTTCTGTGCAGAGAAACATGTTAGGATTTTTTTTCATTGAACCTTCGCAAGTATATTATGTAGACAGAGACTGCTCATTCATTTCCTGGCCACCCAGACCTGAATAATCACACAGAAACTATATTAATTATAACACTGTTTGGCCAAAAGCTTAGGCATATTTCTGGCTAGTTCTTATATCTCAAATTAACCCGTTTCTATTAATCTGTGTATCTCCATGAGTCTATGGCTTACTGGGCAAGGTTCCAGGGTCTGTCTCCTTCAACGTCTACGTGGTATCTCCCTGACTTCATCTACTTCTATATCTCTGTGAAGATTTCCTGCCTGGCTTTACTCTACTAAGCTATTGGCTGAAACAGTTTCTTTAATAACTAACGGTAATAAAACATATTCACAGCATACAAAGGGTAATCCCACATCAATATTAGGCATTATGATTACGCCCATTTCATGGATAGGAACTCTTAAGCATGGAAGCATTAAGTAATTTCATTGAGGTTGCTCCAGACAGGAACTGGTGGAGCGAACATCAAACCTAGACAGTTTGCTCTAGCACCTGTATCGGGAGCGCTTCTCTATTGCTTCCCTGTGTACTCATGGATGTTCTAAAGAACAATATGGGCAGCACACAGGGGCATTATTACCTCAAAATGAACTCTCAGAAAGGGATTTTCTTTCTGAGTAAATGTGGATTTTGGATGATAAAGTTTTAATTCAAAGGAACATGACTCTGACAATGGAGACACCACAAGTGGCGGCGATGGTAGCATGCCTGAAGGAATAGAAGGACCCTCAGCTACTGGAGCTCAGAACTGAACCCAGACTCTGAGTGTCACTTCACCTAGCACACAGCTCTGGGATCAAGAGTGTGTTTCAATCTTTGCACTACAGTGTGACTTAACAATGTCCCCCTTAAGTAACCAGAAAAGCAGCAAAGGTCCAGGAAGAAGGGCTTCAATGACTATACAAATATCCAACAGGAGATCTCTTAAACCGACAGTGTACCAGATGACAGAGGGCAATGCAACCCCCAGGGCCAGGAGCTGTCTGGGCACACCTCTTGAAGAATGCACCCATTTGGATCTTAGAAACCCAGAGAAGCATCACAAGGATTCTCTGAATGCCTCCTGTTGTGATTAGTGTCAACTTGGTTTCGGTTCAACATTTAGCTTTAATTCATTTTTTGAAATTCATAGATAAAATGTGTCACAGGGAAATTTCTGGACATATGAACATGGAGAAAATGTCAACAAAAGAAAACATTAAAGAGCAAGTTAAAAACGATCTTTGGGGGGCCTGCTTGATGGCCGAGCAGGTAAAGGCACTTGCTGCCAAATCATAACCAGGCAAGTTTGATTCCCCAGAAGCCACACAGTGAAAGGAGAGAACCAATGCCTCCAAGCTGTCCAGACCTCTCCACAGATGTTGTGACACAAGCCCACCCCCACAAAGTAAATGTAAAAAAAAAATTAAAATTAAAAACAACCTCTCTTGGAGAAGGAGAGGGTTTCTAACATATTTTTTCACATTGTTTACAGGGCAGACATACACACACACACACGATTTGGGGGGACTTGTTAAACAGGATTCTAACCAGTGTGGGAAGGAGATGAATGAGGGTGAGAACACTAAAACACATCATGTAAATGACGTATCAAACTGTAAAGTATGTGAAAGAAATTTTTGAACAGTCTTTCTTATATGATGCCACTTTTAATGTTGTTTAAATGGAGAGTCGGGAACGAACATCAAAATAGTAACAGATGTTTGTATTGCCTGAGATTTTTAGGTGACTTCATTCTGCCTTTTCCTTTTGTGTTTCTATTGTTCTATGATACACTTGTGTTCCATGTGTCAGCACGTGTTCTCCCTACTACAATTAAGCTTTGGGTGAGGCACACTGTAGCATGAGACACTAGAGACTAATATATGTTCTAGTCACATGAAAGCATTTGGTCTGAAGAGAGCCCTGGCCTGGCTCTTCCATAGTTAGTTTTGGGTCTTGGCCTCTTAACCCTTTCCATTCTTTCATCTGCAAAGTGAGAATCACCAGCTAGCTTATGTGGTAGATTACAAGGCACCCCGCTGGTGTTGCAGGCAATTACCAGCATGTTTTCACTCAGGTATTGTGGGATAATAAGTTATTGAGCTCAGAACCTGTGCATGTGCGAGAAGATACTGTCAGGGGCAGAGTAAAGGGAAAAGCTGGTGGTTGAGGGACCAGCAGCCAGGCAAGGCAGATGGGAAAGAGGCTGCCCCATGCCATTCCAATCAGTCCACCCACAGTGAGCCTTTCACAGCACTGCTGGCTTGGTTGGACTGGTGGACTGGTTGTCCAAATATTAATAGGAGAGTTCCAGAGAGAGAACCCTTCTGGTTCTTCATTTCTGAAGAATTGCGGTACAATGGGTGACAATGTGTTGTGGTAATTACATGGGAAGCTAACTGCTATTTTTCTTGATAAGGTTGAACCTTTGAAGCCTGGCACGAAAAACTAAACATTTCCACAAAAGATGTGCATGGTCCTGGCAGGGTGGGGGAGGGGTCACATCCTGCTTGATACTTTTGTCTGTCTGTCTTTTCTCTTTTCTTTCTGCTGCTATGACTCCCGCTACTGTGGCTGCTATTTGTTTTTGTAATTGTTCTTCAAAGGCTTCTGGCAAGAAAGCTGTTCTAATTGTACAAATCACAGAACAGCTGATCACAGGAGCCGTCCCAAGTCATCTGTGCAGCCATTGACTGAACTTTCAAACAAGCTGGGGGTGCTTCCCCAACTCCCCCGAGTCCTGCATCTGACAGTGAACATAAAGCAGCCGCCAAATGAGATGCTGAAACAGTTGTGTGCCACTGTGCCAGTGATTTGATCTGGGCAGGCAGCAATCAGGCTGCCCTGGGCTGCCGAGAGATGTGCACTATACTGATGCAGGCTCCCAAAGGCAGACATCCTGCCTGACTGGTTACCATGGTTCCCAGTGCAGCCTGGCCTAGTGAGAATGCGTGTCTTGTGCAAGCAGTTAATGCTGGGTTCAAATCTATGCTCTTCAGCTAAAGGGCTATGAAGCAGGCAAATCACACAGAACTTGTTAAATGGAGCTTTTCCTGCCGCCTTCAAATTCCAGTTAAAGCCCAAGAAGTGACAGGTACCTCCCACTGCTCATCCATGCAGAGCTAAGGGGTGGCTTGAATGACTTGGTGACTCATAGCTCATCACCACAAATGAGAGCCTAGGGAGGCATTGAGGAGAATGATCAGAGTGCCAGAGGCACAGGCATCCGAAGAACACTGTTGTCTTAGGAAAGTCCCCAGGAGGGGGAGAACAAGATGCTTTCCACTGCTCCAGTCACTCGACAAATTTAGACTCTCCCTATCATGTTCCAGGCACAGTTCAAAGTACTGCAGACACAGCAGTGGAGACACGTCGCTATTTTCATGAGTCGGAACGGTTTCCCCGAAGGTGCACTTAGGGAAATCTGAGCTACCAGATTGAAGGGAGGCAGGTTTCTTAATGGTAAACCCAGCCGTCGGGCCATTTGAAAGCTAGGAAGAGCCAACCCTTCCAGGGTTGAACCTGAAATAATGTGTGGGCTTCTCCACGAGCTATGTGAAGACTGAAAAAAAGGCAGGTGGGGGACAAACTGTCCGTGCTCAAGAATGATAGCACCTTAGACCAACACGTAAGGGATTCCCGCCTTGGCTTAGACTCTTAGATCCTCTGCTCTTCCTCTAGCCCTGTTTCTATCAGTGAAACAGTTAATGAGAACAGTGGGACTGATTTACCTTAAGGTCACACTCACAATGGGTCATGCCCTGTCTCAGACTGTGAACTAGGCAAAATGAGTAAAGAATCCAGAACTAAAGTCCCAAGAGGCCCGAGGAAAACTGGCTTCCGAGAGTCAACCCCTCTACTAGTAAAACAGGGATACTCAAGAGTCCAGAGTCATCCTTTCACTAGGAAATGGCAAGGACACAGACCTAGTCACAAGATCCACTCATGGTAACCAAAGATGGGGAGGAGGGTGAACAACAGAATCCAGCTTTCAACTGGGAGCCAGCATCCAGCTGGAGTTCTAAGTAGTATAAGAATTCTAGTCGGAATCCTGGTTGACCTAGGTTGTCAGGAAAGCAAGGCTTTCAAGGGCAGAGAATGCAGTATGCTTTATTAAACAATATTAACGTGACCTAGACCTTCAAATGAGTCAGAATACTTAAAGTTTGGGGGGGGGGCTGTGTATATTCCAGTAGGGCCCCACAAATATGAGGAATTTGGCTCTCTCTAAAGTTCCACAGCTATAGGCAGAGAAAGTGTGTGTGTGTGTGTGTGTGTGTGTGTGTGTGTGTGTGTGTATGTATGCGAGAGAGAGAGAGAGAGAGAGAGAGAGAGAGAATTCCTACTGTAAAGGGGCAGGACAGGAATGGAAGGGGAGACTTGGCAGAGGGGTGGGGAAACAAAGTCAGAGGTGAAGGAGGGTCAGAGATGAAGCCATGATGAACGCTTGAGAGCCTCACACGGAATTTGCATTTGTGTTTTAAGAGGTACTCCACAGCTGAGAAGCCTGGACATTAGTCCTGCCCTGTCCCCTAATAATCTTGGTTTTGCTTTTTGCTTTGTTTTGTTCTCTTGCAAAGGTCTTTAGTCGCTATCAACAAGAATCCTACCTCTTCATGCGTTTGCAGTTGCTGACTCCCCACTCTTTGCAGCCGCTCCCTGCTGGCCCTTAACCAGCCTAGAGGCTGCAGCCATTTTACATTCATTACTTGATTAACAGCTCAATGAGTTTATTGAGATATCTTCCTTATTTTGACTGCAGTTAGAGAAGGAAGCTCTGGGCCCCTTGGCAATGCTGTATGAATCAGAGGTGAGATTGTGGCCAGGTGTGTGGGCTTTATGGACACTCCATTTTAGCTCCTTCTAGCTACAGCAGCCTCTCGGGTAGACAAAATGAGAGTAGGCAGACTTTACTGAACACACCCCCCTCCCACTAAGGAGCAAGTCCCACCTGATTCCTGTGGCCCTGACATGTGGAGAGTGGCTGAAGTCTATTTTAGGATTCCCAGCCTTAGCTCTGTACCTTTAAAAAAAGAAAACTTTTTTATTCTATGCGTCTTGTACGTCATGTGTCTTGATTCTATTCATTTTCCTATCCCTTCACATCCACGCTTCATCGTTGCCCACTCTGCCCCCACTAAAACAAATTAAGAGAAAAAAGGTAAAGAATTAAATATCTCATCATAGAAGCTACAGTGTGACACAGTGAGTCACGCAGTGAGCCCTTTTTCCATAGATATCATTACTCGCAAGCGTTTGTTACCAAGTGTCATTGGTCTGGTTTGAGGCCTCTGGTTTCTCCTCCCCTACTGTTGCTGGGCCCTCACTAGGACTCTTTCTGGGTATCCTGCTGTTGCCATGTTTTGTGGAGATCTATGGTTCAGGTTCCTTTACATGCTACAGCAGATTATAGACGGGGTGGATGGATATTAGGGTGGGGCAAGTCATAACCCTGGTTCTGGGCCTGGACAGATGTGTGGTTGGTCTGTCAACCCGTTCTGCCCTGACCTCATCACCGGAGTGAGTTCTTCAGCATTGCCCTGGCTAATTCACCTCTTGCAGTAACGAGTGAGCAAGCACTGAAGCTGGTTCTCCTGCTTTCACACCCTGTGCATCGGGTGTGCTCTCACACCCTATATCATTAGGGCCAGCTCTATTGTCTCACCCAGGCAGGTACAGGGACCACTCTTCTTAGGGCTGCAGCTGGTGAGGGTAGGGACAGCCTTTCCACTCTTATGACCCATGGGCCAGTGCCTCCACTTGTCTCAGTCACTGATGGGCAGGAGGTGGAAGAGAGGCCATCTCTTCTCTGCCCATGCTACTGCATGTCTGATGAGTAATGGGAACAGCTCTCTTTTGCTCATAGCTTCTGGGTTTGGTCACCCTCACCTCCAACCACAGGGGAACACTTGGAGAGGGGTGGGCTCTGTGTCCTGAGTGCTGTATCTGGTAATGGGGAAAGCCAATTCTCAAGTCTGTTGCAGGCTGCAAGAGGCAAGGTATAAAGGGGTGTCTCTCACCCTCCCACATCTCCACATGACAGACATGACAGACGAGTAGTGGAGACAGCTCTCCCATGCATGCTTACAACCTCGGGGCTGGCTCACCCACACTTCCACCAACAAGGTTGACTCTATTATGCTACCCATGTGAGGTGCATGGCATGCTCTCCCCAGTGTTGAGGCTGCAGTGGGTGGCGGGTGGCAGGGATATCTCTCCCAATCTTGTTACCTTGGGGTCAACTCTCCCACCTGCCTTGGGAGTTGTTGAGCGGGGGCAGGCAAAGGGTGACTTTCCCCAGGCCATACCACCAAGCGGCAGAGGAGGGGTGGTGCTGGTTCTCCCATGTTCACATTCTCAGGGGTGGCTCACCTGTGCTATCATCAGCAAGGTCCTCTCTGCTGTGCTGCCTTGACAAAGTGCAGGACTCGCTTTCCCTGTGTTGCAGCTGATCAAGGGGTCTGCTCCCTCACCATCTCAGCCCGCTCACTTCCTCTCTCATCTCTTCAGATATGCATCTGTTCACAGAACCTGAACCATTCTGTCTTTCTCTCCCATACCATACCATACCATGCCATAATACCATACCATTCCATGCCACGCCACGCCACATCGTGCCGTACCACACCACGCCACGCCACACCACACCACACCACACCACACCACACCACACCACACCACACCACACCATACCATACCATACCACACCACACCACACCACACCACACCACACCACACCACACCACACCATACCATACCATACCATACCATACCATACCATACCACACCATACCACACCATGCTCTAATAGTTCCCACCTGTAGGTGCTGCAAGGTACCAGGTGGGCCTGTGTTTTCTACTCAGAGCCAGGATAGACAGCCCCAGGCCTGTGTTTGGGTCTCCTTGTCCCACTCAGATCTCCATGACTCTGGGCTGGGCCATGATCATATAAAGAGATCATTATAGTACCCAAATGCTCGGTGCCATAGGTTAGTGCATTTGGCTGAGCTCTGTCAACCCTGGCCGCATGGTATGGAGTAGAAGCTTTGCTGAATTCCAGCGGCAGGCCAGGGCTAGAATCCAATGAACGTTTTGTATTGTTCTTATTGAGCTCTATATTTTTCTCCCCCCCCTCCCTTCCTCCCCACTTCCTTTCTACCGTCTCCTATGACCTCCACACTCCCAATTTATTCAGGAGATCTTGTCTTTTTCTCCTTCCTATTTAGATCCATGTATGCCTCTCTTAGGGCCCTCTTTGTTGTTTAGGTTCTCTGACGTTGTGGATTGTAGGCTGGTTTTCTTTGCCTTATGTCTAAAAGCCACTTATGAGTGAGTACATGTTATATTTGTCTTTCTGAGTCTGGGTTACCTCACTCAATATGGTTTTTTCTATATCCATCCATTTGCCTGCAAATTTCAAGATGTCAGTATATTTTCCACTGTCAAAAACCAGGTGTTCATAGGTTTGTGGATTGATATCTGGGTCTTTGATTTCACTGCCTGACTCAATAAACATTTCTTAAACTCCTGCCATATGCCTGATTTTAAGTTTGAAGATATTGACAATGTAAAGGCAGAGCTAACTCTCAGTGAGCTCATACTCTGATTGGTGAGAAAAACAAGTTATATTTGTACAGAATCACAAAGCCTATAGGAGCCTGTAGAAGGTGTCACGAGACATTGTGGGACATCCCACACAGATACAGGAGTCGCAGGAGATTTGCTCTTGTCAGTGGAGTAACATCTAACTGGAGATCTGAAAGACAAATGAAAGTTAGACTACAGAGGGCTCAGAGAGAAGCGAAAGGAGGCACCTCTCTTGACAGAGAAGACATAATATGCCAATGCACAGAAGAAAAAACACAGAACAGGTGGTTGGTTTGGTAAGGCTGGAGGCCAGAACGGGTGAGGCAAATTTTGCCTGGCCAGCCTTCAGGGCTTCATAGAAGATCACAGAAGGCCACTGATAGCCTGCTAAGTCTAAGGCATTGAGGGTTTCTCCTGGGACAGGGATTGTCAAACACCTCTTTGCATTTGAAAAAAAAAATCACTTTCAAGGGAAGGTAAATAAAAGACACAGTGTATTATTAGCTGCTCCCCTCAGGACTGTGACAATATTCCTGACCAAAGCAACTTGGGGAAAGAAGTGTCTACTTTGGTTTACAGCTCAAGGACCTAATCAGAGCAATGAGAAAGTCATGTGGCAGGAACCTGAGGCGGTTGGTCACAGTGTATTCACAGTTAAAACTCATAGAGAGATTAAGGTCAGTGCTCAGCTGGCTTTCTTCTTTTTATGCATTCCTGGGCCCAGGAGATGGGATGGTGCTGCCTACATTGGATGAGGCCTTTTACTTCAATTAATTATCGTAATCTAGATAATCCATCACATGCTTGTCCAGAGGCTTGTCTCCTAGGTGATATTAGTGCCTCTTAAGTTGACAATATTAACCATCACAAGTTGCTTTAACTAGTGGTGGGAATAATGAGATCTATAAAGCTAGACCATTGGTAATTAGGAAGAGCAGCTTAGTTCTGACCCATTCTCTATGTCCTGTGCACAAGTCTGGAGGAAGATTTTTGTGCAAGTTGTATATCTAAGGTACGATTTCTAAAAATGATGATGGTGTATAGAATAAATATTAGGAGCCAGGTCACTGTTAGGGGAAATCGCCAGTGAAAAACACACCAAGAAAATAGGCCACATGTCCATAAACTCTTGTCTTTAATGCATTCATATTTTGACAATTTTCCACACCAAATAGAGGCTTCAAGCTGAAAATTATAGAATCTTGAGGTAGGAATCACTAGAAGGCTGTCTATAGAAGCTGCATAGGACCTTGGGGTCAGTCATGTGAATATAAGTGACAGCATCTCATTCCAGAATGAGAGGGAAATGCGACAGTTGTTTAGAGGTGACAAAAAGTGAGAGCCAAGTCAGGGCCTGTGCTTCTCACCTTGGAAGCTATGTGGTTTCTAATGCTGTACTGAAAAGCAATCTTATCATTGTGTGGTACAGTAAGATACTTAAGCTACTACCACCTTACAGTATGTGCTCTAAGTATAGACACCTAACTTCAATTGTGATATTTACATCCTCTCAAAATTCATACTGAAATATATGCCTAAAGATGGTGTTATGAGATGAATCCTTTGGGAAATGAGAGGCAGCGCCCTCACCATTGTGATTAGCACCCCACGAAAGGAACCCAGTGAGCTGGGTCTCCCTTATGAGGTGAAGTGAGAAGTCACCATCTGTGGACAAGGAAGTGGGCCCTCACCAATCATTGAGCACAGAATCGCCCTATCTTTGGGCTTTCTGGCCTCGAGAACTCTGAGTAGTATCTGTGACTTGTTAATCATGTACTTTATGACACCTCTTATTAGTAGCCCAAAAGAACAAGTAGATCATGGCTTCTACACATCTGATACGCCTTGAGTGTCAGCAGGGCTGCGAGCTAGACACAAGGAAGTCTGTAGCATTCCTGAAGAGAAATCAACCCTCACTGTGTCCCCATACAAATGCCGTGCCTGACTCTGAGCTGAACTAAAAGCCCCTCATTTCCATGGATGTCAAATATGTTACGATAATTACTATTATGGTTCTTTATTACACTTCAACTATATTCATATAGAAGATTCTTTGTAAAGTAATTAGCATTGTAAAAATGCAATCATTAGAATTTATTTCTTGAAACAGATCCAAATTTGGTGTAAACCCTTACCATTACCAGGAGAAATACATGAAAACCAACCAGCAAAAGGTTTTTGGAGGTCAAATTGTGGATTTCTCTTGGTTTTCACCAAGACAAAGCCATAGGCACAGGAAAAGATGGGTTAAAGGGAATTAATCTTATTTTGCTGGTAGGAATGGGCTAGGCAGTGCATGCCTTTAATTCCAGTACTTGTGGAGCAGAGGCAGGTGGATCTCTGTGAGTTCTGGGTCAGCTTGGTATAATGGGGATTCCAGGCAGCCATGGTTACAAAATGAAACCCTATCTCAGAAAGAAAGGAAGAAAGAAAGAAAACAAGTTAGTTAGCTACTTGGTAATTCTAGATGATCTGTGTACACATGAAATGGTTTATAGTAGGAATTTTTTATTCTTAAGACCAGAATTTTAATTCTGGTTCTGTTTACATAGTAGATACATATCAGGATGTCATTGTCCTCTACTAAATCTCAAATTATACAACTATAAAATTGGGTAAATGACAGTTTACTCTTTGCAGGATTCTAGACTATGAAAGGTAATTCTTGTGACCAGATGCACAACTTATATACTAAACATTTAAGGTATATGTATCATACAGTAAGAGTGCGAAATAGCAAGCAATTACTACTGCTTTTGTTTTATAGTAACCTAAAGGTATTAAACAGTCAAACTGTAATTTCACTGTAATTTCTTATTGTTAGCAAGATTTTATAGGTCATAACAAAACATTAAAAGATCTGAGAGAGATTACTGCATTGAACAGTAAAACATAGATGTTGGCTGGATCTATCTTCTGCTGGCTGTGTGACCTTAAGCAAGTCGCGTGACCTCTTCGAGCTTTACAGCTTCCCTGGCTATGAAGGGAGATGATGACATGTCCCTCTCTATTTCCCATATGAGAAGGGACATTAAAATAAGATCTCTAAGAGCATACACAGCTGCAAATTATTGGATGGATAAAAACTTGTGGGTTTGTTTATGTGTGTATGTGTGTGTGTGTGTGTGTTTGTATGTGTGTGTGTATGTGCGTGTGTGTGCACTTGTATGTTATTATCCTTTGTTTTGGAAGGGATTAAAAACATTGATATATGACATTAATTAATTTATGTCATTAATTATGACATTAATTATTGACTTGTCAGAAGCCCGCTTTGGGTAGGAAAGTCCTAAAGAGGACCCACTAATTTACCCAAGGACACAGATTTTGTCGGAGTTCTTTGCTTGTGATGGCTCTGTTGTGGGCCTCTTGAGCATGCTCCCAGAGAGATAATGGACTCTGCCAAGCAGTCTAGGTAGTCTGGAAAAGGATCTTCCACTTGAGGCTAAGTTGTAGGTCGCATTGCAGGGGAAACAAGGGTCTTATAGTCTGTCGGTCTGATCTCTATTTGGATGACTTAGTCCTGAGATACAGGTTGGGGTTCTATTTGTTACTCTTCCACTGTGATAAAATGGAGGAACTGGAGGAGAACTCTTGCTGGAGTGGGGTCATTCCAGCAGTGGCTCATGTTAGCATTCTAAAAACAAAACGCAGAGCACAGTATACACACTTTGTGAGTATGTTTTTGAATATGATTTTATGACATTAAACATTTATGAAGTTAAATTCTAATGGAAAACTAATATGATTTTGAACCTTTGAGGGAGGCCAGTGAGTGCCATACAACATCACATAATCCATTTCCCCCTGAGCAGAAACTGGGATGGACCAGAAAGACTATCTAGAACTCAAAATGACTTCAGATTGGAAGACAGAACGCAAATCCTTAGCTCTTGGAAAATGCCATGAGGTTATTTAACTAAAGTAGAAAATAGGACAAATCAAGGGCTGTGGAGTCACTGGAAGCTAAAAATGCATTTCAGCATTGTACCTTACCAGCAATATGTCATGTGTAGTCACGTAACCTCTGTGAGTCTACAATCATGGGCAAGCGCAGCTGACCGCCACACTGCTGTTCTGGGAATGAAGTGAGCTAGCTTCAGCAGTGGAGCACAGCCTCTGGTACAAAGATGACCGCCCTCTCTTCTGTCCTTCTCTTCCTGTCTCTATCTCCTCAAAGAGTGATAACCCAGGGGAATGAGGAGGGGCTTGTTAAACCTAATGAGTCCTAGGTTAAATGAGAACTGGCATTGCATAATGGCTTCAAACGTGGATCCTGAAGCCACACTGCCAGGCTCCAGGCTTGCCTCTGAGTATTCTAAGCTGTGTGTTGTCTAAACTAAATGGCTCTTTGCTCAGAATCTCCATCTACAAAACAGGAAGAACAATACCTGTGTGCTAGAGAGAATCAGGTCCACATCTGTAAAGTGCTTAGAACCTGATACATAGCAAGTGCTGCATACACATCTTTGTGCTGGAGTCCCATCTACACCAGTCTTAGAGTGATGACATTCAGCAGACCTTTCTCTTCCTGGAAGTACTTTAGCTGAGAGGTGCCAGCACTTCAAAGGCCCCATTTGGCCTCATTTCTTGACTGACAGCTTCAAAACCAAGTGTGCTGCACCTCCCACCATTCCCCGGTGCTACATAAATCTTTATAGAATTGGATTGTAAAGAGCCAAGTATTGGAAAACCGAAACCCTAATAACCCAATCGATCGCTTGAGAGTAGTCCGATGGTGTTTCTTTAAGGCTGCTAGCATCATCCAGGCTGCTGTAACAGCCCTTCACCTTGGACCCAGGAAGCAGAGGGCAATGCCATCCTGCAATTTGCCTCTGCACCTCTCTGGCTGCTCTCAAAGGAGCCCAAAAGACCAGATTATTTGTATTTAACAGCAATGCACCGATACTGGTACTTATGCCCTCTCGTATACCTCTAGATTGCATGCATCTTTCTCTGTATTAGCAGAAAGGAGGAGGTGAAAAGCAAAAATGCTGAGGAAGAGAAATGCAATGCTTGGTCTAGCCACACCTAAGTCTTCGTCTGGATTAAGAAGAGAGAAAGAAAAAAGAAAAGAAAGAAAACAAGAAAAGAAAAGCCTTTAAGAACACAAAGATACCTAGAAAAGGCTTCACATTCTTCCTTTCCCTGAGTCCTGTGAATAAAATCCAAGGCCTTTTCTCTCCTTGATTGACCACAGATAAAAATTGATGGATAAAATGTCTGTGGATTGTAGCTTTTTTGAGTCATAGTCTGTACTTTGCAGCTTCGATTTGAGCAAAGCAGACTGAGCCACAGGTCCTCACCCCTAAGGGGGCAGTGTCACAATGCCTGAAGAAAGGAGCACTTGGAATCTGAGCCATCTGTGCAGGGAAAAGAAAAAGTCTCCTAAATGCTGTTTCAAGCAGGTCATTATACTTACCCTTATCTTTTGTTTCCTCTCTTCATGGTCTGGAGCCAATTCTGAACAAGCCTGTCTTAGGGCTTGTTTGGATTCCTGTGCACTCAGCTCTCTTAGGCCCTTAAAAGCTTGAGAGGAAACATTTAAGAGGCATGATTGAGGCCAGCTGGGCTGCACCCCAGCCAAGCCACGCGAGCCACCCTTTCCCATGATCGATTCTGATTGCTGCGGCTGCAGGAATCCTATAACGGTCAGCAAAGACGACTAAGGTGGCTGGAAAGAATGAGGTGGTCTGGCCACTGTCCATGCAATAACACCAGTCCTGGAAGTGTTCCTTCCTCAAAGTACCTCTCGTGCAGACGTCTTTCCAGTGTTTGCCAAAATGACAGAAATCACCTTAAAGCAACGCGAGGAAGGAATGCTTTAAAAGGCCTTCTGTCGGCCACGATTGCCTGGTACATTTGCATCTGACGCTGACTCTCACCTCCCATTTCACTCACTCCATTGGCTCCCAACCAGCTTGCAATTTGGAACTCCCAGGGTGTGGTAGATTGCAAAAATAACCGTCATCTTTCATCCATCTCTATGCTAAATCACTGTGTACCTTGGTTTTAGAACTTCTCTTATGAGGAGGCAATGGCTCTTTCTCTTCACCTTGAATCTGAACTTGACTTGTACTTGCTTTACCTACTAGTGTAAATGTACCATGTCCACACTCCTAGGAGAAGCTCCTAAAAGTGTACTTCTGCTCCAAGGGATCTGTGTGTGTGTGTGTGTGTGTGTGTGTGTGTGTGTATGCATGTATATATGGTATCTGTGTGTGTATAGGAGTCTTTGTTATCTGATTCCCATGTAAGCATTGCCCTAGACATCTTGTTAATCCATTTTTGTTGTTGTAATAAAATATCAGATTATAATAAAACATCAGATTTATTTAGATCATAGTATGAAAGCTGAATATCCAAAACCAGTCCCTATCAGCCTTTGAGAAGACTTGCTGGCTACATTACAACGTGACAGAGGTCATCATGAGGGGACTATTGCAAGAGGAGAAGAGCATTCACATGGCAAAGTGGGAAGCAAGAGAGATGCAGGGACCAGGTTCACTGTTTCTGTAATGATGTGTTTCCATGGTGACTAACCGGGACCCTAGAGGATCATTAGCTAGTCCATTCTAAGTGTAACACTTCCAGTGATCAACATAACCACGTTGTACTAGCGCTGCAAGTTCTACTGCCTTTCAATATCAGCACACTGGAGATCAAGCATCTAGCACATGATTCTTGGGATTCCACTAGAACTGTACCCCAATTTTGGTAAAATCCACAAGGCTGCCATCAGCCAGCTGCTTCACTACTAATGCTGCCGCTAAGCGCAAATACCTGAGATAAAAAGGCTTGGCCCAAACTGTTGACCCCCAGAATCATATACCAAATGATCTTTATTATCTTAAAGCTTTAGCTCTGAGGATGGCTTGCTACAAATTATAATAGCCCATTACAATGGTGATACTTCTCAATATGACAAAACTACCTTTAAAAAATAGAAGAGAAAGATTTTTGCTAGAGGGCACTTTGGAATGTTCTAGTGAACACTTCTGATTCTCACCTGCTGACTCAGTAGCCCCAGCAGTCTCTAAGCACCCTGTAACGAGAAATTCCCAGGACTTCCACAGTGTATAAGCACTGCCTGTTTGCTAGAAACTCTGTCCTACTATGAAGCATCCATTGGGTGATGGGAGAGGATACTAGATTCCTTCGATCCTCTAAATGGTGAGTCTTCTAGAGAGGGAAGTAGTCAGCTTCAAATATTTTAAGACAGCAGAATTGTTTCTCTTTAGTGCTTATTTTAGGGCTGAAAATATGAGAAGCTCCAAAGACAGCAGACATCTTGAGAAGCAGTCAGCTCTCATGCTGGACCACGTGTGGCGCTTGTGTAAGTTTTGTACAAAGGACACAGATGATGGGAGATACCTGGCATTTATCATTTATCCAGGATCTACTATTCATCTAGTACTGTGTTGTGTCTTGGGCTTTTGAAGAAATCTCACAAAGGTCTCTCTGAAGAGGTTCGGTTAGCAAGGATTCACAGAGAACACTCAAGTTTCAAAAGGTTATGTTGCCCCAGGTCACAAAGCCAGCAAGTAACAGAGCAGCAGTTGTCCTGGGTTGTCACTGTGATTTTTTTAGTGGAATTGTCCAGAGATAGGCTTCTGCATGAAGTATGCAAGGATTTGCAAATATTTGGCTTAACTTTTTTCTTTCACTTAGCTGTTTGGAAAACTAATAAAAAATACATACACCAAAAATATGCTGTATTCCAACATTTAACACGAAAGAGAGAAAACATAATTATCTTTGGGGAAACTCTCTAGCTGGTATCCATAAATATATTATGTATAGGCTCATAATGAGGCTGTGAAGAATCTCTATAAGATACATTTAAATGTCTGGCATATTAACCACTGATTAGGAAATTTGAAGGTTTTTTCCCTCCTTTTTAAAAAAAATTTAGATGAGCACATGCCAGCTTACATAAGTGAGCATGCTACATGGATGTGGACAATTTTCTTTTAAAATATTTAACTTTTAACTATGTATGGATATATGTTAGTATGAGTACATAAGGACTAGCGTCTGGGGACATGGAAAGCACCAAATCCCTTGGGGTTATAGGAGGTGGTAAGCTGCCTAATGTGGGTTCTGGACACTGAGTTCAAATTTTCTGCAATAGTCGAACTTTCCTTTAACCACTGAAATATCTCGTCAGCCAAGCAATTTTCTTAATTAAATATCAGGCACAGCTTAGGTAAGCATTGCAACTTGGCCTGTGACAGAATTGTATTATATTAAAGAACTGTGGCCCTATATTTGATTTATTATGGTAGATTCCCATAATGGAAGATTTCCGACCTCTAGATAGTTCAGACTGTTTTCATTTGCTGTCTGTAGTTAAGTTGTGAAATGCTAGAAATTGTTAGGAAAAGAGCCCAAATGGGGATGGTGAAACAGCTTCAGTATTGAGCCAATGTAGTGTGATAGTTTAGGAAAGCTGGTTAAGAATCCTTAGTCATCAGAGAAATGCAAATCAAAATAACTCTGAGATTCCATCTTACATCTGTAAGAATGGCCAAAATCAAAAACACTGATGACAACTTATGCTAGAGAGGTTGTGGGGAAAAGAGAACACTTCTACATTGCTGGTGGGAATGCAAACTGGTACAACCCCTTTGGATGTCAGTGTGGCGATTTCTCAGAAAATTAGGAAACAACCTTCCTCAAGACCCAGTAATCCCATTTTTGGGTTTATATCCAAAGGATGCTCAATTGTACCACAAATGTGCTCAACTATGTTCATATCTGCTTTGTTTGTCATAGCCAGAACCTGGAAACAACCTAAATGCCCCTCAACTGAAGAATGGATAAGGAAAACATGGTACATTGACACAATGGAGTACTACACAGCAGAAAAAAATAATGACATCTTGAAATTTGCAGGAAAATGGATGGAGCTAGAAAACATTATTTTGAGTGAGGTAAGCCAGACACAGAAAGACAATTATCACATGTACTCACTCATAGGTGGTTTTTAAACATGAAGCAAAGAAAGCCAGCCTACAAACTACAATCCCAGAGAAGTTAGATAACAATGAGGACCCTAAGAGAGGCATCCATAGATCTAATCTACATGGGAAGTAGAAAGTAGAAAAAGACAAGATCTCCTGAGTAAATTGAGAGCATGGGGACCTTGCAGTGAGGGGAGCAGAGAAAAATGTAGAGCTCAATGAATATCAATAAAAATGTATAAAAGATTAAAAAAAAGGAAACTGGTTAAGGCATAGCTGATGTGGCACAGGTGGCTTCTCCCCTCAGGCTGAGAGCTGCTACCAGGTATTAGAACAGATGAATTGCAGGCTATGGGAGGCTCTCTGACCAACAAAACTGGCCTAAAGAACCTCATGAGCAACCTATGTCCCCATCCTCGATCCATGAAGAAGGAAAACTGAAAAAGTCCAAGGCTCTGTGAAAAGTAGACATCTACCATCCCAAGAGCAGCAAACGAACAACAACAAAAAACTCAGTTAAGAATAGTGGCAGGCTCAACCCTCCCAGACTCAGCTTCGGTTGGTGACTTATGTTATATTCAAGACAATTGTTCTACTAATAACTAATTGAACTAAAAAGAAAGTTATTTACAGTTTCCTAAGGTAAAAATTCATTCTCTATTTTGAGGCTTTCCTATGGGCATCTGGAAAGAGTGTTTGTTCTACTGTGGGGCGGATTCATTTCCGGAACTGCTTGCCCACTTCAAGTTGTGGCAGTTCAGGCAAAAAAAACTAAACTTTTTGAAACTTCAATTTCTGATCTATAATGTAGAGAATTACAATCCACCATTTCTCAGAAGGCTGAGGGAGAGAGATCAGCGAAATTTCCTGGTGCAATAAAGATCCGCATAGGTCTGTTCTCTCTTCTCTCCCTGGAGCTCAATCCATCCTGTCAATTGGATGTATGTTCTTCCTTCTGTCTTAATCCACAACAAAATCTATAAGAGGAAAAAGTCTAATGAACTAAGTTCATCAATTGTCAGTAAGCGGGGTAGTAATTTCAGTGTTCACAAAGGTCTAAACCTGTGCTATTTCAGAGTGAGTGCCAGAAGGTTCTACATGATTAGGACAGAATTCCTGTTGACATCCTTGAAATCACTCATCTACCCAGATAATGTGTGGCATCTCCACAACCTAGGTCAATGATCTTATGTTCACCCCCAAAGTTCTCCAAGAAATCTTGTGAGAAGACTGAAGGAAATAATTATCTCCCATACTGGTTTTTAAAGTTATGAAGGAAATTAAAGTTTCCTTATACTTAACACGCAGACTGACACTAATGGCCCATAAGTTTTAATGTCTGGATGTCATTTGTTTATTCTTCACCTAGAGAATGACTCAAATATTCATTCCAAATGGGTGTAATAGTGATAGTCTTGCTGACAGGGAATTCTGATGTTTTCCATAGACATGTTCTGTTGCACATGAGATCAATTCTAGAGAACAGCCTGAAGTCAAATATACTCATCTTTCTATGAACACAATTAAATAATCAGAAAAATTTCTCCCCAGCCAGCCCAGTGACCTGTCTCTGTTGATCCAATGGCATGGGAAGCTCTCTGTTATCTGTTGCCATTTCTTGGTTGTCAGTGGGACCTTTGTGTCATCTGGTAAGTTTCATCCTCGGGGCGGGGGGGAGACTTCTAAGTTAAAAGCCCAAGATTTTCAGTAAAGGGAAACCCAACTTCACTAATGAATTACAAAGTAGTTCCTCTCATCTCTATCCCTTGATCATTGTACCATGTATTCCAGCTATAAGAGAAGATAGTAACACAGGGTACGGTGTATTTCATAAGACACTGCCCCATTGTAACATATCCAAGAAATGTTCTTCCCTTTGTTCTTGGCCAATGCTATTCTAGAGCCTTCAATATCCATTCCAACATGTCTTAAGCCCAACTATTTAGGATGACAGCATACAAGGTAAAGCAGTGAGTTCCACAGGCATGGGTGGTGGCTGCAGTAGCTCACTGAAGATTAGTTCCCATTCATAATGTGTACAGGGTAGAATACTATGGCAGTAAATAAAACCCATGTAGTGGTAGCAGTAGCAGTGGAGCATTGCAAGTGGGAAAGTCAACCCAAAGTACATTCTGGAAAAATCTAAGAAATGCTCATAATGTAGAAAATCTGAGGTCAACCTAATATCAGTTGGTCATCTCACTCTTCTCCAGCAAAGATGCTTCATTTGGTACTTACTCCTAGTTCACTGGCTAATTAGCTGCCCATTAGAAAACAAAGCAAACTCAGATGTTCTGAAAGAATATATAATTTGAGCTCATGAATTAACTCTGTAATTTTTTTTTCATTTTTGAGCCCAATGAGCAAAAATGAGTGAATGGCCAGCAGGGCTAGGAGGCTGGCCCATATCCACAGAGCGGGTCACCTTGACCATCTGGTTATTAAGGGTCTCCTCTATTGTGGTTGTCCTTGGGGATCATTCAAAGGACACATAAATCCACAAACTTTGTGTCTATTCTGACAACTCCTTCCAAACCTCTTCTTCAGACTTTCTTAGTCCTTCTGAATCACTGACCAACTAGCCAAACTATTAGACTACATTGACAAATCAATAGGAGTCCACATTTTTGCCTATCTTCTTCAGAAAAAGTAAACAGCCATAGGACATGCTATTCATTCTCATAATTCCCATTCGTTGGGTGTTTCAGAGATACTTCTGAAGTAGTCAGAATTCTGAAAATAAACACTAATGCTTCTCACTCACTTTTAATTTTGTCACTTTCATACATAGATGTGACTAATGACCACAATGAGATAGTGATTGGATATGAGGCTCTTCTAAAGTAAAGTCTTTTGATAATTTTTTTCATTTTTTAAAAATTTCATTTTACATTCTAACCACAGTTCTCACTCCCACCTTTCCTGCTT
The DNA here is from genome assembly GCF_982192425.1 of Myodes glareolus. Lineage (NCBI taxonomy): Eukaryota > Metazoa > Chordata > Mammalia > Rodentia > Cricetidae > Myodes > Myodes glareolus. The sequence continues at coordinate 47,242,497 of NC_142032.1, forward strand.
TCTCCCCATCCCACCCCTCATCCACTCCTTCCAAAGAGTAAGAGCTCCCATGGGAATTCAACAAAGCCTGGTCCATCAAGTTGAAGGAGGACCAAGTCATTCCTCCGCCCTGCATTAAGGCTGAGCATGGCAACCCACCATGACAAGCTATTTCATGAACCAGGAACGGATCCTGGTCCCATTGCCAGGGGCCCCTCAGATAGTCCAAGCTGTACAACTGTCTCCCACATGCAGCTTGGAGGCTCCACAACTGTTGGTCTAGGGTTCATGAGTTCCTACAAGCTGTTTATCTGTCTCTGGAGATTTCCCCTTCATGATCTTGACCTCCCTTGCTCATATATTCCCTCTTCCCTATCTTCAACTGGATTCCCAGAGCTTGACCAGGTGCTTCATCATAGATCTCCACATCTGGTTCCATCAATTACTGGATGAAGGTTCTATGATGACAGCTGGGGTATTCGCCAATCTGACTACGGGGGAAGGTCAGTTCAAGCACCCTCTTCACTATTGCTGGGAGTCTTAGCTGGAAGGAAGTCAGGGAGACTGAGAGTGTCCTGCCACTCCTGGCTTTGAGGTTGGAGTATGGCAGTAGAAGGATGAGGCTGGGGGCTATAACATCTAAAACAAGATTGGTTTCCATGGGGCTTCTCCTTTTGAGCTATAAATTCCCACCTGCTTTCACGTGGTCTGTTGTTGGAAGGATGCTCATTTGTTCCCAGCTGCCCAGTTCTGAAATAATCACATAGAAACTATATTATTACAACACTGCTTGGCCTGTTAGCTTGTGCATATTTCTAGCTAGCTCTTACATTTTAGCTCATTCATAGGAGATTGACTAACAGCAAGAAAAGAAACAGCACATATGACTGGTTTCAAGACATTGGATCCTGCTAACAAACAGAATGAGTTTCTAAGGGAACTTTTCCCAAAGTCACCAATAAGAGCCCACTCACATGATCACATCAGATTGACTTTTGCCTTGGGAGAGCCTAAGCAAGCTAACTGGACTTCTGAAGAAGGGAAATGTGAAACAACAAATAAAGGACATTTTAAGCTGCAAAATATATGATAATTTGTTAGATAACAATAAAAAACGAATGTGCTTCCTAAATGGAGATATAAGTTTACAAGTTTTATAGTCCAGAAAGTACTGGAATATGTGTTATAATTGTTTTGTCTCAGTCAATTGATCACAAACAGTGCCCAGGAAACCTGAGGTAGGGGAACAGGATGAGAGGTGCGTATGAGTTTGCCAGGACTGCCAAAGCAATATATCCTAGACTAGGCAGCTTAAATAGCAAACATCAAATTTTTAGTAATTCTAGGGGCTTGAAGTTAAAGATCAAGGCACTGACAAGATTGGTTTCCATGGGGCTTCTCCCCTTGAGCTGTATATTTTCACCTCCTCTTGTATCTTTCACGTGGTCTGTTGTTGGAAGGATGCTCATTTGTTCCCAGCTACCCAGTTCTGAAATAATCACATAGAAACTATATTATCACAACACTGTTTGGCCTGTTAGCTTGTGCATATTTCTAGCTAGCTCTTACATCTTAACTCATTCATAGTCAAAAATTCAAAGAAAACACAATATTATACATAATTCAGACTCTCTGTGTATTTTCCATCTTTATGTGGCTTATTTTTCTGTACTCCTTTAACTGATGACTGTCTGTACTCTGTCTCTTTAAAGACTTTGTTTTATTTTTTATAACCATTTACTTCCTTTTATAACTGTCTATATTCTTTTTCTTCTGTCTCCCAAGTCTACGTATATTTAGCCAACACTGTGACCCATGTAAAGGTTTTTTTTTATCTGAATCTGTCTTTATTGGTTGTTTCTGACAAAACGCATTTTAAAATGGTAAGCAATGTGGTTGCTGCAGACCTGGATGCTGGCTCAGCCTCTCTTGGCCTTTTAATATGGCAGAGGTAATTCACTGCCAGCTCTGGGACCACCAGGTGGGAACCAAGCTCACCAGTTTAACTCTGGTAAGCAGGGCTATCTGATACATATCATTTTCATATTACTTTATTATGTAGCTAAATTTAATCCCCTTTTAAAGACTCTAGAAAGATAGGTAAGAGCCCACCTTAATATTCTGTTTTCACAAGTTCCTTAATGCCTCTGTCTCCGGAATCATCTCTTGAAGTAGTAAGGGTTAGGATTCTCACCTATGGATCTGAGCAACACAACTAAGTTCACAATAAGGTACTATTGGGATTGGATCCATCTGCTCTTGGAGTTTGCCTGTGCCTTCTGAATGTACTTGAAACTGGTCTACTATATGCAAGGTGATGGCACACATGCTCTTGAATGGTTTTGTGGATAGGACAGCCCCCAGCCAGGCATCCAATTACCCAGAAGAGAAATTTGGTGTCAGATGGGAAACTATTCAGAATCTGTGAAAGAAAGTGAAGAGACAAGAACTATTTTTTTCTGTAAGTGGACTTTGCTTTAGAATCCTTGGGATCTGTTCTGTGGTTTCTCTATCAGAACTTTGCGACTCTGCATAGTTCTTATTAGTTATAAATACAGAGTTGGTGATGGAGCTATGGTGTCACCAGCCAAGGAAGTTGCAACAGGGCCTTTACCAATTCTAAACTACATGAAAAACTGATGGTCTCATGTGAACAAGTCAGATAGCATAAGTAGTCATTAAATAGTTTTATTTTAAAGAACTCTAAGAAGTTCATTCCACACCGTAACTCAGCTATAGAGATGATTTGTACAAAATTAAGAATTATGTCCTTCACATATTTGTTTATTTCCAGGGGCGAATTTAGAAACATATTGAAGCTAGTAACTGGACAGTTAATTAATTATTAATTAAAAATTTAATTATTAATTAAAAATGACGTGTTTCTAAAGCTTCAGGATCACTGTGGAAAAGGGGCCAGAAATATAAGAGCCATAGGATCAGGGAATGGGTGTCTCCTAGTAGTCTCAGAAGCTACACCCGTAAAATCTCACCAATGTGACTGCCTAAACATGGACCGAAGAAGGACAACAATAGTAGATAAGCCAAAGTGGACAGGGGAAAGACCATGAAGTCACAACCTTACACACACCAAAGAATGTCCTACAGGTAATAAAGAAGTCAGAAGTGGAAGAGTCAGTCCACCCCAGTAAAGAACATGACAATTGGTAACTTAATATCAGGTGGTTGTCCCTAAAGTCACATGTATGAAGATAGCATTGTACAGGCTGAGCAGGTAATATTTAAGGATATATTATATATATATATATATATATATATATATATATATATTATAATATATTAGGATATATATGTTAGGATATGTAATCACAACTGATGTGGAAGTAGGCCATAGATTTGGGGGACAGCAGGGAGAGAGGGAGTGGAAGAGGAGCATATGATATAATTATAGTCTCAAAAAATAAAAGAAACAAAACAAATAGAAAAAAAAAAGATGTGCTGTTCTAACAGATGTAGGCCTACAGTGGAAAGCAAAGCTTAATAATGGAGATTTGGTAACTATAGACCCCAGCCGCTACATCTTTGTCAGCGATCAGATTTGCATAATCATTTGTTCACGTGGTCCTGGGAAAAGTCATACAAGAGCTGTGAAGAGACACAGGAGTCTACTTAGAAGCTCTAGCAAGCTGTTGAGCCTGGTGCTGAGGTTGACTGAGTTTCTCTTTGCCTGGAGCAATGAGAACATAGTAGGCAGTAGAGAAAGATCCTCAGCATCCTTGACATCTAGGGATGTTTAAGGGAATGGAATTGTTTAAACTGAATCTTGTCTAGAATTTTTAAATTTTTAAAATATTGTGACCATACCATCAGAATAGTGAAAATAAAGTAATCACTTAAGCAATCAATTAGCTCTGCCAATTAATCATCAAGTACTTTCTATGATAGATACAATTCCAAAGTAGGCTTGATGAGAGCATGAAAGTCTATGAAATAAAACGCTTGAGATCTTTTTACTCAGCTAAGCAATGCTATTGAAGCACAGGCAATAATGGGAGAATTTATTCCTTAAATTTTATTTTCCCCAAGTGGAAGAGAGAGAGAGAGAGAGAGAGAGAGAGAGAGAGAGAGAGAGAGAGAGAGAGAGAGAAAGAGAGAGAGAGAGAGAGAATGACATTTGTTTGAACATTTTTCTGGTTGTTTATAAATATTTTTCCTTTTACATTGGGAAAGATACAGTTTTTGACATAAGAAAAAATTACATGGCCTTATTTTTTCATACATCAGAATTTCTTTCATCGTAAAATTGTGAGAGCAATTTGTATTATGAGTCTAGAAAAGATGATGTCTTCATTATTTATTAAGTTTGGCCAGAGAGAGGCAGAATCAGGGATAAAGGGGTCAGACATCCAGGAATGTGGCATCTGGAATGATTCTGTGACACCTCAAAACTTCCAGAACATTCTAGGGACACAGCCCCAAGAATATTTTTTAGACCAGAAGCATTTGTGTGTCTACACAGATAAATCCCTTGCAGAGATATGTTCCTGTTTGGCCTCTGCTCCATCCCATCCATCACAAAACCAGCTTGCCAATTGCTCCCCAGATGTTCTCACCCTGACCCAGAGGTGCCCCCTTTGCTGATAGACAGCAGCAAATGAACCTCTTCCATCCCTGGCATTTCCAGAGCATGTTTCCAGAATGATTGACTGGGTTGCTGGCTGTTCAGTGAGTCCCACTACCATACCTAACCCAGAGAAGATGCTCCACTGCAAAAGAAAACAAATGTGAATGGGACTCTTGAGAGTTTACCAGGGAGAGAAAGCTGAATTCTTTTTCTCCTTTTTTCATTAATGAAAGCCAAAGTAGACGACAACTTCCTTTCAAAGGTGAAGGTATAAATTACAGAGTGTCCTGAGTGTATTTACCCACTCTTACACATACAACAATTCTCAGGATTAAGGTTATAAAAGAATGGCATGGATGTAACTGTTTAAAAATGTGAATCCTGAGTCTCATTCCTAAGAAACTGGCGCTGCACCAATGTGGCAGGATCTGCGTATTAGCATTGATATTCAGCGCTGCAGGTAAGATTCTGATATATGTGCTTCTTGGACTCACTTCAGCCTGATATTTTAAATCTTAGCAAGGTCTGTCGGCAGAACACTAACCAAAAGACAGGAAGTTAAAACCTGAAGTCCAATGCTAGGTTCTTTTCTGACTATAAAACAATCAGCTAGTACCTTCAGTCACTCATTGAAACTATCACTTTTGCAGGATTTTTCCACTTAAAATATTTAGATATAAAAATCCTTGATTGTGATCTTCAGTCTATGTTGTCTTAATTTCATCATTCTAATAACTATTTTCCACTGATACAGCCATCACTACCAAAGTGAACTTGAATATATTACTTAATCTTTCCTAGTCTTATTTTCCTCATTTGCATGAAGGAAATATTAATCCTCTGTGTTTACTTCACGTTAAAGGCAAGCTAAAATGATATGAGGAACATAGGATCTATAAAGTGTAATGCAGTTATAACACCTCATTCCTTCCAAGCTGGAAGATATAGCTTTGAACATAGAAGACCATTCGCCTCATAAACATATCTTGAAGAAAATTCAATTTAGTTCAAAATAGAGTGAGTACTGAGAAAATAGAAGCAGCCAATATAGAAAGATTTTAATGAATTTTTCTTGTGTAAAAAGTGGAGAAACAGGTCAGCCACTGAGGACTACATTGGAGCAAAGCCAGTGAGTGGCTACTTGTGTGAATTATTCATAGCATATTTATGTGTTAGCAGGAGGAATCCTGTAGAAACAAGATTGCAGAATGGAAGTGTGAAATTATAGGAAGCTGTCCTCGAGTAAAGGAGAAGAGGTAGAATTCAGACCTGTGGGCTGGAACAGGAGCTCTCTATCCATTATGGTAGGGAAAAAATATTGCAGAGGTACAGATGTTTGGGAGTAGACAGATTGTTGATCAAGAAGGGACAAGCTTTTTCTTATATTCATCCAACAAATCACTGAAGAATGAAGGAAATACGTGTTAGAAGTTAAAGGAGAAATACTGGGAGGGTGTATTTACAGAAATGTCAACATTAAGGTTTAAACACTAAACATTTAAGGCCATGGGTTTTAAGTGAAGCAATTGCAGTCAGTTGTTCAGTCAAATCAGATGCTGGTTTCAGATGTAGAGAAGTGTCCCAGGTTTTTATTGCTGTGACAAAAACATCACAAACTTGTGGAGGAAAGGGTTTATTTCACTTATACTTCCACATAGAGTCCATAGGGTTCTCACATGCCAAGTTAGGGGTATATGGATTAGAAACACCAGCCTTACAGAACAGAGATACAAAGGAAATAGACAGAGACGCACACTAGAACTGGCAAGGCAATCCAGTGAACACTGAATTCACCCACATTTATTTTTCATATGCTTATATACACCAATCCAGAAAAGGGGGGAGAAGTCAAAAGACTACTTTAGCATGATCCAAAGAACAAACAAAGCAAATAACCCTTTCAGAACATGAAGTACCAAGCAACTATAACCTGAGTTAAGTATTCTATTGTTTAGGCAGGTCATGCAGCAACCACACCTTAGACCAAGTATCCTGTAGGCAGCTACTCCCTGAATAAAATATTCTGTTATACCTTTGAAGGAGCAGAAATATGCCTGAACTCTCTGACCTTTGATCAAGGTAGGATGGATCCACCTCTGTGGATCATCTTAATAACCCAAAACACCAAGTAATCACATCCTACATCAAGATATTTTGGTTAGTAGCCACAACTTAAGTCAAACTTCTTGTCAATAACCTTGAAGGAGTAAGAATAGGCTTGAGCAATCTGACAATTAGTTAAGGTGGAACAAACCCATTTCTGTGACCTTCCACCTATTTCTCCCTTTTTAATTTATTTATTAAAGCCTGTGCTTCTGCTACAGGACAGACAACTGTGCCTGTCTTAGGCTATCTTTGTCCACCTTTCAGACTTACCCATCATCAGTACATACATTCTGACATGCACATCCGGCCTTAATTTCTTGGGGGGAAGATATCTCCAATCATAGACTACCAGCCTCTGTTGATAAACAGTTAAGGAAGGGTGTGTAGCTAGGTGCTGTGCATCTTTCAGTTAACTTTCCATTGAGAGAGTTCACAAATGACTAAATAATCATCGGCAAGCAAATAATGCTTTGTGATGAACATGCTCCTGTGGCCATAATATCTTCTAATAAAGGAGTAGAAGATGACCAAGATGGATGACCTTTTGAAATTGGTCTAGGATTTTTTTTAAAAGTTTTTAGCTGTATCAAAATCCGAACTTGTTTTATTAAACACATCAAATATAAGGACTCATTGGCATCATGCCAAATTTTTCTCAGATAAGTTATAACCTTTTTCTAACCAGTAACATCTCTATAATGAACTAAAGTAGTTACAAACATTAACAGGTCAATAGCACAATTATACTATGAGAATTAAAAATAAACATACAATTTGTCAAATCACAATTCTCTTAAACTAATTCTAATCAAAGACAAGAAAATATTTCTGTGATGAATGGGCTGTGTGTCTTTTTCTTCTCTTATAGTGCAATTGCATTGATGCTTCTAACTTTCAAAAATAAGTTTAAACTGTCCCAGTCTCTAAGTAGCAGCAAAACTTGCATGGCATTCCTCCTTATTTTCTGAAGAGGGGCTTCAGTTACACATTTCCTCTGTAATAGTGTTCCATTGTCTTCAGATCTCTTTCCCCTAGAGGGAAAATTTCTGAGGTCCCAGTTCTCAGGTCTTTTATTTCAACAGCAGACTGAATGCCATTCTGGCAAAGTTAACCCCTTTGCCCCCAAGATAATGGTGTAGATACACAGTCAGCTACTCAGTCAGCATTCTTGGGCCAGTTCCAAAGTAATTAGGACTCACTAAGGTCTGGAAATTTGTGTAGTAGTTCTATCAGGAAAGGGGGAATCCCCTTTTCTTTATTACATGGGTGCTCAGCCAGAGCCAGGGTTCTTTGCTCAGGCCTTGGTGATCCTGCCTCAGGAGGGCTCAGCAACTGGACTGTGTCTGTCTTATACTGACTTCCTGAACGTGCTCTTACCCGTCATTGACTACCACCCTTTGAAAAGCATTCATTCCTGGAGAGCTGCCAGATTGGGGGTACTAGACAGTAACCTTTTCAATTACAGATAAACAGGCATGCATAACCTCCTGAAGAAGACTGTGAGAAGGATGCCTAAGAGCCACTGCTGTCAGATCTTCTACAGGAGATATTTAAAGAGAATAAGGATTAACAGTACCATCCACCAATTAATGCATATGTGAGCATCCAGGAGAGGTCACATAGCCTTTTTATATGATGCCAAACCTTTTAAAAAATGAAGAGTCAAAGACCATAACTTCTGACCTTAATAAATAAATTTGTTTTGGGGGAGCAATGAGAGCAATAAAAGAGAGTATATACATTAACCATCCTGGGTTGTTCTTTCCTTGCTGGAAACAAGCTCGGCACACATCTCTTACTGGGACATACACTGGCATCATGGCAGTCTGAGGGAAAACATAAGCATACCCTCTCCCATGAGGTTAGCAGAAGGGGTTGTAGCAGTCATTGGACGGAGATAGGACCTCTCCATCTCATCCGGTATAGGGATATGTTCCTTGGCAGAGATGCCCAGTGCTTGTTAGCTGGGCTGAGCCCCTTTTCATCAAAACTGAGAAACTTCATAAAGAAAGGGACCTCTGTTAAGGCCAGATGAGGTTTCCTCCTAGCCTCTATTGAGATAGTTTTGGCCAACAACCTCTTAAGAACTCTACTGATCCTTTCCACAGTGGCTTGTCTCTATGGATTGCAGTGGATGCCAGAGGTATGGAAAATCTTCCAGGACCCCAGAAAGTCATTGAATTGTTGAGAGGTATAGGCAGGGCCACTATTGGTCTTAAGTGCCCAAGGTACCCCCACCCCACATAATTACTATGGCCAACCTAAGGGCCTTGATAGCATTGACAGCTTTCTCCCAAGAAAGAGCAAGGACATAAACAAAGGAGGAACATATGTCTGTTATCATATGTGCATATTTAAGATTACAAAATGAGGCAGAGTACATATATGCTGGATAAAGTTGTATCCAACTTTATCAAGTGGAGTAATACTGGCCAACGTGCAGGCATCATCTGTCTTGTCCTTCAAGACCTTATTAAACACTGCATTGAGGCTTTTCTCCCCATGTTCAGGTTCAGGTCTTCAGCAGTGTGATGGAATAGCCAAGGTCAAGGGCTGGAGGTAAAGTAAACTGGTCCCCTCTCCAGGAGGTCAGCAACTGCATTTTGCATTTGCATTGCCCAGGACTGCCAGGCATGGGTGGGGAAAGTCTAAGAGTTCTGCTGCTTTCCAATGGCTATATCGGTAACCTTTTCTCTTGGGGATTTCATGTCTGTTACCACGAAAACTGAAGCACTGAAAGGGCAGCATGGGTCTTCTTCTCTTGTTTTCTTGGCTGCCTTCTCTGGTGTCCGCAAGTGGGAGGAAGCTGGGCTGGAAAGGGGGAAAGAGGTGGGACCACTCCTCTTCCACAGCTGAGAGATACTACAGCCGGAGCAGTAGGAGTTGGTGATGCCTTCTGTGAATATGCTAGTCAGGAAGCTCACAGAGAAGATACAAGACCACTTGTACAAGTGGTCATCTGAGTTCTGGGAAGCCAGACTTCTCTTCAGGGAGTCAGGCTTAGGCACAAATGCAGCAGGGACTCCTTTGGCCAAAGGCGCTCAAATGCTGAATGCCCTCTTCCACTGCTATCATGGAGCCTTCTCTGTTTTCCTGGCATTGAGCAGTGGCTATTTTTCTTCCTCCACTGTTCTTTTCTTCTTTTTTTTTAAGGGCACTCAGCACAGTCTCCTTTGTACAAGCATCCAGGGCATTACTTGATGGTGAAGACCCAGTTGTGTTAAGTATCTTCTTTGGCACTGGTGAGTGAAGTCACTTGCTGTCTGGAGAGACAATGCTTACTGTGACTGAACTACACACCATTCTTCTTTTGACATGGTAAACCTTAACTGCCTACAGTTAACCATCACCAAGATTCCCTTCCATTCTCACACTGCAGCATGATAACATCAGAGGGTTAGGAGCACAGGTTCAGCAGTCTCTCTTCAGTCCCTCTGAGAAGGCCTCAGTAGTTACTACATCATCATCTGATCAAGGCTGGCATTCTTCTGCTGCACACATGGGACCAGACTTTAAAGAAAACACCAAGCTTCATTCTTCTCCTGTGAAAAAAACACAAATAGGCCCTCAATGCCATATTAAAACAGGGCTGGGCCCTTTCCACAATTTAGTGCAAGGGTCTTTCCCATTTGCTTTAGCGAAGGCCACTCTAGTGCCATCATTCCAAAATCTATCCATGACAGACTGCTCACAGGTATCCACATTTAAGAAATTTAGAGTACAGGATGCATTATTTAGGGCATTATGTGTCAATCAGGGGTTTAATTTCCCCATTTTTTTAACTTTTGAAGTTGTGCTTTTAAGGAGCCATGGGCACACTCTACAATTCCTTGTCCTTGAGGATTATAACATATTTGAATACATTATCCATCTCAATTGTTTTAGGAATTCACAAATACGAAGAACAAAACTTTAAGCAATGAGTAATCACATGCTTAGTGGCTTCTCCAATTTGTGCTACAGCCATTAAGAAACCTAAATATTTATCTATTATCATATGTACATATCTTAATTTGCCAAATTCTTCAATATAAGTAACCTCCATTTGTCATAAATGATTAGGAAGCAGACCTCAAGGATTTATTCCCAGATGAGGTACAGGCAAATATTTTAGGCAAATATCACATCAGTTAAAAATTTGACAAGCAATTTCTCTTGTTAATCCAAATTTTTTTCATAAACTTTTATTATATTAATGATGTAAAACATGATCACTGAGCAAATTCAACTTGAGATAAAACCATCAATTGATTAGACTTATCAGGTGAAGCATGACCTTCAGCCCATGGACCAGGAATATTTGAACATGTGGTCTAATATGACCTACAAAGTATGACAATTATTTTTGTTGAATGCATCTTGAATTTATTAGAACAGTATTTTAACTTTATTATTTCTAGTTTCAATGCAAGGGACCATTTCTAATACCCAAAGAGTCTTAAAAATGTAATGACTGTCAGTCTATAAATCAAATACCTTATTTGCAAAATGCTGGAATACCACAGCAATAGCTCACAGCTCAACTATTTGAACTGAGGCTAGATCTGTTTGCAGTACATATCCTTTATCATCAACAACATATGCTGCTTTTCCATTGGAAGAACCATCTGTGAAAATTAACATAGCATTCTTTAATGGATCTTTCATTACAAATTTAGGAAAAATAAAGGAATGTAGTTGTGTAAATTCCTGCAATCGATCAATGGGACAAAGATTATCAATTTAGCCTACAAATTGAGCCAATATAATTGTCCAAAAATCCTTATTTTGAAATAACCAATCAACCTGTTGTTTTTTGTATAAGGAACATTGATCACATTATGTTCGTTACCAGAATATTGCCTAGATTCCATCCAGCTTTTCTGCACTAAATAAGCTACTGCTTCAAAATAAGGGTTTAATACTTTGACTGGCTAAGCTGGAAGGTATAGTCATAAAAAAGGATCATTTTGCCTTAATACTGCCATGGGAGTAAGTTTTGTAGGTAAAATATATGCTTTCCAAGGTTGATCATAATTAATATAATGTACCTGCTATCTCTGTATTGCATATTCCACCTGCTCTAGTACCTGTCTAGCAGTGTCTATAAGATGTCTGGGAGAAGTAGGGTCACTACTCTCCTTAAGAATTTCACTCAAGTTCTCCCATAGGGAACTTTAAATAAGGTCATAGCCACACGACAGCTCCAAAATAACTTCTGGAAATCATTCAAACTTTGTAAGCAATCTTTCTAATCCAATATGCAAGAACTCTCATTGGCTGACAGGTGTCATTTACATTTTCACAGACTCCTGGTTCGGGTCCTATTTGCATTTTCACAGCAGCTTGTCTGGGCAGAGTGGAGCTGTGCTGCACTGTCTGCAGTTTGGCCATACCACCAGGGACCTGGGACAAAGGAACACTGTTCCCTCATTGCCTGATGTGCCTGGACAGGGTACAGACCACGCTCAGGGGACCTGCTGGCAAACTTAGCTGAAGTTTAATTTCCAGCTGCCTTCTATTGCAGCCACTCTGAGACTGCTGCGTCCATAGGATTGGCTAGCTGTAGTTAAGGCAGGCAAAGCCATGTTGTTTTCACTACTCCTGCTTTTCTTTCTTAAATCTCATAATCACAAAATTAGGAGAATTCCTGCATCCTCTCCTCTGCTAAAAAGCTGCTGATCTACCCATACAGGCTTGTTGGGCTTGCAGGCTTACCAGCCATGCTGCCTCTGATCACTCCTTGCTTACTGGTTCCCAGCGCTGACTACAGTATGTAGATGGCCACCATCTCTGCAGCATCGGCCTGCAGCTGTTGCCGGGTCACATGCCTCACATTCCCTTTACTTCCCAACCTATTCAGCACCTGCCTTGGCTACAGCATAGGCAAGGCTGCACCTTTACTTCCCTGAGTCCTGGGGCAGTCCAAAAAATGGCTGCGGCTGTGCCACCAGCGTGGGGGAGGGAATAGACTACTTACAGTATCTACAAACCCTAAAAATTGTTGCACGTTTTTCTGCTCCCACTCCAGCTCCTCTGGCTATCAAAATACATCCAAATAAATGTACAGACAGTTGTCTAATCTTTCCTTGTCCCATATCTACAAATTTTTATTTACAAATTTTTTGCTCACAATATTCCCTGCACCTTCCATATTTATTTATTATTTATTTGAGCTTATTTTTTTTTACCTCTACAGCTATGATGTGATATTCATGTGCAGTGTCCACCACATTGTTCACCTATACTACTGACCACATGTCCAGCACCATCTGTTGTAGTCCAGCCTCATCAGGGTTCGCATGTTCCAGGGTAGAGGTATATGAATTAGAAATGCCAGGCAGACAGAACAGATATACAAGATAAATACACAGAGACATGAAATAGATCTGAGAGGGCAACCCAGTGAATACTGAATTTACCTGTGTTTATTTTCCATATACTTTCATACCCCAGTCCAAAAAGAGGGGAGGAAAAAGGCAAAGGACTCTTTTAACATGATACAATGAACAAACAGCAATTAACCTCTTTAATGCCTGAAGCATCAAGCAGTTATAACCTGATTTAAGTACTCTATTGTTTAGGCAGGACGGGCAGCAACCACACCTTAGGCTAAACATCCTGTAGGCAAGATCAAACCTCCTTGTATACCTTTGAAGGAGCAGGAACTCTCTGACCTTTGGTCAAAGTGGAATAGATCCATCTCTGTGGGCCGTATTAATACCCAAAAGACAAAGTGATCATACCCTACATCAAGATATCTTGTTAGTAATCACACCTTAAGTCAAACCTCTTGTCAATAACCTTGAAGGAGCAAGAATAGGCCTGCACTCTCTGACCTTTAGCCAAGGTGGAATAGACCCACTTCTGTGGGCTTCCAGGTCACCAGAGGAAGTGAAAGCATGAGCTCAAGGCAGGAACCTGGTGTAAGTCACAACCTCTGGGTCATGCTGTTTACTAGTGAAGTAAATGCTACTTACTGGCTTGCTCTTCCCGACACTCTCAGTCTGTTTTCTTATACACCCCAGGACCAGCTACCCAGGGGTGGCACCACCCTCAGAGAGCTATGTCTTCCCACATCAATGTCGATCGAGAAAATGCCCTTCAGGCATGCCTATAGACCAGTTTCCTGAAAGCATTTTCTCAGTTGAGGTTCTTACTTCTCAGCAGACTCCAGCCTGTGTGAAGTTGCCAAAAATCTAGCCACAAAAAAATGATCCTTTGTCAACTTGAACACAAACACATCACTATTCAACTGCAACCTTTCCTTTCTCATTTATCCCAAAGATGTCATATTAATATTAATATCACACTATAAAACATTCTGACTTTTGGTTGCGAGCCTAGCCTTTAATGGCTGAGCCAACTCATCAGCCCACAGTCCAATATTTAAAATCCCACAGTCTTTAAAATTTCTAACAACTTAAAGGTTCAACCTCTTTCAAACATCTTAAGACTCTTTCAAAGTTTTGCTAAAATTATCCAAGTTTCTCTAAAATACATAATTTTTTTTCTAAAATATTCAAAGTTTCTTAACTGTGGGTTCCTGTAAGATAAAATAATTAATTACATAATTTCTTATTTTAAAAAGGAAGAGTCAAGACATAGTCACAATCAAATGAAAGCAAAACAAAGTCCAACAATGTTAAAAGTCCAGGATTGGACACCTTGAACTTACTCATGATCAGAAGATCATTTCTCCAGCTCTGCCATTGGCAGCACATACAACTTGTCTCATGAACTCAGACCAGTGTGACTCTCCAGCTGTTGTCATCCTTAAAGATCATCCCATGATACTTAAATCTACAAAATTCTTGGGCATGATCACCAATAGAGTTTCCTGCCCTCTCTTCAGGGACTTTGACCTTGCCACATTGTGTCAAACTTCAGCTTCTTTCATGTTCCCCTTTTGTCCTGAGACTTTTACTGCAATTGAGGCTGTACCTTTACCTCTCCTGGCCACTTACATTGTCAAGTCACAACTGATCTTCATGACCCTTTTATGCCTTCAAAGCCACACCAGGGAGACTCTTATAACCAAGTTCAGAATTTGCCCCACTGGACCATAGCTCCTGTGTATTGAGTTTGAGGAAATATTTCCTGGAACATTTTTTCCTCAGTCATACTGGTCTCTTCTTAATCATCGCTATTTTTTGAACTTCAGCTAACGAGTATCAATTGACCGTAAAGCAAAGTTTCACTTCAGTGATATGGTCTCTTAATCGCAGCTTGTTTTTCAGCCCAGCTAACCAGAGCTGTGTATACTTAACACAAAATATTACTCAAATGGCCCTGGTAGAATGTTTGCTTCCCTTGGAAATCTCACAAGTCAAACTGACATCATTTGTCCTGCTGTCAGTTTTATCTTCTAAACTCCCATAACAGTTCACCGACTCTGAACACTCAATGACTTTTCTAAACCAAAGTTTCATAGTCCTATCAAAAGCATGACCAGGTCTGCCATAGCAATATCCCACAAATTTGGTACCAATTTCTGTCTTAGTTAGGGTTTTTATTGCTGTAATAAAATACCATGACCAAAACAGCTTGGGAGATAAGGGTTAATTTTGTCCTATGGTTTTCCATCATAAAAGAAAGTCAGAGTAGCAACTCAAGGCAGGGACCTGGAAGCAGGAAATGAAACAGAAGACATTTAGGAATGCTGATTACTGGCTGACTCCTTATAGCTTGTTCAATATACTTTCTTATATATTGAAGAACCATCTGCCCAGGTATGGCACTGCCGACCTGGACCTTTCCCCATCAGTCACCAATCAGGAAAATGTTCCACAGGCTTGCCCACAGGCCAGTCTATTGGGCACTAGTCTCAGTTGATATTTCCTCTTCCCAGATGACTGTATCTTGATTCAATCTGTCATAAAACTAGTCAACATAAAGAAGTACTAAACTATACTTGCCAGAATTTCTTTTAAACCAGACCAGTGCAGAATGATGGGTGAGTGGGTCAGGGAGATGGGGGCATAATGCAATGAAGAGATTACAATCATTTCCAATCTTAGTGTCTTAGTAGGGTTTCTATTGCTGTGATGTAGCACCATGACCAAAAGTAACTTGTGGAGGAAAGAGTTTGTTTTGCTTGCATTTCCATACCACAGTTATCATCAACAGCAGTCAGGGAAGGAATCCTGAGGCAGAAACTGATTAAAGGCCATGGAAGAGTACAGCTTACAGCATGGCTACTCCTGACTTGCTCAGCCTGATTTCTTATAGAACCCAGGACCATCTGTCCAGGGATGGCTCTACCCACAATGGACTTAACACTTTCCCATTAATTGCTAATTAAGAAAATGCCCTACATTCTTGCCTACCTACAGTTCGCCTTCTAAAGGCCATTTTCTTAATTGAGGTGCCCTCCTTACAGATGACTTTAGCTTGTTTCAAGCTCACGCAAAACTAGCCGGGTCACTTATTAAAGGCAACCAGTGGCTTAATTATCCTGATAAATTTGAAGTTGTTTCCAATTGTTAAAAGGAATGTACTAGAAGTTTGGAGTGTAGCCAGAGAGTAGAATATCTGAATCTGAAAGTCGGGGCATCAACATGGTGTAAGCAATGACTGTATAATGAAATGAACATGGAATTTGAGTATGTCAAGCAAGTGAGGGCCTAGGATATCTAGAAAACTCTCTGTAGATGGAGAGTGTCTTTTAGTTTCTCAGACACCCTAGAACTGACTAATCACACAGAAACTATATTAATTACAACACTGCTTGGCCAATAACATAGGTGTATTCCTAGCTAGCTCTTTTATCTTTAATTAATCTATTTCTATTAATCTTTGTGTCACCATGAGGCTGTGGCCTACTGGTAAGGTCCCAGAGTCCTTCTCCTTTGGCAGCTACATGGCATCTCCTTGACTCTGCCTACTCTCTCTATATTTCTTTTTGAATTTCTAGCCTGACTTTACTCTGCTAAGTCATTGGCCAAAACAACTTTTTTCATCAACCAATAAAAGCAACACATACACAGAAAGACATCCTGCATCGTCTCCCCCTTTGTATCTAATTATAAATGAAGATTTTTAACTTTAACATAGTAAAATTACATATAACAAAACAGGTATCAAGTAACAATTACCACTGCAATATTTTTTCGTGAGTCTCAAGTTTCATATCTAATCTATCTTTTATGATAACTAAGGAAAACTATAATTATAACTTCAACTATTCAAAGATCACAGAAGGATATAATATTACCTAAGTAACAGGAAGTACATTGTTAGCAACTTCCAAAGATCTAGAAATGACAGAGATATCTCACTGGCTGGGCAGTCACCCAAAGTCGTTCTATCATGTAGCAGCATCCATCTTAGCCCATAGGCCCATAGTATCTGGCAGATTTTTCCATGGAGCAGCAAATTTGAATGACTGTTTTGCCTTTATTGACAGTTTGTCAGTCACTTTTATTCTGTGTCCTACAGAATTTCTTGCAGTTTCTTCTGTGAATCAGGAACCCTAAAGGACCATCCCATCTTTTGGAAAGTTTAGCAGTCACTTTTATGAGGGTCCTGCATGTCCAGTTCAAGTAGCATGCCATCAAGAGTCAAGGTAAGAGCAGTTTCTAGCCCAAATGGCTAGCCTTGTCACATTGAAGGCAAATTCCATGAGTTTCTTCAGTGTCCGTCAACCTCTCTGAAGTAATTGATACTGCTAGAAGCAGACATGTCTCACTGTCCGGAAAAGTCTAAGTTCTTTAAATGCCATATTCTGTAGATCTTTGAAGTGTTGAAGATTATCTGTCTAAGTGAAATATATCTCTGTATATCTAGAAAACATAAGTAATATGACTAAAAGTTTGACTACTATAAATGATTATCTATTAATCTGTAATTTTAATTAAACATTACATTTTAAATGAGCTGTAAAAAATAATACTTTAAACAAGAGTAGAAATATACATATAACAAAATTGGCCTAAAATTTGTCTTAATAAACTAAAGTCCATACCAATGCAAAATATCCATTTCTATATCATATCCCCCTTTAAATAAAAACAGACATTTATAAACAATCACTTTGGGAATTTGAGCATTGTTTTCTTCAAAATGCTTCCTGCTGTTTGTTGGGTAAATAATTTTTAGGGTTCACAGAGATCTTTTGAGGGATCTTGTTCCATCAAACCACATTAACCTGGAAGGAATCCACAAGTTCTAATCCTCTGTAGAAACAAAACAGAACTTCTTTTCCAAAGTAACATATTCTTAGACTCAAATTTTAAATTCAAGATATCTTTATGCTGATTTAGCTTAGCAGCCCCAGATTCAAATGTTTCTCTACAGTTAGTTCATTAACAATCAAAAATTAAAAGAAAACACAGTAATATACATAATCCAAACTATCTGTGTAATTTCCATCTTTATGTGACTTTTTAACTATATTACTTTTTAATATTTATTTTATTATCTTCACTCCTTTAATCTGTGACTTATATATGCTTTCTTTTCTCTCTCTTAAGCCCATGTATATTTATTCAACACTTGGACCCATTTAAAGGTCTTTTTTTTGTCTGAATCTGTCTTTAATGCATAACTTTAATCCCATTTTGACCAAGAGCACGTCTAAAAATGTTAAGCAGCATGGTTAGAACTAAGGTTGCCTTGTTTTTTGATTCCCTCAATCCAACATGGCAGAGGTATGTTCACCACAAGCTCTGTGAGCCATGCTCACACCCTCCCAGCTCCAGGGAGAGAGCAAGTCTATGTCACCATTAAGCAACTTGTAGCACCCTGCTCACAAACCCCATTTAAATACTCCATAACATGAACTTCTGAGAATGCCAGAGCCATTTGTGATGCCAGCATTAATGAGGAAGCTGGCTCTTAAAGGAGATGCATAGTTTTTGCTAATACTGAATCAGGAAGCCTTCTCTTAAGGAAATTTCACCTTTGCTTGGCTCTGGCAAACAGAGCCCACGCAAGGAAATGCTGTTACCAAGACACCATGTTTAACTCTGTTCTTTTGTGTCTAGAATTCCTTACCAAGTTCTCTCAGGTTTTATATAGACCCACATTAGTTGCCATTCTCTAGACGGAGACTGCTCTTTAGTTTCTCGGCCACCCAGACCCGAATAACCACACAGAAACTATATTAATTACAAGACTGTTTGACCTATAGCTTAGACATAAGGCTAGACAGATCTTACATCTTAAATTAACCCATTTCTATTAATCTATTATCAACATGAGGCTGTGGCCTACTGATAAGGTTTCAGTGTCCTCTTTTGGCAGCTATATGCAGTCTCCTTGACTCTGCCTACTCTCTCTATATATTTCTGTTTGGATTTCCCACCTGTCTTTACTCTGCTAAACCATTGACCAAAACAGTTTTATTCATCAACCAATAAAAGCAATACATATAGAGAAGGACATCCCACATCAACTATCTGTATCTTTTTTGTTTTGTTTTGAGGCAGGGTCTCTCTATGTATCCTGGCACTGACTATGTAGACCCAGCTGGCTTCAAACTTAAAGAAACTTGCCTGCCTTTGCTTCCCAAGTGCTAGGATTTAACATATGAGTTATGCCTATCATGCATCTTTTTTTTTCTTCTTAATGTTCTAGAATAGTGGTTCTAGATATTGTGACCCTTTAATACAGTTCTTCATGTTGTGGGTACCCACAACATGAACTCATTTCATTGGTACTTCCTAACTGTAATTTTGCTACTGTTATGGACTGTAATGTAAATATCTGATATGCCAGATAGCTGATATATGACCCCCAAAGCAGTCATGGCCCACAGGTTGAGAATAACCATCCGAGAATGTTACACAGTAAAGATGGAGAAACAATTACACATTCATGGGTAATGTCATTTTGTTGTGATTGAAGACAGTGATAGGGGTAATAAAGAAATAAAGAAGAGGCTCCTGGCTCATGCTTGAAAGGCATACTCATGGAGAAAGTGACAACCAGGGATGGTAGATACATGGTTGCCATGATGAAACTGATAGGAGCAAAAGACAACTCCAGTCCCAGGAACATATAGGTGATTTCATATGGAACTATGAATTTTTATTTCTTGATAAAATATTAGAAGTTCCATTACAAAGGGCTCTACTCCCATGGGCTATAGGATTATTAGAACTGAAACTTGCTGTCCCTTTTGATGGGCCATGTAGTTTTCATTATACACAGTCCCTACTGTATCTTGCCTTTTTTTAGAGTAGTGACCCCTTTTAGTTTTCACTCCCTTAACTTCAGTAGTTGTGATTTCTAGGGAAAAAAATCTAATGAATAAGTAAATGTTTTAATACATTCTTCTTTCTTTCTATCTGACCCTGTTAGGCACTTGATTATAGACTTGTGTCCTATATCCAACTGATAAACTTCTCTCAATTAAAATCTGAATTATTTCCCCATAGATGAAAAATTAAAGTCTCTTTTCTGTGATAATCCTCTGACCTTGAAATCTCAATTAGACTTGATGGCACAATAAGAAATGAAACTCAAAATGATTAGACAATCTAACTTTAACTCCAGAAGAAAGTATTATATAGTCTATGTGCTAGGGCTAAGAACTCCATAGTTCAGGGTCTCTTACTGTGGTGGGTCCCTTCTTTACATTAGCTCCCAAGATCAACACTCTTTGGAGTCTTCCATAAAAAGCATAGCACAAAACAGGAGCCCGATCACATTTTCTCTACCATAGACTAATGATCTCCATTGCTCAAAGGTCAAAAGCGTAGTAAAGCAAAGAAAAAGAATCAAAGATTGAGGTCTTTTTTGTTGGGGTAAGCTATGTGAGCCAGTCTTCCAGTTCTGACCCAGTTACTCTGAAAGGCAGAAGATGCCTGGTCTCTTTGAAATTTGCATTGTTAGAACCTTTCCTCCATAAAGCAGTTCTTGAGACTCAGTCAAACTTGTGGACTTTATGTTAAACACTCAATAATCATTACAGAAGAGAGATGGGTATTTCTAGGAGACATTAGGAGGAAGTCCCGGGAGGTTTACTTCTGGGTTATAGCTAGAGTAATAGTATTATCTATAGCAGAAAATCTTTGAAACTTAAAGTGATGGCAGTCTTAATAATTCCTTTAGAACAAAGGCTGTGAAGCCTCCAGGTGGTACTCTTCTTCATTATGTGTAGCTCACTCCACAGGACTCTAAAATGTCACCCTAGCACCAGAAGGGAGAGACAGGGAAGAGATTTAGCTGGGTTTTCGGAGGGCTTTCTCCTTAACTCAATTTAGAGATAGGTTTTGAAAAATACTGACAAACTAGCTTTTAGTCCTTTTCTTTCCTTTTTACCCTGGTGAAAAGCTTTATTGGGATGGATAAGTGAGTTTTTCTACAGAGTTTTATGACAAAACTATCCATACCCCTACCTTTTCTTTTCCTCAATGCATCTCATCCTTGCCTACACTTCTTCATGTATAACCTATTCATAATCTTGCATAATTATAAATGCATTTGATTGCTGGTTTGCCTGACTGATGTCTCATTTCTGGAAGAGTGCTAATGTCAGCTTGCCAGCAATAGGCACCAAGGGTCTGGTCTGGGATGCACAATCCCGCTTCATAATCTTGCAGAGCCCAAACAGCTCTAAAGAGGAGTTCAGCAATACTTCAGTCCAAAGTATCTGAAAGAAAATTGTCAATTCAAAAGAAGAGAAGGCCCCGGATCCTTTGTTTCTTTTATTTTGGTGGCATGGGGGTAAGAGAGCTTCCTTTACTCCTAGATTTTCCTACACTTCTCTGTTTTCTATGCTTTAATCCTACAAGATGTTCTCATTTTACTCATGAAGCAACACTTCTAAATGCTTATGTATCGACTCGATCATTTTTAAAGAAGAATAAGGATAAATGTTTTTCTTCCTGCAGCCATCACAGCTTTGCACAGTTTTTCTTGAGAGCACATGGAAAACACTTTTTCTTGCTCCTAGGCTAAGGATGTTCTTCTCCCAGCAATACAAAAGAGCTGTGACGTGAAGAAGAGATATGGAGAAAGTAGGCTTCATACCATTTCTTACAAGTTTCCTCTGCAGATAGCATCTCCTCGATTCCCAACTCTCCTGACACTGGCAGACCCTATGTTCCTCCAGATTAAAATTTTTAAAATTGCTTTTGATTCACCACACAACAAGAGCCCGTCTTAGCATTTTGCCCCACGTTGTGCTGTAAATAACACATAATAATAATGAGCTTAAAAACTTTTTCTTGGCAGTTTCCACTTCTCAGGTATTTATATTTGTGGACATATATCGACAACAAGAAATGGAATGAAGATTCATCAGAGGACTCCTGAGAAAACAAGGGTTCATTTTCTTTCCTGGGTGAATTGTTGCTGAAGGCTGCAGGACTACTTTTTTAAATATGCTCGCTCTCTCTCATTGTGCTTATTAAAACCACCCAGCTACTTTTCTGTGTCTCTCTCGTCTTCCTTGAACTACAGACACAAAGGACATGTGAAGCCCTGACTTGCCCTTCATAAATATGGCCTATATAGCATCCTTATACAACTTAAAGGTAGACCATTATTTTGGTGAGGCCTGTTATTGTTCATTAGCACAAAGAGTATGCAATAAATATAATGAAAGACTGCTGGCTTTACTCTATCTTTGTCATCGAAAGCAGCTCCATGAATAACTACGGGGATTTGTCTCCAAATGACTTATTTGCTTCCTTTCTAATAAATAACATGTAATTAGGGTAATATATTGTTTCCTAGTTATGTTGCCCATGTAGTGAGGGGAAAACAAATGCACAATTTTAGAAATGAAAGAATAGTAGATAATTTTTATATTATCCCTTAACGTATTTAGACTCATTATGCATAAGTTAAACTGCTGGGAGGTCTAAGTACAAAGCAGGAGCCGAGGTTCTACATTTAATGAGTTTTTTTATTGCGCAGGGCATGAATTACTACTCTGATACTATAAAACTGCAGCAAGTGCTGTGCATCTCAGATGAGATTCTCTTTGAGGAATGCACTCGTCAGTGAACTGTCAGCAACGGGATGGACTAATCTGATTTAGAAAGGATTAGGTTGGGAACTGTGCCTCTGAATGTCAAGGTAGCTACATCTCAACAGAGGAGTGGAATGTTTAACTCTTCCTATCCAGGGCCACAAGTGTTAAGAGAGACTGGTGAGACACAAGGGCACATCCATTACCGGGCATCAAGACAGAAACAAATTACACTGATGGCCTCAAGTCCCTGGAGGGAAATCCATCTTCAGCCTGCGTTACTAGTGAACTACTGCCAACTTTGCTCCAGAATTCAGAGCATTTTTCTGAGAGGGAGGGGTGAGGAGATCCAGGGAAGCCTCTAGAATCGCCAGGGAAGAAGTAAGAACAAGCAGCCACCCTGTTCCGTGACACTCCCAGCACCACTAAGAAATGTGAGGACGGTGAGCAGAGATGTGTGTGCAGAAAGCTGGACAGGGAGGAAAGGAGCTAGGAACCATCTTGGGGTACCATGTAGAGGGCTGGGGGAAACTTTAACACTGCAGATACTTCAGAGTTTGGGGCTAGTTACTGTTGGCATCTGGAATGGCTATAATAAAACACAAGCTGACCCAGTGTAGTGGTTTTGCTCTGAACCTTGTAAGACAGAAAACTGTGGATGCTCCTCTTTGCTTAATTCTTCTTCATCTCTCCTTAGAAACCTGGACCCCATTCTGCTAGTTTATGTCATCCAGCAGACTCTTCATGCGTGTATTTTTTGTGCACTAAATACGATATTATTTGGGGAAAAAAGCTTTTGGGCACTCCTTCATGACTCTGTTGTGAACCTCATGGTATGGTCTTCTGAGCCGTGGCTAAAAGTACCAGCGACATTGATACAGCCTTGGGTTACTTTGCATTTGACTTTGACCCAAATCCTTCATGTGTTTTAACTCTAAAGTCCCTCTCTCTGCAGTTCATGAATGGCCCAGCCACGCCATTCACAGTCTGGAAAACTAGGAACAGGAAGTACTGAGCTATTTGCCTTCGTCCTTCTCTTAGGAAGCTCAAGGTAAGATTTTGAACTTGGTGTTCCGGCCCGGAAGCCCTTGACTTTGAGTCACTCTGATGGCTACCTGAAATACCTGTCACCCACTTTCTCATACCAAAATTAGCTGCATAAAGAGTATTGAATTCTATTGCTTTTCACACAGGGAAACAAAAGGCAACAGGCAACATACCGACCACTTAAAATTCAAATTTGAGACAAAGAGTTCCAATTTCTTCCCTGTTAGTCATAAATGTAGAATTATAGGCTAAGGACATAAAGAATGGGCTTTTGGTGAGTAAAAATCTGGTCTCAGATCTTTCATGTAAGTCATATATATGTAATAAATATTGCCAAAATGACAATTTCAGCAGGGAGCAAATGAAAACTCAAGCAAAGCTTTCCCTCAAATCCCAGGTGTTTCCCATCCCTCCCTAAAATGAACAGTCAACAGAGTTGACTAGGATGGACTGAAGTAAGAGGCTGAAACACCAGCCAGCTTTCTAAGCAAGTAAATTGAAAAACATAAAAAGGCGTGTTGGAACACCTCCTTTAATAATGCATGCAGGAAAAGTAATTTCTATTAATTAGAGTGTACATTATTAATAAAGTATTTAGAACTCTTACCTTAATTTAGGTGTTATGAGGAAATTAAAGTGCTTCTAATTTCACCCTAAAGGTTGATGGCTGAATATTTAGCATAGCAAGCAAGAAGTGGCAAGCTGCAAATACACAACCTGAGGTGATGGGGAAGGCACAGGGCTTAGAAGGTTATGAGACACCAAGTAGCCCCGGTGCCATTTCCACCACCATCAAACACATGTGCAGGCTCCAGATGTTCCACTGGCACTTCCACTAAGTCAGTCTACCCAAAATGCCTCACACTGTCACCTCCACAGTCCCCCCATTAAGGCCCACACAGTCACCTCCACAATCTGCCCCTCCCATCCCACCCTGTGAGTGAGTTCCACAGTCTACCCCAGGGTCCCTCACAGCAGGCTCCCCACTCAGGGAGGCATTTAGCCTTTTCTTTTCCCATCAGCTCTTCCCTTAGGCAGAGCTCCTACTGAAGGGATTGCACTTAATGCATACACAGATTTAAGGGGTCCCCTGGAACCCACAATCTCTTTCTCATTAATGCCTAAAGTTTCTCTTCTTCATTTTGTTTGCTGCCACGATTTTCTCTTCATAAAAGTCTCTCTACATGTCCTTCGGATCCATTTTGCTAAGGCACTAAAATCTAACACTGAAAACTCAAATCTGTTTGGTGTGACATCGGTGAAGCACTGATCACCACTTCCCAGGGCCCCATCAGATGCACTTGGTCCTCCCAAAAGTCATCCATGGATCACATCCATCTCAGACATTCCTGCTTTTCAGAGAGACAAAACTGACTTCATCGTCTGACCTGCCATTGTGCATATTGTCTTATATGCTTATATAGGTTTTTCAATTAATAATGCATCATAATTTACCGTAACCATAGTTACTGTCATTATCCCAGTCTGTGCACCAGGAACACGTTTTAGTTGCTTGGCTTATACTATCCCTTCCTTTCAACAGACAAGGAGACTATGGCACACACAGGTTTGGCTGAAGGCACAAAGCTGTTCTGAGCCAGACTGTAAAGTATGTACAGCCAATCTAAGCATGATCTCACTTCTGGGAAAGTCCCTTCTCTGCTGATTTGAATTTTGTGCTATTTGGAGTGATCACACTTCACTGTCAAGCACTTAGGGCTTTTGTCCAGGGGAGGAAAGCAAACCTCTGAAGTCTTCTTCTGTCAGCATTTGCCAACCCCAGCACTTGGGGAGAAGGAGCTGATGCTATCCTTCCATTCTGCCCACTGTCATTCTGAAGGGCTGCTTAATTTCATCACTTCTACGCATCTCCCTCTTCTTGCAATCCTCTCTCAAAAATACAATTCCTCACACGTATCCTGAAAAACTGATATTTTCCCAATGCCTTTATGCAGATTTGGTGATTAGATTTGATGACGGAAGAAGAAGTAGCAAAAGAGATGATCAGCTTTGCACAAACAAGCCGAGATGATGTGAGCACTGAAGGCAAGCCACCACGTCCCATTATCCACCTGTCACTGCCCCTGCCTGGTGGCATATTCTTAGTTAGCTATACAACTGCTAATAGAAAACATTAATGAATGGTTATAAATATTAATGGGTGATGAATAGTTGCTGGCAGAGCCTTACAAGGCTCCCCTTCTGTATTTATGCCTATTGAGAACCTTTTGAAGATTACAGGGACCAAGGGTGCAGAGTGCATATGGAGAGAATAATGTTCTTCATTTTATTAAATCCTAGTTCCTCACAGGGAGGTAAGGAGACAGCTGGTAAATTTGAGCCCTCATTTGCAGATAGAGGCTTGTTGGACTACAGTAATTCCATGATACACCTTAGGTCCAAATGGGAGAAAGTGGAGAGCTAAGAATGAGTAGTAGTTTCTCCAGAATACTTGTCACCTACTTATAGCTCTCACATTCTGAGGCACATTGGGCACTAGGCTCCCAGAGTGAAGCACCAACACTTCAAGCCCCTTGCAGCATTTATTCCTCATGTTTATACAAGGAGTAATCAGTTTCATGTTATTATTTTATATGGAACTGTAACACAGATGTTCTGAAGTTTTGAAAACATATTCATGAATATCATCTCGATTTATAAGGTCATCATGGACACATGGGAAGGTGGAAATAAAATCAGTTCATGCCACAC
This sequence comes from Myodes glareolus, assembly GCF_982192425.1. Lineage (NCBI taxonomy): Eukaryota > Metazoa > Chordata > Mammalia > Rodentia > Cricetidae > Myodes > Myodes glareolus. The sequence goes on from NC_142032.1 coordinate 47,268,830, forward strand.
TTTCACTAGGGTCATTCTGCAATTTGAATCTCATCTTCTGTATTTTGAAATATCCAATGCCCTTCCAGAGAGGGTAAGAATTCTCCAGGCAAATGTGCTTTTATTCTATGCCTGACTCTGAGCACTTTCCTCTGATGAATTATTTGTTTCGGGCCCTTTTCCGTGTAGTTTCAGGTTGAATAATTTCTATTTCCCATCATCACATTTTCACTGGATATGAGACTGAATATGGTTTGTGAACGTCATTTCCTTGTCTCTAGGGTTTTTTATTCTCTCTGCCATGTGCTAGACTAGTGTGTCTCAACATGTAGGTTGTGACCCCTCTGACAAACCTCTGTCTCCCAAACTATTTATATTACAATTCATAACAGTAGCAAAATTATAGTTATGAAGCAACAACAAAAATAATTTTATGATTGGGGGTTACCACAACATGAGGAACTGAATTAAAGGGTCACAACATTAGGAAGGGTGAGAACTATTGTTCTATACATAAACAGTTTCCAAAAGAGTGTTTGGAATTACCATGCATGCTTCCTCCCGCAGGCCCTTGCCTCTGCTGCCCTATCCAGGGAGCTTTCCCCAGATGGGTGTGGCCTTACTCTTTTACAGTACCCTAGTCACCATGTGAACACAGTGCCCTAATTCTACCTTCTAACACATGATTCAAAAGTCAGAGTAAATATTATAAATGATCTCAAGGCTGAAAATTAGGAATTATTTTCAAATAACCGCTGGATTACGACAATTCCATTTTACCCCGCCTCTGCACCATACAGTTTTCAAAGATGGTGCTTCTCTGCCTGTTTCCTTTGCTGCTTCTGTGGGTTCCATGCCTCTCAACAAAGGGTCCCAGCTCTGCTAACCATTATTTACAAAACTTTTTGGAAAATATTTCATTTTTACAAAATGGAGATAAATGGTACCACCATGAGAGGGTCACTGTTAATATTAAGTCAACACACCAAAGTACTTACACCAAGCCTGGGGCATACTGATTACTCAGCAAATACAGAAAAACTCAGCAGGCTCCTCTGGTTCTTTTTAATGCAGAGCAAGTCAAATACTTTCAAACCCCAAAGCCAGCTTCATTTCAGCCATTTTTGATGAGATAAATCCTGAAGACAAGTTTTAAAATGAAGCCTAGAAGAAGTTGGGAAAACGTTTCCCAGTCACCCAACTTACCTTGACAACATATTGCTCCGAGATACAACAAAGTGGGCATCTTCTTTGAAAAGCTGAAAGTTAACTGAGAATAACCTTCAGGAGCAAATGGACAAGGGACATTTTCAGGCCGCAGAATCAGAGTGTGAGAGTTGAGAGTGAACACACGGTGTGCTCCACACTCTGAAAAGGGAGCTCAGCTCAGTTGGTAACAGTGAGTCAGAGACAGAGATGCTCTGATACATCTCTGGTGTGCAAGGTGAGCCCAGGAAGGTGATCTGTGACAAAAACTAAGAGTTTTGTCAAGAAAAAAAAAAACATGTGTATGCAGACAAGGAGATGAAGCCATTAATGAAGCACTGGGCTTGGTATCAAACAGCAGTGTTGAACTTGCCTTCTGAAAAATTATCATGAGTGTACAAGAGACAAGAATGAGTGTACTGAGAGACTATCAATGCTTCTCAGCAAGAGAAGACAAAAAGATGGAGTAATCCATGGAGAAGCAAGAAGTCTATAGACCCTACCAAACCCACCAGGGAACTTTCTTGTGGCATTTGAGAATGATGCTCCCTCCTGTACCTTTCACAACTCCAAGCAATCTTTCTGACCCTCTAAACTTCCCCCACACATACTTCTTATTTCCTCTCTTTAAACATGGATAACTTGGGCTGGCCTCAAACTCATAATCCTCCTGCCTCTGCCTCCAAGTGCTCAGATTAGAGGTCAGTGCTATGGTGTATCTTAACTTCTCTGTTCATAAAGGAAATTCAAGCCCTCAGAAAATATTCAGGAACTAATGTGAATGAATCAAATAATTTGTGCTACATTCGATTAAGTTCGGCAAACCTCATTTGTCTTGGTTAAGAGTGACAGCCTCTAGAACTTTGTCTCCTGGAAGTCTCTTGCATACCTGACATTGATAGAAGCCCATTTGTACTACATTTCTTTACCATCTAGCCCTTTCAGCGCTGCTGCTGCTAATTCTTCTGTATCCATACCCTACTGTAAAAGATGATCTGTCTTCTCTTAAAATGTCCTGCTTTTAACCCAGATGCATAGAGAACAGTCTGGGGTTTAGTCTTGCTGCCCAAGATTGGGTAGCAGCCAAGATTTCAAGTCTGAGCTTTTGGAAAGCAATGAAGAGCAGGAGATGTGTCTGTGCATTTTGATCATCCCCTGATTCAGTTCAAGGCCTTAGACAATACCCAGCATCCTCCAAACAGTGATGGAGAGCACAGCAAGACAGTATCAGTTACCGTTAAGCCTATCCTAACTCATGTTTCTGTTAAAACAGTCTCCCAGGACTTTTGCCCAATCACTAATAATAATAAAATTGTTCCAGTAGAAGAGACAGAGTCTGAATTCTGTGCTCTTGGCCTTATTCTTCCAATGTTGACACTTCAGTTCAAAGCTTGAACAGATTTTCTGTCTCCTTGGCTGTTCTTTACAGCCTAAAGCATTAAAGGCAGACAAACTTCTTCAGACCTAATGGGCCTGTGCCATTGCAGTATAGCACATCTGTTCCTGTGTGTTCATCTATTGATCCCTGTGTAAAAGATTTGAGAAATACAAGAGTAAGTATATGCTATCTTCAAATGGCAGTTTTAGCTTTTTTTTTTTAAAAAAACCACATCTTCCTTAACACTCTTAACAACTTTTGAACTCCCAGTATGTTCATCATTTATTTTTGAGATCTGAGGAAATTAGGTAGTGGAGAAAACATGTGATTTATATAGAAATAAAAAAGTAGAATTTCATGTTGGCTCTGTGGGTTTATAAGCAGCTCCGTCTTGCAAAAATTAGCAATAAGTTTCAGAAAAATCTGACATTTTCAAATACTATTAATTATCTCTATATTTTAATATTATCATAAAAGTAATATATATATGAGCAAATAGCAGAACTATTGAAAATTGTCATCATAATGCAAGATCAAGGCTAGTGGTCTGGAAAAGAAAGAACACCACTATAGGATGATTAAGTGCCTCAAGGAAGACTTGGAACTCTTGTCAAATTCTCTGTGTTCAGAGTTTTCTGGTTGGCAATATCCATAGTTCACAATGCCTACTGCCCTGGCAAAACTGGGATGGAGGGATGAGTCTATCTCTGTTCTAACCTTCTAGTAAGGGTGCATTTAACTGGACTGCCCAGGCCATCCAATCCTGAGGGTGCAGAGATAGTATTACTTTACCCAGTAATTAGAATCCAATTTTGCTCCTTCAAACCCCCACTCCTGATGGGCTTATCAGTTCTTTTAATGAAATCTCTGTGTTACATCCCAAAGCCTTTTATCTCTTTTGGGTGTTAGAATAGTCTTATTCTGTTTCTTTAGGATTCAGCCCTCTTCTTAAAAGCTAAGTCGAACATTTAATTAATGCCACATTCTCCTTCTCCAGATCCCTGGGTGGGCTGCTAGGATGCCTTCCAGGGCCAAGCAGGCCAGAGGTGCTCTCTCATACTTCCTCTCCCTCTCCTGAGCTGATCAGCCTAACAAAGCCCTTTGACTGTGCTCAGCAAGCTGCTCCCTTACCCTTGGTTACCTATGCTTCTCTAACTCTGCCCGGTCAGTTTTTTCTGTTTGAAAGCTGTATTTCCCTGATAACCATGAGCTTCACTTACTTATTCTCTGAAGCGTCCATGTTGAGCTCTGACTTTCCAATGTGGTCTGTAATGTCAAAGTGACTTTTGCCAGCTACATGAAAAGTCCTACCTTATACAGTCCATTCAATAATGAATCTATCAGTGGATATAATCATTGATTCAGGCTTTGCACACATGATCCAGTCACTTCCCAAAAGCCTTTCCTCTGAGCCCTATATTGAAATACAAGTCATTTCATATCTAAACCATAGACAATGTAAAATAGAAAATTCTAGAAAGCAGATATCTAGAGAAATTGAGATATCTGATGTTATAGGCTTGGAGCACCTTGGACAGCATAAATATTAACGATTTCTATTCAAAAATTTGTTTGTAATTAAATGTCTTTAGCATCTGCATCACCTTCATTCAAGACTTCCTTGGCAGTGATGACACACACCTTTGATTCCAGCACTTGGGAGACACAAACAGGCTGATCTCAGTGAGTTCTAGGAAGTGAGTTCCAGGACAGCCAGAACTGTTACACAGAGAAAACCTGTCTTGAAAAAAGAAACAAACAAAACAAAACAAAAATGACTTCCCTGACATGAGACATAAGATCAAAGCAACTGTATCTCATCTTGTACCCACTGAAATTTTTGAATTACACATATCTGACTAGGTCTCCACACAAAATAAGCCTTCAATTATAATGTGCTTTCCTTAAAAATTGGTAAAAACAATTGGATTACCTGAAAATAAGAGCTTGAAAATACTTTCCCCATACAGTGGCCACCATTTGGGCCCTTGAAAGGGCCCAGCACCATGAGGATACTGGAAGTGGAGCCTTCCCTGAAGTGATGTTGGCAGGATGCAGAAGTGGTAAAGAAGTCACTTCTTTTGTTTCCCTCTTTATTTTCTCCTTCTAGTATCTCTTATTAGCTGATCCTAACTGGAAGCCAACTTAAAAGTGAACCTGGGAAACATGATCAGCTGTGGTCAACCACAGCGTTACTGTACACAGCATGGAATAGCACGCTTGGAGTCGAGAAACCATAGGTTTAAAAACGATCAGATCAAGTGAGTGCGTTCCCTTATGTATCAAAAGCACAGAATTTCCGCAAAAAGAAAAGGGCACTTAGAAGATGGGGAACAGAGGCCGGGTTCACACACAGACACTTCAGCACTGTATTAAAAAAATATTAATTCTTTTTTTATTACAGAAAAGATTTGAGCCCAAGTAATATGCCCAGACCATGTCTAAAATGTTAAGTGTGTGGACATACCATCTGAGCAAGGTGCGTCCTGGCTTGAAATTTCACAGTGTTTCATTCCCTTTGTCTGTTGGAAGTCCTAGACCTGCCATGCTGGATGAGGGTGAGCAGTTCTAGGATGTGTGTCCTTTTACATAAGACACCAGAGCAGATGATGGACAAGGAATTGTCAGAACATCACAGAGAAGCCCAAGCTTAGCCTGTGAGAATCAAAGCGGTAGAAGTACAGAGGCCAGGTAGCTCACTCCATAGGAAGGGTTCTGGCCATATTTCTGTAAAGGAGTAAGGTATATGGTGTCTAGTATTAATCTTTTTATAAGTATTGCTGTATCCATATTGATGTTGTCCCATAAAAAGTCACATATCTCCATATCCCTAGAACTATAACTTTTCTTGAAAATAACAATAAATGACTCAAAATATCAAATCGTTTATTTCTTGTGCCTACTGCCAGGCATTTAAAGCATTTTCTTTAAAATGAAGCTTATATGAGTATGACATGAATTGATGAGACAACTTTGCAAAAATGATACATGTTTGTTTTAAAAGTAGTAGTTCTATCTACATAATTATTTTCTCCACCATCTCTTGTTGGCTAGGTATAAATATGCTAATTCTATTTTCCATTATCTGTAGCCTCTTATTAGCTAATTCTTACATATTGATCTAACCCATTTCTAATAATCTGTGTAGCACCATGAGGTGGTGGCTTACTGGGAAAGGTCCTAACCTGTGTCTGTCTCTGAGAGGAGAGTCATGGCGACTGCCTCACTGCCTTCTTCCTCCCAGCATTCTGTTCTATTTACTCTGCCTACCTAATTTTCTGTCCTATCAAAGGGCCAAGGCAGTTTCTTTATTAACCAATGAAAGTAACACATAGACAGATGACCCTCCTCCATCATGCCTCTTTATAATTTGGAGTGGGGATCCTTAGGGTTCAAAGGGAAAGACTTCACAACCTGACAAAAGGTATAAAGTTTTTATCATGTGACCCAGTTGTGCCACCAGAGTCAGGAACCTAGAGAGTGCTGTCCCCAAGACTGCCGGTCAGCCCCTGATAGACATCAGCACTAATTCATGGAGCAGGAAGAAGGTGGTTCCTACTGTGTTCAGTTGTCCTACATGACCCTGAAGGACAGAGAATTGAATGAAACCATAGTTGATAACAACTTTGGAGGATCCTGAATGCATAACAGGGGAAACACTGAAACAACCCAATAGTTTTATTACATATGTGTAATATGTAATCTTGTCCTTGAATGAGAAATAAGAACAAGAGATACTTCATTGTGGTTATATCTACTCCTCAGTGAGAAAGTGGCATACAAATTCTGTTTGCCTGTCAGAGATTCCTGTGAAGGCTAGCACAGTAGAAATGGGGAATGAGAAATGAAAGATAAATTGAACTGGAAGACACCCTGCCAGGCACATTGACTGCTGTTACGTGTTAATGCCTTAGAGTGAGTCCACTAGTCTCCTTTCTTCAGTGTTATTTTTCAGGAGAATAACTTAAAAAAATTAAACTTAACACCGATTACATCATGCAAAATGGTCTCTTTGATTAATAGTTGGTTAGTTTGTGTATAATTAAAGCATACAGCTCATTCCTGGAATAATGGGCCTCTGTGTAGCCATGGCCCTGACAGCCATGGCCTTTACCAGGCAGACCACACGCCAGTATTCAGTTTACCAAATTACCAAATTGGCACGTTGCTGCTGAGTACCTACCAAATTCTGGAAACCAGACACAAGGTACAAGAAATATGAAGTTCCATGTGCTTATATCCCTGTCCTTAAGTAAAATTTATTTGAAAACAGTCAATGAAGATCATGAGGAGCTTCAGCCCAAGGATCGAAAATTCTTACCTTTCATCCCGTGTGTACACTTATCAGCAGTGTGAATCTGGATATGCCACCAGAATCAGTCAGTATCTTCTTCTAAGAAACAGCTACAAACCACATTTTCTGCTTCCTAGGGTAAATGCAGGACTAAGGGAGGGCACATAGATCTCAACTCAAGAGAGGGGTATGGTCAGCTTCTCACAAATGTTCCCTTTTGTTGGCCGTTAGTATAGTGGCTTAAAGCTCACAGGAACACAGGATAGGAAGTCTCCAGTTCCATGGGAAAGGGACAGCTGAAGTCAGGAAGGATAATGGTTGAGCTATTTGAAAATGAAAGACTTACCTGCCAGACGTGATGATATGTCAGTGCACTTAACTAATCCAGTCAAGTATTTCTATTTCTTGCCTGGAGCATAAAGAGCAGAAATCAAAAATCAAAGAAAAAAATGAACTTTCCACATTTAATATAGAAATAGCATTTCACAAAAAACAATTTCCTATCCCAAGACCCAGATTCTATCCCTAAGCTCGGCTTAATGCACAGTGATAATGATGACTGGGGCGGCTGGAGGGTTAATAGGCATAGGCTACGTCTGTGGAAATGTAGAGCCTTCTAACAGCAGCTAGTGGTCAGAAATATTATCTTTCTGTAATATCTGAGGGCTGCCAAATTATCAAATCGGGGATAATTCATTTATTTATTTAAAGCTACGATGGTAAGAAAATTTCAAATCAAAACACCCAGCATTCAATTTATTCAAGAAATATTTCCTGAGTAGCTATTATGTACCACAAACTATGCCAAGTCTTGTGAATATAAAATAAAATAGACATTAATCCACAGCCTGGAATTTTTATTTTAGACGGAAGTTTATTATTTGACTTAGTACCAGCTCAAATGGTGACTGCTTGGTGCAGCCAAGTTCCATTATACTCTATAAAGACCCAGGGGAGAAGATGGAAACCTTTCTAACCACACATAAAAGCAAAGAAAAAAATTGATCAAAGAAATAACTGACATATTTAATAATACACGAATAAAAACTCTGAAGCGAGTCATGGAAAAAGATCCTAAAATGCAGCACAGTACAGATAGATTTTCCACGTTTTCAGAAGAGATACACTTTCATCTACAGTCAAAAGACAGAAAACACCAAAAGCTCCACAAATATTACATGAAAACGATCTACCTCACTAGCAATCAAATCAATGCAAATTAAAATGAAATACTCCTTTTGTCTACCAAATTAGCAAAAGAACATAAAGAATGGTCCCTTCTCCAGAGAAGGATGTGGTGGCAAAGATGTTTTCATAGATTGCCGGCTGTCCGCTAATTGTTCTGACCTTCCTGGAAAGGAGTGTGGCGATGGGCGGGGAGCCCTCACTGAAGTCTCTTTGCTGCAGAGAATTTTACTGTTCAAGTTTATTTCCAAGAACTTGTTGAGAAATTTGGGCAGTGATTTGAGTATCAGCATTCCCCAGATTTGTAATAGTAAAAGTAGCAGTAACATCCCAATGAGTAGACAAATGAATTTTCATGTACTCCAATCCCACAATTCAATAATATTTAAAACAAATCAACTACTATACCCCTTGGCAAACTGGACAGTGATAGTGATTTTAGGTGAGATAATGATACAATCTCAGAGTGAACAAACAAATTATTCACAGCTGAAGTCAAGGGAAATGTTTTTATTATTTAGACTAAACTGGATTTCCTGTGTAGAAAATATAAAATAGTTTAAGATACATTTTATTAATTAATTAGAAGCTTAATAAGATTTTTTATGGACCAAAACAAAACATTTTCAAGCAATATAAACAGAAAAATTTTAAATTTATTACTATTATTATTAGTGTGGGGAGGAGCGAGGGAATATAGGTATACATTGCCACGACACATGCTGGGGGAGTCAATCTAAAGCAATATGTTCCATCTTTCTACTGCGGGTTAAAAAGTTAAACTCAGGACACCAGGCTTATATAGCAAATGACTTTACTCACTGAACCATCTTAATGGGCCTAAGTATGTTATTACTTTTTAGAAGGTAACATATGAGATATCAGAGATCCAATATTGAGGAGTTAAACATATGAAATATATGTACAAGTTTAAGAGAATTATAAATATACAATAAATACATTGAGCAGGACCTATATGAAAGTAGAAATAGGACTTGTTTGTAGATAATTAGATTGCCTGTTGTAGATATATCAGCATTTCCTAAATTAATTCATGGTTTCAGTGAAATTTGCACTAAAATTCTGAAAAAAAATTGAATTGACTACGTATGTAAAAATAAATACAGAAGAAAAACAAAACATTCTTGACGTAGAAAAGCAGCTGGTGTGGACAAAATCTTCAGTGTCTTTGGGTAGTGCCTAATAATATACTATGGTAATGACTCCATATCTCAACACGCCTATTTCTCATTCCTTAACAAAGGTTAGAAGAGAAAAACATGAACAGAAAAACTTTTATAATATTAGAAAAAGGTTAAATATGAGAATTTTTTAAACTAATAACATACCTTCAGCTTATAACTGGATAATCAAATCTTTCTACATTTTATACACTGAGATGTCCCTTGGCAGTAAGAAGGACTGAATCTCTTAGGCGCACAACAACACAGCTTTCAGAATTACATGCTAAGTGGAAGAAGCCTGACTCCAAAGACGGTGATACTATGAGATTCTTTTTATCCATATGACTTTGGAAGTGTAAAGTTATACAACAACAGCATGAGGGAAATTAGAAACTAGATGTGGGAAGGTCTGACCACAAAGTGGCACCAGGGACATTTTGTGGTGTAGAATTGTTTCATGTCTTGATCAGGATGATGCTTGCATAAATGTAGCATTTTGCCAAAACTCACAGACATATATATCAAGAAGACTGAATTATGTCTCATAGATATTATACCTCAACCAGCTTGACTTTAAAAGATGGGTGGGGGACAAGAAATTTCCTGGGAGGTATTCAGAATAAAGTTTAAGAAAAAACATATTCTCTACCATTGTCTTCCTAGGGTAACAACTTATTTTATTAATTCTTTGAAAATGCGATACAATGTATTTTGATCATATTTTTCACCCAACTCCTCCCAGAGCCATTCCCTTCCCTAACCCCTAACTTTGTGCCCTCATTATAAAATTTATTGAGTTAATGTGTGCTACCTTTATGCTTTTGGGTCTATGAAAACCCATTGTAGCATGCTCCACATATCACGGCCACACACTTGTTTTTCCCTCTCCAGCAGCTGTCAATTGCCAATAGCTCTTAAACTAGAGGTAGATTTTCAAGCCCACCTTTCCTCTTCAAGTTAGGGTAGGTCTTCTGCATTCTGTCACAGCTGCTGTGTCATTCTATGTCCAGAAAACCCTTTCTCCTTGTAGTTACCCACTGCTTCTAGCTCTGACAATTTTCCTGCTTCCTTTCCAATATAATCCCTGAGCCTTGAGAGGAGGTAGTATAATACAGATGTCCCATTTCATAGTCTATTGATCTCTGCACTTTGACCAGTTGTGAGTCCCCATGTTAATCACCATCTGTTGAAAAAAGGAAGCTTCTTGATGAGAATTGAGATAATATGTGGGTATAAACCATTAGGAGTTGGTTTAATACTGTGTTCACTCAGCAGGACAATGTTAGTAGTTCCTCCCCTAAGGCACATGATCTTTCTAGTGACAGGTCCTTGGCTCTGATGATAGTGCTAAGTATGAGTTTCATCTTGTGGATCAGTCCCTAAAGACAATCAGAAAGTAGTTGATTACTCCCATGACATCTATGCCACTGTTGCACCAGTGGGTATGTTTTCCAGGCCAGTTTTTCATTACTGTAGCCTATACTTCTCACAGCTGGGTAAGATTGATGGTTATGTATTTTCTCATTCATGGATGTTGGCTTTAAATCTTTAGACATATGTTTTTCACTTGGAATATTGACAGATGCAGGAACTTAGCCAGGAACCACAGGAGTGGCTTTCAAAAAAGGAAAGATAGAATAAGACAGTTGAAGGGACTCTTCCATCCTGAACATGGTAAATATGGCTTTGGCTGACCTTGCCCTTCTCTCCCATTCTACCTGCCTTGCTAAAAACCATTAGATTACACCTTAGTTAGGTTTCATTCACTGTGAGGACACACCATGACTATAGTAACTCTTAAAAGAAAAAAGAACTTTTATCATGTCAAGTGTGTATATGTCCAAGATTGAATAGTATTATTTTATAGCATATATATTCCATTTTTCATCCATTTACATACTCATAAAGGAACACCCAGGCTGAACCAATATCTTGGCCATTTTGAAGAATGCTGCAACTAAAGTGGGAACAAAATCTCATTTCCAAATCTTTTGTTTAACAAACAGAACTATAACCACTTGTAAGTCACTTTCACAAATACATGCTCTAAAATGAAATCCATTATAGTATACATCTCTAGGAGGCATTAGATATTTTTAATATAGACAAATTATTTTAAAAACTTATGTGCAGTATTTGCATTTCAATATATCTATATTCTACTGCACTGGTGATGCAAATAAGCTGCTTTCAAAATTCTGGTTCATATTCTACTGTCACTGCCTCAGATTTGAGGCATTGACCCTTCTGGAGCAATCAAACTGAAAAATAATTAAAATTAAAATTTGTAGTACCAAGCATTTCAACAAAGAGTACATTAAAAGTATACTTAAAAATCATTCAAATTAATAATCAACTGGTAGAAATGTCAATGAGAATAATAACAAGAATGTGCAGATGTTCATTTCAATTTCATTTAAAAATGTTCAAGTGCTTATGAAAATGCAAAAATATATTTAAACTTATCAGTACTCAGAGAACTGTGAATTAAAAATACTCATTATTTTTCCATAATATCAATTTTAATATCTATAAATATATAGTAATTTCATGACATTTTCGTTAATAAAAATGAAATAGTTAATATAAGCTTTGATTAGAGTATCATTATAGAAATACACCATTTGACAATGATAGAATTTTATAATCTCTCAGTTCCTTAAAAAGAAATTTCACAAATGCCTATTTAAATGTTGTATATTCCATGTACTGTAATTTCTTAATATTATCTGAAGAAATTGTCTTATAATTGGGGGAAATGATGTTTATACAGCAGATTCTTACATCAGCAATAATAGTGGCAAAATAAATGAATATAGGATATTATATAGCCTAAACATAAATCATATTAAATTACTCTATATGTATTCTATAGTCTACTGTAAAAGAAATGAAAATAAATGATTTTATTCTGTGTGTTGAAATGTAATATTCTCTATGATGTGTAATTAGAGAAACATACTTAACAGATTGGCTATTCAATAATATACTTTAGCTATTTTAACTTTTAATGATAGTTTATCTAGGTATAGAATTCTAGTGGAATTTTCTTTCCATCCAACAACTTTGTTTTTATTCTTTTTAAATGTAGAGTTTTATGATCTTCCATAAAACTATTGCTCACATATCTCTCATCTATATATTAACTATAGATGACTAGGCTTTTTATAATATGATATAGACATATTATTATTTAGTTAGCATTCAGTATATCTTTTTTGTTTTTGCAACTACAACTCCGTTAATCTTGCAGAGCTTATAGTAATAAATTTTTATTAATAATTTTTCAATTTATTTTACATAGTAACTGCAGTTCCCCTACCTCCTCTCCTCCAGCTCCCTTACCCCACTTCCCATCTACTCCCTCATCCACTCCTCCTCCATCAAATTTTCTGAGAACTAGTTTTTCTTCAATACTTAAAATTTCAGGTATTTCTTCTTATTGCCCTACTCCTATTCTCCATTGCTAGAACTCCTATTAGAAATATGTTGGAGGAGCTGCAGAGATTTCTCACAAGATAAAGTGCTTGCCAGGCAAACATGATGACCTGAATTTGGATCCCTGACGATCATGTAAAAAGCTTCCTATGGTACTAGTTACCCTAGAGGTAAGGAGACAGAGGTAGACAGATCTCCAGTGCTTGCTGGGCATCCAATGTGGCCAACTGATAAGCTCTAGATTTATGTAAAAGCCCAGCCTCAAAAAACAAAACAAAAAACCAAAAACCAAATTATAGAAAAATAGAAGACACCCAATATACATACTTTATAAATATTCTGGAGCCCCTTGAATTCATTCCCTTTAGTACTTTTATCCTTTTCTATCTCTCAAGTTTGTTCTGAAATTTCTTCATGATTATATAGCAATCTGTTAATTTTCTCTTTGATTTGAACTCTGTTTATTTCAATGCTTTATTTTTTTCACGCAAATGATTTTGTTTTCTTCTAATTTTATATATAGGTAAAATATCATTTTTTCATTGATACTTAAAATTTTTATTACAATAAATTACAGAACATTAAATTTATCTTTTAAGTATTATTTATTTTTATTTATATATATTTACTTATGTATGTATGTTTTGGTCTTTCAAGACAGGCCCTGGCTGTCCTGTCACTCTCCCTGTAGACCAGGCTGCCTTCAAACTCCGATATCTGCTTGTTTCTGCCACCTGAGTGCTGGGATTAAAGTGGTGTGCCGCCACTGCCAGCTCATTTTCGCTATTTTAAAGTTTTCACTCTTCTGCTTGTTTCTTTTGGTCAATAGGTCTCTTTAATTTTAGTGTGGAAACATTTGTCTATTTCTGCTCCTGCCTGTGCCTTGGGTATTATGTCTAGGACATCACCACTGAGTTTAATGCTGTGAGATTGCTGTTTTGTTTTAGGTATTACATCTTGGTTTTAATCTGTTTTGGGTCCATTTTTATCTGTGGTTTACCACCCAGCCCTACTTAATTTTTTGCTGTGTAGAAGCATAGTTTTCCTAGTATTATTTGTTAAAGAAGCTGACCTTTCTCCATTGTTCAAGCTTGCTACCTGTCTTAGTGTTTCCATTGCTGTGAAGAGACACCATGACCATGGCACCTCTTATAAAGGAAATCAATTGTGGTGCCTCACTCACAGTTTAGAGGTTTTATCCATTATCACCGTGGTGGGAAGCATGGCAGCATGCAGACAGACATAGCACTAGAGAAGGAGTTAAAAGTTCTTGCACCTTGATTCCCAGGCAACTGGAAGTGGTCTGTCTTACTGGGCATGCCTTGAACAGACGTGATACCTCAAAGACCACCTCCACAGGGTCATATTTCCTCCAACAAGATCACACTTACTCCAACAAGGCCACACCTCCTGATAGTGTCACTCCTTTTAGGGATTATTTTCTTTCAAATCACCGCATTTCACTCCATGGCCCCCAAAGGCTTGTAGCCTAGTTTATCACAGCAATACTTCAGCCCCTGGTATCAGCTTCTGCCTTAGTTAGGGTTTTTATTTCTGTGAAGGGACACCATGACCATGGAAGCTATCATGAAGGAAAATATGTAATTGTGGTAGCTCACTTAGAGTTCAGAGGTTTAGTCCATTATCACCATGGTGTTCTCCATCTCACCTCTATTATTCCTCACCTCACCCATATTCTCCATTTCACCCATATTATTCCTCATCTCACCGGTATTGTTCCTCACCTCACCCATATTGTTCCTCACCTCACCTGTATTCTCCATCTCACCTGTATTGTTCCTCATCTCACCTGTGTTTTCCATCTCACCTGTGTTCTCTTGCCTATGTTCTCCCTACTACAATTGCTCACAACATTTCTTGCCTCAAATAAGAACTGTAAAATCCACTTCCTGTTGCTCTTGTGATAATTGGACTTGGATGTGTATGCTGGAATGGCATGGTTCAGAACTTAAACTGGAAAACTTTAGCTTCAAATTTTAGCTTTACCAGCAATTCAAGCTCCAGCTTCAGGGAGTGACTGTATCTTTCAGAGGACCATAGTTACAGGGCTGCTCTCTTTGCTTGCTCTTTCTGCATGAGGACTACTCAGCTTTCACCTGTGAAAGGTATATTCCATACAAGTAAGGCAAGAGAGAACTAACAAAAGTATTCTTCAAGTCAATAAAGAAAACAGAGAAGGCAGCGTGAACAACAGATACTCACTGAAGGTGAAGCTTGTACTACACTCCTGTTTTAGTATGGGTCCACGCATTGAAAGGATGTAGGCATTCCTGGGGAATGGTTGAGTGAGATCAACTGTTTTACTTCTTATTTTTATAAATACCTTCATCATTGATATATTACTAGTTTTCCTATGTCTTGTTTGTCTGTCTTCATTCTATCAATTGACTTTTTGTGTAGTAAGTATAACTATCTGAGGTAATAGCTATATTGACAAATGCTTTCCAAAATTACAAGAACACAGATTGACTTCAACTTTTGTTAGCCCTTTGTATTAATATTGATTGAATAAGAACATGATTATAGTATTCAAAGTTCCCATTTCCATATTTCAAAATCAAAAACTAAAATTTTTGTCTAATCAAAGTATTCAGAAGAGGTTTATGTTAAAATAAGGGGTCGATTGTGATTCAACTCTGGATTAAGGAAATTGGCTGTAAAAATCACAGCATATAAATCATTTGTTATCCCCTGTTGGCCCAATGTGCTGGTTCCATCTTTGAGAAGATCTCTTTTAATAGCAGTCAAGTTCTTTAACCAAAACTTGAGACACAGCCCAAGATCATCTACTTACTGTTGTCACACTGTAGTGAATGTCTTGCATATTTTCACCAGTGACAGAATCATTCAAACGATATCTTTTGCTAGAAAGATAACTTATCAATGTTGCTCTGAAATAGTCAATATACCTTTAGCTTCAATACCATAGCTTCAATAACAGTGCCCTCTTAGGTCGGAAATGCCATGGCATTTGGTCTAGTCATGGAGACATCGCATATGAATTCATTTCAAAGAAGAAATGATTAAATACTTCCTTTAGAAGAAAAAAGTAGAATTGAATTACTGCTCCCCAAAATGAAATTATGATCGATGAACTAATTAGACTGTGAAATTTCCTCAAGGAGAGATGAGGGAAGGGAAGAAAAATTCACACACGCTACTCAAAAGAATAACTAGATGCTCACTGCAAACGAGCCGAGGGAGTGAGTAATGTTCAAATGAATAATTTGACAATATAAACCGCCATTGGAGGGTCTGTCATTAAATCGTCATTAGAACAGCCTCTTCTTATTGAGCAAGATTTTTATGAAGAGAATAAATATTGCCAATCTCATTGAGAAATAGAATTATCCTTTGTACGTCTCAAGACACAGTCTCAAGAGAGGTTTATTATCATACTACTTTTAGAAAAAGGGGGCAATGAAAACCTACTGGCTTCTATGTCAGCCATCAGATAAAAAGAAGGGAAAAGTTACAGACCAGCAGTTCTGTGTATGGAATGAAGGGGATCTTTTGAATTCAACAGTTAACAAGAAACAACTTCAACAACTAGTTTTGAGGTTTGTTTAAACAATTATTTGAACCACAATTAAGTAGTTATATCATTTGTTATTATCAAAGTCTCCCTAAAAATGATTAAGCTTTTCCAAAGACAATATAAACTTAAACTATATAACTAATAGCTATACTGACTGAAAGAAAAAAAGAAGTGAAAGAAAATGTGTAAGTTTGGTCAATGATTTCAGCCTTCTCCATCAAGTATTATGCCTTGTCACAGATAAGAAAAACCCTCTTATGTTTTCCTTTCTACTAACAACCTTCATCTTGATACAAAATGAAGTCTCAGAACCAACAAATCAACAGCTGTTTCCAGTTCCTGAGAATCATTCATGACAACTATGAAAAGATCCAAGTTGTAAATTGAAAACTATATATATATATACATATACATATATATACATATATATATGTACATGCATATGTACACATACCAGAGAGAAGTGAGAAGCTTTATAAGTTAATAAAATTACCCCCTAATGTAGACTCCAATAATTTGCAAGCCAACAAATGGCATTCATTTCAGCAAAAGGTCCGGTTTCCAAACAAAATCTTCATGGAAGTTTCTGTTTTCTTCAATCTTCTAATCTTTGTTGTCAATCTGCCAGCAAGTCCTTAGTTTATACTTAAAAATTATGTTTGGCATTGTTCTCTCTTCCTTCATTTCTAAGGCTGTGACCTGTAATGTGGTGCCACCATCTTTCTCCTGATGTACTACAGTCACACTAATAATATTTATTATATTAGCTGTAAAATTGCCAAATCAACCAGCAAAATGATCTTTTGTGAGCTGATTATTGTCCTTCGATATAATTATCTCCTATGTAATGGACTGAATCTAAGGATAACAAGAACAGGACATTTCTCCATACGGGATAATTCAAGTGGGTATTATCAGCATTGAATTTCTCAATGGAGAGTGTTTTCCTTCACAGTTGTCTTAGTCACTGTTTTATTGTGACGAGATGCCATAAAAGAATAGACTTAATTGGGGGCTTGTTTACAGTATCAGAAGTCTAGTTCATTATCATCTTTGTGGGAAGCACAGAAGCACACATGGGACCGGAGCAGGAGTTGACAACTGCATCCAGATCATTAGCCAGATTGGGTGTGAGTGGGTGGTGGTGGGAGACTGGACCTGGTATATGGACTTTTGAAACCTCAAAACCCAAGCTGAGTGAGACATTTCCTCCAACAAGACCATACCTACTCCAACAAGGCCACATCTCCTGCTATTCCTTCTTAAACAGTGCCACTCCCTGATAACTAAGCATTCAAATATGAGGCATTGGGGACCTTGCTATTCATACCACCATAATAGTACACTTCAGATTTTAAATCTCACGTTGCCATATGATTTTATCAACCAGTTTTCAAAGTTATGAAACATCTCTGTACCAGGACACTAGGTTTCTTCTACCCTCTTATAGCTGAGTGCCAACCAAACAACTATACAGCTACTTTTCAGCTTTAACATTCATGTTTTCTTATTGCTTGTCTCCCAGAGTCCACCATCTGACATGTCAGTTTTTGGCAAAATTCCACCTAGTATAGGAGACACAGTTAGTTCTCATTAATGACCCCGTATTTTCTAAGTTTTTAAAGAGAGGATCCAAGTCCTCTTTCTCACTTATTCATAGCATTATATTACCACTATGGACTTAACATACAAAAGTCCTATTGATTCAATTCAATAGCATCACTCAATTCATTCCTTTTATCTTTTGAAAACAATACAGATAACAATCTGAATCAGGAGTGTTATAGTTTCTACAACCTCCCCATACCTCATCCCTGCCAAACATGACTTAAAAAAAAAGAGAAACTCTCTACTCAACAGAAAAATGAAACTCTAGGTTAGAAGAACCACACTCCCCAAAACACAACTTAATTTTTCTAACCCACAGGTTCAATAAAACATAGTCTATTACATGTCATGTTTGGCAAATTTCTTTGTTTACTAGAATTAAACACTAATTCATAAATGTGTACCACATTAATAATAATTCTATAGAGAAATACTAATATTTTCTAGAATCTTGACCTCCCATTATTTAGAATCTTCTGAAGTCTGTAGGCAAACTCTTTCTCCGTCCCACCAGTCAGCTCCCAAATAATGACAGAGACTTCTTATTAATAAAAACTTGGCCTTTAGCTTAGATGGGTCCCTTTAGTACTTACAACTTAATTTAAACTGTTCCTATTCATGCACAATTTGCCTCAGGGTTTTTCACCTTTTTTTCATTTTGTATGCCTGACTTTTCTACTTCCTCCATGTCTGTCTAGCTGGCTGGCCCATAGCAACTCCCTGGCATTTCTTTTTTTCTCACAAGCCTAAATTCTTCCTTCTACTTACTCATACTGCTTGGAAGTCCTACTTATACCTCCTCCCTCATTATTGGCCATTCAGCTTTTTATTAGACCAATTAGATGTCTTAGGCAGGCAAGGTAAAAACAGCACCACATCTTTACATAGTTAAATAAATATTCTACAACATTTTCCCCTTTTTGTCTAAATAAAAAGAAAGGATTTAGCATTAACATAGTAAGACTATATGCAATAAGAACAATTAACAGGCAAGAATTACATTTGCAGTATCTACTCCATTTGCATTTGAAAAACTTACAGAAATACTACATTATCTATCATATCTTGGTGAGTCCAAAGTTGTGTACCTAATTTACTTTCTATCCTAAATTGTATTACCAACCCAAAGTTATCTTTTTAGATTTCACAATATTTTTTTTAGATAAATAATTTGGGCTTTTATGTTTTTCAAACTTAAAATGTTTACATCTCTTACATAAGCCTCTTTTTGGAATTTGGTAACAAGAAAAACTCTAGCTAACTAATCTTCCATACCATCAGAGTCCCAAGAAGGTTGTAATATACCCAAGTAAACAGGATGCACAAAGAAAACAACTGTAAGCTTCCGCACTTTTCTGTGGACACCCGAACCTCGAAACAGGCGCGCGCTTTTCCTGACTCGAGCCCACGAGAACGGACAATTGTCCTAAGGGTTTGAACACATGACACACACACAAAGAGACCGGGCTCATCTGCCAAGGAGCAAGTGGCAAATGGCAGCTTTATTAAGCATAAGTCGGGTATATATACTGTGGGGCAGAAAGACACCAGCCCCCCATCAGGAACAAGGAAAGAGAAAAGTCAGGGGGCCGCACCCAAGGTCGGAGAGCAGCTGAACAGAGAAAAGAGGAACCTTTCCTTCTCTGACCAGGGAACCTTGCCTGCAGCGAGAACCTTGTTTGCAGGTGGAATTACCATAACAGTAAAGGGAGAGTTCTCTCTAAGCTACACCCTTGGGCCGTAGGTGAAATTAACATAACAGGAGAGGGCAGTTCTATGCCACACCCTCAAGCTGATGCAGTGGAACCAGGAAGCAGAACAGCCCTGCATAGCACCTCGGAAAAATGGGGAACCTGTGTACCTACAAACAACTTCCAAAACTACAGAAATGACAGATGCATCTGGCTGCCTGGAAAGTCACCCCAAGTTTCTCTGCAACATTACAGCACTCATCTTCAGCCTATAGGCCTAGAATATCTGACAGACTTTTCTATGAAGTAGGAACTTTGAAGGACTGTCACACCTTGTCTTGGCAAAATTTTGAAGTCTTATTTTTTTGTGTCCTGCTTTCCTAATTTATACAGTATACTGTCAACAGTTGAGACATGGACAATTTCTTGGCCCAAATAGATAGCTTTGCCACAATGAAATCAAACTATATATGGAGGTTCTTTGATGCCCGTCATCCTTTTAAGAAGTAGATTGGTGCTGCCAGGAGCAGGTGGATCTCATTGTTATGAAAGTCATAGGTTATTAAACATCTTAAATGGCTTATTCTGTAGGTCTCTGAAGCATTTTAAGATCACTTATCTATCTAAAATATATCTCTTTAACCTTGAAAATGTGCCTAACATGTTTGATTGTTACAGATAACTACCTACTAACTTGCAGTTTTTAATTATCCTAAACAATCTGTAACAATATAGCTTTTAAGGACTAGAACTTTATATTACATTTTTCAAATGAGCTGCATAGGTACAATACCTTAAACAAGAGTAAGAACATACATAGAACATAACAAAAATAACCTTAAATTTGTATCAATACACAAAAATCCACACCAATGTAAAATTTTATCCTATGTTCCTATATTCCTATATCCACACCAAATGATGACAAACAACCACAACCACCCGAATGACCAAAATCCATCCACCCAACCTCTTGAGAATGTGTATGTTGTATTCTCTAGACTGCTTCCTGTTGTATGGGAGCAATGACATCCAAAGGGGACTCTAAGAAAATGGCGAGAATCCTCAAGCCCAAAGAAAACTTGCTGTAACATCTGTTGTCCAGTCTGTAAAATGAGAAAGTGCAAGGCTTATCTGAAGTTATTGCTAGAATAGTCTGTAAGGATGAACCATCTCAATTAGAAGTCTTGCATTTGTTCTGAACACAGAGCTCTGAGGAAACTACAACAGAGACACTCTGAAAGTTTGGATGACCTAGGCCATCCATTTTCATTGGTGTCTGTCCCTTTCTCTGAAAGCATATAGACTTTCAAAGGTAACATACATATCTGCATTAACACAGGTATGAACTGATGAACTGTGCATACTGTCTGTACACAAGCCAGACAAAGATGATTTTTTTGTTTATGTTAGAAAAGGAAATATATATGTTACCTATCTTATAGTGTTTTTTTAAGATTTATTTCTTTATGTCTGTAGCCAATATTTTTCTGGAGGTTTCCTCAATCAAATCTAGTCTCTACTAATTTTGAAGGAATTCACAGTCTTTCATTCTCAGTGGAAACAAAAGCATAGCCTCTCCCCCAAAGCAATACTTTTAAAGAAATCCATTTTAAAGTTAAGACATTCCTGAAGTATCTAGGCTGGTTTGCTTCAGCAGTGCCTTTTATAATGTCTCTTAGCAGTTGCCACACTCTCATCAGCATTCAAAACATTCAAAATCAGTAAGGCATCTTTAAGTATCGAGATTCCTTGTGTATTTCTCATCTCTATGTAGTTTATTCTTTTTATATTACTTCACACTTTATTTAATGACTTTATTTAATTATTTTTAAACTGTTTTATCATATTAGTGCTTATACCAATTTTCTTTCTTAAGCACCTATGCCACTGTTAGCTTTTTAAAGGTTTTTTTGGTCTGGACCTCTTCTACTGTGCTCTTTTAATGTTTTCTGGTTGAGTGAGCTAAACTTTAAACTGATAAACCACCACTAGGCCCTTCACCATGCAGCTCTGGCAGTTGGCTCCACTCCCTCTTCAGGTCCTCCTGGTGGAGAGCTGTCTTTAATCAAGAGCTGCATTTAAATGCCCCAGCTCTAAGAAGCTAGTGCTCATACTGTGGAAGGTATTTTTGCTTAGGTTTGTGTTTCTACTTAGTAAACCAGTTGCTCGTGTGCTCTGCTGCACAGCAGCACCTCTTAAAGGAGCCATATTGGTTCTTTTGTTTTGTTTTGCTTTGTTTGTTTTCAGCTTTCTCATGCCCTATGTGGAAATCTGGTCCCTATGTTGGGTGCCACATGTAGCCAAGCTCTTTCTCTGTCCTGCCAACCAGCTCCTAAATAATGACAAGGGGACTTATTAATTATGAAACTCAGGCTTTAGCTTATGCTTATCCCATTAGTTCTTATAACTTAATTTAAACTGTTTCTCTTCATCTACATTTGCCTCATGGCTTTTTACCTTTCTTTGATTTTGTATGTTCTACTTTCCTGCTTCCTCTGTGTCTGTAAGGCTGGCCTCTGACATCTCCCTGGCATTTCTTTTTATTTCTTCTTTTTCTCTTGAGCCAAAATTCCTCTTCTCACTGCCCAGAAGTTCTGCCTATACCTCCTCCTTTGCTATTGTCTGTTTGGCTTTTGATTAGCCCAATCAAGTACCTTAAGCAGGCAAGGCAAAACAGTGACACATCTTTACATAAATAAACAGATACAACAACCTTTATATAAGTGAACAAACATTCTGCAACATAAACAAATGTAATACATTTTACATAGTTAAATACTATATAACTCTTTGTATAGTTAAAAAATTCCATAGCAGAAGTCATCTTATGATAAACATAATCTTTATTGTTTTTATTAAACTATATACTTTTCCCTGCTTCCCCTCCCATTCTCTCTTCTCCCCCTCTACTCTCTTCTATGGTCCCCATGCTCCCAATTTACTCATGAGATAGTGTCTTTTTCTACTTCCCATGTAGACTAGATTCATGTATGTCTCTCTTAGGGTCCTCTTTGTTGTCTAGGTTCTCTGAGATATGAATTGTAGGCTATTGTAGGCTGGTTTTTCTTTGCTTTATGTCTAAAAGTCACTTATGAGTGAGTACATGTTATAGTTGTCTTTCTGGGTCTGGGTTACCTCACTCAATATGATGGATAAACATAACTTTTAAAAAAAAATTTGAACAGAGTTTTATGTATAACTGACCTGATCCTTAGTCATACACATTAGGGTAAATAGTCTTTAATCTGATTAATGGGGCCCAAATTGAAAGAAACACTAATGACCCACAATTGAATGAAACTAAAACTCAAATGTGGACCCTATGGATGTGATGTCACATAGCTATGTACATTTAGGACAAACAGCCCCCTTATTTATCCAGTCTTCTAGAATTGCCTATTATATGACCCACGCTTCTCTTTAATTTTTATTCTGTACACAAAGCTTTTACCCTAAAGTAAATTGAAAGATAAGCCCACAAGCATGCTACTTTGATAATTTATGCTGTTTTGTTTCAGAAATGCATGATTTATGCTTCTGTATGCCTTTTTAATATGCTTCCTATCACATTTTTTGTTGATGTAGATGCTCATCCTTTCGATCTCTCCTGTAGATTCTTCTTCCTATGCTTCTCTTGCTATGTTTTGCAAATTTCTAATTTGGAGATAGTTCACCTGTCTCCAGTTTTCTAAGGTTACAAACCATATTACACCGCAAATTTTTGGATTTTAGATAAGAACTACAAACATCATCTTGGGATCTGCCCCTTGAAAAAGTCTCAGTCATGTAGTATTAACACTGTGGTAAACATGTCCCAAACTGCCAATTTCTGAGTTAGTTTTTCAATGAATCTAGCAATCTTTCATTTTTCCATGGTCCTTCTTGGACTCGGTTTGACTTCCCATTTCTTTTCTATTCAGAGATCAAGGCTTTTGGCATCCTACTTTCCCAGAAGTTGTACAGGTATGCCCAAATGATGTCTTCCAGATAACACTGCAATGACTTCGTCAACTTACAAAATTACTTTTTGAAAAATCAATACCTCTACATTAAGCACTCCCACCAACTCCATTTACTCAAATCATCTTTTAAAAGTTCCCCTTATAACTTGGGCAGAGACGTTATACTGGAAAATATTTAAAGCATTTAAATACATGATGATTCAAATTGAACATCTTTAAAATCATATATCCAAGATAGGTTTTTGAAGCATTAGGAAGGCATTGACTTGTATGTATTCCATTCATAGTCAATCATTTTCCTAAACTATGTCATTCACTATAATGTTTTTAGCTAGTCATTTAATAATTCATATTTCTAACATTCAAATAATTTTCAAGCAATGATCATTCAAGATTTTTCTTTATAGCTGTGTCTATCTTTTCTCTTTGTGAAGCAGAGTCATTCTTTAAAAGCAATAAGAAATTGGGTGTATTTGGGAAGTATAATTGAATATTTGAAAGTTATAACTATTTAAGAAATACTATTGATATTAAATACATTCTTTATAAAGTTAAAGATGTTTTCATTTACTAAAAGATTTGTATTCACAATGAATTTCAAACTTACAAAATGTACTTGGAGCCTATATCAGATAGCTTTTCTGACAGAGGCTGTGAAAGTTACAGTAGGTGAAAACTAATATTCAGATGTCAACCTACCAGAGGAAAGATTCTCTGATGGAGGTTAATTATGTCCAGGCAAAGCCTCCAGGGCCATCAACTCTGGAAAATGTTGCTCATTGTTGTTAAAGCAGCTTTGTGTCTCCCCCGATACCTGCACTGTAATATGTAATTGCATGTGATATGTATATGTAATATCGTGATTATATATATCAATCTTATGGGCACATACATATGTGGGTGGTTAGAAAAATTACCCTTCACTTATCTGTATAATTTTGATATAGAAAATATGCTAGGTCATACTTCATGACTGATCTATTGTCTCACAAGAACCGTGGACACTTAAAAGTCTGTTTTGTTCCTTTTACTCAGACTAACGGCACACAATTATCTCACTTTTACCTCAGAGCAAGTTCAAACTAGATTAAAGACTTTTTGTGAATAAATCATAAGTTTAAAATTTTTCAGGTATGCAAAAGGTCAGAGTCACAGGTGTCTAACCAAGGCTACTGAGCAAAGTACCCTAGGAAAAGCATGACAATTCTTTGCTTGCCAAGTCTAACTGACAAAAGATCTATGTCTCAAAGTTTGTCACTGGGCACTGTACCACCAGGCTTTGATTATAGTCTTACTACTGAAACCCTGCAACCTTGTATTGCTATGGTAAATGTCTTGGTTCCTTATTACTTACCCTAGTAATGTGGTTTTGACCAATGAAAGGTAACTCATAATTTTTTTCATTTGCTTCAAGCCTCCTGTAAGAAGAGAGTTTTTAGAGGCTGGGCAATGGTAGCACACACCTTTAATCCCAGCATTCAGGAGGCAGAGGTGTAACATGAGGGCCAGCTTGTTGGGGTTTCCGATCCCGCCCGGTACCCAACAGCCGGCAAATCCCAAAGAGAATCACACACAGAACTCCATAAGGTTATAAACTGATTGGCCCATAGGGTCAGGCTTCTTGTTAACTCTTGTAACTTATATTACCCCATTATTCTGATCTATGTTAGCCATAATGGCTCCATACCTTTTTCAGCTGGGCAGGTTACATGCTGTCTCTTCGGTGGTCTGTACAGGAATGGCTGAGGAACCTTTCTCCTCCCTAGCCTTATCCTATTCTCATTACTCCACCTCTACTTCCTGTCTGGTTGACCCGCCTATACTTCCTGCCTGGCCAATCAGCGTTTTATTAAAATACATGATTGACAGAATACAGATAATTCTCCCGCACCACAGAGGCAGGAGAATCTCTGTGAGTTCGAGGCCAGCCTGGTCTACCTGGTCTACAAGAGCTAGTTCCAGGACAGGCACCAAAGTTACACAGAGAAACCCTGTCTGAGGAGAGGGAGAGAGAGAGAGAGAGAGAGAGAGAGAGAGAGAGAGAGAGAGAGAGAGAGTTTTTAGGTGAGAGGAAAAAAAGCTAGGAGGAATGAGAATTGGGAGGAGAATTAGAATAGAGACAGAACAATAAAGAGACATGTTTAGAAGAGCACATGGGTGAGAGAGTCCATTTGCCCTGAGATACCCTATGTTCATTTTGCTTGTTGTAGTGTCCAATCTGAACCCTACAGAGGTCCATGAGGCTGGACCCCAAAGGCTCTCATTAGCTTTCCTTTCTGGATGTCTTCATGTGACAATGGATGTATCATAGTTCATGCTTCAAACTATCAATTGAATTTGCTTGTTAATAACTAGATATTTTCACAACTGTAAATATAAGTAAAATAGTTGTCTAGTTTGTTTTCATTTCTTTAGGTTTTATTTTTAAGAGTTTGATATTAGCCTTATGTTGTTTCTATGAAATATAATAAGGTGTTTTATGTGTGTATGAGTACTCTGATATTATAAATCTACATCTGATTTTTGTATTTTTTGTTTTTTAAAGTTTAGAAGTATTTTTATTTTGGTCTGATAGAATTAGTTGAAGTAGATGTTTTAATGATTTTTTTAACATATAGTAATTTGTATTTCTATGGTTTTATTTCATTGAGTTAATTTTCATAATTTCTGTTTCCAAGAAACTAATCCACATACAAAATACTTCTTTTTAATTAATGTCATGTATGTCATGACATTTTAAATTTTAATTGCTTTTATATCTAGAATCTCTTTCCTGGGAAAATAGTCTGCTCACACAGTGTTTCCTAAGCAATTATCACAAATATTACATGTTATACTCATGTTCAGTCACATTTCTTCCCAGATCTCCTTTTGTGCTCCTGAAAGTCTATGTTCAATTTTTTTCTTCTTCCATTCAGTTTTTTAAAATTTATTTCATATTTTTAATTAATTACTGTCTGAACACAGTCTAAGAATGGAGTCATGTGAGGAGACTTCCTACCTCCAATGAGACAACTCTAAGAAAACAAGACAAGGGTCTTGTGACCTCAGTTTCTTCAAAACGTGGGATTGTTCTTGGAATGTGCTTTTGTGCTCCTCCAAGTTATAGCACGTAGGCACGAGCTGGCTTCAGATTATTCACTGCAAATGGCTATTATTATTTGTCTACAAGTCTCTATGGAAAAACGTGCTTTTGCTTCTTTCGCCTTATCCCCCACATACTCCTTGCCCTTGTGATTTTACACTTCACTCATGAGACTCCTCTTAAGCCTCAGAGCATAATTGAGGCCCTGCATAAAGTTGGCTGTGCATGAGACTTTAGTCCGCCTCATATATTGGCTCCATTCTCCGTGATCCCCCTGCCTCTAGAGAGGTGATTTATACCTCTCATTTTTTAAATTAGTTTACAGTTTTGGTTTTGAGTATTTTAGTTAGCATTTCTTTATTGTGTAAGTTCCCACTTCAATTTTCTTCCACTTAAATATTTATATTTTTATTTAAAAGTTTAGTTATTTTAACCCCAAAGTGTAGAAATTTGTCCATTCCTCTTATGTGACTGAACAAAACTTTTATTGAACTTTTAAGTAGTGATTTATTTATATATTTGTATTTTAATTTATGACTTAGTGATTAAGTTTCAAAATTAAAACATGGCTATCAGTTTACCTTTAATTTCCATACTATTTTTCTGTTGTTACACAAATGTCATACAATTTGTGACCTGTGTGACTTATACTCATCTGGCCTAGAGTGCTATGGCATTACAGACAGCTTCTTAGATATGATGCTGTTATAATCCTTCAAGTCAAGCTTATTGATTTTGACTATTTGCTTACATAGTTTATCAAGGACTAAGAGAGTACATTAAAGTGGATTAATACACTACTGATTCTTTTTTCTTTTATATTTATAATATTTGGTTTCATATTATTTTTGTCTTATTAGTACAAACATGTTCACTAGTCTGAGAATTTAGTTTTCAATTGTATTTTTAGTTACTGAGTAGGTGCATCTTTAATCTTCTTTTTTCTCACAGTCTACTTTACCTGACAATAATCCTACAGCCCTGTGCTCTTTTTACATTTTCAAGTATAATTGTTTTGCTCCTTTATATTATGTGTTGAATTGTGGACACTCCCCACTACCCACCACTAAATCAGAACAGTACATCATTAACAATTACGTTGTTACACAGGTTGTTAGCGAAGAAACATTTATAGTGGCTTAGAGTGGACCCTAATGAGACTCTAGATAAAAGGCGGGGGGGGGGGGTATTCAAACATAGAGATATACACACATGGAGAATGTCATGTGACATCCATAGTGACAGACTCCAAGGAGAAAAACATTCCTTAGGAACAATCAATCTTGCAGATTTTTTGATCTCAGCTTTTCCATTTTCAGAACCATCAAATCACAAATTTCTGTTTTGTAACTTACCTGGATTGTGGCCATTTATTGCCAAAGCTCCAGAGTCTATCTAACACATTTCACTCTGAGTCCTCAAGTTTATTTTTCTTGTGTATAAATCTTATAAACAGGATAATAATTAATTAACTCAGAAAAATAAGGATATCATGAAATATAGAATCAGAGATAACTCTGAATGACTGTGACAATGTAACTCCAGTAATGTTTTACCACCTAGGTTTCCCAGTTAGCATTCAGATCAGAGTTGAAATAAATCATGACATAAGTCCACAGAGAACTCTTTTGTTTTCCAAGTGGAGAAGGCCTTGGGGTGTCTGCTTGCCAGTGCTCACAGTGCTAAGCTATGTGAAGCAAGTTTGAAGGTTGACAGAAGAACCAGACCCTTGCTTGCTGTGTGGCCCTAGCTACATGCTTCCCCCTTCCCAGAGGCTTACAGTCACCTTGTACTCTTCCACTGTTTTGTGATTGAAATGAGCCTGAACTGTAGATGACAATTGCCAAGTATCCATTTAGGGCAGCATATGTATATTCACTTTTAAAAACCTGATTTTATCAATAGTTGTTTTGTAATTATATTAACTATTTTAACCTTTGTGAATGCATTATAAGCTTTATTAAATAATGTATTAAGGTTATATTTTTGCATTACTCAAGTTTTAAGAAACTTCATTTTTCATTATTTTTAACTTTTCAACTATTTTCTCAGAAACCTTACTTGTGTATTTTATTTTATTTTTATGTATATGAGTGTTTTGCCAGCATGTGTGTCTGTGCACCATGTGTGTGGCTGATACCTGTGAAGAGGGTGTCAGATCCCTTGGAACTGGAGTTATAGGATTGTATGCCAGCCATGTGGTTGTTGGGAATCAAACTCAGACCCTCTGAAAGAGCAGCCAGTGCTCTTACCCACTGAGCCATTATCCAACCCCAGCATTTGCTTTTTTCCCCCACAAACATTTGACCATTCTTTTTTCTCAAGGATGACTAATGTTTCAAAATTGATCGAGTTGCTAATTACTAAATTTACAGAGTATAAAGTTTTTCTGTGTCTATGTTTGATTCTGGAACCCCATGAGTATCCCTCCTGGTTTTCTGAGACAACATCTCAGATATACCCCAGATTCCAGTCCTATAAATTCAGCACCTAGGTACTGGAGTAATACGAGTACCAAGAACGCTGTGAATAGATTTCTGACAGTTCTAATTTCATAGAGGAGTATTGTTAGTCTCGTGGTTGTTTTTTCTCTTTCTCTTGATATTAAGCTCTCTATTTTACTTGAATATTCAAAGGATTTTTCTTTCATATTAATAGAAAAATTTGTGACAATCCACCCTGTATGGTGTGTCAATTATTAACAACACCTGCTATTCAGTGGGCCCTTTCTATTTTAAAATAGTGAGCAATTGAGCACAGAAGCCTTTTATGTGCTAAATTGGGTATTTTTTTCTCTTTAGTATCCCCCTCACCATGGGTTCCTATTATATGATTATTCTGTCTCTCGTCAATACTTTCCCTTCATTTTTAGTAATTTTTTTTCTTTTTTCCCTGAGAAACTTGAAGAAAATCTGTATTGTACTCCAAATCATTCTTAGTCAGCTTGCTGTCACATGACACATGTCGGCAGAAGATCCCAGAGGTTTCAATCCATGCCCATACTGCTGTTTGTAAGCCAGCAAAGAGTCAGCATGCCACCCCAGGGAGAGCATGGCAGAAAGAAGCATCCTGTGTTATGGGAAGAAGAATGGACAAGGAACAAAGTCACCCTTCAAGCGCACACTCTCAAAGACCTACTCCAACAACTGAACTCCACTCACTAGAGCATCTGCCACGAGTCCACAACCCCTGCAAGTTATGAAGACAAAAGTGGCTTAGCACATTTGTGAGGGCATTCCTTCCCCTCCTGATACCTCACCTCTGAACACTTTTGTGCAGAGAATTCACCTTCAAAATATGAGTATTTATGGGATATGGAAGATCTATTTCATAACTATTTTTTATCTTCAGCATTCAATGCACTTAATCTTAAAATTTTTCTACTTAAAATCAACCCCAAGCATTTTGGGTGCAGTAGCCAACTCCAAGGTGCAAACTGGATCACATTGACATCAGTTTCTACTTAAAACTTTGAATTTCAAATTGATTTCTGGTGTGTGGGATTACAGTGTTGCTCTGACATTAGTTTGGTTAAATAAAAATTATAGAAGGTTATTGTTTTAAGCTGAGTTTTTGACACGTGCCTGGCAGACCAACCAAAACCAGAATGTAGTTAAAATTGACTTCTAAACAGTGCTAATAAGTCTAAAACTTATCTTTTCACAAATTCAAAGAATTCTTGTAAGCTCTGGGAGTCAGGCTGGATCCACCTCAGACAGGTCAGATGCACTGCCAGACACACTCCAGATAAGCACTGCAATCAACAGGCTAAGCCTCACCATCTTTCCCTGGTCCTGGGACTCTCCTCCCTAAATTATCAGTACCTAAGAAAAAGTTTTCCCAAAACTTAACTTTATCCTCTGCTCTGCTGACAACTTGCCAGGTTCAGAGACCAGATGGTCCCACAGGACTGGGACAGCTAAGTGAAATAGCCAGCTATCTCAGCTTTCTTGGATTCCCCAAAATGCAATGGCCCCAGGTGAGCAGCAAGCAGTCTCAAGAACCTGGCAGCCTAATTTCCCATCCCCACTTGTTATCCCTAACTCACTTTGTATAATAAATAAAATGGGAGGAATGTTAGCATTCAGACATTATGCTGTCCTGTCACCTGGCAGGATGTGCTTGCCAATATTCAAGCAGTACTCTAACCTGCTCAGGGTTCTGACATCACCTGCTACGTCCTCTACAGCACATGTGTTATGTCTCCTCTTGAAAGACGGGCCCCACCTACCTTCTCTCTTGTTCTCCTTCCCTTTCTCACTTTCTCTCCTCCACTGCTCCTGTCGCCTCTCCCCCATTTCCCATTCCTTTCCTCTAATTAAAAAAAAATCCACATGAGCCCCATATCATGTTTCTCTCTCTCTCTCTCTCTCTCACCATTTTTTAAATTATAACAAACAGCCAGGTTCTGTAGAGAGCTGTGTGGAGCCGCACCTTGAAAATGGCACTGGCTTCTGCCCCACCCCCACCCCCGCTATCCCGAAAGCGAGTGCTCTCCAGGGTAAACAATGCCATATTTGGCTAAGGCCGGAATCACGCCATGATCGTAAGCTGCTTGCGAGTAAGTGGACCTATGAACAGTGCCCATGCAGCAATCCAGGATTGGTGATCCTGGCCTACTTAAGGGCTGGGAGGAGCTTGTCTGGAGAGAGAAGCGAGAAAGAAGCCATTGTAAAAATGGCCTGAATAAACTGCTTGCAAGAAGAGCTCCGGCGTTGTGTCATCCTTGCTGGTAAGGCGGGCACGACAATTGGTGCTGAAACTCGGGTCAAAGCCACTTTCTCTCCGTGGAGCTCAGAACTTGCAACAGTCAGGGGGTGCACCGGAAAAGTCCTCAGGTAAGATTGGGGATCCGAGTCAAGAGCTGGTTATTTGCTCTCACCTGTAGCAAAAGGGAGAGCAGGACAGTAGAGCCATGACCACAGCGGACGGGTTCAAAGTGAAACTAAAAGGATAATCATGGGCACTTCATCTTCGCACCCAATTTTCTTAGCTCTCAATGAGCTGTTACGCTCCAAGAATTTAAAACTGAAAAAAAAGTACCCTTGAACAATTTTTAGGGAAGGTAGATATGGCTGCTTCTTGGTTTGCAACCTCAGGACATCTCAACTTACCATCGTGGGATAAGTTAGGTAGAGATCTCAATTTTCCGTTCAAGCAGGGAATGTTGAAAGGCCGGGTTAGACCGGTTTGGAAGCTGGTACAAAGCTGCCTGAGTGATCAGAGATGCAGTGCAGCGGTGGAAAATGGCCAGGTGGCATTGGAAGTGCTACAAGACGAAAGATCTGAAAAGGCAACATCTGAAAAAACACATTCAGGCAAGGATCGTGGAAAAGAGAGAGCAAAATTATATCCCAGCCTTTCCGAATTAGATGAATCTGATAATCCTAGTGTCAGTCGGTCCGAGAGAAGTAGTGAGAGTGAGGATGATCAAGAGGCCATACAGGCATCTCGAAAAGCCTTTGAAAGAGTAAAATTGTGCTGTAAAAGGATAATAAGGAAAGGCTATAAACGTGATACTGAAAGGAATCCCACTCCCACGGCTCCTCCTCCCTATGTGGAGGCTAGAGGGGCTGCGGCGGGAGGCCCTTTTACTCCTGCTGGTGGACGTTCTTTTAACCCCGCAGTATGGAGAGAGGTCAGAACTGAAATGATAACACAAGGAGGGGCAAGAATGATGGCGGCTTTTCCAGTCTTCCAGGATCAGCAGGAAAATAGATACCATTAATTATTGGATTTTAAAATGGTCAAAGATCTAGCTGAGTCTATCCGGATCTATGGCATTACAGCCTCTTTTACAGTGGCCCAGGTGGAATCCTTGACAAGATTCGCTATGACACCAACTGATTGGGCAAACGTTGCCAAGGCTTGTGTGTCCCCTGGACAGTATTTGGAATGGAAGGCTTTCCTATTTGAATTTGCGCATGCACAGGATGCTATAAATCAGGCCACAGGAGGACCCCAGGCTGTCTGGGATGCAGACATGTTGCTAGGACAAGGCAGATTTGCTAATAATCAAAATGGATATCCAAATCAGGTGTATGAGCAAATTAATGCTATCGCCATTCGAGCCTGGAAGGCAGTACCTAACAAAGGAGAGGTGAGAGGAAATTTAACAAAAATTATTCAAGGCCCTACTGAGCCTTTTTCTGATTTTGTGGCATGAATAATGGAGGTGGCAGGTAAGATATTTGAGGATTGAACTCTGCTCTGCCCATGCTAAAACAATTGATTTATGAACAGTGCACAAAAGAATGCAGAGCCGCCATTACCCCACATAAACATAGAGGAGTAGAGCACTGGATGAGAGTATGCAGGGAACTGGGAGGGCCATTGACAAATGCAGGCCTTGCTGCAGCAGTACTGAGGCTGACCAGAGGCGGAAGTTCCGCTAATGGGGCCTGCTATCGCTGTGGCAAGCAAGGACATTTAAAACGCAATTGCCCTCAGCAGGGTAGATCACCATCCAGCAACATGCCAGCAGTAGCACAGGAATTACGACCTAGCCCTGGGGTGTGCCCCAGATGTAAAAAGGGGAGGCATTGGGCGAATGAATGCAGATCAGTGAAAGATATTAATGGACAGTCTCCTAATGCTAGGCCAAAAAACGGACAGCAGGGCCCTTGGCCTCAGGGCCCGCAAATATATGGGGCAATGGAGACACAGAAAGGGATAGAAAGCCACGAGCAGTGGCCAACTTTCAGACACCCCAAGGACTGCGGAGAGCCACTGCAGGTTCTGCAGGATTGGACCTCCGTGCCACCACCAGTCTCATATTAACCCTTTAGATGGGAATCCAAGCAATAGATTCTGACTTCAGGGGCCCCCTTCAACCAGGCACGGTAGGACTGTTGCTAGAGAGGTCATCCACCACTCTAAGAGGACTGAGAGTACATCCTGGAGTGGTTGATCCAGACTGTACCGGGACTGTTAAGATTATGGTGGAATCGCCAAAAGGCATCTCTGCAATTTCCCCAGGAGACAGAATAGCACAGCTCGTTATTCTCCCAAGCATGCATGAACAACACCCTGCTAGGGAGGTGGAAAGGGGAGATAAAGGTTTCGGCTCATCCGGAACTGATCTCACATTTTTGTCATTAGACCTTGACCAAAGGCCTACATTACAATTGACCATTAATAGAATACAGATTATGGGTCTGTTGGACACTGGAGCAGACAGAAGTATTGTAGCCAGCAAGGACTAGCCAAAAGGATGGCCTGTTCAAATGTCTACCCATACTTTACAAGGACTGGGATATTCCAGTGCTCCCAATATGAGTGCTGGCTGTTTACAGTGGAAAGATAATGAAGGTCATTCTGGAACTATTCAACCATATATTCTGGAACTCCCAGTGTCATTATGGGGCCAAGATTTAATAAAAGATATGGGCTTTAAGTTGAGCAATGAGTATTCCTCTAAGACCCAAAAAATGATGAAAGAGATGGGATGTCACCCTAATTATGGACTAGGAAAATTTCTTCAAGGACGCAAAGAGCCTGTTAAAGCAGAGCCTAGAGAAAAGAGGAAGGACCTGGGTTTTTCCTAGGGGCCACTGGGGACGAAATTCCTATTTCCTGGAAAATGGAAGAGCTGGTATGGGTTCCTCAGTGGCCACTTTCTTCCGAAAAATTGCAAGCAGCACATCAATTAGTATAAGAACAATTGGAAGCAGGACATATTAAACCTTCTCTTTCTCCATGGAATACCCCTATTTTTATCATTAAAAAGAAGTCTGGTAAATGGAGGCTCTTGCATGATCTGAGGGCCATTAATGAACAGATGAAAATCTTGGGACCCGTCCAGCGTGGTTTCCCACTTTTATCAGCTTTACCAGCAGACTGGCCCATTATAATTATAGATATAAAAGATTATTTTTTTCTCCATTCCATTAAATACCCTGGATAGTGATAGATTTGCATTTACTTTGCCTTCCATCAACATGAGGAGTCAGAGAAAAGGTACCAATGGACTATATTGCCACAAGATATGGCCAATAGTCCTACGATGTGTCAGATTTTTGTGTCAACCGCCCTAGACCCAGTTAGTAGTCAATTTCCTGAAATAAGATGCCTTCATTATATGGACGCTATTCTTTTAGCTGCTAAGAAGGAGCCTGTGCTGCAGGAAGCCTATCCTGTCCTAGCGGATAACCTAAAGAAAAAGGGGATTATCTTTAGCCCCTGAAAAGGTACAACATGGTGAAATAGTAAACTATTTGGGCTCAAGGATAACACATGACCACGTTGTTCCACAAAAGGTGGGGCTGCACAAAGATCATCTGCGTACCCTAAATGATTTTCAAAAGCTCATGGGCGATATAAATTGGATTAGAGGAAGTCTAAAAATGACAAATTATCAGTTAAGACCTTTGTATGATGTTTTGAGTGGTGATGCAGCCTTGGATTCCCCCAGGGAATTAACAGATGAAGCTCAATTAACACTGTCTATATTAGAGGAACGATTAGTGCAGACCTTCTTAAAACAGGTGGACATAACAAAAGAGGTTATATTATGCATTCTACCCACTAAATTACAACCCACAGGATTATTATGGCAGGATGGACCCTTACTATGGATTCATCCATGGACTTCCCCTGGAAAGGCTACAGAACACTATCCAACTGCCATTGCTATACTTGCTTTGCAGGGCCTTCAAACTTGCATACAACATTTTGGAGCCTTGCTGGATAAATTAATTACTCCATATGGCGCAAGTCAAGTGAAAACATTATGTGGGGCCATAGATAACTGGGCGATTTTACGCTGTACCTATGGGGGACCCATAGATTGTCACTTCCCCAAGCATCCCTTAATGACTTTTTTAAAGGAACATCTGGTGATTTTTCCCAGGATCACTGCCTCCCATCCCATTCCCTGTGCTAGTGTCATATTTACCAATGGGTCAAAAACTGGGTGTGGAGCATATATGATTGACTCCAGTGATCCTGCTAAATGTCAGTTTTCTCCTGGAGCTCTTCAACAAGTATAGTTATTGATTGTAGTAGAGGTTTTTAAGTCTTGTCCTTTTCCATTCAATTTGGTTTCAGATTCCTGTTATGTGGTAAAAGCTCTGAAACATCTTGCGTGTGCTGGACCTATCAAAACCTCCAGCCCTGTACATTCTCTATTTGTTCAGCTGCAGGTGTTAATTTGCCAACGCAAACATCCTTTTTTTGCACAGTATATACGTGCCCATACAGGTTTACCCGGCCCAATGGCTGAAGGAAACATTACGGTGGATTTATGCACCAAACAGGAATGGATGTTTCTTGCCTCCGCTTGGCAAAAGGCATATGAATTTCATAAGGAATATCATGTCAATGCCAAAGCCTTGCAACATAAATTTGCCCTCTCTCGTGCTGATGCATGAAAGAAAGTTGTTGATTGTCCAAGCTGTGTGGTATATCACCATCCTCCCACGCTTGGAGTAACTTCCTGAGGTCTTTTACCTCAAAAGGTTTGGCAGATGGATGTTACCCATATTTCTGAATTTGGAACTTTGAAATATGTACATGCTTCGGTTTATATCTGTTCTGGCATTATCCATGCCACACCTATGACAGGGGAAAAGGACAACCATGTTATTGCCCACTGCCTAGAGGCTTGGGCGGCATGGGGCAAACCTTCTCAACCTAAAACAGATAATGGACCTGCCTATATGGGACAAAAGTTTACATCGTTCTGTCAACATATGGGTGTACAACTTGTACATGGCCTACCCTACAATCCACAAGGACAAGGCATTGTAGGACGTGCCCACCGGTCCATTAAAGAGATGCTTTTAAAACAGAAAAAGGGGAATAGCACATGCACAATCCCCTAAGAATAGTCTTTCCCTAACCCTATTTACCTTAAATTTCTTAAATTTGAATTGCTCCGCCCAGTCAGCTGTGGACAGGCATTCCAATTGGTCTGGTCCCTCCAAAGGCTTGGTGCTTTGGAAGGATAGTCTGACAGAGGTCTGGCATGGACCTGATCCTGGGCTGGCCTGGGCACGAGTTTCTGTTTGTGTTTTTCCACAGGATTGTCTGGCCCCTATTTGGGTACCAGAGCACTTGGTGAGAAAAGTACAAGTGCAGAGGAACGATGAGCGGGATGAAGCCTCCGACTGTGATCCTGTTGATGGTGAGGGTCCTGGTGTCCCCGTTGCTGATTCAGGCCAATGAACAGATTGCTTGAGAATTTTGCAGAAAATGGTAGCCTGAGCCCGGCAGCTGAATGCATACCTCCAGGGAAACTGTAGCAAGGAGTTTGAGAACCTGACAAACACCTTGACCGTTATTATTTCCCTGAATGCCACACAACTGGAACTACCTACTGCTGATGCTTTTCTTATTATGCCGAAATGGACTTTTAGTCATCTTAAGGAGTGGGCGGGAATAGGAGCCCTGACAGGCCTAATGGTGCTTGCCTCCCTGGTATGCCTGTGGTGCATTTGTCGCATGAGAGTCTCACGACGTCACAATGCAGCAATGATCATTCAAGCCTTCACGGCTATTGAAGCAGGACAGTCTCCCCAAGTTTGGTTAACTACTTTAAAAGATATTTAAGCACAGGATGTGAGGCTTGTGCACTGCACTTGAGGGTAATTACATCTACCTCAAGAAGAGCAAGTCTGATTGTACATGGGTCAGTGCCTAACTCCCACCTCTGTAAAAAGGGCACCAAGCAGGTCTAGTGTTTTCTGTGTGGAGGACACCTGGATGAACAATAGTACATGCTTCATTTTTAACAGAGATCAGACCTCTACTCTTGCCTGTTGCTTTTAAAGCAAAAAAGGGGGAACTGTAGTGAGCTGCATGGAGCCGCACCTTGAAAATGGCGCTGGCTCCCCCCTCCCCCCCCCCCCCCCCCCGCTATCCCAAAAGTGAGTGCTCTCCAGGGTAAACAACACCGTATTTGGCTAAGGCTGGAATCACGCCATGATCGTAAGCTGCTTGCAAGTAAGTGGACCTATGGACAGTGCCCACATGGCGATCCAGGATTGGTGGCCCAGGCCTACTTAAGGGCTGGGAGGAGCTTGCCTGGAGAGAGAATCGAGAAAGAAGCCATTGTAAAAAGGTCCTGAATAAACTGCTTGCAAGAAGAGGTACGGCATTGCATCATCCTTGCTGGCAAGGAGGGCACGACAAGGTTCCAAACTATGTGAAATAGTAGCTGGTCAAGCAGGGACCCTGGACTGTTATAATCAAGAATTACCTTCTGTCTTCAAACAACAAAGACTGTAACTTTAAAGTGATTGACTCACATTTTGTTCCATTTACTCTGCTAGACGTTTTCTGCCTTTAGAACTAATCTTTCTGGCTCAGATTATTGAAGTTTTCTCTATTTCATAGGTAGGCTGTCACTAAATTCACACTCTTCTAACAGAAGCCAATCAGATGTTTTAAATTCTATTTGTTCACATTTGTTCTTTATCATCCTCCTGACTGATCCTTTCTGACCAATATCGGTTTCATTCTGTGGTCTCTGATAAGGTATTGCATCTTGCTTCATGACTCTAACTAGGGACTACAGTATTGCTCTTCTTTGCTTGGAAAGTCTACAAATAAACAGTACTCTTCTTTCTGTAAGTTGAATTTACTTCCACTATGGGTAGCATTTAAAAATGATTTTCTAACACTTTAGAGGCTGAGTTTAGTTCCTCCTTTGCATTCCAATTAAAGATAAAGCACCCAGCTGTGCAGTACAGGGACCATTCCTGTGTCTCACTGTTAAATCCTTTTGCCACCTTTCTTCCTTAGTAAAGCTTCTCAAATGTCTCAATCATTATACCTTTGTCTTGGAACATTATTCTTCTTCCATGGCTTGGACCACTTATTTCAATTCTCTGAGTTGTATAACACCATAGACCAGTTACTGGACACATAGATGGTCACAGACTTAATCAAGGTTCTAGAAATTTACATAGACTTTATGTAGGGTACTGTAAGGATAAAGGGCTAAGATTAAGAATGTAAAAATATAGACTAATATAATATAATGTGATTAATAGTAATAGCTAGTAAATTCAATGGAGAGTTGCTAAAGTCAGCCACGTAGCCAGTTAAGGGATGCTGCCTTGGCTTCTCTCTTCCTAGTTCAGGTAACTGTTTCTTTTACTCCACATTACATAGCACATTATAGAAAACTGAATGACTCACGATTGTGTGGTACACTTTTCCTTATGACAATGCAGTGATCATGATAAAAGAGAAAACCATATTTACATCAATCACAAACCCACTGTAAAGCTGCTAGAGAATCCAAAGATCAGTCTGGGCGTGAGGATGCTCTCCTAGAGAACAAATGCTTGACACTGCCTCTTATTCAGGGGATGAAAAATCTTGAAGCAGGTCTCAGCTCAAAACTCCCAGTGTGAGATACTGGGAAAGGAGAGATAACAGCCATGCTTTGCATTTCTAGGGTTGTGAAGTTCAGTCAGCACTGTGGTTTATTTTCAAGCCCTGTTCATTTAGCTGCTATGCAATAGATAAACAGAATGCAACTGATGGTGCTCACATCACAACCAGTTTGCTTCTTCATTTGTGACAGATGCCAGAAACCTAAGAATTCTTTTACCATCTTGTTAAATGAGGGAATTTAAAGTTTACTCCAGTGTTCAGTTTTTACTACATAGAAGATACATATCTATGACTATGTCTTAAGTATGTTAAATATACACATATCACCTGTGTGTGTATGCGCATGTGTATATAAAACATAGGGCAAGACATTAGCTATTCCATTTAATTTCAAAAGGTGAACGCATTGGACCTGGAGATGGAGTTCAGTGATAACACTTGCATAGATGTACAAGACCCTGTGCTGGTGTCTCCCAACCCTCCAAAAATATCAGATATATTACTTTGCACACAAAAATTCCAATAATTTTTATTAATTATTATAATAATTATATTATATAATAATTTATTAATAATTTCCAATATTATTATTTTTATAAAACCTAAACCCCTTTCTGATCTTTACAGAAGAAGCAATTTTCCATAAAATTTTATTAATTTATAGAATTATATCTAAATTTGGCACTTGTATCTTTGAATATCTTACTGTTAAGCTCCACAGAATTAAAATAGCCACAATGTTTACAAGAACTTGTAGTCTATAGGTTTGTGAGGGTGTAGCAACTCACAATGTAAAGTCTGAATAAACTGGAAGAATGTAGACCTAACACTAAATGGCTTACCTCTCAGTTCTTCACCATGAGCAAAGCTAATGTTGTTCCTTGAGAATACAATGGCATCATAGACCCAAATTTTCCCTTTCATCCTTTATGCCTTAATATTACCTTGATATTAACAAGAGATGGGCAGAGATTTATTCATTTGATCAAGATTTATATTTTGATTTCTTTTTAATTTATATTTTGTTTTTTTAAACAATCTTTTTTATTTTACATACCAATCCCGGTTCCCCCTTCCTCTCCTCTTCCCACTACCCAAGCTTAACCCCACCCCAATCCCCATTTACTCTTCAGAGAGGGTAAGATTCCCTGGGACATTAACAAAGGCTATCATAACAGGTTGAGGCAGAACCAAGGTCTTCCCCCTATATCTAGGCTGAGCAAGGCATCCCTCCATAGGAAATGGGCCCTGAAAAGACAGTTCATGTACTAGGGATTAATCCAGTGACCACACAAACTGCTTAAAACATACTACTGTTACCTACATCCAGAATGCGGGGGAGCAGGGTGAAAGGGGAGTCGGGAGGGAGAAAGAAGAAGGGAAGGGGAAGGAGAACATGAGGAAATGGGATAGTTAAGTTGGAGATGAATAGAAAGGGAAAACAAGGGAAGAGATATTTTGATAGAGGAGCCATTATTGGATTAGCAAGTAACCTAGCCCTAGGAAATTCCCAGGAATCCACAAGGATGTCCCCAGGTAAGACATGAAGCAATAGTGAAGAGGGTGCCAGAACTGTCCTTCCCTGTAATCAGGTTGAATACTACCTTCATTGACATCATAGAATCTTCATCCAGTAACTGAAGGAAGCAGATGCCGAGATCCATTGCTAAGCACTGGGATGAGCTGCTGGAATCCAGTTGAAGAGGAGCGATAACATGAGCAAAGGGGTCAAAACCATGATGGAGAAACCCACAGAAACAGCCAACCTGAGCTAGTGGGAGCTCACAGACCCTGAACTGGCAGCTGGGGAACCTGCATAGTCATATGTCATTTCTGTGTGTTATTTATTTATTATACTATACTAAAAATGTATATATATATATACATGTACATGTTCATATTTGTATTTCTTCTTCAAGTTTTCCTTTTTGCTAGATATTCTCCTTTGCCTCAAATTTTCTCACCACAGACAATACAAAATGTATTCGCGCACTTCTAGATCTTTCTGAAATACCTTATTGGAGATGCTTCTGAATATCTCATCTTGCATCTTTTCTTTCACCTTATAACATTTCAAAATCTAAAATACTATACATTTATTGACTGATTTTTGTGTAGACTCAAGAATTAGTCCACACAATTATGGACTTATTAATCCAAACTATTATATTTGCATACTCACATTGGGCTTATACCATACTATTCATGGATATTAAAGCTGCAAAAAAGATTGCAAGATATTTCCAGGTAAGAATCAAAAGGTATGGCATGTTTTATTCTGTATATTCTTTTGTGGGGGGAATTGAGACAGGGTTTCTCTATGGCTTTGGAGCCTGTTCTGGAACTAGCTCTTGTAGATAAGGCTGGCCTTGAACTCACAGAGATCTGCCACCCAAGTTCTGGGATTAAAGGCATGTACCACCAC
This sequence comes from Myodes glareolus, assembly GCF_982192425.1. Taxonomy (NCBI): domain Eukaryota; kingdom Metazoa; phylum Chordata; class Mammalia; order Rodentia; family Cricetidae; genus Myodes; species Myodes glareolus. Next base: position 47,310,172 of record NC_142032.1, read on the forward strand.
TGTCTGGCTATTCTGTATATTCTAGTACAACACTCAGCAATCATTAAATATTCAACCAACATTGTGAAGATGTTCAAAAGACAGTTGGGGGACAAGTTTCCAGAAGTGACCAAGAACTACGAAGTAAAATAAGGACATTTTAGAGCCATTTAACTAAGAAATTGTCTAGAAAGCTCCAACCTAGAAAACACCTTTCAATAAAAATAGATACCAAGGAGCCGCTTAATTGGTCTTCACTTCTACCATCAATCTTGACTCTACAATTAATCCCTAAATGTTTCCTCTGAAGCTGTCATTAACTGGCAACTATAGAGTATAATTCAGACAGGACCTTAAATGCTGGGGGTAGCATAATATCTAGAAGTGGAGAAGGAAGGAGAGCAACTGGGGTTTTCTTGAGTAAATACGAAATAAAGTAATTCAAATGTGAAGAGCACATGTGAAACTCCCAGTGCTCCTGCACTTGGGGCAAAATGGGATTTTGAAGATATGCTGTCATGTGGGAAAAGCCCCTTTTATTACAGATAAGCTCCCATAAGTGGGAGTTTTCATACCAAAATGGTGCCACGTTCTTTGAACATTGCGTGTCTCCTGTGACAAAAGAACGGAAAGTACAAGCCGTATCTGAGAGCTCTCAGGTCTCCTGGGACTGCACCAGTCGTTTCATACGGTATTTTTAGAAAGAAGCACTGCTTTAGTTGGTTATCAAAAACAGTCACAGCCAGACTCTTCCCCATATTCATGAGCACAAAACATCTGAGAAGAATCTCCAAGAGGTGGTGTCAGCTGACCAGTGGTCTCTTGGAAGATGGTGTCAGCTGACCAGTGACCTGTTGGGAAGTGCTGTCAGCTGACCAGTGGCCTGTTGAGAGGTGGTGTCAGCTGACCAGTGGTCTGCTGGGAGGTGGTGTCAATTGACCAGTGATGTTTGCTTCTTTTGTGTAGCTTTTACTTTTCAAAGCTCAGTGTGGCTAAAAATTGCTTTAGTATATTTAATTACAAAATTTCAGGTTGGTGAATACCCAATTCCTCACAAAATTGCAACTGTACTTAAGAACAACTAATTTTAAACTGTTTATGTATGTTTGCTTGTTGTAATGCTTTCCCAGCACATTTTTTTTTCTGAGCTCTGAAGAGTAAGAAAGACTCCCTAGAAAGCAGCTGTTCCTCTATTTCTTGGTTCTTTCCATCATGTCTCTCTCTTGATACGAGCGCACTGTCCTTCACCAGCTTCTTTACTATACTCTTTCCTGTGCACTCCCTTCGCTGAGATTATTGACCTCCTCGTTTTTCCCTCACAACAGCCTTAAACATTCCCAGTCTTCCTTTCTTGCACCACATGGAAACTTCCTTCTCTCTCTACCCACACTGCCACGTCTTTCATCCCCACTTTCAACTTCATACTGTTAGCCTCTTGCATTGATACTTAAGGCTGTGTCAATCCTCTAAGCTCCTAGCCATCACTTCAAACTTTGTATTTCTTTCATTTTTAAAGTAATGAAGGACTGGAGAGATGATGTGGGATTCCACTCTGTATTCTGTGAATACCATTGGATAATAAAGAAGCTGCTTTGGGCCTATTGCAACACAGTGTAGGGCAAGACCAGAGTTCCTGATAGAGGAAGAGAAAGAAGGCAGAGTCAGTGAGACACCATGTAGCTGCTGAAGGAGACAGACATGCTGGAACCTTGACAATAAACCATGAACTTCATGGTAAAATATAAAATACTGGAAAGGGATTAATTTAAGATGTAAGACCTAGCCAATAAGAAGCTAGAGCTAATAGTTCAAGCAGTGATTTAATTAATACAATTTCTGTGTGATTATTTGGAGTCTGGGCAGTCGGGAAACAAATGAACAGCCTTCACCTACAGAGAGAAGGTTTGCTCAGCAGTTCAGAGCACTAGGTACTTATTCTGGAGGACTCAAGTTTGGTTCTCAACACCTATATTAGGCAACTCACAATTGCTCCTAATTCCAACTGCAAGGGATCTGATGCCCTCCAGGGTGCCCACACTATGTACATACACTCACATAGACACACATAAATAAAAACAAAAATAAATACTTTAAAACTTAAGTTATATAAATATAAAGTCAAATGTCTCAAACACTATTTTTTATATTATGAATATTTTTCGTAACTAGTAGCTAGGTCAGAAAAAAGAAAGTACAAGGTTAGGTTCCTTTGGCCATAGCAATTTCATTACCTACTAAATAATTAAACTTGCTTCATGTATGTTTGTCACCTCATTAACTGCATATTGCTGATCCCTTAAGCACTGAATTCATGGCTACCAAAACTGTTGTGACTCATGCCTGAATTAACACATTTTCCCCTTTAAAGCATACCATGGTTTCTTGCTCTTGGGGCTGTGGAAAGCACTCCAGGCTACACATGGGGGCCATTTTAAACAGAAAAATCAGCAACAAGAACCACAGAATGTGACGGTGCACTAACTTGATTACCAGAAGGACATCGTGAATGTGCTGCCAGTGAAACAGCAGAGCATGGTCTTGACCATCCTTAGTGAAAACACACCTGCCAAGTCCCTCAGATCTTCACCACTCTGAGCACACCTACACACGACTATGAAGGATAGTGGGGGTATTCATCAACTTTAGAGGGAAGACTAATTTGAAATTAAGTTATCTCCCAGTAATTAGTATCAACTGTAGCTAAAAGAGCTTGAAGAGAAATAAGAAGTGTCAATTAGGGAGGCACGGTGAATCCATCACTTCAGGGGAGTAAAACAGCTTCTATGCAGTGAGGATAAGTATGCAGTGAATCAGAGAGCTAGAAGGGCAAAGCTAAAACCGAAAGACATTCTAAATGCAGAAGATGCTTGCTGTTTCTCCAACCTGATGAACAGAACAGAGTTTAAAACATTTATACCGATTTTTTTTTACCTGATTTGGGAATTCTACCAAAGCAGCCTAGGTATTTGAAGGACTAAAAAATGTACACACTGACAGGTCTAGCTACAGTGTTCGGAATCAACTCTCAAACAAATCAGCTCCACAACAGGAAGGAAGGTGTCATCCAGGGCTAATAAAATGGCTATAAAAGGAGAAATACTGTTTGACACATTTGCTTTTTTAAAAATTCTGTGTCTCTTGCCCTAGCTATAAAATTACGCAAAGATATACAAACATCTAAACAAACTTATCTTACTCGTAACCATAAATATTTCTAACCTCCTAAAATTATAAATTAAACATTGAGGATTTACTAAGATATTCAACAACACTAAGAAAAATCTTAAAAATTAAACCACTAAATGCATATTATTCTTATTATTTTAAAAAGTATCTCACAATGTAGCCCTGCTTGGCCTGGAACTCACTATGTTGACCAGGCTAGCCTCAAACTCAGAGATCTGCCTGGCTCTGCCTCCTGAGTACTGGATTTAAAAGTATGTGCCACCAGATCTGGCTTAAATTGTATCTTTTCACATCTGAAAACTTCAAATATAATTAAAGAAACAAATTTTTTAATTTGCACAATGTTTGCCAGGTTGGTGACCAAAGAGAATTTGCTACAAGAGAAGGGAGATATCATCAACTTTTGAAATTCAAGAATCTCTAACCTTTTATTTTATACATGGACAAAACACCTAGTGACAAAGTCCCTATGGCCCTATTTATATGATATTTTTCCTATTACAATCATTTCTGTCATACCACTGGAATAAAGCCATGACAGACCAGAATACAAGGAGACATTTCAGAAACTGAACAAATGACTATGTAAACATAGTTTGACAACTTAGGTCAATAGTAATAAAATACTTTTAAGTAAACTAAATGTTGACTCCTGAAGTCCCTCAATATAGTAAACGTGTCAGAATGAGTCATAAGCACAAGTAGTGTTTAGTTCCACTTTAAGCATGATTGATCCTCCCACGCTGATACCCAGCGGCCCCATCCTCCAAATGATGGCTGGAAATTCAACAAAATATAAAACCTCCTGCTTAAAGCACCGAGGCATGGAACACACACACAGGACTTGAGGGAAAGCCACACTTAAAAGACTTGATATGTTTTTCCAGTCTAAATATACAGAATTCAGAGGTGAGAGCCATCATTGCCATTGAAGAATGAGAGATGTTCTGGGAAAGCCAGTGGTGGAATGCCTCGCCTTCTTTGAGTAAGCCCTGCCCAAGGCTTTGAATATTTTCAACCACATACACGTTAGACAAACTGGGGTCGACATGAATAAATGAGGCTGGCACTTGAGCTCTCCAAAAATGAGAGTTTATAAGTGGATATAAGAAGCCAACCAGATTGAAAAATAGAGAGCTATTAAAACCAGAGAGTCACCACAACCATTCCCAAAGGATAGATTAGTAATGGTCTGAAACCATTCACTACATGATAAACCAGGGAAGCAAAGTCCCGTCTCAAGAGAAACATAATCAATAAGCATAACTCCAGATATGGTTGGGCTAGATGTTAGGTTGACAGACTATGATCTTAAGCAGACCAACAAGGATTTTGAGCTCCATGGTGTAAAGTAAAGTACAAGAATGAACGTAAAAAATAGGAAATGTCTGTAGAGAAATTCAAAATCTGTGTGTGTGTGTGTGTGTGTGTGTGTGTGTGTATGGGGGTGAGAAAGGATGCAAATCCTGGAGTGTAAATATGCCATACCTACATCTTTATGAGCTTAAAGCAGAATCTGTAAGACAGACATGATGAGTTACTAGGTAATGTCTTGTTTCCCTTTCTTCTGAGCCAAGTGCTGGACTGTTTTCCAGTCCTATCTGCTACTGAGTGTTATAGTTAGGTCAAGAGGGAGGGGTTTTAATGAGCTGTATTAATTCCTTTATAAAAGGCCCTTTTGGGAGTTCATTTCACCTCTTTATCATTAGAGGTTACAGCAAGGAGATGGCTGCCAGTGAACAGAAAGAAAATTGTCTCTCTGCAGACCCCAAACCTGCGTCATCTTACCCAAAGATTTCCCAGACTCTGGAATGGAAGAAATTGATTTAGTGACTTAGAAGTCACCTCCTTTAATCATATCTTCCTATAGAAGCTTTAATAGATTAAGATACTCTTTCTGAGATAATCATGAATAATCATTATAAACAACGATAGTTAATCTAAGAACATTTGTGTATATTTCCACAGTCTACTTTCTTTCTTTTTTTTTTTTTTTTTTGGTTTTTCGAGACAGGGTTTCTCTGTAGCTTTGGTGCCTGTCCTGGAACTAGCTCTTGTAGACCAGGCTGGCCTCCAACTCACAAAGATCCGCCCGCCTCTGCCTCCCGAGTGCTGGGATTAAAGGCGTGTGCCACCACCACCCGGCTCACAGTCTACTTTCTTTTGTGAGAACAAAGCCAGCTTGTGCTGGCTCGACATTCCCAGACCCACACCTGAAACACAACCCCACACCTAAGACTTAGGGAACATTGAAGAATCAGGAGCAATATCTTATCTGGGTTTCTATTGCTGTGACAAACACCATAACCAAAATTAAAATGGGGAGGAAAAGGTTTATTTGGCTTACACTTCCACATCATAGTCCATCATTGGAGGGAGTGAGAACAGGAGCTCAGACAGGGCTGCAACCTGGAGTCAGGAGCTGATGCAGAGGCCATGAAGGGGAGCTACTTATTGTCTTGCTTCCCATGGCTTGCTCAGCCTTCTTTCTTACAGAACCCAGGACCACCAACCCAGGGGTGGTCCCACCCATAATAGGCTTGACCCTCCCCACCAGTAACTAATTAAGAAAATGCTTTAAAGCTAGATGTTACGGAGGCATTTTCTCAATTACGGTTTGCTCCTCCAGAAAATTCTAGTTTGTGTGTCAAACTGACATAAAACTAGCCAGAACAGACAGAAAGGTTGTAAGGGCTGGAGGACCAGAATTTCTTCTGCGAGGTAGTCTTCCATAAGTGACAAGGAAGGAAGTTACACTTATGAAATCTCAATAATACTGTTGCCTAAACAATACTTGTATAATGAGAACACATGCCAATGCAGTCGAGGGAAATATCACAAGGTATCACCCATGGATGAAGTGCTATAGGTATTTAATAAATGTTAAAAGAGGAAAAAATCAGTCTTACCCAAGAATGAGCCTCCTGATAGGTTATACAGTCTCAAGTACTCAGCCCTAAATGCAAACACATACGAGAAATGATAACTTAATTCAGAGAGGTATATACAAATGTAAATATAAACATGTAATAATTAAAGAAGCCAATAATTTGAAAGGAAGTTGGAGGCACAGAAGTTGAAAGGGGAGAGGGAGGTATGGAGGTGATGTAAGTACAATACTCATATAGGAAAGATTTAAATTAAAAAATAACACTTTCTTTTGTCAAATTAGTTCACCTGATAATAACCTTTTGATTTAAATATGGTAGCTGTTAGTGTCTATATTTTATACAATGAAGAATGAAGAAAGGAAGGGATGGAAAAGAGAGAGGCGGGAACTGGAGGGTGTTAGCCAGGTGACTGAAAATCACGAGGCAAACAGACTCATTAAGGTGTCACTCTTACTGATGCTTAAGGAGGACTCTAAGAGCTGTAAGAGTTTATCACCTTGTTCCTCCTAAAGATGGCATTCAGGCTCCCGCTCCAGCACGGGCTCTCATCTTTACAGAATGCACATCCTATAGGAGACAGATTTTATCAATGTTCTTTTGGGCATCTGACCTTATCATACCACCAAACCATCCTCATAGGTTGAAAGCCAGTATGAAATCCTCCTGCAGGCACTAGCCTTAGTGGCTGACTACATTTGCAGCATGCTTGAAAGAGTTCAGCTGCTCAGTTGGAGCTGCACACAGCCCAGTACTCTATGCTATGACCTTTCCTCCAGCTTCCCATGGCTCCTGAGCAGGGTCTCTCACAAGTGATCTTTACATTTTCCTGTGTCTGCATTTTTCCTCTTCTGGCTAAAACCTGTGCCTCATGTATTTGCTTGTCAAATTGGGTGGTTGTGGAAGAGAGGGGTTAGAAATGTTGTTTTATTGTTTTATTTCATAGTAAGAAGAGGTGTAACCTTGCTGAAAGGGTGACAAATTCAGTTATAGTCAGCCAGCTCTTGACAGGCTTTATCAGAAAACCAAACAAGGGAAGAGTGTGTATGTCTGCTACCGGCTGTCACAGTATTGAACAATGAATGTTTGATGAAGTCGACCTGCAAATACACACAGCTCTGTGGAAGTCGGCTTTAAGTAGCAACTAGCTGACAAAATTAACAAGAAAAGGCCTTAGTAGAGGATATCAAAAGAAAAGAAAAAAAATGAAAAGCTCCCACTTCCTTTATTTATTTGGGTATGTGTGGAAAGAGCCTGCAGGCAAGGTGGAATTTGAAATGAAGTTGCAGTTTTGTTAAGATAAATACACAGTCTTCATCCCAGCCCGTGTAGGAAGTACAGCTTGGATAATTGTCAGGTTTTAAAAATTAGTCCTGCTCTGAGAAGTAGAAACAGGTCAGCAGAAAATATGAGTCTGGCTGCGCTTTTTGGTGACAGGGTGGGAGACAGTGAAGCCACCCAGAGTGGGATAAAGGGACCCATCCAGGTGCCAGTGTTGCACAAGGCAGCCCCACATTGGCGTATCCTCATCATTTCTCCTGATTGCGAATAAAAGGTCTTTGCAATACAACATGGTCAGCCCTGAAGTCATATATACACAAGCCACACTGAATGGACTCAGCAGGTTGTATGTATCTATTTATGCATATGTAACAATAATAATCACAGAAAAAGAGACCATCAGTTTGAGAGAGAATGGGAAAAAGATGGATAGGGCTGGAGGGGGAACATGGTAGGGGTTGAAGAGAGGGAAGAAAATAGGGAAATTGTGTGATTATATTTCAGTTTAAATTTTCTTAAAAAAATTAAGAACAACATTAAAAGGAGGAGGACATTCTTCATTGGACAACAACAAAAATATCTCTCCGGAAAGAATCGATTTCTTACTCAGTCTTTCCCCTCCCAAGTTAAAATGAAGGGCATTTTTCAACTTTAAGATACCATGCCATGTGATTATTTCAAGCTAAGCAATAAGCCTCATCTTGCTTAAAAACATGAGCAAGTATTTTTAACTAGTACAGGATCAAACAGTATTGAAAATTTTTTTCAAATCAATCAAAAATAAAATCTTTCACCACCAACCACCTCTCCCAGTGTTTTCATTTGTACAGTTTTGTAACTGTCACCAAGTCCTGTTGACAGTTAAACTTGTGTAACTCTTTGGATTATCCTGTGAGCTTCTGGACGACAGGGATACTCCCCCACTTAGCGTTGTTTCTTTTTAAGTCTCACTCCAGCCATTGCTCACTCAGGTCTGGGTGAGTGGTGCCGAAACTGACTGAAATACTGAGACACAGCAGTCTCACTGGAGGCAGCTTATGTCGGTCCCACACTGCATCCCACAGATCCTATATTTAGCTCTCCTGACAGTTTTCAGCTAAGCGGGATGATCCTCACTGTGGAAGAAAGATGTCAAAGAGCAAACCACATACTTCCCATTCACCCTGGAAAACATGGAGAAAGTCCACAAGAAAATCTACACTTCTATCCCAGACAGCGCTTTTTTAAAAGGATGCAATATAGCGTAATTAAATACTCTTCCAACAGGAGGATGGATTTTCACACATCTGCTTTCCTTGGGAGTTTTCACTCTGACCATTCATTTCTGAACCCCTGTTTGATAACATCTAGTGTTTGACAGTGAATGGAATGGCTTTGTAAATATAAAGGATGTGTTCTGTCAATCTGAAAAGCCACAAATATTATCTCTTGGGGTTTCTGCTTCTTATCTCTGCCTCTCAATTTTTTTTTTCAATCTGTATGGAGTGGCAGAATTTTTTTTTAATTTTATGTATGTTCTATTATTGTCTATTTTCATAGTAGTGAATAAGGTTCAGTCTTAGCAATACAGACACGGGGATAAAAAATGTCTTAGACAGATTTTATAAGAAAAGAATTTAAAAAGCTGTGTTACCTTCACATTGCACAGATGTGGGTCACCATGTGTATCTAAAAGGGCCATGGTTAGCTAGAGTTTGATGCTCCCTTATTTAAAAACTCAAAAGAGATAGGAGGTGGAAAGCACTCGTCTAAAGCAGTGCTGCAGGAATGTAAGTCCACAAAGAGCATGATGTAGAAATGAGCTCTTTGAAGAAAAATGGAAAGAATCAGATGCGAGGATTAACCTTTTCATTGTTGCAGTGCAGAAACAAGTTGACAGTGAGCTTCTCCTTTCCTTTGAGCATAGGGAGGAAAGATGCTAAGATATACTTTTTCTGTAAACGCTAAGGCCAGACTAATTAATAACTCTTATTGCCATGATTGGAAGCATCACTGGGGACTGGGGACAGTTTCTGTGACTCCCCCCAAGTCTCCAGAAGGAGGCAGACAAGATGGAAGATGAGAAGGAAGAAGAAGAACAGTAGAGGTTAAGTAGGAAAAACAAACGATAAATGGTTAACTTCAGGTAAACATTTTGGAAGTATGCATGTCCTCTACTCAGCGATTCCTACCCATGGTGAAAATAGAAGGAAAGTGCATTTGAAGACTCACCTTCATCTCCCTCCAAGGCAGTGGTTCTCAACCTTTCTAAGGCTGAGACCCTTTAATATAGTTCCTCATACTGTGGTGACCCCAACCATAAAATTATTTTCATGGCTATTTTATAACTCTAATTTCGTCACTATCATGAATTGTAATGTAACTATCTGATATTCAGAATATTTGAAAGGGCCGTTGGAAACCCCAGATGGATCACAACCCACTACTCTACGTGTATCTGTATTACAAGTGGTACACACATGCAACAAGTCCTCTTTAAAAAAGCTTCGTCAGCCAAAGATTCAATGAGACATGCAGTCCATTCCTGCTCCTAGAACTTTTCCGTTGTTGAGGAAAATGTGGACTGCCCTAATATCTGTGTAGTTAGAGTGCATTTGAAAGAAGAAGAAGAAGAAGAAGAAGAAGAAGAAGAAGAAGAAGAAGAAGAAGAAGAAGAAGAAGAAGAAGAAGAAGAAGAAACTGAATTACTGAATTATTGAGGAGGTAAAAACAGTTTCTCAAACTTTAATAGAAACTTAGAGTCTGAAGAAGCTGATTAAGTTCCATGACAGAAAGTTAACATATATTTTAAAGAATTTACTACAAACATAGGTACTCAATGGTAGTTCACCAGCATATGTGTAACAACATATATGTTATTTAAATATGTGACTTTTTATCTACTTTTCTTCTTGGGGAAATCTGACACTCTTTGGGTAGACTCTTTGTCAGCACTCAAAGCATGTGCATAACCATAGATGTGGATAGTACAATATTTATACTATACCTCTTTCTATAGCCCAGAGAGAATGCTTTGGTTAATCTTCAGAGATGCTGCCTTCAAAGTTGTTGGAATAAAAAAGCGTAAACTTGTAGGGAAACTCAAAGAACTGGCTCACATGTCCCCGACTATGGCTGCTATGACATCCTGTTGAGTGGGAAACACTTTCCTCAGTGATCAGATCAAAACAGCACCGAGAATGGCGCGATCCCCAAATGTCACCTTGCCTGAAATTCTGCCATCAGAATCTGCATTTGGTCTACAAAGAAATAATGAGTACTTCTTACTGACTGATGAGAGTATATGGGATTTTTTTCTCTACATATTTGCTTCCCTGGTTAATTCAACAGTGATATCAAAGCGTCTGCTGAAAATGGTTCTTGGGAAGAAAAACTGGGCTAATGAATAGTATATAGTCCCAGGTTTTTCTAGTATATCTATAAACACATGGTTGACGCTGAAAGTATGTGTTTTGGACAAAGATATCTATTTCTTGTGATCTGGGCATTCTCTGCGGGAGTTATTAGATGAAATTGCCTTAAGGAAATGACACATTTTCAGCAGCTTTCTGACATTAGTAAATGATTGAGTCACCTGTATTGGCAAACTCGCAAAGGGCCTATTTATTGTTTATATTTCAGTGAGCCTGGCCTGCAGGAGCTACTAAGAAGAGGAGAAGAGGAGAACTACAGAGATAACGTCTGCTCATAGCCCTCTGAATGCTGTCCGAGTTGTATAAGAAACCGGAAGGATAACAAGCGCAGTCTCAGGACATCCCACAAATCCCAGTCGGTGTTGATGCGCCAGGAGTCACTGAGAAGTAGACTAGTCAGGCCTTTCTCCTGAGTGTCTTCTAGGTTGTTCATCTTCTACCTCAGTTGCAGAAGTCTGGATATGATTAGTTCAATGTGGGAGTGCCTCACATAATATTTCACTGAGGGAAAGAACTCCGCTGCTGACGGGTTAAAAAAAAAAAAAAGATACAGCTCCATCGGTTTCTAGTGTGGTCCTAAAGGAATTTCTACTTCTAAATGCAAATGGCTGGAAAGGCCAAAGAAAAGAAAGGGTTGTGGACTTTGTGAAGTGATAAGAGAAAAATCTTCACTCCATTATGCAAGCCTGGAGGAAAGGATGGTTTATAAACATTGGTTTTGCAGTCCATCAGGGCGCCAGGACCCTGCGTTGCCAAGGGACACCTCCAGCGCTGAAATGAAATAAGAAGACCAGTGTTTGCATTAACATCCCCATTTGATTCACTGTTTGATTAAGACAAAGAAGTAGACAGCAGCCTCAGCTGGACTGCCTGCCTTCCTGCCTGGAGAAAAGGCAGGACACGGAGAAGCTGTGTGCAGGGACCCCATTTGGGCAAAGAGCAAAGCTGTCCCTCACTGCTGCAAGAACCTCTTTGCTTTGCCCCACCCAAAGCTCCGGGTCCTTCGAAGCGTTGAAAGGGGCTAGGACAGCAGAGAGTGAACCTCTGTTCAGCAAGTGAAAGACAAGTATAAAAAGAATGATTTTGGAATCTGGCAAAAGTGGGGTTGGGACAAGATGGTCTCAGTTGTCAGAAAGTTTGGACATCTGTCTCTATCTGATGTTTAACCACTTCCTATTAAGGTGAACAGAGGGAAAAAAAAGTAAGGGTGTTACCCCTACACCAGTGGAGAACAGGCACACTCTTGGGCTCGCTACTCAGCCCACTCTGTCCCATCCTGCTGAGGAACTACTGCTAACATAAGACCTCCATGTAGGAAACTTGATTGTAAATAGAGATGGTCCCTAGTTAACAATGGATAGATCCGCAGTATTTTACTTTATAGTAGTGCAAAAAACTTACTCGTGTATTGAAGTTATATATCATTTGTAATGAATAAAGCTTGCATGAAGCAAAACAGCCCCACTGGTCAGCCTTACAGATCAGGCAATGGTGATATAAAGCGTTAAGCCCAGAAGCCACACCACTTTGTCATAGAAACCAGGTGGTTGTGATGCACACCTTTAATCCTAACATTAGAGAGGAATATAGGACAGGAGACAGCTCTCAGACACAGTCTCATTCTGAGATTCCTGTGAGGCAGGATCACTATTTCCATCTGAGGGAGAGGTAAGAGCCAGTGGCTGGCTGTTTTGCTTTTCTGACTTTCAAGCTGAACACCAATATCAGTCTCTGGGTTTCTATTAATCATGCTATAGTGTATATGTTTTATTTTTCATTTTTAGTAAGAACTTAAAACACATCATGAGCCATTCAACATGTTTTCTAATAGACTTTGTGATACAGGAACTTTCTTTAAGGCAGGTTAGTCTAACTTTCTGAGTACACTTAAGGCAGGTGGGACTATGATTCATAGATTTGGTGAATTTATACTTTTTTTTAACTAACAACCTTGTAGGTGAACACAAATAGAATAGTCCCCACACTAGCTCAGAACTGAGTGTACTAAAGGGTTCTTTATTGAGGGGGCAGACTCACAGATCACAGTCCTCTGCACAAATGGGGAACAGGAACCAAATCCAGCAGCCAAGGGAGAGCAAGAGAGCAAGGCTGCACAGTTTTTTTTGGTACCCAAGGCCAATTTGTAGTTTCTCTAACATGAATTAGACAAAATTTATGTAATTTCTATAATACTATCAAGCTTGATCATCTACATTTCAGGTTTTTGCAATGAACAATAACTAGGTAGTCATAAAAAATAGCCAGAAAGTCACTGAAAATAGTGCCCTTCACCATGCATGAACTTTGTGGGAAAGTTCTTGAGATGTAATGCCAGAGAGCGATCCTAATTTCTTTGAACACACTCTCAAAATCTCGAAATGAGAATGTTATACACTCAAACATCACAACGACATTTCCGAGGAAATACGGGGTTATCTCACCAACAGGACAATATATTTATTTCAATTTTATCACAATTCCTAAACCAAGTGCCTGACCTAATTCCTGGAAACACCTAGGATGTAAAGAGAGCAATGCACATAACCCAGAGTCTGAAGCCATGGGTGATGGCCCTTGCTGTCTTCTTTGTAAGGCTAACACACAAGTTTGGAAATCCTAATAGCTCTGACTTCATTCCAAGATGTCTTTGATGTGATGTGACAGAAATGCCTTTGCACTTGGCCATGTCAGTAAGCAGAGAGAGAGAAAAATAAAAACAGAAACAAAAAAAAACAAAAACAATAAACAGAACATAGAGAAATCAGGAACAAATCAACTGCCCTTGCATGAGTCTCTAAATCAGACTTCCACAGACTCTGACCTCTCAGTGTGACTTCCTTTTTCCTCCTTACATCACACCTCTCATACCAAACGTAATAAGACAATTTACTCTAGATTCAGATATGAGAGACATGGTCCAAGAGTCCAGTGCGAGCATCCACAGTCCAGAAACACAGATCCATGTTACCCAAATACCATGTTCTGGTGTACTCATAGTTCATAAAGTTTTTTGCAGTAACAGAAGAAAGGAGGCTGTAAATCCAAACACTGTTAAAATACATTGGTAGCAAAGCAAGGACATTTCTGCTATTGAGCTAGTGGAAGCTATGATTTTGTTAGCATATTCCAAAAAGGTTTACATAATAGCCATAGGGATGCCAAGGAACAAACAGAGGTGCTCAATAAATGGCTATTTAGGGAGTTAGATAATTTGGCTGTGACATTCCTACTCCTCCCAAACATTTAACTTCAAATCAGTCATTCATATCTGTGAAATGCTTGGTATCCTTTTTACATTGTTTTTTCCTTTGAGAATGAGTCAGTTACCATTTCCTTCGTATACTTTCTCCCTAGTTTCCATTCACAAACACTTATTGTCAACTCATTGAACCAGAATTGTACTTAGCTAAAAATACCAGTTTTAATTCCCAATCTTCATTCTTGTATTCTCATTCAAAATGATTTCCCCTTGCATTTGTGACCTGCAGCTGAAGCATGGTGTCCCTTTCTTTCCCATCTTTCTTTCCATAGTCCTTCACAGAACTCAGAGCCACTTCCCACATCCACAGAGGATGCCTTTGAAGAGTTGGTATCTCAACTCTTTCTTGACTTTGACCCAGCCTCTATCCCTATTTCAATCACCACACACATGCCCGTGCCTTGTACCTCATCATTATTGAGATCCAGAACTGAAACCACCAAATGGATAGCCTGTCTCTATCCATCCCTTCCTTCTTCTGCCCCCAGCCTCTCACCATTCCATACCATGGCTGCTCAACCCTTCTAAGACATGAGTCTTTGACTGTTACTGCTCCCTGTCTGCGTGTCACTTTTCTATAGCCCAGACCTGCAGACTAATGGCTTCCGCCACATTCTTCTACACAGTCCTCGTGTCCGGCATTCACCATGGGGCTTCCACGATGATCTGTTAGGTTTTCTGTGTCATGACTAAGAAAGACAGAACTTATCCTTCCCTTCTTCTGTGTTTCTTCTCAAAACTGGCCAGAGTCTTAAGGATGCTCTTTCTGGTACTTGGTCCTTGTTCATATAGCTGTTAGCTGATGTTAACTTGGAACGATGAGAAATGGAAGATATATACCATGCCTGCCCTTCTTGGGTTGTTTGTTCATATGGCCAGATGTTGGCCACATGGTGGGAAGTAAATAATACTAACCTTAATTTCTGTCTTTTCCCTAGGCACAGGGTTCCCTCTTACTCACCACTGCCATTCCATTGGGGCTAGAGAAACCTTGGATTGGCCTTGGTGGGGGAAGTGGGGAAGACAGATAAAACGATTTGACTTTCTTGGACCTGTAGACACCTATCCAAAATGGTGAACACAGAGATTGACATAGAATGAATGGTCCCAAGGCCACTGATTTTCCAACTGGGTAGAAATGTCACATTGACTGTTTCTAGTAAGTTGGTTTCTAAAAGGATTAAACATCAGCCAACATAAGGGACATAGATCTGTGTGGTTTCTATAAACCTTCCTAGTCAAAGAAAGCAAAGGAAGATGGGAAGAAGGACAGTGGTAAGAAAAAGATGAGAAGAAAGAGTGAAGGAAGGAAAGGAAACAGGTCCCCACTACTACTACTGTCTGGTAGTAAGGGAATTGTTTCAAGACAAGTGTCAACCAACAAATGTGAATAAGGTGCAGGGAAAGCCCAGGCAGAGGGCCAGAAGAGGAAACATTATCTCTGCACTCTTTGCTCTCAGCAGCAGCTGTGGGCACTATTTTCACCAAAATAAATCAAACAGCATTGTGACATACAAAATTGCCATGATGAAACTAATTATTCTGTACAACTAAAATATATAGTGATTAGAAAGAAAACTATTTAAAACCCTTCATAATGAAAATTAAATTATTTTACAGGAATAACAACACCTAAAGACTCTATATGGTGGTCTAAAAGTCAGGCACTCCCTCAGAAATGTCTACGAAAAACCTCCCCCAGCCAGAGCTGACGTTTTCAAAATCAATGAAGCTCAAGAAATGGACTTTGAGGTCAGTCACATCTGACATCTGTCTATGTGATCTGCATAAGTCACACAACTACTTAGTACATCCACTTCTTTATAAAGCAGGAGTGAGTGTAGTGATGTCACCTTCCCTGGCTGATGACTGGGATTATTTAAGGTAGAGCTAGCCAGACGTCTAGCTGTTTCTCTTGCTATTATTTACGTGACTCTCTTTTCGCTCTGGATTTTCTTTGGTGTCTTAACCAGGGTTCACCGGGGCCAAATCTTCTGAGATGGGGACTGGGATTGCAAAGGTCACCCTGCGCAGGAAGGAAAGTACCTTGACGGTGACGAGCTCATCATATCTAGAGTAACTAATGCATCCCCCTTTTTTGTAGGCTCCGGCTCCACACCTACTAAGAGGTGTGGAAGAAGATATGAATTTAGCTGAGCATGAGCAAAATATGAAGGAGTTTCATGCCTTTTGATTACTCCAGTGCATGTTAGGACTTGTATGGGCACACGAGGTAGAGAAGAAAGAGCTAACGCTGCAGTAAAGCTAGACATGTTTCCTTTCTCATCATGGCGGTACAAGATGCTTACACTTTTCTGACAGTTTCCAGAATCCTCTTTAATTAAGAAAATTAC
This sequence comes from Myodes glareolus, assembly GCF_982192425.1. Lineage (NCBI taxonomy): Eukaryota > Metazoa > Chordata > Mammalia > Rodentia > Cricetidae > Myodes > Myodes glareolus. The sequence continues at coordinate 47,326,532 of NC_142032.1, forward strand.
AATTCTTTAGTGTGTGGGGAGCGCGCGAGCGCACACACACACACACACACACACACACACACACACACTCTGATGAATGCATGGAAGTCAGAAGAAAACTTTAGAGAGTCAGTTCTCTCCTACCATGTAGGTTCCTTGAGAGCAATCTCAGGCCACCAGGGTTGATAGCAAGTACCATTACCTGCTGAGCCACCTCACTGGTCCCAACATCATGTTTCCAACTGCTTAGAAGCAGTTGATCCCAGAAAATGTTGTATATAAACTCAAAGAGGCTTTTATAGCTCCCCTTCAAACATTCTGAAAGTCTATCATTTCTCCATGCTTTTTGACCCTTGCTAAAATAGGAATATCTTCTGACCTTCTATGGGACAGAGACTTTAAGTTGCTACAACTTCTTTTTACATTAGGATTAATGAGTTGATAGTCTTTCCTAAGACTTTAAGATTTTAGTAAATCAGGTAGAGGAGAAGCATCAACAACTCACTGAAATTCTCAAAGTATAATGACAAAAAAGCAGCTGAAGAATAATTGAAATGAAGTGGTTCACCCAAGAAAGTAAATGAGAGATTGGGGTATCTTTTACTTGCTTATTTACTTACCTGCTTGGAGACAGAGTCTTAATGTACTGCCCAAGCTGGCCTTGAACTTGTGATCCTCACATCTCAGACTCACAAGTATCTGGGGTTACAAGCCACTGTCTATGAAATATTTTTTAACCAATGAGCTTAATCTTAATCTTAGCCGAATACTCTACAACTTTTAGAGTATCTGCAAAAGAGTTATCAAACTATTTAAATGCCTAGAAAAAAAAGAAAATATGTAAACAGGTTTCCCTCTTTTCAAAGCAGATTGTAGTTTTAATATACTGGCAATTTGGTAACTAATATTTTGCACTATATTAGCATTCAGGCAGATGGTTTATTCATTCAAATTGGGAAGCATTGAAGGAAGCAATATTCTGCTGAAGTTTACCAAATGTAGGTATTATGTATCTGATGCTGAGCCTCATTACAATACAAAATAAAGTTATTGTCAAATCAAAGTCAAGACATTTCTCATATTTATATTTTGTTAGCTTAATATGCATATCTAAAGGATATAATTCTTTCCATATGAGTTTGAATATATTTGAAAACTGGTTTCTTCTCCAAAAATACTTAAGCAGTATCACAAATAGCTCCGTGTGTGATGGGAAGGGCAAATATAAAGTCACATGACTTCTGTGCATCTTTATCCCATCTCTGAAGCTGGTTTGATGTGATTGTCAGTGATTCCATTTTCTCCTTTGAAACAGAATAATACCTCCCTATGATCATGGTGTTGTAAAGGTTAAATGAAACATTGTGCATGTTTGTGCTCTGTATACTAAAGTAAGTGTTTTCATTCTGTGACAGGTTTATACAATAGGTAGAGATATTTAAATTTTTTTCTATTCACCCTCACAAAACGAAACTATTACATATGAAAGAAATATGCTCACAAAATTCTGTGCTTATATATAAAGGATGGTCCTTAAATTATCTATATACATGCATAGAATCAAATATAAGCTCAAAGAACTGTCTGCTTGGACCTCAAGTCCTCAAAAAAAATGATGTCCACAGTACTCTAGCCCATGAAGTCTGCCACTTGCAACTCTCTGCAACCCGATCAAGTGCTGTCTGTAAAGTCATCTACACACTGCAGTACAGAGAGTACGCTCACACGTGATACCTGCCATGACGCAAATGCCTCCCCCCTCAGATGGACATCCCTATTGCCTTTTCTAAAGAGCCCCATCCCATTAAAGTCTCTCTGGAATAAGCCCATTTTGGGTCTTTCGTATTTCACTACACATCTTCCTTTTCAGTATCCCCATGAGAACACAGAGCAGAAGCAAGCTCTTTCAGAGTAGGGGCTTTGCTTCCCCGCTGCCATGTCTGCTGCACCCACAGAAGTGCTCAAGAAACAAACATCAGACAGTGAGCGTCCTGCAACACCCTGACTTCCCCTGTCTTGGCCAGGTCTGTTGACATCAGACACTTTTTTTTTTTTACTTCAGAACTTGGAAACTTCTGGATCAATAGTTCCACTTCTAACCATGATTTCTCTCTGGCAATCCCATTATTGGACACTGAAGTATCAAGGCTATTTCCCCAGAGCTCTGGAAATATGAGCTAACAGATTGTGAACCGCCAAAAATCTCCTTCCAGCTCACTTAGAACATTGTCAGTGACAGTAATGTTGACAGTTTTCACATCAGAAAATATAGGTATAATGCGATTTCAGTCAGTCATCTCCTCGGGTTGATGGGTGGGATTCCGAGCACTGTTTGTCAATGCTGAGTGGGGAATCTGTGCTCATCCATTTCTCCCTCCTCCTGGCAGGCTGCCACCTCACTGTCATCTTAAGAATCTCCCAACACAGGAAGAACAGACAGGTTAGTGTTTGCTAACTTGCACGCTGGCTTCAGGATGGTATCGAGAATTTACGTTCAATTACTTACGCCCACTCCTATCACTCCTTTGTAATTGTGGGTATGAAAGCATGCTTCTTTGTTCCTTTCTGCACATGGAGTTTTAATCCTATTTAAAGTGATATTTGGCAATCTTGTTGAAGTAGTTTTCTCAGTCGCGCTATTCTGTGGAATGCCACTACTAAGATGAGATTAGTGGTTTGGTGAACAAACACTAACTTACCTCAAAATCCTTTCATTCAAAATCTAGTAAGTGATCTGTAAGCACTAGGGTTCCCTTATCTTGCAGGGTGAAGAGGCAGTGCTAATGGGAGAGGGATCTATTCTATATGAGTAAGAGTAAAAACATATGTTGGTTTGTAAGGGGAGAGTTAGGAGGCAGTTAATGTAAGTTTTTCTTTCCATTGTTCTGAGAAATAATAGATGTGTTAGAAAGCTAAGTGCAGTGGCAGTGCCAATGGCTCCCAGATCTTCTTTAATGTTCAGTTTCATACATTCAAGCCCCTGGGAAATGGTGTAACAGTTGATACACATTGGTTATCCCTGAAGTAACTACTCACAATTACAAATTTGTCAGAGAGCGTCTTGCAGCTTGGAATGTAACCTTTAATTGTAGTTTTAAAGGAGCAAAGAGAATATAGTGGTACTTCTTTCTTCTTTTCTAAATTACCTCAACCAGAGGGAAATTATTGTCATCTTTCTGTTCCAAGACTTTAGGTTTTGCCTCTTGGTTTACATCAGAGATCTTGGTGAACTTCTTATGAAGGTGTTTAGAGCTCTCCAACCATCTACAGCCTCCTACAGCACTCCTTTGAGTCTTCAATGCAAGAATGGTCTATTCCTTGAATTTGTGGTTCTGGGGTGTCAGTGCTACAAAGGTTATTTTATGTTCCAAACTTGACTGAACAATGGAGTGTCCTGATATTTGGTTAAACACTATTCTAAGTGTTTATGAGGGTGGTTCCTGCTGACCCTAGGATCAATCAAATCAATCAAAATTAAGGATCAGAAACTCCACTCTTGAAAATTTTTTGAGGTACTTCTAGTAGTCAAAGTTCCCTGAAAAACAGAACCAATAAGATATACATATACCATCACCATAGAGATACTCCTTTAGATTAGACAAACTGTGAAGAATTGACAAACTATAATTGTCTTATAGGTTTAGAGAATAAGACTTTCAGTCATCAAGCTTAGATCACATGACAGTCAGTTGTAGAATTTCTATTTAAGTCAAAGTCCAATGAAAAGAGGATACCAATGTTTCAGCTCAAAGGCATTCATACACAGAGAAGGCTCCTTCCTCACTCAGCCTGTAATCCTTCAGACTCTTAAACAATTGAAGGAGACCTATATACAATAGGAGGTCAATCTTATTTTCTCATTGTACCAATCCACACTTCAGTCTCAGCAGGAACCCCACGGCAGGACATGAAGCAAAGACCACAGAGGAGTTCATTACATTCTTCCAGAGTAGAGGACCTTCCAGAGCAAGCAACTACCTTTTTAGTATTGGCACTACCCACAGGTAACTAGGCTCTCCTCAATCAATTAGCAATGAAGAAAATATCCTGCAGACATACTTACAGACCTGCCTGGTATAGGCAACTTTTCAGTTGAAATTTTCTCTTCCTGCGAGTCTTAGTCAGGGTTATAATTACTGTGATAAAACACAGTAATCAAAAGTAAACTTGGGAGGAAAGGGTTTATTTGGCTTACGCTTACAAATCATAGATCATTATTGAAGGAAGTCAGGACATAGACTCAAATAGGGCAGGGACTTGGAGGCAGGAGCTGATGAAGAGGCTATGGCTGCGTACCACTTATTGACTTGTTCCTTGTGGCTTGGACACAATATCCTACAGCTGGATCTTATGGAGGCATTTTCTCAACAAAGGTTCCTTTTCCTTAGATGATTATAGCTTGTGTCAACTTGACATCAAACTAGCCAGCACACCAGCTATGTCAAGTTGACAAACAGGATTAGCCAGCACACAGCAAGCACTTACACACTGAGTGAACTCTCCAGCTCCTGAAGATTTGTCTTTACAAAAGGCTGCCTTTGGAAGAAACAGAGGACCCAACATGGAGAATCTTACCAAATGAAATGGAAGAAAAATATTGCTTCCAAGGGAAATAAAACAATGCAACATCTCTTCATTCTTTCTCTGCATTCTTTATGATCACATTATGGAGCAGGATTTGGTTTTCACACCACTCAATCTTAGAAATGACTACTTAGAGTGTTTAAACAAACATTGGGTTACCAAATTTTGTAGAATAGATATGTATCATCCATATTTTCTTCCCTTTACTTCAAGCCACTTTCTTTTCAGTATATTAGTAACTATCAGGATTGAAAGAAATAGCTCCTTTGTTATGTTTATAAATATATATTTATATATGTGTGAAAATAGATCTGCCCATCATGTAGGTATCAGAATACTTTTCAGTAAGTGAGGAATGACATGATTATTCTGCAATGCATGTTGAGAAAATACACCCTCATCATAAGAACCAATATTTCTATGCCTTCATCTTATAGCATTCCAACAAAGATGACTTGCAAAGCATATAATCATAAACAAATATGCCAAAGGTTAAACAATCTTGAGGAATCAAGGCATGTGATTACATGCCACCCACTTGATAATGGAGAATATCATAATTTATTCCAATAGCTAATGTTCCCTGAAAATGTTTTTGCCTTGCCAAATAGAGTGTTAATACCCTTCAAATGTCCTCTCTCATATGATTTCCAGCTAGAAGCACATAATGAGAACTCACATGCACAATACACACCCTTATTTGCAGACAAAGCTTTCCATTTCAAACCAAAAACACTCTCAGCTAGTTCTAAAGGTGTCATCTGGAAAGTTTTCCTCAGACAAGAGGGAAAACTGGTTCAACCTCACCTGTCACCATCAACCAAAACCTGAAGCACCTTAAAAACCCAGTCTCTGCCACAGAAAGCTAAAGAAATAACTTCACCACCAAAAAGAGTATGCATTAAACCTTACCATAATACAGACAGTTAGGTTACGACCTTCACTAGAGTAGGCACTACAATATGACCTTGAGGAAAGTACTTGACTGCATCAAAACCAGTTCTCTGGGATAAAGGACTGCAGAAGGTCAAATTTGATTGTTTATTCGTTAGAACTTCATCACCTTCGGCAAGCCATCGATTGATTTAGATCCTCCTTCCCAGTATCACTCGTGGTTTAATTCACAAGTTTTATTTTCCAAAGTAGACATGTCTTAAGCAGCAGGAAGAGAGACAATGGTGCAATTATGAAGTCTGCATATAAATAGACTATACACTGAGTGCTTGCTGTTTACACATACAAGTGTGTGGTTCCATCAGCAGTAGCCCAGTCATGGCACAGAATCAATGTTGCTTTCCTTCCTGTTGCTGTCATAAAAAAGTTTATGGTTAGTGGCTTTAAAAATAAACGTTTTTTTTTTTCTTGTACTCCTGGAACCAGAAATGCAAAATGAGACTCGTGGGGCACAAATAAAGGTGTTGGTGGGGCTGGTTTCTTCTGACCACTCCCAAGAGGTCTGTTCTTTGTCCTTTGCAACTTCTGATGGTTAGTGTCATCTTTTAACCTGCGATTTCATTGCTCAAATCAGTCTGCATTCACCTCCTCAACCACCAGACTTCTCCCTCTGCCTCCCTAAGCATTCTACTGTTAGTCCAACAAAAATAACTCCCTCTCTCAAGATTCTTAATCACATTTACAAAGTCCTTTCCATGTCAGGTAGCATATTGAATGACTATATAATATCACAAGAGCATATCACTTCTGTCTTATACATGAGTAAAATGAAAGTCAAAGATAGTAAACCCCTTCTTGTCTTGTGGAGCTAGTACATCCATCAGCCAAAGCCCGTGTTGCTTTCTCTACACCACAGATGGTTTCACGTTTGAGAATCATTTCAAAATTTTTAAATTTAGGTTTAAAAACTGGTCTTGACTGAAAATGCTACTGAAAGTTTTGTATATAATTGATGATAGCATGTGTTTCACCAAGACATATGAAGTTTGAGCAACATAAAAATATCCCTAAAGTTCATGAACAGAAAGGAATAAATTCATACCCCTTTCCACAATGCCCCCAAATATCCCAGCTCTATTTAGTGAACTTTCAAGTCATTGATTGTATACAATTTTCAGTAATTTTCCTTTTAAACTAAATAGAAATGTTCATATTGGATCTGAGTCCTACAAATGCTTCAGAAGTCAGAAAACAGAGCAGGAGTGGGAGAACTGGTAGGTGGGTTAGCGTATCTCCGTCTTTGTACTGACAATTCTGATTCAAGTGTTTCAGCTAAATCCAGAGGTCTAGTGGATGAAGAATACTAAAGTATCCTGGTATCCGTTCTGTAATCTCTAGTGTAATTGTTAGACTGTTCACAGGATGTGGGTTATCAGTAGAAATATTGCTATCACCAGAGTGAACACAGAACAGGTGAAGAAGGAACTTGGCTTCAAAGTCCTTTAGGTTCCTCCAAGTAGTTGATAGGTACCGTGCAAATTCAAGTTATGAGTATTTCTTGCCTATTGATACCATCTTGTGTGCTTTGGAGGTGGTGGCGTGGAGAGACAGAAACAGAGAGAAGTGCATATGAGAGGTGCAGAAGCTAAGGAGAAAGCCCCAGCCTCTTGGCCGTGGGTTCCTCTATCATTATTACCTTGCCCAGGGTATCTCCCACACAAGTCAACAGGGTTATAATCTATGGAGTATGCAGCTGGTCACAGAGAATGGATCAGATGTGCCCCACACAGCATGTTCAGCCACTCTTTCCAGCCTCCAGGGTCTCTTTAACAAACTGCTTCTTCAAGTGTGCTAGCCTATCATCACAGCGATAAACACTTAAAGCCCTCTCGAGGCCAAGCTGACTCCCATCTCTGCAAGCCACGTATGCAGGCACTTCAGTTGGGTCTACAAATACACACTGGGTGGAAGAAAAACAAAGGGAGAACTCTTGTTTATTTTGCATATAACTACTCAGGAACAATTCTTTTACATTGTGCTAATTGTATTTTAGATAGCTTCTCTTGGTAGCCTCTTGTGCACCTTCTAAGCTGTCTTTGTTTGCTGCTCCATGCCATTGTATTGTAGAGGTGCGTAAAAAGTTCTCCAAGGTCATCAGGCTCCTGGTGCCATCATTTTACATCCAATGCACACACTAGAGATACTACAAAAGTTGCCCTTAGGATCTAAGGGCCTTTATTAGTCATAGTGTATTATAACAGTATAGAAATTGTCCAAATGATGATAAACCACCAAAATGCTTCAGTCCTCTCCGTCAGTCAAGCCAATGAAATTACTTGAGCTATGTAAAGCAACTCCACTCTTCACTTCCATGAAATGATACCAGCTGGATTTTTTTAAGGCTAATTCATCTCGTCATTTGTTTCAGCCTCCTGTGTGCAGCACTTTCTATTTCCTAATACTCAGAGAGTGAAAGCTTCTTGTTTTCCTGCACTGACCATGCTTGCTAATGAAGTCAGGTGCATTGCCTCCCTCCAGAAGGACTTGTGGCATCTGACCATTTAATATATTCTTCCCTCTGTGACCATTCATAGTTAAAAGTCGCAATTTTAGACTTCACTGGATATATTTAAAGAAAGTACAGATGATTAAAAGTGTAATTTTTGAGACACTTTACGTTCTTACTGGTTTTTTAACCATTTGTTTGTTTCTAATGGAGTCACTTATTTCCCATGATGGCCTTGAACTCCCTGGATAGAAAAAAATGACCTCGAACTTCTGATTCTCCTGTGCTAAAATTACAGGTATGCCCTGGCTCTTGTAAAACATTAAAAAACAAATAGATATTAAAAAAAACTTTATAACATTTTTTGGCAAACACAGAAATATCCTTCACAAATTGTATTCTCAGAGTAAAGGCTCAATTGAAGGGCAGGTTTCCCTAATACAGACTGCAGAATGTTGCTCCTGAGTGTGGAATAGAGAAAGGCACACGGAGATCTGCAGAGGCTGGAAGTAGGTGGCTTAACAGGTTTTATTAAAATTAACCCTGGTAGAGAGTCAACAGCACCAGGCAAAGCTCAACAGGAAGGCGTGGGATTCAGGTGGGAGGCGGGTAATTGGCCCCAAAGAAGAGCTCTTTGGAAGAGCCATTCCTGAAGAATATTCTTTGGAAGAGCTATTCAATACCTGAGAAGAGGAAACTGGTGTTGCCCCCAAAGCTGAGCCTTTCACTACCTCATTCCCCATGTTGTTGCTCACAGAGACCACATTCTTAAGACATATTCGGTAGAGGGAGAGTTTTCCAGGAAGCAGGACCCTCTTGTGATGTCAGTCAGCGGTTCACAGTCCACCCGAGTTCCCTCTATGAGTGCGCTGATGCTGTGTGCAGTGAGCCAAAGTTCAAACACTGAGGGTTACCGGTCATTTCACACCCCTGGGTCGTGGCTGCCTCTAAGGAAGCTGTTCATCAGCCAATCAAACTTCTTGAAGATCACAAGGCATTGCTGGCTCCCTTGTTTGAGTATATGCCCTATCTGCCGTTGTTGCCATGTCAACCCGGGATGGTGAACCTGAAAACAAAACCACATTGACTCAGGCAGGATGACTAAACTGGTGGCTGAGGTGGAAACACAGCAGGCCACCCAAGGCTGCACTTAGGTTCCATTGTACCCATCTCCCGGTCATCCTTCAGGTTCCATTGAACCCATCGTCTCTTAGCTATCCTTCTGCCCTACCTCATAGCATGGAACAGAATGAAAGGCAAATCCCAGGCACCCTAGTCTACTCACCCAGGGAATCCACAGGGGTTATCTTCACAAACCTCATGACGCTACAAATGCCATTAGCGAGGTCAGCCCCTCCCCACGTAGACTTATTATTCTGGGAAGGGACTGCCTTCTGAAACTTCCCAATTCCACTTTCTCTTTTGGCTTTCTTTAAACAAGCAACAATAACAAAAATCAAGGATTTTAAATAGAAGGTGTTCTGACAAAAGTAAGACGAGTCTCAGTCATGATTGCAACAAGGCCTGCTTTTCTGAAAATAAAAATCTGTTCAAACACGCAATGGACGTAACAGACATTGCTGGGGAAAGCGCACTTTAGTGAAAGGGGATTCTTTCAGTCTCATGCAGGCTATGACAGTGTTTTAATACTACTGAGTACAATTTCTAGGGGAATAAAAATTGACAAACATGTCATGAATTCTGCCTACTTCATCATGTTTTGAGCTGTGAAAAAATATTCTCTCCTCTTCCACACAGGCCAAAACCAGCCATCACCCCCTCTTCATCGCACATGACCACACCAAATGTTGAACTCTAAGAAGTTATGGTTCATGTCAGCAACTGGACTTTTCTGTAAACTACCCAGGAGGTCTTGCAAGCCTCCCTGTCCTCAACGAGCTACAAATCACAGCTCTTGTCCTTGTCTTTCTCTCAAGGGTCTCAGAGGCAGATACTGTCCCAACACCGGCTCCTCAAATTAGAAGTTCAGAAGGCCCTTTGCTGCACTTTCAATATCTGTCCCCCACCTTCGCCCTATCTTCAGGCACACCCTGCAGGTAGCTGCTCCCTTCTACTGGACTGGGTTTCTGGACACACAGGTGAAGCCAGTTTAGTCTCATTTGCCTCATCTACAATTTAAATAGATGAGGAATACTAGGAGTACTTCTTGACAACAAAGCAATGAGGGAAGTATGCTGGTGGATACAGGAATTTTTTTTTCCTTACACTGGAACACACAAGTGCAGGAGGAGATGACTTGTGTACCTACTAGGACTGGCCCTGAATCCTGGAGGTGCTATCTGTGTCCACTTTTGAGCATTGAAGTGGACCAAAACCAAGCTCTCCAACACATAAAGCTATGAGTGACCATTTAGCTCTGAAAGTATTGCCAAACCACTTGGAGCATCTCACTGCAACTGCTTGCCTTAGCATACATATAAGCATGCATTGCTCTCTCATTCTTTGTAATTTTTTTATTTAAAAGCTTTTTTTTAATTTCACATACCAACACAGATCCCCCTCCCTCCCCTTTTCCCACTCCTCCCCTCACCTTCTTCCTACCCAAAGCCCCCTCATAAAGGGTAAGGTCTCCCATGGGGAGTCAACAAAGTCTGGCATATCAAGCTGAGGCAGGACCAAGCCCCTCCCTCCAGTATCAAGGCTGAGGAAGGTATTCTTCCATAGGAAGTGGGCTCCAGAAAGCCAGTTCATGCATTGTGGGTAAATTCTAGTCCCACGGCCAGTGGACCCACGGACTGACCAAGCCACACAACTGTCACCCACCTTCAGAGGGCCTAGCTCAGTCCTGTGCAGTTTCCACAGCTAACAGTCCAGACTCAGTGAGTTCCCACTAGCTCAGGTCAGCCCTCAATTTGACTATTTCCTACTGTCTACTCCTCCTGGGTGAGTCTGCTTCTTTTGGTTCTATAACGTTCAAGTATGCTATTAAGTCGCTAGTGTGAGATTTCTCCAGTTTTTTTTTAATGTGGGCACTTAGTACTGTGAACTTTCCTCTTAGCACTGTTTTCATAGTGTTTCATTAGTATGGGTATGTTGTACCCTCGTTTTCATTGAATCGAAGGAAATCTTCAATTTCTTCATCTCTTCCTTGAACCATTGGTGATTCAGTTGAGCATTGTTTAGTTTCCGTGAGATTTCAGTATTTTGTGTTGTTGTTGAATTCTAACTTTAAACCATCTGATAAGATACAGGGAATTATTCCAATTTTTTTTTAATCTGTTGAGATTTGCTTTGTGATCGAGAATGTGGCCTGTTTTAGAGAAGGTTCCATTGGGTGCTGAGAAGAAGGAATATTCTTTTGTGTTTGGGTGGAATGTGCTATATATGTCTGTTAAGTCCATTTAGTCATACCATCTGTTAGTTCCTTTATTTCTCTGTTAAATTTCTGTCTGGCAGACCTGTCTTTTGGTGTCTCCCACTATTAGTGTGTGGAGTTTGATGTATGCTTTAAGCTTTAGTAATGTTTCTTTTACAAATGTAGGTGCCCTTGTATTTGGAGCATAAATATTCAGAATTGAGACTTCGTCTTGATGGATTTTTTCTGTGATGAATATGAAATATCCTTCTCTATCTTTTTTGATTAATTTTAGTTTAAAGTTTATTTCATTAGATATTAGGATAGCTACACAAGCTTGTTTCTTAGGTTCATTTGATTGGAAAAATCTTCTCTCAACCCATTACTCTGAGGTAATCTCTGTCTTTGAAGTTGAGTGTATTCTTACACTGCCTTCTACTCATCTGAGTTTGGGACAGTTATAGGTACAGGTATTGATTCGTCCTCCAATTGGTGCAGATGCTGTCTGTACTTCAGGGGGCACTTTTATTCCTGTTGGTGCAGTTGGAGTCTGTGCCCCTGGGTGGCCTCTGATGTTGCTGGGGCTGGTGGTGGAGTGGCCTGGCAGTGGTAGTCTTGACTTCTGACTGACTGTTAGGGCTCCTCCTCCAATTGGTGGAGATGGGAACTATGCCTCTAGGGCCCTCTTATGCTTATTCTTCCAGTCAGTACAGGTGGGGGCTGTGCCCCTGGGATCCTCTGATGCAGGTTGGGGGGTGGTAGAGCAGCCAGTACGCAGGAGACTTGCCTACTGACTGACTTTGGGGGCTGGGATGGGTAGGGAAGGGACATGGGAAGTACCCATATACCTCAAACCTGGAGAGCTGTCCAGCCCGGTGAGCGACTATCCCCTCTTCCTCCAGTTGGTGTAGGTGGGAGCTGTACCTCCAGGGGCCTCTGGTGCAGCTGGAGGTGGTGGTGAACAGCCTGACCACAGGAGACTTGCCTGCTGACCAGCTGCTGGGGTTCTGCTCTCTTTTTCTTAACTGCATTCTAACTGTGACCATCTACCCAATGCCCCAAGCTCCTGACTCCATGGCTTCCTTGCCAACCAAATGAAACCTTCTCATCCTTAGGTTGCTTTTATCATGTATTTTGTGACAGCGAGAAGACAAGTAAAGCTTCCTCTACACACACACACCCACACACACACACACACACCAATATATATACACATATACACACACACACACCACACATACACACACACAAATATATACACACATATACACACAGACACACACACCACACATACACACACACACCACACATACACACACAAATACACACATACACACACAAATATATACACACATACACACATACACACACACAAATATATACACACATATACACACATACACACACCACACACACACACACACACACACACCATAGCCATGAATGTAAAAAGAAACTCTCTATGAGGACAAGGGTGACAATAAAAGGAAGGGCAGGAAAAGAAGTATGGTGAGAAGGAGGCAGAATGTATTTAATATACAATAAAGATGTGTATGAGAGCTTGAAAATAAATAAATGAGATTTCCAAGCGATTTTGTTGTAAAGTAATGTGACATGGTTCAAAGGTTAATAGTTGCTTGATTTTATTGTTCACTTTGCATTCAATCCCACTTTATTCTGAATGTTCATCTTCTTGCCTATCTTGCCGTGTAACAAGGTCCCAGACTTTAGTAGGTTTCCAGACCTTAGCGCAACCGACTCCATGATGAAAGGACCATTCAGGCTGTGAAACTCAGCACACAGACAGCACCACCTGTCAAAATGAAAACAGAGATCTACTCCTTCAAAATCTATAATTCTGGGAAAGTCTTTAAATGACTAATGCTGCTTTGAGGCTCCTGTAATTCCACTTCTGGTCAACTGTTCTTGTTAACTGAAGTATGTCGACCCAGGGTATGGTGTGTGTGCTTAAAAGTTCGCCCTAAGAAAGGCTTGGTACTACTGAGGGGTCCTGAACACTGAGAGTAGTTACCAGCTGGCTAATAAAGACTTTCTGTAAGCTTAGAACAATGTCTGAGCAGTCTTCTCTAGTGAATACTCCCACAACAGGGGCCGTGGCTGAGTCTTGCAGGACTGGATTAGCTACCACAAACGTGGGTTTCTGGAAACAGTTGGACACTTCTTTTCTTCTTGTGCTTCCTCATCTCTCTGCTTCTCTATCCACCAGCAAGCTTAGCAGCAGGCCTTCACCAGGCACTGACCATGTATGACTGTCTGCTTGTAGATAAAACCATAAACTAAAACACTTTGATTTCCTTAACAACTCGCCTTGCTTGGGTGTTTTATCGGAGAATAATACCGGAACTAAGGCTCTAAACCAGTAATTACAATGCAACTCTAACCCACAGATGGCTTTATCTAGACAACTTTTACTGGAACGCAGCCTGATCAACTGTTACATCCTGCCTACTGTTACTAACAGAGACCAAAAGATATAATTTGACCTTAAAAAATTATCAATGACTATCTGATCCTTTATAAACAAATTTGTTGGCACCTGTTCTAAAGCAGTGAAACTCATTTCATTCATTAATTGATCTATTGACTTTGAATGGAATTCCAAAATAGACATTCCAAAGCCGTTTTAGAGTTGTCACTGTGGGGTCAATTTTACGTGTAGGAGAACCAGTTATGGAAATCACTGACAAAATAATTCAAAGAAACAATTCTCATATAAAAATATTTCATGAGCTTGGTTGAAAACCAACCAAAACTTTTTCTTAACTCTCTCAAGAAAGTTCAGGCTCAACTTATGACTGGCATGGTGGCGTAGTGATACGCCTGTACTCCACACTACATCATGAATAACCAAGGAAAGAAACTTAAAACAAGAGATATATTTGACCTCTAAAAATGTGTAAAACTTTAAAACATTAGTTTCAAATGGTCGCAAAAAAAAAGGAATAAGTATCAAGTGAAGGAGCACTTAGGAAACCATTTTACAGCTCGAGCTATACATATCTCAGAGGTCAGTACTTCCCTATCCAGAGTGTAACCTACAGGAGTTCCCACATAAGAGCTTAAAGAGACAGACCAAAGATCACTGGTATATTATTCATAGCAAAGAAGAATGGAGACTAATTTCACCAGCAGGAGACTAGTTTATAGAATACAGAACAGTTATTACTGGTAAATGTTTACAAAAGCTAAGATGAATTAACCACATCTTTCCAGAGAAATGTAAAAGCCATGCTGCTGAATTAAAAAGCAATTGTGGGGACAACTAGATGGCTTAGTGGTAAAGGTGCTTGCTGAGGACCCACATGGTGGAAGGTGAGGACTATCTCCCACAAGCTGTCCTCTGAGCCCCCACATGCATGTTACGAAGGCAGAGGCAGGCATATCTTTGTGAGTTCTAGACCAGTGTAGTCAATATAGTGAACCCCAGAACTGTCTGGTCTAAATACTGAGTTCCAGGCCAATGAAAACTATAAAGTGAGACATTATGTCAAAAAGTAAACTAAAATAATAATAATAATAACAATAATAATGCAATTGCAAACAGGATACACAGTCTCATATCATTGACATGCATTTTTAAAATACTCAGAATCCTACTTTATAAGCACATTTATAAAGTAAAATTATAAATATGAATTTAAAGTAAAAATAAAGATTAAAAAATTAGACCAGTTTTGAACTATAGTTATCTCTGAGAAGGAAGGGATAAGGAATAGACAAGAGAAGACTTCTTGGCTGTAATCTCATGATTTTTTAAAAACACAGTGAGAGTGGTCATAGCAAATCATTGTTTTAGGTGGTTGGCAAGTACATGCTGCTTATTACTGTTCTATTTTTCTGTATATTTGAACATAGTCAAATATATGTGTAGACATACACTAGTGGACAGTACTTTGATTTATGATGGATAGCATGTATGGCAGTGGTACTATAAAATTACACCACTTAGTGATACTTACAGCGATCTTGCTTTGCACATTTAGTCAGCCAATGATAAAATCACCTAGCAACCATTCTCAGCAAGCATCTCTGACATAAAGCAATGCATGGTTGTGCTCATACCTGCATGTATATGTGTGTGTATTATTACATACCTAAACATGCATTAATAATATATATACTATATCATAGCATATAACATATATAAAGTGATGAGTCCCTTTCTTTTACCTCTGCACTAGGTTCTCTGCCCTTTGCACACTACAAGAGTGTAGGCAGAATACAGCACATGCCACTTAGTGGATCCATTCAGGGCCGAGCTTCTTTAAAGAAGCGACTTCTAATGACTTATATTGCTATTTTAAGATTTCTGGGAAAGAGAAGTGATCTGTGGGCTTCAAAGACTTGCTTAGCTCTTTACTCACCAGAAAATTACTGGTTCTACAAGTTACAACTTGCACACACTAAGGTATTACCCTATGATTAGGCATCCACTCCCTTTCTTCCCGCACTACTTTCCTTCCATTGTGTTTGAACATGGATAGAAACAATAGAGGCCATGACTCCATAGCTAGAGTATGCACCTGCCTCAGTCTACATACTTCTAGCTAAACTTCTGTGGCATAATCACTTCCTTATGTTGTGTAGGTGAAAGCAAGTTAATCTCCCGCTTCGATTTTGCCATCAAGTGCACTTTGCCCTTCTCACTGCCCATTCAGTCAAAATTATGTAGTCACGAGTATTAACACACACACACTGCCTATCCTTCTAGATTGTAGACTCACAAAGCTCTATGTACAAAATTAAAATCTATGTTTATAATGAGCAGCTTCTGAAGCACAGAAAGAGTTTTTCCCAGAATTGCTGTCCAAGCATGAGTAAGTAGAAGTGCCATGTTTGTTTGGAATAAAGAACATCACAGATAAGGAAGTAGCGAACCCCTGAAGATCTGATTCTGTCCTAGCTTTGCCGCTTACTGGGTCTAGGACCCTCTGCTGCTGAGAAGACTGAGGGATGTCTGTGCCCTCAATAGACAAGCAATCTCTCGTGTCTTTGAGAGACCTACCTTGCTTTCCTATTGGCTCTGTGGACATGGACAACATTGTTAACTTCTGAGATTGTCTCCTTAAGAAAAACCAGAATACAGCCACAGGATGAGTTGCTATACAAGAGTGAGAACACAGACTTGGAGATTCAGAGTTGAATGGAGCAACCAAGAAATGTGAGGACTGAGGAGAAAACCTTAAAGCTAGAAATTCTAATGTAGTGTAACATAATATTCTGTACTCCACAGGAACTGGATCTTGTCCTCAGCAGCCTGCAGCCTTAGAGGGTAAGGAAAGCACATGTCTGTTAATGAATTGAGACTGGAAAGATGACTCAGTTGTTAAGAACACTCACTGCACACAGAGGACCCAAGTTTGAATCCTAGCATCCACTTGGAAGCTCACAACTAACTGCCTGTAACTCCAATTCTCAAGAATCTGATACCCTCTTGTTGCCTCCAGCAGCACCAGGCACTCCCCATTGCACATAGGTGCATTCAGACAAACACTCACATACGTAAAAGCAAATCAAATAAATCAAATCTTAAAATATGTTTTTAATGAATGAATGATTCATTGACATTAATGAATTAATGTCATGACATTAATGACATTCATTAATGAATGAATGACAGAATGTGATTCAACACTAAGAAGAAATGAACTTCCGTGAGAAGGCATGAAGACTCTCACTTAGTAAGTTACTAACTGAAAGAACGCAATCGAAAGAAAGGAAGGGAGGGAGGGAGGGAGGAAGGAAGAGAAAGGAAGGAAGGAAGGAAGGAAGGAAGGAAGGAAGGAAGGAAGGAAGAAAGAAAGAGAAAAAGAAAAGTCCCAACCTTGGTGATTGAAACTCTAAGGCTTTCTATAGAGGAGCAAATATTGGAGAACTGCGCAGGAGATCAGAGGAAGGGCAGAGGCTGGGGGAGTTTATACTCTTTGCTCAAAACCATTCTAATAATGAAAATCTACCCCAAAGCTTGTAAATGAAGTAACAGAAATAACGTAAGGCAATAGTAATGTAATGGGGGCAAATGAAAGCGCTGAAGGAGATGGGCAGGAAACAGGGCTCTCGCAGAAAAGCCCTGGCTTAGGAGGGAGAGCCAAAGTACCAGGGATATGTGAGCCCTGGACCCATTCAGGAGGCCTACCCAGAATCCTTCCCATCAAACACTGCAGGGAGGGGCCGGGGTGAGCCAAACTGTTTGCACTAAAAAGAGCAGTAAACACTCATCTCAATAAAACACATTAAATACAAAAACATTTAGTATGCCCAGTCTGGCTTCTCTTACTTATTTTTTTTTTCTTTTTGTTAACTGCTCAATGCAGAGGACAATTTACTTCTCCATTTTAAAAGAGAGAGAGAGAGAAAGAAAGAAAAAGAAAAAAACCAGAACTTTCTTCTTCCCATTCTGTTTTGGTTTGTGAGGTTCTGTTGTCACTTCTTCCTAAAGCGCTGTTTCCTCACATTTGCATCATGTGAGATTCCGTTTAAACTGCCTTTTAATTGTATGTGCCGCCTTGGCAGAACATGACTGATGTACTCGCGTTAATTAGGGCTCCAGTCAGCAGTCCGTGCCAGCTGGAAACTGAGAAACAAGCGTAAATTATTCTGTCATCAATCAGCTCGGAAATGTTTGAATCACTAATTAGTTTGCAATTTGGGTGACAGTTTATCTGACGCAGGCGATGTCAGAAACTTCAGATCTGAGATGAATAATTTGCCAGGAACAAGCCCAGATTCCCTGCTTTTAAATACATGAAGGTTTATCTGCACGTTGAAAGGTGGCTCAGCGGTCTTCATTAACTTCCAACTGGGACTATGTAAATCAGGATCCAGCGTGAGCCACTTCAGGCCATGGTGGCTTAGCAGATGATATTTAGGGGGGAGAAAAACAACCTCTTTTTTTTCTTCTTTTTTTTATTAATAATTCATAAACTGATAGACAAGGATGTTTGGGGTTTAGCAGCTTTAAAAATCACAATGGCTTTCTTTAAAAAAAAAAAGCAATCATTCTCCTTTTACATGAAAATTAGCAGTGCTGCATCTTGCTGTTTAACTGATTTATTCTCCCCCATCGTCACATGACCAGAATGCTAAACGGGAAGTGATTATTAGCCCTTGTCCTTTCAAGAAGGGTTGTTATTGGGGCTTTATTAAATGGCAGACTTATGTTTCCACTTAAAGGGAAAGGTATACAGACAGTATGGGGGGCAGGGTAACAAAAGTAGAAAAACATATTTTTTTTGTCTAAAAAAAATCAAGAAATCTGGTATTTCTCCCACTAATGATGCTAAAATGGATCTCAGGTATTGGACTCAAAGAGCAGGCCTGGATAAGAAGCCCTGTGTCCTCTGTGCATGGGTGGGGCTGCTATCTGTGGGATGCTTTAGATTCCTGTGCATTTTAGATCTGTGGTTTCACTCAGCACTTATAGGTCACACACTGCTCTACACGCAGAACTGAGAATGAAAAGAGTTAGGAATTGTCACCTTTCAAATTTTCTCTCTACAAGATGTCAACTGAATCCACCCTCTTAATTATAGTAGGCCTCCAGGACCAATGCTCTGTGTTCTCAGAAGGAGAAAAGAGGAAAGAAGGGACAAGCAAGTTTGAAATAGGCCCTGCTCCCCTCAGAGTCAGTCAGGTGCTGCTGTTGTCATAGTTCAAATGAAAATGCCCCTATAAGCTCATGGAGACGGCACCATAAGAAGGTAAGCCTTGTTGGAGTAGATGTGACTTCGTTGAAGGAATGTGTGTCACTGGAGGGTGGGCTTTAAGGCCTAATATGCTCAAGCCAGGTCCAGTGGGGTAATTCTCTTCCTGCTGCCAGCTGATCTGGGTGTAGAACTCTCAGCTCCTTCTCTAGCACCATGTCTGCTTGCATGCTGCCTTGCTTCCTGTCATGATGATAATGTACTAAGCCTCTGAGCTGTAAGCCAGCCCTAATTAAATGTTTTCCTTTATAAGAGTTTCCTTGGTCATGGTGTCTCTTCACAGCAATAGACCCTAATTAAGACAGCTGTCTACAAGGAAACAGGGGAATTCAGGAGTCCCAGTGGCATACGGAGACTGGACCAGCTGGCAGGTGGGATGCACAGCCTAAGGCTTGGTCAGGCCTCGATGCCCAAGATGGGTGAGGCTCTCTCAAAGGAAAGTCCAGTTTACTTTTCAAGGAGTTTCTTGACAATGCCCAAATTTTAAGCCAGTTCCATATTCTCATGTCACTTGAGTTCACCATGTTAATTCCCACAAAGATTTGAACGGAGTTTGTTCACTTCAAAAATTCCAACTGAAAATGACTTGCCTCACAGGCTCCCGGACACAACAATTTGAGACCACTAATGGTAAAAGCAGAGAAAAGCAATTTAATCAATATGAAGAGGAACAGGATGACCCCGTGATCCAAGTCCATCTTGTAGGCACTGACAAGAGCTTTCCACATAGGGTAGGAACTGGTCGTGGAGTCTTGCTCAAGGTGAGCCGAAGGACCCCTTCCTCGGTTCTGATTCAGCATTCACTCTCGCAATCTGCAATTGCCTCAAATTTAAAGAATAAAAATAGAGTCCTAAACAAAATGCTTTCAGTATTTCTGATTGAAAACTGTAAAGTAGAAGAGGCCAGGGAAGAAGTTTTTCTCCAAATTTCAGGGTAAGAAAAGCAGCTTTGGTGGCCAGTTTTTATGTCAACTTGACACAAGCTAGAGTCATTTGAGAGGAGGGAACCTCAGTTGAGAAAATGCCTGCATAAGATCAGGCTGCAGTCAAACCTGTAGGGTATTTTCTTACTTTGTGTTTGAAGTGGAAGAGCTCAGAAAAGTGTGGGTGGGACCTGGGCTGATGGTCCTGGGTTTTATAAGACAACAGCGGGCTGCGTAAGTCGTAGGGATCAAGGAAAAAGAAGCACTCATCCAGAGTCTCTCCATCAGGTCTGCCTCCAGGTTCCAACCTTGGTTGAGTTCTGGCCCTGACCTCCTTCAGTGATGATCAGTGATGTGGACATACAAGGAAAGCAAACCCTTTCTTTTCCAAGTTGCTTTTGGCCATGGTGTCTTATCACAACAATAGCAAACCTAAGACAGGGGAAGATGTACTGCCACAAGGCTGCCCAGAAAGCAAGTTCTAGAGGCTCCAGCATGGTCTACACATAGCTTTGAAAGCCACTCCAGAGACAGAGGAATAGGAACGACCACGCCAGAGAGCTGTCAGGGGAAGGGATGTGGAAGGCCATGCAAAAGAGACTTTATGAGTCAAGCTGGCAAGTGGTGCACACCATGAATAAACTCGCTAAGTAAACAAAATAGGGGTTCATCGACAGGAAGACAAGATGGGTTTATTTCAAACTCTTTCTTTCTTGCTGTTTCTCGTGAAAACTTCAAAATAACCTTTTACAAAAACATTGAAAATTATATTTCTAGACTCTTTAAAAAACAAAATGAAAGCTGACACTCCGTTTACTACTTCCAACAATAGCCAACACAGCTTTGAATCTTTTTTTCCTGCTCAGATCATTTCAGCTTCAACTTTTCAGTATTTTTTGTTTTGCTTAGTTACATGTCTAACTAAAAAGCCAGAGAGTGGGTACAACAAGATGAAGTGGGGAATGAAGACTGAGACTAATAATCTCTGTCACATCCTTTTCCTTGAAATGACTGGTCCTTCTTATAAATTTTAAGACAATCCAAACATATCCTAGATGACTCATTGGGATCTACTGATGTTGAAATATAAAGAAAGATACATTGCAAAGGGCTCTAATTGTTTATTTGCTGGGACATATCAGGGCACATTGTTTAGGGGTAGACATCTTCAGAGTAGACAAAAACACAACTTTGTTTTGTTTTGTTTTTCGAGTCAGGGTTTCTCTGTAGCTTTGGAGCCTGTCCTGGAGCTAGCTTTTGTAGGCCAGGCTGGCCTCGAACTCACAGAGATCTACCTACCTCTACCTCCTGAGTGCTGGGATTAAAGGCCTGTGCCACCACTGGCCTCCCTATCTTTTATTAATAATATTAGAAAGGCTGTCTACTTGTCTTTGCTATCATTAGCTACTTTTCTAGTTTTACAACTGCCTTCAGATTCCTATCTGGGATATTTGCACTTAGAATCACTAACTAGAGTGCTTTGGTTCTACTGAGATTCCTGACACTCTTTCCCATCAAGATGGTCTGTAACTAACTTGGAGCATGTACCATTTAGACATGATATTCTGGTCAGCTTTTGCTGGCTGATGCTGCAGACAAGCCCCAGCCTACTCAACAAATATCAATCACCCAATTCCTCACATTCTGTGCTGACTGCAGTTCCACTTCCTGCCCTCTTTATTTGGGAAAAAAGTCTGAAAAAAATTCCACTATTAAGACATGTCGATCTCATAGCCGAGGAAAACAAGAGGTGGCACAGCCAGTGACAGTCCTTCGCGTCTGCTCTCAGAAATGTCACATGTCACTTCCACTCACATACCATTGGCAAAAACAAGTCACAAATGCCAGGTCACACACCAACGGAGCAGAAATTATAATCCTTCCACAAAGACAAGTCTGTAGAAAAGAGCTTATACCTTTCAACAAGAGTAAAACCTACCAGGAACTTTCACAAAAATGTCTCTGAGGGTTTTATGCACTTCTGGAAATAGCTACTTAGAACTGGGGATGTCCTCACACACTCCAAATGACACACCTCTTGTGGTCTTTGTGGATTAGGTAACAGGTTTTTCTGCATCTGATAGTATACATATCTGAGTCCTCAGCTGAAAGTGTTTAGTTTCCAAATAGTTATTTCGATCCTGCTGATAAAGCTGCTTTCAAACCTGACCCATAAAAAGGAGAACAATTGAGTAAAGAGGAGCTGGAAAGGACCCCAAGTACGGAACATAAGTTCAGGGCTTCCACCATGCTCTGGCCCAGATCTCTGTACACGGCCCAAAAAAGAAGAAAGGGAGGCTTACACCACCTTGCTAACCTACAGCCTAGAGAATGTTTAAGCCCTGCAGGGTTGCCCTGTGGGATTCCAGTCTCACTGCAAATTTTTTATGGACTTTGATTTGCAAGGCCAGTCAAGAGATCATTTGATTTCTCTCTGCTCGGTATCATAATCAAAATGTGGGCATACTGCCATCAAGTACATGATGGTGAACAAGCCACAGCCACCAGACAAATAAATCTGGTTTCTCATCATCGTGATTAACAGCATCAGACATAATGTCACAGGCTTTTCAAACTCTGTGCTTCTTGCTATTTAAAAAAGAATAGATATTAAAATAGCTAGTGCTGACATTATTGACATTAGTATATTACCTTTCATGAAAAATATTTGAGCCAAATCTAAATAAACAGAGATACCAACTTGATCCTAAGTAGTGATATTTACATTTTTGTGTCATATGACACACTTAGAAGAATGTTTAACTACTTCTCTTACTGTATTAGAGTAAAAAGAAAAGCAGGTCTAGGCTTGTCTGGTCTGTGGCACTGACAGGAACTTCAACACATGTTGAAGTCTTTGAGACAGTGATCACTCATTCACTAAAGTAGCTCTGAGGCGAGCTCAGACTATTTGTAATTCCCTTATCACCATCCTCCTACATACATTCATGACAGGCATTAACCAATCCCCATCCTCCCACATACATTGATGACAGGCATTAACCAATCCCCACATTTTCTTTTTTGCAACACAAACTACCTAACGAATCCTGCTCCACACGATGTTCTGGGCCGCAAAAAAAGGGGGGGGGGCATGATGAAGGTGGAGCCTGCTTAACATCTTGGGAACTGTGCTGAATGGGAAGCTTTTGCTTCCTAGGACATTTGCTAGTTATTAAACATATCCTCACCTAGAACCCAAGAGGCTTCACTGCTCCATTTTAATCTCCTTTGGCTACAAGTCCAACATTTCCCACTAATATAGTCTGGCACTATATTTTAATATAGGAACTTTGATTTAATGAAGGAATTTCTCTTCCACTCTTCACCCATTAATACCTAGAGGTTGTACCCACAGTTTGATTGTGAATCATTAAACCTACTTCAACAGTGGTAGCATCTATAGCAGAAGCCCACCACACATGAATGCCTTTTCAAGCATCATATTTATTAAATGAATGGAGCATTAAACAAGCAATTATCATTCAGTGGCGAGTGAAAGTTGAAAGGTTGTTGTAACAAGGTACCACAAAACTGGGAGGCTCCTGAGGGCAAAGTTGGGTGTGACAAGGTCACACAACTCTGGAGCCTGAAGCAGGGGAGACTCCTCCAAGGACATCCTGGTTCTCAGGCCTCCTTGCGGCTGTGACACTTCCATCTCTGTCACCTCCATCACTGGGGGTTTCCCTTCTCATGTCTGAATGTCAGTCTCTTGTCTTATAATAAGGAAATTAGGCACATTGGATCAATATTCATACTAATAAACTCATCTTAATTTTGTTATAAGCACCAAGGATCAAGACTTCTATCTACGTGGCTTGTGGGGCACAATTGAATCCACTGCTGAATAACACCAGTGTAGATGAGCTACGAATTGCCCAATTTAACAGATTTGAGTTGATTATTACTGTGGTGCCTATCTCAAATAGTTCACCCCCTTGCATGGGTATGTCATATTCAAACATTTGTTTCATAATATCCCATGTGACAACAGGTTTATGGATATTTTTCCTATAAGCAACTGTCTTAGTTAGGGTTTCTATTGCTGTGAAGAGACACCATGACCACAGTAACTCTAATAAAGGAAAACATTAATTGGGGTTGAATTACAGTTCTGAGGTTTAGTTCATTATTATTATGACAGGAAGCATGGCAGTGAGCAGGAAGATACGGTGGTGGCGAAGGAGCTTAGAGTCCTACATCTGGATCCACAGGCAACAGGAAGTAAACTGTCATACTGGGTGTGACTTGAGCATATATGAGACCTCAAAGCTAACCTACGCTTTCTTCAACAAGGCCACACTTACCCCAACAAGGCCACACCTTCTAATAGTACCATTCCCTATGGCCAAGCATCCAAACACATGAGTTTATGAGGGCCTCACCTATACAAACTTCCACAGCAACCTTGTCCTAAAAGAACAGTTAAGAATCTAGCAATTGGTGTAGGTAGGTTCTACTTACTCTTCTTTGAACAATGTCATAATTTTTATGGTATCCTTGGCAAAATGTAGTGAATCTAGAAGTAGAAGTGTTGTTGTATTTGCCTAGTTATTACATACCATGTCTAATGTTGTTATTTGTCCTTTCAATTAAAGACATGCATTGCAATTATGGAAAATAAAGAAAAACAGTGTCAAAGAAAAAAGCATAATCGTCAATCATACCCACCCCCGCAATGAATATTTTGTTATAACTTCTTACAACCTACATTCACAGATTTTTAATAAATATGAATATACTAAACACACACACTCATATACACACTTTGTGTTGGTTAAAATTGGCAACTGAATTATGATGAAAAGATGAAGTTCACTGAGGGGACAAAGGATGTATTTTTTATTAGCTTTAATCCTTAAATATTATAATATATGAATGAACAGCTTTTTATGAAGCCCAGGATCTCTAGTTCATAGTAAGTCTTGTTTACTTTTCTATTGCTGTGAAGAGACTTCATGACATAGGCAATCTGTAGAAGAAAAGGTTTATGGTGGGGGGGGCTTATAATTTCAGAGGGCTAGCATCCATGACCATCATGCCAAGGAGCATGACAGCAGGCAAGAAGGCATGGCGCTTGAACAGCAGCTGGGAGCTTACATGTGATCCGCAAAAGCAGAAAGGAAGGGCTGACTGGAAATGGCATATACTCTTGAAAACCTCAAAGTATGACCTCCAGTGACAGATCTCCTCCAGCAAGGCCATACCTTCTAACCTTTCCCAAACAGTTCCACCAGCTGGAGCTCAAACATTCAAATATAGGAGTCTATGGGGGCCATTTTCATTCAAACCCCACATAGTAGATTGCTAAGACATTAGATCTGCTTACAAGGTGACCATCTGAACAATGTCTACTTTTTGTTTCTCTTAACCTCACTAATATGGCGCAAGCCTCCTTTGATGGGAGCGCATTTGCTTGTGGCCCTAACATACGTCCAAGTAATCAGTCATGTAGAATCAAAAATTTAAATAGCTGGAAATATGGTTGGTTCTGTTACTACATCCACTTTTGAAAATATGACATATATCACATAGAACTAGTGAAATAAATGATGGAAATATCAGAAGACAGCTTTGGATTCTGAGTGGTGAAGCTTTCACTTTCTCGTCGTTCTCAGCAGTGTCAACATTTCCAAGCTGACGCTGACCACTACAGTGTCCTGAATCCCAGTCACTAATCCCAGTCACCCGAATTAGCTATCAGTCAACCCTAGATCCATTAGCCGCTCAAAATTCTTCATACTCCTTGATTGTTTATGCTCTCATATTTAAAGAAATAACCTTATCTCATATATCCTCATCTACTTGGCTGCCATAAAAAATTACTGGGTGATTTAATGAGCAAAAGTTAGTTTCTTGAAAGTGTGGAGGCTGGGGAGTTCAAATGTGAGGCACCTACCAGTTCTGTTTCTGAGAAGTGGTCTCTTCCTGACTTGTAGGTGGCCGCCCTCTGGTTGCCCTTGCATGATGCAGAAATAACTCTGGCCTCCCTTCTTCTTTTGGGTTCAAGTTCTATCTGATAAGAGACCCCTCCTCATTGGATAATCATAATAACCTCCTTATAGATCCCATTTCCAAACACAGTCAGTCACACTGAGAGCTAATGGATTAATATTTAAATCTGGAGTGCAGGACACATAGTTTAGTCCATAATGCCGTGTTTCTGTTTAATCATCAATCTTTAGTCCTGTATCAAATACCTTCTCCATTCTTGCTATTGAGTACAAATCTTATGCTAAATTCAGCCAACTCTTCCTGCTCAGGGTCTCAAAAGTATTAAGACTCCTACAATGACTTTCCAATTCCTTCACTCTTTCAATTCTCAGTTCCTTACCAAGATTCCCAGGAAACAAACTTGTCAGCATAGATGCCAAGGTTTCTCTGATCAGGCAGATTTGAGACTTACACACATAGCACAGTGTAACTTGAAGTCAGCTCACTGCCTTCAAGCTAGAGGCCTACTGTCAGGATGAAACGAAATGAAAATTTGGAAGGCACATCACACAGTCCCAAATGATGAGCTCTCTCTGTGAGCTTCATAATTTACAGTTGGGATCACACAGAGGCATGATGAGGCTTTCAAATGTTGGCTCCAGTGACATCATCTTGCTCATATTGGATATTCCTCACTGTCATCAGGCCTTTTATGTGCTTACACCCACTCTTTCCAGAGATTCAGTATACCACTTAAGTCTTCTCTTTCTAACCAATACATAGACTCCTGCCTATCAATATTTAACTCCACTGTGGTCTGTTCTCTAGAAGCTTGGCCAGGTTGCTCACATATTTACAAGTCCCAAATTCCCATTATACTTCAGTTGCTGTAGTTTTCTCATTAACCTCAAATCATGGTTCTGATGATGACAATACTGGCCACCGTGAAGGAGCATTATCTATCTTAGGCATTCTGTTCCCTCTTAGCACAGCAGTCAAGGTGATCATTTTTATAGCTCAATGTACTATGAACAGCCCTGAAATAGCAAAACCCACAGCTCCTTGCTCAAAGCAAAGCAAAATGCATGAGTAGCATGAGGTTGATAAAGGTTCCAACTCAGGTGAGCTGGGATCAGTAAGGAGCAGATAGTTAAACTGGAATTCATCTTTCAAAATCGGTCAGCACATTCTGGCGGACGCAAAACAAGGTTTGCAATGAGGTGGGCACCGTATCATTTTATAAACAAGAAAATCTCCCTAAAGTCCTTACCCAAAATAAGAATGAAGGAGGCAGAGATATACACTATTACTATGTGTTAGAAACCCTCACTCAAGAAAGATAATCTTTATAGGGATTTATTATCTGCCAAGTGTTATCCTAAGCATTTTATATTCAATAACTCATTTAACAACCCTGTGGAGTGTGTACCAGCATGAGCTTTATTTCACAGAATCTAACACAGAGATATCTGGCTGTCAAGTATGGAACGCAGATCACGTGCTGCCTTCTCATTCCCTCTAGCAATCTGTAAGGTGACTGTTATCTCCTCGTTCTGCAGGAGGCAATCGAACCTTATTAAAATTATGTAATTAGAGGCAATAAGGTTTCTATAGGTTTGAGTCCAGGTCTTTCTTACTCTAAGGTCTTCTCACATTGCTTACCGCTGTCTGATAGTCGGCACTCACGGGCTCTGTTGTTCAGAAGTGGCAGCTGACAACCGAATGGACTCCTGTCAACAGACGCAAATGGATGGATGAGTTGAGGTGTCTTGGCAGATCTCCCCTGTGCATTACGGTCTCTGCAAGAAGAGCTATAAAACAGGGATAAAATGAAAGGACTTATGAGTACTAAAAGACCATAAAAATCTCTTCGGGTTTGGTTTCCAACAAATCAAACGCAGGGGAAGCCTTCCTGTGGTTTTCTAAGAACTGCAGAGGAGGTCCAAGTCTAAGTTTTTTCTCAATGCTCAGCACTTTTCAGCACAAAACTCAGGTCCTGATTTCAAAATGCTGTTAGTTTGTGTTTCCAAAGCTGGCCCAAGCCTCTGTTAAGAGCTCTTGCTTCGGATCTGTTAGTGAAGGTTCTAAGAACAACCTCCCCTGACATATGCAGAGAGAACGCTGACATCTCTACTTTATCTGGCATCACATAAGAAGGTTCTGATACCAAAGAGATATTTTGATACCAGTGTTACTGGCCTAATGTTCTGTGGTCAATAACAGAAAGAGAAAAAGAGAATCTTCAGATTGGTGATAAGAGCAGGTGAAGCAGTTTGGAGATAGGGACCTAGGTTCTTGGTTGTGACTTGAAATGTGTTTGGTTTTGTACTGGTCAGAGGCCAGAAATGCCAAAGGGGGCATGGTCTCCCGTTCTCTTTCTTCTGTTACACAACTGTCGTGAGCCCAACTGCCCTGCACTTGAGGACATGACCAAAACTGAGAGGCACCGGACAAACACCTTGTAAGTGGGCCAACTAAACTGTTAACCTCAGCTCCCCATGCCTCATCCCAATTTCTGTCACAAGCGGCATCAATCTCCTTAGAATAACTACTCCATGGTACCCCACCTTTTGGGACCTGCTCCCACTGTACCGGAGCTCTGCTTTTTTGTTTCCCGTGAGCTCCCACTGTGATTCTTTAATTACAGTCCCTTTCTAAATTCAGTCTCGATCTGTGAAATTCATTCTTCAAGTTCACAAAATAAAGGACCTACAGACCTCTGGATTGGGGTTCCCTAGCAGCTGTGATTTTCCTAGCACCTTAGCTCCCCAGGCTTGTATACCTATGGCAAAAAGCCTTGTCACCATCAAGACCTCCCCCCATTTCCTCAGTCCATTTGAACAACAGAATATTCAGGTTAGTAGGACAGATATAAAAGCCGTACAACCCTGAACACAATGAGGGCCACTTGACAATCTGGGTGAGGCTCTCACTCTGCGAAGGAGAACTCTGCAAATGTTTTGATTCACTTGCTTCTTTAAGGAAAATATTTTCATAGAATTAATGGTATTCTTAACACATAGTAGGGACTCAGTCAATTACTATTGAAAGGACACGTAACACAGTTATGAAAGGGGATAATATCATTGCTAAAAAACGAAAAGAAAAGACAATAAAATGCTTTAACATTCATGATTTTTCTTTATAAGTTGAGGAAAGCATCTTTTAAAATATTCATCTCCTCTCAGCACTGCTTTTGTTGCCTCTCTCCCCTTATGAATAATGCTAACGCGTTATGTAAAAACTACACGTTGTTAAATATACTTTATTAAGGCTGTGACTGCAGAGTTCTTGGAGGTTTCCTTTTCCCCTAGATGAAAATGTTCATTAACTTTGGCTTTTCTGATTACGAAGAAATAAGAAAACAGTCGCGAATAGGGGCCATGCAGCAGTGTTCCGTCTTCCCTCTTCACGTTGAGCCTCAACAACACTGGCATTAACACATCTTCAGTAACATTGCTTGCTGTCTGTTCCATTTAGGCTGTTTATCCAAAGGAAGCCTTAACTCCCCAGCTGAGCTAAGTCACACCTCTAGAAGCAGATAAGGGCGCAGCAGAACCAGACATCAGTACCATTGTACTTCAGAGGAAAACCAGGAGTCCTGGGAAAGAAAGACTTTGCATAAGACTCAGGTAGAAGGGCAGTAAAATTAAAATAGAAGCAACTGCTTTGGAGCGAAGGCAGGCAGAGAGCTGAGCACTCCAAGGACGGGCATGTTTTACCCCCTCCAGGTTACCTGGGTGTCTTCACCCAGTCTGTTGAAACAGACCACAGTCAAGTTCATTGACTAGTGTCAGGAGAGAACTGAGAACCCAATTCACATTGAAACATATAAATCAGTGTCTGAAAAACAAATTAAGAAGGCCTCTGATTGGCCTGGTTGAGCGTCATTCAGACCACGTGGGCAGTGGCACTGGAGAGATTACCCAGATTCAGGAGAGGTAACCAGAGTTGGACAATGCCAGGGCCGAACAGAAGAGCCAAGAAACCTGGAAGCAAAATGCCTCACATATGTCCTATAAGGATAAGGTGGCTCCATAGAGATATATATATCTCTTTTTGTTTGTTTGTTTCTTCACTTGGAAAAGCTGAGATTATTCCCATACTGGTCATATTCACAGGCCAAAGGTCATCAGGGCCACCCGGTTCCTAGAAAGGAAACAAAGACCTAGGGCAGGTAGGAGGGAGTGGATAATGGGACTAACAGAAGATTCAGGGTTCATTCGAGATCAGTTCCTTTGTGAATTTAAGTTAGAATACAAAATATGGGCTTCACTGTGTGATGTTTAAGAATATATGTAAACTTTATTTTAGTGATGGTCCTCCCTCCGTCTTCCCCATCACCCTCCTACCTCCAGTTTGTAGCCTGCCGCTCTCAGCAGCTCCTTCCTTACTCTCCTTTTATATGTGTTCTATTACCATCACCAATTCCCTCAAAACCTCCCCCCTTTCCAGGTTTCATGATTATTCTCATATGCACACATGTACAAAAATTAAAATTTACCATCTGCCTATGAGATAGAACATGAGGTATTTGTCTTTCTGAGTCTGGGGGTTATTTCACATATAATAATTTTCCAGGTCGTGTATTTTCCTTGTGGCTGAGTATACCACATTTCATTAGCTATTCCTCTGTACTGGACATCTAGGCTGTTCCATTTCCTTGCTGCTATGAACAGTACAGTTGTACATGGCTGTACAAATTTCTCTGGGGAAGGACTTAGGATTCTTCAGAGCTAGGCCCAGGAGTAGTACAGCCAGATCATGCAGCAATTCTAATTTTAGTGTTTGAGTAGCTTCCATACCAGTTTCTGTCATGGCTGCCCTCGTTTTACACTCCCATCAACAATGAGTAAGTGCTTGTCTTTCCCCATGTCCTAACCAGCATTGGTGGTCATTTGTTTTCCTGCTGGGAACCATTCTGAATGAACTAGAATGGAATCTTAATAATATTTTGATTTGCATTTCTCTAATTGATAATGAGTTGAATTCTTTTAAAAATATTTACTGACCATTTGTAGCTCTTCTTTTGGGAACTCTCTGTTCAGATCATTAGTTCATTTATTGATTGAAAGATTTTAGTTTGGGGGTGGTTCTTTGTTTTCACTACTGACACTTAATTTTAGCAATTCTTTATATGTTCCAGATATCAATCCCCTACCTTAAATATGCTAAGCAATTTTTTTTCTCTTTCTGAGTCTGTCTTTTCACTCTGCTGATAGCTTCCTTTGATGTGTAGAAGTCTTTTAGCTTCATGTCCTAATGTTTGTCATTTCTTTGGGTTATCTCTAATGCTATTGGAGTCCTTTTCAGAAAGTTCTTTGCTGTGCCTGTATCTCAAAGTGTTTTCTTGAAGTATCTTCAGTTAGTCAAGTTTTAAATTAAGATCCTTTATCCATTTTGAATTGATTTAAGTGCAATAAGAGAGATATGGATCTGTTTTCATTCTTCTGCATGTGAATACACAATTTTGCAGCACAATTTGCTGAATAGACTCTTTCATCCAACGTCTGTTTTGCTCTTTGCTGAAAAAACCCAAGTGACTATAGTAGTGTGGATTTATTTCTGAGATCCTATATATTGCTCCATGGGTCTACATTGCTGATTTTGTGTCACATTCATACTTTCACACTATAGCTCTGTTGTAAAATTTGAGATGGGATACCGGGATACCTCCAGCAGTGTTGAGAAGCTTTTTCTTGGGAGATATGAACAAATACCTATCTATCTCAGGTAGCACACCAATCATAGACCAAAGTAAAAATTCCTTCAAGACTCAAATTGGAGAACCAATGAGTTTATTGGAGTGACAGAACCAATGAGTTTATTGGGGTGACTTACAGAAAGCCCACCTCTGAATTGGTAATAACTCAGAAAAGCTGCAACCCTGGCACTCCCTGTATGCCTTGCCAACTCAAGCATCTCCTCTCCCCAGCAGTCATTTGTTGCATCTATAATCTTGGAGAGAGACCTTGTGACTCTTGATTCCAGTTTCCTATTCTTGTATGTTTTGTCTACTTCCTGAGCCCCCTTTTCTCCTCTCTTTCCAGGAGAGAGTGTTTAAATTTGGAGGAAATTGCCACACAGTAGGATTGCTTTATCTACCCATAATTTTTAGTATGTTTCCATATGAATTTTAGAATTATATTTTCTACTTCTATAAAGAACGCCATTGAATTTTGATAGAGATTTGAGTGTTATATTAATGAACATCTACTTCTGCCAACACTGAATATGAAGGCAGCATCTGGCCAAGTGCTGAAGTTTCACTTGTGCACAAAGCATCGAGGTCATCCTGATAGGTTGTGTTTTTTATGTGCAAAGATGAGCAAAACAAAGAAACCACAATATGGTCTAGCTAGTGTCTTCGTGCATATGTTCTTCACGTTTTCCAGGTCGTTCCCCCTCCTTACATTCTAGCTGTTTTTAATGTCACCATCCTATAGTTTTAGGGAGCCCAGTCAACTCATATGCTGCCAAATATGAAACCCAAAGAAACAAAAGTAATGCAAAGGCACAATCCTACAGTACTTGGAGCTCCAACCTTTGGGTGTTAATCTTTGGGTGTGAATCTGTGTGCCAGCATTCCCCCCCCAAAAAAATGCCTGTTTCCTGGAAGAAAAGCCTCAGTGTCCTGTTTGTCTAAGAATCCCATAACATCTAAAGCAGCTGGAGTTACAGACACAATGCAGACCGTGCTATACTGGCCAAAAGCCTGATGAACACGCAAGAAGGTTGCCTCAGCAATTATGAGAGTAGCCGTGTTTTTACAAGGAGAGGAAATCATTAAGCTGAAGCTTCAGAGGAGTTTCTCAGGTCAAGGTGTGTGAGATCAACTTTTAGGAAGTTCAGAGCTTGGAGTGAGTAGCCAGACAGTGTAGAACAACTGAAATCAGTCACTTAATGAGAAATGTTTGGAGATATGGCTTGAGCCAACTAAAGATCTGTCAAGATGTTTAATCTGTTTTTAGTCTATGCCAGTCCTTTTCAGCTCCGGACACAGAGGGCAGAAATCCCATTTCGTGTTGAATGAAGGCCTGTGACTTTAAGGAATGCATCATCTTTGCTGCCAACTTGACTCGAGTTGTTGTCTCTTAGGGGTTGCCTCTCTAGCCGTGTTTGTGCAGGTATAGCCAGAGAAATTTAATTTTAACAAAATTTTAATTATATTTAAATTTAACTGAATGTGTATGGCATGAGCCCATGGACTGGATGGATATGAAGGAGAAAGAGAACTGAGCACCAATTTCTAGCTCTGCTTTCCAGATGCAAACATGTGGCCAGCCACCTCATGCTTCTGCTGTCACAGCTAGCTAGAGCTGATCTCGCCACGTTGCCTTCCCCATCGTGATGAACCGTACCCTCAAACTGCAAATGAAGCAACTCCTTTCTTTTTCCTTTGATGACTTTCTTTATGAAAAAAAAAAAGCAGTTGATACAGTAATGAATAATTGGTTTGTATTTTGCCAGGTTCTTCCCAGTTGAAGGTGGGTGCTTCCTCAAATTGTCTGGACCTCAATTTCCCCTCTAAGATAAAGGGAAGAATTTTCTTTCATTGTGTGCTTTGCTATAATTAGATTATTCCTTACACGGAATGAAAACTGTCTATTTAGAAATGAAGTTTAGTCAATGAAAAACCATTTTTTTTTTTAGGTTTCCTTATTAGCTTGCTAGAACTCTTGATGCTGTCTGTAAGACAGGACAGGGAATGCAGAGGAAGACAGTCTCACTCGGAAGGAGCCACTCAGTGTATGTGCCCAGTCCCAGAGTAAAGTGTTCTCTGCTGTTTGAACAAGAACGGTGACACTGGCCTCACCTCCAGGCAGGCTGCAAAGTCTCATCAGGCACCATCCGTAAAGAATTCTCAGAGAAAGTCGAGCTGTAAATACAAGTTACCACGCTCATGTCATTCACCTTCCTTTTTTGATTTAGCTCCTTGCTGCCCCTTAACTCAAAGCCGTGGCGTTTTCCCACTATATATTCCTCATCGCTCTAGAGGAGCCACGCTCTCGCGCTTCTCCATCTCTTGGGGTCTGTGCTGAGAATTTCCTTCAGTCTCCTGCTGCTCATCAGAAACCCTGGGAAGGATTTCACTTGACTTTTGTCAAGATGTGTTTGGGACCTTAAAGAGAACTTGATCTTTTAAATTACACTCTGGAACTTTTAATTTTAACGAGCTCTACTCAGATTAGAACTAAGGCAAGGGAGGTTATCAGTTGCTAAGCCCTCTCCTACCTGCATAGCGCTCTCTTTCAGGCCATATTGGTTAAAGGAGTTTGATAGGGCATTATGACACAGACAGTCTCTTTCTAAACCAAAAGCAGATTTCTGACTTTTTAAAGTCACCTGTGTCCCAGTGTGGTCTGTGTCCATAAAACTGTCATTTCAATCTTGTTTGGTTCCAATTTCCAGGAGGATCTATATAGCTTTTTCTTTGGGTTCACCTTGTTATTTGACTTCTCTAGGCTTGCGAACTATAAGCTTAATGTCCTTTGTTTATGGCTAAAGTCCACTAATGAGTGAGTACATACCATATTCATCTTTTTGGGTCTGTGCTATCTCACTCAGGATAGTGTTTTCTATTTCCATCCATTTTCATGCAAAATTCAAGATGTCATTATTTTTTTACTGCTGAGCAGTACTCTAATGTGTATATATTCCGCACTTTCTTTATCCATTCTTCCATTGAGGGGCATCTAGGTTGCTTCCAGGTTCTGGCTATTACAAATAATGCTGCAATGAACATAGTTGAACAAATGCTTTTATATTATGATTGCGCATCTCTTGGGTGTATTCCCAAGAGCGGTATTGCTGGATCCTAAGGTAGATTGATTCCCAACTTCCTGAGAAACCGCCACATTGATTTCCAAAGTGGTTGCACACGTTTGCATTCCCACCAGCAATGGATGACTGTTTCCATTACACTACATCCTCTCCAGCATAGGCTATCATTGATGTTTTTGATTTTAGCCATTCTGACTGGTGTAAGATGGTATCTCAAAGTTGTTTTGATTTGCATTTCCCTGATCTCTAAAGAGGTTGAGCATGACGTTAAGTGTATTTTGACCATTTGAACTTCGTCTGATCAGAATTCTCTTTTCAGTTCAGTACCCCATTTTTTTAATTGGGTTAATTAGAATTTTCATGGGAGCATAGGTGTGGAGGTAGGAGTGATGGTGGGGTTGGGAGAAGGGGAGAGGGGGAGAGGGAAGGGAGAAGGGAAGGACAGACAAGAGCTTGGGGGAGTGGGAGGGTCGAGATGGAGGAAGGGCAGATATAGGAGCAGGGAAGAAGATAGCTACATTAAGGGAGCCATTTTAGGATAGGCAAGAGACTTAGCTCTAGAGGGGATCCCAGATGTCCACGGGGACGTCCCCAGCTAGGTCCTTGGGCAGCAGAGGAGAGGGTGCCTGAACTGTCCTTGTCCTACGATCACACAGATCTCAAATATCACCATATCACCATAGAATCTTCATCTGGCAACCGATGGAAATAGAGACAGAGACCATCATCAGAGCAATGGACTGAGCTCCCAAGGTTCAGTTGAAGAGCAGAAGGAGGGAGAAGATGAGCAAGGGAGTCTGGACCAGGAGGGGTTGTTCCACCCACTGAGACAGTGTGCCTGTTCTATTGGGAGCTCACCAAATCCAGCTGGTCCGGGACTGAATGAGCATGTGATCAGACTGGACTCTCTGAATGTGGCTGATAAGGGGGGCTGACTGAGAAGCCATTGATAAAGGCACTGAGACTTGTTTCTACTGCATGTACTGGCTTTTTGGGACCCTAGTCTATTTGGATGCAAAGTTTCCTAGACCTTGATGTAGTGGGGAGGGCCTTGGGCTTCCCACAGGGTAGGCTTCCCTTCCCTCTCTTAAGGAGGGAGGGGGAGAGAGGAGGGTGAGTAGGGGAGCAAGAGGGGAGAAAGTGTAAATTTTTTAATGGAAAAAAATAAATAAATTTTAAAAAAGGAAAAAAACCTGTCATTTCAAACTCGAATTATTTTTCTCATATTATGAAGTGAGGCATATGTTATCAGCTGTTTTCTTCTTCCCGGTAGGATTTCCATCTTCAGAATGAAAAGTGATACAATCCTACAGGACAGTTAAGCCTGTGAATTCATCCCCAACTCCCTTCACCAGCAAATGAAATGCATTGTTTTCTCGCTTACTACAAAACAGGAATGAATGTTATTAATAGTTGATGGTGCGTTTTGAATCTTAATGAAGTTTCTCAAGGTTGGACTGAGAATTAATCTTTCTGATGCTTTTGATGCTGACAACAAATATTGCCATATGTCATAAACCACAACTAAATTAGATAAACAGACAGAACGCACTTTACTAGGAAGAGGAAGACATCCGTCATTTCCAGTGTATCCTAGGACACATAAAAACTGTACGCTTATTTTCAAATTTCCTAATTTTAAAATTACCTAAATAAAACTACACCTGATTAGAAGTAAAATCCAAGATTGTGAAAAAGGGGAAAAAGCACTACAAATGCCATTTCTGAAAAAAATTAATGAGGGGACAGTGAATAGGATCTAATTTTAGGGGACAAGTAGGTAAGTGAGTTCCCAGGAGTTTGGAAGTGTATTCAAGACATGTCATTGCTTCTCTGATTTTGGTTTGGATTTTTATTTTGTTTCGGTTTTTGTTTTTTGTCTTTTGAGACAAGATCTCATATAGTCCTAAGCTGTCTTCAAGCTCATGAAAGCTGAGGCTAGTCTTGAACTCACTTGCCTTCTTGCAGCCTCTGCCTCCAAGTGCTGGGATAACTGCCATGCATCACCACAGGTGACCCCAAACACATAATTCTTCAGGAAAAGACAATCCGAAGCAAACAAGGCAAAATGCTAAGATTTATATGTGGCAAATACATGGATATTCATTCTATTACTTTTATTCTTTGCTATGTTTGAAATAAAATTATAGCTTTCTAATCATAATACTCTGTACAACGCTTGTAATTTTGGGAAAGAATAGAATCAGACACGCAAAAGTGGTTTCCACCTCAACAAACTCTCAGGACTTTGGTCCAAGGCCCGGCAAGCCCTCATTGATAGCAGCGTGTTATGGATGAAGTCTGACTGAACATGGAAACAGAGACCCACTCATAAACTAATTCTATGTTCTTTACAACCAAGAGCAGAGATTTATAGATGTCCTTGTGACTCTTCACATTATGGGCCCACAAATCTATCTTACTGTGTTACTTCTCTTAAAAGTATATATTGTTTTCATAAGTTGATGCATGTGTAGTTTCTGAAAATAAGCATACAGGAATAAAAGTCAAAACACGCTGAAAATGCCTCCCGACACAGAGGCAGTGGCGCACATCTTTTCTATCACGCAGAGCAACGAATGGACATTATAACAGGAAAAAATAATAAAGAGCACTAAACAGAGCCTCTTTAAAAAGTTTAGGTTCTACTCTCATACAACAAACCTCCATTCATCCCAGCTCTCCCCTACCCTTGGTCCACACCCCCACTATCTCCTTTCAAAAAAGAGCAGGGCTCCAAGAGGCAACAACCACCCCTCCCCCCCCCAAAAAAAATACAATAAGGAAAAATTTCTCACACGGAGGCTGGACAAGGCAACCCGACCCAACATTCGCTCCCACATTTAGGAGTCCCACAAAAACACCAAGGTAACAGCCACAACATATCCACAGAAGACCTAGTTAAGATTCCTGCGGAAGCCTTGCTTGTGTCGTCAGTCTCTGTGAGCCCGTGTGAGCCCGTGTGAGCCCGTGTGAGCCCGTGTGAGCCCGTGTGAGCCCGTGTGAGTCCGTGTGAGCCCTGCTTAGTTGATTCTGTGGGCTACGTTCTCTTGGTGTCCTCCAGCCTTTCTGATTCCAATCTTTCTTCCTCCTCTTCCGAGGGATTCCCTGAGCTCTGAAAAGAGGGACCCAATGCAGGTCCCTATTTAGACTCTCTCTCCCCTTAATTTCCAGCTGTGGGTTTTTGCCTCTGCTCCCATCTGCTGCTGGGAGAAGCCCATCTGATGACTGCTGGACATGGAGAGGATCCATGAGTTGCAGACAGTGACTAAAAACCCAGAGACAGATATTGGGGTTCAACCTGAAGGTCAGAAAAGCAAAACAGCCAGCTACTGACTCTTACCTCTACCTCGGTCCAAATGGTTATCTGGGAATCTCAGAATGAGATTGTGCCTGGGAACTGTCTCCTCCCGTTCTATATTCCTCTCTAGTGCTGGGATTAAAGGCACGCACCACTACTGCCCAGTTTCTATGTAAACTAGTGTGGCTACTGGGATGAAAGGTGTGTGTCACCACTGCCTGGTTTTTAAGGCTGGATCGTGTCACTATTTTACTCTGAATTTCAGGCAAGCTTTATTTGTTAAAATACAAATGAAATATCACTACAATTGAGTATAGAAGATTATCATTGGAAATCATTGCATTGATTTTTTTTTTCAGACCAGTTGTATTTGGTTCTACCCTAGGTCTCTGAGGTATCCGGTCTCTGTTTCCTGGACAACTGAGCAGTATTAGGCAGCTGCTCCCACAACTTCTGCACCATCATTGTCCCAGCACGTCTTGCAGTCCAGACAGATTGTAGACCCAAGGTTTTGTGACTGGATTGGCATTCATGTTTTTCTTTCAGCAGTCTTCAGAGTACCTTCCTGCTCCACAGGGACGAGAACATAAGGCTGAAGGCTCTGTGGCCATCTTGGCTTCACATCCAATGAGCTGTGACAATATTGTTCTCAGCAATGTGGTTCCCCACTGTCAGTTTTAGGAGAGGATCCCTCTGTTGTAGCATCCACCTGGATTGTTTGAGGATCTTCACCAGATCCTCTAGCCAATAACTCAACCAAATGCAACCCAGTCCCACCACTGGCAGCCTTATCTGGAAACAAGAGACGGCCAGTTGAGGCTCCTTATACCCCATTACTAGGAGTCCTCAATAGGATCCACTTCATTGACCTCAG
Organism: Myodes glareolus; assembly: GCF_982192425.1. NCBI lineage: Eukaryota > Metazoa > Chordata > Mammalia > Rodentia > Cricetidae > Myodes > Myodes glareolus. The sequence continues at coordinate 47,365,351 of NC_142032.1, forward strand.
GAAGTTTCCACTGCATTAGGTTTCCTCACCTCTCCAGATGCTCCCTGATTCCAGTCTTCTCTCCCTCCATGACACCTCCCCTACCCATAGGATCCTTCTCTCTCTCTCATCCCATATCCTGAGTCCACAAGCAAAATTTCCTTTCCAGGGAGATTTATGTATTCCCACTAGAGCTGTCATTTTTACCTAACCTCTCTGGTTCTACGGATTGTAGCTTGGTTATCATTTACTTAATGGATAATGGCAACTTATAAGTGAATACATACCATATTTGTCTTTCTGAGTCTGGGTCAGCTCACTTGGGATGCTTTTTTTTTTCTAGTTCCATCCATTTGCCTGCTAATTTCAAGATGCCATTTTTTTTATTTATAAGAATTTCCACTTCCTCCCCTCCTCCCAATACCCTCCTGCTCCCCCTAGTCCCTCTCCTCCTCCCTCTCCAGTCCCAAGAGCAGTCAGGGTTTCCCGCCCTGTGGGAAGCCCAAGTTCCTCCCGCCTCCCTCCAGGTCCAGGAAGGTGAGCATCCAAACAGACCAGGATCCCAAAAAGCCAGTACATGCAGACGAAACAAGACCCAGTGCCATTGTCAATGGCTTCTCAGTCAGCCCCCATGTCAGCCACATTCAGAGAATCCGGTTTGATCACATGCTCGTTCAGTCCCAGTCAGCAAGCCTTGGTGAGCTCTTTTTCGATCAGTCCCCTTGTATCAGTGGGTGAACGCACCCTTCGCAGTCCTGACTTCCTTTTTCATGTTCTCCCTCCTTCTGCTCCTCATTTGGACCTTGGGGGCTCAGTCCAGTGCTCCAATGTGGGTCTCCGTCTCTATCTCCATCCATCGTCGGATGAAGGTTCACTCTGGTTCTGCCTTCCTTGCTCACGTTCTCCCTCCCTCTGCTTCTCATTTGGACCTAGGGAGTTAAGTCCAGTGTTCCAATATGTGTTTCTGTCTCTATCTCCATCCATCGCCAGATGAAGGTTCTATGGTGACATGCAAAATATTCATCAGTATGGTTATGGGCCAAGGCCAGTTCAGGCACCCTCTCATTTTTTTTTAACACTTGATTAATACTCCACTGTGTAAATATACCACATTTTCTTTAACCATTTTTCAGTTGAGAGACAATATAAATTGTTTCCAGTTTCTTTCTATTAAGAATAAAGTCACACTGAATATAGCTGAGCAAGTGTCCTTGTGGTAGGATGGAGTGTCCTTTGAGTATATGTCCAAAAGCAGTATAGCTGGGTTTTGAGGTAGGTCTATTCCCAGTTTTCTGAGACACCACCATATTGATTTCTATAGTGGCTATACAGGTTCATACTCTGACCAACAATGGAGGAGTGCTCCCCTTGCTCCACATTCATATCAGCATGAACTGCCACTGTATTATTGATCTTACCTCTCGGACTAGTGCAAGACAGAGTCTAAAATTAGTTTTGATTTGAGTTTCCCTGGTGGCTAGTGATGTTGAATATTTCATTCAAGTGTTTCTCTGCCATTTGAAATTCCTCTGCTGATAATTCTCTATTTAGATTTGTACCATATTTTTAATTGATTTTTTTGTTTTTTTGATATCTAATTTATTGAGTTCTTTATATATTTTGGATATTAGTCCTCTAGCAGATGTGGAATTGGCAAAATATATATGTATATATATTTTCCTATACTGTGGGCTGCTGCTTACATATGATGTGGGATTCCCCCCTCTATGCTGTGAATATATTTTATTACCATTGATTAATAAAGAAGCTATTTTAGCCAATAGCTTAACAGAGTAAAGTCAGGCAGTTAACCAGAACAAAGATAGATAGAAAGAGTAGGTGGAGTCAAAGAGATGCTATGTAGTTGCCTAAGGAGAAAGATGTCAGCGGCCAGTCAGAACCTTACCGATAGGCCACAGTCTTGTGGCAATAGAATAATAAAAATGGGTTAATTTAAGATGTAAGAGTTAGCTAGAGATATGCCTGAGCTATTGGCCAAAAATGCTGTAATTAACATAGTTTCTGTACTATTATTCAGGCATGGGCAGCCGGGAAACAAATAAGCAGTCTCCACCCATATATATATATATATATATATATATATATATATATATATATATATATATATACTAACACTTTTATGTATTATCTCATATGTATCATCATATAATCTACAAATAATGATACTTTGACTTCTTTTTTTCAGTTTGTTTACCCCGATCTCCTTCAGTTGTCTTACTGTTCCAGCTAAAAATTCAAGTACTATATTGAATAGATATGGAGAAAGTGAACAAATTTTTCTTGTTCCTAATTTTAATAGAATTGCTTTGAGTTTCTCTTCATTTAAGTTTGATGTTGGCTATACACTTGCTGTAGTTGCTCTTATTGTGTTTAGATATGCTCCTTGCATTCCTAATCTCTCCAGAACTTTTCTCATGAAGGAGAATTGGATTTTGTCAAGGACATTTTCTGCATCTAATAAGACAATCATGTGTTTTTTTTCTTTCATTTTGTTTATGTGGAAAATTAAATTTATTGAGTTTCATATAGTGAAGCATCACATCTCTGGGATGAAACCTACTTGATCATGGTGGATAATCTTTTTGATGTATTCTTGGATTCAGTTTGCAAGTGTCTTATTGAGTATTTTTTGCATCCATGTTAAAATTGAAATTGCTCTACAATTCTCTTTATTTGTTGAGTCTCTATGTGGTTTGAATATCCTGATAACTGTGGCTTCATAAAATGAATTGGACAATATTCCTTCTTTTTCTATTTTGTAGAATAATTTAAGGAGTATTGACAAGGTATTGATATAGAAGAGTATTAACTCTTCTTTTAAAACCTGGTAGAATTCTTCGCTAAAACCATCTGGTCCTGGATTTTTTTCATTTGGGAGAATTTTAATGACTACTTCTGTTCACTAAGAGTTATAGGTCAATTGAAATTGTTTATTTGGTCTTGATTTAACATTGGTAATTTGTATCTATTTAAAAAATCAGTATTTTTTAGATTTTCCAATTTGGTGGAGTACAGATTTTTAATGGATGTCCTTGAATTTTTCTCCATGTGTATTGCTATGTTTCCTTTTGTAAATTTTAATATTCTCTGTGTACTTTAGTTAGTTTTGAAAGGGTTTTTTTTCTTGTTCATTTCCTTGAAGAACTAACTCTTTTATTAGATGATTATATTGTTTTATTTGTGCCTATTTTATTAAATTCAGACTTCAGTTTGATTATTTGTTACTATCTACTCCTTTCGGGTGTGCTTACTTCTTTTGGTGGTAGAGATTTTAGGTGTGCTGTTAAGCTGCTAGATTTAGATCTCTCCAGTTCTTTTATGTAGGCACTTAGTGCTATAAATTTCCATTCTTAGCATTGCTTTTACTGTATCCCATAAATTTTGGTTTGATGTCCATTCATTTTCATTGAATTCTAGAAAGTATTTAATTTCTTTCTTTATTTCTGTCTTGACCTGTTTTTCATTCAGTAGAGAGCTGTTCAGTTTCCATGAATTTGTAAGCTTTCTGTTGTTTTTGTTGTTGATGATGTCCAGCTTTAATCTGTGGTGGTCAGATAGATTTCAAGGAGTTATTTCAATTGTTGTATATCTATTCAGACTTGCTTTGTGACCAAGTATACAGTCAGTTTTGGAGAAGTTTCCTTGAGATGCTAGAAGAGGGTATATTATTTTATTTCTGGGTGAAATTTTCTGTATCTATTTGTTAGGTCCATTTGGTTTATAACATCTATTAGCTCTAGTATTCTCTGCTTAGTTTTTGTCTGGATGGCCTGTCCATTGGTAAGAGCTGGGTATTGAAGTCTCCCAATATCTGTGTGTACAGGTCAGTATGTGATTTAAACTTTAGTATTATTTCTTTTATAAAATTGGGAGTCCTGTGTTTGGGTCATAAATGTCAAGAATTGAAATGTTACAGTGGTTGATTTTTCATTTGAATGCGTCTGGAGTTTCCTTCCCCATCTCTTTTGATTAGTTTTGGTTTGAAGTCGATTTTGTTAGATAATAAAATGACTACACCAGCTTGTTCTTAAGTCCATTTGCTTGGAAAAAAATTTCAACTCTTTACTCTGATGTAATGTCTATTTTTGATATTGAGGTATGCTTCTTATATGCAACAGAAGGATGGATCATTTTCACATCCAATCTGATAGTCTGTGTCTTTTTAATGGGGAATTGAGACAATTGATATCGAGAGATATATAAATGACCAGTTATTGTTGATTCCTATTATTTTAGTGATGGTAGCAGTGGTGTGTGTGTGTGTGTGTGTGTGTGTGTGTGTGTGTGTGTGTGTGTATGTTTCCCTTCTTTTGGTTTTGCTGGGCTGAGATTATTTATTTCCTGTATTTTCATGAGTGTAATTAGTTTCCTTAGGTTGGAATTCTCCTTCCAGCACCTCTTTATTCAGGTAGGATTTGTAGACAGATGTTGTATACATTTGACTTTATTGTGGAATATCTTATTTTCCCCATCTATGGTGATTGAAAGTTTTGCCACGTATAGTAGTTTGGAATGACATCTGTGGTCTCTTAAAGTCTGCAGCAATATGCCCAGGCCATTTTGACCTTTAGAGGTTCCATAGAGAAGTCAGATGTAATTCTAATAGGTCTACCTTTGTATGTTTTTGTTTATCTTTTCCTTGTGATTTTTAATATTCTTACTTTGTTCTGTACATTTAGCATTTTTATTATTTTGTGGCATGGTGGCTTTCTTTTCTAGTCCAATCTATTTGATGTTCTATATGTCGTGTACCTTTATAGGCATCTTGTTAAGGTAGGGAATTTTTCTTCTATAATTTTGATGAAAATATTTTCTAAGTCTTTTAATTGAGATTCTTCTACTTCCTCTATTCCCAGTATTCTTAGTTTTGATGTTTTTATGATGTCCCAGATTTCATGAATGTTTTGAGTCAAGAATTTTTTTATAGTTAGCGTTCCTTTGACTGATGTATCCATTTCTTCTATCAGATCATTACCTAAGATTCTCTCTTCCATCTCTTGTAGTATATTGATAAAGTTAGCCTTTTTAGTTCCTGTTTGAATTTCTAAATTTTTCATTCCCAAAATTCCCTCAGTTGGGGTTTTTCTCTATTGACCATATTTCCATTTTCAGATCTTAAGCAGATGTATTCACCTCTTTTCACTCACTATTTGTCTGTGTTTTCCCGGATTTCTCTACATGATTTATTAATTTTCTCTTTAAAGCCCTCTATCCTTTTCATAAATGTGGTTTTAAAGTCTTTTTCTTGAACTTTAGCTTTGTTGGAATATTCGGGACTTGCTGTGATATGATGACTGGGCTCTCATGAACATGTACTGCCCTGGCTGTTACTGACGATGTTTTTAAACTATTGTCTAGGCATCTGAACTTGGGTTGATTATAGTTTTGGCATTGATTTCTGGGTTTGTCTTTTATGGGTGGGTGTTTTATTCCTTGTTTTCTGCTTCCTCTCTAGATTTTCAGAGACTGTGATAGTTATGTGTTGCCTGGTGTGCTGGTCTGCTTTGGTGCTGTGTTCACAGGGAACACTTGCTGGTGCTGGAGGCTGGGATGCAGTGATGAGTGAAGAAGGTTTGCTGGCAGGCTCTTTCATAAGTAAAAATTATTATACTACTTCAGGGGGAAGATAAAATACATATGACTGAGGGACCTGCTGACCTGTGGGAAAGGTATGCAAGAGGCAATTTGTGTTCTACCTTCTAAAGCAGATTTTGAACTGCTGCATTTTGATCCAGAAGATAAGGTATTTAGAAATTGTCACTTCATCCAAACAACTAAAAAGCTATAAAAACTGAAAATAACAATTAGTTTAGCTATCTGAAAATGAACAAACCCAGTTTAAATGAGTAAGAGTCCTAATCCATACCTCCCCAAAGATGATGCATAGATAGTAAAATTATCACATAAATAAGTTTTTAAGACCACATGTTCTTGAAGGACAGCATTTTTTAGCAGTTAGGAGATATCACTACTTCCATAAAATTTCTGAAATCTATAATAATAACGACAGCAGATGTTGGTAAGGTTGTGGAGCAATGGGAACGCTCACTTTTTGCTGGTGGGAATGTAAATGATAATAGTAATCTGGAGAAACAATTGACAATTTCTTATGAAACTGTATATTCTTATCAGTAAATTAAGCAATCATGCTCTTCAGTGCTTTTTCAAACACACATTCATACACACACACTACTACTACTACTACATCCAAATAATTTAGCAGATTTATTCACAACTACCAAAATTTAGAAGTAACAGAGATATCCCCAGTAGATGAATACAGAGACAAAAGATTAGCAACATAAAATATTGGAAAATTGTTTAACATTTGCACTACGGACTCCAGTGCTTGTAATTGCATGCTAGTGACTGAAAGACAGCAGTCAGTAAGTCTGCATTCTGCATTTGATCCCAAATACGCGAAAGTATATGTGGAAAAGCAATGTTCAATGGTCATCAGGGTTTAAAGGAGAAAAGGATAAATAGGAAAACACCAAGAGTTTTCAGGACAGTGAACCAGTTCCATATGATACTGCAGTGACGGATAGAGTCTACATTTTCCAACATGCATACATGTGCAACGCCATGAGCGAACTGGAAGTGCTGGGCTTAAGTAATAACAGAGTGCAAGGATAAGGCAACCGGTCATGACAAATGTGTTCTGGCCTGTGGTGCAGAGTTCTGAGAGGCAGGGGGTTAAGTGGAAAACCCCTGCTTTCTACACAGTTTTGCTTGAAGCAGAAAACTGCTCCTACAATGAAGTCTGTCTACATTTGAAAAAAAAAAGCAGATTGTGGAAAGCAACTAAGAAATTAAAATCACTGTCCCTTGTATTTGTCGGTTCCCTGCCTATTACACAATAAATAATGATTTAGTTTTTATAATTATTCCACAATTTCTTTTTCTGTTACCTAATTGTATCACAGTCTCTAGTCTTGGTTGCCATATGAGAAGTCTCCACTGCGAGATGAATAACATCACTATGAAGTGTTTTAAAGAGACCCATGGGTGTCCTATCCCTAGCAACCATGGGTCTTATGTACTTGGAAGCATCTTCCCATGGCTTTTTTGTTAGCATGGCAGCATAGCTGGACTTGATGTTCCTAGGTCACCAATAACTCTGAGGTCTGCAGCAGTTGATATTGGATAGCACTGGGTTGGAACCAGTCTGATTGTCCTTACTTGTGCATGACTTTTGCTCCTTGTAGTTGCTTACTCAACCTTAAATTTCACTGCTCTCTTCAAGAGTCATCTTAATATTTACTAAGCAATACCAAATACTCAGGACACATAGAAGTCTTTGGATATTGATATGCAATTGTTTCTCAATTTCATCTTTCTGATACTTTTCTTGTTATCTGTTTTTCTTTGTACCATGATGGATGGCATCTGTCTTAGTTAGCATTTCTATTGCTTTGATAAAACAACACAACCAAAAACAACTTGGAGAAGAAAATGTTTCCATATTGCAGTTCATCATAGAAGGCAGTTAGGACAAAAACTCAAGCAAGACAGCAATGTGAATGCAAGAACTGATGCAGGGACCGTGAAGGAATGCTGTTTACTGACTTATTCTTCATGGTTTGCCCATCTTGCTATTTTATAGCACTAACGACCATGAGGTAAGGGTGAAAGAGCCCACATAAATACTGCATACATAAAACCTCCTATATGAATCCTCGATCAAGAAAACGTACCAGCAGTTTGTCCACAGGCCAATCTAGTGAGGGCATTTTCTTAATTGAAGTTTCCTCTTACAAAATAGCTCTAGTGTGCACCAGGTTAAAAAAAACTATCCAGGACAGCATCACTCTCATACTTGATTGTCTTTTTCTTCCAGAAGCATCATCAATTCCCCAATTATATAATTCTAACTTTTCTCCTTGAAATTCACCAAGGTCTCCTCAAGTTTCCCTAAAATGTATCTGTTTTCAGTTGTAGCTACGCTAATTCTTGCTATTTAGAGTATTCATCCTCCATTACTATAAATAACCACTGTGGTTTTCATTTAAATTTTCTAGTCTCTGAAAACTCCTGTTACATTATGTTAAACTTTATAAAGATCCATTTTTCAATTTTTATTATTATTATATTGAATTCATATCTTTATTAAATTCATCTATAGCATATACATACATATATATGAAGAGTTTTCTTATATTTCTTAGATGGCATCTTCTTCTAGTTCATTTATTTGTAGATAATGTCTTTCTTTTCAGAAAAAAATAGCTTAAAAGTATTAATAAGTTTCATTTAGCAAACCATACTCCCCGCCAAAAAAAATTCAAAGTGCAAAGAAACTCTTATGTCAAGATCTTACCAGTTCTTACAGTATCTGTATTATATCTCCTCAATTCTTAAAACTAACTCTTAAAAGGCTTAAACTTAACCTAAGAGATTTTTAAGTGAAAATATAAACTAGGTTAAGCATGAAAAATGTTTTCCTTTGAATGGAGATTTAGCACCTTTGAGTTCTCCAGAAAATACATGTCCCCATTGTGTTCACTATAGTGTGCTTGAAGATCCACTTAACGTACTTAAACTACTTAACTCGGGTAACAGCACTCTCAAGTACACTACCAAAAATGCTAATTGGGAAAAGCAGAAGAAAACAGTTTTAGTTACTCAAGGCTATGTGCTAGAAGAAAAGTTTGCACGAGAAACACTAAAGATGTAATATGGAAATCCAAGTTTACAAACTCATGATGCAAAGTGGGTGCCCCAGCTTCCTCCGGAGTTATAAACTGCTCTTGACTACTGACTGGCTGCCTGTGATTTTTTTTTAATTGAAATAACTCAGTTGTTCTTCTAATACTAACCATATCCATCCCAGGTGTTCTGATAACTGTAGCCCGCCTGTTACTGCCACTATCGGCCTTTCCAAGCCTCTTGCCAATGTTGAATTTGCCATCCATAAAGAAGCAATGGCAGCTATGTGGACAGTCAGGGCCAACATGCAACACAGCCACATAGAACCCTTCCTGAATTCAACAACGGAGGCTAGCAGGGTTTATAGCAGCTGTGATACAGGGCATACAGTGGCCCGGTTCAGTTTGCATTTTAATTTGATGTTCATATATTTCGTTTCAACTGTTTTCTGCTCTGATATATCCTGTATTTACCATTAGCAAACCTGTTCAGACTTCATCTACTTTAATATAAAGCATAAATTATCCCTAATATCTTCCAAAACTATTAGCCTCCTGATATCTGAAATCCTCTCTAAGAATTTCAGAAGAAGAGCTGGCCTGGAACCCTCCTAGACTATCTATTTATGTCTATCAATTCAAAAACCATCCGTCCCCATAAGTCCTATGCCCTATTTCATCACAGCTTTCCAAAATATAACAAGTTCTTGTTGTCCCGCTGCTACTTACACTTACAGAATTCTGCAGTAGAGAAACATTTGTTCTAAACTTATTCCTCAGTCTGTTCCTCTTCTTATTTGAATGACAATGAAGTTCAAATAGTTGACTCACATTCTTGTTGCATGTGGGTGCTGTGGACAGGGAAAACATTAAAATAGGCAGACTATGATATGAGTGGGCTTCAAACAATTTGTTGAAGGCCTGAATGGGGAAAAACAAACACTAAGTAGAAGAGAATCCATTCTGTCTAGCTGCCTTTAAGCTGAGAAATCAGTTTTCCCTGCTTTGGACCTTAAACTAAAATATCTGTTCTTCCCTGAGTTTGCTGACTTTGCGGCTATGCCTGCCCAATGGCTTTCTTGCGTATCTTAGTTAGAACTTCTATTGCTATGAAGAAACACCATGACTACATCAACACTTATAAAGGAAAACATGTTGATCACAGTTTCAGAGGTTTAGTCTATTGTCATCATGGTGGCGAGCATGGCAGTGTGCAGGCAGGCATAGTGCTGAACTGTTGGAGCCCACAGACATGGATTTATTTCACCTTGACCAACGGTCAGAGAGTTCAGGCCTGTTCTTGCCCCTTCAAGGTTATTAACAGGAGGTTTGACCCAGTGTATATTTTCTAACAGGATATTTGACCTATGGTGTAGTTATTGATGCTTTGAGTATTTGAGAAGATGATCACTTTGTTCATTCCTTGTATTTTGGTAAAAAGTTCTTTTGTCTTCCCTTCCTCTTTGGATTGGGGTATGTAAAGCCCATGAAAAATAAACATTCTGTGTCTCTTCTTCTTCTTTTGTGTCTCTGTTTTTCTGCCTAACAATTCTAATCCACAAGCCCCTACCCAGGAATGTACAAACCTGCGGAGACTGGACGCTGACACTGGAGAATTCTACATTTGATCCAAAGGCAACAGGAAGTGAACTGAGATACTGGGTGTGATTTGAGCATATAGGGGACCTCAAAGCCCATATCCACAGTGACACACTTCCTCCAACAAGGCCATACCCACTCCAACAAAACCATACTCTAAACAGTGTCACTCTCTTTGAGAATCATTTTCTTTCAGTCATTCACCTCATGTTTAAGATGCAAAGAATGAAAGAAAAAAAGTCTGAGGTCTTAATACTTCAATGGTACACACACACACAAAGCAGAAGCTGTCCAAAGACTCTGCTTCGGAAGTTTTCACCCACTCCCACTAATATCTCCTTGGGAAACAATCCTTTAACATGGAGAAGTGTGCTTTGATGAGGGGCATGCCAGATTCAAATGTGGCAATATTCATTCCACTGGTTCTCAAAACTTCATTATCTGTAAATAACACCTGTAACATAATCTACAATTCATATAATTCAATTACCCTAGAAATCTGAAGCTCAATTAGCACAGCCAAGTGTTTCCTTCATTTACTCCTCTGTTGAGAACTTTAACTTCATCTCAGAAAGGTGTGGGCTGCCTTCCCAGTTTAAACCTTATTCTCCCACGGTCAGGATAGAAGCAAATTTTTGTTTTTAAAAGCACGTGAACTTTGAAGGTGAGGATTTAAAATCTCAAGACCTGGAGCTAAGACTACCTTACTGTGTGATTCTTGGCAGGTTAATTAGCCTGTTTGGTATGTATTTTAGTTACTGATCTATTGCTGTGAAGAGACACCATGACCAGGGCAACTTAGAAAAGAAAGTATTTAATTGGGAGCTTGCTTATTTTCATAGGGTGAGTCCATGACCATCATGGTGGGGAGCATGGCAGCATGCAGGCAGGCGAGACACTGGAGCAGTGGCTGAGATCTTACACCTGATCCAGAAGCACGAACCAGAGAGAAAGCAAGGCTGAGCCTGGTGTGAGCTCTTGAAACCTCAGAGCCCTGGCCCTGATGACACACCTTCTCTAACAAGGCCACAACTCCTAATCCTTTCTAAATAGTCTACTAACTAGGAACCAAACATACAAATATCTGGGCTTATGGGGATCATTCTCATTCAAAACACCAAAGTATGCATGCTTACTACTCTAGGATTTAATAATGTTGAATAGGTCAATGTTTAATGAAAATGGTACTATGGCTGTCAAAAAAGAAAATGAGAATTACTCCATTAATTTTCATCTTGTCAGCTCTTTAATCTCAGCAATGAGAAAAAATAGCTATACAATAACTTAATCCACTTAACTATATTTTATATATATATATATAATATAGTCTTATATATATATATATATAAATATGTATAATAGGTGCCCACAGTTTTTGCAGCTATGGTGATAGACATCTTCCAAAGCCCACAGATAGCTAACTTTTCTAAGAAATGCTGTATTGTAGCTATCGATACACAAATATTTGACAAAATAATCATTGATGCATAAAAATAAATTATTGAAAGACAGCATCATTCACCTTTATTTCAAGACCTAGAAAGTTTATTCTTTCCAGATGAAATGCCCTAGGAAAGAGCCTTTCTAGCAAAACAAAGTACTGTCTTTGTCACTTTCTGCCATGTTTAAAAGGCGGATTAGAAACGAAAGTATCTCACAGTAAGCTGTGAGGCCTTCTACCTTATTTTGGGGCAAGAGAGAGAAATTGGCTGATAATCAACGATCTGTAAGGGACAACTCCCTAAGTTAGAATCTAACAGAGGTGAATGTCAACCAGAACTGTCACACATGGAAAGAGAATGACACTACCAAGTGACAAAGCCAGGGACATTCAACTGTAGAAAGATGGGATGGTACAGGGCTTAAAGATGGGGATGATGTTACCATTCACACATTATGATGGCACTGGTCAGCATTTCAATCATCGTGCTAGCCTGTCCCCAGGGTCTTCGGCTGTAGCCCCTAAGAGCATCTCCTGTCAACATTCAGGCAGATACCTGGTCAGCCCAGGGTTGCTGATTGCTACTTCACTAAGTAGTCTGTGCTCATGTGCTAATCTCTCTTTAAAAGCGAGTCCGCCCACTCTCTCCTCCCTCTGTCCTTGGAAGAGGCACACTGGCCTTGCAGCTCCCAATTCCCACTCCCTCCTCCCTTCCCCCAATAAACCTCCAATATGAGAGCTTTCTCTATGGTGTGATTTGTCCTCATCGCTGCTACTACGACATATGGTATAGGGTTTTTAAATGGAGAGACATAATATAAGGGTGTGTAATGTGGGAGGTGGATAAGATTTCCTTGCCCAAGCCATTCCATTGACTTTTCAAATGCTCCAGTGAGCTGTGAGTGCTCAACCAATCCCATTTTTAAACTCGGCACAAGCTCCTCACTCATCAAGCTTTTTATCAACAGCAGAAATCCTAGAAAGTCTGACAACGATCAGATCAAAAGGTAACAGGAAAACCCCCAGTTTTCTGCACTTACCAAGAATCTGTTCAGTCCAAGTTTTCAAATCCAAGTGGAAAAAAAAAATCACCACTGTGATTGGCTTTCCAGGTTAGTTGTTTTCTTCTTCTTTTTTTTTTCTTTTTCAAGACATGGTTTTTATGTAGTTTTGGAGCCTGTCCTGAAACTAGCTCTTGTAGAACAGGCTGGTCTCGAACTCACAACTAACCTGGAAAGTCAATCACAGTGGTGTATGCCTTTGCTCTCAGCACTCAGGGTCAGCATCTGGAGGGGTCCTGTCCAACCAGGGCCATTCAGTGAGAACATGGCTTACTGGCTCAAAAAATAAAGAAGCAAATAACCTAAACAATCACGACTAAGAAGTTCAAGAATCAAACAGGATTAGGCTTCTCAGTGACATGAGCGCTTTTCTATTTCAGGAACTTGTATGTGCGTGTACATGTTTGTATGCTCAGGAAACTTATGACATTAAAATTTTATAACTTTTACTATAAATGTTGTCTTTGAATTAACATTTATCAGGTAAACAGCTAGGCCCATTTATCTCTGGCAGTTTGAAGCCTAAACCTGTAACCTAGTTCATGTAATGGTAGACAGTTTAATTTGATGGCAGATAAAGAAAAGAGGAATCATATCAAACTCATAGCAGAAGATGATGATATTGTGCTAAGATTATTTAAAAATTAAGGACCATTGAGGAAGGTGATTTCCTTTGCATTTCTACCTGTGATCCCTTTCTTCTAATTGCAATCATAACAACTCTGCAAAGATGCTGCTTTCAGTGAGTGTCCTTGGTAGCAGGGATGTGTGCCTAAAGCTGATTGTGGAGTGAGAGTGTACCACAGCAGTTGCATAGATAATAGGAAGCTCCAGCTGCAGTTCTGGGGACTAAACAAATAAATAATCAAGTAGACAGGTAGAATGGAGTCCAAAGTGATGAGAGATGGAAATTAGAGCCATCCTTAAACGAAAAAAATAATCATAACAAAAATGAGGGAGAATTGCATAGCAAATAAGAAGTGCTGTACTTTTGCCACTAAGTAATGAGCAAACTACCACAGGGGAATGAACAGAATAAAAAGAAAAAATTGTCTGGAGACATTTGACCTTGCAACTGGAGGTCAAACCAAGGGCCTGAAATCATCATCACATCAAAGCAGCAGCAAGTAAGGCAAAGAAATCATTGTTACTGTCAGTGTTTCTTTGAGTGTTGTTGCTCTTGCCTCAGCCAGTTCTGAAAATACGATGGGTCCTTAGTAACTGCTCTCTCTGCTTTCCTCCTTCTTGTTGTCTAAATTTAATTTTATAGTTAAAGAGCTAATTAGAACAGGGAGAATTGCTTTAATTTGCATTTCTCTGGTGACTAAGGATGTTGAGAATTTCCCTAAGTGTCTTTCAGCCATTTTAGATTCCTCTGTTGAGAGTTCTCTGTTTAGGTCTGTACTCCATTTTTTTTATTGGATTATTTGTTCTTTTGATGACCAATTTGTTGAGTTCTTTGTATGTTTTGGAGATCAGACCTCTGTCTGATGTGGGTTTGGTGAAGATTTTTTTTCCCATTCCATCTTACACCTGTAAGAATGGCCAAGATCAAAAACACTGATGGCAACTTATACTGGAGAGGTTGTGGGATAAAGGGAACTCTCCTGATTTGCTGGAATAGCCCCTTTGGATATCAGTATGGCAATTTCTCAGAAAATTAGCAAACAACCTTCCTCAAGACCCAGCACTACCACTTTTGGGTATATATCCAAAGGATGTTTAATCGTTCCACAAGGACATGTGCTCAACTATGTTCATAGCAGAATTGTTTGTCATAGCCAGAACCTGGAAACTACCTAAATGCCCCTCAGCCGATGAATGGATAAGAAAAATGTGGTACATTTACACAATGGAGTACTACACAGCAGAAAAAAATAATGACATCTTGAAATTTGCAGGCAAATGGATGAAGTTATAAAACATCATATTGAATGAAGTAACCCAGACCCAGAAAGACAATTATCACATGTACTCACTCATTAGTGGTTTTTTAAACATAAAGCAAAGAAAACCAGCCTACAAACCACAACCCCAGAAAATTTAGACAACAATGAGTACCTTAAGAGAGACTTACATAAATCTAATCTACATGGGTAGTAGAAAAAGACAAGATATCCTGAGTAAATTTGGAGCATGAAGGCCATGGAAGAGGGTGGAAGGGGAAGGGAGAGGAAAGGAGGGGAGTAGGAAAAACGTATAGCTCAATAAACTCAATAAAAAAAATTACCAGAACAGGTAGAGTTAACGTATCACTTCACTACTATCTGACAGCACAGGCTGTGGCCTCTTGTATGCTGTGTTACACATGGCAGCTGCCCAGAGCCATGTCCAGCAGAGAACCTGCCACATGATTTCAGAATAGAAATCTACACACCCTTTCTCATTCCACACCGCTACTACCAGAATCAAAATTTATGTTTGAAAAGTATAATTTGATCTCTACTCTCATCTAGGGCTGAAAGTGATGCAGTCTTAAACAACACACATTTATTTGTCACAGTTTATGTAGATCAGGAGTTTGATAGAGGTGTGGGTTTCTCTGGCTCAGCCATCTTGAGATTTTATTCAAAATGCACACAGTGAAGCTGCAATCTCCCCAGGCTCACATGGGCCGGTAAGAGCTCCTTCGGGGGAAAAAAAATCGCTCAGACTGCAGTTGGCAAGAGATCTTCGAATCATGGCGTTAGCACCTTCTTCTCCTCAGGATGGCATTATTTTAAGCACAAAATGGCCAGCAGCTGGCTTTGTCCATAGAAAGTGGTGAGGGCAGAGAGGGCAAGGTGAATTGTACAATGGTTTATGTTCAGGCCTCAGTAGTCAGACCTCGTTACATCTGTAGGTTTTCTTTTTTCAATGTGTTAGAACAAGCCACATAAGTAGCTTTACTCCAAATCAGGGTCTACATCGATTTGGAGAATAGTAAAAAGTGGTTCAGATGTACCTTTCAGGAAGCAAGCTTATAGAGCATGAGGAATCTTGCAACTCTCCCTACATATTTCTTGACTATGTTTTCTTTATACCTGCTTCAAGATTTCATAAAGAATAAAATTATAAAAGTGAATAGAAAAATAGATGGTAACTGTCAGAATTGTGTACATAGCAAAGTTGATGCTACAAATTGGTAGAAAAATGATTATTTTAAATATTTCATAATGTGTTGGAAACATTCCGTGTGCAGTTTGTAATACATTCAGTTTGATTTGCAATGCTCATTTAGTGTGATACTCTACAGTGAAAATTAGAGAACAGTCACCATTTTTCTTAAAGAAGCTCTGTGTAGCTTGTGTTTTCTCTATAATCAGCGGAAGGAGAATGTATGCTTCCCTATCTTATTGTGCTTTTCACACAGCAGCATCTACTGACCTACATTTGGCATCCTGGGTAATGACCTGTGTTCCAGAGATTGCAAATTCACTACACAGGAAGATGGGATGGAATAAGGCAAAAATCTAAAAGAGGCATTTTACAGTTTGTTAACAGGGCTAGATGTACCTGGATGATAAAGAAAGGAAAGGGAAAGAAACCCCAAGCAAGTGCTACGCAATGGACACACAGAGGAAATCCTTAAGAATAGAACACTAACCACCCAAGGCGGGTGTACAAACATGAAAACAATGAAAAGAGAGATCTTTAATAGCGAAAAAACAAAGAGAAATAAACATTTGGATTTCAGCTTAATACATGAATAAAGACCCTAAAATTTTAAATGGTCCAGGACATAAGAATAGAATCCATTCATTCTCTAGTTGTTCTTGGAAGCTCTGTGGAAGTCTGAAATTTGGAGACCTAAGATAATGAAAGCCTTGTTGGAAAGTATAGATTGGAGTTGTGCATGGATGAATGCTCAGAATTGACTCCAAATGAATTTCTTTTAGAATTTACCAATTGCATACTTCTGGAATTGGTAGGAGCTGTCTAAAAAAATTACTGTCCACAAAAATAACAGGGAACTCTAAGTCCTGAATATAAATGGGGTTTGGAAAATATTCACATTTATTGAGTGTAGAAACAAAACAATTTTAAGGATAAAGTGCTCTAACGAATGCATTGTTTCTGGAGCTAACCCTCATCAAAAGCACCCAAAGGTTTGCTAAGGACTCAACTGGTATCTAAAGAATACTAATTAATGGGTTGAACTGTTTAAAAATATGCTAAATAAGTGCATTTGATAATCCTGATACACCAATGAGAAAAGACAAGGAATTTAGTGATCTGTATGTAACACTTTTGAACACTTCTGGAAAACTAAGGAAGGTGATGATCTGGCTCATTTCTGCCTGTTCTCTTTGAATAAAGGATCAAAAGTAAAGAAAGAGGTCAGAGTTGCGTTGTTCCCTATTCCGTGGCATAAATACCTGAAAGCCTTCTTTGCAAGTCCGCCTTCACAGTGACATACTTCCTCCAGTAAAGCCACACCTACTATAACAAGACTACACCTCCTAATAGTGCCACTCATTATGAGTCAAGCATTCAAACACACGAGTCTACAGAGGTCATGCCTATTCAAACTACCATACCTGGATACCCACTAAATTCTTCCCCACCACTGAAGCTGAAAAAATCCATATCATAAACAAAAGACTACCTTGAATCATAGCGACAGAGAGTCATGACCCGGAACCAATTTTCAGATTTTACCAGTTTATATATTCAGAATCCCTTGAATGAAGAAAACACCAGGTCCCTTGAGCAAGGACATTGCCGCAAAATAAAATTTTTACTATAAAGTTTTCTGTCATTTCTGAATGGGACCTTTACTAGGGTAAATGTACATTAAGGAAATTATCATGCTTTCAGGACCTATTAGATACTAGTTTTAGATTGTGTTGATTCTGCAAA
Source organism: Myodes glareolus (assembly GCF_982192425.1). Lineage (NCBI taxonomy): Eukaryota > Metazoa > Chordata > Mammalia > Rodentia > Cricetidae > Myodes > Myodes glareolus. The sequence continues at coordinate 47,382,942 of NC_142032.1, forward strand.
TAACACTATGACCATCCAGTCAAAGTAGGAGTTTCTGGGGGCTTGAGGTATGGCTTCTTTTTTTATATAAAAGTTTATTAATTTGTAAAAGTTTCCATTTCCGCCCCTCCTCCCAACACCCTCCCACTGCCCCCACTCTCTCTCCTCCTCCCTCTCCATCCCCCAGAGCAGTCAGGGTTTCCTGCCCCGTGGGAAGTTCAAGTTCCTCCCCACTCCCTCCAGGTCCAGGAAGGTGAGCATCCAAACAGACTAGATCCCAAAAATCCAGTATATGCAGAGGAAACAAGTCCCAGTGCCATTGTCAATGGCTTCTCGGAAAGTCCCCGTGCCAGCCACATTCAGAGAATCTGGTTGGATCACGTGCTCGTTCAGTCCCAGTCCAACTGGCCTTGGTGAACTCTCATTAGATCAGTCCCCTTGGATCAGTGGGTGAACGCACTCCTCACGGTCCTGCCTTTCTTGTTCATATTCTGCCTCCTTCAGCTCCTCATTTAGACCTTGGGGGCTCAGTCGAGTACTCCAATGTGGGTCTCTGTCTCAATCTCCATCCATCAATGGGTGAAGGTTCCCTCTGATCTTGCCTTCCTTGCTCACGTTCTCTTTCCTTCTGCTTCTCATTTGGACCTACGGAGTTAAGTCCAGTGTTCCAATGTGGGTCTCTGTCTCTATCTAAGTCAAAAACACCAATGATAGCCAATGCTGGAGAGGATGTGGAGAGAGGGGAACTCTCATCCATTGTTGGTGGGAATGCAAACTGTGCAGCCACTGTGGAAATCAGTGTGTCGGTTTCTCAGGAAACTGGGAGTCAACCTCCCTCAAGACCCAGCAATTCCACTCTTGAGAATATACCCAAGAGGTGCCCTAACATACTACAAAAGCATTTGTTCATCTGTGTTCATAGCAGCACTATTTGTAATAGCCAGAACCTGGAAACAACCTAGGTGCCCCTCAATAGAAGAATGGTTAAAAAAGGTGTGGAACATATATACATTAGAGTTTTACACAGCGGTAAAAAACAATGACATCTTGAATTTTGCATGCAAATGGATGGAAATAGAAAACGCTTTACTGAGTGAGGTAACCCAGACCCAAAAAGAGGAATACGATATGTACTCACTCATAAGTGGATTCTAGCCATAATTAAAGGTCTTTGAGCCTATTATTCGTGATCCTAGAGAAGCTAAATAAGAAGGTGAACCTGAAGAAAATCATGTAGTTATCCTCCTGGATATTGGAAGTAGACAAGAGTGCCAGGCAACCCTGGGTGCATGGGGGGCAGGTTGTTGGAAGGGGAGAGGGTTAGAGAGAAGGGAGTAGGGGAGGAATGGGGAAAGCTCGGGGGGATTGGGAAGGGGGAGGGAGGAAGGATGGATATGGGATCAGGGAAGTATGTATCTCAACTAAGGGAGTCATTTTAGGGTTTACAAGAGACTTGATTCTAGAGGGGATCCCAGGTCCAAGGAGAGATCCCCAGATTATTCTCTGGACAGAGGAGAGGGTGCCTGAACTGGCCTTGGCCCATAACCATACTGATGAATATTTTGCATATTACCATAGAGGTATGGCTTCTTAAGAGCATTTTCTGTTCTTCCAGGGGACCAGAGTTTGGTTCCCAGCACCCATATAGGGTGGCTTGCCACCTCTTGCAATTCCAGCTTTAAAGGATCCCATACCCCTTTACAGCTTCTACAGGTACTCACACATATGTGGTGTGCATGCACACACGCACATACCCACCTACACACACACACAAATAAAAACAAAAACTTTTTTAAAAAATAAAAGTTAAAAATGGTTAAGTGGCCAAAAGACTTTAAGAAAAGGTTCAGATTCTCAGTTTATTTAATGGGTCCCTGAATTCATCCTATGACTATTTTCCCAGAATCAGAACGCATAACTTAAGAGTTGGAGGCATCCCTGTATTGATTCTTTGACCTATAAAGTGAAAGTCATTGCAGTTATTAGTTGTTAGAGTTGCTTCTATCTGAAAAAAATAACAAAACAAATATAATATCACATCCATATTGGATTTCAAAGATTAATGTTATTGTTAAGGAAATGAAAAATATTAAGAATGATGGTTGCCACCACATCCTTTAACTTTCTTGTTTTGCCTATTCAGAAGACTCTGGATCTTGAATGACAACAGTAGTCGAGTGGCAGATTCCATGAATCTCCGGCCTGAGATGGATGTAGCTTAGAATCTTGCTGGTAAGCCACAGTCACATGGTAATACACAGATTTAATAGAAATGGGTTAATCAAGATGTGAGAGTTAGCTAATAAGAGGCTAGAGCTAATGGGCCAGGCAGTAATTTAATTAATACAATTTCTGTGTGGGTAGTTTGGGTGTATGCTAGCCGGGAGGCGGGACACTGCCCACCCTATTTACTACAATACACATTCTTCTCAGCAATTGGTATGGCTTAGTCTAGAATAGATCACACATTAGGACACAGAGAAAATCTTTTTAAAATTTATTTATTTATTTTACATCCCGACCACATTCACCCCACCCCCTCCTTTCCATTCCCTCCCCTCAATCCGCTCCTCTGTTCAGAAAGAGGCAGGCCTCCCACAGGTGTCAACAAAGCAAGTATTTCAAGTTGCAGTAAGACTAAGCACCTCTCTTGTATTTAGGCTCAGTATGGAGAAATAGGTTCCCAAGAACCAGCCAAAGTGTTAGAGACAGCTCCTTGTACCCATTGTTATGAGTCTCACAAGCAGACCAAGCTGCACAACTGTCACATATATGTAGAAAACCTAGGTCAGTTACATACAGGCTCCCTGGTTGTTGGTTCAGATTATGTGAATTCCTGTGTGCCAGGTTAATTGTTTCTAGAGATTTTCTTAATGTATCCCTATAGCTCCTACAATTCTTCTTCCCTCTCTTCAGCAGGATTGCCTGAGCTTGGGTTAATGATTGGCTGTGGGTTTCTTCATCTGCTTCTATCAGTTACTAGATGAAAGTTCTCTGATGACAATTGGAGTAGTCACCAATCTGATCATGGGAGAGGGCTAGTTCAGGATACATACCCACTGTTGATAGAAGTCTTCATTGCGGTCATCCTTGTAGATTGGTGGAAGTTTCACTTCAATCAGGTTTCTACCAGACCCTAAAATGCCTCACCTCTTTCTAGCCATCTCTTTCAGTATTTCTCCTTCCATTCACCCCCAACCCAATTCTTAAAGTTGCCCTCCCTATCTGCTCCCTCACCACCCAGGAGACAGCTTCTATTTCTCCTTACCAGAAAGATCCATTCGTCTTCCCTTGGACCCTCCTTGTTACCTAGCCTCTCTGAAGCTGCGAATCATAGCATAGTTATCCTTGACTTTACAGCTAACTTCCACATATGAGTGAACATAAACCGTGTTTGTCTTTCTGGGTTTGAGTTAGCTTACTCAGGATGATTTTTTCCTACTTCCATCCATTAGCCTTAAAATTTCCTGATGTCCTTGTTTCTGACAGCTGAGTCATACTCCATTATGTAAATCTACCACATGTTCTTTTATCCATTCTCCAATTGAGGGGCATCTAGGTTGTTTCTAGGTTCTTACTATTACAAATAAAGCCACGAGGAGCATAGCTAAGAAAGTGTCCTTGTAGGATGATTGAACATCCTTTTGATATATGCCCAAGAGTGGTATGGATGGGTCTTGAGGTATATTGATTCCCAATTGTCTGAGAAACTGCCATATTGAATTCCAAAGTAGTTGTACAAGTTTGTACTCCCACCAGCAATGGACGACTGTTCCATTTGCTCCACATCCTCTACAGCATAAGCTGTCATTTGCAATTTTGATCTTAGCCATTCTGACAGGTATAAAATGGAATCTCAGAGTTGTTTTGATCACAAAGAAAATCTTAACAAATATAGGGAAATTGAAATAATTTCTTATATTCCATCTTATCACAACAGAATAAAATGAGAAATTCACAGCAAGATATACTTCAGAAAGTACACACAATCATGTAGATGAGACAATGTATTACTGAACGATGAATGCATTATTGAAGAAATAAAGAAAAATAAATTTATAGAACTAATGTAAAATTAAGCACAACCTACTAAAAGCTGGGGACTCTAGTGAAAGCTGGTCTATGGGAGCAGTGTATAGCTCTAAGTGTCTATGTTTCAAAATACAAAAGGACTCAAACAGGTAACTAAGTGATGCACCTTAGACCATGAGAAACAAGAGCAAACCAAATTCCAATAGTAGATTGAAAAAAAATAACAAAGATCAGGGACCAAAAAAATTAAAAATATCAATGAAATAAAAAATTTTAAAATAATCAATGAGACAAGGAGTTAGTTCTTCAAAAAAGTAAGCAAAGTTTGACAAAGCCTTGGCCAAATTAACAAAAAGAGAAAGAGATATAAGATCTATATTAGTAAAATTAGAGATGAACAAAAAATATTACAACATTGATGAAATCAGAATATCGTAAGGACATGTCTAAATATCTATATACTGGAAAAGTCTGAAAGAAATGGATAAACTTAGAGATGTATGTAATGTACCAAAATTGAAATAAGATAAATTATTTAAGCAGACATACACCAAGTGACAAGATTGAAGAACTAGGAGAAAGAAAAAGAAAGGAAAGAAAGAAGATAGACAATAAGAAAGAAAAAAGAAGGAAGGAAAGAAGGAAGCAAGGAAGGATGAATGAATAAAAGGCAAAAAAAAAGATCTCACAAGCCCAGGTAAAGATGGAGGGAACTGGAAAATAATATACTGGATGTGGTGACAAGATGAGCATTGTATGTTCTCTCTCATATTTAGATCCTAGATAATCTTTAGATTTCTCTGTTTCCAATGGAGTGAGTATTTATACAGAACAGAAAGCAAAAAAAAAAAAGAATCATGACCGAGGAGAGGGAAGGCCTTTGCCTGGGGAGGGAGGTGGTCAAACCTCCCTCCCATATGATACGACAAAAGAGGGGAGAATAAGAGAGTGGAAAAGTTTAAATGGATTCAGGGAAGGAGGATTGGAGAAAGGTGGAGAATGGAGAAGAGTTTCAACCAAAATAAGAACGCATGGGGAAAAAATCAAATCATACAGAAACCTACTACTATGTAAAGGAACGAAAAAGTATAATTTTTAAAATGTTTGCACAGAGGTGACCTGTATGGGTTGATAATGCTATCAGAATATATACATTTTTAAAGAAAAGTCTCAATGATAGTTGAGTTGTTGACCAGAGAACCCCCAGTGGCTCCCAAAATAATAGAAGTTATTCCCATTTCTCTTGGTTGCTTACTAGAATTAGATGAGGAGACACAAACATTTGGATTTCAGGACATAGAAAAATTAAGCAGAAATCAAGCTAGAATCTTCCTCCATTCTAGCTAGCTTCCATTGAAACAGAAAGTGCCACGTAGTATGCTAAGGAGGAAGTCATCAACAGACTGAACAGTGAATCCTGACTGCTACAAACCTATTTGTCAGTCAAAACAGGGCACTAGTGCAGTATTAGTAAGACTGTTTAGGGAGTTACCAACTGTTTTCAGATTGAATTAGAGAGTTGCTCTGTTGGAGGGAATCTATACTTGATCCTGTAAACCTGGTCAAAAGCCTGTGGATGGGAAGGTCACATGCCCTAGAGAGGAATGTGCTACTGATGTTTTGCTAAACAGATACATAGCCAAACTGCTTCCTAAATGTTTGTGATTATGCCTGTGGACTATGTGAGAATTTAGTAGAGCCTGTGTCAGAGAAGCCTCCTTTTGCATAGGGCAATAATTAATACACAGATTCACAACTGCTCAAATATTAAGACTATGTGACTGCTGAGTTCTTGGCCCTAAACTAGGCATATATATATATATATATATATATATATATATATATATATATATATATGTTTGCTGAGACTTGGGGGATATATATATATATATATCCCCCAAGTCTCAGCAAACATCACAGAAGAAGAGACAAAACTATTGGAGGAGTCAGAGGATGGGGAACAGTGTTGTGAAAAACTGTCTTCTGGACATTGTATGGCTGTCACAATCATGAACACACCAGCAAGGCCTGTATAAAATAAAAAGGCATGGGAGTTAGTGGAAATAGTTGATAAGAACAGAATCAGAAGAGGTGGATAAGGGATAAGAAAAATTAAGAGTGAACAAGATCAGGATACATTCTATATGGATATAAAATTGTCCCAAGAACAGAAATGTTCATAGTATTATTGCTGTTCTCAAATTCCCACTAAATAATATGTATTAACATATTATATTAACTTCAAAAATTTCAATAGCTCTAAATTTAAAAACTAGAAAAAAATCACCCAAAAGTATGTGGTTAACAGCAAATATATCTTCTTATCTCAAGCATGCAACTATTCCCTCATGTGATGTGCCCTATGAAGGTTAGCTAAGGTAGACAAGACTAGAATCTGATTAAAAAGGATTCTGCACATTTGCTGGCACCAGCCAGAAGTAGACAACTGTTGGAGGAGGCCTGCTTATTGGTTCCTGGCCGCCCGGCTAGCATAGACCAGAAATAACCACACAGAAACAGTATTAATTAAATCACTGCTTGACCCATTAGCTCTAGCTTCTTATTGGCTAATTCTTACATATTAATTTAACCCATTTCTATTACTCTGTATATCACCATGAGGTGGTGGCCTACCAGCAAAGATTCAGCACATCTATCTCCAACCGCAGCGGCTCCACGGTGTCGGTGTCTCTCTGACTCTGCTTTCTTCCTCTCAGCATTCATTTCTGTCTTCCCCGCCTACCTAAGTTCTGCCCTATCAACAGGCCAAGGCAGTTTCTTTATTCATTAATGGTAATCACAGCACACAAAGGGTACTCCCACATCACACAAGTGCCAGGTTATAGCCCCTATCTGGGGCACCCCTAAAAGACACCTCCATAGTGGCAAGAATTTGGCTCATGCTTGTGTTTGTAGATTTTGTATGGAAGGAAAAATGGCTAGAGTAAGATTATTATTGACTCACGGACCATAACCAGTTTTTTGACTGGATATTCAGCAACATGCAAGAAGCATGTTGGAAAAGTCATGAAATAGACATTTGGGGAAGACATATGTAGATTGACATCTGTAAGTGGGAAAGAGATGTGAAAATATTTGTATCCCATATAAACACTCACCAAAAGGTGACCTCAGCATGGGAAGATGTCAATAGTCAAGTGGATAAAATAACCCACTCTGTGAATGATAGTCAACCTCTTTTCCTTGCCATCCCTGCCATTTCCCACAAACAAAGTGACCATAGTGGAGTAATGAGGTTATAAATGGACACGGCAACATGAATTTCCACATATTATGGCTGACCTGACAACAGCTATTTCTGAGTGCCAAATCTGCTGACAGCCAAGACCAACATTGAGTACCTGAAATAGCACCATACCCAGGGGTGATGAGACAGTGACCTGGTGGAAGATCTACTACATTGGACCACTTCATCATGAAAAGGTAGTGCTCTGGTCTTACTGAAATAGATTCTTATTTGGGGGTATGAATTTGCCCTTCTTCTATGTAATGCTTCTGTCTGAACTATCAACCATAGAATGTATTTTTCTCTTTTGTCACAGTCCACACAGTATTGCTTCTGACCAAGAATGTTACCTCATGGGAAAGGCAAGTGACTGGGGGCTCAATCTAATGAAATCCACTGTTTTTTCTGCACTCTATCATTTTGAAGCAGCTAACTTGAGAGAATGGTCAAATGGTCTTTTGAAGATATAATTATAGGATACTTGTCAAGGCTAAGGAGTTGCCATATAATCAGGGTGATTGATTCCAATATGGGGGTAAATTTCAGTGTTTTTCCACAATGAAAGTAAGAACAAGTATGTCTAGAGAGTGAGGGAAACCTTGAATCCAGAGGTATCTCTTAGGGTTACCATGTCTGGTGATTAAGATTAATTAGAAACTACAATATCTCAGTCCAGGCAGATGATAAATTCCTGAAGGAAGTCATATATCCTGCTGAGGTGCTTACAGAGGATGGAAAGAGTATGGAGTATGTGGCAGAAGGTAGCTCTAAATACCAGTTATAGTGAACCAAGCAGATAAAGATAGTAAAATTAAAGCTATAAAAATAAATATTTGGATCCTATTTTACTAATATGGTTGTGAATGTGTTTTAGTGTTCTATTGCTGTGAAAAGACACCATGACCACAGAAACTCTTATAAAGAAAAACACTTAGTTAGGGATGGCTTATAAATTCAGAAAAAGAGGGGGAAATGCTGTGGGAGAATTATCTGTATTCTGTCAATCATGTTTTAAATAAACAGTGATTGGCCAGGCAGGAAATATAAGCAGGTCAACCAGACAAGAAGTAGAGGCAGGGTGATGAGAACAGGAGAAGGCTAGGAAGGAGGAAGCCTATTTCTCCAGCCCTGCACAGACCACCTAGAAGCAAGATGTAACCTGCCCAGCTGTGAAAGGTACTGAGCAGTGTGGCTAACATAGATAAAATAATGGGCTAACATAAGTTATAAGAGCTAATAAGTAGCCTGAGCTAGTGGGCCAATCAGTTTTATAAGTTACGGAGATCTCTGTGTGATTTTCTTTGGGGCTTGCCAGCTGTGAAGTACCAGGTGGGACAGAAACCCCAACAAGCCGGCCCTCATGTTACAGAAGAGGTCCAAGAAAATGGCAATTTAGGTTATCTGTCTTTGCTTCATTCTAAGTAAGGACACTTTTTGTGGTTGTTGTCACCATTCATTGACACCAGATTCTAGCTAGCGTCATAGGTTTTTCAGCACAGACTCAGTGCCAGTGAATCTCTCATAATCTCCCATAATCTTCCAGGTCTTTGACCCCACAATAAGACCACTGCAGCATGTAGTTTTGCGGACTGGGCAGCTATGGGGTTCTCATTCTCTCCAGTGTACAAATGGTCATTATTAACCTATCCAGACCCACCATATAATTCCATGTAAAGATAATCCTGTATACAATATACAGTCCTATTGATTTTATTCCTCTAAGCACCATGACTAATACAACTCACCATTTTTAACTGAGTTTGTCTCTTTGGAAATTTTAGTTCCCTTCACTTTAGTAAGACTAGTTGTTGGTACCAAGGTGTTCATAGTGATCTAAGGAATAAATATGGGTAGACTATGATACCATTAGAGGTGAATGAGAATTGTGTCAACTGTTGCTTTTCAAAGAATCAAGATATGGAGGCAAAGGGCAATAATAATAGCAAGTTGGTTTTAATGTGATTATACCTTGGTATGTAAAGATACACAATATATGATAGGTAGGTAGATGATAGATAGATAGATAGACAGATGACAGATAGTTAGGTAATAGGTATGTTGATAGATGATCAAAAGACTGACTAATAGAGCTGTATTAGTCTTGAGACAGATAGGGTTTCTGTAATTGGTAATGTCACAGAAATTGGTGATTCAGAAAATGCTTTCCGCTGCCATTGCTGATGTTTTCTGCCATCACTTTTATTCACTTTGCAAATTTAATGCCAGCACCTTTTCACCAAGCTTAGTCTCATGACACAGGGAAAGCAACTTTGTTCAAAGTCAGAAGGACATTCTGATAATTTAATTTGGGGTGTACCGCACAGTACATGAGTCAGCTCATCTATATATTAGTGTTTTGAAATGTCTTTGATCTGTTTCAAGAGGCTAGGCAATTTCTCTTGTCTTTAATAGACAATCCTTATTTCTATCTTAGTAACAACCTGTAGACACCTTCATTGCTGGAGTCAGATGAAGCAAATAGGTTTTATTTTTGCAAGGAAACATAAAGTTGAATCCCTTGTCCAAAAACAAATATGCCCTTTACTCAGTTTTCACACCATTTTCCAAACACAATTTTGCTTTATAATGAGAAAATTATACTATAATATTGAGGGCTATTAATTTATACAAATGCAACATGTGCCAGGAATGTACAAAATGAATTGATATAACAAAATAGGAATGGCTGTAACTATTGCTGCATATGTTTACTGCACCTTCCATGATTGCATCTAATACTAATCATAAGATACATTTCAACTTCACAGATAAAAGTTATAGTGAATGTCTCTGATGACAAGTGAAATAAATTTCTTGAAAAACTGTAAAAATTTTCATGCCAGATAATTCTGTCTGTTGACTACCCTGATACTTTATTCTTAAGTACTTCCCTGACAAGAAGATATTAAGGCTATTTAATCTCAGTGACAATGAGGAAAAATTACCAATGAAACAGCATGGAAGCTCCAAACAAACCCAATATGCTGAAGAACTAAGTATAATCATGAAGAAAGAACAGAGGACAAAGTATGGAGGAATTAGTTCACTGTTTGGGGAAAATGTGATCTTCATTTCCTAAGATAAACTAAGGTAAATTTCTAATAAAGAATTATATCAAAAGAAGAAAATTGTGAAATAATATGTTGTCAATGGTACCAGAAAACTTACCACCAACAAAGAAGAAATAAGTTTTATGAATAAAAATATTAAATGTGTCTTGATCAGGGATGTGGGGGAGGACCTGAGAGGAGTTAGGAGAAGTAGGAAATGAATATGATCAAAATATATCATATGAAAGTCTCAAAGAATTAATATTGTCATTGAATAGTCTTTATTACATTGTAAAGATGTGTTGGTTTAATAAAAGCTAATGGTCAATAGTTAGGCAGGAAGTGATTAGGTGGGCCTTGCAGATAAGAATAAAAGAGCACAGGGATAAAGAACAGCAAAATCACCAGGTGACAAGGAGATAAACTTGCTGTGCTGAGAAAATGTACCAAGCCACATGGTAGTACATAGATAAGAAAATGGGTTAATTTAAGTTGTAAGAAGTAGTTAATAATAAGTCTAAGCTATTGGCCAGGCATTTATACTTAATAGTGTCTCTGTGGTGTTTACTGGGGAGTCGGTGGTCATCCCAAAAAAAACCTCCTACATAATATAACTATCATATTTTTAAAAACAAAATGGTTGGTTCCTCTCTTACCACAAACAATCATGCCACCATGGTACTAGTAGGGACTGTAAGAATCGAGGGGGAATAGGAGAGGGTTATGGGGTGGGTGTGTTCCCAATACATTGTATACATGTATGAATTGTAAAACCTTAACAATATAATTTATATTTAGGTACTTCTATTCAGAGTAAAAGACAAGTAACAAGTGAGACACATTTGACATATAAATATAAAACATTTGATTAAATATAAAAACATAACAATTTAATTAGAACCTAATAACTCACAGAAACACAAACAAAAGATACAAGTAGCAAATTCTCCAAGGAAGCATACTAATGGTCACCAAAGAAAACACTGACTCCCAGGAAACTTAATATTCAAATTACAATATTTTTCACACAAGGTTTTGTCTTTTCTTTAAATTCAGTAAGTGAACAAATAAAATGAATATTTCATATTGTGCCATAGAACTGTAAATCGATGGGCCTTTTCTCAAGGGTAATTTAAAGATTTTCCAAATGTACACATTTACTTTGGCAGAATTACACTATTGCTTTATAAATTCTTTCAGGAATCTATAATGAATAAAAACTTGACACATGCAAAAAGTTTACATGAAAATATGTGTCACAATGTTGGTTATATTTCTAAAATCATAATCCACTTTGATATATATTTGTAGATAGAAGTTGGATCTACTACTGGAAAAATCTTCTACTTGGAGAGTGCATTAAACATTGGCGTCTTGAGGTAGTCTTTACAATAATACCATGCACGACACAGCCATATTCCAAAGCAAGTATTTTAGGCTTAGAGAGACAGTGTAATGGGTATAGTGTGTGCTCTGCAAGTTTTAGGATATAAGTTTAACCTCTCAGTATCTGCTTTCAAAAGACAGGTATGGTGGCACACTCTTATAATACCAGCACTCAGGGTATGGATTCCTGAACTCACTAGCCAGCCAGCCAGCCTCGCCAATAGCAAGTTCAAGGCTAAAGAGGGATATCCCAGAAGACAAGGGCATGGCATGTGAAAAACAGAGATCAATCTCTAGCTTATACACATGCAAATTTGTCACACATGTAGAAGCACACACACATACAAACACAAAAAAAATGAAAAAATGTTTAATTGATAAAATTTCAGGCAGGTAATTTTTTTATTTATCTTGACTACTTTTCTTTGTCTTCTAAGATATTTACAATGACATCAACCAGGATGTAGAAAGCAGGAGAGCACTTTGTCAAGCAATAATAAAAGGGCAAGAGCAAGACATTCTTATTTTCCTCTCTTAATAGACAGTACAGAAGCTAAAAAGCCATGTCCAGCAGACTCTACCTTCGTGGTGATTCATAGTGCTTCCTGAGGCAGAGAAGATGAGATTATTATCATGTTATAGTTTGGATTTTGAGGAATATTGGATAATATTGGATAATATTTCTTTATTGCTAAGGGGAATTTTTCAATATACATATATAGTTGAATAGCTTTAAAACATACACTATGTTGTGGACCTTGATAAGGTTATTTGTAAAACAAGTTCTCAGATGGTGTTCACTGCCTTTTACATTCTGCTCAGAATCTTTGCTTTTCTGAGGTTGAGGGCTAAAGAAGTACTCAGATAGAAACAAGGAGAATGCCCTATTTAGTAGCAGAGTCTGCATTTTCACTTATTTAAATGTAGAAAAACTAACATGCCATTATAAATAATTTTTTAAATTAATTAAATTCTTATGACTGAGAACTGGGACCCTATCACCTCTCTCTCTCTCTCTCTCTCTCTCTCTCTCTCTCTCTCTCTCTCTGTATAGATTGTGTTCTCAAATGGACAGATCATATCAAATAAAGGACAGTTATCTTCTAACACTGATTTAAAAACACCATTGTCACCCTTGTGGAAAGGGCTTTTTATCCTGCTCCTCCAAGCATACTAAATCTTTTACCCTCTGTGGTGGTTTGAAAGAAAATGGCCCCCAGAAGGAGTGGCAATATTAGTAGGTAGGGCTTTGTGGGAATAAGTGTGGCCTTGGAGGAAGTGTGTCACCGTGGAGGTGGGCTTTGAGTTCTCATATATGCTCAAACCAGTCCAGTGAGATAGACCGCTTCCTGTTGCCTGGGCAAAAAGTAGAACTCTCAGCCACCCCTCCAGCACCATGTCTGCCTGTCTGCCTGCACACCACCAGGATAACAACTGATTAACCTCTGAACTGTAAGTGAGCCACCACAATTAAGTGTTTTCCTATTTATGAGTTACCACGGTCATGGTGTCTCTTCACAGCAATGGAAACCTAAACTGAGACACTCTCCCTGGGGTAAAAGCAGAATTCAACCTCCTTGTTCATTAAGTTAAGAGCTGCTTTGATCACCCTGCCGCTTCCACCAACTTGCAATTAGAGGCAGCACTTCTGCTACTTGGCAGAGCTCTGACGTAGAATAAGAACCCCAAACCGTCTCCCCAGAGGCAGGAAGTGGAAGTCTGGGGCAGTATTTTACTTTATTGTCTGACTCAGGATTTATTTTGCATTTTTAAATTGTTTTTCCTTCCTAGTGCAGAGAAAATAAATGCCCAGCCCAAGCTTGCTTTGCATGTGAGTAGTGTGACCATGTGAGTGGCTTTATGACTTGACGAGTACCAAGTACTGGGAGAAAAACCACCACGGTGGCGTGCAGAACTTCCAATCTGTTCCAAAGCAGAGGGAAACCGAGTGAGTGGTGGTGCATGCCCGTCTTAATGCTGTAAGATTTAACACCCTTCTCCTTTTCCAAAGCCACCCAGTTTTAAAAGTGATGTCTGTCTGATTTAATGTGTGTAAGCCAAAAGATCACCCCCCTCAAACATTTCTCATTTGAGAGCACTATCTGGGTGGCAGAAACTACGGCATCAATTACAGAAATGTTACCGACAACAAAAACATTCAACTCACTAACAAAGGTCAACAGTAAATCTCTCTAAAATATGTACAGCTCACAAAAGTAATGGGTTGACAACTGTGAGGGAAACAGATGTTCATAAAGCTAGCATTAACCATGAAGACACTGTAAAGTAAATGAAGATGAAATTAATTTGACAACTTAATTCTAATGCTAAATTAACAGAAAAAAACTCCAACTCATGCAAGTTGCATTGCAATCAAAGCCCTACTGCAGTGGGCTATGGGTCTAGAGAGTCTGTGGAGGGCTTGGTGCGTGGAGCCATTTGAATTCACCACATACATTTACTTAAGCTATCTCTTACGGAAAGCGAGCTTGCATTCTCAGTCTAGATGCCTAGGTGACATAACAAGATGGGCGTTTGGTTTGGTTTCCTTTCCTCCTCACTTGGAAATGGGAGAACATTGTCTCAACTAAACTGAGTTTTATCAAAGCATCCACAAAATAGGGGGGGGGGGGATAGTAAGTCCATTAGCATCTATTATTCCCAAAATACCAAGATTAGGAATACAAAGAGGAGCCAAAGTGGGACTTCGCAGAGCACCCAGGGCTGTGTAAGAACAGGTGTGGACAGTCATCCAAGTCTCATCAATACCAGCCTGTTGACAGCTGAGGACAGGCTCTCTGTTTACTTCTGTTTCGTGAAACAAAAGAGTGCTTCAGAGGGTCACTTCTGGGGCAGAGCAGCCAATGCTGCTTTACATGCCCACACACAAAGCCTGACCCTGAAGAGAGGCATTTCCAATTATGCTCCGGGGTGTGAAGGAAATCCTTAGGGTCCGAAATGTGCATGTGCCCACCACTCCTGCAGCAGAGTTTGGGTGGCCTTGCTGTATTCCCAGCTGCCGGCTGTTGGCTGCAGACTCTGATGAAGGCCATAAGGGCAATGCTGGCCTTAAATCTTCATAAAATTAAGGCAGCTGTGATAGCTTGGTTTGACCTGATTATATCATTGAAAGGAGGCAAAGAGGTTAGCAGGGGACTGGGGCATACAAGATCTGGGCTCCCAGGGCAAGTTTCTGAGACAATTTTTCTTAATGAAATTAGACTAACAGTTAAATAAAGTTTTCATTCTTCACTTAAACGAGCTCTTGCTGAAACAGCAGGTTTATTCAGGGTCCTCGCGATTCTGACATAACACACCAGACAGCTGAATGTGGCCAAATCAACTAGCAGACGTGAACCCTCAACCGGGTGTTTCTCCTCAACAAAAGTTAGGTCTATGGGAATCCAATGTTTTAAAATTTTGGACCTGTTCAGTCTTTTATGTCTTCCCCCATGCATATTTTGAGCATATAGATGATCTCAGAAAGTCTGAAGAAAAGTACCAGGCTGTCACTTTTCACATGAAGATTTAAATCTGTATAACTTTTTTTTTGTTATTGTTGTTTGTTTGTTGAGACAGCATTTCTCTGTAGCTTTGGAGCCCGTCTTGGAACTTTCTCTTGTAGACCAGGCTAGCCTTGAACTCACAGAGATCTGCCTGCCTCTGCCTCCCAAGTGCTAGGATTAAAGGCATGTGCCTCTACTGCCCGGCCGAGTCTGTATAACTTTAAGTTGGGTAATCAGTAAGATGTATTGGTTCAGTATTGAGAGGACACCACTGCAAAGTTAAGGGAAAAAAAAAAGAATGTCCCTTGACCCTCAGGGAACCAACCTTAGGCCCAAGGGTATGACTCACTGTGAGAACACTTACCTAGAATTCCCAAGAAAACACACACACACACACACACACACACACACAAATTATTAAAGAAAAATTTTTCCGACTTTGAAAGTAGTATAGGTTCATTAAAAATAATTTGGAGCACTTAAATATGCACAGAGTAGAAAATACTCTACCACTTCCAGAAAATGACAATTCTTTTTTTTTAAAAAAAAAAAAGTCATTTTAAAAAGTAAGAATAGTTCTGAACATTCTCAGGTACCCCCTCCCAAAGATCGATTCCTATTGCTAGCTTACACTAGTATGGTATATGAGGTATGATTACATAGCTAAGATTGTTACATTGTTGTTAACTAAAGTGTCTGCCATATCCAAATGCTCATTTTTTACCTAATGACCATTTTCTGTTCCAAGATCTCGTCCAAGAGTGCATCTCACATTTAAAGATCTCCACAGGCACCTCAAGGATGAGGTGTTTTCTGTCTCTCAATGCCCTTAGTTTAAATGTTCTGAGGGTTTTCTCATCACTAAGGTAGGATTCCATGTCTTGAAGAGGAAGACCAAGGAGATAAACTTGATGTTCATTGCATGGCCTCAGTGGTCCATGGCATCAGTATGAACTGTCTGCCATTGTCTAAGTGTGGAGTGGCCCTCAAAGGTCCATGTTCTAGGAGCTTAGCCATTACCTTGTGTGCTGCTGCAATATGGTAGAATCTTTAAGAGGTAAACCCCAGTGGGATGAAATATGGTCATAGGTAGTTTGGTCTGGAATGAAGTGTGGGGCCTCCTTTCTCTGTTTTCTCTTCTTCCAGCCACGGTAGCCAGCCATGGACTGGAACCCTGAAAAGCACCAACAGTGAGCCAAAATAAACCTCGTTGTCTTTTGGGTTTCTCAGGCATTGATCACAGTGATGGCAAGTTAGCCAACACATCACTCTCAATGAAAACTTATCACCCAGTTAAAGTTGTGTTTATCCATTTTCTCCACTATTAAATGACTCTTCCTATAAGGTCCCCTTTTCAATAACGACACCACATACAACCTGCACACAAGGAATGGGAAGTTGTACTATTCCCTCTTCTTGAAGATGAATTATCCACTAAATTATTTGAAATTGTTCTGTATGAGAAATTGGATTATCCAAATTTTATTTTACTAATTTTTAAAATTTATTCTATAAATTATATCTGAATGGACTCGTAGGTATTTATTAATGTAATCAGGTAGTCCTGCACTGATTTCCCATGTGACCCAGGTGGTTCTGGCTTTGGCCACTGAGAACATCCTGAGATATCCTGTTTGATATCTTGTGCTACTGCAGCTATCATCATTCTTATAGAATGTGATTTAGTTTTCTGAGTAACATTCTTACTTTGGAACTCCATGCTTTCCTTATATATTTCTAGCCCAGTCCTCAAGCAGTGCCGCTTCCAGGATGGCCTGGCTCCTTGCAGGAGGATGGTACCGGGGCAAGACCAACTTCAGGTGTAATGCTACTTCAATATCTGACTCTAAATGTTCTCATCTGAACATGAGAAAGAATATTTCTCAATATTGGTATACATGCCTATATCAATGTTAAGTTAAACATTTATTTATAAAGATGTCTCCAGTTCTAATAGTCTTCCACTTAGGTGATTCTATTCTCCCTCACTTGATTATCCCGATCTCCCACTCCAGTGAAGAGAAAGCCAACTGGATTCCTTGAGCTCAGTTGTGATAAACACATTTAGTACTGCCAGAATAACTCAAACTCCCTTAGGAAGGACTTTGACAACTTAAGAATGATGCTTATATACAGCCACTTTGGGACCTATTGTTACAGAATTTACTCATTCCCAGTTATTTCAACCAGCATTTCTTCTACTGGATATACCATATATCCACCACATAGTTGGCTTGTTTTGTGATAGTCAGCATTTTGTCTCAGATCACCAAACTGTTAGAATTATTTTTCTTAATAGCATTCATCTGGGAATGGGGCTCTGGCTCCACTGGCAGAGTACTTGCCTAATATACATGAAACTCTAGGTTTAATCCCCAGCACGGTCTAATACTTGGTTTGATGATGCATGCCTGCAATCCCAGAACTCAGAAGATAAAGTCAGGAGAATCAGGAATTCAGTCAACCTTGGCTACATGGTGAGTTCAATGTCATCCTGATCTGCATGAAGTACTGTCTTTTGTAATTACATAATTTTGCTCTTTGTGCTATAAAAAATTGAGGAATTCATAGTTCTCATATGCCATTACAATGGCAAAGATAGTTTGAAGACAGATGATAAAAAGAAATCCCACACTGGCTCAGAATTGAGTATAATAAGGTGTTGGGGGAGGCCGTTAGTTTGTTTCCTGACTGCCTGGCAGCTCAGACCTGAAATAATCACACAGAAACTATATTAATTAAATTACTGCTTGGTCCATTAGCTCTAGATTCTTATTGGTTAACTCTCACATATAAATTTAACCCATCTCCATTAATCTGTGTATTATCACGTGGCAGTGGTTTACCGGGTAAAGTTCCCAGCATCTGTCTCTGGTGGGGTTACATGGCTTCTCCTTGACTCCGCCCTTCTTTTTCCCAGCATTCAGTTTAGTTTTTCCCGCCTACCTAAGTTCTACCCTACCAACAGGCCAAGGCAGTTTCTTTATTCACCAATTGTATTCGAAGCATACAGAGGGGAATCCCACATCAATAAGGGGTTATTTGCTTAGAGGTAGGCTCACAGATCGCAGTTCTCTGTATGAACAGGAAACAGGATCTGAATCCAGCAGCTGGAAGAGAGAGAGGAGAAAAAGAGAGAGCACACACTTTTTCTACCTCGGCATTTTATAAGAGACCACACCCAAGTAGTCTGCTATCTTAATGGCTACTGGCTGAATGAGTTCCTATGGCACCTTTCTTTTTTGTTTAAATAAGAGAATTCTAAGCCTATTACAAAACTATATACAGTAAGAACAAATATCAAGTATAAAAATTAGAATTACAACAAGCATAAACTCTATCAAGCAAGAAACATATAATAAATGTTTCAATAATTATCCTATCCTAAGGAGTCTAAGTTTTGTATTAGAAATAACTTGGCCAAGTCATGAGAGGAAAGTAACTATGACTATCTAGTCTTCAACTCCATCAAAGACCTGAGAAGGGAGATAATATCACTTGAGTAAACAGGAAATACAACCAAGTATCTTCCAAAATATGGCGGAGACAACTGGCTACCTAGGCTATCACTCAAAGTCTCATTTGCAACATTGGAGCAACCAGCTTTGGTTGAGACCTAGAGTATCTGACAGACCATTTTCAGAGGCAGGAAAGTTTTCTAAACCGTCTTAACCTGGAAGGAGTTTCTACAGCAATAGTTGTACCACCCTAACATAAATCATTCATATTTTACCCAGGCATTTCCTCCTCTCTCCTTGTGAGCATGTAACCAACATTGATATTTTACTATCTTCACAGTTTTACCATTTATAAAATAAATCTTACAATTGCATGCATACAATAAGCAGTCTTTTTTTTACTAGTATACTTCACTAAGCAGTGCACAGATAAATATTTGTTCTATTTTCTGAGGATGGTGATTAATCTCTTATTGTCACTGCAAGTTATTCTGTTGTCTGGATATACCACAATTCAACTGTCCATTCTCCCAGTGAATTCACTCAGTCAGCACGTTGATCGCATGTTTGGTGAAATGAATAATGTTACTACATACAAGCACATACAGATTTTCAACCTGTTTAAAATGGCTGAATAAATACTCAGATCACCTTATCCTGTGGCAAGATTGCATTTGCCTTTGTAAAAAGCTGTCAATCTTGTCCCCAACATGTCTAGATTAGTTTCTAGGCTTCTCTGGTGATAAACAGCCTCAGTGAAGAACAGGTCCTACTCATTAGACCTCTCAGTAGTGTCTGCCACATTGCTTCACATCAATACCAACCATTGTACTGCCAACATGCAGATTTAAGTAATTCTGTTTTTCCTTATCTGTGTGTGTGTGTGCGTTTTTGTGGGGAAGTGCACATACATGTATATGTGGAAGTCAAATTGTGTGTCTTCTTCTATCATTCTCCACCTTATTTTTGAGAAAGAGTTTCTCTGAACCTGGAGATCAACAATATGGAGGGGATAACCGGCCAGCAAGCCCCAAAGTAACCCATCTCCAAATCTTCAACACTGAGATTACAGCACACTTTGCTATTCCTGATTTCTATGTGGGTATTGGGGTTTGGAACTCAGTTCCCCATGCTTGCATGGAAAGCACTTTAACAACTAGACTATCTCCCAGACCCTTCAGTCATTCTAATATATATACAGTAGTTATTTTAATTTTAATTTCTTAATAACAATGTTTAACACCTTAATATTCTCATTGCCATTTTCTTTGACGAAATGTCTCCCAATGTATTTTTCTTTAGTGTTATAATTTTTGAAGAGGGGTTGCCATTTTATGTAAACTTAAAAGCTAGTTTGTTGGTATGTTTATCTTGTAAAGTATAGACCAAATTGGGAAAAAAAAATGAACACCTCAATCCTTAATCGACCAATCCATGAACATAGATGTCTCTATTTCATCAGATTCTTTAAAAAATTCTTTCATCAAGAGTTTCGTTTTCTACATGAGGATTTGGTACATATATGTTTAGATTTGTACCTGCATGTATCATTTTTATTTTTATGTATTTATTTTGGCTTTATGGATATGGAGGCTTGGCATACATGTATGTCTGTGTGTCAATTGTAAGCCTGCTGAACACAGAGTCTAGAAGACGAACTGAAATTACAAATCTTTATGAGCTACCATGAAAGTACTTGGAATTGACCTTGATCTTTTGGAATAGCAGCCAGTGACATTAGTCACTGAACCATCTATCCAGCCCATACGTATTTCATTGCTCTCACTGTATTTGTGGATATCATTTCATTGGTTATTGCTGGTACATAGGGAAACAATTGATATTTATATTAAATTTTTTTCCCTAGGAACTTGATACTGTTGTTTCTTGATTGTTTTATTTTTCAGGTGTTTAGGTGTTTATGATAGTCCTTGTAAACAGTCATACCAATTTCAATATATTATTGTTTGTACCACTATGTAGCACTCCACTGTGTAAAATATACTACATTTTCTTTATCCATTCTAGGTTGTTTCCAGGTTCTAGCTATTATGAATAATGCTCCTATGAATAAGTTGAACAAATGTCCTTGTAGTATGATTGAGCATCCTTTGGGTATATACCCAAGAGTGGTATTGCTGGGTCTTGTAGTAGGTTGATACCCAATTTTCTGAGAAACCACCATACTAATATCCAGAATGGTTGTACCAGTTTGTATTCCCATTAGCAATGGAGGAGTGTTCCCCTTATTCTACATCCTCTCCAGCATAAGCTAGTATTGGTGTCTCTGATCTTAGCCATTCTGAAGGTATAAGATGGTGTCTCAGAGCTGTTTTAATTTGCATTTCCCTGAGGCTAAGGATGTTGACCATTTCCTTAAGTGTCTTTCAGCCATTTGAAGTTCTTCTGTTGAGAATTCTCTGTTTAGATTTGTACCCCATTTTTAAGTGGATTATTGAAAATTTTGATGTCTAATTTTTTGAGTTCTTTATATATTTTGTTGGAGATCAGTCCTCTGTCTGATGTGGGGTTGGTGAAGAACTTTTCCCATTCAATAGGCTGCATCTTTGTTTTATTAATTGTGTCCTTTGCTTTATAGAAGTGTCTCAGTTTTAGGAAGTCCCATTTATTTATTGTTGCTCTCAGTGTCTGCACTACTAGGGCTATATTTAGGAAGTGATCTCCTGTGTTCATGCATTGAAGGTTACTTCCCACTTTCTCTTCTATCAAGTTCAGTGTGGTCAATTTATATTAAAGTCTGTAATCCATTTGGACTTGAGCTTTGCACATGAGGATAGGTATGGATCTATTTGCATTCTTCTACATGCTTACATCCAGTTGTGCCAGCACTTTTGTTGAGGATACATTCTTTTTCCATTGTATAATTTTACTTTCTTTGTCAAAAACCAGGTGTTTATAGGTGTGTAGATTAATATCCAGGTCTTTAATTAGATTCCATTTATCAAGCAAATGGATGGAACTAGAAAAAATGAATGAGGTAACCCAGACCCAGAACAATGAGTATTGTATGTATGCACTCATAGGTGAATTCTAGATGTAAAGCAAAGAATAAGAAGTCTATAGTCTATGACCCCAATGAAGCTAAGTAACAAAGAGAACCCTAAGAGAAACATACATAGATCCCCCCTGGGAAGGTAAAATAGACAAGATCTTCTGAGAAAAAAAAATGGGAGTGTGAAGGGTGAGAGAAGGGAAGGTGGAGGGGGAGGAGGAGAGGAGAAAAGAACACGAAGGAACTGAATGGTTGAGATGAGAGAGACAGAGACAGAGATTAAGGAAAGAGTTATCTTAATTGAGGGATCTGTT
The DNA here is from genome assembly GCF_982192425.1 of Myodes glareolus. Classification (NCBI taxonomy): domain Eukaryota; kingdom Metazoa; phylum Chordata; class Mammalia; order Rodentia; family Cricetidae; genus Myodes; species Myodes glareolus. Next base: position 47,404,927 of record NC_142032.1, read on the forward strand.
GTGGGGCTAGCAAGAAACCTAGCACTAGAGAAATTCCCAGGAATCCACAGGGAGGACCCCAGCTAAAAAACCCTAAGTAATGGTGGAGTGGATGCCTGAACTGCCTTGCCCTGTAGTCAGATTGATGCTATCTTAAATGTAATCCTAGAACCTACATCCAGCAACTGAAGGAAGCACTTGCAAAGATCCACAGTGGAGAATTGGGCTGAACTCCCAAAGTCCAGTCAAAGAGCGGAAGGAGTGAAAATATGAGCAAAGAGGTTAAGACCATGATAGGGTTACCCTCTGAAACAGCTCACCTGAGCTAATGGGAGCCTTCCAGCTCCAGCCTGACAGTGAAGGAACCATCATAGGACCAAAGTAGACCCTCTGACTGTGGGTGACAGTTGTATGGCTGGGGCAAACTGTGGGGCCACTGGCAGTGGGACCAGGTTTTATCCCTACTGCTTGTTCTGGCTTTTTGAAACACATTCTCTCTGGAGGGATACCTTGCTCAGCCTAAATTTAGTGAGGAGGGTCTTGGTCCTGCCACAAAACATTGTGTTAGACTTTGTTGATTTCCCATGGGAAGACTTATCCTCTCTGAGGAGTGAACGGGGGGTAGGATGGGGTGTGGGGGGGTGAATGTGGATGGAGCAGGAAGAGGGGAGGGAGTGGAAAATGGATTTGGCATGTAAAATGAGAAAAGATAGTTTTAAAAAGAAATTAAATTTTAAAAACCCACAAAAATCCATACGTACGTACATACATACATACATACGTACATACATAAAATAGTCATGCCATCTGAACACAAAAGCTACTTTACATCTTCCCTCTCAATCTTTATGTCTTACCATTTCTTGTCTTCTTGCACTGTCTAATACCAGTGATGATGCAGATGAGAAGGAATTTATTTTCCTTGTGACTGATCTTAGAGACAAATCATTACATTTTCATTAAGAAATATGTTAACTAGAATATTTCTGTGGATATCTGTACAAGTGAGGTAAATTCCTCTCTATTCCTAATTTGCTGAGAGATTTTATGAGGAATTAATGCTGAATTTCGTCAAATGGTTTTCTGTATCTTTTGATATTATCATATTTTTTCTTGAGTTAAATCATATTGATTGAATTTATTCTTGTTAAATCCACCTTGTACACCCATAATCAGTCTCACATGGCCCTGATGTAGATAAATATATTCTGATATTAAATTTCTTAATGTCTATTAGGGATTTTTACAAATTAACTCAATGGTTATTAGTCTCCTGGATGCTTTTTGTTTGTTTGTTTCCTTACTTCTGGTGTCTTCATCTGAGTTTGGCTTAGTATATGATTACCACTCTAATTGGTGATGAGAATCTAGGTCATATGGGTAGATTTCTGAATTACTAATTCTGTCTCATTGATCTCTATGTTTACCTTAAGTCAGTGATATCTCGGTTATTTTAGATATTTGCTGTTTTATTTTCCATGTTTTCTCAGTTAACATCATTTTGAGTAGCATACCATCTGTATAGACTGTCCTGCCTCTGCAGAGAAAAATAGTTTGGCTTACAGTGCTCCAGTCAGGATGCTGTTTATTAATTCTACTTAGCAATTGCTCTAATTTATAGTTTGTTTCACTTTGAAGGGTGATTTCACTGAATATAAAGATAGGAGGGTGTTTGTTCATTTGTTTTAATTTCTTTCAAAACTAAGTGTCTTATTCCACTCACTTCTTGTTTACTTGCTTCTGACAAAACATCCATTAAAATCTTTGCTCTAGCTATGCTAAAGATTAAATGTTTTTTACCCTCTAGGTTTTCTTTTTCCAAAATTTCATCTTTGTCCCTAGTTTTGTACATTTTAAGTAATTGTAAGTGACATATTGCTGGTCCAAAATTATCTCAGGGCCTGTACCTCAAGGCCTGTAGGACAGAGGAAAGCCTGGCTCGAGTTTGAGTGAGGATGATGAGACAGCAAAAACTAGGAAGATACCCCTCTATCCAGGGGGAGGGTTTGGCGGCCTCTCATTTGCTGGAGAGTTACATCGCAGGATGTCACTTAACCTTTATAAGCAGATGCTCACAGTAATAAAGTTCCTGCTTTGACTCAACTCCCTATCATGTCTGATTGTCCTGTGTCATGGGGCTGTGGAACAGGCAGATAGTGCACTCACCTTTCCCTGAGGAATAAGCGGGCTCAGGAAGGCTAGCAAGAGGTCTTCAGTACATAACCACTGGGTACTCCTAGAACTTCCTGGATCAATGGTTGAGTGTCCATCTCTTTAATTTAGAGCAATAATCGCTTAAGATTTATTTTTTCTTTCAATCTTACCTTTTTTCTTGCGTATGTTTCTTACACTAATGAAAATGATTTCACAGTCCTTGAGGCTTCTTTTAATTTATCTCTCTAGATCTGTCTTTAAGCCCAGAAACTTGGACATCCCAAGAAGCTGAATAGCACATCCTCTAAGGTTAAGGAAGTCTAGTGTCTCTATTGGATTATTTATAAGAATGAAATTTACTCATTTTTTTCTTTACTATTTGTTAAGATTTATAGTACTACATGATGAACTGTAAATGGCTTTCCAGATTAAGCTGCTGATACTTCCTAAGGAGAATATTACTGCACAATTTAGGGTTTGCTGCTTTTTAGGACATTGACCCGTTCTGTAAGTGAACTAACATTATTACACTGATTAAACTACTAATAAACACCAACTTCAAAAATACTCTTTGAGTCAGATGTAACATTTTACTGATATAGACACTAAAAAGTAAAATAAAATAGAGTATATTTTTGTATTTTCACTTTTAATTTTTTCACTCTTGATTTTACATTTGAAAATGATTCTTTAGAATTACTTGTAATTATGTATTAATTTATGAAAATTTGCACAACTAGCCCATAATTTATTGGATGTTAGATTTTTCTCATGCTTGCTATTTGAAAAACCATTATAATTAGAGTAGCCCTAATTGTAAATAGTGTAATTTTCATTCCCCTTTGATATATATTCTTAGAATTAGAAAATATGGATCAAAGAAAATTCTCACATTTGTCATTCATGTTGGCTAAGTACTCTTCTATAGTATTGTGTCCGTTAACCCCTCAACAACAAGGGATTGTAAGATGTCCTTTTCAACTTGACTATCCTCTTCCTAATAAGAAGTGCTATATTTATTTTAATTAGTGATGTGGTTGATAGATATAATGTCTATGCTCTTATTTTATATGTTTGATTATTAGAATGATTATTTGTGAGATATATGTTCTTTGCATTTATTTATGTCTCATCTACCCATTGTCATCTTTCATTTTAGAATTGTTGAATTATTGTCTGGTGCTTTTCCAGTTTTCCTATTTATATGCTTAGCTTTTATTCATTAATTCATAAAAACTCTTTATATTTGTGATGATATCAATTGCACAAGTCTTTTTTAAGTTGCTTTTGCTTTCTCTGTTTCATTTATGGTATATTTTTAATATATAGAAGTTTTTATACTTCATGTACCCAAATGATTTTCTATATTCCATTTAGGTTTGAAAATGCCTATATACTTACAGATACAGGGTTTCCACCATCCCTTTTCTAATCATATAATTGTATGTATATGTATGCTCCATTTTCAACACTTAACTCTATGTCTGGAATTTATTTTGATTTAACATATAATGTAAGGATGGGATATGATTTTCTTCCAATTTCTATAATAAAAATAAGATTTAATAATATTTCCTTTCTTCCATGACACACTAGGCTCCAGAGGATAGTTTTGTGTTATATAGAAGGTTTCATAACTGTGTATTGTTCTTGCAGTACTTATTGTTGTAATGAACTATGGAATATTGTTAATAACTGTGGTTCATTTTTAATGATCTATGTGATCTTGTCTATTTATTAATTTCAAAATAAATTGGACAATTTAATTTGGATAGTATGATTAAGCTTGGAACAACTGTTAATTTATAAAACATTGAATATTTACATTCAGGAACATGTTATATTTCTTTACCAGACTCATCTTTAATGCCTATTATAAAGTTTCACAGTTGTCTTCTTAGCTGATTCCTCATAGTTCTTAAATTGGGCACTAAGTGATTTATACTTACGTGTTTTAAAAGTCTAGAGAATGATGACTTTTATATGTTTCATGGTCATTTCTAAATTATATGTTTGAGGTTTTTTGATGACAAAGTGCAGGATTAGACATGAATCTAGTAAGTCAGTCTTTTGAGTCATAGTTCTCAAATCATCTGTATCATATGTATCTTTTATCTGTATGATCTGGCTCAAAAGCAATTTCACAACAATTTCAGGCCTGGTATTTATAGCCGTGTGTGGCTCCTATTTGCTCTGAGACAGGCATTAAATTTGTGTCATTCTTGGAGATCTGAACCTTGGCTGATGTTAGAATTACCTGTGAGTTTAGACTTCCAATTGCCTGGGTATACATGCTGGATGATGACTCAAGAATCCCTGTAAGTGGGAGCTTGACCTTAGAACTTCTAAAAGTTCCAGCCATGATTCCAAGCAATGACAGTTAATACCCAAATTATCTTTCCTATCAGACCTAGAGAAATAGTCTGCTGAAACCATTTTCTCATGTGTCCTTCCTGTTTTAAATCTTCTTTGTTATACTTATCTATTTTTTAAAAGATTTATTATTACTTTGTTTTGTTCTATGGGTGTAAGTATTTTGCCAGCACAGATATATATGTGCCATGTATATGCCTGGTGCCAGTGGAGATCAGAACATTACATAGGATCTCCTGGAACTGGAGTTAGATATGGTTGTTAGTCACCATGTTGGTACGAGGAATCAAACCCAGGTACTCTGTAAGAACAGCCAGTGCTCTTAAGCCACTGATCCAGTTTTCCATCCCCAGGTATATTGATTTTGTTAACACAAAATTATGTGCTAACACCACAGCCCTAGCATGTCAGTTGAGTGTACTTGTTCATATACACATGAGCACATATACACACAGACCAGTGCTCGAGTCCTCACTCTCAACAGAACAAATCCATTAAGGACTGATCACAGATGGGCTCTTCCACATTCTCTAACTGCAGTGTCCTCATGATTGGTTTTCTTCATCTATTAGAAACAGATGCATTCTCCTCTTTGCTATCTGAGCAGTAATATCTCCTTGTTTATCTATGGTAATTCAGTCCCTCTACTCTTTCCTTTTAACAAAGTTCTACTGTTTAGATTTGTTGATTGCAATGACCTTATAATGTATCCAATACAAAGAAATAGTACTGTTGGAATGTATTTGGGATATCCTGACAGATAAAATAAATTCTATAAAATTTAACTTTAAGGGAAATTATCAAGCCTAAAACCACCAAAGTTTATAAGAACTCTAGCCAGAGGGCCTGATATTTACTATGAAAAATCAGACAATGCTAGAACTAGGATTAAAGTAAAGAGGAACAATAGGAAAAATAAGACAGATAATAGTAAACACTATGTCTACTAAAATCAAATGATTGGGGTCTGATGTGGGAGTCTCCTCTGTCTATGTGTTGCTTTTATAGGTTAATGAATAAAGAAAACTGCCTTGGCCTGATAGGGTAGAACTTAGTTAGGCAGGGAAAGCTGAACTGAATGCTGTGATATAGAAGGGCAGAGTCAGAGAGAGACGCCATGGAGTCACCACCGGAGATAGACGTGCTGAAATTTGCTGGTAGGCTACTGCCACGTGACAATACACAGATTAATAGAAATGGGTTAAATTAATATGTAAGAGTAAGCCAATAAGAAGCTAGAGCTAATGGGTCAAGCAGTGTTCTAATTAATATAGTTTCTGTGTGGTTATTTTAGTTCTGGGCGACCGGGACAAACAAGCGGGCCCTCTTCCTACAGGGGTCCATGAGTCAAAAACACTGTCTGTTGTGATCTGTAAGTATTGCAGTGGTTCTTGGCCCTTCCTCCGTTTTACAACTATGGATGATAAAATTTAAAGTATATGAGATCCAAATTTCAACATCACATCATATACTCTTCAAGAACTCAACCTATCAAATATATACGTATATATTTATGTTTTCCAGCTTTAATCTAGAGAAAAATGCAAGTGTGCATATATGTGTGTTTAATCCTGAAATTAAATGGAATATGTGATCTGACACAGGAAAATCATTCTGCTAAGTAAAATAAGTTCCAATTCAACATCTGAGTGAAGGTAAATTCATTGTCCTTACCATAAAGAAGGAAATTGATATTCTACACCCAAAGTTATCCCAATTCGCCATTCACCTGCTCTTTACTACCCAGAAGGACTGAGGTTAGAGTTCCAACTAACGTCCTTTACTGGCAGAATATATAGGAGTTTCCTGGCTTAGATAGTGCTTAAGTTACTTGAAAAGAAATACATCTATAAAGTAAAACATTTGAAATAATAAAAAGTTCTCACTGTGTAAAGGAAAGCCATGATGACATTTCTTTGTAATATAAACTTAGCAATTCAGGCAGGGATGCCCCTTTCTCTACCTGACTACCTCCACCCAGCACTGATATATACAGATAGATGCCACTGTCATGACAACTCAGCAGGTGCTGCAGATTTCAGACTCAGGTCCTCATTCTCATACAGCAATCTCTTTACCAACTAGGCCGCCACTCTAGCCTGTGTGAATCAAGAAATTTGTTAACAAGAGTCATAGATTCATTCATGTCTGAACAACAAACTTTGCCAAAGTTTAGCTGAAATAAATGTATAAATGTTAAGAATATAATTTGTATGTATACATAAAAACATGTATCTACTGTGAAGAAGGACATAGCAACTTAGTTGAAGCTGCATTGCTATACAGTATGGTAGCATCGGCCACATGCAACTGAAAATGTAGAGCTCAATGAAATCAATTAAGAAAAAGTATTTGAACATGACTTTTCCAATCAGAGATGCTTTATTAAGTATAGTATATAAACAGTGCATAGGTTAATCTTTATTATAAACTTGACTTAATATAGAATCACCTAGGAGACACAACTCTGGACATATCCAGAGGCATTTCCAGAATGACTTCACTGAAGAGGCAAGACCTACCCTGAATGAGGCTATTACTAGTATATGGGCCCAGACTTAATGAAAAGGAGCAAAGGATAAAGCAATATGTGTACCAGCACTTATCTCTTTCCGCATTCTACCTCGAAACATAAGGGAACCTCATATATCTGTAACCACGCCCTCCCTACCATGATGAACATGGTGTCCTTATAGTCTGTGATGGTTAATGTAGAATATCAACTTGAAAAGATCTAAACTCACGTAGGGACAGTTCCCTGGGTATGTCTGTGAAGGAGTTTCTAGACTGTGTTAATTCCCTAAATGTGGAAAGCACTATTCTGTGGACTGAGGTCTTTGCCTGAATAAAAGAGAAAAAACAGGCAGAACAGCAGCATTCTCTTCTGCCACCAACAAATTCAGGGTGAGCAACTGCCTCAAGCCCCTCCCTCCATGCCTTTCCTTCCATGGTGAACTCCACCCTAGAACTGAAGCCAAAACAAGCTTCTCCTTCTTTAGGCTGCTCTTGACTGGTATTTTACCCAAGCAATGAGAAAGGTAGCTTATACATATCCCAGTGGTTTTTGGTGATGTATCTAACATTGAGTTCTACCTGGGCTAGCACATGTGTGGGATCCCTACCCAAGTATTCATCAGTCACAGGTATAAGAAGACAGAAATTGGAGATTCTAGATGATTTATTTTCATATTTAAGTAGTTTTCCCTATTCTAAGCCAAATGTCTAATTTAGAAAGGAGTCTCTTAGTGACATCCCCCTGAAAATTTACATGTGAATAAAATAAAAGTATTGCCAGTGATGTTGAAAGCCTTTCTTCATTAAAAGGTTTTTCTAGCTATGTTCAATATGAGCTTTCTATAACCTGCTCTGAAAGAAAAGTGCTTGAGGTAGCAGAAAATACAAAAGATAAATAAACAAAATGCAAATTTGAGAGGTATGGCAGAGCTTCGTTACCTGGGAATGCTTTGCTGATTCAAGTCACATGCACCCAGCTATGTATTTAATTAATGATTGAGGATCTGCAGGAAGAAGTCCTAATGTGGCCTAAAAAGACTTTCATTTGAAAAAAATAATAATCTCTTGAAAAGTTTGGAGTTTATTGTTTTTAAAACAGTCTGATGACTTTGACATATAAATTATTCAAGGGTATTCATATTCTTTTGTGTAGTACTTGGAGGGAAGGTACAATAATATGTGGTGGTGGCAATTTTAAATCCCCGAGAGACATTTTTTTTTCCCAAAGATTTGGATCTATAGCTAATTAAACATAAGCCATGATGGAGATGCCGGTTTGCTGTGAAGTTGTACCGTTGGAGGCAATATTTTGGAAGATGAAACTTCATCTTTTGTCTTTTCTATTCTTTCCATTAATGGCAGAAGCATTCAACAGAGATTGCCCACCTCCTACCAGCCTACCAACCGATAAGCAAGAAAATCAGGGTAAAAATTAATGGAATTCCTTCACTCACTGTACACTGTTCTTATACATCTCTTCTCTCTGACCCAGAGGATCATCCTAGATGACATATTTTAAAATATTCTGTGAAAAAGAAACAAGAGAGTGGGTGTAGATCATTGCCAAAGTAATTTGTTCCAACTGATTACAATTGACTCTTGTTTGTCCCAATAGTCTGAAAGTCTTTGCTTCCTATTTCTGTTATACTTCCATACTAATATGAATTTCTGTCATTTATTAATGCAGAGAACCCCAATACATGAGATTCTGTGGCTAAACACATTCAAAGGGTTACGTTTAAGTTATAAGTAGGATAAACAAGTGGATAAAGAAGTGGGATAGTAGAATAAGCAAGTTTAAGCTATAGGCCAAGCTTTCATAATTAATAGTTAGTCTCTGTGTCATTTTTTGTGAGTTGACTGACTAAAGAAAAATCTGTCTCCAGGAAATTGCAAATTCCAGTAGTACTTTCACATCATAGTTAGAACCTTTGCTTTAAACAGATGGAAGATAACTGATTTTTTTAAGATTTATTTATTCTTGCTTTATACATGTATGTGTCTACATGTAAGCCTGTGCAACATATCACATATGTGTGTGTGTGTATGTATATATATATATATATATATATACCCATAGAGGCCAGAAGAGGGCATCAGATCTTCTGGAACTGATGTGACAGATAGTTGTTAGACACTATATGAGTGCTGGAAACCGAACCCATGTCTTCTGCAAAAGCATTCAGTCCTCTTAGCCACCAAGAGATGCCTCCAGCCCAACATTTAAACTCTTCATATGATGCTTCCAGACACTGCCATACCACCACTGCATCAGCAAAGACAGGCTCACTCAGCGTCCTGTAAACCAATTCTAACTCCTTTGTCCTCCCACTATTCAAAATCATTGTTGCCTACATGCATTTCTGCATTTCTCCTTCTATTCCAGAGGAAATGTGACTGCTCAGAAGATGCTCAACATGGCTTTTCTTTTGACTAATCTCTCAGTATCTTAATAGTGCCATGTTTGCTCGCAGGTATATTTGATACCACTTCTTAGATATTTAATTATCAGTCTGTCCACTGAACAATAGCTGACCATTTGGTGATCTCCGAGTTCAGTACACCATGGCACATCTAAATCACTGAGAGAATGAACATTCTACTTACTCATGGGAAGATTTGTTCCCATACAATTTGCCAATTCCAGAGATCTCTAACTTCAATATCAAATCATGATACATTTCTTCAATGGTGTCAGAATTTTGTGTATCTTGTTTTTAATATTTTGTCGCTTAGCTCAACTACCATGCAAAAATTACCAATGTCCAAGAAATATGGATAACAGTGTCCAATTTCTGGCATCTATACTCTCATGCAACCAGGATCCATATACTCCCATGCAAAATGGCACCATCACGCTTTGGGCAAGAGGAAACCGACCTGACACTGACCTGACCATGGCAATGGCCACACATGCTCTGGAGGACTGATTTGGAGAATGGTGCCAGGAGACTGCTCACTGATGGCAGAAGTGACACAGACACTTTTGATGTGACTTGGTGCTGTGTATGTGATGCCACAGGACCTTTACCAGGGATGTTCCTGAAACTTAAATTAGTAAATCTCTTTTTCTAAAGACGTTTTGCCTTAATGAAGGAGTTAGTTCATGACAGCAGGGATAGCGTGATATCTGGAAGAGATATGGGGCTTTGGAAGAAATACACAGGAAAAGAAAGAAAAGCATGTTTTGCTTAAGAGCGTACTATTTGAAAATTTATTCAATAATTTGAAGATTTATATAAGGGTCTGTTCAGAAAGTGTTGTTTCCCCTTCCTGCCCTAAGAAGGTGCTCTTCGTACAAAAGCAGGATGACCTGAGCGGATTCCTGGGACCCATGAGGTGGAAGAGAACTGACTCCTGGAAGTTGTCTTCTGAGCACATATACACAGTAAGAAAATCAGTGTAAATTTTAAAAATCAAAATAAAACATTTACCTAGAAGTGATGAAGTTTTGGAACTTCTGCCCCAGGAGGTCTGAGAGTTGTCCTATCTAAGGTGAATTGAGTTCCTGCAATGAACCCTTCTGGAATGCCCGCTTGTTTTGTGCCAGATTACTGATGCTCCAACACACCCTCTAACAGCAATGCCAAGGAAGAATCCTATTACAAAAACACAACAACAAAAAGCTGAACAGCAGGAAATGAAAATATATTCTGAAAACCACTGTTAGGCAATAGAATATGGCATCAAATTGAAAACGGACTCAATTCCTTGTTTAAATGATATAAAGCACATTGAAAAGTCAACTCTCTTTTTCTTCTGTGTTTTGAAACCATACACTGAGAAATTCTAATCATAGTTTCTAACAAAAAGTATATGAACAGCCTTAAACTGGTCTCCCCTTGGCTTTGGCATGCCTGGCCTATCAAGTGGCATCACCCACACACTTGAAGTAGTTGACACTCTCAGAGGGAGGTTGTTTCCAGATAGGTAGCTGCAGGTAGAAACTTTACTACCAGCCGATATCAAAGAAAAAGGAGAGTCAAATAGTGATTACTTCAGTCTAGGAGAAGGAAAACAGGGAAGTGGAATAACAAATATGTGAAAAGAGTTAGCTATGGAGAATACATTCCAGAATTCTACACCACTGTACAGCAATGTGCTCTGTGTTTTATGAAGAACTGGAAGAGAGGAGTTCAAAAAGCTCTAAAAAAATAAATAAATAATAAGATGGGGAAGGACAAGAACAAAACTAAGAAAAAGAAGAATTTATCACTCTTTAGGGAGATTGAAATGATAACAAGTTTCCCTGATTTGGTCAGCATTCATTGTGCATGGGTACTGAGTCGTCACATGATCTCCATAAGTAGCTATAATTATTACATGCTGATTCACAAGCAAGGACTAATTAGAAAGTGGTTCCCCTTACATCACACATATGCTTTTCCAGGTCCCAACTAAGATGACAATGTCAAGGTTAAACCCATAGAGAAGAGTTGTGTGTAGGATTCATGAATGACTATGACCAGTAAAGGTATGTGGTTTTGGTCTTTATGTACAATCTTACTAAGCATGCTCTTGATTATAACTCAGACTGCACGGTTTGAAGTGCCCCTAAGGTGCTCACGCCACTATAGTGGTTGCCTTTGTGTTCAGATTGGTTGCAGTGCGCAGGCTGGAGATAGTAGTCGTGTCTCGCCACACAGACTACACTTTTATACTCCAACTTTATTTATGTCTTTTTTTTTCTAGAAACACCTCAAATACATTGAAAAGAGTAGAGTAATATATTTTGTTTAAAAATTGCTATGGAACATGCTTGGTCTTCCATAAAATGGTTTTGTTTAACAAAACTGATTATTTTACTCCTACATGGTCAGCAACAGTAGCTGAACTATGGGGCACCTTCTGAGGACGCCTCTTAATTATCTTCATCCATAATTAACTAATGACCAACAGATAAATCAGAGTGTATCCTAGATGCTCCTGTGCCTGTATCTAGTCTTCATTATACCCTAAGAGACTTTCCTTGTTAAAAGCCATGTGGCGGGAACAGATGGTCTGCATGTGTTATCTTCATCTCTGTTGGCATTGAGGACATTTCTGTTGGGTGACTTGACAGAAGACACATCTTCGGGAGTCTCTCCTCTACAGCCATCTGGCACTGAATTTTCAACTGCAACCCGTGGGGTTTGAAGAGTGTCTCAACATGAAGGGAGTAATAAGTCTCTGGCCACTGCAGCCATTGAAGTGAGTGGCCAGAAACTTCTCTGACTGCTAAAATATGCAGATATAATCTTGGAAAGGCTGCTATCTTCTTAATAGTCAATGATCATGAGATTAACCTGAATGCTTGATTGTGTTTGATAAGTAACATACAAATCCGAAAGACTTAAATACTGCTTTAATCCTTGTATTTAGCAGTAAGGCTTGAGTAAGTCACAAATGTATTTGTTCTCAGTTTCAGCATATAAAATGGGAAAAGTATTACGACCTAAATCACAGAGGATGGCAGTAAATTTGAAAGCGATATTCTAATTAGCATCAACAATTATATAACAAAAAAAACCCGTGAGATAATTTTGAGTTGTGGTTTGAGAGATCTATGGTTTTACCATTTTTATTATATAATCTGTAAACATACTATGGCAGAAACATACATGCACTTGTTTTTACCTTTCCATGGTATCAGAATTGATTGAATAAAGATAAATTTACAAGATAATGGCAATTTTACTGGTAGCAACTTGCCAAGTCATCCTGATACTCTTGATACTCAGCAGAAAAAAAAAAACTTGTACATCAAACATTACACATCACACAGTAAATGCATAGATTTGTGTGGATGGTGTGGGAGAATTGTCTGTATTCTGTCAATCATGTTTTAAACAAATGCTGATTGATCATGCAGGAGGTGTAGGTGGGAAAACCAGACAGGAAGTGGAAATGATGCAAAGAGAGCAGGAGAATTCTGGGAGGAGGAAGTTGATTCCTCCCACTCCTGCCCAGATCACCGAAGCAGCAGGGTATGAGCTGCCCCACTGAAAAAGGTACTGAGTCACATGGCTAAAATAGATCAGATAAATGGGTTAATCAAGATGCAAGCATTAGCTAATAAGAAGCCTGACCTAAAGGGCCAATCAGCTTTATAACTTACAGAGATCTCAGTGTGATTTTTCTCGGGGGCTAAACAGGCTGGGGGAACTGGGCAGGACAGAAAGCCCAAATAACAAACAGTTACATGTTACATGTGGATATATATAGAATGGTTATGAGGAGTTAAAGAGACCACACATGGTTCAAAGAAGCCTAACAGAAAGGCAGAAACACAATTATGTTTAGGGATCTAAAGAGTCTCTGGAAATAAGCTAATGACCTCACATACCAGAAGCACTGCAGAAAAATTTCAAACCTGAGGTCTGAGGTTTGAGAGGAACCTCAGGGTGGAGTCCAGCTGAAGTGAGGTGAGGAACTATGGAGGCTGCAGAGGGGAGGGGCAGGACCAGACTCAGACAGACAAATGCATTGAAGAATGGACAGATCCAACGGGACTTATGGACAGAGATGGCAATTTTAGCAGGTCCCATCGATCACAGGAACCAAACTAATGTCCCTGAGACAGTCCAGAATTCTCGGTCTCTTGCTCCTTGGCACGCATACTGAACTATCGGATGAGTCAGGGAAACCATGGCTATCTCAGTGTCAAAGATTATTGTGTCCTGGTTACACACTTTCAATCTGGTGTATTAAAAAAAAATTCTTGGGATTGTTTTTTTCCAACATGATTTTAATATGTCAATGGTTCTCATATGGCGCCACTTTACTCTGATAAATGTGTAGGGTAGTACCTGTTCTACATTTGGAGCAAGTTATTTACCGGTCTGTGCTCCATGCTATTCTTACATAGCATCCAGCAAGCAGAGGAAGTAGGAGGGGCTGGGGTCCAGTCATATTTTTTCAGTGCATATTCCCAGTGACACACTTCCTCAATAACCTACTTCCCCTAAGCAAATCTCATCTTCCCACATCTCCAGCCCCTTCCAGTAGTGCAGCCACCTGAGAAAGTAACCTTCAACTCATGAATCTCTGGGAAACAATGCAGATCCAAACCACACCATATTATCTCATTTGGTGCTGGAAAGCCAATATTCCAAGCCCCTCATTCCAAGCAAACGAGGATAGCTGTTCATTCTAGCATTAACAAACAATGAGATTCATGTGGCCTAAATGGTCTCTCTTTGAGACCACAGCTTTCTCTGAAGCCATGTTCACACAAAGGTCCTTTTATACACATGGGCTCTGTGTTAAACACGTTCAGCTTGTTTAATGGTGATTCAAGGTCACTCTGCTCTTTACAATTACGCCACTCATAGCTGAAACTCTCTCTCATTCCTAATTTCCTGTATCCCATTTTTATTCTTTTTCTTACAGCCATTGGTAAGCTTGGAAATATTTTTATATCCTGCTTTGTGAATTAATTTGGTTTCTAACTACACAGTCACTTCAAAGAAAAACACAATACCACTCAAAGAAATAGTCATGGTAGATTTATCTCATAGTAGAGTTCTGGGTACTATTTTCCTCTCTTATAAATTATACTACACATAGATTATTAAAAAAAATCGCAATCTTACTTACCCAGGCATTGTGACACGCACCTTTAATTTCAGCACTCAGAAGGAAGAGACAGGCAGATCTCTGTAGCTTGAGACCAGGCTTGTCTACACAGTGAGTTCCAGGACAACTCTAGCTACACCGTGAGAACCTGATCAAATAAATAAATTTTAAAAATAAGAAAAAATCACAATCTTACACAACAAATTTGAAATTAGATTCAAATAATTCAATTATACACACACACACACACACACACACACACACCAAAAGAATTTTTTAGAATCTCACCAATTCTACCGAAGGCAACATATAAAAACACAGAAAGGAAAATACCTCCATCATCTACACAAAAAGACAGCATGCCAAAAAGAAAATCACTGGTCAGGGTCTGAGAAGCAGAGTTGAGGACTTGGCAATGTGACCTGTGGTAAGCAATAAATCATACGGAAGAATGAATGAGGTGTAGACAAGCATAGAAAGAACAAAGATCTAGAAAATACTTGGAAATACAGTTAGCTTAGAGCCTTAATACTGCAAGTCAGAGGCCCTGGAGAGACGGAGTAGTGAAGAGCCCTGGCTGATCTTCCGAATGACCTAGGTTTGATTCCTATCACATGGATGCTTACAGCAATCAGTAACTCCAGTTCTAGGGGATCAGATGCCCTCTTCTGACCTCTGCAGGCACCAACCACTTATGTTATGCACAGACATACATGCAGACAAAACATTCATATATATAGAACAAGGATAATTTTTAAAAGAATTTGAGTTAGGGTGGGCTAAAAACTATGATAATCTTAAATTACACAATAGTGAAAGGGTTCCTTTGGCCAAAGGTCAAGTTTGACCCTGGGTGTGAAAAGGTGTGTATCCATGACGAGGATGGACGGGTGGAAGGCAGATGTGAAGGTAGCCTTGAGATTACTGGAGTCTGCCATGTGTTCTTGAAGGAGCTAAGGTCTGAGGCTAAAGCCTTTGAAACAATGAGCTAACACAAACCTTCCAGGTTGTTGTGTATCTTGTCACAATTCTGAAGGAACTGCCACAAAGAACAGTGTTGTAACCTCTGTCTATTCTAATCTGGGGTCACAAGCAACCCATCAAAGCCTCGCTAGTGGAGCAAACAGCTAAGTCAGGGTTCTAATTTTGACCCTTTTCCCCGTTATCAAATGTTCCTGAAAAATAGATTTAATATCTCAATTAATCACTGATCTACATGTATGAATAAATTTGTATGTTATACAAGTGAATGATGGAATTAAAAAGATTTTGAACTACAAAACTAAATGAAGCCAAAGGGAAAGTCCTTTAGAGGGGAAAAATACATTGCCAGTAACCCAGAATCCTATGATCTATATTAAGTTTTCTTTTTAGAGAAAAGTTAACCCTGTGTTGAGTAAATCTCCATTCTGCACTGAGTGCAGAAATGGTGTATATCAAAGGGATGGGTGAATGTGTTGGAAGCAGAAGTTAAGACAATCATAACTACAAACCCACATATATTATGAAAATGTAGTCATAGATTTTTCTATTGCTTTATATTAACAAAATGAAGCCTCCTACAGGAGAAACATCATATAAATCGTATTGTTTAAAAATTGCTGTATTCATTATGAGGAGCTTAATTATGGTCATCATTTACCAAAAAAAAATCAAAGTCTTGTCAGAGAATTCATAATAATGAATGTTTCTCATTAAACCTTAATGAACAAGTGGCTTATATTGAAAGAAGTTTGTGAAATATCCTAATTTTCCTTTCTTATTTAAAAGAATTAATATTCATGCAAATTAGATCCAAATTACCACAGTTTAGGTGGCTATTTAGTACTGCACATTATAGATTTGTTTATTACCATAGAAGTCAACTGTATTTGTCAACATGGCTAGATTGTATTGTGATGAACAACCATTGAGATCTCCGTGACTTCTTTAAAGGTGCAGAGTCATTCTCAGAGCTGCTCTGGCCCCACCAGTGACTCGAAAATCACTGCTTCTTCCACTGTAAACCCTTCAACCAACTCAACTCATGGGAGTGCCATTCCCAGGAGTGGCAAGGTTGTGTATTAGCTTTCAAAAGTTTCTGCTCACAACCATATACTCTGACTAACATGTTGCGGGATACTTGATCACACTTTGAACTCTGAGGTTATGTTAACTAAATAAAAGCTGAAATCAGGAGGCAGAGTCAGCAGCTAGTTGACAGGAAGTAGCCATAGAAGGTAAAGAGGGAGTCAAGAAGACGGATAGGGAAATGCACAGGAAGCAGAAGGAAGAGACTTAGAGTTTGGCAGCTCCTTTTAGATTGTACGGGTAGAAAAAGATCTCACTCTCTGAGATGCCAGCTAAGGAGGTAGGTCAATCTCTCTGAGCTAGCAGATTTTTTACCCCACACTCTGACTTCTGAAACTTTATTGGTAAAAAGATATGAATTTAGAAAAAACAGCACTAACACAGTGGATATGTGAGGAAATGGATGTGTACTCTATTATTAATAAGGTGTCTACAGCGGCAATACCAAAGTTAAACAAAGATATTGGTAAAACGTACATTGTGTACCTATTGGTGATTACTGCTAGGATTGTTTGCATAATGTGAGGGAAGAGTGGAATCTTTCACAAACCAGTCCCAATAACACTATATCTTGAACAAATATAGAATTTCATCAATCCAAAAGTTAATAAATTAATTGCCATTGTATCTGTGTGACTATAAATAAACCGTAAAAAAAAATCCTCTCATATTCTGAGAAGGATTGAACTACCAATGCCAAAGACATCTCTCTAGAGAATGGAGTACTGCTCCCTTGAGTGTGGGGTTATGTACTTCACATCAAAGCTTCTTTCTTCGGGTGGATGTATTATTCCATTAACGTGTAAGCAATGTTCTTTCTCAGCCAAACTAATAAGGAAGAGAGGACTGTAACTAGAGGTGAAAGGCTCTCCCTTCTGGAATCCTGTCTGAGAAGGCACACATGCTCTACTTTCTTCTTCATCCCGGGGCTAAAACCGTAAGTAAATGAAGTTGAGTTAATTAAATGTGTATTTAACTGTATTACCTGGCATTGATTGGCTGGGGCCAGTGTGAAATAGTTAATGTAAGTGCTGACCATCTCCTCCAGGAGGTGACCTCAAGGACATATAATTACAGTGGTAATTTATTTAGCTGAAAATGACTGTGTTCACGGATAGGTTGGTGGACAGCACAGTGACACAAGTGAGATTTGCACTGGCTTCGGGGATTTGGTCATTGGATTTGTTTGACTATATTTAGCTTGCAATTCATGATTCCTCTTGACTCCCAGTAAAGATTGGGGAGTTCTTCATGTTGATAAATAAGTGTGAGTCCTAACAGTGTTGCGAATACTGGCCTGATTTCACTAGAGGCTACAGAAACAAACACACCAGAACACAACCATGTGGTGAGTTCTGCACTTTAGCAGAATTGAAAACTGGTTACCATCCCTTAATCAGATGTAGTAAAGAAAATTTTAATGTAAATATGCAACTGGCTCTGAATTTTCATCTTTGATACACCAAAGAACAGTAAGTAATTCTGTAGGACAAGCATAAGAATTATTATTATTATTTACATTTAAGCTTGCATACCACATAAGGACATCTTGATCAACAACACCATGTATTCACAGCAGTTTATACAGTCTCATGACACTATAGCCATCTTGGTTCACATATTGCACCCTGTGAAGTTCACATAATGATAAAACCACCAAAAGATTCATTTTTTCAGCTTGTATACATTTTTCAACTTGTATATAACTTAAGTGATACATAGCTATATTTACATGCTTGTTAATGGTGGGAAGGCTGGCCAGTCCTATGCTGGTAACTACCAGTCAAGATGCCCAAAACTCTGCCAGCAGAGGTCTCTGTTAGACTCTTTACAGTACAATGTTCATGGCCTCCTGGGAGTCCTGGTTCAGTGAAACCTGCTTCCTGAATGTATATTTCTATCTAACGTTTTTAAATATACAAAAAGGAGTTCTGGCACCAGTGGTTGTTAAGTTCTGGTTTAGAAGTCCACTTTCAGAACATAATTTCTGTTTAGATAAACCAGCAAGACCCATGACCCCCGTATTCCACTGATGGAGACGTGTTACTGCTTTGTCGTCCCCCTGCATTAAATGCCAGTGTGCAGTTTCCTTCTCCAGGGAAACTGGAGAGAACACTCACCTCCTTGTCATCTCAGGGGACATCTGCTTTGCTATCTAGGTTTTCACCAGCCCATATTTATGGTCCTCGGGATTACGAGAGAGAGCTTTATTTACTTATTATTTGTTTATTTCTGTTATGCAATACATTCAAGTGAGTCATCAAAACTGAAGAACGCTGGAACATGAAAACTGTCATCACAGCAAGAAGGAGAGTTGTAGATGTGTTCTTCAAAGCAAAGCACACTCACAACCAATTCATCTTTGTTTGATGGGTTTAAGTTGCTTTGCAACCCAGGGAAGCAGTTTCTTCAGGCACATACCAGTAAGTCAGTGGGGAACTTTATATTTAAAGGCTAAAGAGCGTAAATTCACTTCTAGTCTCGGGAACCACCATCCAAAGGACAAAAAAAAAAGTGTTCTCGACAGGATTTCAGTGACTACCACTTCTTTCTTTACTCTCTGTGTGATCCTTGCTTAAGTAACTTCTTCTATCCTGTTTAGTTCTCTGTGACTTGAGGATAACAAGATTTGCTCCACAGGATAATCCCAAGCATTAAAGAAGATAACACACAGGTAAAGCCCTCTTGAATCACACCATACTTTGATTCCTTTGTTCCTACCTCTTTATTTCTTGAGGGAATGATCAAGAAGGCCTAGAATGTGCTTTTCATTTTAAAAGTAATTGAGTAGCTGAAAATTAAGTCTAGTGCTTTCTGTTATAATTTATAATTTTTATATTTACAGCACTCTATAATACCTCCTTCCTATCTTCATACAAAGGACATGTGTCTGGGCTGACGGGGACACTGTATGTCTGTGCCATTAGCTTGCTCACATGTTCTTTGGTATGAAACCTATTATTCTGTATCTCCTCAGCTGCCAAATCGTGGTAGAAAAACTTTCCTACCAACAAATATAAACTATCAGAAGCAAAGTGCCCACAAATTCATCCCTGGTTCATTGTCATGTTCACTGACAGGCTGCTCCATGGATTCCTTCTGTTGATAGGAAAAAGATTCTCATGCCATTTTCTCCACTGTCACTCTCTAGCCTGCAAGGAACATTTCTAAATGTATATCTAAATCTAACTGATAAATTGAACATGAGGTGGAATTTAAAATCTAAAACAGAATCCAAGTAGGAGGAGTCTCTCTGTTGAAAATAACAACAACGGTGTGGGATGTCAGAAAAAGAAACTAGTGTAACAGGTAGACTTCATTGATAAAAGAAAGCATAGAAGGGAAGGAGGAGGAAGAGGAGATGACATTGTAGGTACTGTGAAGGCAAGAAAAGAAGGAGGCACTTTGTAGAAGGAGGTGAAAAGATCTTCCCTACTTCACTGCAAAAAAAAAATGTGCACAGGAGTTGTGGGTTAAAATACAGGTATGGGTAAGAGAGGCAAATCCTTTATTCTTACATACTGCTATGATTTTCATCCATATTCAAGAGAAGAAATATTAGCTGCAGTATACTCCTATTTCAAACCAGTCCAATCCAGTATATAAGCAGCCTCCTTAAATTTGACTCAGGCCTTTTGTGATCATTGGTCAGTCTGCCAGAATGTTCTACCTCTTTCTAGTTTTTTTTCTTTCCTCTCATGTGAAATACTCTTAGTCCACAACAGAGGACTTTTGACTTTTGGTTCACTATTTCCCTTCTGTTAAAGTAAAAACCATTCTTCTCAACCCATACCTTAAAGGTAGAAAGGTTGAAAGCCATTTCTGGCTTGCCCACTGCCTTCTCAATTACCAGAATGGTAGACAAAATCTTACCTGAGCTGAGTTTGTTAGTCTGAAGTGTTTTATACAACCCAGGTTGAGTTTTATATAGTCCAGGCTAACCTCAAACTCACTATGTAGCCAAGGGTAACCTTAAATTCCCGATTCTTCTTCCACATCCCAAGATTTGGGGATTCAGGGTACACTATCACATCCATCATGTTCTTCCACTATATGAGGTGAATCCATCCTTCCCATTTTCAAGAGACGTGTGTTCAAAAGATATAATGGAAGAGAATTATTTACCTATCAAGGTCTATAAATTAACAGATCATTCACAAATATTACATCTATTTCCAAACTATGAAAACAAAGCAGAAATTTTACATGTGGGCCTTCTGAGTTCTTCTGAAATTCCCTTTTTTACCACTACAGAGGGACTTAGATCAAGTCTCATCTTGTTCATATCATTAGCCTATACATACGATACTTCTCTCACTGTGTTGGATCTTTGACTCTGGAATTAAAGGCAGGAACAAGTCTATGTAAATCAAAGCACACCTTTTTCTTCATCAGTGATGAGGCTGCCATGTAAAATGTATTCCTGAAACAATCAGAATAATATATACTGCTGAGTACATTTCAGAATAAAATTTCCCCAATATCCAATAGGAACACTACATATATTGACAGGCGTCCAACTGAAGCCACTCAGAGAGAAGCAACACTTTTTTTCTGGAAGACAAGTGTCTAAAAAGCAGAAACTTTGGGAGAAGTGTGGCTTGCAAGAGCTCCTGCTTAAGATCAGTAATTGCCCAGCTCAATGAGGTAATCATGGAGATTCAATAAACCTCATGGAAGTGAGGGCTTTCTCAAGAAAATAATGCAGAGTATTCTTATCCTTCATTGGCTCTTAATGTCAATAATTTCATTGCTGTAACAGTGCAGGTATGTGATAGTGCAAGTGAAGTGGACAGCCTGTCAAAGGACTGCATTCTTAACTGCTTTCCCTGATCTTTTCCTTGCCCCGATTTGGTTGTGTGATGAATAGTTAAAGATAAGGTTCATGTTTTTCATTGCATGCTCCTTCCCCACCCTCTGTCCCAGTCCAGTTCCACTACAGATTGTGTCTACAGGAGATGAGCAAGTTAAGAAAATATGCTTCTTTTAGATGCCTTTAGGTCTTGGATATTCGCCAAATATGTTTCTATATCATGGTCACTGAGCCTGAAACTGAGAAATCTTCGGAGAGCTTGTGAATCAGCCTTTTGGAAAAAACAATCTAGGACATTTGTGAAATGTGTCTTTTCTGGCAAAGCAAGTACGAAAATTTCTGCATTTGTGACCACTGCCTATTTAAGGATGTCATGATCAAGCCAAGCTTAGAATTTGCTATGATGAAGCAAAAGCTGTCAAGAAATATATGATTTTCAAAAACAGGGCATCTGGAAAGGTCTAGAAGGTCTGTGTATAATGCCATGCATGACATCTCCAAACTGGAAGAAAAATCAAATGCAAGATACTATTAACACATCTTTGAACTGTCAGCACATCCAGTAATGGTAGTGATGCTAAAAGAGAAAATACTTTCCGGTTATTTCTATGGACACCCCCCACAATGATATCTTAAACTTATTTTTAATGTATGATCATGTGTACCTATTTAAAACATGAAAAGAATATAGCAAAACTCAGGGTTTTTCTCTGTTAGTTGAGATTTTATACTGTCTTTTTTCTTTTTTTTTTCCTCTGATTTTACAGAAATCCTCATGTATTCTATGTTGAGACAAAACTTCAAAGCCAACAGGATCTATATTTATACTACTATTATAAAGAATATTTGTAGGAAATTATGTCATAAACACATTTAACTATCTAAAATAAAGGCTGTGTTAATGGATATTAACAGCATATTTTAAGAATTCAGAGAGGAAAGGAAAAAAGAGTACAAATACTAGAGTAGTCAAATGCCTGTCTCTTGTGACATGTCCATCCTCTGTATGGTCACTTTCTCCATACACATAGATCCTTGAAAAGCAGAGGATGTGGTGACTGAATGGCTTCTTTGTCTTCTTGACGCTTTATTTTCATTACATTTATTTATTTTTTTAGTTAGTTTTTCCGGATAGCTAAACTTTTCAGAGCTTTCTAGAAACACAACTAAACCTTTATAAAAATGTTGAACTGACAAGTTATATGAACTGTGTTAGAGGTCACCAAAAAGTTATGAATGCATGTGTGTGCACACATGCACACACATACATGTGTGCACGTAGGCACATACTGTTTTCATATATAAAAGTGACTTTAATTCATGAAGAATAAGAAACAAATAGTTGAATAAAATTATGAAAGTATCAGGAAAAAATACGTCAGTGCTGTCTATAGCCAACTCTGGAAGAACTATCAGGGAGATTATTGCTGGTATCTACAGCAGTGGTTGGAACCAAGTTTCCCCACCTGCACTCCCCTCCCACCAGAAGCCATCAGTTGTGGCAAGTTACACTTCAACAACCTTATCACAGTTTTTAAAAGTGTTCTTCAATGGCTTTCTGCCTAGACTGTTACTTTCCTCTGGGGGGCGGGGGTAGGGGCTGTCACAAAAGCCTTCTATGTCCCTCTTTCTCAACTGTGAATCTATTGCCATAGATACCACTGCAAAGCTAGCTTTCTTTCCCTTTACAGGTAGGCAGTGGGAGCATGGATCATGGACTTCCACAATTTCTGGTGACAACATGGCAGCATAGCCCAGGCCATGAATGTCCTTGTGGCCCTCAGTGACAGCACAGGCCATGGATACCAACATGGCCTCCAGGGCCAAACAGGACACTGACACCAATATGTTCCTTGATAGCAGCCCAGCTCATGGACATCAACATGGCTTCAGGTGGCAACACAGATGACAAACATCCACCTGACCTTTGGTGGTAACATGGCCCACTAACATCAACATGGCTTCAGGTAGCAACACTAACCATGGGCATCCCCGTGGCTTTCAGTGGTAACATGGGTCATAGACAGCAACACAACCCCCAGCTGCAACAGGATCATGGACCCCAACACGGCCCTGGGTAGCCACATAAATCATATACACCACCATGGCCTCAGGTGGCAGCATGGGCCACACACATCAGCATGGCCCCAGGCCACAGCATTGCCCACAGACACCGACGTGGCACAGATGGCGGCACAGACCTTGGACATACACCTTGGACCTTAAGTAGTAACATGAGCCACTGTGTCCAGTGATTTTTATATGTTAAGGACCTCTTACAGATTGTTTTCTCTAGCAAAGTTTCTATAGCCTTATAAACCTAATCATATGTTGACAGTGTACACAGCAAGCTCCCGAGATGAAAGTCCAACCCTGCCTGAGCGACAGTTGCTTTCCTTGTGAGGGAGATTACATGTTCCTATAAACCTTAAAGACAGAACATAGTTTCCCTATTGTTTACTCATTGTTAGCTGTTTCTAGTACTTAAGTGCACAGTGTGACCCACCCATGTTTGTGGGACATTTGAAAATTGTCCAAGGAAAACAATAAAGGTGTGCACGGATGCAGACTGAGCTAGCAGTGCCTGAGGGTTTGGTTGTTCCTTGGCAGAATACCAGCTTCATGTGCTACCGGTGTATGTTTCTCTTGCTCTCACAAGTGACTCTCAGGCCATTGTGAAGCAAGAGCTTTTGTTCCGTGGACACTGGCAGGAGGGGGTGAGTCCGTAGACCCTCCCTGAAAAACTACTGCTTTGTAGAGGACCCTGCCTGTAAAGAGAGCCCCGTCTGAGTTCTAAACTTGTCACAGAGTTCTTTGGTTAGAAAGACAATGTCACCAGCTATTTCCGTACATTTTTAATAAAAATTTCTCCTACCCTGATCAACCCATGCTCTTCAATTTAGAGCTGAGATTAATTTTCCAAGACATACTGTGGTACAGTATTAACACTTGAAGTCATCTTATAACCACTTGCTTTCGCATATTGCACCACCTTGGAAGCTGCTTCTGTTGACCTTTAGATTAAAAATATGTTGGATTATCATGATTGACACTTTTTAAATGACTCATTCTTGCCAAACATAGCAGAACAACTTTTTAACATTCCCTTTTCTTTACAACTGCCTCCACTTTCATTATGTGAATACGGCTGTATTAGATGCCACCTCTCCTTGCCTAACATGCTTTCTTTCTTTCTTTCTTTTTTTTTTTCCTTTTTATAACAGAGTTCAAGAAGATTTACATTTGGAGTTAAATGTTTCCGTGATTGCTCTGTTGGGTTTCATTATACCAGTATAGTTAATCAAAGCAAGTCTGGTCTTGCTACCATGATTCATTGCATGGTTTTTGAACTTAATCATTTACAGAGAATGAATATACACATTATCACCAGGGCTGGATTTCTTCAACAGCCTGAGTGACATGGTACTGTAAAGTCTTTGTCAACTGCCTTTTTCACGAACTCCACAGTTCCTAGCATTGGATCAAATATTTCATTGATGAGACTTTGATTACAAAGAGGCAAATAGGAAGCCCTGAGTTGGGGCTGTACAGTGGAGGGATCATTGACTGACCACTTATTGCTAAGCTAGGCTGATGATGTCCTTTGATTTGTATAGAGTACTTCTTTTCAGTGTGTGTGGTCTTCACACTAGTAATTGACAAGAAGCCTTTCTTCGCTCTCATTCCTAATCCCATCATAAATTATTGGCTGTTGGCATCTGGGTAGGCTAGGGTTCAGCAGACCTTGGGTTTGAAGACAGCCTGGGGGAATTTCAGGGATTGTTGTTTTAAACTGAAGACGCTAATTGTGTAAGTATTAACATATGTGAGTCAGGCCAAACAGGCCTTGTTCCTGAGCAGCCAACAATGATGCCCCTGCTAACTCAGATTCCTCCGGAGGGAGTGGAAGGGTAAAAGAGAAGAAAAGAGAAAAAATGCTTATTCACATTCAACTGGTGTGCACGGGAGCCTGTTCTGGATTTGTGGTTGGTCTTCAGGATTCTTACCAGCCGATTACTAAAATTTTTATCATTTAAAGACCAAAATATGTAAAGCTTTGATTAAGTTATACTTTTTAAAGGGCAGTCAGTACTCAAACTCGCCACTTGCTAAATACTGCAATACCCGTGCTATTTACGTCCCGGTGGCTTCATGGAAAACTGCAGAATGGCATGCTGTGTGCTTGTCTTCTGAGCTGTGTGCTCACTGATGTCCGTTTGGTAGCCTGAGATAAGCCATGATGGATTTGCCTGCTAGAGATCATAAGTTTTCCCACCCAGAAGTGGTTGCTTTGCCTTCCCTATTTACGTAGCTAGTACACTTGGCCCTTCATAGTGAGCATTCCACATCCGCAGATCCAACCATCCACCACCATACACTGCATAGCCAAGCCCACAGTTTTTATACCTGTACTCATTGCATACTGAGCCTTTTCCTATTATCACCCCTAACAACGCAGCTTCTACATAGCATTTGAATTGTGTTAGATAGAAGGAGTAACCTAGAGATAATTTAAAGTCTACAGGAGGATGTGCATTGATTGTATGTGAATCTTCTGCCATGTCACACAAGAGACCAGAGTATTTGTGAGCCTGGATATCTGTGGACTGTTCCAGAGCCAGTCTCCTAGGGACACTCAAGGACAGCTGTACTATTTTATTTGCCAGTCAAAACTCTCAGCCTCAGAAGTATGGGAAATGACTTAGACCATTTAGTTTTCCAACTTCAAAATCTATTCTTTCAAGTCTTGTGTTTTATACTTACTTTTCGGTGGCCTTTCTTGCCATGGTGTCACATACACTCACCAACAATTCTTTTTTTAATGATACGTTTTATTTATTCTTTTAAATTTGCGTACATGTGTGCAATGCCTTTTGATTACAAACAATTCTTAATGATATTAACTAGCGTTTGGTTTGTGAGCCCACTGTTAAATAGGCCACGACTTAAGAACATCTAACTAGAAACTTTCCCAGGGAGTCAGTTGAATACTTACCAAAATTGCACATGTTAGAGCTGAAGTTTCTGGTGAGACAAATCCAGCCTTAGCAATGACCAACTCCATTGCAGCACAGCCACTGTGGTTTCCTTACCCCAGCCGTCTACCCTCATCCCATGCCCTTGCCCAAAGACACTCCAAAAGTTCTTCCTGGGGAATATTTTCATTAAAACATCCCTGTAACGACAATTTACAAATTGTCAAATATCTCAATATTTTTCAGCTATTCTTCAAGTCACCAGCTTTTGCTTCCTGACGCTCCCCCCTCCCCAGTGCTCTCACTTTGTCTTCAAAACATGTATGATGAAGGCTCTCCAGAAAGGACGTGAAACAATGGCAATTTCATAGGCATGGAAGACACACCAGTTCAGGTGCCAGTCACCAAGGGCTTGCTGAGCACTGGATCCTGAACTCACTGTGCGGACCGACATTCCATGTCATACAGACTGACCTTCCAGGTCCGTAGGAAACTGACAGCAATTTTTCAACCAAATGCTGTATTGCCGATGTGGGATTCAGGAAATATGTGGTTCAATGCTTGGAAAACAGAAACTACCAGCCTGATAAAGTTGTATCTGGATGTTTTAGGCACTTGGACCATTCATTGTCAGGATACTTAAAAAAAAAAAAAAAAAAAAAAAAAGAGCAAAGTCACCAGGGATGTGCAGATCTCTCTCTCTCTCTCTCTCTCTCTCTCTCTCTCTCTCTCTCTCTCTCTCTCTCTGTGTGTGTGTGTGTCTGTCTATCTGTCTGTCTGTCTCTCTGTCTGTGTCTGTGTCTGTGTGTGACTACACACACTACCAATTTTGTGTGGTATTCAAATTTTGTTTGAGTGAAAACTGTAAAGCACATACAGAGATGCTGGTACATCTTAGATGCATTATCTTATCCACACACATCCCAAAGTCCTTATATGACAAGCCAAAAGCCTGACTTTCTAAAACATTTCAACCTTTTTGATCATTATTGCTACCATCCGCACCAAGAAATACCTCCAGCTTTACCTCTGGCCCTGGTGTCTCACAAGTTTATCTGTGATGGTACGAAGATAACTTCTTCTTAATCCTTAGTCACAGCAACTCCTTTCCTCGTGTGTGCCTTCACCAACACTCCAGCCTGCTGGGCAGCTTGCAATGGAAAAACACAACCAATCTTCCGCTCGTTCCTGCATTAGAGATCATTTGGTATACTGAAGTTAAGTACAAATCATACTCTTTTCAAGGAGCCTTG
This sequence comes from Myodes glareolus, assembly GCF_982192425.1. Lineage (NCBI taxonomy): Eukaryota > Metazoa > Chordata > Mammalia > Rodentia > Cricetidae > Myodes > Myodes glareolus. The sequence continues at coordinate 47,432,616 of NC_142032.1, forward strand.
TTACAAAACATGAAATAAGAAAACAAGCAACGAACAAAACCAGCAAAGCTCTGTGAGCAGGTATTTCTGTGCAAAGGTGATATCAAGGAAAGATGTTACACTCCCCCAAAAGAACTGAAGACAGTTGACTGAAAGTTTTGTTAATTATTAGGATTCTCTTTTTAGCCTCTCTTTAGTGGAAATGCAGTGGGTGGGTTATTTCCCCATGCATGCATGCATGCATTTTCTTCCTCAGATAAATACAGAATAAAGTGTTGTGCACAGAGTCGGTGTGTGGAAACACTAACTTACCCACTGGCGCTAAAAACTGTGCAACTCTACAAACTGACCCATTTAGCAACTGCTTCAACCAAAATGATTGCCCTATTAGCATGGAATTGCAAAGTTAGACCTCATAGGTTTGACAGTAGTAATCGCACCTACAATTTCAAACGAATATGTCAAGATTCTGGTTGGGTGAGGGGAAGCTCACAGGGGCTGATATCTAAAGATTTGACTTCACCCGCTGTTTTAGGAAAAAATATTCCAGTTCATTTACCTGGAGTTGAAATGGAAAAAAATTTTATTGTGATTATATGCTATAAACTTTTATGATTAAAAGTAATAATAATAACCAGGCAGTGGTGGCACATGCCTTTAATCCCAGCACTCAGGAATCAGAGGCAGGTGGATCTCTGTGAGTTCAAAGCCAGCCTGGTCAACAGAGTGAGCTTCAAGACAGCCAGGATTACACAGAGAAGCCCTGTCCAAAAAAAAAAACATATAATAATAATATAATATGCTTTAGGGTTGTGGTTCAATTTAGTTGAATAAGCAATTTCCATTCTGGAGTCTGGCTTTAATCTGCAGATAAGTTCTGTGGCTTTGGTCAAGTTGCTTTTACCTTCTTTCACAACTGTGGACAGGAGGAAATAACACTTCATTGGCAATTTTCCCTGTAGTTCCAGAAAGTGGGGAGTCTGGCTTGATTTCTACATGGGACTAAGAGATACCCATGCCAGAAGGTCCTACTACTGGCATAGTAGCAGCCAGAGAAAGAAGACTAAGTAAGGCAAAGCTGCAGTGAGCTTTCTCTCACTGGGCAGCACTTACTTTCACTGAACACAGATGAAGGGGAGGGCTATATAGATTTATGTACTGATCTGCATGCTGGGGTTTCAAATGTGATTTATTGTGTGCCATTTCCTCTACACCAATCCATCTGCTAAGGTTTCCTTCTGCACTGCAGAAGGAACTCGAAGCCGAAAGGCAGCTCTAACTGAGAAGAGAGGAACAGCACAAGATGGTTAGCACCACCTGCACTAAGAAAGATTCAAGATGGTATTTGTCAAATATTGGAAGACGTGTGTCTGCTAGCTGAGGGATAACGGGATGTTGTCGGAGACTGTTTTAAAGTTCTACGGCCAAGAGTAAAAGCTGCATTTGCTTCTCATAACAGTGGTGATCGCTTCTCTTGTGAAATGTTTATCTACTGATGATCTCATATGGCTTCCTTTGGATTGTCGTCTTGTTTTATTTTCTCTCACCAGGAAAAGCAAACATCTTGGTTCCCATCTCTTTCTATTGTAAGTGCTAAGTGTGTGCCACATTGAAACAAAGCCTGTGAATTTCCAAGGAGCTGGGTGAGTACAGACAGCCAGGTGGAGTGCTCATGGGAATGCTGAGGTGTGGGCGTTTGGTCATGAATGCTTGCTGATTCTGAAAGAGGTGGAAGAAGAAATAGATAAGGAAGAGCAGGAAGAAATGTGGGGAGGAGATAGAGGCTACATTACACTCAAATCTGCAACAGCTTAGGTGGGGGAGGAAAGCATCACTCAGATCCACTTGCAGTGTGTCATCCCACTGCACCCACATGGTGTATAAATGCTACATTGAAAGCGGTTGGCCTTCAATCACAAATAAAAAAATGATGCGATAGATAGATAGATAGATAGATAGATAGATAGATAGATAGATAGATCGAAGGAGTCATTTAACTTTTTAGTGTTTTGATTTGTTACCCATAAACATTACAATATAAAATCACAAAATTATGTCGCTTTTCCTTTTATTTTAAAAAAGGACGTTTTGTCATTAAAGTAATAGAAGAATGACTTAGAATATAAGAAAAAAATATTCATAATATTATCTGTGATTACCATTAAAAATGTTGCAATGTGCCTTTTCCCTTTTTGTTCATAATCTGTTCTCAATTTGTAGCCCAGGTTGGCCTCAAACTCATGATCCTCCTGCCTCAGTCTACCTACCAAGAGCTGGGATTACAAGCCTGTGCCATCATTCCTAGCTTGCCTCTCTCCTGTTTTGTCCTACTTAATTTTACTTTGCATCTCTATATAATTATAGCTGTTTACATATCACTCTAGTTTCCTTTCTGATGCTGTGATAAAATACCCTGACCAAAAGCAACCTAAAGTGGAAGGGCTTATTTGTTTTACAATCCTGGGTTACAGTCTGGGGTGGTTTGAATGAAAACGTTCCTTAAAGGCCTAGATGTTTGAATAGTTTGTCTTTAACTAGCAGTGCTGTTTGGATGGTGTGGTGGTTATAGTGTGGTGGTTTGAATAAGAATGCCCCCCAACGGGCTCATATATTTAAATGTGTCACCAGGGAGTAGCACTATTTGAGTAGAAAGATTAGGTAGGAGGTGTGCCCTTGTTGGAGTAGGTGTGGCCTTGTTGGAGGAAGTCTGTCACTGGCTTTGATCTTTCAAAAGCCCACGACAGACCCAAGTCACTTTTTCTCTTGGTCTGCAGATTAGGATGTAGTTTTCAGCTGGATTTCCAGAGCCATGAGTACCTCCATGCTCCCCACCATGATGATAATGAACTAAACCTCTGAAACTGTGAACAAGCTTCAGTTAAATACTTTTTTATATGAGTTTCCTTGGTTGCAGTGTCTCTTTACAGCAAAAGAACAGTGATTAAGATCAGAAGGTTTAGGAGGTGTGGTTTTGCTACAGGAAGCATCACACTGAGGTAGGCTTTGAGAGTTCAGACACTCATCCCATTCCCAGATTATTCCTCTGCCTCTTGCTTGTGGATGAAGATGTGAGCCCTTGGCTTGTGCCCCAGCCACCTAGTCTCATTCTTACTGCCTCTAGGGAAATGGTGTTATCTTCAGGTGACTAGGTTATCAATTAATAACCAAGACAATCCCCCGTAGGTATGTATACATCAATTAACAATCAGTACAATCCTCCATAGGCATGCCCAGAGACTAATCCCAAATTGAAACTCCTCCCAGGGGATTCTAGGTTGTAATAAGTTAACATTTAAAAATAGCCATCATGCATTTAAATTTTCTGTCTTGTTTATGCTGTATAACATTATATTTATATCATTCTTGTTTACTGTTTTTTTTTTTCAAATAAGTTTAGGAACTGAAGAAATGACTCAGTGATTAAAAGCACTGGCTGCTCTTCCAGAGTATCTGAGTTCAAATCCCAGGACCCACATGGCAGCTCACTCCTGTCTGTAACTCCACTTCCAGAATGACACCCTCATACATATATGTAGGCAAAATACTAACGAACATAAAATAAAAACAAATTTAAAAATAAGTTTGTAGGTCTGGGTACTGTGTTCTACATGGCTCCAGGGACTGACCTAAGTGATGTGAGGGTTCTAAAGAAAGGAGTAACATACAGAAAAGCTGGAATTGGGTGGGTTGCGTTCATGCTGATGGAGGACACCAACCGCAACAACACAGAACCACAACCTGTTTATTTTATACATCTGAATCAAGGAGCTAGGTTTCTTAGATACAGCAGAATATGGAGGCAGGCTTATGGTAAACAACTGAAGGAAAAGGTATGGTTGGCTAATCTCAATAGAATGTCTCTTTAAGGGAGCACTCTTATATTGTAGTCATCCTTGAGGAAGAAACTGTGGTTGATAGTTTCTGTATATACTGTCAACATTTCCACTTATACCAGAGGAAAGTCTTTACCATCCTTCTGAACCTCACCCTTGGAGGGCTTTGCCACCCCCATGGTCTCAGGCACATTGGGGTAGTAGTGTCAAACAGTACAAATTCACTCATATCTTCCTCTGAGCTCCACATCTGGAGCAATGGGTCAGTGGGCAAAGTGTTTGCTCACAACCAGAGGGCCTGAGTTTGAATCCCTGGCCCTGTGCAAAAGCTGAGTACTACACCTGCCTGTAACCCTACCATGGAAGAGTGGAGACAGGCAGATCCTGGGCCAGCTAGCCAAGTCAAAATGTCAAACTCCAGTGGCTTTTGTAAGGGATGCCTCAAAACAAAATAAAACAAAAGTCAAAGTGAAAAGTAAAGCAGAAAGATGAGCATACCCACAGACACATGTCCATACACATGCCCAGACATTCATGCACTGTATATACAACACACACATGCATAGGCATACACAAAAATAAAGCCTAATGCTTGTATTGTATTTCCAAGCAGGTTGTAATTTATTTATCCTGGCACTAATTCTATAGACCATTAATATGTTATTTCAAAATAAAAGAACAGAGTTTAAAAGTAAGCATATTAGTGTATGGCTACTTGGAAAAAATAATGGTGTTACTTGAAACTACAACTCCCCTAGATATTATGGCCTGTAACGTACAGAAGAAAAGCATCGGGTGCTCTTTTGGTGTTCTCCAGAGCACGGTCTGGAGAGCAATGCCTTCTTTTGAATAGCTAAATTATAAAAACATTTTTCAGCAAAACAATAAAGATATCTTTAAGGCCGTGTGAAACAAATCTTTTCCATATCGAGCCGCATTTCTTGGGGATAAGTTCTCAGAAGTTAAAACAAAATATCCCAAGTGGAAGCTTTTGCATGATTTTAAGATCTTTAAAACACATCACCAATATTGCCAACTCTGCTTTCCAGCTGATTCACTGGCATGTAGATACCCATATGGCAGACACATCATTCCAGAGTCAATGTGATATTACAAATAATTCCTGCCGCTCTTGGTAATGTCAATGAGAAAACAAATCAACTTCTGGTCAGCAATACTATTTTCATACTATGCTAGGTGCACACTATTCTTTTCCTAAGGTGTATCCTTGTGAGATTTAAGTACTTGGTAAGCCTCAGTAAATGCCATGGCTTGGGCTTTATTTAACTTTGTTCCCAAAGTGTCATGTACTGGAAACTTGGTACCCAGTGTTGAGGTGGTGATTAGGTGTTATGTCTTTTTCTGAGTTAATGCTCATCTTCCATAGTGGGTTAGTTCTCAGGTAAGTGGATCAATACAGAGAAAGCCTATACTGTGTATTAGCTCTCACATTCTGGAGTCTGTTGCCATGTTAATTTCTCTGCCAGATTTTGAAACAGCCAACAAGACTTGACCAGGATGCCAGGACCCTTTACTTTATAAGTTGCCCGGCCTTGAGTATTTGAGTATAACAAACCAAAATGAACTAAGACAGCAAGATATTTTTGACTATCATTTATTTGAATTATAGACTAAACTACTTTTGGCTATCATTTATTGAGATTAAAGACTAAGGTTATTTTCCACTGGTCACAAAGAAGATGAAGATTATACTGGTTCTTTTGAAAATACATAGATAGGAAGAAGCACATGGTATATGCCAGTAAATAGTTACAGAACTGAGCAATGATAAAATGCGTGAATCCATGTATCCCAAATGTTTCTTCCTAAACACCTATTTAGAAACGGTCTTCTTTCCCCCATCTTCCTTTATCATAGTTGGCTTAGCCAACATGAACCATCAGTGACCATGGCATACCAGGGACTTTTAATATGTTTATGAAACCTTTAGGCATTTGAGGATGATGGTAGAGGGAATAATAGGAGAGGTAGGCCTTGAGAACTGAAGCCTTTTGTTAGCAATGTGACCTCTCAGACTTCTCCGAGCGTTAAAGTATGAAATAAACAAATACCCTCTCAGGGACGCCTAGGAGCTCAAGTAGACAGAAAAACACTTTGAAAAATCAGTGCCACAGTCAAGAAGCAAAGTTCTCACCAAAATCACAGTCACCACCTTGGCTAGTGAACAAGGCTGGAGGACAAAGTGGGGGCAGTTAGATGAAAACACAAAGGTGATGAAGGCTGCAGGCATTCATGTTTGTTTGGGAATCAAACCTGGAGGTAACACCAACATTTTTTGAAGAACAAAGTTCTTCCCTGTCCTGGTTTTCCAGACTCTTTAGAAGTTTCTAGAAGTATACACCTGTAAGAATGGCCAAGATCAAAAACACTGATGACAACTTCTGCTGGAGAGGTTGAGGGGAAATGGGAACAATTCTCCACTGCTGGTGGGAATGCAAACTGGTACAACTCCTTTGGAAGTCAGTGTGGCAATTTCTCAGAAAATTAGCAAACAACCTTCATCAAAAACCAGCAATACCACTTTTTGGTATATATCCAAAGGATGCTCAATCGTACCACAAGGACATGTGCTCAACTATGTTCATAGCAGCTTTGTTTGTCATAGCCAGAACCTGGAAACAACCTAAATGCCACTTGACCGAAGAATGGATAAGGAAAATGTGGTACATTTACACAATGGAGTATTACACAACAGAAAAAAATAACGACAGCTTGAATTTTGCAGGAAAATGGATGGAGTTAGAAAACATTATTTTGAGTGAGGTAACCTAGACACAAAAAGACAACTATCACATGTACTCACTCATAGGTGGTTTTTAAACATAAAGCAAAGAAAGCTAGCCTACAAACCACAATCCCAGAGAATTTAGACAACAATGCAGACACTAAGAGAGACTTATATAGATCTAATATACATGGGAAGTGAAAAGTAGAAAAAGAAAAGATCTCCTTAGTAAATTGGGAACATGTGGGCCTTGGGGGAGGATTGAAGAGGGGGGAGAAAGGAAAGAAGGGGAACGGAGAAAAGTATAGAGCTCAACAAATATCAATTAAAAAAAGAAGTTTCTGGAAGTAACAAACATCAGAATAATTTTCTTGTTGACAACTGGATTTGATTATATTGCATCTATTTTATGCTAGACTTTTTGGTAATACTGGTTTTATTGGATTTTAATCAACATGATTTTGGGAAACGCTTTGAAGTTTAATTTCAAGGCAACATGAATAAAGGTGCATGGGGGGTTAACAGCATTGTGGTAGACTTAGTAATAATCAAATAACAAAGCAGTGGTAATTATATGTATTTAGGGTAGACATGTAACTTTCATGAGACCTGTAAACAAAGGCCTTTGAAATTTCCAAATCTGTGAGTCCAGAAACATGAGCAAGGCATTTCTGAGAGCCTCTGGCTCCTGAACATCACTGAATTACCTAAAAATAGATACTAGATTCACTGCTTCCCAAACTCCTAGTTATCATCCAAGAACCCATCATTTATTTTCCAGTTTTGCTGAGGTATAACTCATATACAAAAGCTACACATATTTATTACATTCCACACGAAAGGTTTGGGCATGTTCACACACCCATAATTGCTCTCATTATCACCACAGTCAAAGGAAAAAAAAAGTCCTTCATTTCTAAAAGTCTTCTGTACCCATTTTTAAAATAGCTGTTGGTAGTAACAACAATTATCATAAGATTTACCATCGTCACAAAATTTTCAGAACGTGTTAGCATATTGCTAACTATATCCTATAGCATTATGTAGTAAAACAGACATCTGAAGCTTCTCATCAGACGTGCTAATTGTGAACCCATCAAGCTACTCCCCCTTGAAACCAGCCCTACTCCCTGATGATTGCTATTCTACTCTTGCCTCCTCCCCTGCATCCTTCCCCATCCTTCCCCATCCTTCCCCATCCTTCCCCATCCTTCCTCATCCTTCCTCATCCTTCCCCATCCTTCCCCATCCTTCCTCATCCTTCCCCATCCTTCCTCATCCTTCCTCCTCCCACCCTTCCTTTTTCCTTCTGCCCCTTCTCTCCTTCCTCTAACCTTGGACAATGATAAGAATGACAGGGTGTAACTATTTCCTGTGTGTCTTCTTGCGTAGCTTCACTCCCGCACCGGCGCTCTCAATTGGCTTTAGAGGCAAAGAAATAAAGTGGATTTCTTTGTTTTGTTTCACTAGATGTCTAAGTGTATGTTGCTCCGGCCTCTAACGTTTTGTTCTATGTGGAAAATTCAAAGGAAAGAGCACGCTCCGGCTTCTGCCAGTCTTTACTCAGCTACATGTAAAAAACAGTGGGCAGTGGAGGGAGGATATTTCATTTAGAGGACAGAAGCCATGGATGCCTCTCAGCATCTGAAAGTACATAGCATCTCAAATAACTAAGTGTCACCTGACCTTAGATCTCAGTAGGACAGATTATGGAAAAACCTACCTAGGTGAGAATTATAGTACTAAACTCAGGGATAGTTGAAGAGTCTGAAGCCAGCCCTCTTGTCCGTTCTTTTGTTTCATCCCTCTCAGACTTTCCTATCCACGAACTGCAGTCCCTTTTGTTTGTACTATTTCACAGAGTAAGTTTAGTGGGGCAAGGCCTGTCTTCCATAACGGAGACCTGCAGTCTCAGGGAGTATCTTCAGTTCCGAAGAATGGCGGTAAACCCATATACTTACACTCCCTAAGCCTTACTGATTACATGGATAAAAAGGAAAATAAAGACATTTTAATCTCCTTCTTCTCTGTCTTTCATCTTTCCTTCCCCCTCTTTCTCTTTCGCTCTATCCTTCTCTCAGTTTAAGCATAAACAGGAGACGTTACTATTTTCCTGTTCCTTCAAGCTGCAGGATTATGTGTAATGAAGACAATGTGAGATAGGAATGCTGCATGGCCAGCTGGCTTACTGACTACCTTAGTATGTTTCTTTTCACACCAGCTCTGCATGGATGGGAACATAACAATGAACACTGGAGGTGTGACGGTTGGAAACACTAGGGCCTGTAGAGGCAGAGAGACGGGAGATCTGGTTTCTTTAAAAAAGAATACCCTGAATGGGAACAAAAGGCATTCATGGTGCCTGTTTTGGCTGTACCCGGTACATCTATTTCCAACTTGAAAGCAAGAGTAGACATGTCACCTTTTCATAACAGAACCTGTATTTCCCCTGTGAAACCATGTGACCCAATTCCATACCTAGCTGTAGAGCCAGGCATGAAGCAGAGGCCTGCCCAGAACACTCTCAACTACTCTAGGCCTCTGCATGGGTCCAGACAGAACATAAGCATAAGGGGATCTCAATATTGGGTTTTCAAGGGAACAAATTAGAAAGAGGCTGTTTTTACTCCTACCAGATTTGAGGCTATGAGATGCTTAGCCTGAGCTGACAAAAACATGGTACACAAAAGAGAAACCAATATACTGAGCTGGAGTGATGGCTTTGGGGATAACAGTACTATACGAGCATGAGAACTTGAGGTTGGATCCCCACCACTCACATAAAAGCTGGGTGTGGCTACATGCATCTGGAACTCTAACACTTGGTTGGGAGAAGGGAGTATGAAAGGGCATAACCCAGCATCTCATTGGCCAGTCAGCCAGCCAAGCAGGTAGTAGGCCCCAAGGTCAGTGGGAGACTCTGTCTCAAGGGAAAAGTTGGAGTAAGATAAAGTAGGATGCCTGATGTCCACCTCTGGCCTCTGTACATGCACACACACACACACACACACACACACAATCAAAATTTATAATTCTGAACACTAGGAGATGTAATGGACAGATCCTAATGGAACCATTTGATAATGCCTAAATATTAGATTTCTTAGTTACATAAGCCAAAAAATTTCATCACTGTTACCTTTTACAACAAAAAATACCCGAAGTAATGAAGACATCATCACCTCAATCTGTCCCCAAATGAAACAATCCTTCCTAATTACAGATTCTTAATGCAGTCCTCATTTTCCTTCCCAGGTTACGCACTTTTGATCACATTTGTTCAACTTCTCTACTTTCATTTGAAAGCATTTCCTGTTTGTCATGGATAAAAAGTCTTGGCAAAGTGATGTTACAAACAAGATTATACGTGAGCCATCATTATATGAAAACATGATTTCCACATATACCTGACCAAATCCTTGTAAAGGCGCATCCTAACAGAATGCTATTCTATAGTAATGGCTAAAAATAACAACAGAATTTTGTCAACAGACCCTTCCTTTGATCAGTACTTTTCTGATTTTCACATATAGCCAACCCTCAGTACATTGGGTTTGGCTCCAGGCCTCCTGTGGATACCAAACTCTAAAGATGCCCAAGTCCCCTTCATAAGAGAGTATACCTTCTCCATAAAGCTATGCATATCTCCCATGCTTAGGACTAGTACCAAATAAGGTGTAAATATTATGCCAGTTTTTGCTCTGATGCATTGTTTATAGAATGGTGATAAGGCTTGTGATAGACCAATACAGCACATCCTTAACACTGTTAACCCAAGGTTGGGTGAGTCCACAAAATGAGATGCTGCAGATACAGGGGGAGACTGTGCTATGCTAGTTTGTCTAGTTTTTCTGGTTGTCTAATTATTTCACTCAAGCCTTCACCAGTAATATAGACTTTATTTCTCTAGTTTACAGAGGAGGAATCCGAGGTGATGCCCACCAAAAGAGGCAGGTGCAGTGAGTGCAAACTCATTGCTGTCTCCAGCTCTTTCTGCTGCTGTACTAGGAGAGGGGTGGAGTGGAGCGCAGCGCTAGCAATGATTACTGGGGTCCTCGCTCCGTGCATTCAGCTGGCCCTTCACATCTGCCTACCTCAAACAATTGTCCCTGCCTCCTTAGATCTACACCTCCCGTGATTACCAACCGACTATGAATTTAAATGTTTTTGCAAAGGGGCGCATAACACCACGATGCAACTAGCTGAAAGGCTGATTTAAAAATCTGAGTAATACAGAAGGTCATTCTCCTTTTTCTTCTCCGTAGGACTGTGTGTTTGCACTTGGCAGGCATACACACTGTGGCCATTATCCCTGCTCCGGGGCAGCAACCAATGGGGTTGGTGTGACTAAGAAAGAACATGCTTAGAGCTGAGCTCTTGGTGGCCTGCTTAACCTTTTGGCTGAGTCCAGTTGCCCCGCTGACACCTAAATGGACTCAAGAGAAGCCAGAAGGCTTTGTGAATATGCAGGAGTTTCCTCAGAGGGCCACAAAAGGCCTCCATGACTCAAAGAAAATTAGGTTCCTCAGCAGCAATCTGCTCTTTAGAGAGGGAGGGAGGGAGGGAGGCAGGGAGAGAGAGAGAGGGGGGGGGAGGGAGAGAGAGAGAGAGGGAGAGAGAGAGAGAGAGAGGAAAAAAGAAGCAATAAAACTGTTCCTCCCAATTATAATCAAAACAAGGGCAGTAAATGACAGCAGAGAATTTTAGATACTTGCTTGCCTGGTAGTCGTTCCAACCCACAGCCTCAGCATGTGTTTATTTTTCTTTAACTGTCGTGGGATCTTTGGAACATCTTGAGTATGCAGGGTGGCTCTTGCATGTTTGCACGGCTCCAGCTTGTTGCAGTTGCTGACCTGGTTGGATCATGCACCGCTTTGATCTCTCAAAAATGAAAGCCGTTTTTATTGCAAATTGTACCAGAATGATTTCAAAACTAAACAAACCACAAGGGCATGTTCTATTTATTCTCTATTACTCACACATTTAAAGGAACACAAAGGCCCTCCTTCCCTCCCACCCTCAAAGACGAATGTTTAGAACATTCTTTTAAAGCAACCCTCTCTTTTCACTTGTGAGACAAAATCCTGGAGCGGGTACATCTGAAAATGGGTCAAGATGTTGGCATTTTCCACATGTAAAGGACACTTTGCATGAGTTCACTGTGACGTCCTTGCCTGGGTCTGAGTTATAACCTGTGTGGTCATGTATCATTGGGCACACTAGCTCAACTCTGATTTTCACTTACACATAAAATGATAATAAAAGTGCACTCTTATTTAATTTAGGTGTTAAGGAAAAAAAATAAATATGATTTTTTTTCCTTGTGGTGTTAGCTTCAATTTATGAATGAGGAAATTGGAATCTAAGAAAATCCCACACCTGTTTCGCTGCTCACAGACTAACAAATGATAAGACACAGTGACCAGTCCTGCCCTGGTCTAAATAAATTCACTTCGTTCTCTTTTCTTCATAAGAAACATGGAAGGGAGAATTTCCTCACCTTGAGTGCCTAACACGCCCTTAAAAAGAATCAGCATAGAGTCCTCCTTATAAAAACATTCCAAAGCTGTCATTTTCTCTATCTCATTTTTTTATTAAAATGTCCCCTAATTAACAGATACTATCAGGACCATGAATTGAGAGGCCATGGCTTTCAAGGCACTATTTGCATAATGAGGTATCTGCTGCTAGAGTTGCCTCCTTTGGTCGTTTTGATCAACAGTAGTGATAGCCTTATCTCCTCCATGATATAGTCAATAGGTTATTAAAAGGCACCGAACACCCTAACAGCCTTGTACTTTGATTTTCTGCCATACTCTCCAAGTTAATGAGGAAGAGGGTCAAGGGAATTTATTCCTGTGCTTCAGGAAATCCACAAACAATATTAAAAGAGAAGTTGGTGGCAGATTAAGAAACTTTTAATAACCTTGTGCAAACCTTCCAGACACTCATTACTCAGTGCAGGTGACGGAAATATGCAATCTCAAAATATGCTATGGGAGTTAGTGGGGAGCCAGAGGCTGTGGGGGGGTGGCTTGAAAAGGGTAGGGTAAACCAAAGAGGTCAATGAAGGAGTCAGCTCCACTTTCAAAAATATTACTGTATTTTCACTTAAATAATAACATAAGGAAGAATGTTAGAAACCTTGGAGGGTCTTACATCCATATTGTCTTGAAGTCACTAAACAGAGACTCATCTAAACATATATAGTATTCTCTTTCTCTGTGTGTGTATGTATGTGTGTCTGTCCGTCTATATCCTTTCTCTTCTTCTTTCCCTTACCTCTCCCTCTGTCTTTGTAAGACAGAAAATCTTGACTTATTTATTGACCACTTATGGTCTAAAAATTGAACATTTCAATACATTTTCAGATTCCTTATTAAGCAGGATGATGACGATCATCCATTTGCTTTTTCTCAGCACCAACTGAGAATTTGCACATAGACAGAGATGATCAGTTCCATCCCACGTCTAGCCATTCACGTAACAGTTTAACACAGAATGCATCAAGAATTACATGCATTGCAGGGGATATCACTCAGCAGTGGGTTGAGGTGGGCAAGGGTCTGGGTTCCATATTTATCAGCATAGAGGAGGAGGAGGATCACAATTGACAAATATGGGTAGCAATTTGAGACTCAAGAAACTGAAAAGATCAAAGTCACTCAAATATTAAGTGAAATTTTGAGTATCTAAACAAACCCTGAATCCAGAACTACATTCTGACATCAGTTTCCTTCTTAGAAAATTCATCATTGTTGTCATCTCTGCCCTTTTTTCTGACTTAATTCTTTGAATGGTCAAATACAGTAATATTTGTGGATGCTTTATAAACTCAGCATAACTATAAACAGATGTGTTTCCAAGGTTAAAAGGAGGTCAGTGTGTTAGTTACCGCTCTTTCCGTTATAGCAGATACTGGAGAAAAGAGACTTTAAAGCAGAAAGACGTACTATAGGTCATTGTTTCAAAGGGCTCAGTCTACGGTCACTTGGCCCCGTATGCTTGGGAGTCTATCATGGCGGCAGGAGCATGTTGCAGAAGAGAACTGCTCAACCCCTGGCCGACGGAAACAGAGAGAAGGGGCACAGAAAAGGACCAGTGACAGACAAGATAGCCCAAGGACTGGCTCCAGTCTGGGCTCACCTACTAACGTTTCCTGCTCTTCCCCAAATAGCACCACCAGCTGGGAGCCTCTGCTTTGCTGACCACCATTTCTGAGGGCACCTCACATTCAAGCCATCATCAGAAGTTGTAGAAAAACAGAAAGAGAATGTCACACCTAAGATACAGTCAGGATCGCACTGGCTATAATGGAACTTCATGTGTTAAACCAAAAGGAGGACCTATTTGCTCTAAAGGACCAGAGAGTAAATATTACAGGTTTTGTGACCCACCTGTTTTATCTCAAATGTTCAGTTCTGCAATGGAAGCAGCCTTTGGCAATCTGTAAATAAATGAGCATGGCAGAATTTCAATAAAACCTTATTTGTGAACATGGACATTTGCATTTCATATTATTTTCATGTTTGTAAAACATTATCTTTCTTTAGGTTTTTATTTTAATCACTTAAAGATGCTTTGAAAGACAGTTTTAAATTGCAGGGCATCCTCAAGCAGATCAGATTTGACCCACAGGGCATAGTTTACAGATCTCTGATATAGATCAAAGGAAATGATATAAATGCTGACTTGTATGAATAATATTTGATAAGAAATACAATGCCACTAAATTTCATTGTAAAAAACTATATTAGTTTTGGGGTGCTTTTGATCACAAGGAGTCTCAATGGACAATAAAGACATTTGCAGTATTCTTAACGAGGTAGTTGACTGTAGAGACATCTGGCTAGATTTAGAAGTTTAGATGTCACTATGATGGGGACCGAGTTAGTCAATCATCTTTAAGAGGTGGGTTTTAATTAAGGCGTGGCTTCACTGGGACCCAGGGTAAAAGGTGTGCACCTCCATGTGTGCCCTCTCTGTGCCTTTTCCCGCGGAACATTGCTGTGCTTGGATTTCTCATTTCCTGTTTCATGAGTTTTCCCCTTATAATAAATAAAATATAATTGTCTTATCCTTAGCTAGTCTGGTTATTTCTACACTACTAGAGACACAAATTCTTCCCATCAATTGCGTCATCCATTCTCAGCATGTGGAGCTTCGTATTTATGCTTTTTCTGAAGACTGCAGCCACATCTCCAAGCACGGTATCCTACCCTGGGTATTCTCAACCTGGAGGACAAAGAAGAATCTTTCCGGCTCACACTTCACCATATCAGCTTCTTCTGTCAAAAAGCAAATACTTTCTCAGAAATCCCACTTCAGGTAACTTCTTTGTTAAAAGTGGGTGATGAGACCACATTTTTGCATTGCAAAGAAACACAGTTATCTTCAACTGACTCAGATCACTTATCTGCTGACACAAACAAAACTGGAATTCCAGAAACAAGATGGAAACAATGGCTTTCAGCATAGTCATTGACAGGACCCGCCTTAAGGAAGTAGTGAACAGTGGGAACTTGAGCCAGAGGCCAAGTTCAGGTAAGGTGAAGGTTTATGTATCATAAGTTCCTAAATGTTATGGCATACCAACAACATGGAGAGAGGGAAAAAAAAAAGCTAACGTTTCTATCTTGTAAATTAACAACAAAAAATTGCAAAATCCAGGTCTATGATTTACTCATTATGGTGCTCCCTGCCTGTCACATATCTGTAGTTCTTAAGGCATAGTGAACACTTGAAAAATGAAATATTGGGACTTATAGATAGTATTAAACAAATCTTCCAGTTAGAAAATGAAAGAGCAGAAAATAAGCCAAGGAAAGAAAAACTGAAAAGAAATAAGAATGGACATAGTTCATGAACTGTGACATGTAAAACCTTCAGTTTTCCCTGGGGGTGAGACCAGAGCCCTCCTGGGAGCAATGTCTGCCCCACTCCCAGATCTCTCAGTATTACTGGATTCTCTGTGGAATGGAAAAAAATTGTGTGTAGTCTTTTGCATCATAGTAAGTTAGCAACAGAAAAATACCACTGTCTAACTATAATGATGATGGGATATCTGAATGCATTTAAAAGATATGTCAGTAAAAAACCTGGGGTGGTGGCATACACCTTTAATCCCAGCATTTGAAGTTGAGGCAGGTGGCTCTCCGTGAGTTCAAGGCTAGCCTGATATATAGAACTTGTTCCAGAACAGCTAGGGACTGTTATACAGGGAAACCCAGTTTCAAAAAAAAAAAAAAAAAAACAGGAAGAAAAAGAAATTCAAGTTAAAAAAAATGAAAAGAGAGGTTTATATTTGAAATACTTCATCAGTCAGCAGTCCAGGGTGGGGGTGGGGGTCAGAAGATAGCTCAATTAGTAAAGTGACTGTCTTGCCTAAGGACGTGAATTTGATCTTCACAACTCACATTAAGAGGAAACACAGGCATAAAAACACATGTTTATAACCCAACACTGAGGAGACTGAGACGGGCAGATCCCTGGGGCTCCCTACTCAGTCAGCCCAGCCTACTTAGTGAGTTCCACACCAGAAAGAGAACCTGTCTCAAAAGAAAACAAACCACAAGAAACTAAGAAAGAAAAGACAAGGTGGAGAGCACCTGAGAAATGACACCCGAGGTTGGTCTCTAGGCCCCTCGGGCATATTCACACACGTACTCAAATAAGGACACGCACAAAAGCAGTTTGAAGCTAGGTCTCTACCAAAATTTAGAGGTTTCATTTTCTGTCCCCTCATTTTATGAGATCTATGGGTAAGAGGGTATTACAGTCTTTTCTACCTAGTAAACCGTGGCCTTGAACTCTGCACTGGTGCCAACACCCAGTGAGTAAGACAAAAGAAGCTGTGTCAGGGGCAATAAAGAAAATGAGGAACGTCTTTTGTGTCTAATTTTTCTGATCGTGTATTATGAGCTCAGTGTTGTCATCAAATAAAATATTTAGCAGTTACATCATTAATAATGAGCTCATTATTTGTCATGCTGCATGGTAAAGAGACAGAAAGAGAAGTAGCTCATATACATGGCTATAATTATTATTAATCATGTATGAAAGCACACATTTGATAATTTGTCTTTATTAGTTTAATGCTTTCTGTAGACGTGTCAATATTTATTACCTTCCCTCGTATCTTGAGTAGTTTTAGTCCTTCATTCATATGGACTCAGGTACATGAACAATACAGTTGATAAAAGAACTGCAGGCTCATTACAGACCAGTTTCTGAGGTCTGCCTCCTTCATTGGTGGTTTCCTCTGTCTCACCCTCTTAGCCTTATTTTCTCAATAATCTCTTACCTTCTTGTTTATTTCTTTGACTCTCCCTACTCCTTCTTGTGTCCCATTACTTCAGAGAGCAATGAAGAAGTTTTCTCAGACAACCAGTTCTGTGGAGTTGTACTAGTTGCTTGGGTAGATGTGTTGAGACCAATTGTGAGTAATGTCTACTGTGGGCCTTGGAGGTAAAGGGGGTTGGTGGTTCTCAGAAGGTGTTCTTTGACTTTCTTAAGACCTAGAGAAAATCAACCTGTCTTAGTTGGTGTTCTATTGCTGTGAAAAGACACCATGACCACAGCAACTCTTATAAAAGAAAGTATCAAATTGGGGCTTGTTTACAATTTCAGAGGGTAAGTCCATCATTATCATGGTGGGAAACATGATGGCATGCAGGCAGACTTGGTACTGGAGAAGCAGCTAAGAGCTGCATCCAGATTTGTAGGCAGCGGGAAGAGAGAACCACTGGGCCTAGTTGGGCTTTTAAAACCTCAAAGCCCACCACCAGTGATTCACTTCTTCCAACAAACCATACTTCCTAATACTTCTCAAGGAGTGCCACTCCCTGGTGGCTAAGGATCCAAATACAGGAACCTATGGGAGACATTCTTATTCAAACCACCAAACATCCCTTAGTGTCACAGCCCCTGGAGGACGTCATATAGCAAGAAGGGTCTGGAATATCAGTAGTTCATGCCAACAAGAAACCCTTTCCATCTGAGGGATGGGAAAGAGAAAGAAAGAAATAACGCACTGAAATCAAATATGGACAGAGAGTACAGACAATGCAAAAAAAAATGGAACTTGGGAAAGAATGAGTAGAGAACCATTAAGCTGAATAAACTCTTGCCAATCATGACATCTGATATCCAGTCAAATACCTGGATGTTCTATGCCCAAGATGTGAATGGCATGAGAACTTAAAACATGTACAAGAAAAAAATATCCAGAGGCATCATGGATACATATAGATATCATTACATACACACACACACGCACCTTTTAAGTTCCTATAGCTTGGATCTTTACACTTCTTTAAAGTTTCACCCTTCCCCAGCATTCCCATCATCCTGAGGTATTAGCTGTACAGCCCCCAGTGAAAAATTTGGCAGCTTCTTGATCAGTATGTTATTCAGACCTACAGACTTTTTATGGGGTTGTTGCCAAGAGAACAGTGAGCAGCAGGTTACAAATTGAAGCTTAGGCATCTGTGATTGAGAGCCAGGGTAACCACAGTGGCACACAGCTTCCAGACAATGCTACTCCTGGTTGTGGGGATGAGAGTTATAATTCATTAATGGAAACAGCAAGTGCAGGCAATGCCCAATGAGGCTAAACAGCATACAATAAAATCCCTGGGGGAAATCTACTGGCAGGACTTCCTACAGGTTAAAGTCTTTCTCTAGGAATTCATCCTACCAGTTTTAGCAATTTACCTGAGGCCATGTTAAGGGTTACCTCTCTCCCCTACCTTCTTCCCATGCTCACAATTATGCCTTTTTCACTGATTCTGGAATTCTCATAAGAGAACCTGAAAGTTTTATCCCAGAATTCACTTCACACCCATGAACTATGCGTCAAGTACTAGATCTAGCTATTTCTAAGATGAATAGTGCTTCACTCAAGAAGTTTACAGTCCAAAAAAAATCAATGAAAAAAATTAATAAATGAGAAAGAAAAACCACATCCTTGCTAAAAGTAGTATTAAAGTGGTAAATATTATCACCATCTGAAGATACCCACGTAAGGGTTGGAGAGATGGCCCAGCACCCAATCAGGCAGCTCACAACCACCTGTAATCACAGCTCAGGAAATCCAGCACCACCTGTTGGGCTTCTAGGGTCCCTGCTTTCATAGAGCACATACCCACACAGAGACACATATTTTTCTTTTAAAAATTTAAAACAAAAGTTGCCCTCTTTAGCCAAATTGTCCACAAAGGAATCTCTAGGATGAGGAAGATGAATATCTATGACCTATTGTACTCCAGAAACATTATTTTTAATGTCTCATGTCTTAAAGCATAGAAGATTATGTCTCCCTTACTTCCAGGGAACATATGGCAGTGTTGGCAACATTTTTGTTTGTGCCAATTGAAAGCAAGCACAGAAGACATTGAGGCTGGAGTGGCACTTCTCATCCCGTCACACACAGTATGACCCCAGCAACAAGGAACATGGTCAGCTCAGAATGTGAGAACTGCTACTCAATATTAGCACCCACACAAACATTTTATGCCATACAATGTTGGGTGTAACATTGCTCTACATGCCTTTCTTTTCTCACTGACTATAGCTGACACTATTTTTTAAAACGCCATGTTTATTGGGTCCTCTGGCTTTCCAGGCGTAGCCCCAGTTCTGTTCCATGCTTTGGAAAGGAAGGCCCTTTCTTCCCGTTGGTCCACTCTCTACAACTTGAATGCAATCTCCTTTGGAGACACCCTAGGAATTCACAATGGAAGGCTGGGAAGAATTATCAAATAAAATTTAGATGCTTTATCAAATCTGCATTTCAGAAAATAAGTAAATAATTCCTAAACAAGTACACCAAGTAAAATTTAAGACAAGTAAGATTTAGAATTTGAACTTAAGTTAGAAATATTATTATTTTTATTGGAGTAAGTATTAGGACACAATCTCTCTATGTAACTCTGACTATTCTGACCCTTGCTACATAGACCAAGACAGCCTTGAACTCACAGACATCCACCTGCCTTGGTTTACCAAGTATTGGGATTAAAGTTATATGCTACCATGCCAGGATGGGATATTAATTTTAAATATAAGGATCTCCTTTGTGATAGTTGAAAAATAATTAAACTCAAAATTATTCTTGAAACTAAAATTCAATTTTAATTGGGTACCGTATATTTTATCTGAAAATTCTTCCCTAACTTTAAATGTGAATTGTCTCTTCTCATTTTCTGTGACATTATGATTTATATTCCATATTCTGCACTCAATTACCTATTCATGAGCATGTTTTAACCAAGCAAGTGAAATCTAAGTGAGGGTGTGCAGTGGGGGGGGGGAGCATACCTTTGAGGAAAAGTAGCCTAAGCATTTTAAGAACCCAATAAATATTTGGCGGACAGGGTTTCATATCACTTTGTGCTATGCTGGGAAACTAGAAGCTCTATCAGGTACCGTGGGTGTTCCTAAAACATGACTGTGAGAAACACTGGTGAAAATAGACTGGCGATGCAGATGCCAGAGGGGAAAGGCCTTACCTCTAACACAAAACACACGCGGGGCAGCCTAGTGTGGCATCTCCATGCCAGAGATCCATGCTTTTCCAAGTGTTCCTTCTCCTTTCCCCGCAGTAGACTCCATCCCCATGCTCCAAGTGGTTTCTGCATTCAGACCTCTTGTTCTCTTGTCCACTTTCCATAGAAAGGAGAGCAAGCCAGAAGCCAAGCGCCCCTCTACCTTAAAGAGCTTCCTTTTGTGGGACAGCGGGCTAGATCTATGCAGTTGCATGGGTGGCTGACACACACAGCCTGTATTTAGGAGAGAAACAGAGCAGCTCACTGTGAGGTTAACTCCCAGGAGACATGTGGATTGGGTGTTTGATGAAAAGGGAACAGCTTTGACTCGAAGCTTCCCCAAAGCCACTCTGTAAGTCCCTGGGATTCGTGTGCGCCGCCTAAAACTAATGGGCAATAGCACTGGAGAAATTCCAGACCAGCATCACTCTGCTCAAATCCTTGTCATTTGTTTGCAAATATCTTTAATTTTAACACCTTTCTCAGAATTTCTGGCCCCCAGACTTACCTGTGTTGAACCATCAACTGTATCCTGCATCATGCCCAGTGTTTGCCTGCTCACTGTAGGCATCGTGAGGACAGAGGTAATTTTGAAATAAGGTTTGTGGTCTCCCTTTCTTACATTTACTACACATTTACTATTTATTTTATTTGTGAGTCACTGCCTCCTGCTAACGGACACAAGCGTGACAGTGCGCCATATGTGCACAGGCATGGAAGGGAGACATTCGTTTTATCATTAATGGTTGCAAAGATAATGTATTGCGGAGATTATTTCATTTTGTTAAGCGGATTTGGTAAAGAGGGGAAATAAGTTTGTTTGGGAACCATAGGAAGCTTTTAAATATAATTGATGTGAAAGTCTTAAGATTTGGGATAAAAAAAATCCTGCCCGAGCCTGCTCAGAAAAGCCGAATGTCTGCAAAACTTGCCATTACCGAACCACACAGTGTAGGAAGGCTGTTAGGGGAGGCTAATGCCTATACAGCTGGTGTAATGAAGAAATGGAGGTTTAGGCATGGGAAGCCACAGCTCCAACAGAAGGAGCTGAAAAGATATAGATAAGATTAGTGACATATGTAAAGGCCCAGATACTGTGTGACAAAGTCTACCCGGCTGAATAGGCTGAAGCCAGAAGTAATAGGAAGGCCATGTTCTCCCTAATCCTCCAAGATAAGCTGTTCCATCCAGAATTATCAGCCAACAATCTTCAGGGTATCAGGCTGAAAATGAAGTTTCAGACTGCTTTGATTCCTCATCCATAAATGAGAAAGTGCCTGAAGGATCTTTATTTATTCTCGCTCCCGCCGAAACACTCTTCAAAAAGTGCCAATATACTAGCAACAGATGCAGAAAGCCTCCCTTCCTTTGATTGACAGAACATGATATAAAGCAACCCTCACTTGACATTTCAGTTTCATAAGGCTCCTAGCAGGGGCAGGGGAAAAAAAATTCCTGAAGAAAAAAAAAATCCACTAGAAAATAAAGAGGATTTATGCAAACTCCCATGAATGTTTTCAGAATTAAATTTAACAGTTTTCTTTCTCCACAGCCCGTATCTGATATTTTGGGTTGCAGATGAAGAATTTCAGAAGGGATAATTTCAGCCACGTGCATATTAATGTTCATGGCTTATTAAAACAAAGTATTTACATGTTAATGTTTGTTGATTACTAGATACTTAAGTTGCTTAGTTATAAATGATTGGGGTATTCACTCTAGGGAGGAGATGTTTAATTTGGTGTTGTGTGTGCTTTAATTTAGACTTCAAAATACATAATTGAATGAGAAAATGTCATTCCCACTTTTGCATTTCAGTTTTGAAAGGTCATCCCGTGGTTAGTTTGTACATTTTCAAATTCTTGTCACATCGCTCAATAAGATATTAAAGTCAACTGTACCCCTCGACATATTTCTTGCAATTGACATATAAATGTTCTATTGAAATAAGAACTGAGCTTCGTGCCTACAGACATCTTAAGGAAAAAGGCTTGAAGACTCTTCCAGGTGAGCCTTCCAGAAGATACTAATTCTTTTTGTTTTAGCAAAGCCAATTCTTTATATTCAATCCGAGTTTTCTGATAGATTCTCTGCTGGAGTAGTTAGCTCTGTGGAAAGCACCGTCTTCTAGAACTCCTGGCAAACATCAAAGCTCCTTTGGATCCTGGGGTTCACTGCCTGTCATTCAAAGAGCATTTCAAATGGAAATCTTAAGAAAGGAGAGAAAACTAAAGGTGGGTAAGAACATGAGAAAGAATAAGGTCGGTGTGGCAAGGCTCAGCTGGGTGGCAGTCAGATGTTTCCTAACGCAGTTCTCTTTTCTGTGGGCCTTTCTGCTTGCCCCAATTCCCAACAAGTTGAACAACGGGGAGTAAGCAAATGTTACTAATAATTGTATTTGTTTTGCTGTAGTGGGCAGTGCTAGCATTTGGGCTACTTAGAAATCTCCATTATTTTATAGAAAGAGGAAGAATCCTGAAACAGGCAGAGGGCAGTGATCAGTGCTCTAGCTGGACTCTCAGACACAAACCAGCAAGTTACAGAGGGGTCCGTCTCCCAGTCTTTTTTAACTGGATAAGAAATGGCTGTAATGTTTTCAGACGTCAGCCAACTACTGAGGGCACTTTAGACTCCTCAGTGAAGAACAAGCTTCATCTTGGAAGAGGAAAGTTCATCTGAATTCCTTCAGCAGGGAGAGGAGAAAGAGACAGGAAAGGATGAAGGGAAACACAGATGGAAAGAAGTCTTCCCATAAACATGTAGGAACTCACTTTAAAGACAGACCTCCATAACCTATTCATTCAGCACTGATATATAGACTTCAGTGCAAAATTCAAACGATGCTTGTCAAATAGATTGGGGGTGGGAGGGCATGGTGTGGCAGTTTGAATGCAATTGGCCCATGTAAGCTCAAAGGAAGTGGCACTATTCGGAGGTGTGGCTTTGTTGGAGTAGTCATGGCCTTGTTGGAGGAAGTGTGTCACTGGTGGGGGTAAGGTTTGACACCTCAAATATGCTTAAGGAGGACCCAGTGTCTCAGATCACTTCCTGCTGCCTGCAGGATCACGATGTAGCTCCTTCTTCACTCTCAGCTCCTTCTCCAGCACCCTGTCTGACTCCCACCATGATGAAAATGGACTAAACCTCTGAAAGTGTGAGCCACCTCAATGAAATGTTTTCCTTTTATAGGAGTTTCTCTAGTCCTCACAGCAACAGAAACCCTAACTAAGAAACATGGAGTGGAATTATGTATCAGACTATGTGATTATGCCCTAGGAAAATTTTAACTAAATCTTACACAATTGTTCAACTGCAGACCCTGATTCAGGACTAACTTTAGAAAACTTGCTCCTAAGAAGCTCAAAGCTTGACTCTCAAAGACATCCACATGAGATCTGTTTGAATAGTCACAGTTCTCAGTACCTCTAACCCCTTTAATCTAAATTATTACTTCATCCAGTCAGTCAACAGACGCTGTCCTGGCACACATGGTCTTCTCTCTCCCTTCTGACTCCGAAGACAGCAGGCTGGAAGTGGGAATGCATCAGCAGTATCTCCCACCTGCACTGGGCAAGATGAACGTGTCCTTCAGGGTTTCAAAAGCACTGTGTCATAACCACACCTTAACAAAGAAGAGAAGCCAAAAGTCAGAAGTCACTATTGAAAAATCTGGTTGTTATATAAGTTTCTACTGAAAATTAATAGTCCTCCTTTTACGCTCCTGATGAGACTGGAACTTTGTTTGTTTTACCTCATTGAATTCCATAATATCGCTAGAAGACAAGTAATACAAGCTCTACAGGAGGACACAGAGCCCAACAGAGAGAGGTATACCGCCCAAGACCACACAGCTAATGAGTAGCTGAACTCGGTTGTACATTCATCTTATCTGACCACAAGTCCTGCCTGTGCTCACCACTTTATATTGCTAAATTTTTTACTCTTTTGGTTAGAAATAATTTCTACCCATCTTTTACACACGAAATTTATATTATAATTTGCTTAAATACAGCCTTATTTTACTTGTAAGATCTTTGGATCTTCAGGTTTGAAGAAAATTTCTGAGTATGGCATTTTCACAGAATTGCCACAATATGACTATATAGTATTAGGGTGTGTGTGTGTCTGTGTGTCTGTGTGTGTCTCTCTCTCTCTCTCTCTCTCTGTGTGTGTGTGTGTGTGTGTGTGTGTGTGTGTGTGTGTGTGTGTTTAAAAATCATGCCATGATTCTAAAATGTACTTTCTGTGCATAAGAATACATACTTTCCTAAAGGCAGCATGTCAGAATGGCAATTATAATTTCAGGATAAGCACAAATTAAGTCTACCACTTAAAATGCAAAAACTTCAAATATACAGACTAGATTCCAAAAATGGCCATTTAACACAGAAGTGCTGAATAATTCATGCTGCACTGTATGGGCAAAGCCTGCGTGCAGCTGGCACTGGTACAAGTCACGTATAAGCTTATGCACTCCTGGTTGCTATTTATTGCCCAAATTTCTTACAAATGTATAATGTTGCTTACAGAGGGAGGAAATGGAAATGTGGCTGAATCTGTCAAGACTCCCTTAGTCTCTTACCAGGCCTTGTGTCAGCAGAATACAATATTTACAAATAAAGACTGTGATTTCTTTTTAAGGTAAATATAGGCAGGCATACACTCATTAACACAGGAAACGCATTCCCATTAAAGGGAGTGCTAAGTGAAAAAACCCTGCTTGTTGTAGCATAGTCCCTAAGAAGCTGTGTCCCTGAGATGTTTGCTCAGTCATTAACAATACCTAACAATCTCTGTTCAAGAACAGACAATAAATATTTGAATGAATAGATTATCTATTCACTTCAACTCTCCTGACGCCCATGCATGCCTTTGGACATTATCTGTTCTCTATAGTGGCCACACCTGTGGAACCTGTCCTCCTGTGGGCAGAACCGTCTACCTGATCTTTGCACTATTCTTCCCCACAAGTGTATTTCCCCCTAGGGTGCCTCAGATTACCTGTGCATGTTACAACGCCAATTGATAGGCTTCAGACACTGTGGCCCCATCTCTGCCATGTTTCCTAATGCACCTTTAATCAGTTGGCAGGCATCAACCTTGATCTAGTAAACGCAAAGAAACAGCAGAACTAGAGATTCAAGAAAGACAACAAACAGACACCCATTCCTGGTTGAAAATAGACCAGAATTCTGGACAATACCACAAGGGAATGGTTCATTTCTTCCTTTGCTCAGTATATGGGCCTTTAATTGAAAGATCTTTGAGTCAGTGAGGAGACTATACACCTGTATTCTAGTAAAGAGTAAGACATTTGCTTTTCAGTTTTTAAAAATGTAACATGCTTATCAGAAAGTGTACAAATCTAAAGAATTTATTTTGCTGAACTTGGCCAAGTGATGAAATCGCCACATAAGGCATATACAGATGATTATCAAAAAGCCATAGGTCTCGTAGTCTGCAGCTATTACTTACCCCTTGTCTATCTTACTAGCTATAAAGGCTTTATCCAGTAGAGTCTTAAAGCAATATAAACTCACCCTTATCAGAGTGATTTCTGTGGATTGTTATAGGTAGCTGTGACTCATTCATATTCATTACTGGGGTGTGGCCCATTGCATCACTACATCACCATGTGTCTAGGGTTGGGCATGGTTGCTCCTGTCTGTAATCCTAGCAAACAAGAGGCTGGAGCAGAAGGATTGTTGTGATCTTGAGGCCTATCAGGGCTACATCACAAGACCCTGTCTTTAAAGAAACAAAAACGGAAAACAGAAAACCATGGAACTTGAGAACAGCTTAGCATTTAAAGGCACTTGTTCTTGCAGAATACCCAGGTTTGATTCCCAGTATCCACATAATAACTCACAACCACCAGAATTCCAGTTCTAAAGGATCTTATGCCTTTTTCTGACCTTCGTAAACACCAAACACATATGTGATACACAGTCATACATGAAAACAACATTCATACACATAAAACAAATAAACCTTTAAAAAGAGTTTTTTTAAAAATAAATAATCTTTTACCAGAGCCAGGTTTCTTGCTAACCCCAAAATAACTCCCTCAATCAAGATATCTCTTTCCTTGCTCTCATATCTGTCCTTCCTCCATCTCAACTATCTTATTCCCTTAAGCTCTCCCTAACCCTCCCCTTCTCCCCTTCCTTCTATCCCCTGCCCCCATGCTCCCAAATTTTTTCAGGCAGTCTTGTCTGCTTCCAATTTCCAGGAAAACATCTATATATGTTTTCCCAAAGGATTACCCTCCAGCTAAGACCCTAAGCAATAGAGAGAGTGTCTGAACTGGCCTTGCCCTGTAGTCAGACTGATGATTATCTTAAATATCACCATAGAACCTTTGTCCAACAACAGATGGAAACAGAGGCAGAGACCCACATCGGAGCACTGGACTGAGCTCCCAAGGTCCAGTTGAAGAGTGGAAGGAGGGAGAGTATGAGCAAGGAAGTCAAGACCATGAGAGGTTCACCCTCTGAGACAATGTGTCTGGGCTAATGGGAGCTCACCAACTCAACTGGACTGGGAGTGAACAAGCATGGGATCAAACTAGCCCACTGAATGTGTTTGACAGTTGGGGCAGACCGAGGGGCCAATGACAATGGCACTAGGATTTGGCTCTACTGCATGTACTGGCTTTTTGGGATTCTATTCTCTTTGGATATATACCTTGCTCAACCTGGAGGTAGTGGAAAGGGCCTTGGACTTGCCACAGGGCAGGTTGCCTTCCCTCTCTTAAGATGGGAGGAGGGTGTGTGGAGAGAGTGGGAGGGAAATAGGAGGAGGGGAGGAAGTGGGAATTTGGATTGGTATTTTTTAAGTAATAAAATAAAATAATAAAACATTTTAAAAAATTAATAAATAAAGTAGGGTTTTTTCCTGACTTGGGGCTATTATGAACAAAGCTGTCTTCAATATTGTTGTACATGTTTTAGGACTGGTATGTAGCACTTATGTTGATATATACCTAGAAGAAAAATTATTGTTTATAAAAAAAAAGCATATGCTGTATATGTGTGCACATGTTCATGTGTGTTCAAATACACACGTGGACTGAGAGAACAAGCTCTGGTGTCACTTCTCAGGCAAAGTTGGCTATTTGGGGGTGGGTGTTTGTCTAGTTTTGTTTTTTAGTTTTTTGGTTTTTTGTGACAGGCTGTCATACTGCCTTGATCCTTGCCTAGTAGGCCAGGCTACTTGGCCAGTAAGCCCTGAGTCCAAGAGATCCACCTTTCTCTGCTCTCTCCCTCTCATCCCTCACCCCCACCCTGAGCTGGAATCATAAGTGTTACTACTACACCTGACTTTAGAAGGGGAGAGGTGTCAAGGAGTCAAACTCGTCTTCATGCTTGCAAGGCAAGCATATGCATTGACTTTCCTCCCATCCTGGAAAGGCATTTTTTTTTAATATTAGGTTAACACCAAAGAATTTGCCAGAGTGTATGGGAATTCCAACTGCTCTACCTCCATTAAACCCTGCTGTGGTCTGGTAAGACTTTGGTCTACTTAATTTATTTGTTTTTTTTTATGTGCTTTGGGTTTGCTTTAGTCATTCTGTGCGTGTATTTCCCAAATATCTACTGACACTGAACTCATTAAATTTTTCTTGAATCACTGGCTACTTGGTCAATGACTACTCTTTTCTTATTAAGATGGGCATATCTGTGTACTTGCTCATGAACACACGCACACACACATACATGCATACAAACACACACACACATACACACATTTATATAAAATTAGGAGGTCTTTGATAGGAACATGATACAAATACATTTTCTCCTTAGTCTTTCTGTTACCTGATATGCTAAAGTTCTCAATTTTTGTGTAATTCAAGCTTGTCGGCTGTTTTCCTTTATGGCTAGTCTTCTTATGTTTGCCATTTAAGAGAGGCTTCCTAGTAGCCCAAGTGAAAAAGAATTTCACAACTTTCTAAGCAGCCATTTAGTTATGACCGTTCCGGAGCTTCTTTCTTTTCTAATACTGTAGAAATTACGGGCTGTTTCTATCATTGGATAATAAATGAATCCAGCACCATTTTCATAACATACTTTGTTTGGCATCATAATAGAATAGCACATTTGTTGTGAACAGTATTTATATTTGTAATTTTTTTCTGAACTTGATTTTTTTCTAATTATGTTTGTCCAGTGTGCATGAATATACCCTTAATTAATACAGTATTTTTGTTGTTGTTTTCTTTGTTTTGAGGCAGTGAGTAGTATAAGAGACCACCCTAAACCCATGCCTTATTCTAGATAAATAATAACAAGTTTGCTTTACACTCCTTAAACTAAGGTCCAAATACACACACACACACACACACACACACACACACACCCTAGCCCAGTGATCCTCCTGTCTCAACCTCCCTAGTTCTGAAACTACAGATATGAGACACCAACCCTGAATAACTGTCTGGAGATCACAAACGCTCTCCCTTGTCTTCAACAATATCTCTACCAATCCTTTCTCTCTTCATTTCAATATAAATTTTAGAATCAGATTGGCAATTTCTCCAAAAACCAGAATAAAATGCATCTTGGAGTTGGATTGAGATATTACAGAATTCTGGTGAAGTTAGAATTTTTAATGGTAAAGAGTCTTCAAATGCTTATGCTTACCTTTGCTTAGACACTCTAAATTTTATCTCAGTAATTTTTTCTTCTGTGTTTTCTTTGTAGATATTTTATACAATGTTTGTTAAATACAGTTGTGAGTATTTGATATGTTAAAGAAGAAAAAAGCTGTTGGGCATTTTTTGTATATTTCTCAAGATACAAATTACCAGATTGTATAAATTTCCTTCTATCACAATTTAATGAGCTTTAATTATAAATAAGTGTTGCTTTCATAAGATGTCAACACATCTGTGGAAGTGATCATGTGATTTTTCTCCTTTATTCTATCAATGAAGGGAATTTCATTTATTATCTTGTCTATTGTTTTCTTTGTCTTTGAGACAGAGTTTCTCAGTGTAGTCCTGGAACTCATTCTGTAAACCAGGCTGGTTTTGAAATCAGATTATCTGCCTGCCTCTGCCTCCTGAGATTAAAGTCCTGGGATTAAAGGCCTGTGTCACAATGGCCTACCTGCAGGCTGTTTGTCAATTATTAAACCAACAATCCATATCAGGAAAATTCTAACTTGTTTTCCCTCCCCTCTTCCCAATTTTAATCCCGGCCCCGGCCCCGTCTCTCCTCCTCTCCTCTCCCCTCCTCTTCCATTTCTTCCTCCTCTTATTCTCTTTTTTCCCCCCAACACTAGGAATTTAACCTAGAACCCCTCAAATGCTACATAAGTACTCTACCTACCAACAAGCTACAGCTGCCATTCTTTTTTGATTTTTTTTTCTTTGAGACAGGGTCTTAGTAAATTTAAACTGCCTAAAATGGCCTTGAACTCATTCTGTAGCTAAGTCAGCTTTTGAATTTATGAGCCACTTTGTCTCAGCCTCCCCAGTAGCCAGTTATTATAGGCCTATGCCATCAAGCCTGACTTTATTATTCCTTTTACACCTTTCAGCATTTAATTCACAGATTCTGCTTAGAAATATTACCTCTGTGTTAATAAGTTCTAGACATGGGAACATGTACTAGTCAGCAAAAGACAGAACACGGCAGCAGAGGTGTCTAGGTCAGAATCATCATGGTGGCTGCTCCGTGATGCTGGTTACCTGCTGACTTCTGGAGCAACCAAGGAAGACATTGACCCTTGATAGTTCAAAACAGGGGCACTTAACTGGATTGTCATTCTCTTCATGTTTGTTTATCTCAGCGGCTCTGTAATAAGGGTTGTCTGAGGACCAGTAGGGGTTCCTCATTTCAGAGGGACTGTGAGGTCAAAGCTATAATACTAGGATAGCAGCACCAAGATTATCTTGCCTCTTTTAGTCTCATTGTTTCATGACAGCATGTTAGAGAGTTCCAGAACTACACAGCATATGAATCTGATACTAGACACTTCCAAATACTTAACAGTGCCATTCTTTACACTCACTGTTTTGATTTAAATCATATAGTCACGTGAATAAAATGTAACGTCCACATCAGTAGGTAAGGGGTTTATTGCTGCATTTTATAATAATTTAATACATACTTTAAACGATTTCCAACCTTTGATTTCTACACTGATAAATATTGAAGAAAAAACCTACAGGAACAAAAACTCTTGAGTTCTCAAAAGGTTTTAGCAATGAAAAGCATCCGGAAAGCAAACGTTTGAAAATCATAGGTTTAGCTGGCAGAATTACGGGCATGTGGAAAGAATATGATCTTAGGTGAATCAAATCTCAAGATAATTATTTACAAATGATCTCGTTTAGAGATCCTTTAACTTTGGGCAAAAATTGAAAGCGCCTGCCTGGAAACTGACAGAGTCAATGAAGCATTTCTAATGTTTCCCCATCCCCAGTGTTCGGCAGGTCGTAAAGAAAACACTCTGGATATTTGGATGAGCAGGGGCAAGATCCATGGTGAAATTCGCATCCAATTACCTGGTGCCCATAGACTCTGCCTAGGCATTTTCCATTTTAATTGGAAAAGTTTGCAGCTTCTTGCTTATAGCACAAGGGATAGGAAACCAGGCATGCTTATGTGAAATAAAAATAGAAGCAACTCCTCAAAATTAACTTCTGCAATGTTTCCCTTGAAATGTTGCCCACAGGCCTCTCCACCCAATTACTCTGCACCAGGACTATCTAGCCACTATCCTTAGAGATCAAGCTTGCACCAGATTCCACAGAATATTCAATAACGCCGTTCCTTGGCCTGGAATCTAAGAACCAGGGGTACAGTATCACCATCACATTTTAAAATAATTTTGACCCCATTGACTAAAGTAAAAGTCAACCATACAGCCAACCATAAATGATCCATTATGAAGGAAAATTGCTCTAGTATTCATGAGAAAAAATGAAAACAATAAAACCTAACTCTGTTATTTTGTCATTCCAAAGAAAAACTCCTTCTGTAAGATCATATATAATCGTCAAAAACTAAACTAGCTCTTCCAATTAGGTCAAAATATCAATAAGACTCCCATTTAAAAAAAAATCCAAATATCCTAAATTGGAAAAGTTTTGCAAATATTTTTCTAGCCTAACTGTGGTATACCCAGGAAATATTTGTGTTTCTACCATATTTTGCAGGCAAGAATTATCATATTACTTTGAGAATCTTTCTGTTTGAATTGATCCTTTTGCAAAGCTTGAGTCCGCTTTTCTTGTTAGAGGTATGCTAATGCAGATTTAGACAAGAATATTTCTATGAAATTGCTTTGCCCTATAACTTTATATACTAAGATTATTAGTATAAGTTTTTTTAAAGCATAAAGGGGAGCTGGAGAGATAGCTCCGGAAGTGTGCATAATAGCTGCTCCTTCAGAGGATCAGAGTTCTAGTCCCAGCACCATGCCAGCTGGCCCCAAACCAACCACCTTTAACTCCAGCCCCAGGGGACTGAATATCCTCTTCTATGCCCAAACACACATACATACATACATACATACATACATACATACATACTATTTAAAAAAATCACTTTAAATTTTAAAAACTGCTGAAATATTCTTTCCTAGTTCTCTCTCATCCATCTGTAATGGTTCCTTACTGAATCCAAAGACTCTTTTTCCTTGACTAATGAGACATTTCTAGATTGACACTTTCAAGCACACATGCCACAAGCAATCAATCTGTAGCTTTCTTTGGTTAAAAACTTTCAAGTGGTTCTAATTAATCCATTTTGGAAAGATTTCTACTAGGAGCTTTCTCTAACATGCATTCCCTTACCTACACGAATGCTGAAAACAGTCATCTACAGGTGCTGTAGTTAGACAATCTTCCTATTATATGTTCTTCACATCAGTGCCTGTGATGCAATGATACACACTGCAGACCTAAACCCCTGAGAGACAACAACTTATCAGGGGTTTGGAGAAATGAGGAAAAAAAGAGAAGTCAAACACTGGAGTAAGAAACTCGTTGCATTTTATACTTTTTGTTTTGGTGATGCTGGACAGATGTGACTGGAAAAAAATAATCTTCAACGAATATAAGGCTATTAGATCACTATTTCATTACCATATTACCTTCAAGCAGGTTATTAATAACTAGAACAACATCATGACACTGTGTTATAAAAGGATAAAACATATAAAATCACAATTGTCAACTGAATTTTGTAAAATCTTCCATAAAGTGGTCATTTACTTAGAGTTCCTTGATCATATTATGTAAATTTTCTTAAGCTTTTCAACATAACTATGATTAAGATATGAGGAAATATCTACATCAATGTGCTTCCATGATACACATATTCTGAGACTGGGTCTCACTATGTAATCTTGGCAAGCCTAGGGCTCACTATGTAGACCAGGCTGGCCTCAAACTCACAAAGATTGACTTGCTTCTGTTTCTCAAGGATGGAATCAAAGGCGTACATCGTCACAACTAACTGTGTTATGTAATTCTAGATGTCTCAATTCCTGACAGTATTATTACAAAATGAAGACATAAAAAGGACAAGATGAAGAATACTTCTATGTATTCTGACATCATCATCACACACTTGCTTAAAAGCTCACCCCTGGGAAGAAGAATAAATAAGAGGAAGAAGAGGGGAAAACTAACTAGTATACATTAGGGACATAGATATCCTGGGGTGACATTTTCTCTCCCATGTACCTCATGCTTTGAAAGAAATTCACTTCTGTAGAGAAGGGCTCGATAAGGGTAGAATTTCAAGTGTCACTTCTTTCTTCTTTGAAGTACCTTTGTCCTATAAAAGAAAAATCCAGGCTGTTTGCAATAAATAGTCCTGGCAGATTCTTGGGAAACTGTTGTGATTGTCTTCAGTCAAGCAACTGCCATCTTAGGAGCTTCGAGCAAAAGGATCACCCCAGCTGGTCTTATTGGCTGTTTATGCTCTGTCATGGAGGTGTAGGGAGGGTCAGAGACCCTCACCTGAGTACCCTGTTCCCCCTACCACCTGTTGTATGCCACTCTGCCTTAGATAGGAAAGGGGGAGCTTGATCTGTGCCACTACAGGGAAGTTATGGGGCACCTACATCCTTGCTGGATAAAAGCTTTCCAGGTGCGGTCTGTTCCAGGGATGGGGGAGCAATTCACACCCCTGTATATAACTCTTCACCTATGTGCTGTAAGGCATCACAATATACTCATTGGTTCCAGAGTGAACTTGGGCAGACTTGTCCCTCGGTTTGTCAGTGGGAACTTAGATATTGCTTTGGGTTCTCCTTGGGGAGGAATTTTAGCAACAGGAGTAGTGACATGTGGCCTGCCCAGAACTATCCATCATTTCCTGCAAAATGAAATCATAGTTCTGTTTCACATAAACTCATCTATCAATGTAACATGATAAACTTGATTGTAAATTTTTAAGACATAGTTAGTTGCATGTATTTATTTATTTATTTTTATTCCATGAGCATTAGTGTCTTACCTGCATGTACATCCACGCAAGAATGTCAGATCCCTTGGACATGGAACCACGGACAGTAATGAGCACTCCCAACTGCTAAGTCATCTCTCCAGCCCTTTATTTTTAATTTTCATTGGCTTTTTTTTTTTTTGAGACAAGGTTTCTCTGTGAAACAATTCTAGCTGTCCTTGAACTCGCTCTGTGGAGCAAGGTGGCCTCGAACTTACTGAGATTTGTTGCCCCTGCCTCCCAAGTGCTGGAATTAAAAGTGTGCAGCACTGCCACACATTTTCCATCCTATCTCTTGGATAAAGATGTTAGAACAATGCCAGAGCACACAATAGCTGACCTTCACCCACTCTGGTTGTTTGAAGTCAATGAAATCAATTGCATATTCACTGGCCAGAAATGGTTAGTAGAATTATGACTAAGGAAAAGGCCCTGTGGTAAGAACATTGATTACTTACAATATTGGAAAAAATAAATAAGTTAAAAATAACCGGAAGTGGGCGTCTGTTACAGGAGTTACACATATAGAAAGATTAGAAGTATTTCCTCTGAAGTTTCCAGGACTGCTGAACTGGAATGTGAAGTATTAACATGGAGTCATGATTTTGAAACATACACAAACAGGAAAAAAGCTGTAAGTGTGCTTGTGGATATCTGTGCCCACGCAGATCTCCACTAGTACTATCTGCAAAGATGACCTCAATACAACAGCGTGAAGGTAGTTAAACGATTTGGGCCTTGATTTCTAAATAAAGGAAGTCAAGTGTTTTAGGGAAACGGCTGAATCCAGAGTGAGTACACAGAAAGAAGATGAGCTTGAAACAACTGATGCCAGAAAGCAAGAAAGTATCTAAAGAGTTAACAGGAGTCAAAAGGGCATGAGATTTTTTTTTTTTTTACATTTGGTAACTAGTTGTTTTTTTTTTTTAGAAAGTAATTTTATTTAATTATAAAAGTTTCCATTTCCGCCCCTCCTCCCAACACCCTCCCACTCCCCCCACTCCCTCTCCTCCTCCCTCTCCATCCCTAAGAGCAGTCAGGGTTTCCTGCTCTGTAGGAAGTTCAAGTTCCTCCTCGCTCCCTCCAGGTCCAGGGAGGTGAGTGTCCAGACAGACTGGATCCCTAAAATCCAGTATATGCAGAGGAAACAAGTCCCAGTGTCATTGTCAATGGCTTTTCAGAAAGACTCCGGGCCAGCCACATTCAGAGAATCCGGCCACATTCAGAGAATCTGGGTCCTCGTTCAGTCCCAGTCCAACTGGCCTTGGTAAACTCTCATTAGATCAGTCCCCTTGTATCAGTGGGTGATCGCATCCCTCGCAGTCCTGATTTTCTTTTTCATGTTCTTCCTCCTTCTGCTCCTCATTTGGACCTTGGGGGGCTCAGTCCGGTGCTCCAATGTGGGTCTCCGTCTGCATCGCCATCTATCGCCCGATGAAGGTTCCCTCTGGTCTTGCCTTCTTTGCTCACGTTCTCTTTCCTTCTGCTTCTCGTTTGGACCTAGGGAGTTAAGTCCATCGCCAGATGAAGGTTCTATGGTGACAAGCAAAATATTCATCAGTATGGTTATGGGTCAAGGCCGTTTCAGGCACCCTCTCCTCTGTCCAGAGAACAATCTGGGGATCTCTCCTTGGACCTGGGATCCCATTTATAATCAAGACTCCTGTAAACCCTAAAATGACTCCCTTAGTTGAAATATATTCTTCCCTGATGAGATTTAACTTAAAGACAACTTCACTAGCAAATATGGGATAACTCAAACTTTGAAATATATAATAATAATAATATTGTGTTATTTTATTTTCTGTTGCAATGATAAAACACCATGGCCAAGGCAACTCATCTAACGAAGGGTTTATTTGGGCTTGTGGGTCCAGGAGTATGATGTGGCAGCAAAGCATGGCACAGCAAGCAGCAGGCTTAGCCGTGATGCTGAGGGCTCCTATCCTGAACCACAAGCGGGAAGCAGAGGGAACAAACTGTGAATGACACATAGTATTTAAACCTCACAGCCTGCCCTTCCCCTGCACCTACTAACATACTTCCTCCAGCAAGACCACACACACCTCCTAAACCTACCCAAAGAGCACCACCAACCTGTCCAGGGGGGCATTCTCATTCAAGCCACTATAGATTGTAACTCGTTGAAGACCCTAACTTGATATTTATATAAAGATATGATGGTTATTGTCTTAGCTGGGGTTTCTTTTGCTGCAATGACACACCATGACCAAAAAGCAAGTTGGGGAGGAAAGACTTTATTTGGCCTACACTTCAGCATTGCTGTTCATCGCTGAAGGAACTCAAATAGGAACTCAAATAGGAAAGGATCCTGGAGGCAGATGATGCAGAGGCTGTGGAGGATACTGCTTAACTGGCTTGCTTCCCATGGCTTGCTCAGCCCACTTTCTTATAGAACCCAGGACCAGCAGCTGAGGGACGGCAGCACTCACCATGGACTGGGTCCACCCCCATTGATCACTAAATAAGAAAATGCCTTACAGCTGGATCTCCTCAAGGCATTTCCTCAACTGAGGCTCCTTCCTCTGATGACTCTAAAAATGTCAAGTTGACATACAAAACCAGCCAGTATAGATACATAGATGAAAGATGACTGATAGGTAACATATAGATGAGAAATAGATAAGTGATATGCAGCACTACCTATAAAATTGTATCGTTTGAAACAAATAATACAAAAACTGATTTGTACAAAATCACCATTTTTCAAATATTACCTTAACAAATTTTTGAAGTCAGTCATGGCAGTACAGACCGTTAATCCCAGCACTCAGTGTTCAGAGGCAGGCAGATCTCCATGAGTTTGAGGCCAGCCTACTCTATATAGAAGTTCCAGACCAGCCAGGGCTATATAGTAAAACTTTGTCTCAAAAATATATATATACATACAATATATATTATATAATAAATATATAAATAATATATATATAAATATAAGTCCATAAAAAGAAGATAAAACTGATAGGCAAGATTTTGATGTAAAACAAAATATTTACACAGTGTTAAACTGTTCCCAGAAATTGCCTAATTGCTTATTAATTAATAGCTACAAAACATTCTGTGAATAATTTTACACTGTAGAAACCTGGAAATAACCTTTTTAAACAGACTGCTGAGACTTAAACAGCATCTAACCTGAAGCACACTGACATCTCAAACTTGCAGAAAAGATCTCCTGAGGAGCACATTCTATCATACTTTTGCTGAAATGTGTATCAAGTAAAACATGAGATTTAATCTAAATTTAGGGATACTCATTTTAGGGACTCTTTGTAGGGATTTTAGGGATAAAAATTTTAGAAGAATTCACCTGTAATTTTCAAGAGTATCAAAGTCATAAGGCCAAGAAAATCTGTGGCATTTTCCCTTATTAAAAAAGACTGAAGAACCATGTTGACTAAGTGCAGCTGGGGGGCTTCTACAGGATCCTGAGATCTACAAAACATTTTTATTGTCAATCGATAAAATTGAATGGGATTCAAATATGTTATATGGTAATATTTCTTGATTTTAAAGGATTATCTGGGATTGTGTAGAAGAGTGACCTTCGGGTTAGCAAATAATAAGTATTTGGAGGTAATTTAAAAAGCACAGCTAAAATTTAGTTTATTTAGCTTCCAAAAAATAACAATGTGTATGTATCTGTATATTGTATGTTCATATGAGAAAGAAACAAACAACAACATAGCTATGAAACATGTTCTGAGCTAGGGATGTAATTCAGTTGGTACAGAGCTTGCCTACATGGGCAAGGTGGTGCACAACTGTGATCCCAGACCTTGGGAGAAGAAGGCAGGAAGATCAGAAGTTCAAAATCATCCTAGGCTATACAGTAGATTTGGGGTCAACCTGAGATTCATGAGGCCCTGTCACATACATATTCACATGATTGCCCTTGTGGCAGTATTGAGAAGTAGGGGAATTAAGAGGTGATTATACATGTCTGTAAGAGGGTTAACACCTGTCTCCCTGGGCTGGATTAGTTATTACTAGAGCAACGTGCCGTAAAGCTAAGTGCCTCTCATGCTTGTCGCTACACACTTGCTTGTCCTTCTGGGTTTCTTCCTTTATGGTGTGGCACAGAGTCCACACCAGATGTAGCTATGTGTCCACACCAGATGTAGCTATGTGACATTGCACTTACAGTGTCTAGATCCATAAATGTCTATGCTTTATAAATTACTTTGAATTCTATATTTTGTTATAGTAACAGAAAACAAAGACATATGTTATGCCAGAGGTCTGTGTATTCATTTTGTATGTTTTTAAATATGTTTTAAATTTAAAATCCTTTCGAAGTAAGAATGAATGCAAAAACCTTAATTTTCTCCAGTACTGAATAAAAGAGCAAGAAAACACAATTTTTAAAAATGTAAACACACACAATGAAACAATGACTCAGAGAGCTGACCAAAAAATAATTCAGTGTTACAGCAAACTAAAACAAGATAAAAACACTTGTCTATTTCACACTGCTTTATCTCCCAAGAGATGGATCTCAAAATTTGAGTCCCAAATTTATATGCACTTTTCTCTATTTCAGTGTATTGATTCCAAGTTCCTCAGGGAATTATTTTGGCAGATGCGTCCTTTTCTAATATTTCTAAGTGAGGCCACCTTCCAAATGCTCTGCCTAAGGTTTTATAAATGTTCCCAATGTGGCACATATATCTCCCCTATGTGAGAAAATAGAGAGATTTTTAAATTTCTAGAAAATTCTTAGACAACATCTAGTATTAGCTGGAGGTATCGTGGATGAAGTTTTTTTTTCTCCCACTAGCATCTGAACTTATCTGTGGTAGAATAGAAGGGTCTTGTTAGCAGTGGTTCATAGGAAGACAGGGAATTTAATCTGCCAACAATCCGACCTTTCTCTGTGGTCTTCTCTAATTCTGAAAATCATGCTTTGCAGTTTAAATCTGAGACTATTCCTTAAGCTTCTCATTAAGAAAACAAACTTTGGTCTCAATATTTATCTGAGTTATGAATTGCAGTAAACAACTCTGTCATCATCTTCTAACTTTTAATATTCTTCAAAACAGTCGTTTGAGGAATTTAAATCATTTCTTCCGAGATAAACTAAATAGTGTGTTGAAAAAAATTGAATCTAGGTGGAAACCTAGACTTCAG
Source organism: Myodes glareolus (assembly GCF_982192425.1). NCBI lineage: Eukaryota > Metazoa > Chordata > Mammalia > Rodentia > Cricetidae > Myodes > Myodes glareolus. The sequence continues at coordinate 47,471,341 of NC_142032.1, forward strand.
AGAATGGGGTGAGCCAATGTGATGCCAGCCTGTAGTAGGAACACCAGCCCATAGCATATTCAACCTTATAGTAACTCTATGAAGTAGGTACTAAAATTATGTTCATTTTACAAAGTGGAGGAAGTAGGTTCCAGCAAGAACAGTCGGTTGTCAAAGCTCTCAGCATAAATAAAAGGTGAGCTAAGTTCCAAATCCAAGTCAGTAAATCCCTCTTATATCAACAGGATTTAAAAACTCCTCATCTTTTTTCCTGCTTTCATAAATCATTCAGAGTACCCCAATTTTGGTAGGACCCAGAAGTTGAATGGAAAAGAATTCTAATTCTGTTTGCTGTGCAGTTCATATCTGCAGATCTGTCTGACATACACCGGGATTGTGGAGAAAAGATTACAGACAGGAAAAGTAGACTTTCTTGTTGTGGGAACTCCTTCAGCTGATAGCCTTTAAGACACTGGCCCACTTTGGGCCTGGTCTCATGTATTATAAGTACAGTTGAAAAGTATCACAGCCCTCTTTTCTGCTGGATTCACTTCCAGTTCCTAGCACAGGCAGAGGACTGCAGATAGCTACTTTTACTATGAGTTTATCCTCAAATAAATAAACCTTTTTATACTCCATTGTGGACTATTGTGGAACTCTTTAGTAGCACTACAAATTGGTGCCCAATGTGGGGTATGTGTGACAGTGGGGAGGACACATACACAGAGGCAATGATATTCAATTGAAGGTGAGTTAGCAACAGTACTCATCTGAGAGAGGATGATGAGTCCATAGCAGGACACAGATGGATGCTATTCTGGAATCCCGCCTAATCTAGAATCAAGAAGACTCCTGTGTCTCAGTCCTGGGAAGATAAGCACTTAATTGTTCAATGGACAAAAATACAGCTGAAGGTTCCAGCAATTCTATCAAGTGCCTCTCTCCTTCAACATTGCACTTGATAAAGAGGCCACTGTAGAAAAAAAAAGACGCTAATGAGGCCCCAGAGAGGAAGGCAGTCACGATATCATGTCCAACATAGAAGATGGATCAGCTCCTGTGTGGTCTGAGGGATGGGAGCAGCTGGTGTCACAGCAACCAGCTCTAAGAGGGACAATCTGATCAAAAACTTCAGCCCAGGTGGGCTGTAGGTGGAGGCTGCTCATACATTACCCAGCCACCAAGACCCAAATAATAACACAGAAACCATATTAATTACACCACTGCTTGGCCTATTAGCTCTGGCTTCTTATTGGCTAGCTCTTACATCTTAAATTAACCCATTTCTATTAATCTATGTATCACCATGAGGCTCATGGTTTATGGGTAAGGTTCTACATTTCCTGTCTCCTTCAACAGCTACATAGTGTCTCCTTGACTCCGCATACTCTCTCTATATATATCTCTTCTGATTATATTCTGTCCTACTATAGATCAAAGCATCTTCTTTTGCTAGTCAATGACAGTAAAACATATTCACAGCATACAGAGGGGAGTCCCACACCATCTCCCCTTTTCTGTCCAAATAAAAGGAAGGTTTTAATTTTAACACAGTAAAATTACATATAATAAAATAGGTATCAAACAGAACTACAGTTACAATATTTATATTTACTTTATCTTTTATCATGACTAAGGAAAACTATAATTATAACTATCTATTCTTCAAGTCCATCAAAGACCCCAGAAGGATATACTTTTACCTCATTTAACAGGAAGTGCATTGTAAGCAACTTCCAAAACTCTAGAACTGATAGAGATATCTCCCTGCCTGGAAAGTCACCCAAAGTACTTCTGGAACATTTGGGGGATACATCTTTAGCCTACAGGCCCATAGTATTTGGCAGACTTTTCCATGAAGCAGGAAATTTCAAAGACAGTTCTGCCTGTATTGGCAGTTTGTCAGTCACTTTCTTCTGTGTCCTGCAGAATGTTTGGCAGACTCTTTCATGAAGCAGGAACCTGAAGGACTGTCTCACCTTCTTTAGGCAAGTTCTTAAGTCATTTTTCTGTGGGTCCTGCATTCCAGTTCATACCACATACCATCAAGCAATCTAGGCAAGAACAGTTTCTTGCCCAAATAGCTAACCAACTCCATAAGGAGCCTCTTCGATGCCTATCATCTTCTTGAAGTAGATTGTTTTCGCCAGGAGCAGATGTATCTCATTGTCATGAAAAGTTCTAATTTTTAAAACATTTAAATGCCATATTCTGTAAATCTTTGAAAGGTTTAGAAAATACTTATCCATCAGAAATATATCTCTGTACATCTAGAAAACCTAACTAACATGACTACAGTTTGACTATTATGGATGACTATCTACTAACCTGTGTTTCTTAATTACACATTACATTTTAAAATGAGATGCACAAACATAATACCTTAATCAAGAACAGAAATATGTATATAACAAAACTGACCTTAAATTTATATCAGTAGACCAAGATCTATACCAACGCAAAGTATTTATCTCTGTAGCAGTGGGCAGAGTTAACAAAGTGTGAAGTCACCCTGAACTAATGCCAAACCCTCAGAAACTAAGCATCTTTGTTCGAGGGATGCAAGCTCTGGAGGTCTTTGGCTTAAACATAAAACCTTTAAGTTACACATTTTCAGAGTCACATGTCCTAGGCATCCAAGGACACCTGAATTAGTACTTGAATTAGAAGCCAATCTATTTTAATAAGAATCTATTTGCTTTCTATTATTGTATTTTTAAGATTCTCTACATTTACTTTATAAGTTTCTGCAATTAAAGATGAGCCAGGGGAAAACAAACTAGGATGGTGTGCATTTTCCTGACCACACAAGCCCTCGAATGTTGACAAGCTGCTGCCACCATTCACCATGCTCTTCTCACACATTGGTAGAAGCTTGTTCAGATGTTTGAACGGGTCTGGTTCACTACCTTTGCCACCCTCACTCACTCAGCAAACAGTTATGGAGCGAGTTCACTGTGCCAAGTCCTTCATAAATACACTGTGAAGTGGGCAAAGACTCCCTGCTCTTGAAGTAGGCTAGGAAACAATGAGAGGGCAACAAGACCTGACGCTGGGGGAGGGTCACGAGTGAAAGTAGGCAGGAGGCTCCTGGGAGAAGAAAGGCACCAGGCAGGGAGGGGACAGGGAGAGCAACATTACAGAATGTTTGGAAATTCTGTAATGAACGCTAAGAAAAGGAAATGATTTATTTATTTACTTATTTATTTATTGCCAAGGTTTCCCATTCTCATGGAGATCAGTGCTGGGAGAAGCCAGAGCTTAGTAAGTTACTTATTAATTAATTTTCTATGGAGAAAAGAGAGTGAAAGGTGTCAGCGATAATGGCAGGAAGGGCTAAACAGCAGGCTGGAATGCGGAGTTAGAACAGCTTCAGAGTTTTGTCATGAGAAGCAGTCCACACTCCTTCATCTAACCTGTTCCCAGAAAAACTTGTGAAGATGAAAATTTCAAGTGGGAATAACTTAACCGGAATCATTTAAATTATTAATTGAATGGTTGTACAACCTTGCATTTGAAGACACAATTGAGTGGTTCGATAGAGAACTCTCGAGTTGTAAAAGAGGAAACTCATTAGAACACTCATCCCATGGATAATGGAATTAAGATTTAAGATTTAGGTGGTCAAGTTCCAAATCGAAGGGCCAATAAACGGCATAAGGAGAATTGAAATAAGTTGTACCAAAACAGTATTTTGTAAACAAAATTTTCAATTTTATATATCAAGTTTACTTTTCTGTTTACTGTTTAGTTCTCATTCATCATTTCTGTACTGCTGCCAATTCTCTGCCCCTTGGATATTGTGTGTGTGTGTGTGTGTGTGTGTGTGTGTGTGTGTGTGTGTGTGTGAGACTGTCTGTCTGTCTGTCTGTTCTTAGAAATTTCTTTTTACATGTACAAAACTATACATAGTATGTAACCTCTTTGAAACACACCAGGGACCTGAAAACTCTGCTCTATACATTCGGGAGAAACTGCTTGCCTCCTATGGAGAAACTCCTCCGTCTCTGTCTTACACTGAAGGATGTCACACTAACAGCGATCTTGCTTTCTGGAGACCAGCACTGTTGAACCTGGTCCTTCGGTTGGGCTTTCAGCTTAAAATGATGCGTTTTTTAACTCCAGAGTCTCCCATATGTTCCTCCTTGATCTCTTTCAAATTTTAATTTCATGGCCTCTCTTTTCATTAATTGCTGGTACATACATATACGTATATTTATATCAATAGATTCCTAATAAAAAATCTCAGTCTGTATAATATTGCCTCTGTGTATGTTTTCCTGGCTTTTTTGAATGAAGATAACAAAATCTGACTTACAGTCTCAAAGAAATAGGCACTTCAGTCCTGTCTTTCAGTCCTGTAGTGTAGGACATGTGCTGCCTCTGACTCAGCAGTCTGTGGTGAGTCGGAGACCTGGGTCTGGATTTCTCTTGCTGCCACTGCTCAAAGTAAGCAAGCTTTCTGCCTATTGCCTCCCTTCTCATGCAAAAGACTACCGCACTTTTAGGAACTATCTACATTGGAAGGGTGTGGGGTGGAAGAAAAGATTCATTCCTCCAGCAATTCTACCTCAATATTCCGGAGGGACAAGCCTTACCTGCCAGTCCTCCAGTTACACCAAATCACATGACAGATCCTAAATCAATCACTGCGTACTAATCAATCAGTCTTGAGGGCAAGTTCCACCCTCCCAGCAACCAGGTCTGAGCACAACAGGAATGCTTTAGGAGGGAAGAAATCTGAAGTAATTACTGCATGGTGTCAGCCACCAACTGCTAGAACTCCTGGGGAATTGTGTTCACTGTGTCCACGGTGAACAGTATGTACACTGTGAGAACCCTGAGTTACATTAGCTGTGTTATGTATGTCCTCTTACAACCCATACCACTGTTCCATTAGTGTCCTAGCCGGCTTTATAGCACTCTTAACAATCACATGGAGCCAATCAGGTTAGAAGGAGGAAAGGTCACTCTGGTCACAGCATCGGAGGTTCTGCTTCTTGCTGAGAGCCCTGCTGCTTTGATTCTGAGGTGAAGCATGTTGCGGTAAGATTGCAGTGGTGGCCCAAACTGATCCCAATGGCATCCTGAAATCAACGTGCAGGAGAAGAGATAGGACCCCAAGGACCTTCTAGAGCACACTCTCATTTGGCCCAGGGACTATTTTTCGTCCTCATTTTGTTAGGTTTCCATGGCTTCCCAAAAGCACGTGACTTGGGAACTAACACGTGGGACTTTAGGGGACACTTACCCCAATCCACACCAATTACAAAGTTTTAACATATACTTTTAAGGACATAGATATTTAAACATTAAGAAAAAATGCAAGAAATAAAATGAAGAAATGGGGGTAAATAATGTCTGATACCATGTGAGAGATGAAGCAAGAAAAGCCAGGCTCCTGAATTATTCATATTAAGATTATTTCAAAATATAAATTTAGAAGACTATAAACAAGTGTTTACTACAATTATCCCAAAGGAGGATACTCTACTTACATACTATATATGTTATATATGCATGTGTAAATGTAAGTGGGCATATATGTATATAACACACACACACACATATATATTATACACATATATGGGATTGGTATTGGAGGAAACCTTCCTTAAGCAACTCTGCAATGTTATTTAGTTCCCTTCTTATTAATATTTACCAATTACAAAGAAGAAAAGAACAACCTCAAAGTAGAGACCCCTATCAAGACACCTTATTCAAGGGGTCAAGGTTAACATCACCAACAATGAACAAATTGAAGCCTTGTGTTGCTGGACAGACTGCGAAGAAAAGACTATTTTTGCCAAATGTGAATAACCTGCACCTAATCATCAAGAAACATAATATAAGTCTAAATGAGGGACAGGCTACAAATTGCCTTCTCTTAGTCATCTTCCATATGAAGGTCATACAGGTTAGGAAGACAGGATTGGCAACAACCTGAGTAAAGAGACTGCTACCCAATGACAGCTAAATGCCATGCCTGATATAAGAAAGAACTGCAGCAAGATCATAAAACTTAACAAGTTGTAGGATTATATGGGAATAATGTACTGGTAACATTTCCTGATGGTGATACGTGTTTGTTTCGATGTCTTGTAGGAGAACACCTTCTTAAAAGAAAATATATGTCAACGTGTTCAGAGTTGCTATAACAAGAACTTACTTTCAAGTAACTCGGCGGGGGGGAAATATGCTTTTCATTACTCTTAACAAATTTTCCATGAGCTTGAGACCATTCCAAAATAAGCAAACCAGAATATATTCTTTGCCACGTGAGATGCGGCAATGCCAATTCTTCGTAATGTATGTATATTATTCTGCTGTGTGGTGGTAACGAGTTGTCTAGGAATGGCGTTTGGCTGCTCTCAGTCTTGTGCTGTTAGAACCCTTGCAGCCATGAGTGTCTAGGACCTTGTGCTAGTTTGCACATGTACTGCTTTATAAGGTAAATATGCACAGACGGGAATCACTTTAACTGATTGTTAATGAAACGTTGCTATGATTTGAATGTATTCATTAAAGTTCATGTGTTGAAACTTGACTCTAAATGCAGCTGTTTGGAGGCGTGCCTAATTTGAGATGTCTGGGTCACAAGACACCGCCCTCTGTAGGTAGTTAGCACCTTATTATAGGAGTGTTTGTGGTCTGGGGAGTGGCTTCTTTATAAAGGGACAACTCACCCTCTCTTCATTTCTTTGTCTTATCATGAAATGACTGCAATATAGGCCATGGCCAAGTTGTCACCATGCAGTTTTTTGGAGTTTCCAGTCCCGAGAACCATTAGTCAATACACTTCTGACAATTATAAATTACTGGTCTCTAGTATACTGCTATATCAGTGAAAAATATTAAGACAGAAACCATTGTTCCAAGGTAAACAGCACACAATTCAATAGGGTAAAATTCACTGGCAGAATTTTTTTAGGATGACCAATCTGGTTGAATAATATCTCCACTCATTGATCCATCAAATCTTTTTTGTTCACTACTCTATAGCAAGCTCTACATTAATTCTGGGAATGCAACTGAATGAAAATGAGGAAATGATCACTCCAAGTTATGGTCGAGAAGGGTTTTATTGTAGATAGAAGGGAGACTTCAGCCAGAGGCATCTAGGAGGGTTCAGACTGAACTAGATCATGAAAGAAGAGATGGAGAGAGAGCGAGGAAGAGGGGAAAGCAAGAAAGGAAGAGGTAAGAGGGCAAAAGGACTACGGCAGGAGCCAAGAACCAACAGGCCAAGAGTGAATCAAAAGCCAAGATAGCGCATGACCAAAATGTCTAGTTTATATAGGACTCAGAAGCTGGGGAGGAGAAGCAAAGCCCAGATGCTGTACTGGAGAGGTTTAGGGTAGAGGATGGGGGGAGGTGCATGGAGGAGTCACAGGCATTGAGTGACTCTTATCCTGGGTTTCTTTGGGACCTGACAGTAACTGTAATCCTGCAGGGACACAAAAGCTTAAGAAATTAAGCAGACTGGAGTGAATTAATGTAATGGTTTCCAATTTAAAGTATGTCTTAACACGGGTAATTTTTTAATGGAGGTAAAAAAGTGTATTAGTCCTTTTCCACATTTTTTTAAATGTGGAAACTCTTGAAAAGCAGATGGTAAATACAAAGTCCTCTGCGTGGCTATTACCCCTGACTGCTGTGATGGGGCTCATTTCCAATGGGTCTGGGCTATAGTCTAGCACAGGGATTCCCGGACTGAAGCTTTGTCAATTGAATCCTGAAAGGGGATACCATTCCATCTTTTTAAAAAAAATGTATTTTTTCAAGTTTCTTTTCCCCACATATCTTCCAAAAATAATTCAGAAGCAAAAACATTCATAAAAATATTTCCGACATAAGTGGAGGCCACTGAAGACACTCACTCCAGGAAATTGATACTTAGAGAGCTGACAAATTGCTCAAATGGCCTTTTATGGATATTGATACCAGCTGTGCAGAGGAAGCTCTCCACCAAGAATTTGTCAAAAAGAGCTACAAAATAAACAACTGCAAATCTCAGCGTATCCCTTCCCAGAGTAGTTAACGAATAAATAATAACAAACAATTAGGACACAATTAGAAGGAAATAAAAATCTCTTAAGGTCAGGAAAATAATTCTTCTAAATCAAGGCCCTTTGGGTTGAAGGCGGAGCTGTCAGCTAAGTTTTCAGGCTGTCTATGATCTTTAAAGAGGCAAGAAAGTGTCTGGCATAGTATAGATGGGAGCTGGGTGATGGGTTTAGATTCCAGCTGTGGTGGCTTAGCGCTGAAGCTGTAAGTCACCGGCTATGCTAGCTGTGATTTTTTTTGATTCAGGTCTGGGTAAAAAATCGGGGTAAGATTCCATCCTAGATAGAATTGCGACATGGACCTGAACAGTCAGAATTGAAGGTGATGACACATGGTCATTCTGCAGTCCTTCCCCGTTTTTACATGTGGGATCACGTTAGTTAACATTTTTCCTTAAAGTACCAGCTGAGTCAGCATCTTCCACCACACCTAGTACGTAGGACGCCCATTTCCATCATGCCATTTCACACCGGTGTTCCTTTGGGCTGGAGCTCTGTTTCCCTCATGATCAGGTCTTAGATAGCATCCACCAAGCTTTCTCTTGCTCACCACTGGCATGTGCCCGTGGGCTTGTAGACCTGTATGTATTTGGAGTGAGAAGAGGAAGGCAGGGTTGGAGGAGAGCAAGAGTGAAGCAGAAAATGGGAGATAAGGCTGAAACTGAGAAAGTCCTTTGGGGCCAGTTTGACAAGGCTGCTATGCTAAAGAGCTAAGTCTAATTTATTCTCTCTCTCTCTCTCTCTCTCTCTCTCTCTCTCTCTCTCACACACACACACACACACACACACACACACACACACACACACACTATTTCTCTTGAACCTAGGGCTTTAAACATATCAGGTAAATACTATACCACTGAGGTATACTCAAAACTTGGCTAAATCTAAAAGGCTAAAGAGTGTTTTAGTAGAAGAGAGAGGATCTACTATATATTTTGGTTTTCTGAGACAGGGTTTCTCTGTGTAACTTTGGATTCTGTCCTGGAACTAGCTCTGTAGACCAGGCTGGCCTTGAACTCACAGACGTCCGCCTGCCTCTGCCTCCTGTATGCTTGGATATAAAGGCGTGTGCCACCACTGCCTAGCTGATATTTTTATTTAGGAAGAAAATTTACTATAGTAAGGACCAGTTAGAAAGAGTAGCAAAGTCACAGATCCAAATAGAGCCTGCCTGGTGGAGCAAGAATTTTCTTGTGAGCTTTCTTCTCCTCTGTCTCTTTGAGTTCTCCAGAAGCTGATGAACCCAGAGAGGATGTTTTCAACAGAAATCCTAGAAACTAAGAAAGCCTTCGGGAATGAGTGTCAAGGCCTTTGGGGTATGAGCCTGGCTGTGACAGTCTGGCTTCTCCCCGGAGTTTTGCCTCTGCCCCATTCCTTCTCCAACAGAGAAGTCAAAGGGTGACACCAGTATATTCCAATCTATCACATAAGAGAGCAGAGAGACATGGAGACTCAAATGAAGAAAGAACACACTGATAAAGGCACTTACCGCTTTCACGCGTGAACTCTGCCAGAGGTTTTCCAGTTTCTGAGTTCCTCAATTTTATCCTGCAGTTATCCACTGGGAGGCTTATGAAGCCATAGACTGGGTAACTCAAATTGTGCTATCAGCCAGGGATGTGGCCAATAATTTGCATTTTTAACGAGATCCCTTGGGTGTCTACGCTACTGGTCCTTGGGACAGCCTTTGAAAAGCACTGCCCTCGTTTATTCTACCGTATCTTCCCGATAACTTGGCACGATGGTGTGGTTGTAGCAAAATAGCAAACTGTCTAAAAATTAGAGAATTAAGCAAAGTGCCCTCTTCCCTATGGCAACTAGCAAATCAGAACCAGCCTGTCTTCCACTTGCTGCCAGGCAAGAAAGCCTATGCCCCCTCCACTGTTCTTCTTCTTCCACAGCTGCGTCTTCATGGAGACAACAGAGCTAAAGCTCTGGAGCTCTTCCCATCACGCAAACTGCTGCAGCATCTAAGGGTACCATGCAATTAATTGACCTTCCTGGCCTTCAGTGTTTGCTTTCCTCCAGTAACAATGTCTTTCTGTCATTTCAGTGCCTTGAGCTGCCCCAATACTTACTACATGAGCATTTGCTCTGCCACTTCCTCTGACTTGAGTCTGGAAGGAGATACAGTGTGTGAGAGAGTGGGACTTGAGTTCACCATCTGCCAGGGATGTTGTCCCCAGTGAGCCCAGCCTCCCAGGTTTGCACTCTTCTCCAGGTGGTACAGGCGAGTGCGCAGGGTGCTACTCCACTGTTCTTGGGTCTTTCCAATTTTTCATAAGCCTTTCTACAGACTGAGGATGTCATGCCCAACCCTGCTTCTCACTGTGGATCATTTGAGTGCCATTACTTGGCTATTACTGTTGTACACTTTATGGTGTACAGAGAGGGACAGAATGTTCCAGTGGTGTGGGACAATTGTCTATATTCTACCAATTATGTTTTAAATAAATGCTGATTGGCCAGTAGTCAGGCTGGAATTATAAGTGGGACAACCAGACAGGAAGTAGAGCTGGGTAAATGAGAACAGGAGAATTCTGGGAAGGGGGAAACCCATTCCTCTGCAGTCCTGTCCAGACACAGAAGAAGCAAGATGTAACTATGCTGCTGAAAAAGGTACTGAGCCATGTGGCTAACACAGATAAGAATAATGGGCTAATGTAAGTTATAAGAGTTAATAAGAAGCCTGAGCTAATGGGCCAATCAGTTTATCATTCATGTAGACCCCTGTGTGATTTCTTTGAGACTTAACGACTGCAGGAACCGGACAGGACAGAAACCATAGACAACATTCCAGAATCTTCCCTTTCTGGTTTTGGGTTTTTTTAACTTTTAATTGACAGTAATTATACATATGATTACAATGTGAGGTCTTGATGTATGTTCAGTATAGGAGTAAGTCAAGGTCTAGACTGTAGCTTGTACATGGAATTCTCCAGAACACATAGAAAGTCAAGTAGTTCTTACCTCTGGGGAAAGCTGCGGAGCAGCTGGAGCACATGATGTATTCATTACTTTTCTGTATATCTCCTTTGCTACTTTTACAGTTTTTGCCACATGCTCATGTTACCTACACTTCACAGTTAAGAAAATATATACTTAAAATACTGAAACATTTAAAATACAATTGGTTCTGTTTTGGATCAAAATACTAGCAATATCAGGTATCTCAGAAAATTCCAAAGCCAAATTTCTATATTTATAAGGGTGTAGCGAAACACTACTCAAAGTTACAGGATAAACTAGTGTATTATAGAGCCAGGCACAGTGTCGCATGCTCTTAATCCCAGCGCTCAGAAGGCAGAAGCAGGCAATTCTCTGAGTTCAAGGCCAATCTGGTCTACAGAGTGAGTTTCAGAACTGCCAGGGCTACATAGAGAAACTCTGTCTCATAAAAACAGCAGCAATAATAATGATGATGATAATAATAAAATAAATACCTAGTGTTTCATCATACAGAGAGAAAGGGGTCTGGGTTGCAGTCTGATACTCTCAGATAGCACAGTGGCTTTGGACTAAAACTTGTCTCACCGACCTTCATCTTTCTTTACCAGGAGGCATACATGTTAAGAGTTTTGGGCTCTGCTCTCCTAGTGCCAACCAGGATCTTGGTGAAGACAACAGTGCTCTCATTCTCAGTTTCTTCATTTGTTATGATTGTTCTTGCCAGTAAATACAAGAAACCAAGGGTTGCTGAAAATGCACCTTTGATCTTTTTAAAATTATTTTTAAAACAATCTTATTTTATATACCAATCCCAGTTCCGTCTCCCTCCTGTCCTCCTGCTCCCCCCATTTTCATCCCACCCCACTCCCATCCACTTCTCAGAGAGGGTAAGACCTCCCATGGGGAATCAACAAAGTCTGTCACATCACTTGAGGCAGGACAAAGGCTCTCCCCCTGTATTAAGGCTGAGCATAGGGACTAGACTCCCAAGAGTCAGGTTATACTCTAGAGATAAATACTTGTTCCACTGCTAGTAGCCCCCACAAACTGCCCAAGCCACACAACTGTCACCAACATTCAGAGGGCCTGGTTCGGTCTTATGCATGTTTCCCAGTTGTCAGTACAGAGTCAGTGGGCTCCCACTTCTTTGGGTTAGCTATTTCTGTGGGTTTTCCCATCATGGTCTGGTGTAAGAGAATGGTCTGTATTCTGTCAATTATATTTTAAATAAATGCTGATTGACCAGTAGCCAGTCAGGAAGTATAGGTGGGACAACCAAATAGGAAGTAGAGGCGGGTCAATGAGAACAGAAGAATTCTGGGAAGGCAGAAGCCCATTCCTCTGCAGTCCTGCCCAGACACAGAAGAAGGAAGCTGTGACTGCCTCACTGAAAAAGGTACTGAGCCATGTAGCTAACACAGATAAGAATAATGGGTTAATATAAGTTATAAGAGTTAATAAGAAGCCTGAGCTAATAGGCCAATCAGTTTATGATTAATGTAGACCTCTGTGTGATTTTTTTGGGGACTTAATGATTGTGGGCAGGACAGAAAACCACAGTCAACAATGGTCTTAGTCCCTTTGCTCATAATATCACTCTTCCCTCTCTATGATTAGACTCCAGGAGTTCGGCTCAGTGCTTAGCTGTGGATCTCTGCAACTGCTTCCATCAGTTACTGGATGACAGTTCTATAACGACAATTAAGGTAGTCATCAATCTGATTAGAGGGGAAGAACAATAAAGGTACCCTCTCCACTACTGCTTAGATTCTTAGCTGGGGTCTCCCTTGTGTATTCCAGGGAATATACCTAGTGCCTGGTTGCTCACTAACCCCATATTGGCTCCCTCTTTCAAGATATCTCTTTCATTGTTCTCCCTCATTGTCCTTCACCCAACTTGACCTTCTGGATCTCTCATGTTCTCCCCCACTCCCACTCCCCTTCTCCCTTCTTCACTCCCCTATCACCCTCCCCCATTTCACCCATGCTGCCAATTTACTCAGAAGATCTTTTCTATTTTCCATTCCTGGGGGTGGGGGATGCATGTATGTCTCTTTTAGGATTCTCCTTGTTTCCTGACATCTCTGGGATTGTGAATTGTAGACTGGTTACCCTTGGCTTTGTGTCCAATATCCACTTATGAGTGAGTACAACTGTGTCTTTTTGTATCTGGGTTACCTCACTCAGGATAGTTTTTTCCTGGTTCAGTCCATTTGTCTTGCAAATTTCAAAATGTCATTATTTTTACCACTGAGTAGTACTCCAAGCATCTTCAACAAATTGTGCTCACATAATTAGATGTCAACATGTAGAAGAATGCAAATAGATTCATTTCTATCACTATGCACAAAACTCAAGTCCAAATGGATCAAAAACCTCAACATAGATTCAGCAATAGTGAACCTCATAGAAGTGAAAAACTGAAGTAGCCTTGCATGCCTTGGCACAGGAGAACACTTCCTAAATATAATACCAATAGAACAGACACTGAAAGCAAAAATTAATAAATGGTACCTCCAGAAACTGAGAAGCTTCTGTAAGGCAAAAGACACAGTCAACAAGACAAAACAGCAGCTTACAAAATGGGAAAAAAAATCTTCATCAACCCCACATCAGACAGAGCACTGATCTCCAAATATACAAAAAAAACTCAAGAAACTAAATATTAAAATACCAAATAATACAATTTTAAAAGTGGGGTACAGATTTAAACAGAAAATTCTCAACAGAGGAATCTCAAATGGCCAAAAGGCACTTAAGGAAATGGTCAACATCCTTAGCCATTAGGGAAATGCAAATCAAAATGACTCCTACACCAGTCAGAATGGCTAAAATCAAAAACACTAATAAAAGCTTATGCTGGAGAAGATATAGAGCAAGGGGAAACACTTCTCCTTTTCTGGTAGGAGTGCAAAGTTGTACAACTACTTTGGAAATCAATATGGCAGTTCCTCAGAAAATTGGGAATCAACCTACCTCAAGACCCAGCAATACCATTCTTGGGCATATACCATTCTTGGGCTCATTCATACAGCAAAGACATTTGCTCAGCTATGTTCACAGCAGCATTATTTGTAATAGCCAGAACCTGGAAACAACCTAGATGCCCCTCAACCAAAGAATGGATAAAGAAACTGTGGTACATTTGCACACTTTATTTTTTTAATAGCTTCTAGGAATTACAATCAGAGATACATACTAATTTCAAAGATATTAAAAAGTGAAAAGCAGTCAGGTGGTGATGGTGCACACCTTTAATCCCAGCACTCAATGGGAGTCAGAGGCAGGAGGATCTCTGTGAGTTCAAGGTCAGTCTGGTCTGCAAAGCGAGTTTCAGGACAACTAGAGTTGCTACACAGAGAAACCCTTTCTCAAATAAAAAAAAGAAAAGAAAAGAAAAGAAAGAAAGAAAGAAAAATTGTATCTTAGAGTCATTGTACTATAATGATATTTACAAAAAGTTAAACACAGAGAGAGACAGAGACAGAGATAGAGAGAGAGAGATCAGGCATGCATCAAGACATTATGGGTGTTAGGAGGGGAAAAGGGGGGAAAGTGGTAGACAATGGAGAAACAAATATTTCAATCTTTATGCAGTTTTGATCATAAACACATAAACAATTTTCACATGCTTATAAATTAAAATCATAATACAATAATATTGAGATTGCTTCCCCACAAGGTTGCACTGGTGTAAAGAAGCATAAACAAGATCTGAAAGCTGTTCTGTGTTTTACAATGACATGGTAATAGGAGGTGTCAGATGTGCCGTTTTAAGTTAAGCATGTAACCAGACAGTACCGGGGACCTCTCAGGTAGGTTCAGGGACAGATTATTTCAAGCCAGAATCTTAGTGAAATCAGATGAGGTGATAAAATAACAGGTTTAGAAAACAAGTCAACCTTAGCTGCTATGAACTATAAGGAAACCATGGACCTGCTTTTTAGTCTCTTGTTGCCGCAAAGACAGAAAAACTCAAAATTAGTGTAGGAGGGTGACCAGAACACCCTTGCAGTTCCAATGCCTACCTGATCAGCACTGAAACTGAATCTGGAAAGAGAGAGCTGTTCATGGGAAGGAGATAGACCACACCTTAGTGTCCCCAAGAGGACAGGGTCCAGATAAACTCGTCCTTAATATCTTCCGGGAGGGTGTGTTTGGGGAGTGGGGCGATGAGGAGGACATTTATTTGCTATTACTTCCTCGAGGGACTAAATGAAGAAATGACATCATAGTGTTAGGTATACAATGAATGCTCAATAAGTGCTATTGGTAAAACATGTTTTGTTGCACATAAAATGAAATTAAAATATTTAGGCTATATAATTTAAGTACCATCACAGTTAGGTCCCAGGTCTTGAGGTTCTCAGTCTAGACCTCTTAGCAGCATGCTAAGTGTTTTTTTTTCATGCACTACGACTGTAAACCCTTTTTTGATAAACTTTATTATATATTTTTGTACACCGGTGACATATAACTTTCAGATAGTTCCCTAATAGCTACACACAATGTAACACAAAAACAGATTTTTCTTTTAAAGAGCAAAGCCTCCACTGTTTCTTTGGGTTTCATTCTGTCATTTGACTACATTAGATTTCTGATGTTCAATTTGCACTGAGTACATTATGGACTTCTCTAGGGAATGGAATATTTTAAGGAAATGTAAAATGCTTTGATAAATCAAAACATGTGAGTGAAATTTTTAAAAAATGTTCCAATCTGTTTTGAGACTTAAAATAAAGGTTGTTTTTTTGACATAATAAAACCTATTAACCTAAAACAGCAACAGAATTTATTTGAGAAGTAATGCATAAGGCATACTTTAAAAGGTTAGTTAGGTAAACTACAAGGAGATACTTGCCATAATCTAACTAATTGTAAAGAAACAAAAAGCTGCTAAAGTCTGTGCTATAAAATTCAAATTGGCAACATTTATAAATTGCTTGGAATCCATATGTAACTGCTAAATTGTAAATTATCAGTGGCATCTCTTATGATTAAAAGCCCATCATCTAAATATCATGTGTTACGTTGATAGTAACAGGGACCTTGTTTGGACGATTCATAGCTACATTTCCCACTAGAACAGTGTTTCCCATGTGTGGTGACTTGAATGAGAATGGCCCCATAGGCTCATGTTTGACTGCTCGGCCCACAGTTAGTGCAACTGCTTGGGAAGGCCTAGGAAGCATGGCCTTGTTGGAAGAGGTGTGCCACTGGTAGTGGGCTTTATGATTTCAAAAGTCCAGTTTCAGTCTCTGACTGTTGCCTGCAGATGAGGCTGTAGCACACAGCAATATCTCCAGCACCATTCCTGCTTGCCTGCCATTCCACCATACTCCCTGCCATGATGATAATGTACTAGCCCTCTGAAGCTGCAAACAAGCCCACACTTCAATGGTTTCTTCTGTCAGTTGTCTCGGTCACGGTGACTCTTCGCAGCAATAGACTAATAAGCAGGATGCCATATTAGATCACAATAACTATAAATTTTTTAAATTTAATTTTATTGATTATTGTATGTGTGTGCACATGCTACAGTGCATATGGAGTCAGAACTCAACTTTCAAGAGTCAGTCCTCTTCTTCCACCATGGATTCTAGGTATTAAACTCCAATTATCTGGCTTATACAAAAAGTGATTCTACGCACTGAGCCTTCTTGCTGGTCATAAGCTATTTTCAATTGAATGAACAATATGTCTAGATATTCAGTGATTTACAAACCTCACTTACAACAATCCTAAATACAGAAAAACAGAACCTTAGGAGAATAATAGTCTTGTGAGCTTCCAGGTTTGACTCAAGTCAAAGAGGAATGGTGTGAAGATCTGGACAGTCTCAACTCAGCTAATGACCCAGCTCTGGGTAGCAAGTCACATGGCCTTGCCATCAAACATCTCTGGGTTGCTGTTTTCTCACACAACTAAACTAACACATGGGAGTGGATGATTATAAAGATCCTACTAATTCTAAAATTGTATGGTGACAGAAATATAAAGCCTTACATCAAAGCATTGAGTATATTTTCACTCTCATTTAATTGAGATGGAAACAGAAGCTTGTAGCTAAATAACTATCAAAATTGGCAGTGTGGCAATGACTATTGGGTTTCCTCCAAAATCTCTACTTTCTTCTTCCGATGCACAGAACTGAGTTATGTTTTGCTTTACAGAAAAGTGCGTACTTGTGTTCATGTTCTAGGGAAGGGATGCAAAGGCATGACTGTGGCCCATAAAATCTTTCATGTGCTTTCCTCCAAACTCTGGTCCTTCCAGTTGTCTCAGTGGATGATCACATACTCAGAAAAAAAAATCTTTTTCTTTTTTTGAAACAGGGTTTCTTTGTGTAGCCTTGGCTGTCTTGGAACTCACTCTCTAGACTAGGCTGGCCTCAAATTCAGAGATCTGCTTGCCTCTGCCTCCCGAGTGCTGGAATTGAAGTCATCGCCGCCACCACCCAGCTTCAGAGTTATTTAGAAGCCAAGTGTAGAAGAGCATCTGCTCTCCGGTATTCCACAAAAGTAGTAGATAACACTCCATGGGTCCCTTATTTTACTGCACATTTTATGAGCACAAACATGAAATGCCTTCCTCGGTCCCAGACCATCTCTCCAAGGACATTTGTCTAGTGAACAACCCTGAAAGACAAAGAAGAGATTTGTTTATTGCAGCAAAGTACAGTCTTGGAAGCAGAGCCCACTCACCAAAATCATTCCCAGATGATGTCAACACTGTGGCTTCACAGAGCCCTCACCAAACTTCGAGTCTTCCAGTACCTTGATCTAGGGCTTCTCAACTTATAGGACTTCAAGGAATAAATTTCTACCTCTAACAATCATTAAGTCCAAGGTATTCCTCATAATGGACTAAGCCAGGCCCACTGTTTATAAAATGTGGGTGAAAATGATGCCCCAGTTTCAGTTGTAATACTAATTGTAATTGTAATACTGGTTTATAATCCCATTCTATCTCCCTAGAATCAAAGTGCACAGTAGCACATCTTGATTCTGAAAGGGCCTGTTGTCAAGTATTTGCTTTATGTCCCCAGCAGCACTTCTAAACGAGACACTGTAACCCAACCGACGTTCTGTGAAATGAGAACAGAGTGCAGTACAAACGGGGAAAATGCACAGGATTTCTCTGTAACTTTGGAGCCTGGCCTGGAACTAACTCTTGTAGACCAGGCTGGATTTGAACTCACAGAGATCCGCCTACCTCTGCCTCCCGAGTGCTAGGATTTAAGGCGTACACCACCTCCACCTGGCTCTGTATTCTGTATTTCTAACTAATTCCCAGGTGATGCCAACACCCTGCTCCACAGTACATTCTTTGTGTAGCAAGGGTCTCAACACTATAAAAAGTAATAGTTACACTCTTGATACTGGTTTACAATTATTTAATGCATTCCTAGATAAAGATAGGTTGCTGCAAATACATTTTTTTGTTGTTGTTCTTTTGTTTTGAAGGGTTGGGAATGAGACAGGCTCTCACTTTGTAGCCAGGCTGCTCTGGGACTCATTTTGTAGCCCAGACTAGTCTCACATTTATAATAATCTTCCTGCCTCTGCCTCCTGAGTACTGGAGATGAAGGTTTGAATCACCACATGCTTGCAAACACATTTCAGTAATATACTTAAAGAAACATCTCTACCAGACAATGTGAGAGTAATTTTGAAATTTGTCAGTACTGTTTAATAAATCCTAGTGCATTTTGAATTGGTAAAAACTGCTTAGATTTAGTGTAGGCTTCGACACCCCAAGCAATGAACGTGCCTGTGACAAGAGAAACAGAAAAAGGTAGCCAATCAAAACATTAATATAGAGTCTGGAGAGATAGCTCAGCGATGAAGATCACTGGTTGCTCTCCCCGAGGTCCTCAGTTCAATTCCCAGCACCCATAACGTGGTTCACAACCATCTATAATGGGATCTGATACCCTCTTTTGGCATGTAGGCATAGGCGCAGACAGAGCATTTATACATTAAAAGAAATACACTAATGTGAGTGAGCTTTTGAGCCCGACCCCCATTGAAGGGCTACTTACATGGTTCCTCATGTGCTCAGAGCTAGAAAGGACTAAAAGATGTTCTTGCCAAAGAAAAACTTTTCTTTCTCTTTTGTTTTCTCCTAACTTAGATTTGAACTCCCGTGATCCTTGTTTTAAGGATCACCTTTCCTGCTTTGTTCTAACTGTTCTGTGGCAGAATGTTTTCAGTGTAATAGAAGGCGTGTGAGATCCTGTAGAAAGGTTACAAGGAGATGAGCTTTCCCAAAGAATAAAAACTTAATATCAGCGAAGTGACTTCCAACAATGAAGGGAAGTCTGGCATGTGCTAATTACGGAGCTTGAGATGTGTGAATTTGTTTCCAATTATGAGATCTGAGTCCAATAATGAATTCTTTGAACTTGTTTCCAGAGTAACATATTTGGTCCTGGAATAAAATTTCATACCAATCCTTAAACAAAAATAATTTGCAACCTTTATGACATATGAGAAGAAAGTGTCAAAGGTCCCCTGCATGGTCTTAATGGGGAAAAATAGCACATTTAAAATTATAAACATCAAGAAAAATTTGCAATATAGCATGTAAAAGAAAAAAGAAAGGAAATGTACCTTTCTATAATTTTAAATGCAGTGGCTAGCATGGGTGTCGCAAATTCAAGAGTGAATTTCCCTTTCACTCAGATTTCTATTAGTATTATCTCCAGTAGTGGTAGAAATGTATTCAAGTCTAACGTCATAGTTCTTGCTAATGTGCTTTCAGAAATAGTATTAGCTTTGTCAGAGGAACTTGGAACAATGCCATGTTTCTTAGAAGTCTTTGTTGCTCTTGTTTGTTTAATGTATTAGAATGGAAGAAAGGTTGATTGGTCAAAATCTGTCATAATGTATAAGACTTAACTACACATAGGAAGTAGATAATAAGTACAGTAGAAAACAGATGGCTTGCTCTGAGTGAACAGTTGAGAGTTTAATAGACTGTTCAAAGTGAGCACAGTTTAGAGAAACTAGCAAGGGATAATGTGGTTCCATGGGAAAGGGACTTGGATGCAGAAAGCTGTTGACATAAGAGGTGCATTCAGTGACACCCTTGTTTGTCAACAGGAAGAACTACAAAGGTTTAGGTGTTGCTCAGGAATAGTATCTAGACAAGGAGAGCCTAAGGAATGGGTGCCCCACCCACACATCTCTAGTAAATTCTAATTGTAGATCCCAACCTAAGCCCACTATTGTTTGGTGAAGGTCAGCTTCACCTTGAAAGGGGTGGATTGAGCAGGCAGAAGAGCATTTGTTTGAGAGACAGAGCAGAGTGTACAGCAGTGCAGGAGGCAGCCGCATCTCCGCACACAGGTTCACAAGAGGCTCGTGCCAAGGACTTCAGCCTAATGCAAGTGAAGAGAATGCAGCTCATTGCATGTTTCATTGTCCTTATGTGTGAGAGTACTGATGTTGTGTTGGCTTGGCCAAAATAAAATGGTCTGAAGCACCCTCCTTTCACATCTGCATTAAAATCAAGGGCCAGCAGTCTTTAAAGTGAAAAGAATCTTAACAGACTATGATTTAAAAATCTGTCCCAATCGTGTTTCCTTATGGCATATTTTATGTGGATTATATGTATGATTAATCAATCATCCTTAGTCTCCATAGTAACTTCCCCACACACACATAATTCTCTTTTGTATGATGATTTTAATGATCATAACTGTCACATGTTAAATGTGTACTCCGTGTAGAAGTTCCTAAGATGCATGCACTATTATTTTCTCTATTTTAACATTATATGGATAAAAAGCTAAGGCAAAAGTAAGTCCATTAACTTCTGCAAATTGTATTGCCAAAAATGATTGATAGTTTGGAGTTAGTCGGTCTATAAAGACAAGAATTTTAAATACTCTATTGCCTTTCTTTCTGGAAATATATTCTATTTTACTATTGAGCAAGACAGCTGGTAGCCTTCAAACTTTTTCTTGAAAGGAATCAATAAAATATAAAACTGTCACCGATGGAGAAAAACAAGACAAAGTCACTACAAACAAGATGAACTGAGCAGAGATGGTAGGCAAGGAAGGTTTCAAACTGAGTTCAGCACACTTTTAGTTCCTTTCCCTCATGAATATTTGTTGGATATTTGTACACCATGTGGAAATGTATTGTTGTGATTGTTGTACTATAAAACTTGAGTGACCAATAGCTAGACAGGAGGTATAGGCAGGACTTCCATACAGAGAAAGAAAGAAGGAGGAATCTAGGAAACACAGAGGAAGCAGGAAGGGCAGTACATGACAGAACATAATTAATAAAAATGGGTTAATTTAAGTTATAAGAACTAGTTAAAAGCAAACGTAAGCTAAAACAAACTTTTGTAATTATTAAGTCTCCATGTCATTATATGGGAACTAGCTGGAGGGACAGATAAAAACTCATTATAAATGCTCTGTGTCTTTCCATTTGATATTTGGATATTTGTCATTCCTCATCCTTAGTGGTTGATGCAAATTCTTAAAATACAAGCAATTTTGATGTATTTGTGTTAATATTCAAAGATCTAGCATAACAGAAGTTATAGGCCTTGCATTCATTCCATGCCAGCTTGTTCAGTAATATGTTAAGAAATATGATGAAATTGTGTAATGTGAATATAGCCATTGTATCAGTCAGTACAATCCGTTACTCTAATACATTAAGGTGGTTTTTGTAAAACATAGTGACCAAACACAAAGCTATCTTTAATATTACTAAAAGTCAATGCTTAATACATAAATACATAAATAATACTTGTCACTCTTCTTCGGAATATCAATTATACCTAAATCAGCCTTTCCAACAGAACAAGGTGCTTGCTTCTCTATCTCTGGACTGAATGACTTATTTTTCTACTTATTTGGTAATAATTCAAATAATAAGTAAAAGTAGAATATTCAACCAGTTAATGAATGTTTCATTAAAGCTTGAGCAGAAAATGTTGGTGATGAAATTAAAATACTTATGCAAATGACAAATTGAAGTGAATAGTTAAGACTCAGTTGTCCATCACATCCATGAGCATGAAGACAGAGAAGTTGTTCGTTGCCTGCTTCATAGTTTAATCACCTAACAGAAGAAATGAGGAAGAATTTGCTGCCTCATAGTTCATCTGATTTGGCTTTGGCAGTATGGCAATCTCTACTGGGAATAGAAACATGGGCTGTAGCCTAATGGGGTCAATCATGTTCTGGCTCCCATCTTTGCTACATGGTAGAAGAGTCTTCATTTGCTGCAGATCTAGACTTTAGAAGTCATTCTCTCTGTAGTGGTCACTATTGTTTTTGCCTCTCTGGTATCTCTTGTCTTTCCCCCTCAGGTTTCAATATTTTCAATGTCCTTTGTGTAGTTACCTTATCCCAAACTCAGATCATGTTGTTTGAGATGGCTCATATGAGCTATGCTAGTACTACTAAAGCACTGAAATTCTTTGGCCATGCTGATTGGTCAGAGATAAGCATTTGAGCTAAGTATCCCATCAACAAAATTACATCAGTTTGTGTGCATTGATTGAACTGGAGGCTGGTACAAATCCAAGCTAATCTAATCAAAGTGTTGATTATATGTCCTGAGTAAGTGTAAAAATATAAAAATATTTGCTCTTAACATTACTGGTATTAGCTATGATATAATCAGTCTTTGAACTAAAAGGAACTCACACAGAGTTTAAGAATGAAGACCACGAATATGATGGACATAAAGCAGAGTATCTGATTTGGGGGCCTAATCAAACCTTCCCTTAGGGCATTCATCAATTTTTTCTTCTATTTCCTTAAATTAGTTTGAAATAGTTTTATTTTTTCCATCTGCAATAAGAAAGTTCTAGATAATGCATTTCCTAACTCCATCCACTGTCACTTTCTGGTTCTAGAAAAATCTCTCTATTGATTTCCCTTTTGGTCTAGCACCGTTGTATTAAAGAAAATTGAACAATAAATCTCTGGTGTTTAGCTTGAAGAGCACAGTCTGTTCTCTGCCTTAACTCAGCTGCATCCGATTTGTGGTGTAGCAGCGTGAAACCAGTTGAGAGGAAGAAAGAAGCTTAAGATGGAAAGTGGTCAAGATGTTATGGTCTGCCTGGGGAAAAGGCAGATTTGGTGGCTAAGCATAGGATATTGCCCTCATTTCTAAAACTGAGAAGTAAAATAAATAGGAAATATTAGAGACACAAAACAAATATTTTAGAGGCATTGTTCTTGGAATCATTGCAGCTCAAAAGTAAGTTTTCCTCCATCCTTTGGCTCTTGAACCTGGTGGGGGATACACAGAGAGCTAGCCATGTGGTTAGGCCACCAGACCTCATGTCTGAGAACAAGCAGGCTAAACCCTACCTGGTGGATGAATGTAGACCATATCCAAACATACTAACCATGCTGATACTTACTCAAGAAAAGAGTCCCAGGCTGAGCCCACAAGTGCTTCATTAGTTATAATTGGTGGAGGCAGAAATTGGGAAACAAGGTAACAGCCAGCAGGTGCCACCCACCTTCCAATCCCAGGTTAAGATTGAATGCTTTGGCCTGGAGACCAACTTAGACCTGGTGTTAAGTTTCCCACTACTTGTATGATCTTAAGCAGACACTTACATACTCTGTTCTTTTCATTCACAAACCAGTTCTCTCCTTAGAATATAACTGTGAGGATTAATTGACAAAAGAATGCCCACAAAGCATTCCATAAATGCCTTTCACATTACCCTACATCCCTACACTGGTATCAGCTGGATACAGCTTTCCTGTATATTCCCAGGACTTTCAATATCTATATGGTCTTTTTTGTTCCTTTATATTTTGCTACTGAAACACTACTCAGTCATTAACATTTAATTCAATACTCCCTGCTTCGTGATGTCTTACTCGCAGCTAGATGCAATCTTTCTTTTGACTCTGGCTTTTTGTATCAGACAGAAACCACATTTAGGGCAGTGCTTCTTAATCCTGGCTGCATATTAGAACCACTTGGAAATCTATTAAAAATATTGATGCCTGGGCCCCAATCCCAGAAATTCAGATTTAATTGGTCTGGGGTGAGGCTCAAGCACCAATATATTTATAAAGCTCCCCAGGTGATTCAACTGTGCAGTCAAGATTTAGAGTTACTGATGGGTGAATGAGTACACTCTTAAATGATGTTTATCAATGAATTCAAGCTAGGATATTAATGGCTTAAAGTTTTAATAGACTAATCTTTAGAATACTTGCATTTTTATTAAAATCAATGCAATACTATGCTCCAAGAACACTAAAGTAAATAAGATTTTTTTAAAAAAACTGTCTAGTCTAAAGGAATAAATTGCAATCTAACTAGATGATGCACATAGATAGAATTGTAAACATAGTCTATGATATATGGGTAGCACTATATAACAGATGTCTGAGGTACATTAGAAGTACAGAGAGGAAAAGGATGTGGCAGAAAAGACAGGAAAAGGACTTCAAAATGGGGTCAACATTGAACTGAATATTGAAAATGTTGATCAGTAGGTCTGATCAACTCCTAGGAGGGAAAACACAAAGATGAGATATGGGATAAGGTGTAAGATGATTAACAAAACTGGTTAACCTAGGTTTGGACAGTTGCCCATCTCTGAATAATCACTACAATAGGGGAAGAGAGTCTACAGGGGTTTTTCTGCTTCTATTCTTGTAAGACCTGTGGTTAAAATGGGAACGTCTTAGAGGAGAGGAGTATGTGCTGCTTATAAAAATGCAAGAGTGACATAAAGCAAAGAAAATCAACCTACAAACCACAATCCCAGGGAATTTAGACAATGAGGGCACTAAAAAAGCTTACATAGATCTAATCTACATGGGAAGTAGAAAAAGACCAGATCTCCTGAGTAAATTGGGAGCATGGGGACCTTGAGGGAGGGTTGAAAGGGAGAGGCAGGGAGGGGAGCAGAGAAAAATGTAGAGCTCAATAAAATCAATAAATTAAAAATAGCAAGAGTGTTGAGGAAATCTGAGCGATAAAGAGATCCTGCCATCTCTTGGTCACCACCTTTTTTAAAATACTCTCTTCTATTATTTACATAATTTTCCAAGCAATTCTGTTGATTTCAAAAATGTCTGGAGTTCTCCCGTCTGCCTACTAGCCATTGTATTTACTGTATGACCTTATAGCAACTTCCATCAAGAGGTGGAGCCTAAACTGGGCACCCATTACATGTGCCCACAAATAATATCAGCTACTCAAGAAGTTGAGGCAAGAAGATTCTAAGATAAATGACAGCATGAGCTAAATATTAAAACACTCATCTCCAAAATGCTTAGTTTTTTAACAAAGAAGGTAGAGTCTATTTCTTCACAGTCTTTGTGACTTGCTATGGTCAGCAGAATAGGATACAAGAGATTAATTGTGGAGTAAATCTGAGCTGTGATTTCAAGAAGTCCTACATGCTTTTGCTTCTTTCAAAACTCTGCCACCAACATCAGAACAAGCCCAAGCTGGTCTGTGGGGGAGGAAAGATAATGTAGGCAGAGCCAGATGGTTCTAGATGAGTCTATTCTAGACCAGTCAGCCACCAGCCAAACCACCAGTTGAGTCACAGACCTATGAGTAAGCTGAGCCAAGATCAGCCAACCCTGGCCAAAACTGAAACTGCCCAACCAAGCCACAAACTCAAGAGCTAAAGAAAAAGATTGTTGTTTTAAGCTACTGGATCTTGTGGTTGCATGTTAACAGAATTTTTGTGGAAATAGATAACCAATATGGCCACGGATTTACAAAACAGAATAATTCCACATTTAACCACAGATATAATCATTCTACCTCAATGCTCCTAGTGTAATAGCCAGAATCTGAGGGTGGTCTGAGCCCACCGCAGCATGCAAATGAGATTCCTCTGTCACTTAACAGTCAATGCTGGTATAAAATTACTACAATCATAGTCAAAACTTCTCATTTAGAAATGGGGGGAAGAGAAGGACCCAAGTTACTGATTCCTATTCCCAAGTGCTCCGATGGGAGATGGGAGTGTTCTCTCTCTCTCTCTGTCTCTCTCTGTCTCTCTCTGTCTCTCTCTCTCTCTCTCTCTCCCTCCCTCACTTCCTCCCTCCCCCCCCACCCTCTTTCTCTCTCTCTCTCTCTCTCTCTCTGTGTGTGTGTGTGTGTGTGTGTAGCCTTGGCAAGAAGGTAATTCCATTATTCCCATCCACACAAAAAATATCCAGCTTGATGGGAATAATAAGATAAATGATGGCTTTAGTAGGTGTCATTGGCATCAGTGTGTTGAATCATTTTCCTGGCAATATATTGAGCTCTTTAATTGGCCAATCTGGAAACTCAGCTTCTGCCAGCTGGGCAGTTTTCCTCCTCCATTTTCTTCAACTGTAACAGGAAGACAGCGGAAACAGACTTGGGGAATTTTCACAGCCCTCTTGCTTACTACAATTGATTCAAGAAAACTTAGAGGGCTCCGGATTTCCTTGGGGCTTAAGCAATTCCTGGCTTCTGTGTTCAGGTTGTGGATTTCTCTTGCAACATCACAACCAGCTCGTCCTCCTTGCCAGAAATGTAGTCCAGCTAAATATCACCCACCCTCTTTTGCTCCTAGTCTCTGTCTCCTTGGGTTTTACTTTAATGAATTAGATCTTCTCCTCTGCTGTGTGGTTGGGAGGGTGGGTAAAGAAAGGAGGCAAAACTTACCTCTCTCCTCACCATAGGTAAGGACTGAGGGAAGCAAGGCAGATTATACTTCCTGATTCTTCCAAGTCTCCCCTGAACTTCCGTGTCACCTTGCACTGAGAAATAGATCTTTCAGTTTGGCAGAAATGCCAGCCCTTCAGCAATACAGAACCACTGCTGACAGACAGAAATGGCTGTTTGACAACCTCTCTCTTCTGATGCCGGTGTGCCTTCCAAACAGGTGAAGCTCACCTCTTATTGTAGCATCGTACAGAATGTCCCAAGAGGAAGGTCTCACAAGCCACTACCATGACATTTTCTACTACATCCTTCATAACTTTAGCTTGATGGATGATACATGGTTTGAATTCCAAGATACTGCAGGCTAGAGTTTAAGCAAATAGCATCTAATTTGTGGAACCAGTCCAGATTCGAACTATAGGTTTTGAAGACTGTTTCCAGGAGCAGGGTGCTCTTTCTAGAACATGCATATTCTGTGTAAACACAGCAAATCCAGGAGCACAGCTCCATGGAAGACTGCTCTAAAACTGCCAGTGGGCTGCATGCAGAGTTCAGACCATGTCCAGGTAATATGTGAGAGAAGCTCTTGATTAGCTAGTTCCATCTGCTAAGGTGAAGGGGTAACAGAGTAACGCGCGTTGGGTCATATTTTGGCACTTTTGTTCTATACAAATTTAGCTGAAGATCAGGTCTGTTATGTGTCTTTGTCTTTACAGAAAGAGGATTTAAAGGTTGATAAGCATTTGGAATAAAATCTAGAAAGAGTCTAATGAAAAATAGTCACCCTAACCTCCCAACAGAATACCTTCACTTTTCAGAAAACGAATTCACTTGTATATAGAAGCCAATCCTATTTGTTTATATTCAAATATTCCATAGCCATTCCCAGCTGAAATTGTCACATAGACACACATATTTTTCTTTTTAAATAAAAATTCAGATAATAGTCATATTCTATAAAAAGCAATCTCAATGTTTTGAGACTCAGGAATACCTACTCTGCCTGAATCTGTTTGATAAAGATTAGATACACAAAAATCAGATACACTTTGAAACTGTTAAAATCATGATAAAAGTTACCTTTACTCTTCTGCACTTTGGAAACTGTAGTTGTGGTTGGATATGTTCTGTTCACCACTAGACACTTTCATAGTTTTGGTGACTTTGCCTTGACCACCTTCTTTCTAGACTCTTCTAATCTGTGCCAGTTGTCTTCAGACCACATGTTAACAAAGTAATGGTTCAAGTACCCCATCCATAAAGACAAGAGGGCCCGACAGAGGCTCCCATCCTTCTTCTACTCACTCTGCCACTGCTAAAGTGGGCATGTAAGAAGGTCTAACAGCATCCAATATTTGTCCTCAGATGATGGGGTCTTTAATATGGGCAGAAGTTAGCTGCAGCAGCAGATTCGGCCTAGGCCTTAATAGAGAATATGATGGTGGCAGTGTCCAGTCCATGGGACAAGAAACACAGCAGGTGCTCAACAAATAATTGCTGATAAAAATTGACCTTGGTTTCTGTACTTTAATTAGACACATGTTCATCCCATTGCTCCAGACAATGTGTCTGAGCTCAAGTCGGGAAGTGGGAGGCTGGTTAATCCTGTTCTCCTTGATGAAGGAGGTAAAATCTTTCCTGGAAACTATCGTGCAGAAGCACAAAGGGAAGTTCTAGTAATAAAGAAGTAGATGAATGGATATTGCCTAGACAGCTAATGGTGCCTCCAACTAGGAAAAGGAATACTAACGAAGCAAGAACACTGGTCTCTGACAGACATCCTGGGAGTCTAGACTAACGAAACAGGTAGCCTGCCTAATAAACATGAGCCCTAATCCAGAGGGTCAGGGCCCTCAGCTCCAGGCCAAGCATAGATGTCCCAGCAGCATGAGAATCTGGCCCTATATGCAGAGACAAGTGTGTAACTAACCTCTAAAGGGAGCAGACATGTTCATTTCAACAGAATTGCTGCAGTTTGCTAAGACTTTGTAATCTGGCAGGCTTCCCTTGAAGCCAGAGATGGTCCTAACTGTTCAGAATTAAAGGCTCAAGTTTATGATGTATTTCTTCACATGTTCCCATGTAGCCAGGATTCTTGCTGAGCCCTCCACTAACTGCCTCTTAAGGGCTGCCCCAGCCTCCTGATCTGGCTCCAGCCTGTTCTTTCAGGATACACTCTTCCATAAGGCCCCACTAACCCAGCAATGACCCTTACCCTTCTAACCTTTCTGTGAGTCCACATCCTCTGACCACAAGAACTAAACAGTTCCATGCTCTGGTCCACAAAGGCTCCAAACACTGGGCTTGAGGAGTAGCTAATTGGTTTTTTACAAGCCTCAGATAATCCAGACATTTAAATATTGATGTTCACTTCTGGGTAGCTATAAACACAAAAGGAGGAAAGAGCATGTGTAACCACTTCCTCTCATTCATCTCACCATGATAATGGCCTTCAGTCAATAAGTCCAGCTTCATAAAGAGGGAGGTCATTCAAATTCAAAGGGAAGATCCAAAGTGCTCTGTCATCACAACACAATGGTCCATCCATTTGATATCTCCTGTTCTGCTTACCCAGCACCTACATACCTACACATACACATGTGCACACACAGGTTTTGAAGTAGGAGAACTAGAGGAATCCTGATCCTGAGCTGAAGAAAGAACTAAGCAGATGATGCAGATCAAGGCTGGAAGGCCATGGTGTCATCAGTGAGGAAGATGTACATGGACCGCTACAATGCTATAGGTAGCCCATAAGAATCCACAGTTCCATTGTATTTCTCCCCGAATCTGTTATCCTCTCTGGTCCTCCTCTGCTGACCTTAAACACACTTCTCTGTGTATCTCTGACATCTGCTTATCTTTGTCTCATTTTGTATTATTTCTTGAAAAGGTCCATTAAGTAGCAGGCATTAATTTGTTGCAGTGTTGAAACTTCTGTTGTCACTTGTACCTGACAGTTATGATTAAAGGTTTATAACCCACTGAAGTACCTGCTTGCTTCTAAACCAGGGTCAGGGAATAGCATTAAGACATCACATAGTAATCTTAATAATGGCACTACCCTTTGGTTCAATGAAAACACCATTAATATCATAGTGATGCTCTCAGAATCACAATTTGTTGACTTATGCATAATTGAAAGTTGATCTGCCTTGCGCAGATTTTCATGTTAATGGGTACCTTATGTTATATTGATGCGGGTTCTCCCATTATTACTCTTCAGATTCTGTCCTTCTCGAGGGTAGTACCTTCATTTCTCTGAGACCAGGAATAACTTACTCACTTATATTACCAACAGATATTAATAGAAGCTGTTTCTTCCATTTTTCTACGAACTGATAAATACCTACCTGAGAAACAGGGATAAAAGACCATCACTGGATTTAACAATCTGGGAGACTTTAATCCTCTCTACAGTTTCCCTATATCGACACTCAGCCTGCTTAGGTGAAGTGTTCAGCCTTAGAGTTCTGCCTTTGTTCCCAATTTCTGCTCAGCATTGCCTCTGGGTGCAGTGGGAAGGGAGGGGCTTATGGAGCTTTGTGGCAACAGTACAAAGACAGAGTCCTCAGAGAAGTCTTATTTGCTGCGGATGCTTGTGGGGTCTACTGCAGAAGATCCCTGGACTGGGGAGCTAATGACTAGAGAAAGAAGCAAAGTGTCTCTCTTTCTAGGAGGGTTTTCTGTGGATTGATCAGGAGGCTGGTCAGTTTGCTCTTCTAGCTCAATCATTGTTATCCATCCCTCTGATGGTTGAGTTCTCCATTTGTCCCTGCTTATACTGAGGACCCTTGAATGGACCTTGACCTGCCACTTAAACAGTGACTCTCCTTTTAAGCAGCATTTGGAACCCAAAACTCTTTAGGTCTCATTCATGCAACAGAAAAGTAGTCATCAGTTCAGTAAGCCTGCCTACTGTCCCAACCCCACCCTGGGTGTGCATCTAAGTTTATGTTAACAAGGCCATTCCTGGTTGCCTAGACAGCCTACAAGATCCCTAATGTGCACAGGAGTGTGGAAGTCCACTCTTTCTTTTTCTCCCCAACTTAACACATTTCACTGACTTAATGATCATACTAATTAGTGATACTGTGCTGTGTGTTGGGAAGCTCTGACACACCCTGATTCATTCTCAATGAGACGTGGGAAAGTATGTAAATATGTACCTATAAAGTCAGCAGGGTGAGTCATGTGCCCAAAGGAGTATTGGTCCCAAGAGGAAAGATGTGTATAAGTGATCTGCCCGCTTGTATGTCTACACACACACACCACATGCATTCCTGGTGCCCATGGAGGTCAGAAGACGATGTCAGATCCTCTGATATTAGAGCTGTAGCTATGAGCCACCATGTAAGTGCTGGGAGATGAACTCAGGCCCTCTGTAACAACAAAGGTGCTCTTAACTATGGGGTCATCTCTTCAGTCCAACCCAGTAGTTTGGTTTTAATCTCACCACAAGGTTTAGCACGAAGCTATGTGTAGGATGGAAGCTTAAAGTAAGCTCTAGCTGAGAAACAAAAGATAAACGTATCTCTACTTCTCTCATTTTCTTCAGGAACTTAGAAAACAGACTATATCATTACCTTTATTGGTAATCTCCTACAAAGCTAAACCAATTCTTGTTTTCAATGTATCCGCCATGATTCAGTAGTGGCCCTCTTCACTACTTTCAAATTAATAACATTTTTCCCACGGAATGTGACCTGGAGCCCTATATACTTTTGTATTCGTTAGGTAGCAATCTTTGACAAGGAATGAACATTTGACTATGTTTTGCTATTCCAGGACTAATATCTCATAGGTACAACAGTAGTTACATACGAAAATTGAAGTTTTATACAAATATGACTTTTTTTTTTTTTAGCAGTATTTTGAAGCAGGCCAAAAGAGAAACCCAAGGGGCAGGTCTTACAGTATAGAAGTTTTGTGTGCTACTGAAGTTCTTTGTTCTTTGTGGTTTTCTTTAAAAAGAAACTCTGGGTCTGGATGAAGATATAGGCCTACAATCCCAGCTACTCTGGAGGATGAGGCAGTCAGATTGAATCTAAGCTCAAAGCTTTCAGATCTTACCTAGTCTGCAGAGGGAGCTTAGGGACAATTTGTGAACTTAGTGAGACCCTGTTTCAAGATAAAATATTAAAAGCTGGGAAGTTGTTTGATCTGGTGATAATTATAGGGATAACCAATTGCTCTCTGATTGAATGTAAGGAACATTGCATAGGAGGAAACTCATGCCTGGTAGTGTAATACTGGATAAGAAGCCACAGCGAGGGCAGCTATAAGCCTTCGGGGAGAACCTACTGTAATTATTGTTGTTAAGTGGGCATAATATCAAACTATAGCGTGACCTTCTAAATACTTATATCTACCAATAAATGTAGTACTCAGTCCTCATCAAAGAAGCTTTTTGTTGTTGTTGTTGTTGTTGTTTAGAGCATGTCAGTTAGTACAACTGGTCCGAGTGTAAAGAATAAGTGATTGCTGAGTACTCTGTTCCAATTAGGACATTGGTACCCCAAGCTATCCCTAAGGCCCAGGGAGCATCTCAACAGATGGGAAAGAAAGATTGTAAGAGCCTGAGGCTGGGGAGGACTGCAGTAAAACTAGGTCTTCTGAATATAACATGGCAGGCCCATTCAGGAACACAGTTATTTGTGGCTGCCTGCTTGTACAAGATGAAGCATTCAATGTTTCAGCATGGCTGAGGAAGACGGTCATGAGGCCCCACACCTACCTGAAGAGCTATTGGCAATAGGTGGATTTTAGTCAGGGATCGAGTCATTTTTCGCCAGGAGTATGGCCCATGTTGTTTGCCCATGGTCTAGGGGGTGGTTCTACACACATGCACGTATAGGTAGCACTATTGGACTCAAAATGGGCAAAACAGTCTGGAGACAGAGTTCAGTCCAGTGCTAGCTTGCTGTGTGTGTGGAGGCACCAGTGCTACATTTCCCATATAACAGAAGCAGAAAAACAACAAGCCAAACAAGCAGCAAAACAAGAGAAAAAAAATCTCCTGAGATTCCTGATGCAGTAACTGACTGGGCTTGTCTTTCCAGGAAGTAGCCGCTTCCAGTAGAAAAAGTGTCTCATAATGCTCAACTTCTGCCTGTAAGCCTCAGGACACTGACAACAAAATCTAAACATTATTCTTAAATATCTACTTGATATTTAAGAATATTGTGGGAGATTTCAGGAGAGAGCAGAGTAGGATCACCTAGATTTGTTAAGTACAAAAATCTTTCAAGATGATATGAAATTCTTCTTCACATCATATCTGCAAGGCTCTCTATCATGGTTTCAGCTGCAAAGCTTTAACTATGCCACTCACATTTAAAACAGAATGTTTGGAACTGGGTGTAGTGGTGCATACATGTATGTAGCATCTGTACTTGGGTGGAAGTAGAAGGATCACAAGTTCAAAGCCAGGTTGGGCTACATAGCAGACTCTTAAAACAAGCAAAAATAAGATAAAGTGAAAAGAAACAAAAAAAGGTGCTTGGGAAGGCCATATACCTTTAATGATTCAATTTGACATCTTTTATCTGAACCATATTGGTGGCAAAATTGTGTGTGTGTGTGTGTGTGTGTGTGTGTGTGTGTGTGTGTGTGTAGGGGTGTTTCATTCACTCTCATAAGCCTGGCTTCAATACAGAAGTTGTCAAGGGTGGAGGGGAGCAAACTGCTAGAATTCACATCACAGGCATTACTTTTGGATATTGATAGTAAGCTAACTTGTTGCCGGATTTGCATATTGATGGTGAAGATCCTAAAATCAATGAACATTTTTAGTTACATGGTTGTCATATGTGCTAGAAGAGGCTCCTCTCCTTTCTGGTCACTCTGAATGGCTTCTTCTGGTTACAAATGCAATGTAGCATTTCCTCATCCATTTTCCCCTCTGTTTGCAATACTTCCTGCATTTCCAACCAGCAGGTTAATAGGATGCAGAGCACAAAAACAGGGCCAGGGAATCTGTTGGTTACAGTCTACTTACTGAGGCTGTGGCTCTGACACTACATGCTGAAGTCAGGGAAAAGTCACCACCCAAACATAATCCAAGGGAAATGCAAGCTGATGTGGCACAAAGATGCTTTGTTTAAGAACAGCCGAAATTTCTAGCAACTCTCTGGGAAAAAAAAAAATGCAGGATGGGAGGGAATGTAATCAAATAACAAAACAAACCCAAACTAAAAGAGAATCTTTATAACCCAGCACAAGGCCACTTTGTTTTTAAGTGCGCACAATGAATTTTAAAGATCTTTGTTCAGAAGGAAATAAAGTATTATGAAGGACTGACACATTTGATGGATGGATGGTTTCTGAAAAACCACATTATCAATTACTTTTTTCTTGTTTGGCTCCAGTCCAGTAATTTTGATTCGAACAAGCCACATGCTAGCATGGTTTTGATTGCAGGAAGTGCCTGGCTGCTGTTAAAGGGTACTGTTTCACTGATGGGCTTATCTCTGCCGCCCCCCTCCCCTTGCTGATGGGACTCTGATATGAAAGGCGCAGCTTCAGTTGTTATAAACAGCCTAGGATTGTTTGCTAGACCCGCCCGTGTTTTGCTTGCAGCCTTCTGTGGTACAATCCAGAGGACGAATTCAGCGGCGCTCCAGAAAACAAACACTTGAATTCAGCTTGTGTCTGTCCTTAACTCAGATAGGAAATTTCAATTCTGCTCCTGCTTCTGTCTCTTAAATCTATGTTGGTTAGCAAAAATACTTACAGATATTATATTCTTTTCAAAAAGTTCTAGATTGCGTTCTCAAGTGAATGTTCCTGAGAAAAAGGGTGGGGGGAGTGGCTAAATGGAGCAGTCAACCTAAAATATCTGGAGGTTCTTTTCAAACAATACAGTGCCTTATTCCAGCTTTTCTTGTCTTTTTTTTTTTTATCTTACCCAAACAAGCCTGTCAGGACACTGTTTATTAGTACAATACAAGAAATGTGACTAATTAAATGATAGGTTTGTGTATTAAGTATGGTTCACCCCTCTTTAACTAAAGAAAGATTTGAGAATGACCATAAGTGGGCAGGGAATTGCCCATGAAATAACTGCTGGGCACATTCAGAAGTCTGTCTGTCTGTCTGTCATATTATTTCATCACAGCTTCGTGTACTGTTTGCACAAAACAGAACCTTCTAGTATCTCTAAATGCCCAGGGTCATCAGGGAACCTCTACGGTTTTGGTATATGCACCCTCGTTCTTTCTGTATTTTGAACACTAATTTTAGTGATTATTCCTCTGCTGAGAATTAAAACACAAAATGATGATTTAGAGAATGGGCCATTTGATTATTCATCAGTACACGAAAACAATTTGAATGAATTAGAATTTAATTTTGTTCAATCGAAGAAATATAAATTTAGCAACCATTTGTTGATTCTCTTTTCATATGGCAATTCTAAAAGATCTTACTGCATGAATGCTCAAAATGCATTATGCTGGGTGTGGTGGTGCGTGCCTGGAATCCTAGTATTTGGGAGACTAAGGCCAGAGGTTAGTAAATTCAAGGTCTCCCAGGACTAGCTAGCAATGTTCAGGGCAACCTAGGATACCTAGTAAGACTGTATCTCCAAAAGCAAGACAAAATATATTATTATCACAACTTAATCCTTTAAATCAAAATAAATTAAGCAATTTATATATGTGTGTGCACGGTATATGTGTGCTTGTGTGCACGTGTATATATAAGATTTAGGTGCAAATACAACACATATATATATATATGAAGACCTGGGATCAATGTTGACTGTCCTCCTTTATCACTCTCTATCTTACCATGTTTGATAGAGTCTTTCACTGAAGCTGGAGACTGTAATATAACTGGCCAATGAGCACTGGGATCTACCTGTCTCCAGATACCCAGCACGTTGCCATGCCCAGCTTCCTTCTGTGGGTCCTCATGCTGTGCAGTAAGGACTTCAGCTACCGAGACATCACCCAGCTCCCAAAATAATTTAAAAAATTATTACATAATTTTTATATTAAAAATGTATATATTAAAAAAGTATATACAAAAACTGGGCATAGAAGTATATGCCTTCAATCCTGGCACTCCAGAGCTAGGGGCAGGTGGATCTCTATGAGTTCAAGGGCAGCCTGGTGTACACAGATTTAGACCAGAAAGGACTGCATTCTGAGAATCTGTCTCACAAACAACAATTATATACATAAACACCTTATTTCCTTCTGGCATAGAAAAGAATGGTTTGGGAAACAACAAAATAACCTTCTAGAAAATAGTCCTGGCTTTGAATCTGATTCTGTGATTTGCTAATTGGACAAAGTTGTGCAAGACAGAAAATCCGCCCTAGATCCCATAGATTTACTTATAAAAGGAAAATAAGAGGGAAATCAAGGCATTACATTCAATCCTTTGTTTACTTATTTACTTATTTTAGTGCTGGATGTTTGGGTGGAGCTCTGCCTCACCCCATCCCACTCCAAACCCTGCCCAGTGGCAGAAAGCCTTCAAAAGGGAGGCTCCTCCCCCTGGGATGCCTGGGATCATGCCTACAGCTGGTTTGCCAGGTAGTTTTCTCCGTCCCCGACCCCAGACCACCGAGGAGCTGTTTTACTCATTAAACCTGGACTTTCAATTCTTAACTCAGCTTGGTTTGATTGGCTGTGTCAGCGGAGAGGCTTAGTGTCGGGATACAGAAACCTTTCACTAGCAATTGAACCTGGGATCTCACATGCTGGAGGCAAACATTCTGCCACTGACCTATGCGCCTCGTTCTCTTCTCACTTTTCTTTCTTTTTAATTTTGAGGCAGGGTCTCATCAAGTTGCCCAGGTTTACTTGTAGCCCAGATAAGCCTTGAACTTGCAAGTCCTCCTGTCTCAGCCTCTCAAGTAGGTGAGATTATTGGTTGCCAAGTCCTTGACACACTCTGCAAGCCTTGGACCTGCCTGGGGCAGTGAGGGAATGTGGACAAGGCAGACATACAGACACAATTGCAGAAATCTGGGGTCTGGTGGACTGGGGCCTTCTTAAAAGAGTGTTTTATTATAGAGTTAATAGGGAGCGGGGAAGAAAGTGTATTCTGTTGAGTACAGCTGGCAAGGATGCAGGCTCATTACGTACAGATGAAGGATGAGCCACGGTTTATGGTATACAGCTGGATGAAGGGGACAGGTTTAGCTAATCTAGGTAGAATCAGTCTCTGTTAGTGGAACAGTGTTTAGGCTATAAATATCCATTGGGGAGAATGCTATGGTGGACATTTTCAGCACACACTATCAACATCTACACAAGGACCAGAGGAGAGTTTTGCCATTTCCCTCTCATGCCAGGAGAGCGGCGATGAGGAGACTGTGCTATTCTGCCGCGGGTCTGAAGTTCTGGGATCTCTGAGAAGGCCATGCTCATGTCAACAGTACCTAATTCACTCAGGACTTCATTTATTCACGTCTTCCTTCACTCCGTACAATCAGACTGTAACCAACCTGCACCACATTCAGTCAGTGCCATAGCAGCGCCTTGTAGACACAAGAATGTCAGGGGTAACAAGGGAAAAATACAGGTCCTTTGCAAGGGATAGCAGAATGCAGTGAGGCCAAAATTCTAAGAAATCAGAACTATTCAAAGTCTTTGCAGGGGTCAGAACACAGTGAGGTCAAAATCCTAAAATGTCAGAATTGTTCAAAACAAAACTATACCTCTCTTTTCATTACTATTTAAATTTCCATTGAATTAACTAGTTGATATTTCATTTGGCAACCCTTCTTCCTTAAGCGATGGCTTGAGATGATTTGAGCTTTTATAATTAGTGAAATTCTAGTTGTGCATGCAGTAGCTTTACAGATAATAATGTTTTAATTAGAATTACTTGACACAACATTGATAAATGTTCCTGAGCATTCCATAAATAATTAGCAAAATGTATGTGACTGACATACATCATCTAACAAAAATCTAGTTTTCTTTAACTTTTAAAAGTGGTGTTAAATACAGTTGTTTATATCAAATTATTGTGAACATTTCACCCTCAAACTGATGAGGAACATCATTAGCACTCATTTTGTAAATATAGTTAGAAGTTGGTGTGTAGCTATAGCTTAGCATGAATCTCTGAGTGTGACTAGTCTTTACAATCTGATTTGTGTTTTGAGGAAAAATTGTTGTAGACTAGATTGCTGTATAGTAATCTACATGTTACAAACAAAAAGTCTCCAAATTGAACCTGAAGTAAATATCTGACACTCCTTTTATCTTTCCACTGTCTTATTAAAATATATTTATACATGACAATTGTCATCATAATAATTTTCCAAGTGATTAGTTGTCTAGAAAATTTGAAGAACCCAGATTCTCCAAGGAGTTAAAAATAAACTGCTTCCTTTCTAGAAATCATAAGTACCAATTTTCTTAAGCTTGTAAAGGGAAAATTGTCTGCATAGCACAGTCTACACACTATTTAGGTCCTTCACGAACGTCATTCTTGTAGATTATATGATTATTTTCATCATGCCTTTCCTCTTCAAAGCCTTAATTCCCCCCTCCCCTTAAATTCTCACTGGATAAATTACAGAAGGTATCTTGCTTTGAGTATCAAATTGAGGCTGGGAAATGAGTGAGTGAGTTTTCTTCATCTCTTTTTGTGTAGATGCTGCAAAAAAAGTCAGATTCAGAAATCTATTCTAAGCTCTAAAATACTCTGCATGGGAGTGACTATCTCAGGAAACGTATGCCAATCTCACTGTCCGCGGATTTCCTCGGAGGAGGGTGAATGGGATCGCTGGTCCATTGCGTAGTGGCATCTGCCACTGAGCAGGTAGAGGGAGTAGGGACAATAATCATAGGACAGAGATAGTATCATACTCGCCCTGCTTGTCTTTTTGACTTATGATGCCCTCCATCATCTGCATCTTCAGTAGAGAACGTTCACCATGTACAGCCTGTGTCAGAGTTAATCAGAAGCGTAAAGAATTTCCAAAATGTCAGTTCGGTGTGAAAATGAAAAGATGAGCTATAAGCACATGATGAAGACCAAGCTTTCATCAAAAAGAAGAAATTACAGTGGGCAATGATTCCAAGGAGCAGAAATCTCCAGGGTTCCGTGGAGATGCTGAGAAGGATATTGGGCTTCTGATCATACATGGATTGATGGGGAAGTATCCTGTTCACAGCTACAAAAACAAGAAATCTAGCAGGCTGGAAGATGAAGATACCCAATTAGCTGGCATTTAAGTTATGCAAATGATACCTTCCCATATACTTTTAAATATAAATATCTAAGTCATTAAAGCCTGGTTCTTCTTTGTGGCTGTACAGACGAATTTAAATTGTGGAGTCTGTTTTGTTGCTCTGAGTACTGAGGCTTGAGCACAGGGCCTCACATACACCAGATAATCATTCTACTACCCAGATAAATCCCTAGCCCAAACTGTGGAGTTTACACGTCCTTGTTTGTAGACCTGCATATAACCCAAGCTGGCCACTCTCCTCTGAGTTATGGTTTCCATTTTGGTAAGACAATCACAAATGCCATTTTCTCTACTTAACAGTTTTATAAGGAAACACTTCATAGAGCACAAAGTAATAAAATTGCTGTACAGAATTAAAGGGCAGCTTTAGTAAACTGGAAAGAAGTGAACTCTAAAGCTCAATCTTTATTTTCAACTTGTTTGCTTACTACAGTTGCATAAGATTAAAGGGACTGTTGGTTTTACAGAAGCTCAGTTGGCTAGGGTGTAAAATGGGCATTTAAAAACTCATCTATTTCTTGGTGCTTTTGTATATTGATACATAGTAAAAGGCTATGGAACTCTGTAAACACTTGTGATCTCTACAATAGCCATTTCTCTTTAGGACTTTTTTTTTTTTTTAAAAAAAACAGAAACCCATACTAGGCACTGGGAAGATGACATCCACATAGGTTCTTTCAGAGAACCCACGTTCTGTTTCTAGCTCCGGTGTTGAGTAACTCACAACTGCTGGCAACTCCAGTGTTAAGGTATCTGGCACCTTCCTCTGGCCTATGTAGGCCTACATAGGTAACTGTACTCATATATATATATATATATATATATATATATATATATATATATATATATGTGTGTGTGTGTGTGTGTGTGTGTGTGTGTGTGTGTGTCTGTGTGTGTGTCTGTGTGTCTGTGTATGCATATATATATACACACTTAAATAAAATAAACCCTTAAAAACTAGATTAAAAAACTAAAGGCATTTAAATTCTGTTATATATCAAATCAAGCAGTGAAGGAAGAAGACAGCTTTATTAATGAAAATTTCCCAGGGTGTCAAAGTCTTTTCTCAAAGTAGCAGCACAATGAGGTGGGATACACTATGAATGGTGGCTCATTCATATTTTTTAATGGATTGCTGTTACAGGAAGTGATGTGATTTATCAGAGTTGTCCTATGCAGTAGAATATTGAGAACAAGTCCCGAACTGAATGATGGCAGGAGGAACTATTGACATTAAGATTACAAACCCTTACAGTTCAGATTACTTTTTTGTGTAGCCATCACTTTTCAACAAGTGTCTGAAGTCATACCCCCTCAATCCGCATTCCAGCAGTTTAGTCCTTGGGCAATTAAAAAATATGGGCAGAAAAACATAATCAAGTTTAGCAAATGCATATAAATAAAAATCTCTCTATGTTAAGAATTCAACTTTAAGATGATGTTTTTAGAAGGGCCAGTGCATGCATCTAGGGAGAAAAGGGTATAGAGATCACATAGGTGTCCTTTATGGAAAGACTTCATATAGATGAGATCAGAAAGGTTAAAGCTGAGCAGATTATAGGCGATCAAGAAATGGGCTATCAATAGAGGCAAAGCTACAGAGGACTTTCATTAATTACTTTCTTGTACAGATGTTGCGATGTCTAGCTGTTTTTCTCCTATACCTATCCCGTTCTCAAACTGCCGATTTCCGAGAGTAAATATGCAATTTTTCTCCTGTAAACTCTGCCCTGCAGGTTGTTGCGATCGTTAGCAAGAGCAGGAGCCTGTGTGGAAGCTCCATGATCAGCTGCACAGGTGTGAACCCTGCTGTTCTCTCAGAGTCAGACTACAGCTTCAGCACCATTCGTCTCCCTTGAATCTCACTTATCAAGCCTTCAGATGCTCTACACAGGACGACCGAGAGGCAGGCAGGTGCTTCCTGTGGCTGCGGGAATACTTGGCTTCTGCCTGTGCCCTGAGGCAGCAGCAACAGTCCTTCCTGGATTCACCAGCCACCCACATTCCAGCAATAAAACATATGTTTAAAAAGGCTTAAACCAGGCAGGTGAGCTGAACAGTATTTAAATTGCCTACTTGAATTGAATATCCACTTGTGGAATTAGGGTTTATGCAAGGCATCCTATAAGGAAGCAGGGGGCAGGAGTTCTGATGTACTGTGCTTTCAAGTTGTATGACCTTGGGCAAGTAATTGTTTGGGGTCTCAGTGTTTAACCTTTAAGGTAAAAATAATGACACCCTGTTTGCTTAAAGTCACTGGACAAAACAGAAGAATTTCTTCAAGGTTCCTTCTAGATTCAAGGAAGATAATGATAATGTGAGTTTTTCTCCAGGAAGAGATACTTTCAAAAGATACTTTCATATTTGACTTGCTTGATTGGCATAGGGTGAAGGAAGTAAAGCAGCAGTTCTCTTTACCTGCCTAGGTTGGAGAGAACCTAAGGTCTCTGTCGGATTTCAGAACTACGGCTGACTTAAGGCATGTCAACTGCTGACAGTTTTATCAGTCCCACACACTCCCCATTAATGCTGACTTTTTTCAGAGTGAGAAAGATATTTCTTGATCTGCATGTGAGCCTGGCTCACTGGTCAACTCCTTAAGCAAAGTAAAAACAAGATGGCCCTTTCCCATCACACAAGCAAACTTTGCTGGTATCTCTGAACCTAGCAGGGAGAAGGGCCTTAATTACTCACAATAAGAGTGGTCTTTAGAGGTTCAATTCATGTAACACTTCAATGAAGAATGAAGAATGTTCTTTTCTCCCTGAAGTTTCTTCAATATCTATGTAAACTTGCCTATCTCATTCACAGACCATCCCGCTTCCTGCAAAAAGGGAAACAAAGTCCACTTGCCTTTTATCCACCAAGAGCTTCCCGATCCAAAGGTAGCTCTTGGTCTCCATCACCCCACTCCATGGCAACCGGCAAAGACAAAGCTCTAGCTACCACACAACCTGAAAGTCTGGCACTCTCTGAGACACTAAGTTCTTTCAAATAATAAGACCATGGTTTTGTTATCTCCATCTCACCATAGATGAAAGGGTGGTGGTGACCAGCCACTGAACAAATCTTGATCTAGAAATGGTCTTCGTGATCCTCTGTTTCATTGTACATTCAAAGCAGATCTTGCATTTTTGAATTGCATGCAGCCTCTACTCAAATTAAAATTTGCTGCCAGTCATTAGTGGGTGAGACCATAGCACAACAACAGGTGGGTGAGTGAGTGCATGTGTGCGTGTGCACGTGCGTGTGTGAGTATATATGAAGCACATGCCTTCAAAAGCAACTGCCCACAGATAAAAACAATAGATTGGTCTTTCTTTATTGACTTGGATTCATGAATGTAGTTATGACTTAATCTTAAGTTTCTCCACCTGCCCCATACTTAAAAAAAAAAAAAAACTCTCACCTTTGCCAACATTTTCTGAAATTGAAGCTTTTACATTCACTTGAATTCACTTTATGGTGCGTGCAACAGCCAACTTGTTCTTGACATTAAGATCTCTGCTTAAACATCGTTTCTTCCAGGAAGCCTTCCCATCTGGTGCTGTTCCATCTCCCCGGGTACTGGGATCCCCTTCCCCTTCATTGCTTTACGCGGCTCTTGCTCCCTCCTGCACATCATGCTCCAACAGAAAAGACACTTCTCGATGTCTACTGTCGGCCTGGCTTCACTCAGATGAGAAATAAAAAGTAATTTGAACAGCAAACTTCGGTATAAAAAATTATTACCCACAATAAGGAATCAGAGAGAAATGATTGGTCAAAGTGAAAAGCTTCTCATCAGTGTCTCTCAAACTTTTTCTACCTGCTAATCCTTTTCGCTAGGTAAATTCTGGGCAACCTTGAGTCAAACGGTACCTTGAGGAGGTATACATATCAAACATTTACTGACGATAAAATCAAAAAGAAATTTATTTTGAAATAACTCATTGATGTGTTTGTAAGTTAATCATTAAAGATGAAAAGGACATTTGCATACTAATGAGATGAAAGTGCGTCTTTATTTTCACACCAAGAGTGAAATCCCAGCTGAATACCTGATGCTGCTGCCGGACATGGCAGCATTTTCAGAGCTGAGAGACACCACGAAGAGAATCACCAATTCAGAAAGCACCACTTCGCATAAGCACACAGAACCAAATGGCAGAAGAATGTTTAGGGCCACCTTGGAAATTGTTGGAGATTCTGTCCTAATCTCAAGCCAAAATTCACTGAATAATTTTTTTTTCATGAAGCTCAAGTCAGCAATTCAAACAGCAATTTTAAAAATCAAACATTCTAACACAATCCTATCCAAAGACATACTAATTTGATACTTACACGCAGAAGAAGAGTGGTAGGAAAATATTAAAAATCTGTTTTCTATAATTAAATTATTTTTCCATAAGAGCGGAAAACTTTGTACGTACACTACAAACACTGAAATTCGTAACTTACGGTAGTCCAGACTCCGAGCGAAGGTCTTCCAGTCGTCTTTCAGGGATGCTGCATAGCATGGCAGCATGGACTTGTGTGTTCAGAATCAATGCT
This sequence comes from Myodes glareolus, assembly GCF_982192425.1. Classification (NCBI taxonomy): domain Eukaryota; kingdom Metazoa; phylum Chordata; class Mammalia; order Rodentia; family Cricetidae; genus Myodes; species Myodes glareolus. The sequence continues at coordinate 47,514,765 of NC_142032.1, forward strand.
ACAGTCCTGCAGTGGAACACTGGGCCAGAAATACCTTTGATACATTATACATTTGATTTTGGATTAATTTTTGGTTATATTTTCAGGATTTTTAAAACTATAGCTACTTTGTGTATGGGTGTGTGCAACGTAGGACCCGAGACATACAAAACAGGTATAAAGTGGAGCAACTGCCCCTAGTACTGAGACAGAACACCCCCTACCTCCACCCTCTGCGGAAAAGGAATTATTCCTGCAAGACCCTGGGAGACTCGCGGATTTAGAACTGGAACTTGCTGGAGAAAACTCTTGTAACCAGCTGAGAAGCAGATGATTCCAGCTTGAAACCTGCTTTCTGTGGCTGGTCAGAAGTCCACACATCAGCATCTGCTGGAAATGCATTTTGTGCAGTGATAGGAGGATCTGTTGATGGGGGTATATGCTCAGACTCTTCCTCCAAAGCCACCTGACTGTAGATTGGGGGAAGTTGCTGGCCGCTACTCCCTTTTGCTCCTTGTTCTTTGGGGAATGACCCTGCACACACACTGGACTAGGAGGCAAACTTCTTTGTCTTGGAATCTCTCCAGGGCCCTCTATTGATGAACCGGTTCTCTCAGCTGGAAAACAGTTAAAGGGTCCAGACTCACTTTCACTGAGCAGACAAAGAGAGTAAAAGTTAGAAGGGCAATAAATCAGTAATAGCCACGTTTATTGTTAAGTTCTCTTATTTTGGCATTTACGATATGCTCAACAGGTATGTCCTGAAATAATAAATGATTTGTAGCCTTTAACCTTAGTAAAAAGTGTTCTTGGCCTGGGATCTGTCACTTTTGAGATTGGACCCTGTGAGGCATGGCTTTTATACACCAGTGATGCCACCAAAGCCATCTCATATGAGATCTCTGGAATCTCCCACTCTGTGGTAGAACAAAATAAGCCCTTAAATCATTACCCAGATCGGCTCAACTGTGAAAAGACTGAAAGAAGCAAAGGGAGGGGAGAGTAGGAGACAGGACCCACAGGAGCACCACCCATCGTGCTGGAGGCAGGACTGAAAGATGTGTTGTCTCACCCAGCATCTTTCAGAGGCCTGTTATAAACTATGCAGATCCGACTCAAGGCCAAAACAGAACACACAGACGCAGACTGCAGTTTAAAAGTATCCTTAAAAAACAAGAAACACCCGTTTTTCTCCAGCCACTTTTCTGTTGACACAAACTGTTGAGAGAGGTTAAGAGAAAGGTCTCTACTATAAGTTGATATTTCCTATGAATAAAGTTCCTTTCCACCCTGATCCTTTCAATAGCCCTTCAGGCTCTGGTTTCCTGTCCTGGGAACTGACTGCATGGAATTTCAGGAAGTTGAATCCAAATGACACGGCAGCCTTCTGTACTGACAACACAGGGCTTGGTTTTGCCAAGGCCATCAACAAGCATTTACTGAGCACTAGCGACAGGTCAGGCATCATCCAGGGCAGTTGGAGCATAGCCCTGCCTAACCAAGTCCCAGGTCCCAGGGAACTTACTACCATTTGACTGAAATAGAGAAAGAACGTGGAACTTCCCGTAGAGACACCGTGGTAATAAGCTACTAAAAAGTTCCAGGGAAAGCAAATAAACAGCCTCAGAAAAACAGTGGCTGTTCGTGTTCTGAGACTCAGTGTCCTAATGCAGACGTGGTTATCACTCAAGCCTTCTGAGAATGTCTCAGAACACTGCTGTACAACGGATGTCTGGGAACTTCAGAAAATAATTTAGGTCAGCAAGATAGCTCAACAGGTAAATGCACTTGTCACGCACAAGCTTGATGCCCAGGGGTAGTGAACACACACACACACACACACACACACACACACACACACACGCTCACGCTCGCTCTCTCATTCCTCCACCACTAAATAAAGGTGTAAAATTTTTCAAAATTTATTGGAAGCCAGGTTAAAAAACAGGCAAAATAGAAACATATTTTGCTTAACTGATATTTTAGAATGTAATTCCAATCAACACGCGATCATTACCGAGATTTTTTTCCCTTTTTATCTCCTCACGTCAAAATTCCGTCTTTATTGGAATTGGCCACATTTTCATAGTTGAGTATAGGATAGAGGCAAGTCCTTCGTCGTCTTGTTTTGGAAATGAAGAAAATTGTCTGCAGAACGGAAGCATTCTATGAGCTACAGTTCTGGATTTTTAGGAAGGCCATTGCCCCAGTGTCTTCAGTGGCCAGTGCACAGGAGCCCCACAAGAACGCCTTGAGTTTAAGCTATTGATTTTCTTTTCTAAGGAAAACGTCATCATTAGGAAAAAAAAAACCGGTTTTCCCACTTTTGTTGAACCAACAGCCCCGTACTAGTCGGTACTCAGAGTGGGTCTCAGGAATAAATGTCCCAAACGCAGCGACCACGGCTATAATCCTGCTTGACTTTTTCCGAATTACTCTGATTGCCCACAGGTCAGAGGTTTCTTAGGGCAGCTTGCTAGCTCCCGCATACCCTTTAAGCCCCCAAACTGCCGCGGGCTGCCTCCCCCGGACCCTGACCCTCCTCTCCAGGCCATCTTGGGTCCTCTTTTAACCGGGGACGAACTTGACTTGTGTCTCCCAAGAAAGGGAACGTTAGAGTCGGTTGGCCGGCCGGGAGGCCCCGGGAACAGCCCAGTGCACGCCTCCCGGCTGTGGCTCTAAACCGGGCCGACCGCGTCCGCGCTCACGCGGAAAATTATGCCGACTCCAGCAGCGCGTAAAATGGATGTGAACCGCACGTAGTGGGATCAGCGCGATCCTCCCTCTCTTGTCTCAACAGGGGTTTCGGCGCGTTGCACAAGGCCGAGCTTGTCTCTTTACCGAGACATCGGCCCCTAATTAGTGCGCACCCCGGCGCGGCCGCCCAGCCCGGGCTCTGCGTCGGGCGGGAGACGAGCCTCGGAGGGCGTCTTCGGACCGGCCTGCAGGCTCACCGCCGCCGCCATCACCGCCGAAACCTGCTTCTAAAGATGCAGCCAGGGCATCAGCGACAGAAGCAGCCGCTGCTCGCCACCCCACGTTACTTTGATTGACAGCTGAACAAATGTTTCCGCGGTTCGAACGCTCGCGCTAGGGAACGGCGGCCAGGGCGAGGCTCCGCCCCGGGCGGACCGCTGCGCCCCGCCCCCGCCGCTATCAATCCTTTGCATTCATTGGTCGGAACTACTCGTCACGCCCTGCCCCCACGTGGGTCCATCCTGTTCGGCCCCGCCCTCCTGGCTTGCCATTTGTCAGCGGTGAAATGATGGGCAGTAACACAGAACGGCGATTAATGTTCAGCCACCTCCGATTGGTTGGTGCGGCGCCCTCGCGCCGCGGGAGGGCGGAGCGCCTGGAGAGCTCCGCGGAGCGCGCGCGGGGCGAGCCGGAGACTGTAGTCAATCTGGCGTCATCTACGACCACAGTAGCCTCGCGAGGACTACATCTCCCGGGATGCTCCACGGGCCCTCCGCGGATGGTCGTGAATATGTATCAGAATGTTAATGATTAGCTGCTGCTAAATTTGGTCAAAGAAGTCACCTACACAGAGCGCGTTGTTAGAGCCGTTCCGAGCGGGCGTTCGGCTGTTGGCTGCCTTCTTCCCCCTCTTACACACTCGTGTATTATTTTGAGGTGGTGTTCGCAGAGTTTGAAAGAGAATTTTAAAAAGCCGCAAGCGTTTCGCTCTTTTATTTTTATAATCCCCTTCAATTTGGGGCTAAAAAAACAGGAAGGAAGAAAAGGAAATGAAATGTGGTAAAAGAAGCTAAAAGGTGCCTTTTAAAAGATCGTTGCTGTGAAGTGAAAAATCTCCAGAGAACCCCCAAGCGCCGCGAGACCTCTTCCGAACCAAAGGAGTTTGCGCTCGCTCTCAGGGAAGAAGCGACCATTCATTCCGAGGAATAGCAGCCAATTAAAAGACAAATAAAAAAAGTTTGGAGTGGGGCGCGAGCGAGCGGGCGGGCGGCGCTCGGCGGGCGCGGGGCTCGGCGGGCGCAGGACGGACGGTGCCCGCCGCCTTCAGTGACGCCCGCGGGGAATGCGGAGCCGGCCGCCCGCGCCCAGCCGCCGCGCCTGCCTGCCGCCCGCGTCACGCGAGACCCGCAGGCCCGGGACGCCGCCGCGGGGCCCTCGAAGCGGATGAGCCGCGCGCCTCTGCCCGGCGCAGCCAACTAAAGCGGCGTGGATGATTCGCGACCTGAGCAAGATGTACCCGCAGACGCGCCACCCGGTGAGTGGCGCCGCGCCCTCCGCCCTGTCCGCGGCCGGCCGCTCCGAGGGTGCGGGAGGCGACCGACTTGTAGCCATTTTCTTATTGTTGTCTCTGAAGCCCCGGGAAGCCGCGCGCCGCCGCTCTCCGCCCGCGCCGCTCTCCCGAGGGGGCGAGCCGGGCGGCGCGAGTCTGCGGGGCGGAGGGTGCGGGCGACCGCAGGCCGGACTCGCTCAGCTAGCTGACGGCTGCCCGACGCCATGGCGCGGCTGCCCCCGACGGGCCACTTTCGATTCCGGGTAGGGAGGGATGGGCGCGCGGGGCCGGGGGTTCGGGGCTGGGAAGAGGGGGGGTGTCAGGGGGAGCAGGCTGAGGTGCGGGTCTAGGGAGCTGAGGGAGGCCGCCTGGAGGCACCCGGACCCCTGCCGGGGAGCGAGAGGAGGGAGCCGCGCGACGACCCCCCCCCCCCCGCGCCACCACCGCGGGCTGTCCTCCCCCCACCTGCGATGTGGGCTAATTAAATATTTTATTGTTGTTCTTTAGGCACCGCATCAGCCTGCTCAACCCTTCAAATTTACAATTTCCGAATCCTGTGATCGGATTAAGGAAGAGTTTCAGTTTTTACAGGCTCAATATCACAGGTAAGGATATTGACTTTAGCTGATCCTCCTGTTTGCTTAGCTCTTGTCTACCCCCCCAACACACAAACACCACCCCCTTCGTCTTCCCCCTCCCCCCCCCAAAGGTATCACCATTTTTTTTCCCCCTGTGGGCAGAAAAGGCAAGTCAGGGCCTCTTTCCCCTTCAAGCAGGTGTAAAGAAATTAAGCATTTTCTTCTCCTGTAAACAGAAAAGGAAGCAGAACAATCGAAACAGAGGAGACTTGGAAAACGCTGAGGCCAAACTTTCGATATTGATTTATTGGGTCAGGAGAATGGCAGGTTGGGAAGATTCTGGGGCCTTTTGACTTCTTGGTTCCTTTTTACTCTATGCTTGATCCCTTCTGCCATTCCATGGCATAGCTGGAGAGCCAGGGGAAGTAAACAGTGAGCCATTTCATTACTTTTATTAAAAAAAAAAAACAAAAAAAAAACCCCAAACAATACTTTAGTCTGCGAGGCTCTCAGTCTTGGAGTGCTTTAGGAACATGTTTGTTTCATTGGATCCGTAATGGTGCAGAATTCTTACTGCATAAATGCACGAACCCAAACAAGCTGCTGGACCAGATCAACATCCCCCTCCCCCCCATGGTATTCAACTAATCTGTATTTTTTTGGGGGGGGAGGGAAAAAAAACCGACATCATTCATGAGATTGTTTTGATTCCGATTTTCATTAATCTCTTAGAATAGTAAAAGGTAAAACCTCCCCTGTGGCATTTTTGTGGACTTAGTTTTTGCTTTTGTATGTAATTATCGATGTTTATTTTCTTGTTTTAGTAAGTGAATTTAGTGAATATTTTCAACTCTGGATGAAGTTGCAGAATTAAATTGGCAAGAGTGTTTATTTCTTTCAGACATAAAGCCCTCTTTCCCAACCCCCACAGTTTATCCTTATTGAAAAGGCAAGACCAGGCTGGTTCTTGTCGCTCATTTCTCTCTCTTCCCTTTCATTACCAAAGTGCTGTTTAATATCATTGGTCTGACAATAGGAGGTGATGAATTAGAGGAAGGGATGTGAGTTTGGAGTTGAAGGATTAAGTTCTACGCTGTACTTAGATGATTTTATGTCTTGCATAGTCTGAAGCTGGAATGTGAGAAACTCGCCAGTGAGAAGACAGAGATGCAGCGGCATTATGTCATGGTAAGAAAACTGTGTCACAGATTCAAAGTGCTCATTAGCTGGGGATACTGAAAGCAAGAATACATTTTAAATTGCTGTAGGCTGCAGGATACATCACAGTGGCCCTACCAGTGTTGAGGTTGTGGGTATGTGTCCATTAGCAACCTGTAATTCTAGGTTGTTATAACTTGGCTTTGACAACCAGCTTTGATTTAAATTTTCAAAAAGTTCAGTTGCATGGGGTATAATTTTCTTTGCTTTGTTTTTACAGATTGAAAAAAAAAGGAAGAAAAAACCCCTCATTTATTTTTTGTTTAGTCACAAGCAAAATGTTTTTGTTAGTGGTTTTCTTTGTTGTTTTATTGCTCTTGCTCCAATTGTAACCAGACAGTTTTTCTATATGCTCTTAAAGTTAAATGTGTTTTATGCCTTTTAATTATTGATTTGGATAGGAAAAGACACCAGATCCCTTTTCAGAAATTTTCCCATTCATCATTGCTACTTTGTTTATATTTTTGTGTGTACGCTTTCAATTTCAATAGTGTTATTTTGGTTCTTAGGAGTGTTGATTTGAGCTGCCAGATTTTCTGTACTGTAGTTATACTTTCATTCAGACAAATCAAATCTATGTTTACAGAAGTATTATGAAGCATTTTTATGATTCAAAAGTATATTTTGTGTTGAAAGAACTTAGAGAGTAACTCATTAATTAATTTTCTATCCAGCTCTGCTGTTTTGCATGTGTGAGTAGTCCACTAAAACCAAAAACTGAACTCTGAGATAGCATCACCTTTCCCTACAGTTCTTCAAAACATCAATCAGCATTTGTGTGAGATATTTCTGCTCTGCTTAGGAATTAAGAGTCATGTGAAATCAAATTTTTATCAGACTTCTTCAACTCATTTGCTTGTGATGTTGAAACAATTGGAGAGATTAATAATGCTGAGTTTTAACATTTTCTTAGTTTTCTGAGTTTTTTTCTCTTGGGATGTGTATTAATGTGACTTCTAGTTTCTTAAAGATAGTGATTGGGCATCCTTTTTTACTTATTGACCCAGATTTTGTTGATGTTTTGGTTAAGGTAAGGGCTTTGTATTGGTTGCTTTGTTTTCCGTGTACTTGGTCATTTTGAACATACTAGAGAGATTATTGGAAAGGTACAAATTTAATTGCTTTTCTTTCTTTGACAGTATTATGAAATGTCCTATGGGTTGAACATAGAAATGCACAAGCAGGTAAGTTAATTCTTTATAATCATTTTAAGTGACAGTAAGACTTAGGCACTTAGAAGATTTGTCTAATTGTGATTTTTTTCTTTTGTACATTTGTCATTTCTTTATTTGAAAAGACTGGGAATGAGTGAGAAGGTTAGTTTTTTGCATGTGGTTCCTCATATTCCATATTGTCCTGACTTTTAATAATTTAAAGTATTATTTTTAAATCAGAATGTATATTAAACTTTTCTTCATTTTCAAAAGCCATATGCAAAATTTGAAATACATATTTTCTTTTTTTAAACAATTGCCGTGTATATTTCAGGCATCAAAATTTTATCTTACTTAAAGAACTGTCCATGGGAAATATTAATAAACAAAATTGTAAATTGTGTGAAGTCTTCATTGGATCACTATGAGAGAATAGAGAATGAGTGAACTGGGAGGATCAGAATGAAACCTGCAGAGCTATAAAAGAAATTGATGTAAAATCCTTGTACAGATCCCCAGAGGCTACTTAGTTGGGTCTTACCAGGAACTCTAGCTTTAACTTCCAAAATTTGTACAGAGTAAATGAACCTGATAGGAGGATGTGATTAGTCTTTAACCCTGGGTCTTAAAATCTAGTAATTAGTTTGGGGTTGCAGGGGAGCAAGCACTCATGGGTATATGGGTGTATGTAACTATTACAGCTACTATAGGGCTTGGTTTTGAATTTTTTTTTTTTTAAACAAGAGCCCAATTGAAATGATTTGACTTAAGTTCGCTAAATGGCAAAGATAGTATGTGTATGATAGTGTTTGGCGATGATAATTCCTCCAGGAAGCATTTCTTTGAAGTCATCTCCTCATGAAGGACTTCAGGACTCTCGCCAACCGTTTCAGAATAGATACGTGTCTATTTGCCTGCCGAGAAAGAGGCGATAGACAACTTTCTGCTTTCCGTGTCTTATTTATTTGTGGTCGGGGAGTTGTGCGTGCCCTCTAAGATTAAAAAGTGGGAGATGGCTGCCCGTCATCAGCTGTAAGAACTCTTTTTGACGGTTGTTTACCACATGGCCAGAATGCGCTCTCATCAGTAGTTCCTTTAAAAGACGGCTCTTAGACAGTAAGGCAATCAGATAGTGTTTGGAAATGAAAGTTGCGAAAAATTACACTATTTGCATTGAAGACTTTTTAAAGTTCTGTCTTACTCTGTATGCTATTTGATTATGCTAATGTTAGCGTATTGCATATGCTGTATACTAATAGATACATGGTGTAGTTTGAATGGTGCATATTTACATTTTTATTTTAGGATCATTGCCGTTTATGTTAGTGATACAAATACTGCTTCAGCAAAATGTACCCAGCGTATGGGTGTATTCTCTTTAGCTCTACCTCACAGGAATACAATTACCTGCTTACATAGTCTGGATCTTGTGCATACTTATTTATTTGTTTGTTTATGGTTTTTTATGTGCTCTCCCAAAATTAGTTTCTCTTTAAAGAATGGATTAGATTACTTCCCCTTTATCTCTCCCTTTTCTATACTTTGCCTTACCCTGACCATTTAGTATCTGGATCTCCTTGTGCTATCTGTACCTAGGTCATATAGCTATATGTGTTTCTTATTTTGATGTTGGGGGTTTCTATGAGATCCCTTAATTTTACACATTTTATATGACTATAAATTTTGTCATCTTGTCCAGCTGGCCTCAAATGCTGTCCATTTAAAATTGAGAAGAGTACACTTTGCTTTTTTTTTTCCCTTCTTGCTTTTGAATTCAATCATATCAAGAATCCCGAGGGCAGTTTATCACATTATGAAATACAGACAGCCCTGCAAACCACCTACTTATTATATTTTCTTTCTTTTTCCCCCTTAAGCACAGAGGCATATCTGTCTTTATTTGTTTTCCTGGGCAGACAGCCTTCGTTTCTCTTAGCCTCTTTTCCAGATGCACCCGCTGGATACCCTTGTAATGGAAAGCAGCAATAATGCAAGGAAGTTGCCCGGAGGCATAATTGGGCCTATTTCTCAAGATCGGTTTAGGCTTATTCACTTATTAGATTTGTGTCTCAAGGGTTCAAGAGTAGGAGTCCCAGGAGGCCTCAGAAGTACCCTAGTAATTGGTGACCCCGATATTTGAAACCTTTGTGCATATCTTTTGTTGTTGTTGTTAATATTCCTGTGTTCTTATTCGTTCATCTTGGCTGCAGCTAGCCACAGAGTATTTTTAGGGAAATTTTTTAACTAGGACTGAAAATGAAGGTTTTGAATGGCCTACGAATCTGTGACTTAGCAAATGGATCAGAGGATGCTAGTATGAAGCAGTGGTAAACAGGGAGGGTCCCAGTCCTCCCCCTCCTGTTTGCTGATGCTCATCATCAGTTGCCCTGGGTTGAGTCTGATGGAGAACCATAAAATGAAACCTATGGGGAATTTGTCATTCTGAAATGAAAGCTAATGTAATTAGTACCAATTAAAGTACATTTAGTAAATTGGATTTAATCTTAATTAAGCCTGCGTAATGTTGCCAATTTTTAACAATTATGTTTGAGAACATAATTAATTTAAATTTTGGTAACTGAGTAAATAGCATTAGTCTGGTAAAATTAGTGGGAGTTTTTTCGTTTTTTTTTTTTTTGTGGTGGGGACTCAGTGACATGACATGGAATTGAAGCATAAAATATGAATGTAGTTTTTGGTAGTTTTTAGTAGAATTGATAGAGCTGAACAGATGAAGCTGGAAAAAAACTCCAAAGAAGTTCAAGTTCAAGTAGAGTGTTCTAGGCTACAGTGGGAATTAATACTTTTACATTGTCTTCAGTTTTCATGTGAAAATGGGGTTGATAATTAGAACCTGGTTAGAAATGGCATGGAATTCATTGTGATGTTCAAAATAGAGGGTTTTTTTTTTTTTAAATGAAAGAACGTTGATTTTTCAAGAATTTCCCTGTCTGCAGGGTTTTGTTTTTTGCTTTAGACGGGATAGTTGGACCAGGGTTCTTTTGTTAGTTTCTCCTGATCCCTCTTTATATATAGTATGGCTTTCGTTGGGTCAGTGACCCTGTGCAGATGGGGTGGTGTGTACATTTGATACCACCATTAGATGCTGCTTGTTCGAATCCTTCGCCTATAGCACTATAATTGAAGAATTCCTCTCTAATGGAATCAGACTCTGGCTGTTGCCACTCTGAAATGTGGATATTGGATGTAGATTAGGAGCCATCGATGTGTGAATTCAACCTGTAGAAATGAAATAGGTGAACGTGCTGTGATGTGAAAGGGAGGAGCGGATGAGAATCACAGTTTCCTCAGTGCTTTATAATTTGAAGATCTCTTCTAAAATTTATTTGCTTAGTACTTGAATTTTAAGAATTGTCAGAAAATCTTTGGAATCTGACACCTAAAATCTAAAAGTGAAACTTGCACAATTTTATAAAGTGTTTGTCGTGTTTGCATATTCTTGTGTGTAATTTTTTTCCCCTTAAAGCAACAAAATTCTTATTTCTTCCCAAGCCATGCAAATTTCATTACAAGACTGGGCCACAACCGTTTGAGTGCTGCTGAAATATTAATTGAATAGAAATGAAAGGCCTTGCCAACTGATAGGATATCATAATCATAGCCTCTTTGGTCAATGGTAAATGATGATAAATGACATTAGGAACCTTTTAGCAAACTGTAATAACTACAAGGAGGGAAGCAGTATGGATTTGCATTATATCTGATACCCTCTAGTACCAAGTGGATTGCCAATACTGCTTGTTTAGCATTTTCTAAGGGCAATAGGATATTGATTTCTGACTTACAAGGAACAGCTCTATTTTCACCATTGAAAAGTATTGCAGGTTGTTAAGAAGAAATTGACTTGAAGAGGCCGACTGCTGCCCATCATGGAGCAAATAAAGCAAAACTGCCGAAGCATGGTGGAGCAGCGAGACGGGCCCTCAGCAATTTGTTGCTATTAATTTACCATGCTCGACAGCAAATCAATCGGCATCTACTTCATCTGCTGGAGAAAATGCTGTCCAGGGCAGATAAAAGGCTCGGCATGGTACAGAGAATAGACTGGCTTGGCCAAAAGGAGGCTGCAGTTAATGTGTAAATAAGTGAAATCAAGGCCACTGTTGCAGAGGAAGCAGTTGTTAATTAGGTTGGTGCTTTTTAGTGAACTATTTTAGAAAGCAGCCTAGGATTTGGAGAATAAGGAGAGATTTAGTGAGGTTGAAGTAATATATGACTGACTTGACATTCCAGCCTTGAGTGCACTTGATTGTAGGATGCAGTCAATTTATTTGGGGACAGTGCTTGCAGTAGAAGTCAATTTATTTAAAGTTCTGTTCAGAGCAGATTTCTTAAGATAACCTTCTTGGGGGATATTATCGATTTCTTATATATCTTTTTTTATGTTTCAATGTGGAAGCATGCTTGTAGAAGCAGGTGTCTGAATATGTAGATAGAAGTAAGTTTTTTTAAGTAGTGGCTTTTCTGAAATGAGTATGGTTAAACTTGCATATGTGGAAAAGGAAAGCATTATCAAAAATGAGGTATTTTATTTGAAAATAGCTTATAGACTCAGGAAAATTTTACTTTCAGAACTTTCTTCTGTTTTCACCCATTAGGAAATAATCTAGAATGTCTGAACAAGGGTGGATACTGCTGGGCTGGCAGGTGCTAAAGAGGCTTTGATATTCATGCATAAGCTCCAAGAGGAAGAGAAGAGAATGGGAGCTCATGTTCTTGTTTTAAGATTACTGATCCCTGATGCTATTTTGTCATGAATAGTAATGGAATAGAGGTTTTTGGTTGTGTTTTTCTTTTACTTACCTCTTTGATTTGGACGTTCTGGGGTAGGGGCCAACTTTATCCTGTGTGGTAAATCTAAATGTATGTGAATTTAAAATTATTTTCTTTCCAAAATTGCCAGAGGTTCTAGCATTGTCGCAGTTCATAGCAGGTGGCAGTTTCTTGGGCAAGACCCCAGTAAACTGTTTTTCTCAGCAAGAGGATCCAGAAGGTGAAAATTAACCCCTGAGGGTGTGTATGTATGTTGAGAGGGCTATTTCCTGAAGTCTGTGGGTTCCTCCTTTTTTTTCTTTTTTTTTGTTAGATTTTTTTTTGTGGGGGGGTTTTGAGACACCACAGGAAAATGTATTTTTTCCCCCTCACCTTAAGTAGTGGTTGGTGGAATTAAGAGTTTCCTTGCAATAGAAGTGAACGTTTATTATATATCTGGCATGTGCTTACCAAAGATCTGGGCATACTGCCAAAATTCTTTAATTCTTATAAAGATCCTAAGAAAAGGATTATGTCCAATCAAAGGGTGATTAAGCAGGGTCAGATCTGCACATGGTAATATAGTAATAGGTGGTAGGTTGGAATGATTGCCCAGGAGGCTGCCCTGTTAGGAAATGAATTGGCCATGAGTTAGAGATTCAGGCCCGAGCTCATTGCTGGAATGGAGATGCTCCTGGCTGCTAAAATAGTCTTTGATTTTTGCCCTTGAGCCCCTGAACTTTGGACTCGCACCCAGAATCCCTTGAAGAGTCTCTACAGCTGCCTGGAGTCCAAGGCTGAAACTTTTCAGGTTGGGTTCTCTGTCCAGCAGGCTGCCTCAATTGGTGAGAGCTCTGGGTAGCTTTCCCTTGGTCTACCACTTGACAGCAAGGAGAACTACTTGCTGGTTCTTGTAGGAAAGTTTTGTCTTCTCCCCAGGCAGCCTGTTTCTTGTTTACTTACGAAGGTTTCTTCTGTTTAATTTATCTTTTCCTGTGGCTTCTTAGACTGTCTGAAGACAAGGGGGCTGTTTGTTAATCATCACCTTGGGGTTTTTGAAGGGGGAGGCTGGGAGGGGAAAATATGATGTTTTGTGGCCTCTTTGTTCAGAAAGAGGTTCTTAGATGCAGGAAATCACACACAACTCAAACTTTTAAATGAAGGCAGATGTTTTTCTTTTCCTGTTGAGAATTTCTTTGTAACATTCAAAGGCATATTTCTTACTCACTGCCCCTCAGTATCTGCTTTCCATTGTTTATTTTACTTAACATTTTGATTGGCAAATTTGTTTGCATGTAGGCAGTGTAGCTCTGAGCTGTGTTGGAATAATGAGCTAGACAAAAACGAACTGCATTTTGGATGCTTCTTCAGCCTCAGTGAAGGCTCATTGTTACGTTTTTCATTTACTTTTCCTAAAATTTTGCTTTTTTCTTTGTCCTACAGAACAGCTAAAGGGAGTTGGTAATTATATGTTAAACATTTAGAAGTTCTTTGTATTTGCTTTTAATGGGAAACGTTTATTGCCTTTCATATTTGATAGCCTGGGTTCTGAATTTAGTAATAATGCTTTTGCTGGCTAGGAAGGGAAAAAGAGATATGTTTCCGAAAGGTATTTTGCTTTATCATTCTTCATACCATCTTTTAAAAATTTCAAGAGGCAGAGACACACAAATTTTCATCAGTTTGAGGTCAGTCTGTTCTACATAGTGAATTCCAGACTGGACTACACGGTGGGAACTGACTCAGAAAAATACTAATAAAAAGGGGACTGGAGAGATGGTACAGTGGTTAAGAATACATACTGTCCTGTGCCCAGTGCCCACATCAAGCAGCTCACAGCTACCTGTAACTCCAACTCTAGGGGTTATGACCCTATCTTCTGGCCTCCAGTTATCTACACTTATGTTTTCTGTGCATGCACACACACAAGTTGAAAATTTTTTAAAAGGGGGAAAAAGGAAACTCTACCCCATTCTGGTAATGGAGATGGGCTAGTGTAGTGGTCCTACACAGGTCAAGTTACCATTTTTGCAAACAAGGCTGTTGGAAAGAAGCAGAAGACAGCACATTTAGCCATAGACACTGATTTGCACAGGTGATGACTGTAAGGTTTAGGACTTGTTCAAAGTCAGTAGCCTGAAGACAGTTTATGAAATTATTCGACTTGGGGGGAAGGCCTTAGAAGTCTTAGCCAAAGTGAAAGATAGAGCTGTTTTGACTTTGACTTAGTAACAGCTGTCAGTGGGAGTTGCTTTCTGTCTGTAAAGAGGGATTTAGCTGGCCTTCATCATTGCAAATCTATATACCCCTCTGTTTTTCTTGGAAGTGACCCACAGCATTGATGCCAGGCTCTTGCTATTTCTATATCATAGAGTCAATAGTTTTCTTCAGAGCTGCAGTGTGTAACCTGTACTCCATCCAGGGACACAGATGGGCACAGTATGGATTTTCTTAGCTGGTTTGTCAAAGAAGCAGAATGGTAAAACTCCAGGACATCCTTTAGGTTTACTCTGTCCTCTGGGAGATGGGTTATCTTGTCATTTTCAGACAATTATTTTTGCTCATAAATACACAAGGATTTGTGTTGTGTAGGGGGATCTGCATCTCAGAACAAAAGCGTAACTTTTCTCCATCCAGCATTTGTATAGTCTTTCTCTGTCTGGTCAGCTCCCAATTAATGACATGGAGGCCTTTTTTCTTATGAAAGCTCAGCCTATAACTTAGGCTTGTTTCTAACTAGCTCTTATAACTTAAATTAACCCATTTATATTAATCTATGTTCTGCCACGTGGCTAGTGACTGTTACCTCTCCTACTGCACATCCTGCTCATTCGGCATCTCCTCTCTCTTCCCAGAGTTCTCTCTGCTTTGAAGTCCCACCATTACCTCCTCCCTAACTATTGGCTGTTCAGTTTTTTATTACACCAAACACAGCAATAGTTTTTCACAGTGTACAAATACTCCACAACAAGTGTTGGTTGGCTACAGGGAGTTCAGAACTCTGCAGGACCCTCCTTAACTGTGGTCACATAGGCAAGTTAGATGACGGGAGGGAAACTGGCAATAATTCTTTGACTCTGCTGCTTGCTCCTTTCAAACAGGGTCTCACTGTATAGCCTAGACCAGACTTGAATTCTTAATCCCCCAGTCTCAGGCTTCTGAATGCTGAGATTATAGCTGTGAGCCTCCACACCTGGTTTTATTCTTGTTTTTCAACTCCATATTTTGCTTCTGAAGGTTTGTAGGATCTTTTAATTGTAGATCTTAGAAAGGCCCATAAATACAACTGGAAAGAATAGTGCTGTTGAAATTAAAAATGCTAGTGCTGCGTGACACCTTTCTTTGCAGAGAGCTTAAGGCATTTTACATGTTCACCTCAGTCTTCCTGATGTTTCTGTAAAGCAGCTAGCAATCTTGGATCTCTGTGTTTGTTTAAGTAGCTTCTGTCAGTAATGTGCCCTACAGTTTGCCAAGCAGTGTCATTCCTCTGGCCTCCTTTAACAGATGACACTAAAGCTTAAGGGCTTAAGAGACTAGCCTAGTGTGACAGTCAGGAAGGATCAGCGCATGGGTGGGGATACCAGAGTTCATAAAGGTCAGCGAATACGTCTGAGGTCACATAGGAGAGCCAGTGACTGAAGGGGAAATAGAAAGTTTCTTAACTTCCCTTCTATAGTTCTCATTATTGGCCAAACTGTTTTCAAATAACAAATAATATGCTTGTTTCTGTGATGTTCTTGGCATTCTGCAACAAGAGAAGTAAGGTACTGCAGGTGCAGCCCATGAGTTTTTACACTATCGTCTTTAGTGAGAGATCTGATCTGTGTGCTTGTGCCTGAAGTTCAACTGTTCCCCCTTCCCTCCACCCTTCAGTGTCAGTGCCCTGTCCAGAAGGAGTCTGGGATCAGCAAATTGAAATCTAAAGCTAAGATCCACTTTTAGCAAAGTGTTTAATCAAACTGGCTGCTCCCTCATTCCTGAACCATGCCACACAAACAGGCTGTTCTAGGCACACACTTGTTTATTGCCTGTTTCCCCCTTCCCAGCTACCATGTAAGCTCCACTTTTAGCATTGCTTTCTGCACCACCACTGATACTGAGTGCTCATGGACTAGCTGGTGGAGGAGAGAACTACTATTTAGATAGTAGACAAGCCTCTGTGCAGTTAGTATTTTTTCAGGGTATATTTGGGTTGCAGTATAGACAACCAGTGCTGAACTTACTAGTGAAGTTTGTAGGGAAATGACATGTAGAAAGAGGAAATGAAAGCAGCTGAACATGGGGTTCAGGAATAAGAAAACAGCTAAAGTAGAATATATGTATTTTGGTGTGTTCAGTCTTTTAAAGTTGAAAACAGGAATCGTTTCTGACTGAATTTAAAATTCACTTTGAACACCATTACCAGTCAGTATATATTTGAAGAGTTCTACTATTAATAGCTGTGTCCATGTGCCTTGAATGTGCATTGATCTTAACGATGTACCCAGGTGTGTCTGACACACTTTTCTGTCAAGTCCAACTAGTTCTTTTAGAGAGTGGGGAAACTCTGGAGATGGTATTTGTAATGAAATGGCTTAGTGTTGTTGAAAGAGTGATAATTGTAAGAGTAAGCAAATTTCTGTAGTTTATTGTGCAGGTTATCTTTACTTCTTTTCTTGTAACCTTATGAAATTATTGCATTAGTATTATTTATTTCAACTTTACAACATGTGACAAGGCAGAGATGTATAGAGAGTTTAAATAACTACAATAGGATCTGCTTGACTATTTTATTTGGTTCTGAAGATGTAATTGAGGCCTTGTATATTATAGACAAGTGCTCTGTGACTGACTGAGCTACACTCAGCCCAGAAAGTTTCTTGTAAAATTTTCTTTGTGTTTTAAATTCATAATTGGTGTTAGTTCAAGAAATGTATGTCTATATAGTACTTCATATTTTACAAGATGCTTTTTTTCTTCTCTCATTTAAGTCTTGGCAGTGTCGAAATTATTCCCATCCTGTCCATGAGTAAACTAAAACACAGATGTTAGGTAACAAAAGTTCCGTAGTTAATTAGTAGATGGTTCGAATTGTTTTAGTTCTCCTAGGATCAGTGTTCAAGTTAAAGTAATGTTCATGCAGACTTGAGCAGCTATTGTCAGATATGTAGATTAAAATGTACAAGAGCTGATTTAGAGTGGCCAGGTTTTGTATTTTTTCTTTGGCATATATTATTTAGATTCTAAAATTGTATGAATAACAATATGATTTGAAATTACTTCTTCCTAGGATAAGTTGTGCAAAGGGGATATGTAGGAGTTTATTACCTGTTGTGTAACTAGCACCTGGGATTACTTCTGAAGTCAGTGAAAATGTTTGACTCTACCTGAGGTTATCTTATGGCAATTGAAGGAAGGATATGGCTGGCAGTAAGTTGGATAGCTTAAGTCCTTGGAGCTTTTGTGCCTTCATCCATCAGGAATCTTTACTTAGGAAAGGTTTGGACTATTCAGCTTAGTTAACAATGAGAGTATCATTTTAATCAAATGACATAATGGTAAATAAAATAATAGAGAAATGTTTAATCTTGGCTTTAGGATTCAAAACTTTAGTAGATATCAACTTAACAGTATAAAGGCTGAAAAAGGAAGACTATGTTTTACTTATTGCTATGTCCCTGACACTTAATGCCTGGGACCCAGCAAAGGAAGCAAATGATTATATGATGCAATAACTAAGACAGTGGCTTAACTTTTTACGTTTTCATGTATATTTTGCAACACCCCTTATTCTGAGTGTCAATTACCATGTTTTCTTTTTTTTTTTCTGAGCTCCTGGGGAAATCTTACCTTTATGATAAACAAAAAGGCCTTAGATAGGCAGTCAGAGGTTAGAGTTTATCTTACTTCTGTCAAAGTCTCTGAGCCTGGTGACCTGTGGAAAAAAAAGGGGGGGAGCTAGAAGTTAAGAATACCTACTTAATTAATGTGCAAGCCTTGGGTTCCTTTCTTACTACCACAAACAAAATGAGAGAAAAGGTAGAATTGGTTACCTTCTATGTTTAATTTTTTTAGTTTTAAACATTATTTTATGTGTGTGAGTGTTTTACCTGCATGTATATCTGTGTACCATGTGCATGAAGTACCCACAGAGGCGATAATGGTGTCAGATCCCTTAGAACTTGAGTTCCAGATGGTTTTGAGCCACCATGTGGGTTTTATGACTTGGATATGTGTCCTCTGGAAGAGCATCCAGTGTTCTTAATTACCGAGCCATCTCTGCAGCCCCTAAGTTATCTTTTAATTTTGTATTGTATGATGCCATTTCAGAAAGTTAAGGTTTAAGATGATGTTATGTAAGAGGAAATGAAATTGTTTTTATTTGCTTGTACTTCTGGTAGAAACTCTGTCTGAACAATGTTAGGATGTTGTAGACAGTTCTAATAATTATTTGTTGCTAGTGATTCATGATCTAGAACCTTCTACTATGATATGAACTATTTTGTTTATCTTTGTTTAGCAGTTATGATCACATTATAACAGTTCTTGAGTACAGTTAAAGAGATTTTCATTGAGCATCATTGATTATAAATCCAGGTTGACTGAGTGTCTCATGGGTACCAGGATGCAACATTCATTCTGATGTATTAATATGAGGAAGGGGTCGAGATAGCCTTGTTGTGCTTGAAACCCAGGTGATAAGGAATATGCAGCTGATAGATTGCAGGATTAGTATCTAGGTTCAGGAAACTGATTTCAAAGCTCAAGTTCTGAACCATTAACAATGCCTGCATCTTCAGTGAATTTTTCATGTAACTTTTTTTGGTTTTGTTTGTTTTTTTGTTTTGATGTACCTGATAGACTACTGTTGTGCTCTGCTTGAATATTACAAGGGATAGAGAACCTGATGAGGGTGTTATGTATTTATTTTTTTAATTTTGCAAGCAAGTGTGCTAACTTAGTGGATCTCCCTCCCTCCCTCCCTCCCTCTCTTCCTTTTAAAGATTTTATAGCTGGTTGCTTGCCTGGAGATCATAGGCTCTGAATAATTTTGTTTTTTTGAAGTTGAAGTTTCTAACAAGAAAGCATAGTGCCTTTTTTTTTTCCTTTTAAACCTGTGAGAATGGCTAGATGACTGCAGAACTTTTGAGCCTCTACCTGGAGTGAGGATGGGATTGGGTTTTTGGCACTTAAATGTTAATCGTATGTCCTCTACTCCCAGGGAGTATTTACTGATCTGGAGAGAAAACTGGGACACAAACAAAAATTCAGGAGCTCCTGCTTTAGAGCAGGCATCTCCAACCAAGGCCTTTCTTCAGAAGACATTTGGTGGTACACTATGATACTTGAGGTTGTCACAACTTTGGTACCACTGGTTTCTAGTGAGTGGAGGTTGGATACTGCTGAGCATCATACAGTGAATGTGACAGTCCCTACAACAAAGAGTATCCACCCTAAAATTTCAGTAGTGTTAGGGCTAATAAACAACTCCAGAGAGTAAAAAATTAATTCTGTTGCATTTTTATGTTGGGCATATTATGATTTCTTTGAGTAAGAGGTAGTCCAAGAATCAGCCTTGAATGACTAATGAAGAGTCCTTCATACTCTGCTTCCTTGAGACTTTTCTTCTCCCTTTCCCAGAGTGGTAAACACAGTGGAGTTGATGGGAGTTTTTATCAGGTTTGAATGGAAACATATTACATGACCTTTTTGTAATCATTGTTTCCCTAAAGAAAGGAAGGTAATAAAATTCTTTGAAGAATAAAAATTTTATTCTTCTGCTTCTTGTTGAATTCTTGATTTCTACCAAAAACATCAAGATGGTTGTTATGTTGTTATTATGCAAGATGGAATGCTTTTTCATGGACAATACTGGATAGTCAGTATTATGTGAGGCCCTTAGAAGGCACTAGAATTATTATTATCCTTTTGTAGGAAAGTTTGCAGAAATATTGATTTTTCAGTCATCCCAGCAATTCTGGTATGCCAGTCTGGGTAATACTAAGATAAGTATTGTAGATTGTGTCATCTGAGAATCCAACAGACCTCTTTGCTTGGTTTGCCCTAGCAGAGGGATCAGTACACATATTGCTGCAAAATCGCCCTTCTGTTCTTTCACACATGTTCTGCTTAGGGCAGAATACATCATAGTTAACTGTGAATAATCCTAATTAAATGACATTGAATCCTGAGTTTTCTCTAAATAGTTAAGGCTAAAACATGGTAAATATCAACTTGACACAAACTAGAATTATCAATTATCTGAAAGGAGGGAACCCCAACTGAGAAAATGCCGTCATAATATCTGACTATTGGGCATTTCTTTACTAGTGATTGATGGAGAAGGGCCCAGCCCATTTTGAGTGGTGCTACCCTTGGGCTGGTGATCTGGGTCTATAAAAAAGCAGGCTGGGCAAGCCGTGATGAGCAAGCTAGTAAGCAGCATCCTTCTGTAGCCTCTGCATCAGCTTTTTCCTACATGTTTGTGTCCTGCTTGACTTTTTACCCCCACTGTTTTGATGACAAACTGCTGTATGGAACTATGAGTAAAATGAACCCTTTCCTCTCCAAGTTGCTTTTGGTCATGGTGTTTCATGACTTTAGTAACCTAACTAAGACACATAATCAGTGAGCTCCTGCGGTGTCACGCCACGTTCCACAGGGTATCTCTGTGTATCCTTTGTTGTCCTGAAACCTTTTCTGTAGACCAGGCTGGTCTGCAACTCAGATATCCATCAGCCTCCTGAATGCTGGGATTAAAGCATTATCCTCTGCCCACCAAGCTCCTGAGTTTTTACTTTTTTTTTCTCCTGTAAATTCCATTGTATTGTGCTGTGAATGTGGGAGACTTAAATTACACTTAACCTAAAATAGCCAGTAAAAGGTAACAATTTCACAGCTACTCTGTTGTTTTAGCTTCTTTTTGGTGGGGTTGGGAGTGTGTGCTTATTTAGGGTTCTTGATGGAGATTCTAAGTTGTGATGTATAGAATAAACACTGTAACTCACAGGGACGGATCTGGGTCAGACAGCACATTTTTGTAAAAAATCCACATTTCCAAATGCTTGATCTAGCTGGTGTGGTAAGATTCTGCTTTAATCAGATAAAGTGAAATGGATAGAATTTTTTATTACTTTAAGCAAAAGCATTAAGTTTTTTTTTTTTCTTGTTTCAGTTGGAGATGTAATTTGGTAAGATAAAGCACATCCCTGCCTCCAAATTTCACTTTTCATTCCCTTGCTTTCTTTGGTATTTGATATTCCATACTTTACTGCTGTCTTTTTATTTGAGGTTCACGATTGCTTACATGCAACTATGCATATCCTCCTGTATACCTCAAACCATCTCTCGATTACTTAAAATACATAATTATAAGCAGTTGCCATATTGTATTGCTTAGTGAATTCTCAGAAACCATCTTTATAAATTGACATAGTTAGCTTCTTAAATTCAAATATCCAGTATTGGATTTGTAAAAGTTAAGATTGTAACTTGCAAACATGAAAAAAAAAAAGCCCCTAGCTTTGTGGGGTTGCATTATTCTTTGGAAGGGTGATTTGACAAGAGATTGTAGACCTGGACTCATGAAAGCTATGATGACTTTTATATTTTGTTGACTAACAGTTACTTAGCCTCATACTGCTACTTAGGTGGTACTTTGAGACCTGTGGAGTTAGAAGAGGTAAGAAGGCTTGTCCCCTCAGGAAATCCTATCTTTTCTCTTGATCAGTATAAACAGTACAGTGGAGACACTTGTGATAGAAAATGGAGAAGAGGTCTTCTTTCTGGTTCTGGGACTATTAGGGTGCTGTCATGGAAGGTGGTAGAAGAATTTTAAAGAGCGAAGACCTCTTAGGCCCGGAGCATTCTAAATGGGAGCCACAGAATCAAGAACGTTCTGTGTGTTTTAAGAATGATTAGCATTTCCAGTGGTAGACAAGAGACTAGTAGGAGTTGGTTTATTTAGGATGTGGTTATTATTGAAGGCCTCACATGCTAGAAAGAGTACTTGGATTGTTAAAAGAATCATAAAGAATGGGACCACATCTGTTTTGTTGGTATACTCTTCTCTGCACCTAGCTTAGGATCCAAGAGCAAATATCAGTGAATGTTGATTTGTAGTCATATGAATAGAGAGACAGCATTGATGAGGTTGTGTCTGAGTTATTTGTGTCTGAGTTATAGGAACAGTAGTAGGACTAGAAAGGAGAAGGAAACCATGTGGTATAGTAGTCATGGTTGTGGTAATGCTTTGCAGAAGACCTCAAGACACTGTCCTCTATAAGATGGGAGAGTTAGGGGACATTAGCCGAGAGACATTGAATGGGGAAAAACTGGTGTTGGGTGTATTTAGTATGAGTGTCTGGGGAAGAAGGCGTGAAAGGGTAGAAGGGAAAGGAAAGGAAGAGTTTGTTTTTTTCATTCCTCTTGTTGCTATATCTGTGCTCTTGTCTAGACTTCCAGGATTCCACTTAGTTAGTACTTGTGTTCTATACCCAGACCACAAGAGTATTAGCCAGGCAATCCTTTGTGGACAGTGATTTGGAGAACATTTCCTTTTAAGAAAAGCGTTTGACCATTGGGTGGCTTCATGTTTCTGTGAATCTTTTTTGTTTTTGTTTTTGTTTTTGTGACTGGTGCCATAATTATTATATTTATAGAAAGAAATTTTAAGTAATTTTAGTTTTAACTTCTTCCTCTTTAGAGAGATTAATGCTAATATAGGTGCAAAACCCTCTAAATTATTTGTCACCCATTGAAACTTCAACTATTCTTGCATTTCTCGTGCTTGGTGATTTTTTTCTTTTTTGATTCTTATATCCTTTGACTAACAATCCTAGATACGTGAATGATTCTTTTTGTGTTGTGAAGTCTTCAGTAAATATGAAGCTGAGTCTAAATTTGATTATAGAACTACTATGTTTCTAAAGAAATAATTGTTCATTTTTTATTATGTTCCTAATGAGCTAACCACAAATAAACATAAATTATTTGTGTATGTTTAGCTTCTCCCCTCAATATGGTGCATGCATTATATTACAAAGTGTTACTGTACCTGTTGGTACTTACTAAACTTAAGCTTCCGTAGTTGAGTGAGAATAGCGGTGATAGTAAGAAACGTTGAATACATTTGAAATTAGGAAGCCCATATAGAACATTTTGGTAAAATCAAAATATTGCTTGGTGGCATGAAGCTGCAGATCTAGTCCAATGTGGGGACAGGATGTGGCCTTACTGCTCTGTCATGTAGTGTTGTAAGGAGAAGCCCGCTTGTTTGTCCCGGCCGCCTGGCTAGCTTAGACCCGAAATAATCACACAGAAATTGTATTAAATTACTGCTTGGCCCATTAGCTCTAGCCTTTTATTGACTAACTCTCACATCTTGATTTAACCCATTTCTATTAATCTGTATATCGCCACATGGCAGTGGCTTACCGGGAAAGATTCTAACCAGCGTCCGTCTCAGGTGGAGGATCCATGGCATCTCTTGACTCTGCTTTCTTCCTCCCAGAATTCAGTTCTGTCTTCTCCACCTACCTAAGTTCTGTTCTATCAGGCCAAAGCAGTTTTCTTTATTCATTAACCAATACAAGCAACACACAGAGGGGACTCTCTCACATCAATGTAGTCTGTTGTAAACATTGGAAACATATGTTGCTTTATGGGGTGTGGGTGTCTTCTTCAAAGCTAACCACGGCTTTAAATTTCTATTGCATCACATAGAGTTAGTGTTAATTTGTGGTCAATTGAATGTAATGACATAGCCTGGGTGTGCTCATTATGGGTTCTATGCTTTTGGATAGATACTTTCTCCAAACACGGTAATGTCTTTATTCTCTTCAGTTTAAGTTAGATTGAGCTCTTTAAAGATAGGGCTTAGATTCTTTACTTTCTCTATAGAAAGTAATATTAAAGGAAATTAAATATTAGCAGAATTTCAGCAAGCCAAAGAAAATACTGTGGACCACATAGAGGCCAAAGACAGGGACTGAAGTCTTCCTCTATAGAATGACTGATGGGGCTATGTCCCTCAATGAATTCACCAATCAGGTTTCAAACATGAATACCTGAAATAAGGAATGTGTTTTTATTTCATTTTAAAGTGCAAAAAATGTATATCATTAAATAACTTGATAAAAATTATTTGAGAAAAGACTTGTCTGTACAGATTATGCATAGATAACTTTATCTTTTCCCTGTTCCCTAAACAGTAAGGTATAACTGCTACTTACACAGCACTTGGGTTGCATTAGATATTTTAAGTAATGTAGAGATGAATTAGAGTACATAGGAAGGTGTGCATAGCTCGCATGTAGATAAACCCTTTTATATAAGGGACTTGAACACCTGTGATTGTTGGTACCCTAGAGGTCCTGGAGGTAGTTACCCATTGATTCTTGCTTTGTATATGGCTTGATGATCAGAGCCCCGACCCAATGACTGACTGGTGGAATGTTAGATTGCAACAGAGAAGTTGGTGGTTTTTCATTTTTCTTCTCTTCTTTGTTCACTAAGACCCTATACTAAACGGTGACTTCTAAACACTCTTTTCATCTTAGTATATTTCCTAGATTGACCTCTAAATTCTTAGAAACATTTTGGGGTAAGTAATCAAAAAAATCATTTTGGAGAATTTATTAAATATAATTTAAAACACCAATTTAAAAGTACATTTTATTGCAAAAGTTCAAGCATACTTGAACTGCTGAACCTTAGACCCAGTGGACAGAGAGATCTAGTAGGAAGACCCCTGAATGACTTCACTCACTTGATTCCTAAGTAAGTGTTCTAGCTGTGGCCAGTTAACTTCCCTAAGCCAGGAAGGAAGGTAAGAAATGTTTTCTTAGGACTGTATTGGAGAAGTTTGCTGCCATGAAGACACAGAGATTAAAATGTAAGGCTAAAGAAGTCACAGTTTGGGATTTAAAACTGTTACCGTGGAGTAGCATTACCCAGAGCATGGTCAGTGGACTACGGCAGGTCTATGAACATTCAATAAACCTGGGCAATGAGATAGGTGCTTGTACTGGAATATAAATTAACATGCAACTTCTTTTGTGGTTAGTGTCTTTATGTTTAAAACAGAAAACAAGAAAAACCCACCCACCTGAACTAAACAGTAACTGATTTACATCCTGGCCATAAGCCCCATTATCATCCTGCTAATTGGTGATAATGTTGGGATGGCTAACTTTTTAGAATATGTAGCCAATCAAAAAATTTATTTATTTACTTATTTATTTATTTATCAGGGTTATTTGTAAGGTGATTATAGACTCAGATTGAAGTCATAAAGTGTGATCTTAAATACTTATAAAAGTAAGTTGAATTAAAGTTCTGATTAAATTCTAGGTTAAGTAATGAACATGTACATTATGGCCCAGACATTTGACAAGTTAGCAGCTTTGGGGGGCATTGCGGTTATGCTTCTGTGAATGTAAAACTTGTCTCAATTTTTGTAAATGCTTTTAAATTCTTCTTTCAGGGGCTTCTTCCCCCGCTTTTCACCATCTACTCAGTTACAAGAACATTTCTATAAATCTCATAACTTTTATTCTGTAGTCTTAAATTTTAGGACCATGTCATCATCAAAGAAGCTTTAAAATCGATCCCAACCCTTCCTCCTGTACCTGGAAGCTGCTGTAACTCCTTACTAGTATGTATAAGTTTTACTGCACCCAGGGCAGGTATCTATTTACTGAGAAAACAGAAGAGAGATCCTTTGTCAGTAGCAGAACATAAATACTGAGACTTGTCTTTTCTGGGTCATAGTTCACCAAAGTGGAGAGACAGCTAATTTTCTGGAGCTGACCTGTGACCTCACTCCTCATCAATTGAGGAAGCACTTGTTTCTTCTTTGTTACTACCAGTAAGTCTGATATCTTCTACCTTAGATCTTTCTTTAGCTTCCTCTTGAGCTCTACAGCTCATCTAAATTAGTGAGGGATACTTTCTTAATTGAGAACAGGAAGAACTTTGAGCTTGAATCAATACCTAACAATACAATCACTTAATTTATTGTACTATCTAATCTCAGTTCTGATCGAAAGCAACTATTTCCCTTAAAGAATTTTATTCATACATCAGTCTGCATAGGTACTTCTGCCAGTCATATATAGGACACCTCTTCTCATTTCAAGGTTGTGGACATGGAGTTCGGAATCACTTGAGAGTTTGCCTAGTCATGGCTCAGGTTAGATTACTAATTGGAAAAATCACCTGCAGATCTGGGAATTTATAGCTAATGATTATATCTGCTGTGCTTTTATAACATTATAGTCACTTCAGGCTGAGTTGTTTCCATCCCCTTCTGTAACTGTTCTCCAAAACAAACCTTGACACAACCCTTTGAATTGCCTACGTTGATGCGTAGCTGTATACGTTCAGGCTTTCTTTTTTGTTTCATAGGTTCCTTCCGTTGTCCAAATCCAGTCCAACCCCTCATAGTTCTCTTCATGCAATGTGTTTCCTTACCTTATTGTCGCTCTGGTCACCATTATTGTCCAGTAGACCTTTGTGCCAGAGAATCTGTTGTCTTGCTTCTTGGCTGTCTTTACTGATAGCCTTTGCTGTTTCTCTATTTCTGGTATTGGGTTAGGTTTAGGAGCAGTGAAAATCTGCCCGTACTGTCTGTATGCTTTATTCTCCTCTCTGGATGCATTATTTCATTCACTATACAGTAGATGAACTTTGCTTTTCTTTTTTTGTCTTTCTCCTCTCATAGGTAGTTAAACCCAACATGTTTCCAAATGTTATCCTCCTCCGCAAGCCTGCTTGAGGTCCAGTGAGCTTGTGTAAGGAAGCCAACGAACCTGGTTTCTGCGACAAGATCTCTGTGCTTCCTTCTTACTCATTAGCCATACCATGCATCCAGGCCACAGGTTTTCTAGAATATGCCCCCTGTTGTTCTTGCTTGCATTTCTTTCTAACTATCTTTCTGATTATGGTGGTTTCCTTAATGCTTCACTGTTCTTATCTTAAAATAGGGACAAGAGTAAAACTCTTACATTGCTCTGAACATTAAATGACATACCCTGTATAAAACGGGCTCTTTTTAATTGGTAGGATGGTTGGTGTGACCTGATGCAGCACTTCTTTCCACCATATTTAGAATCGCTCACTATGAGTAAGGTTATGTCTAAGTGGTCTTACCTGGTGGGAACAGTCCTGGCCCCTAGGCTGTCTGAACCACTTCATTAGCTACATTTGCTGCCACTGCTTTTCCTGTGCTGTGAATGCACTAGGCTGGTGTGGCAGGCTACCCCTATTTAGAGTGGTCTTTTCTTGCCCTGACCCTCTATCTTTATCTTTCAGGCTCACTTTATCCTGGTTCCTCGGGGATAACATTCATGCCTTAATCATTGAGAAATACTGCCCATCTCATTTATTTTATTAAGGGCTTTGTAAATCTTATTTGTTTTTCCACTGTTTCAGATATGACATGGAATCTGGCAGAGTAGTAGAAAATTATTAAAGATTGAGGATTTATTATGTTTCATATAAGGGATATTCCCCAGTACCCTTAACCTTTCCCCACAGAGTGGGTGGGGGATTGAACCCTGTGCTCTGCTTATAACAGGCAAGCACATTACCAGTGAGCTAAATAAATTATATAACCCAAGCCCTCTTTTTACTTTATATCTTGGAATAGTGTCTCATTACATTGTGCAGTCTGGCATTGAGCTTACTCTTATGTAGACAGGCTTTGAACTTGTGAGGCTCCTGCTTCAGCCTCATGAGTACCTGGGATTATAGGCTCGCACCAATAGTTCTGATTTCTTTTATTTATTTCTATTTGATCTTCTTCCTTTCTGGGCTGTAAACACCTCATGGGGTCAGAGCCTTCTACATTCACTGTACTGTGTGCCACAGCTGCTAACTCAGAGCGAAAGCAAATAACCTGAAATCTGATTGTTTCATTTCCTAAATTGGAGGTGCTTCGAGAATTCATTTTGTCCTTAATCAAAAATTATCTTTCAACTTCTATCTTTCCTCTTAGAGTATGTTTTATGTTTATTTTCTCTACTTTCCATAGCCATTCAAATGTAATCTGTGGTAAGAAGAGGGCCAGAACCCTAAAGACATTCTGATATCTTAACATGCTTATAATTTGCTACCACTTTCCTAGAATGTCCCTGGATCTCCTTGCTACCTACCAAGTTAAGTTAAATTTAAGCTCTGATGTATGTCATTGAAGGCCTCCTAGTCAGATCCCAGTAGACTGCTTCTGCACCCTTTTGCACTGGCTTTTGCTGTATGTATCCTGGATTCTAGCATAATGGTTTCGGTAGTACCTATACAGTAGAATCACACAGGGGATTTTCTAATGGAGCACTCATTCCCAGGTCCTACTCTTAGAGATTTTGAGCTAATATATCTGGGGTGAAGTCTGGTTTGTGAAGTCACTAACCAGCTGTTTCCTGAGAATATTGTCTGCTATGAGAGCTTTTAGGGGTCCATAGTCAAAGAGATTTCAGTAGTATTGCTTTTTGTGTATTTCATTCCAAAAATATTAAGCTAAACTACCAAATGAGATGCTTTGAGATGTCTGGTAGGAAAGAAAGCTGTATTTAGTTTTGTTTAGGCAGAGAGAGGACATCTGGCCAGAAAACTCTTTGCATATGTACTTGTTAATAACTTCTGCAAGGTGTGGTATAGAGCATGTTTTGGAAGATGATACTATGGCCCATGTTTCCATTTCAAAATCATTTCCTTTCGTCCTTTTCTGATTATTCTATCCAAACCAGGTTCACCTTTATCCTAGGATTGTCTTCTTTGTAGGTACCTTTCCAATACCTGAAATTCTCTTTTGTATGTCTGTGTACTTATGTTTGTCTCTATCCTTATGCTTTGGACTTCAGGACAGCAGGGATTGTCTTGTTCACTTCACCCATATCTCCACTCAGCACCTATAATAACAAGTAGTCAGTTAATATATACTCATTGAACAAGTCAAAAAGCAGTAATATATTCATGGTTTAGGCCTTTTTATTAAGGTGCATGTCTTTAAATATCATAAATACCATGCATGATATAATTTAAAAGTAACTTGAAATACAGTTAGCTCTCTTTGTTCACAGTTCCATTTATGTGTGTTCAACCAACTGTAGATTTCAGTGTATTTGGGAGAAGTGTGCCTGTACTAAGCATGCTTGTCCATCGTTATTTCCTAAACAGTAAAGTGTATTAAAGCTATATATATTGTATCTACATTTTGTTAGGTGTTATGTATGAGTTTTATTCAAATCCATTGCCATTTTATGAATAATAAGCATCTTCAGATTAGATGTCTGGGGACTTTCATCACAAATCTTTCATGGACAGAGGGGTGACTGTGCATTCTAAAAGTAACTTAGATTATAAAAGCACAAATAGACAATAGTTTTTACTTTTACTTTTCTCAAATTCCCTTGTGGAGTATGTAACGCACACATACCCACCCACCCACCAACCCACCCACCCACCAACTATGTAATAGTAGCTAGAAGCCAGACTATAGGGAACGTTCGTGGGTTTTATGGTTACTGGGTCAAGGTGCATCTCAATCTGTTGTATGGGTCTTTTCTTTTTGCTGCTTAATTTTTGGGCCAGTCTGTCCCAGATGGCTTGCTTCCCTCAGGGGATAGGGATAGATGAGCATGAGCTGTTGAAAGAAGCTTGGATGTGGAGTCAGTTTGTGAGAGTCCCTTTTGGGTGAAACATACCACTCCAACAACAAAAATTAGGCAAGATACTTGTTTTCTCTTTGCAAGCAAACAAAAAATTCTAATTTTTAAAACCTTGAACAAGAGTATATTGAAACAGGTTTATCATGTGTATCTGGAGCTTGTTTTGGGAACCAGAAAGTAGAATTCCAGGTAAGTTTACTTGGTACTCAGGGCTCAGGCAACAAGGAACACTGAAGCAATTCCTGGCCTTATTAAGGAAGCACCTGTTCTCTGGAGGTATTGTGCTACAGCAGTGTCCATGGCTCCTCTGGCCTGGCTCTCGTAGTCTATTTTGAACAGTGTCTTAATAGACATGAGGTGGGTATGAATACACTGTAGCATGCGTAGTTCTCATGACCCACTATACATTAATATATCAGGAGCTGTTCTTTTATGTCCTACGAGCCCTGTGATACTGCAGCATGACTAAGGCCTTTCTGTGACTGTTCTAACAAAATTGATTTATTCCAGGTACTATTCTAGAATTTATTCTGAATTCTGAATACAAAATGCTCTCGTAGTGTACCCTTTAGCAGATGTGCTGAGTGCCAAAGGCTCAGATGATCAGTAATCTGCTATAAGCAATATTAGGAGGCTAAAATACAGCTGCATTCTGTCTCTTAATAATCTTTTAAATCACATATCCTGCCAAGAATTCAGAATGGAAGCTTTAATCATTGACTCACCATTCAGAAGTCACACAGAATGAATTTGCATTTTTTCTTGTTGTCCAGTGAGAAAATATGTCTTATTCTTTTTAAATAGCTTGATTTCCTAAATGTCAGAAAAGATATGTTCCAGGAAGCTACACAAACCAAATTAAAATGTGAGTAGGTCTTCTAGATGTATAATCCTTTATGGTTGGTACATTGATGTATTCCAGTTCTTTTGTAACAGTTCTTGCATGCCTACAAAAAATTAAGAAATTTCAACTGCTTGGCCTGGATTATATACTTCATTTACAAAATGATACATTAAATGTCTTGTGTATTCCAGCCACATGGAATGTCCTTGTTGACAGAATGGCTACCCTCATGAAGCTCATATTCATTAAACCTCTGCTATTCTGCATAAGGTCTGCCTTTTTTATGGGTCAGCAGAGTCTCTCAGCATCACCTTTGAGTTTGTCAACTCCATCTGCTTTATACCAAGATTCCTAGGCAATTGGTAAACAGATAATTCCGGCTAATGGCAAATGCTAGCGGCACACAAGGCTGGAGTGGGTCAGTGAGTAGAAGAGGGATTCATCTGTGAAGTCATTGCAGGGAAAGGATGTTTTGTGGACTGAGACTTAACATGATGGTAAGGAATGAGTCCTGGGATGCCTGGTAAAAACAGTTTTAGGTAGCAGGGTCAATAAAAACTGACTTAAGAAAGAGTGAGTCTCTGTGTCTACCCTTGAAATACTTTCTATACAAACTGGCCAGGGCTGTAATTCACCTGCCGAGGCTGTGTAACCGAGCACTATAACGAGAGTGGACAAGAGCCATGTATCTGGCCAAATAGGAACAAGTCACAACTTTGATTTTGGTTGGACTGGGTACTCATCATTGTGGGAAAGCATTCAAAGATTGAAAGGATATTTTGGCGTTGATGGCTGCAAATATTTGAAATTTCAGGTAACTAGAGGGAGCATGAAGACATAAAAGATTTTGCTAATGTTGGGAGAAAGAGAAGAAAATAAATACTCAGGAATATAGACATAAATGGAGAACTGTTGAATGATGATAGCAAGAAGCAAACAGAAAAAGGTCTAGACCTAACCAGGGTGTTGTCCAACCTTTCAGCATCAAAACATGATCTTATCTGTAAATGTGTTGGGCTTCATTCATAGCTGTCTTAGGGTATGTGTGGCCTGTGGCCTCCAGGTTTGATCTTCCTGGATTTGACCAGGCAGAAATGACCTAGTCATCTGGCATGATTTTCCCTAAGAGATGGCTTGTTGCTTTGATGGATATATAGTACAGGCATCCCTGTGAGACCTTGATAAGGAAAGGACCATGAGTTGGTTTTATTTATGCCAGGATCCAAAATTTTTTACTTTTGGGTATTTCCTCAAAATCATTTTGAACAGAATCAATCCTGTGGGAGAAAAGCAAAGTATATTATTTACATTTGTTGTCACAAAGAGTATTCATCCCTGTGTCTAGGAGTGAAAATGCACAATTGTAAATTAGAGTTCAAATGCCCAGTATATTTATGGAGGGAAAAGAAACAAAGTAGATGACATTACTTGCTGTGAAAAGTATTGGAGAAGCATTTCAGAGCTTGGTGAACACAGGTAATGAGGATCTCAACCAGCTCCACCCTGTTCTCTGAAAACTGAGGTTAAAGTCACCACAGAAGCTAATTTTCCTTGCCTACTCCTGCTGAACCCCACTTTTGCCTCTCATTCTTTTTTCTGTATTTCCTGCCCTTCCTCTCCGAGGGCCTGAGCATAACTGAAAACACTGTTTTTTAGGCTGAGAACTGCAGTGATTTGACTTTGTATGACTTTCTGAATCTCATGCACAAGGATCATTAATTCTTTCCCTGTATAATATAGCATTCTTTTGGTCCCTCTTAATGCTGAAATAGTATTAAATATAATATCATAGTATCAATGTACAGGTAATGTGGTAATAGGTGACTATCTAAGGATTCCTTTAAAGAAATACTTTCAGAAAGCTCAAGGTAAGAAAGAAAGGAAGGAAGAAGGAGGAGCACAAGTTAATACTTGTAAAAGGTTTTCCTAAGATTATTAGGGACAGGTTGAAATAGCTTCATGAGATGTAAAGACACTGTTATCTCTTAAATGCATTGTCCTGCATATTGCTGCATGAGCACCACCAATAGTACCATGAATCTTGTTAGGACAAATGGGTTACTTGAAAGTGTTCAATTAGCCAAGTTGTGCATTGGCTCTTGATAGCACACTTCACCATGCAGTAAAATGGCTTGAAAGTGAGTTTAAAACACAACCAAGATGACATTGCTTTAGTGATACTGTCAATAGAGACTTTGTTTCAGTGTAACTCAATGAGAGAAAAACATGGAGAAGTTAAAAAAAAGTGTAATTGACACTTCCATATTGTTCAATATAATACGCATTGAGCATCCACAGACAGTTCCTCTTCTTGGAGGAAGTGGGATATCTTTTAAAAACAGTCTTATTCAACCTGGTCAGTGAATTCCATGATAGGCACGGATAAGTAGTGAGACCCTGTCCCAAAAAATCCTAAATAAATGAATAAATAAATAAATAAATAGGTAGATAAGTTAAATTTATAAAGGCCTTGTTTACAAAAAAATCTTTTCCATGCTATAAGATACTTAATAGATTTTTCTTTTTTTTTAAGTAAATTTTATTAAATTATAAAAGTTTCCATTTCCGCCCCCCCTCCCAACACCCTCCCACTCCTCCCACTCCCCCTCCTCCTCCCTCTTTGTCCCCCAGGGCAGTCAGGGTTTCCTGCCCTGTGGGAAGTTCCAGTTCCTTCCCCCTCCCTCCAGGTCCAGGAAGGTGAGTGTCCAAACAGACTGGATCCCCAAAATCCAGGAGATACTTAATAGATTTTTCAATTTGCCTGTGTATAAGACTTAAAGTGAGTGACTTGAAATTTCCTGTTACCTCCATCATTATGACTGGTGACACTTCTATCCATTCTTCATCTCTTCTCTAGAGTTAGCATAACAGTACACAGTACCAGGTGATGAGTGCATGCATAGTCAGGGTATTTTTTTATAGAATGTCTTTTTTATTGTCAGTTTTTTCCTAAGGTATTTTATCAAAACCAAATGGCTTTTTTGTTTGTTTGTTTGTTTTTTTTGAGTAGGAAAGATTGTCAGTTTTATTGAATCTTTTTATTGGAATAGGACACAAAGGTAGAAAATAAAAAGAAATAGTATCATGGTGAATTGAGTGTAGGAAAATATGTTCAACTTTTTTATTAAAAATTTGAAGGAAATTTTATTTATATGGACCCAATATATGTATACATGTATGTGTGCAAGTGCCAATGTGTATAAAAGAGTGGTATCTGATCCTTTTGAACTGGAGTTAACAGACCCTTGTCACCTTCCAGATGTGGGTGCTGGGAATGGAACTCTGGTATTCAGCAGTTTTGAGGGGTGAGCCATTTCACAGCACCATCAACCGCTTTTCTTAAATGTCTTATCTTTATGAATAGGGAAGATGTAATAATAGAAGTGTCAAATGTTTATTTGTCAATGTATGAGGGTTCTTTATGGTCATTTTTTGACATGAACAATTGTTCTTTTATTAGGATTATTAATGCTGATTAGGCATATCATGGGTATTAAAAGCAGTAGTTATGCAATGCCTGTAAAGCATCAAATGCTATAACAACAGAGTAATTCTAACAATGAACAGTATTTCAGCATCTTTGCCTTTTTCAGTGGGCTATCTGTGAATGCATTGCTCAGGGATGCATGACCTACATCACCTATAAATTTGATTGGAAGCCAAAGAACTGGCATAGTCTGATGGATAGCAGATTAGAGTCCTGATTAACCATGTGATTCAAAGACTGGAAATATATTGTCTAAGCCAGATTCATCAGATGCAATCAGAATTTCAAGTGGTCAGATGCAATTCAAATGTGTATTGTGGCTTTTCCTGCTAAGTTGTCTTTTTCCCTTTCCCTAAAGCTGAAAAATACTTCTTTGATGAATCTGCTTCTTACCCTAAAGCTGTCTGTCTGTTATTCATCAGAAAGCAGGTCGCAGTTCAGTGAGCAGAAGAAAAGATTTTAATAGAAGCTGTGCCAAGGGCTGTAATGCATCATTTTAGGGCCCTAATTACATTACAATGACAAATATCAATGGTGACAACAGCAATAACCTACATCCTTTAATGGCTGTGCTAGAAAAGGAGTTTGGGCCCCACGCCATTAGATTAGACTCAGTTTCAAAACATAGGCCATTAGAAGTGTGTGTCCACAGTATTACTGATTGATCGCTGAAGCTCAGTGGAAACGCCTGAAAATAAATGATGCCTCCCCAAAGCTTGGTCCAATGGGACAAAAGAGGTGAAATTAGATGACCATGGAAGCAGCAGTGTTTCCGAGGCAACTTTAGCTTTCAAAGTGAGGAATGGCCTGCTTAATTGTATGAAATCACACAGACAAACCCCACCCCCTTGCTGCCAATTAGCCTGTCCATGAAAATCTATTGACATGACAGCATAAAGAAATTAAGAAGTCTTTTAAACAAAGGGAGACCTTTAAAGAAAACTTTGAAGATTTTACCCTTGTTTTTCTGTTGGTGTGTGATAATATACATAATTTTTTAGTATTAGGACTTTTTTCTTTTTTCATTGTTTTGTTTTTTGTTTTTGTCTTAAATAGGTGCTTGGACTTAAAATAGCTTATTGAAGTGCCAAATGCCTCTTAGTTTTTTATTTGACCAGATGAATGAGTTTCCTGAGTAGTTTTTACTGCCTACATTATGTAGGCAAATTAAAGAACTCAGTTTTCCTACATGCCCACATACTTTTTTTCAACCCTTCTAGCAAGGGACTATTTTATTTATGTAAACAACATAATGAGGAAAATATGCTTGGCAGATGGTTCTAAGCATAAGAATCATCAGTTTGGTCTGCCCTAAAGTCTCATTATCTTTTATTCCTTCCCCCACCTCTCCCTACAAAAATCCTAACCACCAAATGCCTTTGAGACACCAAGCATTCAGCCTCCTGAATGCTGTTCTGTTTTCTTAACTTACCTTAGAATTTAACTCCATCACCACTGTGGAATGTGCTTCCAGGTGGAGAGGGGTTTGGTGGTTCCCATTGCAGCCTTTCATGGTGGTTTAAGCATTCTTAAAGGATGGCTAAATGATCCGTGGGGCCAGGGCAGTAAATTAAATCAGGGCAGCACAGTGGAGTCTTAGTCACTGCTGTTCAGTGGTTCTGGGCTTTGTCTTTTCTCGTTAAGTGCAGGTTGGATGGAAAGCCTACATTGGGGACTTCATGGTGAATTTTTGTTTTGGGTTGGCTGATGAAGTTTTTAAGGTGCTGGCATTTAAGAAATTGCATAACTACAAAGTTAAAAGGGTTGCTGCAAAAACAAGGAAGCCTCGATTGCATAAGTAGTGTTGCTGTTCTATAATGACTTAGCAAGAAAAAGAACATTTGTGTACTTCCATAAAAATGACTGATTCTGGATGAAATTTATTTTAAGAATGTCTCAGGAATAGTAATTGCTTTACATTTTCTGTCTTTTAACATTTCCTAACTCCCCCCTTTCACCACCCCGTCATTAAAATATGAGCAATTTTGTATGCACATATGTGCATATATTAAAAGCTGTCTGCTTATCATAAAGTGTCTAAATGCTATCTGAAGATTCATACTAAGGTGAACATCAGTAAAGTTTGAGCAGGTTTTTAAAGAAAACATGTAACAGCATGTTTTTTTTTCTTTATTGCTTTAAAATCCTCACAATTCCAAGGCAGAATTGTGTGTACAAGGCAAATATATTTTGTCCCTGTATTTTTAAAGAATAGTTTCTATAGTTTAACTTTGTAAAAAATTTTGCAGATCTAAAGTAAAATGATAATGAAAATTGTCTTCAGACTCATTGTTCTGTTGAATGTGCTAAGACCATACCTTGTTCTAAATTACACACTGAAAACCCTGGCTGACAGATTTGGAATCCTTTACTGTTTGAAAATATCCTGCTACTCAGTCATTAATAATTATATTAGTTTACTTGATTACTGCTATTCTCTCTCCTCCCCCATCCCCCAGGAGATTGGGAACTAAGTATAAAAATCCCACTAAGTGTTGACAATCAAAGACTGCCAGGTGTGGCAGCACATGCTTAAGAGTCAAACATTCTGGAGGCTGAGGCTCTCAGTTGTAAAGGTTAAGGTTTGCTTGAACCCAAGAGTGGGTAGGGGAGAGAGAGAACAACTGTGGAAGTCTAATCATTTGGTTATGGAAACAGTTGTGATATGTAGAGGAAAAATGTGTGTTATCCGCATTAAATAAAGACTAGGGGTTTTAAGAAAACCATTAGCTTGGGCAAGGGTCCTTCTGATGAAAGCTTTAGAAAACTAGTTTCTAGTCATGGAGATTAAATTCACTTTCTATTACTCTGGTGCTTGAAGATTAAATTTTAAGATGAATGCTATTTCATAAATCTTGCTGCTAATGTGGCTCTGTTGTCACTACCTCCTTTTAATGGGCTTTCTAAGAAGGTACTTTTCCTTTTCATAGACACTGTCAACCAGAGTACATGAGTCTTTTAATATTATCCGATTAATATTTTGGGGAATCTATAACCAGCTGACTGTTCCTCCTATTGTGTTTCTCTCTTTTTTTTGCAGGCAGAGATTGTGAAGCGACTAAATGCTATCTGTGCACAGGTCATTCCTTTCCTGTCCCAAGAGGTAAGATAGTTGATCTGATGGTTAGAAGTTGTTGCCATTTTATTCATTTCTACAGATAAGGGATTTAGACATGGTTTTGACCTTGCCATTTCTTTTTCCTCTTTTTCCTTGTCATTTTCTTGATGTTCGTATTTCACATTTTTAAGATGCAGTGTTCTCATTCCAACTTCTGAACCTTATTAATATTCAGTGTAACATAATTTAAATGTATTTAATGATGGAATGTATCTTAAGTAAAATCTAACTGTTAAAATATTTTATTGCCATTATTAAAATTAGTGTTGCTCAGAATTATGCCTGTTTGCTATAATGCCATCTAATTGCAGAGGTGGTAATATTGCCACCAAGACAAGAAGTTGATTTCTACATCTGTCGTTGAGCATTGAGACTCAGCAAGAGCTTCACCTAGTTAGTAAACTAATGGGAATTTTGGCTTCTGCCTTTTAAAAGTTATTTTAAATTAATGATTAATCCCTTTATGTTGTCTATGTATTTAGGACAGACATCCAAGATGAATTCAGTGTACTCATTTCTGTGTCACTTTAGGCTTTGCTAATAGGAGCATCTTTGTGGACCAATGCCTGGCATGTGGCTCACTTGCTTTGCAAGGAAAGTGCATACTGTCAAAAATTTATGCAGGTGTGAAGGAGGGTCTACCTTTCTATTTCTTTTGTGCTTTCCTTGTGTCCCACCCCCTTTTTTTATTTTGCTTATTTGCTTGCTTTGGGTAGGTAGAAAGTTTAAATGATAATACTAGAAAGGGATAGTTTTGCTTTTGGATTATTGAATTCTTTATTTGTTCTGGTATGATCAGCTGTAAGAAGGACGAACTGTTTCTAAAGTCTTGGGACCACAGTGCTTGTACTTTGTTTTTGCATAGAGAAGGCACCTTCCTCTCACTCTTTTTAGTTACTGTGTTCTGGCATTGCCATCCAAAACAGCTATTTACACATTTGTCTAACAGTGCATATGCTGGGGTTAGACACAAACCAGTATTTGAGTTTGTACATGCATTATAGACATGTGGATTTCTGTTTGGCTTATTTTGTCCAAACCAGGATTTGATTTGCATAACTGTTCTGTTGAAGAAGGGCACACTCTGTTCACAAACCTTGCTACTTAATTCACATGCTGTTTTCCCCCTTCTATCTATGACTACTAAACATCATTATCCTCATTTACCTATTTTTACCTAGTATTTACCTGTGACTGGATTAGATGTGTTTTAACTGAGTGTCAAAGAGCATATTTGCATTTCTTTCTTTTTAAAAATATTTATTTAGCTTTATGTTTGTGTGCTTCTGTGCATGTGTGCTGCATATGTACCTAGTGCCTGCAGAGGCCAAAAGGGGGCAGTAGAACCGTAAAAATGGAGTTAGAGATGGCTGTAAGCCAACCAGGGAGTGCTGGAAACAGAACTTAGTTCCTCTGTGAGAGAAGCAAGTATTCTCAACATTTAGCCATCTCTAGCCCATATTTTAATTTCTTTGGGGAGCTTGACTGTTCAGGCCTCATCTAGATTTGATTGTTTCTTACTTTAAGAAGTTCTGCTTGTGGAGATAGAGTGAGAAGAATATGTGACCCTAAAACCAAGCTGAGGTGTGATGCTCAAAGGTAGAGGGGAAAAGTTAAAACTATCCCTTGGGGTGGTGTTAGTTTTTAGGTCTCAACAGGTAAACCACTCTATGCAATTACTAGTACAGGTTTGTCCATGTGGCATTTTTGCAGACTGTGGTTTATGGTCAGAAATGAAAGGTGGTCTTGGAGGTACTAATTTATTTTCCCACATGAGTTATGTTGTTTGTATGAGCAGGCCCAGTAGGAGCAGAATGTGCAATGGTAGCAGCGCTAAGCAAGACTGAAATTAATTGGTTGAGGATATTGTACCCCGTAGAGAAAAGCCATAGGGGAGGTATTAACAATCCTTTTCTTCTGTATTTGTCTGGAAGGCTAGACATCATTCTTTCAACATTAAACTATTTGTTTTCCTGAGGTTTGACAGTTCTTAATTTCAGTCCTTAATATACATAATAATTCTACATCATGGTTTCCTAAATCCTAATTTTGTGTATATCGTTCTTTCACTCTTTCTGATTCTGTACGATGGAAGTATGCCTCTTAAAGTATAAGCCGCAAGTGTGTTTGTTCTCATTGTTCAGGATCTCATTTATGTTTGAGGTTAAACATTGTCTACCTTGTATTTTAGGGTATTCTGTAAGCAGATACCTCATTTCCTCTCTGAGGCCAGATGGACCTTAATCTGGAGGGTAGGGAGGAGGCAGGTTATTAGAGAAAGAAGGATTCTATTTCCTGTCTCCTCGGCGGCAGGAAAATCACTCTTGCATGGCGCTATGGGTATCACTTAGTGCCAGGACTGAAGACTCTTAATCTGATCTTTTAACACCAGCTTTCTGTGTGACAGAGTTGGTGCCAGGAAGGCAGCTGTGCCATTTGAGTTTATTTTAAATGTTTTTATTGAAAAATTAAATGATTCTATCTGGGGGAAAAAAGGAAGGTGTTCCTTGGAGACTGTGCATAAGTTACAAGACAGTAGATGGAGGTGTTTTGAACATCTGAAAGTAGAGTTTGGAGTC
Organism: Myodes glareolus; assembly: GCF_982192425.1. NCBI lineage: Eukaryota > Metazoa > Chordata > Mammalia > Rodentia > Cricetidae > Myodes > Myodes glareolus. The sequence continues at coordinate 47,554,389 of NC_142032.1, forward strand.
TCACAGAAATAGGAGGTAAATTATATACATCTAGATTGCCTGCCTTTAATTTAGTTTTGTATGCTAATTGGTTTTGATAGTGTATAGTTTTTTTTCAAACTTACAAAAATTGTAGTAATTAATTACAACTATTAAATATATTTGGTTTTTAACTATAAAACTTTTTTATTTAAAAAAACATGGTTTTTGGCTCAAATATACTTAAAAGTTGACGCATAGTCTTAAAATTACAGAAAGATCCTTTTCTAATATTCCATTGCAGCATTAAAAACTGGAACCAATATACATAGTTACTACTAAAGTCCTAAGTACTAGACAAAATAGTACTATCTCTTGCTGTTAAAAATGAATAATTGTCTATTACTTAGATTTTTGAATAGGACCCATAATACCAGAGTTCAGTAACCACGAACTATCATATGTATGAACCTTTTCTTCACCCCTCTTTTGGCTATTAGACAGATTTGTACTCTGCTCTCAGATTTTTGTCCTCATAAGGTATATATCATGGTAATACCTGTGGAAGTTCTTTTTCATGTTGTCTCATTTTCAGGAAAGAAATTACAAGTAATCGCCTCCAAGCTGTCAGTTCTATAAAGAAGTGCCAGCTGTTGGCCGCCATACCTAGGTTGAGTCCTGACTTTTCAACTACAAATCACATGGCTTTGTCTAATCCAACCCAAGCTGTGTGGCCTTTAGCAAGTACTTTGCCTCTCTCAGCCTCAGTTTCCTCATCTGTGGGCTAACGGGGCTCCACACTTGGGCATTTAGCACATGCACTTCCCTGTGGGTATAGCAGCTCTGACTGTGGTGATGTCAGCAAAGACAGGCCTGTGAGTTCTCTTTTGGGAAGGCCTGGAACTGCTTCTAACTCCTTTTGAATCATTGTATTTTGCAAGCATGTGACTGTTTCTCTTTTTACTCCTTTTTGTAAATTAAAACTATGCCCAAAGAGTCTGAACTAGGTGGGCATGTCTTGAGCAATATCAGGATAGAGCCTATAGACCCTTTGTCTTTCTGGCTCCTCAGTCACACTGAGGTCTTGGTGTGTGCTCTCCCTTCCCACGCCCACCTCCCCCACCCAGCAACACCTTTCAAGGCTACTCTGATGTAAATAGAAATCTATGTTTACTGTTCCATCTTGATAATAATAGGGGCAGCATTTCTTCTAATGTGGATCAAGTCAGAGCTCTTCTACATTAATTTATGTTGGTAACGTTATCTCTGTAAGCCTGTGCTCCTGTTGAATGAGATTAACTCTGCCTTAAAATGTGTATTGTATGTATTGAAACTGAAATAGCACCTGGTATAGGAAGTACCTAGTTCCTCCTCTCCTAGTGTAGTTTCAGGGAAATGGAATCTGTTAAGGTTCTAAGACATTTGGAAAAGAAGAAAAACTTAGGAAGAATTCAAAGAAATATTTCAGTGTGATTCTCTAGGACTTACCACTCTAGCAGCAAGCAGTCAGTTCTACAACGATTAACTTTTCAGAAGGAAAACAGTATTTTTGCCATTATTTTGACTTGTTAGATTTAAAGTCTTAAATATTGAACCAAATTGGAGAGCAGTTCCGGTTTTTATTTTTTTGTGTGTGTGTGTGTATTATTTAGAATCAAACAGTAGGTACTTCATGGTTCTAAGTGTTCTAAGACCTTTAAGAACTTCAGATTCCTAGTAGGTTATAGATCTCTAACATTGTAGCTCAACTCTCTTCTCAGTAAACAGTTCCATTTTGCAGAAAGTTGCGTTGATAACAAGGAACAAGCTTCACCACAAGAGACAGGTATACGAAAGGAGGCAGTGTGAGAAAAACCTGAGCTCAGCCAGACTCTGGGCCAAATTTTGGCTCAGCCACTTTTACATCCTTTATGATGTTGATGGTCCAGTTCTCCATTTCTATGATAGGCTCCAGAGCTGCCTTCATAATAGGGCTTGTTGATAAGAATTGATGGGGCTGAAGAGATGGCTCAGTGGTTAAAAGAACTGGCTACTCTTCTGATGGATCTGGGTTCGATTCCCAGCACTCACATGGCAGGTCACACCTGTCTATAAGTGCAGGTCCAGGACTTCTGATACCCTCACACAGACATAGATACATGCAGGGAAAACAATGAACATAAATTAAAAATAGATTATAAAATATTAAGAATTGGCTATGACGTAAAAGACCTTACAGGATATTTGGATATTTTAATAGAACTCAACTTACCTAACTGATTTATTCATGAAAAAAGCTTATTCTTCTTCTCAGGAAACAGTTGTTTTTAAAGGAAATGTACTAATTCTTTTGGTAACTTCAATTTACTGTAAACTTTCTATCTTCACGTTCATTTTCTATAGCTCCACTGGGTCCTGCCCTATCTATAGAAACAGGAATGGGGGAGATTTTTTTTAATGGGCAGAATGTGAAAGATGTTCACTTTTACTGCCCCCTTTGCAATGTCCCAGACCTAGTTACTTGTCCCCCACATAGCTATAAGACTTAGAAGTGTAGTTTTCCACAGCCACTGAAAGCTAAAACTACTAGCCACCTAAAGCTAGCAGTCACTTCCAGATATAGTGCTATACATAAAGTTAAAGTAATGGCTATTATTACTACTAACCATGATATGTGTTTGCATGACAAATATTTTGACCATGTACTTAATACTACCCATTTTAATTGATAACCTAATACATAAATAATGAATGCATAGTTCTTGCTTTCAAAACCTTATATTCCTGTAGTTTAAATCATCCTGAATAGTAGCTCACTGAGTAGTTTACACTTGGTAAGTTCATACAGTACAGAAAGGAACACAGTAGATATGAACAGTCATGGGCTGTTTAGTCTATCTTAACTCGTAGGGTCTTTAGCTATGTGTGCCTGTTAAAAACTTTCAGTCCTAGGATTCTTTAATATATTTCTCTGTTAAAGGCTAGATTATGGCAAATTGTACTTGCCGTGCAATATTTTGTAGCAGATTTGCTGGGCGGGAAATGCTTTTCTTTCTTTGGTATTTCATAGGTATCTTGACAGTGAGATAAAAAAATCCAAGTTTCCTTCTCCAAATCATGAAAGAATTATAGTATTTGCTCAGGTCATTGGTTTTTATGGAGTTTTAAGATATCTTTTTGTTTTTAAATCTGCTTACGTTTATTGTTTTGCAGAGTTAAGTTGATCCATTTTGATTCCTTGTATCACAAGCCATTTTCAATAGTTTCATGCTTAGGGAATTTTCTTCAATACATTTTGATCATACCTCCTCACCTCATCCCCCAAATGCAGATTCACTTTCATTTCCCTACTCCCCCACCTCATTTCTTTGTTACTTAATAATAAAATCTACTTTGTACTGCCCAAATATATTCCTGAGTACGGGGGCTCTCTCTGGAGTGTGGTTGGTCTACTAGGGGCCAAACCCTTAAAGAAACTGACTCTCTCTCCCCTGAAGCTGTCATTTGTCCATAGTTCCTCAGCTAGGGTCAAGGGCTCACAGACTCTGCTGCTGTGAATTCATGAGTGCCATGGCCCTGTCATGTCCAGAAGACACTGTTATGCTCCAGTGTTTACTGACCTCCCTCACGAGCGTTCTGCTCCCTCTTGTCAGGTTAGTCCTGGACTGTGGTTGTGAAATGATGTCCCATTTATGTCTGAGCACTTACTTACCTGTTCTCTCCGCACTTGTGCAAACCATTTCTAGACCACAGCATGAAATAACCTGCAGACCACTGTTCCTTCTGAGCAGTGGGTGCTGAAGTCCCATTTTTTAAACTCGTGGTCCTTGTTTTAAACCTTGCCATCAATACACTGAACAGCTTGTTTCTAATCATTCAGTGCCAAGGGGAATGGACATTTGCTTCCTTTTCTCCTTCTTGAACTTCATAGCTAGGTGTTCTGTTCATAAGGTATTTAAAGCAAGCAGAGCTGTCTGGGAGCTGTTGGAGGCGTCATGTAGGCTGGACTTCACAGTGATATGAAAACTTAGGGTCTGGGCTTAGAAAGGAGCAGAGCAGTTTTTCATCTGTGTCTGTTGAGTAAATACTGGTTTGATAAATGAAATAATTGTTTTAAAAAATATTTAACAGACATGTTCATTAGACATTTTAGACCATTAAAGCTAAATTATATTGAAAAGTTTTAGTCCTTTACTTTTCAGCTCACATTTATTTAGGGAAAAGGTAACTTTCACCTTGAATGCTTTCTGGTACAGAGTAATTCCAGCTGGGAGCTCTCCTTCCCCCATTTACTTATTAGGTTTTCTAATGAGTTGTACCATGTTGTGAATTTTCTTTGTTTTATTCATTGTTTCCTCAGAATTTTGTAGATTTATTTGGACTTTATACATTGCATTTAAGAACTAGACAGTGACACATAGTTATGCAACAGGGGTTGTATGAATCCCATAGAATTAAAATTTCAAATGATACATACGTTTTGGTCTTAGCTGTATATTTGTTTCTTCTAATGTGATGTGAAAACAACCTTTTTAGGCATGTAATAGAAATTTATTACTCATGCCATTTATTTAAGATGTAGGTATGGGTTTCTCTGAATCACATTTTGAATGTATAGAATAATTGTGAAATGGAAGTTGAAAAATGTGATCGGTGACTTTCTTATTGTACCTTTGGGAGGGAATGAACAAAATGCAGTGGTTACACACACTGGTAGCAGTGTTATCGGTTCGCGATCACTGCACATTAACTCATATTGCCTGTTAACTTTGTAAGGAATCAATGGCTTGTGGTAACATGGTTTGATGTAGGTGAGCTTTGGTGAAATCACCCAAGAATCTCTGGTAGGCAGGCACCCAGACAACTCTAAGACCATCTAGGGAAAACGTTTGTGTCGGTAACCTGTACCACACAAGTCAGTTGGAGTCAATTTGTCAGGCTTGGTAATGTATTACAGTGCCTTCTATGCAGGGATGGCCTGCAGTGAATAACATAGGTGCACTGGGCATTCTTTGAAGGTTTGGTCCATTTTTCTGAATTTTACATTGAGGCATGTGCAGAGTATACATCATTTAAGATAGTCTTTTTTTACCATTACAACTCTGAGCTACCCGAGCATAATTTTCTTTTGTGTTTTTTGGTTGACTAATAATATTCTTGCTTTACCTGACCATGTGTTTTAATGACACTTGGTAGCAAAATGGTGGGATTATGATCTGTTTGACCTCAGGAAATAAAAGATGACTCTCAGGAGGTATTTTTCTTTTTATCCTGAAGGTTTAATTAAATGTGGGCTTCCCTCCAAAAGCAGCATTGGCAACCTTGTATTTAGGTTTTCAAAATTAATGTATGCTTGAAAAACCTACTGTCTTTGAATGAAGATAAATTTCAAAGTACTCTGAGTATAAACAGAATTGCATGGTCTAATGCAGAAGTATTTATGCAATTTAAATTATAAGTAAAGTTTAAGAAAAACTAAGAACTACTTTCTCAGTTATACTAGCCACATTTCAAGTACTCAGGGCTTATTCATCTGTGATTAGTGGATGACATATTATTAGTACAAATCAAACATTGTAAGTGTTGTAGAAACTTCTGTTGGACATCGATGAACTGTAGAGCTTGGACATACCAATAAAGAATTCTGGAGTCAGGTGGTGATGGCACACACCTTTAATCCCAACACTCGGGAGGCAGAGGCAGGTGGATCTCTGTGAGTTTGAGGCTAGCCTGTCTACAAAAGCTAGTCCAGAATAGGCTCCAAAGTTACACAGAGAAATACTGTCTTGGAAAATAGTAATAATAATTATTATTCCGTGTCATATGAGAAGGGAAGAAGGCAAGGCAAAACGATGAGTGTGGAAAAGACTTGGGCAGCTTTCCAAAGTATTCCTAAATGCTTATTTTTTGTATTATTGTTGTCTTTTGATTATTCTACAAAATAGGTTTCCTTATGGTATTTTCATATATACTTGGTTTTGGTTGAATTGCCCTCTCTCTTTTCTCCATCTTTCTGACCCAATCCATCCTTAAGCCTTTCCTTCCTATTCTCCCTTCCACTTTACTATCTCCTGTGTTGCTACCTATTCTACTCCACTCATTAAAACCTCCTTCACCTTCTAATGGGTCTCCCTTTTGTTTCTTGTTATCTACACACACACTGCATAAGTACCAAGAGACTGGGATCTACATATGAGAGGAAAAAAATGTTTTTGGAGCCTTGGTTACTTTTTTATTTTTCAGATTCAATACATGTTCCACCAATTTCATTTTATAACAGTTGAATAAAATTCCTTTAGCATATTTTTATTATCTATTTATCCAGTGATGAATAACTAGTCTGATTCCATTGATATTGTGACTAGAGTAGCCCTGACCATGGGTGTGATGGTATCTCTGTCATAGGGCAGAGAGTCATGTGTCTCGAGAGCACTCTGTAGCTTCATCATATGGTAGTTATATTTGTAGTTTTTGAGAAACCTGACACTGACATCCACAGTGGCTGCTAGTTTACCTTCGACTTAAGAGAATGACATTCTTTTACTACATCCTTGCCAGAAATTTCTGTTGATTTTTTTTTTTAAATTTCTTTTTTTAAGTTTTTTTTTTAATTTCTTAAGACAGGGTTTCTCTGTGTAACAGCCCAGGTTGTCCTGGAACTCTTCTTTGTAGACCAAGCTGGCCTTGAACTCACAGAGATGTGCCTGCTTCTGCCTCCTCATACTGGAATTACAGGCATGTGCCACCACTCCCCAGGGATTGTTTTCTTGATGTTAGTCACTTTGCCAGGGTGAGTGGAGCCTCAAAGTAGTTTTAATTTACATTTCTTCAATGATCAAGTATGTTGAACACTTAAAATATTGGCTATTTATGTTTCTTCTTTTGAGAACTCTTTTAGATTTGTAGTCTCTGATCCTATATTTCAAGCCAAAATTGATAGGCTGTGTGTACATGTTCACCATCTGAAGTGTAACTTTGAGAAGTTCTTCATTTTACTAAGTGTTGGTGTTGCTTATATGTTTTGTGATATTTAGTTTTTTGTGAAACCATTTTGGAACACTATTTAGTACAGCCTTATTTGGAGACTACGGTTATATTTAAATTGCACATGTGCCTGTAAACTTGGTAAGAATTCTCTAGTAGGATTCTAAAAGTAGGGTTATTAAATTCTTAAAGTGTGAGACTTTCAAAACATATAGTGATATTTTTACTTGAACTTGATCTGCTAGATGTACCAGGAGTGTTGTGTTCTATCCACACTGAGTATGCCATGAAGGATGAATGGCCTTAGAGCCATTGAGTGACCTAAGAATGTTTAACCTGGAAGAAAGGAAGTTGAAAATATGTTTTACTGTTTTCAGATGCTTGAAGCAGAGGCAAATTTAGAGACAAAACTGGGGTCGAGTGAAGTTTTGGGAAAGTAGACTTTAAGTCATCAGTGTTAATATTCATTCTCCTCCACTAGAAAAAGCTTATTAATAAGAGGCCATGACTCTTTTTCAGAGAATGACTGGCTAGAATGCTGTAGAGAGTCAGCAATTGGATATACTAAGGTTTTTTTGTCCTGTAGTTAGTACTGCATTTCTTACCATACCAAACCAGACAGCATTTGGAAGTCAGGGTGCAGAGTCTTGTTTGGTGGTTAACAAAACCTGGTTTCAGTGTCTCAGAATCTAAAGGTCCTTTGTAGTTTTGTGTTATGGTAAATGAGTGGTATTTATTACATGTGGCTAATGATTCCTAAGAAAGGCATTTAGTCCAAGTTCTGGCCTAAGTATCTTTCACCTGGAACATTTCATGGCTCTGTAACTGTTCTTGTTGCAGTCTGGTTCACTCCTTGCCCTTGCCTTCAGTAAAATCTATCTTAATAAAGTCCAGCACTGATAGTATTCAGCTCATTAAAACATTTTAGTAACATCTCACTTTCTACAAGAATAAAGTACAGCTGTTTTCATATAATGAAAAGCCCTGCACTGCTGGGCATCTTTTGTTTTCTTCCAGATTTTATTTCTACCAATAGGTGCTTTTCTAGGAAATGCCTCTGCCATACGTTTGTGTCTCCATGCATTTGCCTGTGTTGTTGCTCTTGTTGCGAATGCTTATTCCACTTTTTGCCTATCCCAAAGGCCAACAATTGTACCCTGCCTGTTCCTAAGCAGGTTTCCACAGCTCCTGCTCCTCCAGTCACACACAGCTAACTCACTTCCTTCCTTGAGAGAGACTTTAAGGCTTTTGCTAAGCTCCTCCTTTTGCCTGGGTTTTTTCTCCTCATTCTTCATTCACAGAAGTCCATCCAGTTGCAGTTGTCAAGGCAGCTTTCTTAGGGACTTTTCCCCTAGTAATTAGATTAGATTAGATTAAGATATTTCCGTGATAAATGATTGCATAACATCCTCTAATTTTCTCTCGGAAATTATTCCCCAGTAGAAATTACAGAGCTTTTGAGTATTAATTCCCCATCTTTCTTCATAGAGTTTTTAAAGTTTAGATTTATCTATTTCTCTCTCTATGAGAGTTTTGCCTTCATGTGTATATGTATACCACATGCATATATTTTTCACAGAGGGTGTTGGATCCTCTGGAACTGAAGTTGGGAATCATCTCTCCCAGCTCCTCTGCGAGAACAAAAAGGGTTGTTAACTCGGAGCTATCTCTCCAGCCCCTTTCCATAGAAATCAAACAACTGTGAGATGAAGGGGTGTGGTCTGTCATGTCATAATCCTAACCTTGGTACCTGCACTTTATTAGGCACTTAACACATTTGAACGAGTGAATGAATGAAAAGCTAAGACTTTCGTGATTCCCTCTTAAAACCTCTTCTGATATTTTATGCCCTTCCTTTTCTTGTACTCTAATTGTGCATTGTGTATTAAATGGGTATGGTGAGACTTACTTTGTATCTCCACATCTGGGGGATGTTTTTCATTATTAGAATTCTGAGTATCTTTTTGCCTGAATTTTTCCTCCGAATATGTGCAGTAAATTTAGAAAAATTTTAAGTGCAACCATTTTTATTATGACTTTTTAATATCACATCTCTTGCCTGCCTCAAAATAATTGCTATGATAGACTCTGACATTGTTATCACTTCTGAAAAACATACTTTAAAAACCTACTACACACATACTGGTTCATGAAGGTCTATTCATCAGTAGACCTTATTGGACCTCTATGGACATAGAATTTTGTTTCATGGAAGAAAATTTCAATGCTTTTTTGACCAAATATTAAAATAATTTTATAACAATGAAAATAATAGAAAAATAATTCAATGTACAGGTTTTTTACCCCCAGCAATACCTGTATTCTGGAAATCACAGTAGTTTTGTAAAATAATCATATTAAGGTATAATATATGTCCCATAAATTTATTTTATCTTGTGTTTTTCACAAGTGGTTATTCAGTGGTTTTTCAGTACTCTGCAGTCATAAAATTTCTACGGCATAGTGTATTTTTTAAGATTAAGGAATGTAAGTTTCAACATTTAAGGAAAAAGTAATTAGATATATTTTGTCTCCTTTAAATCCTAGTCATCCCTTTGGCTTTTTAGTAATTTCTCAATATTTTATTTGGTAGTGTTGTTGAAGCATAAGAAGGGACTGTTCCCTTCTGCCTAGTGGCAAGGGCTAAAGTGCCTTTTTCACTACTTGAGGTGTGGTATCAGAAAGAACAAGCCGGACGTGGGGCTGGAAATAAAATGAGAGTGGAGTGGGAGTAAGTGACAGGTAGGGAAGGGGAAGAAAATGAAGAGATGTCAGGCATAGAGGAAAAGCCATTCACATTATAAGCACAATGAATTTTCTGAGTCAGGGAGCTTATTTGTTAAGATCTGAGAATGAAAAACAAAATGCATTGGGCCAACTTTGGGGAATAATGTGGGCTTCTACCTCAAAAGGTTTTTTTTCTCAATTGTGTTCTTTTTACCTCTTCTTTCTGTGTGAGTTTTGATGTTCACACTACCTGATGGGTGCATCCAGTGTGTGGGGTGATGTGTGTGAGCAGAAACAGGGAAGTTGAATTCCAAACTGCAGGTAAAGTCCAGAAACTGTATGCCCTTAGCCATTGCTATCAAAGCACACAAGCTGAGTCACGACTTCCATTTTTATGTTAGCTTTCTAAGATGTTACTGTTAGATCTGATGGCAGATGAGTGAATAGTTGAGTTTTCTCAAAAAAAAAATGTACTTGATTTTAATGCTGTAGGTGTTGCTGCCTGAGGTGTCTTTGTCTCTTAGCAGATACAATTTATGAAGCAATAGCTACACAGTCCTCATGCTAGAGAGGCCTCACGTAGTTATGTTTCATACCTCTGTTCCATGTAATTGTTTTTTGAATATTTAATACTTAATGTAAAGGAACTATTTCAGGAGATTGAGGCCTCTCTTGGTAAGAGCATTTGCACTTCAAGTGAATTTGTGCCTGAGTAGAGTGAGTGCTCTGTATTGTGGGTGAGTGCACATGCTATTCTTTGTCTCACTTTCTTGGAAATTTTAAGCAGCTATTGTTGAATGTCGCAAGTAAAAGGTAGAAAGTTTGCAACAATTTCCCCACATAATCATGCATGGAGGGAGCTGGAGAGATGGCTCAGTGGTTAAAGAGTGGTTTCCAGCATTCATGTGGGAAACTGTAACTCCAGCTGCAGGTGGATCCAACATAACTGGTCTACTGGCGCAAACACTCACAGACACACACAAGTATGTATACATATTTTAAAAATGCATGGAGTATTAAAATTCTCAGGTCACTTTGCAAGTACTACTGCTTTTCACTATGCTGACAAGTATTATAAATTTAAAATGAGCTTTGAACTTGACACACAGTAAGTGCTCAGTAAACATGACATGTGGTTTTAAAGTGTCTTTAAGATAAGCTGAAGCTATTTTTATAGACGCTGACTCTCTATTCCTTCTAGGTTTGTATATGTGTATATTTGTGTCTGCATCCTTGTTTATGTGCACATGTCCATATGTGCTTATAGAAGCCAGAGATTGAAATCTGGTGTGTTTTTCAGTCTCTCTCCGCCTCATTTTGAGACAGGCTCTCTCACTGAACCTGGAACTTGCCTATTGATTAGACTTGCTGGCTAGTAAATTCCAGAGATCTTTTCTCTGCACCCCTAGTGCTGGAATTAAGTGCATGCTGTCACATCTGGCTGGCATTTTACAGGTGGATCAAAATTCAGATATACTCATGCTTTTATGACAAACACCTTACTGGTAGTCTGAGCTATCTCACCACCTCTTCCTTCAAATTTTACATAAGGGAAAATTGAATTATTTCATTTTAGTAAATATGGAAAAGTAAGTAGATAGCTGTTTATAGACTGAGCTTTCTTTTAGATCATGTTTTGAAACCGAAACTCCTACAATTAAAAACAATTCACAAATATATATTCTAGCTTATTTCTAGTGAAAACTTAAAAGGTATTAACTTGTTATTTAACATTTTTCTATTAATAAGCAAAGGATGAAAACACCATGTTGTACGTAATGAATTTAAGGCAGTTTCCTTTACCACAAAACCTCCCTTCATATCTCTGTTCATGTCAGAGGTAGAAGTTAAGTCAAAATATCATATATGTTTGAGAGTTTAGAAATGGAAACTTGATAGTAAGGGAAAATTCCAGGTTTTGTGGCAAATTCTTTGTGTGTTGTAAGCAGTTTTATAGTTGAATCATGTATTCACTTCAAATTAGTGAAGAATAGATGCTAAAATTTTCACCAGAGATCAGTTAACACAAACCTCTTCCAACCACACAGAGAAATGCCTGTGACATACCTTTTTGTTCTTCATTTGCTAAAGCTACTTGAAAGAACTTCACAGACCAAATTTGGGTCTATAGATACTAGACTCTTGACGTGTGCTTAATGGGGTTATCTTTACATTTTGAGAATCTGATGCAACTGCTTGTGTATATCCAGAGGTGTCAGTGCCCCCATGCACACTTCTGTATTCTTTGTGTTTTGATTCTTACCAATATCATAAAACTTACTAATATCAGTTATTGCTCATTCTCCTTGGAAATGAATCAAGGGTGGAGAGATTTTCCAGTATTAATGATTCTATTTTTGCTAAGGAAAATAATTTAGATTTGTAAATTTTTGTTTTTCACTTGCATTTAAAAGTACATGAAGTACTTCAAGTTCATTTGCATATGTTTTGTTGAAGCATGCAACCCTTCATGACAGAAATACAAACATAGACCCTTTTACACTTCCAGGAGAGATAGAACATGGAATTAGAATAACCTTTCACTGTTTATGCAAATAAACACCACAAAAGAATCTAAAAATAAGTACTTGTAGGGAATACTTAAAAAAAAATGTTTTTCCTGTTGGTAGCATAGAGAAAAGGGAATAATAAAGAAACAGATGGGATAAGTTGCCCTTTGTTTTCAGTACTAGCAGAAGATGTTTGGTTAGAGTGCTCTCTTGGCCTGAGAATGAAATATGAGCAGATAGTGCAGATGTAGGGAGCATCCTCCATGAACACAGAGATGATGTGTACAGCTGACGCCTGATTATTCCTAAGCATTGTGGGCCCAGTGACTCTCTACATCTATGTAGTCATCTACCACCTGGGGATTTTATTTAATCTGGAGACTCCCAAATGCTATTTTGCATGAAAAGTTAGAGGACATATTAGGAAAAGCTGTTCTGACTAAGTAGAAAACAAATAATTGTATTCTGTTTCTGATCTTCATTTATAGCACCAGCAACAAGTGGTGCAGGCTGTGGAACGGGCCAAGCAGGTGACCATGGCAGAACTGAACGCCATCATTGGGGTACGTGGCCTTTCCATTTTAGCTCTGCTCTTAGTGTTTGTCCTTAGCTTTCTTGTTTTTCTCTCTTTAAATTTTGTTCCACCAAACGTGCAGAAAGTAATAGATGACCACAGTGCACTGAGCTCTTGCCCTTCAGTCTCCTGTGGCATTTGTTAGCTGCTCAGAAGCTTTGTGCCACAGTTTACTAATTAAGTTGGCTCCTGAAAACTCCCCCGAGGAGACTGGACAGCTCTTTCTCATGTTTCTTTATTGTGCCATTAGTTTCTGCTGCTAAACTAGATAGGAAGAAATAATACAGATTGCTCTGATGTTAAAATGACCTGATTTCTTTTTATCGTTCCACAAATGATTTAGATTGTTTTAATGACGCTTCTAGTAAAGTGTGTATTTTTGCTTATCCGCTCCTACTCTTTCTTCTTTGTTATGAGTTGACCTTATAGGATAGTGTCCATTTGTAGAAGAAAGTAGATGAACTAAGACAATCAGTGGCCCAGTTAGAAATTGCTAGCTGGCAGTAGTGGCAGTGGTCTTGCATAGAACTTACTGGATCCATAGGTTTAGGCATCCACTCCAGCTCCACATGAAACGACTGATAAAACTTAGAAATAATAATGAAGAGGAGAACTCTTGGTTGTAAACAGTCTGGTACTGACTTGACAGTTTATGCAGAAGCGCTAGAAGTGCTTTGCCACATTCTAAAGAAGACTCCATTCCTTTCTACTCCCTCCCAAATACTTTCTTTGTGTATAAATTATACACAAAAGTCTTTTCTCTTTTTCTCTCTCAGGGTATCAAACACACTTTGAAATGCTAATTATTCCATTTGCTTTCATTAAAATTCAAATTGCTGAGTGAAGATATGAATAAGGGTCGCCTGATAATCAATCTGCAGTGAAGATACTGCTACAATTATGCCACTGTCTTTTAACTAGGGAATCAGGACTCGGGGATCATTGCACTGGTGTTGATAGCAGTAGTCTGATTGTAGCTTGTTCTTTAATGGCCTATTTGCAGGTCTATTTTGTGTCTCTCTGACCACCAGAAAAAAATTGGTAGTAAATTAATAGACATCATAATAGAAAGGAGTAAGAAAAATGTGCCTTGGAAAGCAGAGGCGAAATCAGAAAGGTCCTGTAGACTCAGGAGAAACCTTGTCACGCGCTTGCTGTCCTGGGGTGGAGAGACGGGGTCAGTGAGGAGACATTTGATGACTAGGTTTTCTTTCTTAAAACTTTAAAAGATCGCAAACACACACACACACACACACACACACACACACACACACACAGAGAGAGAGAGAGAGAGAGAGAGAGAGAGAGAGAAAACAGCTCAGTTTTAAAAGTTAAACTATGTACTTCAATGTACTTCACAGTTCTGCTTGCATGGAACTTTTCGTGTGAATGAGTTATGGTCATGTCAGAATGGTATGTGTGTTTCTTTGTTTTTCCATACTCACAGGTGAAGGATGATAGAACTCCCTACAGTTGTTATTCTATGTGGGTGAGTGTTTGCGATGACTCTTACAGCTTGGTACCTAGGTCTAGGAAAACAATGCATTTTGGTTGTTTTGCTTTTCTAGTTTCTAGTGATCAGCTGACCAGTGGAAAATTAGCTAAATCAAACCTGTGGTTTTTTTTTTATTAAAAAATTATGACAGGTAGAAAAATCAGTTCACATATATTTTTAATGCTGTTTTACATTATTTTGTTTTCACATACTTGGTGTTGAATAGGATAACATTGCTTTCTCAAAGAAACCATTTGTAAGTTGTAGTTGTTCCTACTAGACATATTGTCCATATAGATTTAATTATTAAAATAAAGCCAGTTTAATTATGTAATCTAAAAGTTTACTTAAAAATAATTCAGTAGAGCTTCATGCTATCAAAGCATTATGTGTTGATATTGGTGAATTTTATCAAGTTTCAGACTTTTTGTATTTGGACAGAATGGAGTTAAAATTATATAATCTGTCTGTTCTGAAAATAGACATTACAAAAATAAAAATAAATGTTGCTATTCTAGGTAACCACAAACACCTGAGAAAGAAGGAACCTGGCTACAAACTTCACTTTCTGAGTTCTGCAGCTGAGGTTCTTTTTAGTTTTAAAGCATGATGATAGTCTTGTATCAGTTTTCGGAGAATTTATGTATGATTGTGGGATTTAAATGCACCTATTGTTCTCTGTACTTGTTTTAAGAAATGGTAGCATTTATTTATTTGTATGCTGGGGTGGTGACACATTTGTGTCATGACATGCATTGTGGAGGTTAGAAGGCAACTTGTAGGAATCAGTTCTCCTACCATGTGGAACCTAGGGATTGACCTTAGTTTAAGCCTTGGTAACAAAAGTCTTTATCCATTGCCTTACCCTTCCAGGAAATGGCAACACTTTGATTTGCTACCAGAGTGATGATAGGTCAGGTTTAGATTTGTCTTACTTAGGTTTTAGAATGGAATTGGCAGTGATTTTTCTGCACTGGGGAAATGACAACGTTTCACCCAGGAGGCACAGACCCACTACACTACTGCAGACCTTCATTTATTTATCTCTTCATATGCCCTATTTTATATGTAGGCACATCATCCAGACAAGAGGGAATGTTCCTAGATTTAATGAAATCTGATGAAGCGCACCTTTTAACTCTGCAATATTATTCTACCTTCATTGGTAAATGAGCCAAACCAGTGATCCATTCAGTTTAAATGCAAAATGCTGAAGTGAGCCTGAAACCTGGAGAGGTGACTGTTCTCCTGACAATAAGCTAGTTGTGTTTAATGGAATGAAACACAGTTATAATGATTTCTTTCACAGGTCATATTCAGTTTAAAAATGTTGATAGACTCAAATACGTTAATTTTTTTATTTTATTTATAAGAAAGAAAACCAGGAAATTTCTCTTTTTCTTTTGTTTATAGTTACTGCCTTGTGTTTTGATTTCCTATTCCTTTGCAGCTTTCCTTGAGTTACCGTACCACATGGGCTGGGGGAATGTTATACATGTAGTCTGATGCTGTCGTGCATCCTCCTAGCCACTGTGCTTTTAAATTAGAATCTCTGAGATTGCGCTGTTGGAACAACACACAAATTGCAGTTTTAAATCAGTAATATGATCTAATTAGAAATGATGTTTTCATTTCCTGTATTATTAAATTGAGTCATCTGACTATCTTAAAATGATGCTTACATCCATTACACTATATAATCGGTACATGCTGTGTGAATGTGGTTATACTTAATAAAGGAAACTAACTTAAACCCATAAGAATTTCAACAAACTACTGTTAAGAAAAAGTTTGTTAGGATAAGCATTAGAGAAAAAGATTCAGTTTATGAAAATGAAAATAAATTTTTAAAGAAAAATTCCTCATCCTCTTTTTTGTCCTAACTTTTTAAAGGGGAAATGATATAAATGCAAGCATTAAAATACTCCATCCCAATAACCTTTATGAACAGGTATGCCATGGTGTTGCAGGAAAATGCAGTTTAGCACTAAAAATGCTGAACCTCAATTTTTAGTAGTGACATTTTAATGATAGGAAGTCTGCAAAATTATTTGCCATCAATTGTGAAGGCAATAACAAGCCTTGGTGGTTTTTCACACTTTCTGTGTTAAGTGCTTTCAGAATGACAGCGTAAACTGTGTTAGAGAACTCCAAGGAAGGAAAACTGATTAAAATGTTCATGCTTGAATGGTGCTGATGGAATAGTTCATTTGGACTTTCTCTACCTCCTGCAGCTCAAGCTGAAATATTAAAATTCAGTGGATTTAAATCTCTCTCCTCTCAGCTCAGGAAAAAAAAAACATTACATTTTAATAGGTTTTAAACCCATAATTCATTGGTTTGGAGCAGCACTATTAAATCTATTTAAATATTACTTGTATTACTAAGGAAATGATTTAAAATGCCTTTGCCTTTTACTATCCTATGTGTTTGAATTATTTTTTCAAAAAGACAATATTTACTGTTGCTATATTCTGTCTTAACATTTTGTTTTATTGTCCCTGTCATTTGATTGACTCTTATTGGGATATAAATTTGCGTGCTTATTTTTCTACTGACCCTTACAGTGTGAGTATGTGGGTATGCGTGCTCACCCGTGCGGGAATGAATATGCATGTATTTATTCCAGATTGACATTTTGGGGGAGAGTATTAACATATGGACAGTTTAGAAAATATGTCTCCCCTTTTCTATTACAGATTTCAAAACTACCATTTTAAGTCTCAACTGCATTTGGATGAAACATTGTGATAATTTCTGATAGGTCTTTTAAAATAGGTCATTAGACAAAAACCTTAAGGGCATAAAAGTGTAGGATATGTAAAACAAGTATGTGCAGCTAAAAGTAGGAACTATTGTTTCAGGGATCTGAATTTGGCTTCCTAGCTGCTAACAGCTACCCTATCACTAGAACTCTGGGTGATCTCATGCCTGTGGCCTTCAAAGGCATCCACACTTACATGTACCCCTTCACATATACATATTTAAAAATGGAAATAAATATTATAAAATAGATGAGTCCCTCTTCTATACTAATTATATATGATCCTGTGACCATGTAGTTTATCTTACAAGTAATAAGATAAACCTTGAAATAAAATGAAAAACACAGTTTACCTTTTTAACAAAAGTCAAAACATTGTACATACCCAAGAGCAGTTTTCCATTCCTTTATGTTCACTATCAGGCCACCAATGGTTTTGTGATTTGTTCTGCTGCTAGCCTATATTGAATATGGCTTTCCCACACTATTGAAACTGTCTTTCCTGGACCCATCTCATCCCTAATATGTGCTATGGCTTGAGGGTGCAAGATTAGGAGGACTTGCTTTCCTCTGGTGCTTTGTAAAAATTTATCCTTCAAGGGCTGCCAGTAAGCTAGCACTCAGTTGCCCACCATAACCATAGAATTAAGGATGCCTCTCTTCTCACTTCTCATTCCTTACACACGAACACTTGGTTAGGATTGTTTGAAAGGCACAGCAGCTATGTGCTAGCCCTTCTTTTACTAGAATTTTTGCCATTCTCAAGGTTTGGCTTCATAGGAATCAGTTTGTGAAGAGTCTTCATCATGTAGGGAGATTACTGAGGTCATATGTTACAACTGTAGCTTCTTTCCAATGTCTGGTCTGTGTGTAAATGGTCTTTACAAGCTCAGCATTTACAGCTCACGTTACTTTTAAATCTAAGCAAAACTTATGACCAGTAATATTATTTTTCTCTTAGTCTTTATTTTGTATGGTAAAGTGCTTTCTTATTGTATATGTTATTAAGTTAACTTTAACTTGAGCTATAAAGTAGATTTGGGTTTTTCTCAGCTATTACTATTTCAGTTTGATTACTGTCTGCCTGGAGTTTAAAGGCTTTGAAGACCAAGACTTCTTAAATCTTTGTATTTGCAGCCCCCTCTCATCCAAGACATTTTAATGAAGCTTTGGATATATAGATATATAAATAAAACATTTGCTGATAATCACAAAGAAATTTATTATAAAACAATTTTATATATATATATAATATAAATATATAAAACCAATTAGTAAGATGAAAGAAATTCACATACTAATGAGATAACTGTGCTTTTTTTATATAAAAAATATTAACTGAATATTTCATGATATAAGATGTTGGGCAGTTCAGAGTTGATCAGTATTTTGATTTTATAATCCTCAGTGCTCACAACCCCACTTCACATAAATACTAGAATAAAATGATCAGCATATGAGGACTTTCAGAAACTGTTGAGAAGTCTTACCTAATTCCAAGTCAGAGTTCCCTCTGATTATTTGTAATTCAGGTCAGCAACTCTAACAGTAAACTTTAAGCATTCTAACATAGTACAATTCAAAGAGATACTCTATAAAGAATAGTAGGAAAATATTTTAAAATTTTTATTTTCTGTAATTAAACCATTATGTTTCTATGAGCAGAAAACTTTGTACAGTAAAACACTGTAATTTGTAGCACACAGTCATCTCTATTATAAACTGAGGTGTTTCAGGTAGTTTTTGCTGGTGTCACAGGACTTGATGTGTTTAAAATCAGCACTCAGTGCAGTTCCATGCCACAGTATGGGTGAACACTACCAGAAACACCTCGGGTTCATAATGCAATTTAATTTTTGGTTATTGCATTCAGAAACTATTAAATTTTTTCTTAGTCTCCACCCATGGTTTAAGAAGCTTGGTTATGGAAAGCCACTGTGCAGGTGGCCCTGGACCTTTTGCACTTACTTACAGGGCTCTGTTTATATGTGCTCACAGAGCTGTGATGATGCTTAAAACTAAAGCAGTTTTGCATCAAGTCCCTCTTTATGTTGATTTGCTGCTCTCTATTTCCCTTGGAGAAAGGAGCTGCAGTATTGAGTGATGTAGTCATAATTCAATCTTTGTGCTGCAGTTTGCTGAGACTCTTAAGAGGCTCTGATTTCCCTTCTCCTAACAAAGACTCTCATACATTTAAATAATTTTCAGCTCAATTTTCACTTCAAAGGTCACTAAATTTCTAGGTTAGGGGTATGATTTCTGATTTGTTGCTTGTGTGTATTCAATTAATTTCTAATAGAAAGTTCTTCTGGAAGAAATTTTTAGAAGCCAGCCATTTTATCTTCTCTCCCAAACTGTTGCTAACCTGAAGTATGTGCTTCTTTCTTTCCCTCCTTGTATCAATAGCTGCACATATACAGCTTACTTTGAAGTGAGCACAGTGCCACCAGCGTTGCATAATGTGTCTAGGTAGGTAACTGATGAAGCTTGAGATGAAGTTGGCCCTGGGAGTCCACTGGGAGAAAGGCTCCCAAATTTGCTAGATTGAGCTTGACAATCTGTGCATGGACTGGGTTCACTATTACACAGTGAAAGCAGGTTTGCTCAAATTAGCTTGTCAGTCAACAGTTCAGAATTCTTATCTCTTTGTTGGGTCTTTTCTTTTTGTGACACTCCCTTTTCTTTGATGACTTCTACTCAGTGGTATTTCTTTATGCAGCATGAACAGTTGCCTTTCAGAGGCCTTATTTCGTGTGGGCTCAGCCTGATTTTTTGTATCCTTCAGAAAGTTGAGAGGACAGAGCAAACATGGACTCTAAGGGAGATATACTCACTTGAAACAGGCAATGAAAGTGTTACTAATTGTGCATGACTCTTGGAACTTAGGGAAAGTTGGAAGGACTTTTAATCTGCCCTTCAAGAAACTAATTTTAGGTTCCTTCAACCTGAAAGTGCAGTTGTGGTCATCAAAGCTGCCTTAAAGACCTTTGTATAAAGAGTAGAGCTCTTCAATGACTAGTGAGGGTAAGTCAGTTGCACGCACGCCTGTTGTTAATTCAGTAATTATTCTGATGCTTTCACTTTACATTGCTCAGTACTCTCATTTTGAGTATTTTAAAATCTTTCTTGATGTGTATTGAAGTGAATCTTCAGATTACACTTTTCCTTATTTAGGTTTTGGAAGTTGTAAGTTTTCTAGTTTTTTTTTTTTTTTTAAAACTGTCTGCCCCGTATCTGCCCATGACGATTTCACTCAATTCGTCCTGGTCATCGAAAGGCAATTTATTCTAGGGAGGTCTAGTTAAGTTTTATAGTTTTATATTTCACTCCACAAATCTAGTTTAACCCATTTTAACATTTTAATTTGTTATTTATTTTTAAATTTTAAGGCTTTGTTATTTAATGTAGTGAGCATTTTGCCTGCATGCCTGTCTGTTCGACCACATCTATGTGTGGTATGAAATTAAAAGAGAGCTTCAGGTCACCTTGAGTGTTATGGATGATAGTGAGCCACTATGCAGGTGCTGGGAATTGAACCTGAGTCCTCTGTTAAGAGTAACCAGTGCTCCTAATCAGTGGACCATTTTTCCAGCCCCAAACATTTTAATATTTCAGTTTCAATAAAAGTTGTTTAGAAGACTATTAAAGAAAAATAGAAGACAAAAGTGAGGCTGCAAGCATTAATCAGAATTAAGGATACTCGTCTTCTTTTTATGTTTGTATGTTTGTAGATACAGTTTTAGATGCCTGAAATTAAGAATTCAGAAATATGCCTGTCACTGATGTTTGATACTATTTTAAGTCAGATTTGTGGAGGTAGTCCTAAATAGTACAGATGTATGAATTTTGACAGATGAATATAGTTGTAGAGCTACTACCTCAGAGAAGGAGCAGACTCTCCATCCCTCCCCCTCTTTTTTTGTAGACAGTTTCCCTCCTTGCAGTACCTCTGGATTAGAGTTGTCTCTGAAAGTGAGCTTGTTGGAGAATGTACTGTAAATGGATTTTTTTTTTTCTTTTGGTATGGCCTTTGAATGCCTCTTCTTTAAACATAAGGCCTTCGAGACTTGGTCATGTAGTTTTCTTTGTCAGTAGCTAGGTCCCATGTACTGCTGATGATACCCCATAGCTAGTGTAGACCAGTTTGCTTATTCATTCACATCTCAAAGGACTTACCTTTAGTTTTGAGTGACTGAAAATAGCAGTACAAGAAATATTCACATCCACATTTTTCAAAGCGAATTTCAGAATTTCTTCTGGGTGATTACCTAACAGTGAGAATTCTGAGTAAATGATCTGCTGAGTGTGTCTCAGATTGTAAGTACTATGGAGGCCCTGCTGCTCTGCAGCCTTCTTAAAGCCTGAAGAGCCTCACTCTTCATCCTCACCAACGGTTGGGATTACAGCTTTTCAGTTAGTGGTATTTGCTGTGCTTTTCTGTCTTGTTTTGAATAAAGATGCATGGCATTATCTGTTTATGTAACTTACTATCTCTGTATCTTCAAAAGGAAGAACAAAATCTTCACTGTTCTCCTTGTCATTTATGTTTTGATCATCTTTTAATATTTTAGATAAACACCTTATGTATTTGTCACATATATTCCCTGATTTTTGTAGCTCTTCTCATTTTACTGTGCCTTTTGAAGAAGATACACTTTGGTTCATTTTTAGACAGATCTTACTAGATATTCCAGACTAACCTCAAGTGTGCATCCTCCTGCCTCAGCTTTCTGAGTACTGAGGTGACAGTCATGAGCTATTATGCTTAAGTGCTCACTTTTTTTCTTTAAACGTTGAGGTAATTCTAGTTTGAGAATTGTTTTTTCTTCTGTGGATTTTTTGTTATTCTTGTCTCTAAATAATATCCACCCAATTCTATCATAGATAGTTTTTCCTACTTACTCTTTGAGAATTTTTCAGCTAAGGTTCTTGATCCTATTTATTTTTGTTATGTTATGTTTGTGAGTTTTATTTTGCTTGATGTGTATAAAAATGTTTTGTTTAAAATCTTGTCTATTGTGATTCCTAACTTTCCTGCCCTTAGTCAGTGCATCTTCCATTTGTCCCTGGTTCAAGACACTTTCTCAGCTGGTCCTTTACAGCTGCTTCCTGATATGATTTTTGAGTTTTTTAATTTGCTGGCCGAGGATTCAGTAGTCATTGTCTAGAACATAAATCAAATCTCATTGCTTTCTTGTTTAAAATGTTCTGGTTGGCCTTTTTGCTTAGTAAAATAATCTGAATTTCTCACATGCCCTATAGATTTCTCATACGCCCAGGCTTCATTTACCCGCTGTTGAGCAGCACTGGTCAAGCATGTTCTTGGCTAGGTTTGTGTAGCCGCTCTTTGCTCTCCACAGTGCTCCCCTTTTTTGTCTTGATGATGCTTAGTGCTTTCCTTCAGTGCTTAGTGTTTTTCTTCAACCGTTCATTTAGATTGCCTGCCTCAGGAAGAGCCTGCCTGGCTGGCAACACTTTTTATGGGTGTGTCATCCCCTCTATTCTCTGAGCCATTAGCCTCTTTCTTTCTTCATAGCACTTAGCATTGATCTGTATGACACTCTTCTTGTACACTTTCTAGCCATGGTGCCAAAACATTGGGTAGCCCATTGTTTCAATAAACATTTATAAAATAAATCAAAAACACATAATAACTCATAATATTAATTAGTAAATGTATAAGCAAGTACTATAGTTTGAACTGTTGTTTGGAGGATTTTTTTTTATAGTATTTAGCCCAGGTAGAGAGGAAATGTAGAATGATAGAAAATATACAAATTCCAGTGTCATATGATCATGGTAATGTCATTTAGGCTTTCTTTTCTATAACATTGAAGGCTGAAGTTGATAGCCACTAATTTGTCTAGTTTAACCTTATAATCCTATTGCAATGACTATGGGATTTTCATTTTAAAATTTAGGATCCCTTTTGTGTTGGTGATTTCTATAGATTTATCGTGTTTCTAGGCTTTTATTCTTTACCTCACAAACAGTGACTATAAAAAGAACCTATATTTATGGATATTTGTTTTGTTTCAAGTACTGTCCTAAGCATTTGCATGTGTTTTGCTTAATTTTCGTATCAACCCAATTTAGAATTAATCTCATTTACTTTACAATAATGAATCACAACTTAGAATTGAGAACTAACTCCCAAAAGGGGTCCTATAAGGAGGAAGTGTCAGAGATGAGATCTCTATTTCTACTGAGTTTGTCAAAATGCTCTCATTATTTTTCATTCTCCTGACTATCCTCCCTTCTTTTCCAATGAGAGCATATTGTCTTTAGCCTCAAATACACTATTAGAGTTGTTCGGGACTCAGTGTTGAAAGGAAAGTGGAATGAGTGTCGGATGCACATGCCTATTGCTTAGCCTGAATTATCTGATTTTTATCTCTTTTGTAGATTGGTTGCATTATCTTGATTCATACCATACTGCTTCTTGTCTGCTGGCATTACCCTTACGTATAAGAATCAAAAGTTTTAATAAATATGAGAAGACAAAGGTTTCTTGTCTTTAGAAACAAAGTCTCGTAATACAAATGATGTTTGAACCTGTGCTTGTAAGAATAGGACTGTGTAACAAGAACAACAATAAAAATCAAATATTAAATAGTAAAATGTTATGGGATGTATGTATACAGAATGTATGTCTCTAGAAGTTCAAAGGGGCATTGCAGAATTGTTATTCAAATCTTGATAATCAGAGGTTTGAAATGAATTTGTTGCTAAATATTGTCCAGGGAATTGGAGACAGAAGGGATTATTAAGGGCTGCTGATAGCTATTTGTTAGTCAGTTGACAAGGACTGAGGGAGGACAAGAGGCCAGTCAGGGAGAGATCGAGTTAGAACTCACATTTAATGTCTTTTGTTTTTAATAGTCCTTCCTTGGAATTATACCTTGTTTGAGTGTAAGCTTCACTCCTTTTCTGTGCTCCATTTTTTTTGTCTCATGTCTATATATTGCTTATGAGTAGCAAATACTCCGAGGTAGAGTAATACTCAAATTTAAAAAACATTGTTGACCTAAAAGGAGTTAGAGCTACCTCTTCACCCTCTTAAAAATTAAAGATGAATTATACTTGAGAACTTTTAAAAGTTTGTTGTTTTTCTTATCTTTTTTTTTTCTTAGTGGAGTCATAAAATGGGAGAAACTGTTTTGGCCCAGATTTGTGTTCTGAGCAGCAAGGCTATGCCACTTGGGTGCCAAAGCAAGGTGGGAGTCATAGTATCTTTTTTTCTTTTAATTTCCCCAGAGTTTTTCTGAGTTTAATCAAAGCAATTTGTAGATACAGCTCTGCACAAATTTCATACCCAGGAGAAGAAATCATTGATGGTAAACAGAACAAACACCCTCAGTTTAAGTTGCTTGTTGTCACTTAGATTGAAAACTGAAAAGTTTTTTTGGGGTTTCTTAACAGGTTGCTAAGCAAAGACAAATGATGGTTCTCTCTTGTAGATGGGATCCAACTTCTACAATGAAGGCTAACATTATAGTTGCTTTGTCAGACTTCTTTACAGATAAGTGGGCACATGACCTATCCAAGTTAATGAGATATAAAGAAGTATATTTTCTTTTTTAACAAAAGATATTCTTTTTCTCCCCAATGAAGAAAATGTCTTCTTATTAGGTTACTTTTATGTTTTATTTTGTAACTTGAAGAGTAACTGTCTTAACTGGAAGAGTAACTATCTTAACTGGTATGGGTGTGTGCTTAATGCCTTGTGACTGAGTATAAAATAGTGGAAACAACCTAAACATGCAGTAGCTGGAGATGAATTAAGAGAACACTACTATATTTAGGATAATGGCAAACCACCAAGCAATTACCAACAAAGTAGCATCACTAGGAGATACAATACAATGTTCTTGATATACACTACATAGGAAAGATAGAACAGACAGCAGACTAAGCTAAAAGATAGCTTGATCTTGTTTTCATTTCAAACTGCTTACATATGCATTGAAAATACCATGCATAGATCCACTGATAATTATGTTTTCTTTGCCTGGTAGGATTAGTCTAGATTTTTAATTTCTTGCTATTTTTTTATCTCTTCATTGCATTTATAGCATTTCAAGTTGGAAAAAAAAGGACAAAATTCTATTTCCTTTTCTCTTTCTCTGGCCTGTCTAAATGGTTTGATTTACCTGGTTAAGTGAGGCCCAGTTTTACAAGGTATCGTGAGTTCCCTAAGTTATCCTTAAAACCCTTCTCATATAACCATGTCTTTGTCTTTAAAAACAAATTTCAGTTTCTCTCTCTCTCTCTCTCTCTCTCTCTCTCTCTCTCTCTCTCTCTCTCTCTCTCTTAATTTTCTTTTCTTTTTTGACTTGCTGCCATAGCCCTTATACAAACATCACTCTGTTTTGGTTTGAGCTGCTGAATTCTTTCTAGCTATTTCGTGCTGTTCATTCTTGTTGTTTTCATTTATTCTCTGTGGGCATAGTATTGTGAACTTTAAAAAAATTAAATACTTTTGTGTTTTGTCTTAAAATAGTCTTGTAAGGCTATATTTAGGTAAGGCTTATTTTTCAGCCAAAATTCTGTTGGTTTTTAACTGGTATCAATACCACAAACCATGAGCATCTCTTGGTTATATGTTGCAAACTCCTGGTCCCAGTTTCTGACTTCACATTTTCTGTAAGGTGTCATTTAAGGAATATTATGCTTTTCATTTTGACTGAGTAACAGATGCTATCACTCCTTTTCGTTTTCTTTGAGCTTCCTGTGACCCATTTAAGCCTTACTCTGAGATTTAAAGTACTCAGTCAGACATAGGGACTGGAGAAGTGGGTAATGGTTAAGAGCACTTGTTTTTCTTGAGCAAAGCCTAAGTTCGATTATCAGTGCCTATATCATAGCCCACTTTCTGTAACTCCAGTTCCAGGGGATCCTCCACCCTCTTCTGACCTCCTTTTGTTCATGGTATACGTGCAGCCTAATACTCACACAAACAAAAAAAAAATTAAACTGCTCAGTCATAGATCTATGTCAGAAAGAGTAAGCAGGTCAGAGAGAACAGTGGATGCCAGTGGCTTGTACTAGGGGTTGCAAATTGTTCTTTTGGAGAAAATGGAAGTTTGATTCCTGTATTTCTCGATCTGTGGAAGTCAATTCTAGAGGCAAACAATCTTTTAAAACTTAAAAAATTCTCACATTATGTTTTCTAATTTCTTAAATAGATCAATGACAGCTCAAAGTATGAGAAAAAGATTACTAGTGGGATTTTTTTAGTATTTGTTTATTTTATTTTTTATTACTTTAAAAATAATGCCAATCAAAATTCCCACTTCCTCCCCTCCTTCCAATTCCCTCCCACTCCCCTCACACATCCGTCCCCCCACCCCCCTTCAGTCCTAAGGGAGGGCAAGGCACCCTGCCCTGTGAGAAGTCCAAAGCCCTCCCCACTACATCCAGGCTGAGCAAGGTATGCATCCAAAGAGAATAGGATCCCAAAAAGCCAGTACATGCAGTAGAGACAAATCCCAGTGCCATTGTCATTGGCCCCTCAGTCTGCCCCAGCTGTCAACCACAGTCAGAGGGACCAGTTTGATCCCATGCTCATTCATTGTCAGTCCACCTGGAGTTCATGAGCTCCCATTAGCTCAGGCACACTGTCTCAGTGGGTGAGCCCCTTGTGGTCCTGACTTCCTTGCTCCTATTCTCCCTCTTCTACTCTTCAACTGGACCTTGGGGGCTCAGTTCAGTGCTCCTATGTGGGTATCTGTCTCTGTCTCTATCCATCGCTGGACAAGGGTTCTATGGTGATATTCAAGAGTCATCAGTCTGACTACGGCACAAGGCCAGTTCAGGCACCCTCTCCTTTACTGCCCAGGGTCCAGCTGGAGTCATTCCCATGGCCTCCTGGGAATCTCTCCAGAGCCAAGCCTCTTGCCAACCCCAAAATGGCTCCCTCAATTAAGATATCTCCTTCCCTGCTCCCATATCCATCCTTCCTCCATCTCAACCATCCTACTCCCCCAAGCCCTCCCCAATCCTCCCCTTCTCTCCTCTCCTTCCCCCCTCTTCCCTTCACTTTATTTCCTCCCCCATGTTCCCAACTTTTACCAGGCGATCTTGTCTGCTTCCATCTCCAGGTGGATCTATATATGTTTTCTTTGGGTAGCTTCTCTAGGATCATGAACTATAGGCTCAATGTTCTTTGTTTATGACTAGAATCCACTAATGAGTGTGTACATACCATATTCATATTTTTGGGTATGGGTTATCTCACTGAGGATAGTGAAGATTACTAGTGTTTATTACTCAGTTAAAGCAAACACGGTAATTTCTTCAGAAGACACCATAAGCGAAAAGATGGCAAGCCAGCATCTGGGAAAATGATTTGTAATATATAACCAGCATAGAAGTATGATTCTGATCATACCAGTTGCAAGACTACTAACAACCAGCTGTGGTAGTGCACACCTTAAATCTTGGGAGATAGACTGGCTAAGCTTTGTGAGTTCAGGGGGCAGCCTGGTCTACATAGTAAGTTCTAAAGCATCCAGAGCTGTATACTAGAAAGACCCTGTCTCAAAAAAAATCAAAACCAGAAAAACAAAACACCAGAACCAGAGCTGAAGTGATGGCTCATCAAGTAAAGACGTTTTCCAGCTAGCCCAGTGATCTGAGTTCAATCCCGGTGAACTCCTACATGGTAGGAGAGAACTAACTCCTATAAATGTCCTTCGACTCAAACATAAGCAGTTGACAGATGTATGCCAAATACATATATAAGATATGTGAAGTTAATCCAGTGCCTGTTATCAGTCTTTCTATTAGGATTTTATTAAAGATATAGAATAGAAAGCATAGTGTATTACCCATAGTATTTGTTTAACATAATTTAGCATAATTTTTAGTATAGGTTAAGCATGTATGTGCTTTTTCATATATATATATGTATATATATATACATATACATACATATACAGAGAGCGGGAGAATTGTCTGTATTCTTTCAATCATATTTTAAATAAACGCTGATTGGCCAGGCAGGAGGTATAGGTGGGAAAACCAGACAGGAAGTGGAAATGATGCAAGGAGAGCAGGAGAATTCTGGGGAGAAGGACGTTGATTCCTCCCTCTCCTGCCCATACCACTGAGCAGCAGGATGTGATCTGCCCCACTGAAAAAGGTACTGAGCCACATGGCTAAAATAGATTAAAAAAAAATGGGTTAATCAAGATGTGAGAGCTAACTAATAAGTAGCCAGACCTAATGGGCCAATCAGCTTTATAACTTATAAAGATCTCTTGTGTGATTTTTCTCTGGGACTAAATAGCTGGGGAGCTGGGCAGGACAGAAACCCCCAACAAACAAACAGGCCCTCTCATGTTGCATATATATAGTGCTTACTCCTGACATGACATCTATATCTGAGTACTTTAAAGATTTATCATATCTATATGTATAATATATATATATATGCATGTATGCACAACACACAAAAATAAATATGCAACAAACATAAACTATCAAATGGTTGGGAAGCAATCTATCTAGATGGTATATAAGGTTCCTTCTACCTTTGAAATTCTCAGATCAACTTCAGAAAATGTGAAATATGTCTTCTTTTAAAAACAATATAGCCATTTTAAGAGTGTTTCAAGTAGCCATGGAAAGCTTTCTTGCCACAGTCCTTTGACTTGATGATTTCAGTAACTAAAACTTACAAAATAGAAGTTATTTGAGGTATTACAAATTTTTTCTTGAATACCTTAAGGCTTTATTATTAATTTGCTTAGAGTCAGATTCTCTAGTAAAAGCCCAACCAATTGGCGGGGGGGGGGGGGCGTTGCTAGTAGGATTTCCTTTGGGAAGGCTAATAAAAATCTCCCTAAATGTTTGGGGTTAGGACACAGGCACCATGTTGCACCATGAATAACCAGAAAAGTGGGCCTAGGAAATGGGTAAGGAATATTTCATTCTCAAACAGAAATAGAGAGAGGAGCTAAAAGGGACAGCTATAGGAAAGGGTCTCCTGGCCACAGAATTAATTAAACCTCAAAAGTAAGTTCTTCCTTGTACCTGGGGTGATAGTAACCCTCTTCCATTCTTTCGCCTCCAAGGCTAGCATGAAATGTCATTGTAGAGCCACATATGCCTTTCTTCTGTGGGGATTCCCATCAGCAATGCCTAGCTTGAAAAAGTTTCTTCCTTTGTTCTTTTTATTCTTCCTTCTTCAATTGGTTTAATCTTTAGCTTCTGCCAAGGCATTTATTGGTTATAAAACCTTTATATGGTAAGCAGAACATACCTTTGTCCTTTGTGCCCCACAGCTGAGGGAATTTGAATAAGTAATGAAATAACCACCAGATGCTCATGAGGAAATGTACCAGGTGATGCTTTGTCACTTTGTGCACATGCACACATGTACTTAAGTATTGACCATCTTGAAAGTGAGACAGTCATGGTATTTCACCATTAATACTTGTGTACGTGTCTAATGTTATTGACAGGTTTCTGTTCTGCCCTGTTCTGCAACCGTTCAGTACCAAAGAAACACACAGAGGCCTATGTTAATTATAAACTGATTGACCTATTAGCTCAGGCTTCTTTCTTATTACTAATTCTTACAGCTTAAATTAACCCATATTTTTTGTCTGTGTCAGCCACGTGGCTTGGTATCTTTTTTCAGTGAGGCCTCCTCATCTTACTTTCTCTATATCTGGGTGACAACTGCAGACAGCCTTTCCTCTTTCTAGAATTCTACTCTGGTCACCCCACCTATATATACTACCTGCCTCGCTACTGGCCAGTCAGCATTTTATTAATCCAATACAAGTGACAAATCTTTACAGAGTACAAGACCATTGTCCCACAGTATTCTGCGGACAAGGATGTCTTCTGGTATTGGAACAATGCTGTTAAAATATTCCTTTGTCCAGTATGAGAGTCATCATATTTGTCCAGCTATGGATGTATTTTAGTACTTTTGTTAGCACTTTTTCTTTCTAGTGTTTCCAATTTGGTGTTCATATATACCCTTTTTTTTCCATATCTCTTCATTTTTCTTGACTCTGAAATAGTCCTCACATTACTTTGCTGTATATTCTGTTTGTATTTTAAAGATTTTAGACTAGCCTTGTGGAAACGTCGCTATCCTGAATTTGTTTGGTTGTTTCTAATTTTTTTCAAGATTAGAGTCAGGTTTTTGTTTTGTTTTTAAGTAGAAATACTACAAGTGATGTTATATATTTCTAGTTATCACATTATAGACAGGCTACATAATCTATGGAGTAATTCTTGACACCAAATAACCTGTTATCTCACAGTTTTGTACCCCATAATTTCATTATGTGTTCTGAATTCATTCAGAATAAAGAAGTAATTTCCTTTTAAATTAATATCCTTTGAAAAAGAGCTTCCCTCCTGTGGTGGTCTTAATCATAGCAATATAAAAGTAACTGATGTACTATCCCTTCTTTTGTGTATGTGTGTGTTATTAGAGGGGGTGGGTACCCTTTTCCAATAACAAAAGAAGGTGTATTATAATACAGCCACTTTGGGAGATAGATGTTATAAGAAACAAGCTTGGAAACATCAAGTGGCTATTTCTTGCTCATAGATGGTGAGGATTGTAGCTGACTGGCTCTCTGCTTCCACTTCTTTTTAATGCTTCTTGAATGTTGTCTAGGACTTCATTTCTTAGGCTCTGCCCAACCCCATAGTTGGGAGATGGGGTTAGCAGTGATTTCTGTATTAAAACAGTATTTTCACAAGCCTGATATTATATTCCCTTTGTCCTAAGTGTTCCATTTCATAGCATGGTGCCTTTTTCTGGCTCCATAAGGTCTACTTGGCCTTTTTTTCTTTTTGGTATAGTTTCTTCCAGCTGAATGAGAACGCGCTCTGTGACTGGCTGGTAGGTAGAAGGATGCTTGTGTGCTTCATAGTTAGTGGGCTCTGGCTTTGAGAGTCTGGGAGCCATTCTCTAGTCATTGACACTAGAATGTCTGTTTCCTCTTGTTTTCTCAGGTTACCAAGGAAGGACTTGTGAGTACTAAAAAACAAACAAACAAAAGAACAACAATGTGTTATTAGCCTTTATAGCTGTCTTATTGTCCTAATACTATTTGTCTAGGTAGATTTCTTGCTTTTTTTTTTTATTTATTTAAGACCCGTGATAGCTAGTGGGGGTGAAGGGTGGAGACAAAATTATATCCACTAAGTGTGCTCATTGTTGTCAGGAGTCTGTTGTTTCTAATGAAGATGCATGGTGTTTGAGAACTTTGCTGTTGAGAATTTAGTAGACATGAAGGGTAGAGTCATAAGCAAGGAAACCTGGCTGGGTTGGGGATGGGCAGAATTCCAGTGGCAGCTGTTCTATCCTTGTCAGTTCCGATTTGTTACTAGCTAGTCAGGCCCTGGTCATCAAGTTTGGGGAACCTTTCACTAAAAGGAAATCTTCCTTTTTACTAGTAGACATTTCAAAAGATATGCCCTATAAAATCGATTCCTGCCCTTCTTTCCAACCTTGAGATTGTAAAGAAATAATTATTTGTTAAGGAATGGCCAGTAAATGCAGTGAACAGAATTAAGGTGTGTCGGCCACCTTGCTGCTATGTATTTTCAGTCATGGTTACTGGTTGTTGTTGTTGTTTTTTCCCAGAATTAAATTATCTGAACGGAGTATTTACTTGCCTTGAATTTAAACTTTGCTGCATCTTATTGTTCATTTCCTTGAATGGCCCATTAGGAGGGAAGCAGAAGTAATTTGTGCTTTATTGTTGAGATGATTTACTCTTTTATAGCTACACACACACACACACACACACACACACACACACACTTCCTTAATCATAGTCTGTCCCACTAGCCCCTTTTATCCCCTTCCACCTCCCAAATAAATACCCCCTTTTCATGTCCTTATTTATGTTTTAATTATATTTTAGTGAAATAAGACATACAAGCAAAGGTATGGCTTGACAAAAATTATCAGTGGAAATAACTTTTCTAAGATATCTTTTGCCTCTTGAGTTTATGGTGAAAAATAGGTTTATTGCTAAATTGTTTCTACAGTTCATGCCCTCCTCTTTAGTTTTTATCTTAATTGGGCGAGGGGGTTAATTCTTCTAAAGTTGACATTTTTTTCATCCTTTAGCTTGCTGGTTTGTATTATCCAGGGTGGTAATTTATCTTGATTTTTTTTTACTAACAAATCTATGTCCGTATTCTATATATGCATATAAAGACCATCCTCTGGTCTTTTAAAATAGAGGATTTTATTTATTCTATGAGAGGATAAAGTAGGAAACCTTTACAGGTTAGTAGTTTTCAGAAAGCAGAAATGAGAAGTCATGGACTCACAGTGCTGCAAGTTAGTACTCAGGGAAGTCTATTCCTTGCCTTGGATTCTGCTTTGTTGGGAAAGAAGCATAATACAGATTATTATTTTAATTTAACTTCATGTCATTTGATATTTAATCCATTAAAATCATTTTTAAATGAAAGTGTTGGAAGTTATATTTAACCATTGTTGGCTTAATGGATTTTATTTAAAGAAGATGGTGTCTAATGCTAGCTCTAGTTCTAGGATAGTTCCCAAGGTAAGAACTTAGAAGCAAATGTAGAAAATAGCCACTAAAGACAAAAAGGACCCTGTTTTATTGCTATAAACATCAACTGTGAAAATCAACTGGAATATTACAATATCTGAAATAGTCACTTTTTGGTGACATGCTAAATAGCATTTTATATGTAATTTTATGTTTTAAAAATACTTAATAAAAATTGTAGAGAACACCATGATGAAAATCTTTTTTATTATGTAGGCACTTTATAAGAATATGTGGCTTGTGACATGAGTTTATGGGAGCCTTTTTCATTTTCTTTTCTCCTTTAAACCTATTCAAACTATATGCTATTCAACATATAACCGTCATTTGTTGTTACTATTCCTAAATTCTTTAAAGGCTTTTTTAATAAGTGAAAACTGAAAACCTCTTTAAATGTGAATAGGATACCATAGTTTCAATTCTGGAACAGAGAAGGTGCATTGGTGTGGGGTAAACAGTGACATCTGAATATGGTTGGTAGTTTGGATAACAGTGATGTCCTGATTTTAATTTTCTTAGTTTCGTAGATTTTTTTAACATTGTATATGATGTTAACATTTGTGGAAACTGGGCAAAGAGTAAATGGGTATTCCATATATTCAGTAGAAACAATAAAAGCTTTAAAGTACAGTCATATGACTGGGTATCTTGACTTCATTATTTTAAAGAAAGCTTTATGGTAGCCCTCTTTAGACATTTGAAATGTCTAAAAGTCCAACAATAAAAATAAGTCCGTAGTTTTCCTGTGAAGAGGCACTAAGCTTTTAAATTTCCTTATTATTGTATGAAACTTGCTTATTTTAGATTATAGCTGCTTATTTTTAAATTATTGCAAATGAAGAATATAATAGAAAAAGCTAACTTAAATTTCTTTTGACTATATTTTATATTTTAAAATTTGGGTCATTAGGAAAAAATAAAGCCAAGATTAATCCACTTGTAAGAGGGTACTGGCCTAAGTTGGTATCTGCTTGAACATACTAAGAAGAAGAAATATATAGTACTTTGAGGTTTTAAATGAAATATAGCTCTATTCATAAAGTTATGGCAAATGTTAGCATATGCAACTATCTCTAGTTATCCGTATACAGATTTCTTTTATTTTCTGATAGAATTTTGTTAGCTGAGCTTGAGTTGAAGAGTGTCCTGTTGCAGGGTGTATTTAACTCTCTTAAATACTCCCTGTCTCTTCCTCCTCTTCCCATTCAGCAGAGGCAGCAAACCTGCCCACAGTAGCTCCTGTAGACAGGCTTGACTCAGTCTCTGCTGGGGTCAAGCACTCCCATCTCACCCTCTTAAGGGCTTTCTCTATGTGTTGCCAGTGTGCTGGTAAAAATGACTTTAAACTCTTGTCAGCGTAGTTACTGGTGCATGCATCACGGTCCCACTCAAATAAACCTGTCACAACACAAAGTCAGCTGCTAGAGAAGAGTACAAGGGCAGGCCTCTAGCTTTTCATTCGAGCATCACTAAACGTGCACAGAGTGCCCAATTATTTCAGCATTATTGAGCAAGCCTACAGGAGAACCCAAGCCTTGCTACATTGGATTTTCTTTAGTAATTTGCTCAAGTGCCGCTGAGGACACTTAAAGGGCTTAAAAAACTGCGGCTGCAACCAGCTTCCTTTTCTGGGTTGTTAATTCAGGTTTTCTCTTTCAAATTAACTCTCCCTGCATGCTGTGCAGTGGTTCTGGGACAACTGTTTAGCACTAATTTTCTCGATTTTCAGGTTTTTTTTGTTCAACATGACTGCTTTAACAGTTATTCACATATACATTTTGATTAGAAATACATGATAGCTGGCCTTTTGTACTAGAACAAAATAATACAGAGTTTTTGTTAAATAACATTTATTTTTTGAGAGTTTATTGGCCCATTTTGTCATTTTAAAAACTTAGGTTGTTTACTCTACATGTGTTAAGGGAAAAAGACTCAGATTTTTGGAAGTAACACATCAATTATATATCTCTTCCTCTACCTTCCCTGATGTTAAAAAAGATACATGAGGGTAACTCTCTTGAGTGCAATATTGTTTTCATTATCTATTCGTACCTTCTGTTTTCCTTGTGGGGACAAATTCAATATCTGTGGCTAATTTTTCACAGCAGCAACAACTCCAAGCTCAGCATTTATCACATGGACATGGTCTGCCTGTGCCTCTGACACCACACCCTTCAGGGCTTCAGCCCCCAGCCATTCCACCCATTGGTAGCAGTGCAGGACTTCTAGCCCTCTCCAGTGCACTAGGAGGTCAATCTCACCTCCCAATTAAGGATGAGAAAAAGCACCATGACAATGATCACCAAAGAGGTAAGTGATCATTTGGATATCAGTGTGGTATTATCTATCTTCTAGGGATAGATTCCAGGTGCCATTTTTGATTCTGTCTCTGAATCTCATTTTGCCAATGTCTAAATAAAAGGATTTCCATCAGAAGGCAGATTAATTGTTAGAAGTAGTTATTTGCCACATGATACCTTAGTATTGTTCAGAAGGCAAAGAACTATTTCCAGACTTTGCTGCCCCATTCCCCTACTCCTACTCTAGCTGTTCTGGGGATGGAACCGAGGAACCTTATATATGCTAGGGTAGGTCTACCACTGAGCTAAATTTCCAGCAGATTTTGTCGATTTGAATAGTAAATTTCCAGCTCTCCAGATCATTGTCTTTGATCCCTTGCTTCCTAAAATCTAAATTAGTAGTAAAATCCTGTTTTAAATGACTTAAGCATTGATAATCAGCTTTGGCTAGATTGAGAGGAAAACTTAAATTTTTAAAGGGTTATTTGATATTTGACCAATTTAATTGTTATTTGTAAATTAGATCAACCTTCAGAGCATACTAAGAAAGATTCCAGTTATCTTACTATTCAAATCGACAAAATCTGCTGTTTTAAATACCTCTTTTGCTGTTCAAAAGCATGAGATTAACTGAATGTTTTTCAGATAATAACAAATCAGGAGTTCAGTTGTATTCTCTCAAGTTCTGCCTTCTTTCTCCTCTAAGGAAGGTGATAGTAAAGGGGCATTTTAGTAATATTCCTGTATGTTTATACGCTGCTTACTTGTTGCCGAATATTTGGTTATACTGTAAAGATGTATCTTTGCCAAGGCACCTTCTGATTGGTTCAATAAAGAGCTGAATGATCAATAGCTAGGCAGGAAGAGGTTAGGCAGGACTTCCAGCGGCAGAGAGGACACTGGGAAGAAGAAAGGCAGAGTCACTAGCCAGGCAGAGAGGATGCAGGATGGGGAATACAGAGCAAAGGTAACTGAGCCACATAAAAGAACATAGTCTTAAAAATATGGGTCAATTTAAGTTGTAAGGACTTGTTAGGAACAAGTCTAAGCTAAGACCAATCTTTTATAATTAATATAAATCTCAGTGCCATGGTTTGTGTGTGTGTGAGAGAGAGAGACAGACAGACAGAGACAGAGAGAAAGTAAGTTAGCTGGCAGCCAAAGGAAAAGTCCATCTATGCTTAATGTTGTGGAATAATCTTTTGTACACTGTGAAGCTGTGTCATTCTAATTGGTTTAATAAAAACCTGAATGGCCAATAGGCAGGATTTTGGGAGCAGAGAGTATCCTGTGAAGAAGAGGGCACAGATACCAGGAGACACAGAGCAAGCAGAATGGGCATTGTGGAGGTGAGGTAATAGAACCTCACAAGGATGTAAATTAATAGAAATGGTTTAATTTAAGTTATAAGGGCTAGTTAGAAACAAGTCTATGCTATCGGCTGGACTTTCATGATTAATAAGTCTCTGTTTCATTATTGGGGAGCCAATGGTCCCAATGAAATAGTCCAATTACACTTAAACTGATAATTTTTAATAGCCACTAAGGTAAAAAAATTTCTACCACCATTCCTTTAGGGTAATTTATTTAGCACAGGAATGGTTTATTTGTTTGAAAGGGTGTGGCTTATAATAAAAAACAAGGTCCTATCTACTGCTGGTTCAGTGTTATTACCATAGTTACAGTTAGGGGCAAATTGTCTGTATTCCATAAGCATAAATTTACCTTCTCTGATGCTAGAAATACTGTAATATTTGTTCTAGAGTTATCTTAATACCATGGTAGAGTTGACTCATGATTATAAACTCTTTCATAAGTGGAAAAGTCAATAAGGTACACAAATAAGAATGGCTAACTTTGGTTCATTTGAAATCGTGTCAAAGGTGAACCAGTGCTTTGTGAATCTTGTTAGGATATTATTAATAATTAACTTTACAGCAAAGTTGACATCTGTTCAATTTACTATTTAGCAGGGTCAGGTTTGATAGCTTTATGATTTTATGTAAACTAACAAGCACTTTTCTTCTTTTCTTCCCACTCTTGCATGCTTGTCTTGCTGCTGTTTTGCCTACAGACAGAGACTCCATCAAGGTAGGACTCAAAATTCAGACACAAGAATAGTTTTAAAAGATTCTAAGTGATGGGAATCTATCTAATAATGAATTCTTTGAGATTTAGAGAGTAATATGAATGGCATTTACCAAATTGTGTTCATCTTACATGTGTGGTTGATCTTTTTTAACAATGGTCATATTTTTCTGAGGATCAGGTTTGTAGTACAAGGTTGAGTCATGAACTAGATAGCATTGTTTCTCTTAGTATTTCTTACTTTGTTTTTTTTAAAAAAACTAAGATAATGCAATAAAATAAATGTATTAATTAATAAGAAATACATACTTACCTTAGAAAAATATTCTACCTACAAAGTTCTTCATTAAAGCATCAAACATCTGTTTGGCCTGGATGTGTAACTCACTGGGAGAGCTTATATTTGGTATGTGTGAGGCCCTAGGTTCATGTGCAACCTGAAGGAAGAAACAAACTGCCCATAAGAATATTTCAGTTCACCAGAGACATTGCATTTTCTGTTTGTAATACTTAGGTTTGTAGTGTGGCAAGTAATTCTCTGAAGACTATCTGCCTTCTCCTTATATGCAAGTTGTGGAGAAGGACAAAAAGTATTTAGGGTCTTATGGTTTGTGTATGCTTGTCTTACGTGATACCAGAAAGAGATAGGCTAAGGGCATTTGAATTTCATAGTATGCAAACAAAAACACAAGCTGTCGTGTAGGAAATGAATAAACTATGAAAGTGCTTCCATTACCTTTGATTCATGTACAGTAGAAATATGCCATGTGTATGCCCAATTGCATAGCATGTGCCATTGTATTACTTACTCATTGCAAGGTAACCCAGTAATGAAACACTAGCCCAGAGTATGAATGTTGTCATTTTGTCTTTTAGAGTTTTAAATAATTAAATGTTGTGGCCATGGGTTAGTTAGACCCTCTGCAGTTTTTTTGTAAACTATATCCAAAACTAAAGTCTTTCCCAAACATATTTTTTTTCTTTTCACTATGAATAGTACTTTACTCTTTCTTAAATTAAAATTGTATTTAGAACCCTTAAATAATGGAAATTCAGTATTGAGTATATCCATTTTACGTTCAAGAATCTTTGAATTTGATAGGGAACCTGCAGCCACAAACAACTATTAACAGTTGGAAATGTACACATTAAATTTTAATTATGTATTTGCAGTTGTGGAGTCTATGTATACTATTCACATCAGTTCCTACAGTAAAAAACTTATTAGAGTTTATCCACATGCACTTTAGAAGTAATAAGTGAATAAGTTGGTCAGGATTGGCTGACAGGAGTTCTCAGGAAGCCTGTCTAAGGCTATTCTGTAAACATTCCCTAACTTCTCATGATGAATACATACCTTCAGGCAGGCAAGTAGACAAAAGACACCTCTCCAGCCCCACTCACAGAATATTGTGAAAATATTTATACATCATTGTACACTTTATGCCAGTTACATTTAATATTCCCTCATATAAGAAAGAGTAGGCTGTATTTTTAAACCATCTGTAATCTTTCAGAGTGAGCTTGGAAGTGTCAGAATAGTCAGAAGGCAGGGCAAGTACCAAGAAAATAAATTGATGGTTTTGCTCTGGTTTATTATGAATGACAGCTACAAATCCATACCTGAAGTGTGCTGTGTCTGGTGTGGAATTGTCCTATAGGTTTACAAGGTGAAATGGTTGACACCTAAGCAGTTGCCTGTTCCATTGAGCTTCCTTGTCCTCTTGTAAGGAATTCCTTGCTAAGAGGGGATTTTTTGTGATTGTTGACTGCTTATATGACTGGGGGAGGTTTGTAGCTGCCAGTGATCCAGTTGTCTGCTAGTTGGGGTAGTATGAAATAATTCTCATACTAATACTCATAATAATTCTCCTTAACATTTAACAGGTAATGAATGTGACATAAATTTCCTTCTGGATTTAGAAATTTCCCTTTCCTCATCTAATATGGAAACAGGCAGCTCTTGTACTCTAAATAATAAGTAATTTTTGGCCATCTGTCAAAAAGGAATTTCAATACAAATTTAAATTAATGGTGCCTGAAAAGTTTTATAGCTTCTCTAAAAGCCTGTAATGTGCAGAGAAATCGGAATCTGCTGGTAGTAATTAGTGTTGCATGTGATGAAGATGTGGGCAATATGACACAGCCTCATCGTAACATTTTGATATGGTATCAAAATTTTGATTTATACCAAGTTGTAGATGTGTTTAATTGTGAGAGACATTCTTTAAAAAAATGCTTTTTGATGCTACTGATTATTAAACAGGGTGGATTTCAGAACAGCTTATAAAACAGACATTTAGGCTCATTGCAAAGACCCAAGTAATTAACATGCTTTTCATTGAGAAGCCAAGTAAAGCAGCAAAATCTCTTACTAAATTGTTAGGTCTTTCCCTCTTCCTTTCTCTTCTCTGAAGTTCTGTCCCACTAAATCACATGCTGTTGGCTTTATTGATCTAGTTTTCTATAGCTCAGGTAGCCAAGTTCATTCTTAAGCCTGTTATTTGCAGACTTCCATCTGAAGTTTTTTGACACTGAGAGAGAATGTAAATATGGATCTAAAGGAGACAGCACTGTGGGGAGTCCTAGAATCAATTTACTTGGTGATGAGAAACTAAAACATTGTGTACAGTAGTACTGTTGAAATAAGGGGCCGTAACACCTGCCACCTTCCTTATTTGTCTTGGCTATCTACTGATTGTATGTGACCAGTAGTAAGCCCCACGTGTGAGGCCTGAAAATGGTAAGAAACTCAAACTACTAATGTGCTCTTACCCTTCGTAGTATAGAGAGTCCAAAAGACCCCAAACTGAATTCCTACCTGGTATCTGAGTAGTTCACCATCTCCTATTCCATTTCTCCCTATTGTCTTCCATATTTCTCACCTGTAGAAAAAGAATAGATAAAATCTATGAAATATTTTTATGTATTGAAACCCAAGGGATTTAGGGTAAAAGTAATTGGTTCTAGAATATTCACCATAGGGGACATTGATTGACTTATTGCCAAGAACCTCCTAGTTGCTGAGGTGTCCAAGTTGCTCCAAGCCATTCAGGTCTTACATCACTCTCCAGTTTTCATCTTAAATGTGGTCAACAGCTTAGAACAACAACCACCAAGCTTCCTAAACTTGGTAGGAACTTAAAGCTGAGAAATTACTCTTAGTACCATTCCCTACATCCAGCATCTACATAATTCTAATACTCAAGCAAGAGAACAGGCACCAAAGTTAAGGTCAACTGAAACAGATAAACTCACAATTATGTAATGTCGGTCAGCTCCATGATTTCTTCCATATGCTATTATTGAGCATTTTTTTCATTAACATTGTTGGAGGAAGCTGTTTGTTGCTTCCCAGCTGCCCAGCCCCATAATAATCACAGAGACTATACTATTTAAAACACTGTTTTTCCCATTAGCTCTAGCTTCTTATTGGCTAACTCTTAACATCTTAACTTAACCCATTTCTATTAATCTGTATATTGCCACATGGCTGTGGCTTACCTGGTAAAGATCTGTCTGTCTGTCTCTGGCAGAGGCTCCTTTCTTACAACATTCAGCTTACTTTTCCCCAACTAGCCCTGTTCCCCTATAGCTCTGCTATAGGCCCAAAGCAGTTCCTTTATTTGTCAGTGGTAATCACAGCATGCGGAGGGAAATTCCACATCATAACACTATGTTGTTTATGTACATAATCCCATGAATATGGGGCACCCTTCTCTATTAGAACTGAAGGATTTGCCTTTTGTTATCTGTAAAATACAGCAGAAGTGCAAGCATTTTCCTGCTCTAAATGGTGAATATTTTATTGTTGTTATTTTGTCAAAATATCTTCCACCAAATACTGTGTGTCTTCATAGAACATGATCATTCTCAGTCATTTATACGTTCTGATTATCTCCAGAACCTCTGTACTCCTTTAAAATGCTGAATGCAGTATTGGCCTGTATCCTTACAAAGCCCATCAACATTGAGATTATTTTTTGCCATTGTAATAAGTATAGCTGTCACACTTAATTTTAAAGATTTACATATTTTTACACTAAATGCTTTTCTGTGTGTGTGAATATTATACGTTTTATCCTATGAGAATTCTTTGCTTTTGCTTAAAGACTTTTACGGTGATCTTCTTTTTGTTGTGTGTAAGGCAATGCCTATTTATTCTGTTTCATCTGTATGTTAGTACTTATTCTGCACAGATGACTAAAAACATCATATGTTTCTGTTTACTTTCCCAGTTAGTCACTGTTGGCAGTAAAGGTTTATCACTGGAAAATTAGAATAAGGTTGTTTTTATGTTCATACTCAAGTGTATGATTCAGGCCAGGAGAGCACTATTGCCTCATTAGTTGGGTGTTGCAGGTGAGAGTGGGTTTTGAGCAGAGTAATTACTTCTATTTGCCACTTCACTTTGCACATTTAGGTTTAATGACCCAAATTCTGTTCTAGGATCTGTAGCCTGAGTACTCCTGCGTTGCCCCCCCCATAAATATACCTATATTTTTTTCTGTCTCAAAGGACTATCTGTTTAAAAAGCATGTGTTCTGAACATGTTCAGCCCTTTGAAATGTCCTATGTGAGAAAGAAAGTATGGGTGAAAACACTAGAAGAAATGGCCAGGAAGGGGGTAACCATATTTCTCAAGACAGTTTTGTTCCTTATATTACTATAGGGATGTTAGGCTTTTGTGGAAAACATGGTAGGGCAATTTGTATTACTATAGACTTTAGAAAGACAAAATTGTTTTTCTTAAAGGCATGAAAGAATAGAAAATAAAATTTGAAAGGAAGGAATTTAAGGCACCAATAAAATACTGTAAAGAATAGCTTAAGAACCATGTAAGGGGAAGAGCTACTTAAGTTCTGCCCTATCAACAGGCCATTGCAGTTTCTTTATTCATTAATGGTAATCACAGCACACAGAGGGAACTCCCACATCAGAACCAGATAAGCAAACCAAGAGTAGGCTTGCACTAAAATCTGTTTTCCCTCAGTATTTCGTCGGTAATCGAGGAAAGCTATCTGACTAGGAAATGTGATTTGACTCTGGTTCCCTTTCAATCACTTTGTCTACAAAGCTGTTTCTCCAAACCTAGAATTGGTGAGTGGGCACCAAGTATTCCCCAGTTAACCTCTTTGATTTCTTTGAAGACTCCTCCAGCTTGCATATTTAACTCCTCTTTAGATGTTACTTACAAAAGCAGCTGCCATGCTCAACCTGTTGCTTACCTGAGGAAAGGCTTAGTGTTATGAAGGTCCTATCCAAGGTCACATTGCCAGTGCCATACCCAAAGGACAGCTCTTTGGGTGATTTAATCTTATCCTTTTGTGCTAAAAGATAGAAACATACTACAAAGTACAAAGAATTGCACAAGGAAACTCTATCCAAGAAACCTGTCTGGGTACAAAAGCTGGACTTCTGCCATGTTTTATGTAATCTTTTCTTTCATTGAGGTATCTTGAAGTAAATTATAGATACATGCACTCACCTCTTAA
The DNA here is from genome assembly GCF_982192425.1 of Myodes glareolus. NCBI lineage: Eukaryota > Metazoa > Chordata > Mammalia > Rodentia > Cricetidae > Myodes > Myodes glareolus. The sequence goes on from NC_142032.1 coordinate 47,596,832, forward strand.
GTCATTGGGGAAAGGGCACATTTCATCTAAATAACCACTTTTTTTAAAAGTTTGTTTTGTTTTTATGTGTATTTGTGTGTTGTGGGTTGGATATGCAAATGGCCCCTGTTGGCCAAAAGAGGGCGTCAGATTCCCTGAAGCTAGAGTTGTACATGGTTGTGAACCACTTGATGTGGCTCTGGGAATGGAACTCTGGTCAGTGCTCTTAACTGAACCATCTCTGCTTCACTGAACATAACCAAAAAACTTTCATTGCTTTAAGAATAACTATTTAATATTTTTAATACATAGCCAATAATCCAGTTTCTGTGAGTATTCACAGAATTTATTTTCTTGAAATGTAATCCAAATAAGATTCCTTATTACTCTTTCATTGTGAAAACTTTTAGGCCTTTCTACATCTAAAATGATTTCCCTTTTATATTTTTTCTGATGACACTGTTTAATTCTTTTCTTTTTATATCGCTTGTTTTCACATGCATGAGTGATTGTATTTGTCTGTGCACCACCTGGTTGGTGCCCATAACAGCCAGAAGAGGGCATCAGATCCTCTGGTGATGGATTTACAGGCAGTTGCGAACCACCTGATGTGGGTACTGAGAACCAAACCCAGGCCCTTTATGAGAGTAGCAAGCACTCTTTCTTAGCTTCTGAGTAGTTTCTGCATCCCCACAGGTATAGCCAGGGTGACTGTGAACTTATCCTTCTACCCCCTACTCTTTAGCATGTCCTACCAGTGTTCACGACCACAACTAGCAATGATTGTTTATGTAGTGTGTGCATGTACATTATGTGTTCCATGATATTTGTACAGAGACCAGGGGGTAATTTTCAGCTGTCTGTTTTCTCCTATGTGGTTCCCAGGAATTAAACTCTGGTGATCATCAGGCTCAGTGACAACATGCCTTTACCTGCAAATCAATCCTGCTGGACCTAACTTACTTACAATGCCCTTGTTAAACCAAGCTTTGAGTTTTCTTTTTCTCCCTTTGCCTCACAGGCTAGATTCTTACTCTCAATACTGTAAGAATTTAGTGGGGGAAACATACATATTAAACATATACTTTAAGAACCCATGCTAACCAGTACTTCATTTGGACAGTAGATTTACATTTTCAATACATCATTGTCTATATTTAAAAGACACAAATAGAACTCTTTTGATAATTAGTATTGCATTTTTCCCTCAATTTTAGTATATGTGCTGCTGAAGCAAACACAAATTTTGACTCACTTTGTTTTATGCAAAATTCACTTCTTTGTCCATCATCAACATGTACAAGCTATTCTTGTGCCCTTCTCTTATCATAAGTAATAGAGGTCTTCTTGTTATATTTAAATCCACAAGCAAGCACTTAGAAAAGTCTAGAATGTAAACTAGTTGACAGGAATGTGAAGCCAGGTTCCTGAATACACAGACCCTTCTTTAGTGCTAGGTAAGCTGTGTTATCTCAATCAGTAGACAATCACTTAGCCTGCTGGATCTCAAATCTCTAACTCTAGGTATCTTAGCCATTTGGAATGTTATTCTTTTTGGGGGTGGCTTAGTATAAGGATGATTTAATGTAGTGCTTTCTATCTTCTAAAATATAATGGTAATTTGAAGTACTTTAGTGTTACCATTGCTTTTTAACTCTTTTAAAAGCATTTTATTATGAATTTCACTTTTAACAATTACCTTATCAAAGAACCATCAGGAACTTTTGTTCTACTGGTTTATGATGCACTAATTTGTGCAGTATTAATTGATCTCTGCCTCCAGGCATGTAAGCTGTGTGAAATGTAACAGGTGCCCTAATTCCAGAAAATGTGTTGTAATTGTTTGTTTGTGGAACAGATGAATGAATGTCTTTGGGGCACAGCTGGTCCTCAGGTGGTGAGCATGAGTGGATTAATGATGTGACGGGGGAGTCACGCTTGTTTTGCTGCACTTGCCTCCACCGATTGCTGAAGCAGAACAAATATTAATTAACAGGGTAGGCTGATTGTCAGATCTGCCTTCCCTAGCTGATTTTGCAAAGGTAGTTTAAATTCTCTTCCTTCTTAAACTAACAGTTACTAGACATTTTCATCTTGGTGCTTATTATATCTAATTTTCTTAATTAGAATGCATTTTGTCTCTTGAAAAAGTATTATACAGTAAATTTATATTTAACATTTAAAAGCATTTCAGAGGAGCCCACAATTGAAGTGTTGCATTTGGCACTTGAATTTCAGAGGCATCTGTTTCTCAAAGTATACATGATTTTTCCAAAAGAATTATTCCCAAGAATTGTTTACCACCTTTTATGTTCTTAAAATACTCATCCATTCTGGGATGGAGAGAACACAAAAATCATCTAGAAGGATCTTAGTGCTTGTCTCTCTCTTGAGTTTCTGCAATATTTACCGCTGTTCATTTTGCATATGTTGGTTTGTGGTGTGGTGTGAAATAATTCAGCTATCTTCTGGCTTAAACAACTTTCTGCATATGGAGCCACCACTAACAAGCATCAGCTTATGACACATGCGATGGCTTTTGTAAAGCAGAAGAATTAGTAGCCTCATGAAGAAGTAATAGGAATTTACTGAGGGCTAAGTGGTACTTCTCAACAAGTTTTTGGTTCCTTTAATTCAACTTGTTGTTCATAGAAATAAAGTCATTTCAGGATTTGTATTGTTTAATCAGATACTGCAAGTCAAATTAGTTGTTACAAGTATTTAATATTCCACATATTAAAGACTGTCCAGCACATTCATTTAAGTTTGCCAGGTGATTCATGCATCAGAACCCATGTGTTTCCTATTTCTGCATTTAATAAGGTATCATACTAAAAATCCACTTAGTCACCAGTGCTCTGACTTAAGTTATATCTGTTTGAATGTTAGTTTTCAGTGGTCAGTACCACTCTGAGGTTGGTGATGTGCCTAGGTTTATGTTTCTAGAGACCAGAGTAACCTGTTGCTCTTCTTTCCTTCTTCATAGTATTTAATATTACATCCCCTGTGCAGCCAACAAATGCCTGAAAAGCTTATATGTTCCTTACCTCTCTCTTTACTGAACTGCAGGCAGTGAGATGGACATAGAAATTCTTAAGTATTTTTGTCAATGAGACTTTGGGTATGTGGATATGGTACGTGTGAAGAATTCTTACACATGGAAGTAAACTCATTATATAATTGCATCATATCCTGGAGAATTCTTGAATTTTCTTTAAATTGGTACTTCTTTGAGCTTCTGATGGTTCAGACTTGAGAGGAAGAAGACCTGGTTGGGGGAGGGGTAAAGTAGTGATGCTACCCTTAGAAAAGTGCCCTTTGCAATCTAATAACACCTCACATTGTATTTGGCCCTCCTTACGGTAATTTTAATTATTCTGGATATTTGTGAAAATTCTGTTTAGCTTTTTAAAAAATACTTCTGTTTTCTTGAATGACATTTGGCCCTTTGAAAAACAAAATAAAATTGGAAATGCTAATGTTTTGAGCCAACTAAAGAAGGAAAATAAAAATGTCACCATGGCAACAAAGCTGCTTTCTAGATGACTTCCTAAGATATGCCTGAACTAGAAGCAGATGTCTGATTTGAGAATCTTGCCTCCTTCAATGTAAACAAATAACTTCTGGGCAGGTGTTGGAAATAATATGGAAATCCTATTAAGGGGCCCTGGGTTCCTGTCAGTCAGGAAGCCTGTGCCACAAAAGGGCTGGTTGTCACATAAAGGAGCAGAGTAAATTCTCATTAGGCTTGAGCTTTTCCCAGGAAATGATTGTCTCCTTGTGTTTTTTCTCCTGTGAATCTGAATGTAAGCTGTTCCTTCCATTGATCCTTTCACTGGCTTTATTTTTCTCCTCTTGATTACAGATCTTCCCTGGTCCTGCCAGCCCATATTCTCCCCTTCACCCGCCACTTCCCTTTAGATTAACTCTTGATCTGTGCTACTTCCCTGAGAGTTGTGACATTTGTGATTTTAACCTCCCACCCAGTGTGGGGGTGGGAGGAAAAGTGGAGACCTGAAGGAAGAAGTACAGTTTGTTCCCTGGGCCTGTTTTACAAAGAGCCAGGCAAACTGGATGGATGCAGTGCTTGGGGCTATTTGGAACCAGTACTGTGAGCAGTAGCCAGAAACATTAAAGCTATCCTTATGTACATATACTTGAAGTAATATTTTTATGAATTAAGGAGAAATTTGAGTTAAAAAGACAGGTTTTAGGTAAGCCTCTGAAGCTACACTGTTCAATATTGTAGCCATATGACACTTCTTTAACTTAAATTAGTTAAAATAAAATAAAGATATAAAACCCAGTTTCTTAGTTGGCCCTAGTCGCATCTGAAGTGCACAGTGGCCATAATAGGGAGACACCATATACAAATCACTGCAGTAAGCTCCGTTAATGACACTGAAGAGACTAGCCTGATTAGGATTATTGGTTCTGCTGTTCTATCTGACTGAGGCAGATTGTTGATATTTAAAGGCAGGGTCTTTCTGGATGTGTAGAAATACGAGGGCTATGCTGGGCCTGGTAGTAGAGGCCTCTAATTCTAGTTACTGCAGAAATGTGGGAAGTTCACCCGTTTAAGCCAGCCTGAGTAACTTAGTGAGACTATCACAGAATAAAAAGTGAAAGGACTGGACTCGAGCTTTGTGGTAGAGAATACTTGCCTACCAGGCCTGAGGCCTTATTGGGAGTGGGGGGTGAGTGGAGGCAGGCAGGTAGGTGAAAAGGCAGACCAAGAACATGGGTAAAGGATATGTGTGTGCAGGCTTTGGTGGTCAGTGTTGGTGTGGTATGTTGCACTAATATGGTGGTCTCCAAATTGGTGTAGGATTTTAATCATTTACTTTTTGGTCATGAGATCTAATGTTCAGTTTGAAGGAGGTCTTTCTAAAATGGAACTGTAGGAGATGCATTTTCATGTTTCTGTGTAAAACTTTTTGGTGGTGGGAGGGCCAGTGTTGGAGGTTATAGGGAAGTTATACTTGTCAGGTTAACCATGGATAAACACAAAACAAGGTTTCAGAGAAGCCTCACTATTATTATGCAGCATTTCTTGGACTATAGTCCCGGAGATGCACTTTATAAAGCCAATAAAGCTTGCACTGGTGGTCTCCTGTTGCCCTAGCAACGGACCATGGGGCACAGTGTATGTGAAATGCATGAACATCTGCGAATTAATCTTTCTTGGTTTGTTCTTTTCTTGGCACTGATTGGGCCACTTGGGCTTGGGCCTGTGACACTAAGTGTGAAGGGTAATCTGGAGCTATCCCCAGGGCCTTGCCCTGAGTGGGTGGCGGAATGAAAAGTGAAGGGAGATTTATCCCAGTAGTGCATGCAGGAATAGAGGGATTTAGCCTGACAGCATTCTCAGTGGGATGTTATTAACTTACTTTCTTGTGGCGTGGAGAAATGAATAAAAAATTTTCTAGTATATCGGGACATCGTTGAGTTTATTGGGCTGCTCTGAAAAAATAATCTGCAGAGAAAATTGAAATAATTACTTGTTTTTGTACCATAGTTACCATGACTGCAAGCTTCGAGGTACCCATGTCTTCAGATTAGCCCTGCCCATATTGCACTACCGTTGGTCTGACTGTTCCTTCTAAATTGGATGAGTAGGTTGGAATTTGATTTGATAATAAAATTTGGTAGTCACCTAGTATGACCTTATTTTTGAGAATTTCAAAATAGGCTAGTAACATTTTTGCTCTTGGGGGAACAAGCTATGATTACATACATAATAAGCAAGAGAAGTGATTCTTTTGATTAGATGCTCCATCAACCATCAGGATTGACTCCTTCAATCTCTCTTTTTTACAAACTGCCACCCACCTTGCTGCCATTGGTCTGGATCCTCAGACTGTATAGTTCTTCCTGTTAGTCCCAGATGTTCACTGGTAAATTATTCTTGCCACTGTCAGTTCCTTTCACTTTTCCTTTTTTGCTACCTCTGCCCTTCTCCTTTCTTCCTATAGCCTTTCCTATGGTCTCTGGGGAGAAATGAAAGAATGGTATGGCTGAAATACTGTCATGACAGAGATAGTCTTTTTTTTTTTTCTTACTGAAAGTAAAACCTTTATTAAACACATGAAGACAAGAATCTTAAAAGTTTGATTTGTTTAGCATTTTATATTGAGGGGCTTTTGAGTAGAGAGAAAATTAATTTTCTCAATTCAAATATTTTCCTTTCTATGTCAAAAAAGTTTAAGTGAGATATTGAGGTTGGTTCTTTATTTTTGATAGACAACTGACCAAAAGTTACTTTATCCAGTGTCTGACCTTTGAAACCTGTTGATATTGATAGATAAAGTTTGAAACCTATATATAAAACTAGATTCTGATGGTGAGAGAAGTAGGTCTGACGACAAGAAAAATCCACAGCACCAGCACCATGTGCAAATGCTGACAGTGATGTTAGTGGCCCTAACTTGATGTGTGCTTTCCACTGAGATTCTGAAAAGCTCTTTGGAGAAGTTACCAAAACAAGGGGAATATGGAGACTTAAAATCGTTATTGCCTGGTTTACCAATATTTAATGATTCACACTTACTTTCAGGTGATTTCTGTGGTTGGAGGATAATCATTGTAGCTTCTACTTCTGCTTCATCTGTACTTCAGATAGCATCTTCTCTCACTCTCTAAAGTGAGTAACTTTAGTTAGGAACTTGAAACCAGCCTGAAAAGCAGAAGAGTTACAGGAACCATGAGATACCATTAGAAGGAAGTAGAAATCTCAAAAATTTGGTTTTCATATTCTGGAGTGTTGTTTTTTAATCATAATTCTTGATGCCAAGAACTCTAGAAGATTTGTAATCCCTCGTGGTAAGTAGTAAAACACACAGTATTTAGTGGACCTGGAGCCTGTCGGTGAGTTGACAAGCTATCAGTATAGTGACAACAAGAAATGAATTTGAATCTCTACTGCTTTTTTCATTTAGGTTTGACAAAGCATCGTAGAAAAGTATAAAGTGTTCTGTTATGTTTAAGGACTAGAAAAAGAACACCAATGTAGAAGAGAATTTGGTTAGCATTTAGTTATTCTATTCTTTGTGCTAGCCTGACAACCAACATTATTTTTTGATTTTTATTTTTAACTGATTGATTGGTTGATTGATTGATATTGCAGTTCTGGGCATTGAATATACAGCCATGCCTGTATTAGGCAATGCTCTGCCACTGAGCTGCATACAGTATAGCAGTGGGTGCAAGGTGTTGTGGAACATTGCTCAGTGTTTTATGGTGGGACTTCTGAATACTCCTGACATTAGCATGTAGGGTCTGCCCATTTTTGTGGGTTAGGATAAAAATCTCAATAGAAGATTTAATATAAGATGTCTAATTATTTTAAAATTATGCATCGTATTATTAAGTATACTATTGTAATAATGTAAAACCAAAGTGTTAATGTTAGCCCTTTGGAGTTGTCCCTATTGGAACCTCTTGGGCTGAGTTCCTCCTCACAGCTTTATTACACCCTAGATACTGCCTTTAGGTCTAGGTGCTCTCAAACCAGCTGTTTGTGGGACCTCATGAAGGATACTGAGTCAGTCCTGAAAGTGATACCCCAGACTCATAGTATGGAGGACTCAGTCTTTGTTTGCAAAGTCTGTGGGAGTTGTTTTCTTGGTCCTAGCAAAGGGAGCTCAGTTGGTAGAGGGCCCCCTGACTCAAGTTAGCAGCCTCTTTGTTAGATTCTTTGGTTCCCATTATATTTCACAAACCATATGCTTCAGGCAAAAAAAAGCGAGAGAGCTTGGAACTTTTGCATCTTGAAATATTGTTTGTTGAATAGACATCATTTTTATTAAAACTAGGCCAGGGGATTCTAAGATTCCTTTAGAAAACAGTACTTTTAAACTACATTTATAGCTTATCTGCAGAGTCTAAGTATACTTTAAAAATACTCTTTTCAAAACCAGTAGAAGTGCTTGCAATGGGGAGGCAGTTGAGTGAAGCTCCATGGAGCTCTGCAGTGACACACACACACACACACACACACACACACACACACACACACTACTTCTTAATATAAATATAAAGTCAGGCGGTGATGAGAATGCCAGGCAAAAGTTAGACCTAAAAGTATTAGTCATGAAGCCTTGGGTTTCTAAGAACAGAAATTATCACTCAGAATTTACTGGGGTCAGGATATTTGTTTCATCTTCTTTTCTTTCCTTTATGCTCTGCTTTGGTTGGCTAGCTAGAAGTGCCACAGGAATATTTGAAGAGCCTTGTTTAGTAGTTTACATGGGAAGTTGTTGAATTATTCACATAGCAAATGATTAGACAAGCACTTGTCCATCTGACTGAATTATTCTACATGTTTGCTGAAGCAGCAAAGAAGGAGAACAGCATTTCCTCCTCCAGAGGGTATACAGTGGCGGTATTGACCCATCTAGTTATTGGGTTTCAGTCTTTTGTTGACATTGTTGTAAATGAAAGCAGCCCCTGTTGATCTCTGAGCAGCTGGGCTGGATAATTGTGAAGGATTCCTGCTTGTTGCTGTTACCCTGGTGTTTGCAGTGGGTTGTTTGCTTTGACTTTTGTTGAACTGTTGACAAAAGCATTAGATACAAATGGGAACAAATAAAGTGGTGAGATGCCAGGAGGGCTTGGCAGGAGCTGTGGTTTTCATCCTGACTTAAATGAGAATGGTAAAACTTATCTAGATGGGAAACAAGGGGGGGGGGGAGAGGGAAGGAGAGGGGTAATGGGGGATGGGGGGAAACTTTGGTGTTTTATGTACATTGGCTCTTTTTAAAGACCAGAGAACCAAAGAGGCCAACAGTGCCATAACCCTAAAAAAAAATCATATAGTTCACCATGGCTTTCAGAAATGACCAGGAATGATAGATAATTTAATAATTAAGGTATTTTGAACTGGCTAATGACAAGTGTGACATCATGATGGGAAATTAGGAAGGACCATATATGCTAAAATAATATTGCTAGGAAAAAGGAAGTCATTTTCTGGAATACTTTTAATTTGATTGTAACAAAATACTCTTTTATATATTCAAAAATGGAGTAGCTCAGTTGTTGTAAAGCCAGAAAATTAATAGTATTTTTAATCAAATAGCAAAAGAATGTCAACAACATAACTGCAGATGATAATGCTGGCATTTTTTTCATGAAGAATTATCAATGCACATTACAGGACAGCGTGTGTGACGGAAAATGATTGAGTGTTGGAGAAGTCACTGTCCTTCTGTTCTACGATTTCACTTGGAATAAATCTTACCCCAGCTTCTTTTCTGTGCTTTTTTCCCTATCAGAAGCCTAAATATACTCTTTTGGCCCTGGGTTGTATACACATTTCTCTAAGTGGCCCTCCCAGTATTGACTCACAAGCCAATGAGTTTGCTTTCAGGACACAGATGGCCCATGGAGGTGGGTCATTTACAGAGAATGGACCTGCTGACAGGTTCCTTTTAGAAATTTTGTGAAGGTTGTCTAAAAGCATTGGCCAGCATAACTTAACTACAGTTTAGTGACTGGAAACTGTCATAGAATCTTCTTTCCTCATTTGGAATAACTAATGAAACCAAAAGCATGCTTATGAAATACTAACACAAATAAATGGCAACTATATTCGTGGAATTGACTGAGCCCCCAAGGTCCAAATGAGGAGCAGAAGGAGAGAGAACATGAAAAAGGAAATCAGGACCGTGTGGGGTGCGTTCACCCTCTGATACAAGGGGACTGATCGAATGAGAGCTCACCAAGGCCAGCTGGACTGGTACTGAACGAGCATGTGATCAAACCGGATTCTCTGAATGTGGCTGACATGGGGGCTGACTGAGAAGCCATTGACAATGGCACTGGGTCTTGTTTCGTCTGCATGTACTGGCTGTTTGGGATCCCGGCCTGTTTGGATGCTCACCTTCCTGGACCTGGAGGGAGAGGGGAGGAACTTGAACTTCCCACAGGGCAGGAAACCCTGACTGCTCTTAGGACTGGAGAGGGAGGAGGAGAGGGAGTGGGGAGGGGAGGAGAGGGAGTAGGGGGAATGGGAGGGTATGGGGAGGAGGGGAGGAAGTGGAAATTTTTATAAACAAATAATTAAAAAAATAAATAAAATGTCATTTGGAGCAATACATTTTGGTAACGTGATGCTCGTCTGATTGACTAAGTTTTATTGTAGTGGAAAAAAATTTCTGTTTGCTATGTCCAAGGTGCCCTGCTACGTCCAGGGTGCCCTCGTCCTATCAAGGGGACCTTTTGTTGGTACTGCTTTACTTAGTTCTAGAGCAGGAGACTGGGACTTTTTATTCTGTTCTTTTTTTCTAGACTCAGGTTTTGGATTCTCCACCCTCAACTAGTAAAGAAAAACGTGCCTTGTTTCTTTTTTCATTTGTGGTTAGGCTTTGACTAGTCTACTTTATGGAATCAAATCTTAAGAAATTACATAGTTAGTATGTATTGTTAATATTAGCTAACTGTATCTTTCAAGGTGGGCAAGTTATTTGCAAGTTATTTTCATATTTGCATTTTCTGCAGTCCTGGGGGCAAGTAGTCAGCTGAGGGTAAGGAACTTGATTGCAAATTTTCATGTATATTGCATGCCAGTTTACTTAAAAAAAATGCTACAAAATGTAGCTCTCAGGGTTTTGGTTCTCAGATGATATATTACTTATTCCAGTAATGATAAACAAAAGATCCTAGATCTTGAAGTTCTGTACTGAGTAGGAATACTGTCTGTGAGATTAGGAAGTTGGCATTCCTCCCAAAGTTTAGTTTTCAGGGAAGGAGTTGGGAAAATGAAGAGAACTTTAACAGCAACAACAAAATAACAACAGAAAAAGTTTTATCATCCTTAACAAACGTTAAAAAATAAAAAGGTAGGAGGACATGAAACATCACATACTTGTCTCAGCCACACTCCAAAATAATGAGAGACTTTAAGCAAAAACAATAAAAGACAGATAAGTGAAAGAATCAGTTTAAGGGAAAATTGCTTAGGCCAAGACAAATAGACAGGACACTGTGCCCTAAGGCAGTGACCAGGACTGCAAAGATAAGCTATTTTCAGAGACCTTAGAGCCCCTGTGGTCGTGCGCATTCTCCTCTTGATACTTCTTCTCCTTTCACACTACTTAAGCAAGTATTCATACTTGCTGTGCTCTTAAAACTAAAATAACATCCTCGTGAAGGGTGACTCAAGGAAGCTCTTTGTGAACCTGCTTTCTGAAGGTTGGGAAGCTGGCTGACATGTTGAGGCCCGTCCACTTCTATGCATGTGACGCAGTGTGATCTGAAGCCAGCCTTTGTGAGGAAGGCAATGTAGGGATGTTTGCTGTAACAACCAAGTGTCAGAGTATCTGCACTCACAACATGCTTACTGTTACTTCTTTAAAAAAGTTTAGTATACTATATGAATAGTTGAAAATGAATTGATTTGGTTTTTTATTAGAATATTTAAATTATTATTCCACAGGCAAACTAATAGCAGAGAAAAGCAAATTAGAAATGTTCCAGGCTGTGGGGGAAATTATTTTGGAATTAAGTTTTTGCTGTAACAAATCTAAGAAATGGATCTTGTAAGTACAGATGATATAAAATTAAGTGTAGCCAGCTGGGTACGTATGTAATTCCTAAGGGGATTTTGTGATTCAGGATCATTTAACCTCTCATGGCATCATGACTTTGTTGTGTTTTAGAGCAAGACCACTTGCCACTCAGAATACGTGAAACCAGAGATCAAACTGAGAAAATATTACAGCTTCTTGTTATTTTAAATATTTTAAATGTTGTTTTAAATGGCTTTGACTGTGTGCTTGTGCTTGGAGAGACCAGCAACTACATGTTCAAATGCAGAGTGAGCAACTGAGTACTGTGGTTTGCCTTGTGTTTTGCAGAGTGCCTCTTTTATTTTCATGTCAGATTATCTGTAAAATGGACTTGTCCCTCTAGTGTTGTAAAGCTTCACAGTGCTGCCTTGCCCTAATTGTGTGGGGAGGGAGCATACCCAGCAGAGCTTGTTGAGCAGAGGAGACTCTTGCCTCTTCTCATTATTTTACTTCTCATACACCTAATCCCTGTCAACAAGACTGGCTGTTAGGGGAAAGAATACACATTCCCTGCACTATAATACCGATTGATTTGCAGCTCCTTTTCCTTGGACGGAGTTAACGCAGAAAACTCCTGAGGCATTAAGAATCAGCTTTGGAAGGGTATATTGCAGAGAGAGGGGCTTTTGCAGCATTTAGGGCACTGGGAGCAGCAAACCAGGGTCCAGTAAGAGCTAAAGTCTATGTCCCACTCCTATCTAAATTCTGAATCCTTCCTTCACAGAGTATTATCCCAAGTAACCTCAGTAGCAACTAGCTTTACTTCTCTCTGTTGCAAGTCTGTGTGAAAAAAAAGGAGCATATGGGTTTAGGGAGGGATTGGGGGGGTTGATATTTTGTTGATTCATTTTGGCATGTGTTCCCTTTAGTTATCAGTAATGTGCTATGTGCTATATAATTGTTGTCTACTGCTACAGAACGAGGAAGACTTTCTTCTATTATACAGGATAACCAGAATGTAAACCATATTGCTCAAACTAACAGTCTAGCTGATTCCGTATTTCTCTATAGAAGTGCCAAAGGTGCCAAAACTCTTGAAAACAAAATATACATTGGGTGTAGGGAGTGATTGCCTTTGACACATAGGGAAACTAGGACAGCAGGTTGACATTTCTACACTTTTCACTGGGGTCAGACTTTCAGAGGCTTCTGAATTGTGATAGTTTTAGCTTCCCACATGGGCCAGACAAAAGATCTGGTAAAGATCTGTTTTCTAGAGAATTGCCTTATCTGGAAGTGGAAAACCATTTTCCTGGATGATCTCTGTAAGACAGGCTCTGGGAATCATCAGATCATATTTGGGGCAGCCTTTCTTATCAACCACTTGATCCTTGTTTTTAGAAAAGTGGGTCCAGGAAATACCCCCCCACCCAAAAAGACATTGGTAATTGCTCTGCTTTCTACCTACCTGACTGGCATGCTAGTTTCCATGCTTAGCTAAAGTTTGAAGTTCTGTTACAAGAGATTTATATTTCCCCAGTCATCAAAAGTAAGCATCCATTATATTTCTTTGATACTAGTTTTATGTAAAAAAGATACCTTTGCTAGCTCATGAAACACTAAGAGGAAGGACTAAATTGAGTGGAAGTCCTAGAGTTTTTAAAAAGAAGTAAGAGTGCAAAGGAGAGTAGGTAGAGTGAAGAAAACATTCAGCCCAGGGACCGAGTTAAAAAAAAAATGCTGGTAGAAGGGCTCAGTGGGTTAAGTCAAATGCTGCCAAACTTTACAGGCTGAGTTCAACCCCCAGGACCTACATGATGGAAGGAAAGAACTGGCTCCTGCAAGTTCCCTATAACCTTACATGCATGCATATCCACAAACAAAATAAATAAATAATGTAATAAACTACTTTAATATTTTAAAAATGTAATTCCAATCAACTTAGATAGTCTTAGAACATTGCAATATGTGAAAGCATGCTTTAAATGTCAGCAGCCAGTGAAAAGGGCACAGCTGATAGAAAACTTTGGCCTTCAAGAACCTGGAGGATATATCCCTGAGCAAGTCAAGATAAATACCAAAGAGAATTGTCTGGTATATTGATCCTGTAATGAATGAAATTTTTTAAAAAAGAAAAAACTAATATAACTTGGCCTTGGAATTTTTTGATAGTTGTTGTGTTTATTTGGGGAGATAGGCAAATAAAATAGGATAATAAATGCAATTGTCACAAAAATATTTTTATAAACAATTCTAGACCTCACTTTATAGTCCATTTAAAACGATATTGAGTAGAACTCTACTTCATTAGGCAAAATAGCATGAGTTAGTGTTGGAGATTTCCTTTTGTGATGCACATACGGCAGATAAGGAGAGTTGGGTACAATGATGAGTTGAAGTAACTGGCTCACTATTGCCCAGGAGGGTGTCACTGTTTAACTCCAGAGTCTGTGCTCATTGCTTCTGCTCAGTTTAAACTTTCCTTACATAGCTTCAGCTGAATGTATGTTGGAGATATTAGGAAGTCTGCCTTTTAGAAAGGTGCTTACTATTGTGTAAGCTGCTTCCATTTCATGCATGACAAATCAACAAAAATCCAAGCTAAATGGATGCTACTTTTTTGTGTTTGATTGTGCTCTTGTGATATGTTCCTTCTGTGTAACTGATCTCTAAACCCATCCTGTGGGTGGTTCACAGTTTGAGAACCTCTCAAACTGGTAAATGAAGACCATTTTTACCTCACAGCTTTTAGAATGTCATCACACAGCCATTGGTGTTTTGTATTATATTTCTTATTTCCAGCAGATGCATCTTCCTCTTGCAGCTTAGAATCTATTATCTGATCAATTAAAATTTTGCTGATGACCAAAAGCTGAGAGCATGTAACTTACAGCTATATCAGTTTGTTGGAGGCTGAGCGATGTTTGTATAATAACAGAATTTTGTGATTTGGGTTTTATAATTTAGTATCATTTTTATTTTATGGACAAGCAAGGATGTCTATTTTGTTTTTTAAGTATAGTCACAAGGTAGCTTAGTAGTGATACTTCATAACCTAAGTGTCTATACTGATTCATAATTTTAAAATCTGTTCGTCTTTTTGACTATTCCTTAACTAGAGCAAATACCTATGCTTCCAGCATTTTGGCTCCCATTTCCTGCTAGCTGACTTGTGGAGATTTAGGTCACAGATGAAGTAGCAACCACCTGTGATAAATATTGTTGCTAGTTTTCCTTTAGAGCCCTTCTTTTCTATTCTGCTGCTACCTCATCCTGTCTCAAAAAAAAAAAAAAGCATCTTAATACGTGGAGAATAAAACAGATGGGATAGTTGAGGGGCAGTCAAAGAGAAATGCTTGATTCAGTGCTCTATCAATTTATGGAAGATGCCTGGAGGAATTAAGTTAAAGGCTGCATGCTATGGTGAGTTACAGTTTAAATATACCAAATTGAGACGTGTGGCTCGACAAAAGCACTTTTGGGTGGGTTTCTGCATCCATTCCCAAAGAATTAAGACAGGAATTAAGTCTTATGCCAAATGCAGGCCTTGTGATACAGGCCTATAATCCTAGCTACTTGAAAGACTAAAGAAAGAGTTGAAGCTCTACATGGATTCCAGAGTGAGTTCAAGAGCACTGGGGCAACTTAGCAATGCCTGTGTCGAAATAAAATGAAGAATTGCAGGGGCTACGGCTCAGTCAGTAGTAGAATGCCTGCCTAGCATGTGTGAGGCCTTCGTTTATTTTCATTTGATTAACCAACTTTATTTCAAACAAAAAAAAAGGACAGGAAAACATACTTTAAAAAAATAAAAGGTTCTTAAGTTTTTTCTTTTCATCTTTCTAATTTTACTTTACATATGGGGATTTTGCCTGCATGCACGTTCAAGTACCACATATATTACTGGTACCCTTGGAGGCCAGAGGAGGGCATCAGATTATCTGCAACTGAAGTTAGAGATGGCTGTGACCCACCATGTGAGTCCTGGGAATTGAACTGGGGTCTTCTGGAAGAGCAGCCAGTGTTCTTAACCACTAAACCATTTCCCCAACCTCTTTTAAAGTTGTTCTTAATAATATATATTTTGTGTACATACATACATGGGTGTACGTGCATGCGCCTGTGATTGTGCATGTGAGAGCAGATGATAGTGGAAGTCAGAGACATCAGATCCCTTGGATCTGAAGTTACAAAGAGTAGTGAGTTGCCCAGTGCAGATGCTGGGAACCAAATTTTGGTTCTGGTTCTCTACAAGGACGGTGTATACTAAGCCATCTCTCCTGGCCACTGAATATAGTCATTTACATTAACAATTCTTTGTAACTGGGGCCTTAATCACTTTTAAGATCCTTTTTCATTCATTAAGCACGGTTAGTGTCATTTTTATTATTGATTTTTTTTGCATCTCTTTTAACGAAAAGTTTCAGCTGTATTAAATAGAATTGTAAATGAGGTGAGAGATGAGAGGATCCTACACTAACCACTTTGATCTCTCTGGAAAGCAATCATAGTCCAAGTCTCCTGAAACTAGAATGTCCTAATTGAGCAGACATAGAGGGATTGTTATTTATGTTCTTTTGTAACTTCTGTATTTGATGGTTTGTTAATTCCCACTGCACATTTTAGATACAACTTTAACTAGTGGGATTCTTCATTCTTTTTGCTACCTAATGGATTTCTGATACAGGCCAAAATAAAGCAAATAAAATCGCCACCTTTGTTACCACTCAAACTATTTTGGTTCCATACTCTAATTGAGTGTGTTTATTATTTTTTAATGAAATATATGAAGAGAGAAAACAACCAGAGGTGGAGTGGGAAGAGCACTAGGCTGAGATGTAGAGTGCCTGCCACCATTGTTTAAGCTTGTGTGTGTTCACCATTTTCGGGGGGCAGTGTTCCTATCTTTAGACAAGTAGTTGGTTCTTATAAAACTAGACTCTGGAGTGTACTAGGTGATGAAGCCTATTTTGCATTTGTTTATTTAGTATGTAGGCAGAAGTTTCTGTGCCGCCTGATCCTGCAGCCAGTCAGTCTCAAAGAAGCACACATTGGCTTATCTTAATTATAAACTGTTTGATTTATTAGTTCTGGCTTCTTATTAACTAGCTCTTACAGCTTATATTAACCCATAATTCTTTTTTATGTTTAGCCATGTGCCTTGGTACCTTTCATCAGTGAGGCATTCTCATCTTGCTTCTTCTGCTTCTGACTTACTGCCTCTCTGCCTTTCCTCCTTTCAGAATTCTTTTAGTCTGATTGCCTCACCTATACTTTTTACCTGGCTACTGCCAATCAGCATTTTAAAACCAATATGAGTGATAAATCTTTGCAGTGTACAAAAGCATTATCCCACAACATTCAGTATTCAATAGTGAAACATGCAAAGCCCTGTTATTTTAGCTTAAAATAAATATTACTCTTGTCCACGTGACCATTTGGAATGAATAAGAGCTGTTTTAGACATATAAATCCTACTTCAGCTTACCTCCTGTGTTTGAAGAAGTATCTTGCCTTCCTCCAAATCCATGTGAGAATGGTAAGTTATAGCCATGAATTATCCACATACAGTAGACAGCACTACGCAGAGTAGAAAAGGGCTATACAAGGTCTTTTATAAACTAGACGTGGGTACATAGCAAATTACTAAAAGTCTCCTAATTTTATTATTTTAATAATAATAATAAGATTCTGTCAAGATTGAGACAGTGTATATGTAAACTGCCTTGCAGAGAACTAACATCATAGTGACTTTTCAGTAAACAGCCTCACATATTCTAATTAGTATTCTGGCTAATTCTGAGTTCAACATGAACTCAGTTTATGACATCTTCATGATTTTCTATTCTTTTGTACATGTATTCGTAGTAGAAGAAATATTAATAGTGTGAATCCCCAGGCCTTGTGCTTTGTAGCTCTTTCATTCTAGTGCCTCTTTCCCTTTGTCTTCAGCTTGGTAATTTTATACCAGTAATTATATAATTATTTCATTAAACTTTTTAGGTGTAATTTCTGTATTTTAATACAATCAGAGGTAACTATTCTGAAAACAAACTTGAGACTGTACATCTAAGACTTTCAAGATGTGAAATCCTTACAGCTGTCTTTGAAAATTTTGTAGGTTTGCCCATCATTACCTCTGTGATACACATGTCATCAAACCACAAGCTTTGCTTGTGAATCAGAAGTGAGTTGTGTAGGTAATGACCCACATCGGAACACTGGACTGAGCTCCCAAAATCCAGTTGCAGAGTGGAGGGAGTGAGAGTATGAGCAAGGAATCCAAGACCCATGAGGGGTTCATTCACTGAGACAGTTTGCCTGAGCTAATGGTAGCTCACCAACTCCAACTGGGCTGGGAGTCATCTCTGAAGGTGATTGACAGTTGGGGACTGAGGGGCCACTGATAGTGGGAGTTGTCTCTATGGCATGTACTGGCTTCTTGGGATCCTATTCTCTTTGGATGTAAACCTTGTTCAACCCAGATGTAGTAGGGAGGGCCTTGGACTTTCCACAGGATGGTGTGTAAGGCCCTCTGTTAGAATTGGAGGGGGTGAGGTAGGAGGGTCTGTGGAGGAAGTGGGCGGGGAGGGGGTTGAAATTTGGATTGGTATTTTTTTAAGTAATAAAAATAATTTGAAAAAGTGGGTTGTGCAAGTATCAGAGTCATCAAACTCTTGACACCTCACCAAGTGCCCTTGCTACATTTTTTTCTTTTTCTTTTGAATATATTATGAATATCACATAAGTACATGACCAGTAGAATGAGCAGTGAATGATGGAATTGATAAACAGATGCATGGAACTATTTATATTGTCTTTATACAGTCTCTTTGTTGGTTACAAAAATTAAGTGTATGAACTACATTATGAAATGTATGAAGCAAGGCAGAAAAGATGTGTATAGAGACATAAACACTCCAGGGGTGCCAAGGTTCACAGATGTTGTTCTTCAAGTTATGTGTATAAACTATCTCCTTGATATTTAGTGTGTTTATCTCCTGACTCTCACTTTGTGATGAACCTAATGCATTAGAATCAGAAGTATTGCACAGGAATCTCTGAGATGCGCCAAACGTCTGCTTATCAGAGAAATGCCATTGCAGTAGTAAGTAAGATACTTAGAGCCTTACTTTACCTCTTGCTGGCTGTGGGGCCTTGGATAAGACCCAGCTCCCATTTTTACCTAGTGTTTAGCACCAAAGTAGTAGTCTGGGTGCTTTCTAAGCTTGTATAAAACAACTGAAGACTAAAATTTAACCTGGTGGGAATTATGTATTCAGGAACTAGAAAAATTTCTTACACTTATCCATTGTAGTGAAAGGAAATCGTCATCAGTCAAGTCAGTGAACAATGTACTGTTTTTTTTTTAGAGTAAAGAGCTCTGCACACTACAGCAGAAGTGAAAGTCAACCAGACACAGAGCCTTCCCCCTAGAATGATAGCACTCATATACTGAGATATTAAGACTATACTAACCTTCTTTACGTAGTTTTATGTGGTCTCTTGAAGATTTAGAGATCTAATATCCACATTAAAGTGGTCATTGAAAATGAATATTAATTTTCAAAGCTATATAGACACAGGTATTTAGTGATTTTTTTTAAAAAATACTGACTTGTCAGCAAATTGAGCTGAACTAACTTAAAATTTTAACTTTCAATTATAGATTGATATTCCAGACCCTGCTACAATAAATGTATTATACTGATTACCTCAAGTGCCCCACATACTAATTCTCAAGTGCATCTGCCTCTGAAGGCATTCTTGGTGTTCATTCTCCCAAGTCTAGTGTCAGGATTTGCCCATTTGTTCTCTTATCCTGCCACTGAAGGAAAAAACGAAAGATCTTGTCCATTTCTGCTTTCCACAGCCCTGTATTTCCATTACAGTGATCTGCTACAATGCTTGTTTCAATTTTATTGAGTAGGGAGAAGGAGGAAAGTGCAGACAGCTACTCCAAACCAGTTAGCAAGAGTTCCCCGTCCAGCATCCTCTCTTTAATTAAGCCATGAGCAATTGGCTGTCAGATAAATCAAGTTATTGAACAGCAGTTTATGACCTTCCTCTGTCATTTAAATCTCTTAAGTATTCATTATGTCAAGGTAGAGTTGGGAGACACCATACCAACCATAGCTAGTCTTACCTGTCTAGGTCCTGCTGAGTATGTCCTGAGAACTTGGTAGTGCTGTTGGACAGTTGGCCAAAGCAAGTAGTAAGGTTAAAGCTGGCATCAGTGTCAAGTCACTACCAGCTGTGGACTATAGGGAAATATAAGAAGTCATGAATGCCATGGCAGCCCATCTTCCATAGTGGTCTTGGAAGCAGAGGAATAATCTGCCTGAATAGGAACCAGCTTGGAGCCCAATGTGTGTGAGTCATGGTGGCATATCTATGTGAATGCCTTATATTATTGCAGTGCCCATGTACTTCCATTCTTATTATTGTACTGGAACATTAACAATATCACCACCATTTGACTGCTTCACAGAAGTAGCTTGAGCACAAATATGCACCTCTCATGTTTAAGATAACACAAAGAATATTGTTTCCAACAACTTTGATGAAATGTCAGCTTTCTCTGGGTTTTTAAACTCATATGAGAAACATTGTTCTGCTCATTCATGCTGAGTAATTTGTATACCTCAGTAGTTTGTTTGGAAAACATGTCTGTTGTTCTTTAAAATATGCTTAATGCTAGATTAGAGAACAGGATTTGGGCGGGGGGGATCCCCCTGTTCATATAAGCTCATTTCTAAGGCATTTAAAATAAAGAGCTTGGGCCTGTATGGTATTTAAAAACCCTTCACATGATGTTTTTAAAACAGATCAATTTCAGCATTAAAATGTTAGGAATTCAGCTAAGGAGCATTCAGCATGGATTGTATAGCTGTAATGATAATGTATTATAACTATCTTCTTTGAAAGTGATTGTAGCAGCACAGTTGAACCTGGTGAATTACATAATTTAAGAGTGTTTGCCAGAATACTGTTGGAGAGGAATTTTTAAGCCTTTCCTAAACCAAAGCAAAATGAGAGATGGATTTTATTATGCACTACTTAAATCATAAGAATAATCATCACAGAATATCTAAAGATAACTCATTTAAATTGAACAGAAGGTCATATGTCTAAATGTTAGTTATTCATTCTTGCCAGAATATTGGGATTTAAGAGAACATATTTTTAAGCTACCTTATTTGAGTTTAAAATTTTTTGTTTGCATACTACCTAAAAATTCTGTCCAATCAAAAGTAATCTTATGATTGAGATCTTATTGAGTTCATAAATTGACTGTAATTAAGAACTTAAATACCAATCATACCATTTAGGTACTGCATTAATCCATCTTAATTTTTTTTTCTTTTAAGAAAATGTTCACATAAGCATGCTTCGTCTTCAACCTAATAGCTTGTCTCTCAAGGAACTGAGCCCTTTTTAGGTTGTTTGTTTGCTTGTTTGTTTGTTTAAATTAATTAATTTTGTTGTGGTGGGCCTTTATATCCTGCCTGCTGCTGTCTTTCTTTACCCAAGAATTAGAATATTTTGGATAGTTCCACCTATAACTTTGCAGTATAAATTTTACTTTTTTGAAGAACTAATATAAGTTGAATTCTGTCACTTCCTCCAAAGAAGAAAGACATGCAGCAGGATTGCAGAAAGGAATGAGACAAAAGGACAGGACTTCTACATAAATCTTGACCTAGCCTCTCCCATAACGCTGAAGCTCATGTATGCATGTGTGTGTGTTTGTGTGTGTGTGTGTGTGTGTGTGTGTGTGTGTGTGTGTGTGTGTTGGGAACAGTTTAGAAGGTAGCTGCTGAGATGTAACATATATCACCCTTAAGAGAGGTACATATATGACAACATTTTTTAGTTGTATCTCTTTGTTGTCGAGAACACATGACAGCATGTGCTTAATGACTGATTAATAAAGCCTTTAGCTTATTGCGTACATAATGTTGGCTCCTGCTGTGGGTTAAATTGCATCTGTCTAAAAGATGGCATTCAATTCTGATCCCTATGTGTATGAATGTGACTTTACTTTGACATAAGCTTTTTGTTACCATGAAGGTCACACTGGACGAGTGAGATTAATCTGTTTTGTTTCATTAATGTAGTAATTGCTATATGATGCTAACTTATAATGAGAATTTACACTAATAAACCACAAATGATCCGTGTTGAAAGCTTTTAAAGTTTTGTCACTTAGTGCTGAGCCAGGTGCAGGCCGTGTGTGTGTGTGTGTGTATCAGTAAGTTGTGCAAGCTGACCTTAAACTTGCTGTCTTCTTTCTGCTTCAGCCTCCCAAGTGTCCGGGATATAGGCCTGGACAGCACTTTCTGAGTGACAAGAAACTAGATGGTTTTTCTTTATCTTCCCAAATAAAGGTGGCACTTACCCTACCCCATTTAGTGGAGCACATTGTGACTATGAGCTTCTCGTATTGGTCTTTTGTTTTGGACCTGAAACTAAACTCACCACTTAAAGTAATAAATAATTTATTTATTTTTAAGATATATTTTTATGTGCATTGGTGTCTTCCTACCTGTGTGAGGGTGTTCGATCCCTTGGAACTAGATTAATAGACAATTTTGAGCTGGCATGTGGATGCTGGGACTTGAACTTGAGTTCTCTGGAAGAGCAGCCACTGCTCTTAACCGCCGAGCCATTTCTGTAGCCAAGTAATATATAATTAGACTCTTACTATTCAATGCATCCTTCAGTGGCTGTTTGCTTTGTGTTTCCCACGTTCTTTATTCCCATAGCAGTGGTTACTTAACAGCCATCCATGTTACTACAGTGGGATGCCTCAGTTCTTTTGTTCAATGTGACATTTTGGGCCACTTAATTACATTACATTAAATGATATGCTTTGTTGCTCAACAGTTGAACTACCGTGTGGATAGCATCTTGGATTTTTTGAAAAATATCCCTATAGTACAGTTTGAGTTTGTAAGGAGAAGTAGTTAGCTCCTCTAAGGTAATGTCTTTTGCAGAATTATTTCTTTATTACTGTTTAGTTGGATTGATGTTGACAGTAAACACCAAGGCTTTGATGTTTTATGTGGCATTCTTCCTCACTAATTAACTTCATTAGTGTTGTAGGGAAGAATACCATATAAAACATCAAAGTCTTGATGTTTAATAACACTTTAAAGTCTTAGACTCTTCGATTGCCAAACACATTTCAATTAGTTGAAAGAAGGTCGAAGATTCTGTTTCCCTTCTCTGGCTTTCAAAGCTTTTCCAGATTCTTTTCTGGTTGACTTTTGGTACTTGATCCTAAATGTTAATATAGACAAGCTAAAGTGGCCATGGAGGACACAAATAATCTTCCTACAAGCTATAATCTAGTCTCATTGAGAGCCTCAGTTTCAACAAAAGACAGTCATAAATTCTCCTTTTGAGTATTAGTGGGAAGTAAGTATGACTGATATAATAATAAGTCCTATTACCTTGTTTTCTGTTGTCATAAAATATCTGAAGCTGGATTTTTAAAAAGATAAAGATTTCTTGGCTCACAGTTTTTGAAAGTGAGGCATAATAATGGTTCATGTTACTTTGTTTTCTGTTGTCTCAACATATCTGAGGCTATGTATAGTAAAAAGAAAAAGATTTTATTGGTTCCCAGTTTAGAGCCTGAACATCGTAATTGGGGTGGGTCCATGTGTTGGCCTCTGGTGAGAGTCTTGTAAGACATGATACTGGCATGAACATACCTGTGGGATGGGAAGGTAGAGGGATTCAGGGCCTGCACAAAGCATAATAATCTCTTTTGAGGGTAGCCCTCTCTGTGTCTTCTAATTGAATTGCCTTGCACTAAGCATCTTCTCTTGATGGTCTCACCACCTTTCAACATCAGCTGGGCACCAAAGAACAAGGACATTATTCAGCTCATCTCTGTCTAGATCACCATAGGCCAATGTTCTCCTAAACTCTCCAGTGTTGTCAAATTAGAGCCACTTTATGTTCATGTTTCTGTGTTACCATGTGTAGTTCAACCTTTCAGTTAAGAAGTCTTGTATTTACATGTGTTTAATGTGAATTCCTAAATGACCAACAACAGGAACTCTTCCTCTTGGGTCTTTTCACTCCAGGATGTGTTCTTTTTTTTTTTTTTTTCATAAGGTTTTACGATAGCAATAATGTAATTCAGATAAGCAATTATTGTAATTGACCTTGATGATAAGTGTCCTTGGCTTTTACCGTAGTTTGCTTGTATCCTGGGGATGGCCAATTATCTCATAATACCCACTTCATTGAGATCATTGTTTTAATTATCGCATTCAAAATATATCTCTTTGTCATCATTGTAGAACCACACAAGGGAATGTTACATACAGGCATTCAGAAGTGGGTTAAGAGTGCTGCGCTTTATCTCAGGACAGGGTTGAGGTTGAAGTTTTTCTCCCTGACAGCTCTGAACTATGATTTTGGAATTTGCAGTTTCTTATCTGTTGTTCATTATTGCATGATTGGCTCTAGGGCTAGCAAGTCTGGGATCTCCCTGAGCTAATTGTGTTCTTGCAGAGGTCCCTAAGGTAATGTGGTGCCAATGGGTATACAGTTCTAGTTGATTAGGCATTCTGATTGATAGCAATCAGCAGTGGCTTGCCATTAGCTGACTCTGCCTTAGGTCAGAGGTTGTCAACTGTGGAATCACCCAGGAGCTTTTTAAATATAATTGCTCTGGGATAGGGCCAGGGTGTTCCTCTCTCTTTCTTTTTCTCCCTTGTGTCTTCCCTCCCCCTCCCTTTTTTCTCTCTCCTTATGTGCAGCAATAGCTAAGAGCCACTAGATTTTATTAGTGTAATTGTAAGTCATTTGGCTGGTTTTTTTGTTTTGTTTTGTTTATATTTCTCTGATAAATATGAAGATGCTGTTTGTCACATGACTTACATGGTCATATAAGTCCTTTGAGGTTAGGAGTATTCCCATGGGGTACCTAAAACTCCTTTCCTTTCTGAATTAAGAAACTATCTGATTTAAGATGCATGAGATTGGCTTTACTGACCAACCTGATTTCAGTTTTATGTACACATGCATAATTCTCTGAAGGAAATCATTTAGCTAAAACTCTGACATCTTCCTCTGATCTATCTGCTTCTCGTCATAATTGTTCTATGATCCAGCTCTAGATAACTGTAGTAGTTGCTAATTGGTTCCTGCTTCAAGCCACTAAGACCTTCTTTCATAATTTTATTCAGAATTTTATTTTAATTTAACATGAATTAACATGCATACAGAATTTATATTTTACATTTATAATTGTTCTTATTTTTAATTACAAAGGATGGATCTTAAAAAGATATTTTCTGTCCATGAGGCTTTCAAAATTCTTACTCTAGTTTAACTGAGAAGGAGTCTGATGGGAAGGTTTGAGAATTTAGACCTTTTCTAAAACCTTGGATTCATTTTTAAACCATGAGTACCTTTACTGCCTTTCAGTGACATGTAAAATAAATCCCAGGCCTTACTGTAGCCTAGTGGGCCTGCACAATTATCACCACTCTACTTTCCATACTGTCCTCTGAAACACAACACTCTGCCCTCCTTGTTTTCTAGTTCTATCCTCTGATTTATCTCCTTTTGTAGCACAGAGTGTTTGCACTTATTTTTAATTTATTTTATTGATGACTTAGGTTATTTTCCCTGGTTAAGCTCCTTTGCCTGTTCTTTTTTCTGTATCCTTAGTGTCTTGGGCCTAGCAAAGTACCTGGCTACCTACCAAGGTGCCTCTCACCTACCTTTATACTTGAATTCTTGTTGGAGTCATTTGTCAAGTTGTGTGAATTTGGAGATGCAGGTATATGGCACATTTCTATGACCATGAGTCAGGATTGTTCTAGAAGCACATTTAACTTGAATTCTACAGATTGGGGAGAAGGAAACACTAAGATTGGTGCGTAGCTAGAGTCAGAGTTGAGAGCATGCTTCTTCTTTCCATACTTCACAGCAGGTCGTTCTCTCAGCTTCCAGCTGCCTAGAGTGGGTTCTTGGTCGGGGCTTAACCTGTGCCTTTTAGGGCAAGTTCCAGAAGTAAGCAGAGAAGGACAGCGTACCTTTCCCTTCATATAGCTATTACAAGCAATTGTCATTGGCCTCCTTAGTTTATGCCATAAACTGGATAGTTTACACAATAGAACTATACCTCTTAAAAATTTGGAAGGCTCAGGGGTCTTGGTCAAGATATCTCCCATCAAGAGTCTTGTCTAAGGGCTCATTTCTGAGTCATAATCAGCACCTGGCCATTTTTGTCATATTAGTAGGAAGAGCAGATACTTTCCCTAGTTGTCTAACAAGCTTACTCATTCAACTCGTAAGACTGCATACTTGACCTAGTCCCCTTTTACAGGTCCCACTTTCAAATACGAATACATTGGTCTTTAGGTGTTAACTTAGAGTTGTATTAGAACATAGACATTTAGACTGTAGCCAGAAATTTTTATAGAGCATAAACCCTTATCTCTGTTGGGCAGCTTTGAAAGTAGAAGCTTGGAAGAGTTGCCTGACCCAGAGTCACATAGCTTATAAATGTTAGACCAATGTTAGAACCACAGTTCACACACTAGAGCACATGCTTATTGCATGATGTACGTCTTCCTTGAGATTCTATGCCATGGAAAGCTGGTGTCTTGTTACCTTTCACTTCCCAAATATCTAGCATATTGCCAACATTCAGCTCAAGACGTAGCTGACATCTTAGCACAAGCTGTTTAATCAAGTCGTTTCTCATTACTAGCTAGGACTAAAGTTCTGCACTGAATCCCTTTGTCCCTATACTCTAGCGACTAATGTCCTCTCAATCCCACTGTCTATTCTCAGTGGACAGAAGTCAGAGAGTACCTATTTTGGAAAACTTTCATCAGTGGCCCAAATGTCTGTGATGTGTCATTTGAATAATCTTTTGTTCTTGTAGACATTCTTGAAAGTTCTAAACTGTAATCTTCTGAAACAGATCACTGCTCCTAAGATACTACAAGCTGAATACCAGATCAGAGGTCATTGGCCTTATTAATGGAGGTCTGCCTATGATGGAATGTTTTATACACATATGTGCATATATGAAAAGAGAGACTAGAGCACAGAAACCATGCCTGAGTTGCAAATTACTTATATTCATTCATTTGGTTAGCAAATACAGCATTGTCCTCGCACTACAAAGTGAAGTCCATTGAGCCATTTTAGTTTTTAATAGCAAAAGTGTATTCCCAGACTAGTGTTCTTTCTTTTTAGTAAAATGGTGATTGATCAAATAGTATTCATTTCATTTCTCCATACTGCAAGAGTATTTTCTTCTAGTCCATTTTCAGCATACTGCAGTTTTGCACCAATTAGCTTGAGGCTGAATTACAGTTAGTTCCATTCAGTTCTGTTTGCTGAGTAGCACTGTAGTGATTAAATGCCATAGAGTACACCAAATATACAAAAGTAATTAACCCAGAAAGGACATGTTAGAATAAAGGTCAATAGCCTCTTTAGCCCATAGTGCCAACAGCAAGGCTAAGTGTTGACAGAGGTGTTGCTGGTAGGTCTGGAGAAGATGTGTGTGTGTGTGTGTGTGTGTGTGTGTGTGTGTGTGTGTGTGTGTGAGAGAGAGAGAGAGAGAGAGAGAGAGAGAGAGAGAGAGAAGATCAAATGGAGAAGAGGGAGAGTATTCACACTTGTCTGCTATGGTAAGTAGAATGGAATATGGAATGCTAAGATTTTTCTCATGAGATTGTAGCAGCGCTGTTTTTATTGTTTGGAAAGCGGGTGAGACAATAGTCTGCAATTTTGACTTGCCTGTCAACATTTCAGCACTGGATAGTGCCAAGAATTTTCTTGGTTTAACCAGAGTAATCTTTTTTTAAAAAAATTAAGATATATAATTACATCACTTTCTCTTTTCCCTTTCCTCCCTCCTCACCCAAGTTCTTCCAACTCTTTCCATGTACCCACTGCCTAACTCTCAAATTTATAGCCTCTTTTTCCCTGTTTTATTGTTGTTGCATATATGTAGATGTATGTATGTGTATACACCAAAATATAAATACAGCTGGTTTAGTCTGTTGTTTGTGGGCATATGGTAACCAGAGTAATCTTGATGCAGACTTGGTGACTCAGCCTTTCTTTCAGAGTTTTATACCCAGTCAAACCTGCATCTGCAGATCTGTCATTGAAAAACTGTTGCTTAGTCATTTCTCTTGAAATCTTTGCTCATATATCTAAGCATTTTTATCTCTTATGTTTTCATCCCTCTATATTTGAGTCACCATCAGTCACAGTTAGTATTAATGCATTATTAATACATAATTAAAACTTGCATAAAACAGAAGGTAGTTGGTATTGTAAAAAATCAATAGAAGGCTTTTTCTCAAGGACTGCATCTTTCTGTTTTATAGTTAGCCATTTTTCCCCCATTTGTATGTGATGATTTAGCTGCCCACATGGGGGAAAAAGGAGAGGATTTTTTTTTCCTTTTTAGGTATAAGCCTTAGGAGGAAATCTCTAGGGATTATTATTTTTAAATGACCATCACAGAAAAATTACTAGGACATGAGTCCTTGGGAATCTTACCTTTTCACTGGTCAATCTTCAGAGAAAAAGTGCTTCTCCTTAGCTACAGGCAGCTACTGACCACATGATAAGCAACAGGGATGAAGTTAAAACTGAAAATGGCCCCTCTTCTGCCAGAAATGTATCCCTTTTAGAATAATGAAGGAAATTGGTGGCCTTGATATGTTTCTTCAACAGCACTCACCATATATGCAGTCAGAGGCAAGGCTGGCACAGACCCTGAAGGAAGACCTGCACCCTAGATTGTTGGAGTTGCAGCAAAGAAAGGTATCACTTTGGATTCACCTCTACCCAAAACTGCTTACCTCTGTTTCAGTTTTATGTTTCCCATTGTTTCCTCTTAATACCTTTTCAGCCTAGTACTTTCAAAGTCACCACTTTGAAAGCCTTCTTCCTTTGGTGTGCCTACCTACACAAGCTCCCACCCACCCCCTTCACAGACACACAGCTATTTAGACCACAGAAGTGTTTACATTGAATGTCAAGGATTCAAAAGACTACTATCAAACAGCATACACTTGCTACATGTGTATAATTTCCAGTATCTAGGTAATGAAAATCACATGTGACTGAGAGCATACTCCATGTTCCTTTGTTCAGCAGCTGTAATTGAGGCAGTGGTGCAGAAGCCTGGAAAGGAGATGAAATGGAACTCACAAGAGGTCCAGGCCTGGCATCACAGGTCAAGAACTTTCACAATAGGACAGTTAACTGATACAGAAAAACTGAAAATTTCTTAGCCTCACAGGCCAGAAAAGAAAATTCTTCCCAGAACTTGCATAAAACTCTCAAGTGAAAAGACTTGGGTGTCTGCTATAACAAAGAAACTTCCAGGTGAATTGGGAAAAGTAGATAGGAACTGTTCAACCTACCTATCATAGGACTGAGGACTTGCAGTGTTAATGGGTGTTTATTTCTCTTATGACTTTGAAAACTTTTGATTTGTGTTGCCTAATATGGTAACCACGGTAACCACAAGCCACACGCACCTGTCAAGCAACAGCAGCATGGGCTGTCCAAGATAAACTATAAGTATAAACTGCAAACCATCCTTTGAAAGTGCAGTACTAAAGAGAAGAGATTGTAAAATATCTCAAATGATTATATTGCTCATGTATTGATATAGTATATTTTATGTCTGGAGTTAGATATGTAATTGAAATTAATTTTATGGTTTCTTTTACATTTAATACTGTGGTTACTAGAAAAATAAATACATGTGTGGCTATATTACATTTATATTGACAAACTCAATTCTGAGATGCAACTCACTTTTTGTTGAAAATCTAATCAGCTGTAATCATTAGAAACTAGCTATTCTGTCCTAACATGAAGACCAGAGGTTCAGATTGACAACCTTAAACTACTAGGCAGTTTGTATTTAAATTGGTTGATTTTTTTTTATTTCCTTCTGTGTTCCTGCAGAAATGCTATCATACATTGTATAGAACATTTGCAAGAATAACACAGAAGAATACATATGAGGTTCTTTGTAGTTAACACTCTCAAAAAATATATGTTTAACCTTATATAGATTGAAATATTTTACTAGAAAAATAACAACATAAAAAGACCAAGGATACTGACATGTTAAAGTATGTCTTGTCAAAGCTTAGTGCTAAGTCATTACCCTGCTTTAATTCTTCTAAACAGCTGTTTATTATATTGGTATTTATATACACACACAAACAGAATATAGCACAAGATAGTTCTTAAGCAATTTACTCCACCAGAAAATTCTTAAAGCTCGCCACTTTGGTTTTTAGGAAAGTCAAATTTATATACCCCATTGAAGGAGAGTTAGTAGCATTGATAATATGGTAGTAGATAAAAACTACTCTTTTTAGTTTAGGCTATATCTTAGATATTTTTATTCTTCCCAAAGAAAATGACCAATGCATATAACTCTAATTAGTGTAGAGTCTACGAAAAATATTTTAAGTATCTTATTAATGAGGGCAGAGAATTCTTTGGGAGAACAAAAGCACATGACTGTGTGAAACTTTGCAAACATGAAGGCCATTGAATTGAAAGGCACAGAATGGACTGGACGATTAAACATTTGTGTGCAAGGAAAGTGTATTGCTTGGCAAATGTTTATTACAGTTTCTGTTAAAATTGTGATAATTAAGGCGAAGTACTTGTACACACACACACACACCAAACCCTGCACCATTGCCTCCTAATGTGGCCCATAGCTTGGACCACATACAGCATGACTGTCAAGTGAGGAAAGCTAAGTCACCTGTATAAGAGTCAAGCTCACTCACATCTTTGGCATCAAAATGTCTTGTTCTTGCCCCCAAACTACCAGAAAAAAGTAAATGAATTTAATGAAGTTTCTGGTGCAGAGCCAACAGTCTTATTCCAGGAAGAGGAAATAACAGTCAAGAAACCTCAAGAGGACATTAAGATAATGTTCTAATTTAAAATCAATTGTATTGATACCTTATAAATTATTAGGGCATTTTATCCTGACCAAGTAATGTGTAATGCCAAGACCACAAAAACAAAGCATGAATGACTAAATATCAAAGTGCTGTCTTACTATTTTATGAAGTAAAACAATGCATATGTCTTTTGTATTCTAAGTTCTTTGACTTATGATGGAAAGGCAAGCTGTGGAATTCACTTATTTCTTTATTTCTTCACTTGTATATTCAGTAAATCCTTGTTGAGTGAAGATTATGCAATAGTTTCCACAACTGCCAAAGGTGGCTTATAATAGATGCTAAGTACTCTGCTCACAATATGAGCTCTTCAGGCCTTACTGAGTGAGACCTTAGAGCAATGCCCCCACTCCAGCCCCACCTGCTGGGAAATGAAAGCTTCAAGAATTTTAGTAAGTTCTAGCTAATAAAAACTGATGCAGGCCAGTCTTAAACCAAGGGCTATCTGACTTTATGTCCACAGTGTGAAAACTGGAAGTGCTGTTTCAAAATCAACTATCAGACTGTTAGTCACTCTGGTTTGATGTTATTTTGATTATATGCAGCAGTTTGTCTTGACCCAAGTTTCTTACTAGAAGAGAAACAGAAAAACAACAAGAATTTAAGAGTTTGTCCTTCATGAATTGTTACAAAGATGAAACATAGTAAAGGTAGACTTCATTATATAGAAATTATATTAAATATTCTTTTAACAAGGGCAGATCTTTACAAAGTTCCAGTTATTTTTGAAGGTGAGTTTTAATTTATATTAATTTGAAAAAAAATCTGGGAGATTGTCTGCAGAGTATGCTTTTTATGACAGCCGTAATCAAGCAGGTCATTTAAATAAAAGTCTTGTTGTAATGAGCAATAAAGCAACACCAGTGACTGACTCAGAGTTTTGCCGCAGTCAACAGTAATATGCTCTGAATTTTACTTAATTTACTTAAATCTGCATGTGATATGGTTGTCATGTGAGACTTATGCATTTAACCAAATGATTTTCATTTTTAAGGTATTACATTTTTCACAGCTGAGGTTCATTCATTTGCTCTCTGGAAATACGAATATTTTGGTTTTTAATAGTCAATAAAAATATCAATCACATTCTCCTGGGATATGGTACTATGTTAGTTTGTTGTACATAAATTTATTGGGCTGTCAACTTTTTTAGAAACCTTGGAGCATTTGTAAAATGTGCAGTGCTTCATCACTGAGACACAGCAGAACTATGACTTCCTGAAGTCAGGGGCTGGAGGAGACTCAGTAGCTAAGAGCACTTACTGCTCTTGAAAGGACCTTAGTGTAGTTCTCAGCACCCATGTGACAGCTTATAGTCATTCTTACCTCCAGTTCTAGGGCATTCATGACACCAAGCATGCCCTCCCTCAGTGTTCATACATACTCTCAGGCAAAAGATTAATGCTTGTAAAAGGAAAATAAATCTTTTTTAAAGAAATTAAGTTACTAGTCATTGTTGTTTGCTTTTTTGGTATAGGTATGCATTTTCAGCTTGTCTAAAAGGTTGCAGAGGATATGTTGATTCTGGACTTTGGTTGTAGCATCAGTAAAGGACCTGTGGGTATCTTGGTCCTTCTGACTTCTCTAAATTTACCATGACTCATTCATACTAAGATTTGAGAGTTCTGGAACTACATTTCAGTTAGAATAACAGTGGAATTTGCCATCTAAATGATTATTGTTGACAATAAAAGAAGCCTGGAAAATAGCGCAAACTCCAGTCAGATTTTCATGGTGCCCCTTGGCTATTCATTGTCCCTGTTTTCCTGCCTAAAACCTGACTTACTCTTAAGTGCCTAGTAGATAAGGAAGGCAACACCCATGGGCCAGTGAGTGAGTTTTAGGATTTTTTTTCCCCATGTTTGTCTGTTTGTTTGGGCGAGGCACACACCTGCCTCAGAGTGTGCATGGAGGTCAGAGGAACAAGAGTCCTGTCTTACCTTCAACTATGTGGGTTCCAGATAATAAACTCAGATTGTCAGGCTTAGTGGCAAGTTCCTTTACCTGCTGAGCTAGCTATCTTGCCAACCCAAACTTTTCCAGTTCTTTATCTTAGATGGCCATTCAAATTTTAGCATATTATTTCTGCTTATGACCTATAAGTGGGCAGGGATGTCTAAGCATAATAACTTTGTGAATGGAAAGCAGAATTAATTTGGGGGACATTTTAAATCGAATTTTAAAATCCCATGTGAATATGGTATTTATAGTTCTTTCTCTGTCATATAGAATCAGAACTTTATTGTGATTGTTGAAAGGTCTGCTTTGGTTTATTGAAATCTTATCTTCATGGGCCTTTGGAATGTATGTGTTGAGGAGAAGTACTACAAAGTGCCTGGAATAGTCCTCACTTGGACCTTCTTTTTGACAGTCTGTAGTAAATAGAAACCACAGTATAGTGAGGTATCAGCTTTACTGTCATTGAGAGGCTGGGCTCTGTGCCTAAAACTATTTCTTGAACTTTATATAAACTGTTTTTTCTTCATTCTCAAAGAAGCCCAGTGGGTGAAGATAGTATCTAACTATCCTAAACTACAAAAAGATTGAGTGAAGGTAAACATTATTCCTGGGGCTACAGGGCTGTTAAATAAAAGACTCCATACTGTCTGACTCCAGAGGTGTTCTTGACTGCTATTACAGTTAGTGTTCCCTGTTATTAAATTAGCTAATTATATTAATATGACCTTTGTAGATCTCTTTCCCATACACACCATCTTTGATCTGGAGGTAGACAGGTGTTCCATCTTGTAGAGCAGACCCTAACTCCAATCAGAAAGTTGTGATTACTCCCATAACAGTCATGCCACTATTGCAACAGTGACCATATCTGGCCAGGCTAACTTAGGAAGTTTACAGGTGAGTACAACTGATGATAACATTTCTCCTCCAGTAGCATACATTGTACTCTCCAGCACTAGGAAAGCTAGCCAGTAGAGTTGAAGCTTCCAGTTCAGTATCAACTTGATTTCATCATATTCTGTGACTCAAGTGTGTGGTGGCTTTAGCAATAGGGTCTTGCTGTCATTTTCAGGATGGTAAGCAAGAGCAATAGCAATAACCTTAAATGCATAGGAGTCTGTGGGATTCCTTTGGCCAACAACTCGAAGTGGTAATTCATTCCTGGTATTGGTTTTTTTGTTTGTTTGATAGTGGTTTCTGGTTGGGTTACTTCTCCCCTTCATTTTAAGGTAACTCCATTTAATGTGTGTGTATATTTCTAAAATATATA
This sequence comes from Myodes glareolus, assembly GCF_982192425.1. Classification (NCBI taxonomy): domain Eukaryota; kingdom Metazoa; phylum Chordata; class Mammalia; order Rodentia; family Cricetidae; genus Myodes; species Myodes glareolus. Next base: position 47,630,563 of record NC_142032.1, read on the forward strand.
CACACTTTTTTATGTGTGTATTTATTTTAGGAAGCTTCTATATGATATTTTCAAAAGACTTTTAGGTGTTCAGTATCTCTTCTCAAATTCCCTCCTCTACCCTACATTCCCACCTCCCACCAGTTTAATTATCTGAGGAGTTTTGAACTAGATTGAAATCCATGTTGAGGGCCATTTGGAATTCTTTGTGTTTAAAAACATTCCTGGCCAGTTCTATGCAGCCCACCTTGCTGGGTGCACCACTTCAGGGGTGCTGCAGTCTGAATGAAGTAGAAGGAGTTTTGTAAATATGCAGCAGTCTTTTGTAAATAAGTTATTGCAATGCTCTATTCACTGAATAAACAGCATATTAAGGGAACAACAGGAAGGGAGTAACTAATTCTGCCAGGAAGCATCTAAGGAAGCTTTGAAAACTGACCTTAAGAGTTGGATTTTATGTTGGAAGGGATTTTAAAAAATACTGAGCAAAAGGACACCTCTGTAATTCCATGGAGAAAGACAAAGATAATGTGAAAATACATAGAGCTCTGAGGAACATGCTCAATGCACTGATGGCAGCGGGACAGGGCCAGGACTATGGATTGGCACTCATAGTGGGCGCTTTGGAATACAGACAAAATCAGGAGTTCAAATGTCTTTCCTAAAGTTGTAGGAAACCAGTTGCCTTTTTAAAAGAAGAATAAGGATAGATGACTGAATCTATTTTGGGGAAATAGAAGATTCTAAAAGTATGGAGAACATATTAAAGGTGATAACTAGGTAGAAAGTTATGGCTGGAAACCAGTGTCTTTGTGTGTTACTTCAGTGACTATAAAATCACACCAAATTGGGATTGGTAAGTGTATGAAGCAAAAATGTCAAGTCTTATGACTTAGAAATAAACTGAAACTAGAACTTTTAAGTTAATTAAGTCTCCTTCTAAATTCTTTGGGAGCTGGTGATGTAGCTAAATGATAGAGAGCATTTGCTATGGGGGAGGCTCTGGGTTAGAACCCCATCACCATAAAAACAAAAATTAACAGTAACTTGCCATCTGATTGTTTTAGTCTTTGTCCTTAGTGAATAATGACCAAAGCCTTTTCTGTCATTTAGACCAAGGTTGTGGGGGGAGGTTAGGGGTAGAGTGTGTGTGTAGGTTAGTGAACAACTTGAGGTATTATTGGTCCTTGCCTTTCAATTTTTTTTTTTGAAAAAAAAAAAAAGTAGTCTCTTGTGTGCTGATGTGTACAGGAAACCAGCTATCTTCTAACCTTCTGGGATTCTCTTGTCTCTACCTTCTGTCTCCCTGTAGAAGAGCTTAAGTTACAGGCACATGCTGTTTCTTCCAGATTCACATGAAGTTTTTTTAGAGAGGAGCACTAAGGCCAATGGACCATCTCCCTAGCTCATGGCCTAACAGATTCTTGAGGGTAGTCTTTGTTCTCACTTTTCCATCCATAGTTTTAAGCTATCATACATATGCTCAATAATCAGCTGACTTTCATGGCAGGGAATCACATTTCTCAGGCTTCAAATCTTGTCACCAGTGTTAAGGACACCTCAGGTTAAGTGAAAGAACAGACATCAAGCCTGTGGCCTGAGCCTAAGGCCCATAGCCCCTTACTGTGGTTTCCTGAGGCATGAACCCACTTCCTCTGCTCTGGCCACAGTGAGTTTTGGGTTTCCAGAAACAAAATGAGTAGGCTTATGAAGAACATAAAGAAATAATACAGTTTGCAGGCATTTTTTTTTTCTTGATTCTGCATGTTCTAGGCCATAGATGTAGGCTGAGTAAATCTGTGACTATGGTCTATATATCACCTGGCCACCACGTTTGATTATTCAAGCCTTTAATGATTATTTTCCCCCTTTTTAATTTTTTTTTATTGAAGAACTACTGGTTATCCTTTAAGCTCAACTGTACTCAGTTTTTCTGTGTAAGTTTTAAATACCTACTTTGTGTCAGCCAGTAAACTTTACAAAACAAAACAAACAAAGCCAAGCCTATCTTTCCCTGAGTTCAATTTCTTGTTTTTTCTCCCTTTCCCAGTTTTGTGTTAACTCTTGAGCAAGATGCTTGAGATACTCGACCAGATCTGCTCTTTGGGGTTCATACTCAGCCTGCTGTCCTTTTTATTCTCTTTTTTACTCATCTTTCTCTGTTTCTTTTCCTCTGTGCCTCTGTCTTTCTCCTTTCATCTCCTCCTCTGTCCCCTGTCTCCCTTTAACAGCTCCCCAGGCATGCACTACAGCACCAAATAAATAAATAAAAACAAACAAACAAACAAATAAATAAATAAACGTTTAGTTGCTCTTCTAAGTGAATGATTTTTTTTCAATCCAGTGTCTGTTTCTAATTCCAGAGCTCTTCGGTATCCCCATCAGCTAGTTTCCGAGGTTCTGAGAAACACAGGAACTCTACAGACTATTCTTCAGAGAGCAAAAAACAGAAAACAGAAGAAAAGGAAATTGCAGCTCGCTATGTAAGTTCATCCACCTTTGCTTTGGTGGAGGCCAGTTTATCTTGCTCTTTGTATCAGCTGCTAATTTTAACCATTACCAGCCAATTGTAGAACATAGGATAACAATATCCTTTAAGAGATTTTTTTAAGTATAGTATTTATAGCTGTGTCTCAAAACTGTCTTCATCTACTAGCTGAAGGTATGTGTGTATTTTTATGTGCACAAACATACATGTATATGTGTATACACGACCACGGTGCTTTCCTATAACATCTAATCTAAGACCTGGGTATACTAGGACATTATTTGTTAGGGTAGTTTATTTCCAGAACTCTATGTGGTTAGCTTAGACATCCATAATGTTCTTCACATGAACTGAAACTCATTTTCCTTTACTGGCAGGTCCTATAAGAGAAGGGAGCATGCGGGATAGGAAGTGTGGAGGCAGATATTTATTGCTTTGCTTCCCATCAGCTGATTCCCTGTAGAACTGTGAACTTCACAAGAAGCTCAGACTTTGGATTTTTACCTCACAGTTTAACTGTGCAATGAGTTACTCAGATTTTTTTAAATGCTGCCAGACCAAACCATGCCCCACCACACTTGTAGTCTGTGTTTAGATAGGTGTGAAAGTTTGTGTTGAGTTTTAGAATAGTAAGCAAGCTATTGTACTCCATTTTTCAAGAATGGGAAATGGAATCATTTCCTAGTTCATAACATCAGCATGAAGAATAAGGAAGAGTACATTGTAAAATGTGATAACTCTGCTTGGTACAGTTTTCATCACATCACATAAGGACCTGGCATGGGCACATAAATGTAGCTGAAACTGTGATGTTGCTTATTTTTTACTGGGGCTGGAGATAATGCTTCTCAATTCTCTGTACAGGACAGTGATGGCGAGAAGAGTGATGACAACTTAGTAGTTGATGTGTCCAATGAGGTATGTTTGTGGCTAGCTTCCCTTCCTGATACTCTGCAGCTGTAACAGAGGCTAGTGGCCTACTTTTGAGAAACTATTACTGACTGTCCATTGCTGGGCCTCTTAAGTGTGCTGCTCCTTCCTTTCAATTGCCACTATCCTTTTCCACCGCAAGAAATTCACAGGTGTCAGTGGTCGCCCTACTGACTATATTGATGTTTTTTTGCAGATTAGTGGACTTTTTGTTGTTATTTAGAATCTGACCTCAATACCAGATGTTTCCTTTAGCAATTTCAGTTAATTTTGTTATCTTTTTCAGAACATTTTGTATTTTTAAGCAAGCTACTAAGTGCTTTCAGTTAGAAGAGTTCCCCAGTCACAGACCTCAGTGTTGCCAGTCAGTTGTGAGTCTTAAATTTTTTCTTTGTAGGATCCATCATCCCCTCGAGGAAGCCCAGCACACTCCCCTAGAGAGAATGGCCTGGACAAGACACGCCTCCTGAAGAAAGATGCCCCCATCAGCCCCGCCTCTGTTGCATCTTCCAGCAGTACTCCTTCATCCAAATCCAAAGAGCTTAGCCTTGTAAGCTAACCCATTCTTACCAGAATTGCCTCTTCCAAGATAGTTTTTGATTTTTCATTTTTTTTTTATATATTTCACATTTTTCTGTAGGGCTTGAATTTCTGACTGATACGTGTGTGTTTCAGATATAAGTTTAATTAGAAAAGATGTTTTGGAGCTAAATTGATGGTATTTGCTTCCTGAGTCTTTCTGTAAGTTTACAAGGGAGATAATGGGTGAAAAACAACACACTGGAGTTAGGGAGGTAGTCTTATTGCCTGTGGTTTGTGGTGACCTTGGTTTGGGGTGTTAGTCATCTTATTATGAGCTACATTTGAATTGCCAAGCTATGCACAGCTGTGATAATTTTAGCTACTGCCTCAGAAATATTCTGTCACTTATAAAATGTCTGTTTTGACTTAACACAAATGCCAAACTGAACTGCCCACTAGTGAAGATACTGTCCCTATACCTCTGCCTGTGACTGTAGAGTTGATTGCATTTGTGTGCAGATAAAGAATACATGTGTGGATGGATATGATGGCTGGAAAGCCTGATCACGGTGTGGGTTCAACACCCTTGTGTTTTCTTTTGGAACTCTGGTTGTCTCTTTATGGCCTCTCCTTTCTACTATGGGGTACATGATGCTTCATGTGGGAGTTTTCTAAGAGGAGCTAGTCATCTAGGGTATTTCTTAGGATGTCAACAGTGTGTTAGGAGCCCACATTCAGGATGCATGGTTCATGAATTTCTTTGGCCTTTGACTGAAATCAGGTTCCAAGAAATGACCTCAGGTCAGCTTCAGTGCAGGTCTTTCTGTAATGTGCCTCTCTGAGTCTTTGCCAGCTACTTTTAATCAATACAAGATATAAGAGAAGCTGAAGAAATTTTTAAATTTTGTTTTGTTTTGTTTTGCTTACTGTTTTAGTATTAAATTAACTCTTAAGATCATTTTCTTCTGGCTGATATATTCCCTCTCTTAATTAGAATGAAAAATCTACTACTCCCGTTTCAAAGTCCAATACTCCTACTCCGCGAACTGATGCACCTACCCCTGGCAGTAACTCCACTCCCGGATTGAGGCCTGTACCTGGAAAGCCACCAGGTGTGGACCCCTTAGGTTAGTAAGGGGGGAAATACTGTACACTTACTTCAGTTTTCAAAAAGATTTTAAGTGACTTAAGTAATGCAATCTGTTAAAAGTAGTGATAACCAGCACTGACCGTTAGACAAAGTATTCCAATTAAGTATGTGACCCCACCCATGTCTAGCACGTGTTAAGTATTCAGAAAAATGGGATAGATTATTGAAATACCCAAAAGGATTGAATGATTTTGAGAATAGTAAAATGAGTTAGTTTGAATTATGGGTTATGTTGTTAACCAAGCAAACAGTGTGCTACTACAGTTTTCTGTGTTTTTGGTTTTCTCTTCAGCCTCGAGCCTAAGGACGCCCATGGCTGTACCTTGTCCATATCCAACCCCCTTTGGGATTGTGCCCCATGCTGGGATGAATGGGGAGCTGACCAGCCCTGGAGCTGCTTACGCTGGGCTACACAACATCTCCCCCCAGATGAGTGCAGCTGCTGCAGCAGCCGCAGCCGCAGCAGCCTATGGAAGATCACCTGTGGTATGTTTATCTGCTTTTATAATATAGTTTGGGAACACACAGCATTTTCTTGCATTCTTTTTAATGTAGTTTACATAATACAAAGTATTTATGGAAGAATCAGAGTGTTTCTGCATAAATTATGTGGGTTATGTCTTGATTATTTGGGAAGATGAGAAAGTTTGTGACTTCTTAAAATATAATAGTCATTTTGACATTTTAAACTTCAAAATTGGACCCCAAAGAAAATTTAAAAAAACCTTTTGTTTCTATAATAAACTTCAATAATCAGTAGTTTAATTTTTTTGTATTCTCCTGTCCTGAATAAATGATCATTTAAATCCTAAACATTCTTTCATTTTATCAATAAATACTTCTGTAAATGTCTCTAAGATCTTATTTTCAAATGATGTATATCAGGTTTTAAGTGCCATATTGTGCAAGGTATAGCACATGAATATCTCGTTTTTTGTTTTGTTTTGCATGGAACAATTTTAGGTGGGATTTGATCCACATCATCATATGCGTGGTGTGCCAGCAATACCTCCAAACTTGACAGGCATTCCAGGAGGAAAACCGTGAGTACCTTTTTTCCCTTTGGATTCATGCTACCAAGCTCTAGTCCTTGCTTTACTTTTGGAATTAGTGCATTGCTGAATCGGAATAGGGCTTCATTTTCTCTTAGCAAAAGAGAAGGCATAAGGTGGAGTTTTGGTGTTTTTAGTTTAAAATCAAGCCTTTATATAAAAATGTAAGTTGTGAAACTGTTCTGGCAGTCAGGGCTTCTCCATGTCTGTTACTGATTTTAAGGCAGTTGTGTTCAGAAAGTGTGATGTTTATATGGAAACTTAGATAATTAAAATTTGAACATATAGAGAACAGACATGCTGAACTTTCAAGAGAGAGAGAGAGAGAGAGAGAGAGAGAGAGAGAGAGAGAGAGAGAGAGAGAACAGGGCACTCTTCTGCTCAGTTTTATTTCCAGAAAAGGTAGCTTGCTCATTGGCTTCTTTACTGTTAACTGAGCATTTGGAATGTCTGTTCTCACTGCCCTGGAGTGATAACAGACGAGTAGAACAACCTCTTCTGGCCTCTTTTTCTATTTGTAACCTCACCACGTCCCATTCCATAGTCTTGGTTTCTGTACACTTGCACTCTTTTTGTTCACACTACCTAAACACAGTTCTAATTAGATTGGTCTTCAAAGAAAACTTTTAAAGCGAGTATTTGGCTTTGAGAAAAAAGAAAGAAAAGAGGAAAACAGTGTTTTTTCTTCCTTTTTAGGAAACACACAAACACATCAGTCTTGATTACATCTTTGCTGAGATTGTACCTACCATACATATGCTGCAACCCTAGTCTTGACTATCTAAACGTGATGGAGTCTGTGTCTCTGGCATTTATTCTCACTGATGAACCTCTGTCAACATTTTCTATGATTCGTTAGATGCCCTCTTAACAGAGCATTCTGCCATAATTCAAATAACATCGCTCTCTGCCTTCCTCCCTACTGTCATCTTCCTCTAATTTTTTTGAGGTAGAGTTTAACTGTGTACCCCAAGCTGGCTGGTCTTGAATTTGCTGATCCTTCTGCCTCTGCCTTGTAAATGTTAGGCTGATAGTAGAGAGATACTATCAGGCCCAGCTTTTGAATGCTTATTTGTAGCCATTGTGTGCCTCTCCCCACTTAAATATAAGTTCTGTAAAAGCAGATCAGAATAGGATTTTTTTAAATTTTGTTTTCTTTTGATATAATGTTCAGAAATGCCTTGATTCATAATTGTGGAGTTGAGAAGTGCAAACTGTATAAGTTGTGCATATCTGGTGCTGGTCTTTTTGGTTTTGGGTTGTTTTTATTGATGCAGGATATTATGGTCATATTCTTGCCCCACCTCAACTCCTCCCAGAGCCCCTCCCTACCACCCAACTTCATGTTCTTTCTTTCTCTCAACAAAACAAAAAAAGCATACACACACACACAAATAAATAGATAGATAGATAGATAGATAGATATGAATTCAATATTGTATTGGCCAATTACTCCTAAGCATGAGGCCTGCCCTGCAGAATGGTTGATACATGCAGTATTGCTCCATTGAAGATTTTCCCTCTCAGCTATCAGTTGTAAATACCTTCTTGCTTAATTGTGGTACTCTGAGCATGGAAAAGTGGAAGTAGGCACAAATTTTATCTAGCTTGAACTTTTGTTGTCTTAGATATGATGTCACAGTTGCTATGAGTTCATATGTGCATCAGGTCTGTTGTGTCAGAAAATGCTATTTCCTTAGACTCACCTACTAGCTGTGTCTCTTAGAGTCTTTCCACCTCCTGTTCCACATAGATCCCTGAGCCTTTGAGGGGAGAGGTGTGATAAGACATCACGTTTGGAACTGAACACCCTGTGTCTTTCACTCTGTACGTTGTTCAGTTGTGGGTCTCTATGCTAATTACCATCTGCAAGAAGCAACTTCTCTGATAAGGACTGTGCAATGCACTAATGAGTATCTGTGGGTATAACAGTATATCATTAAGAGTTGTTTTATTGCTATGTTCATTTAGCAAAATAACTAGTGGGGTTTCCCCTAAGGCCCATGACCTATCTCGTCTCAGGTTCTTGGCCTCATCAACAGTGTCTGTATGAGTTCCATCTCATGAAGTATGAACCTTAACTTTAATTAAAAAAAAAAAAGTAGTTAGTTACTCCCATAAGATTTGTGTCTCACTGTATCAGTATATTTTCCTGGGGTATATTTTCCAGGCAGGTCACTATTATATCTTAAAGGGTTCATAGCTGAATGAGATTGTAACATGCATAGTCTAGTGCCTTCCAGCACTGTGAACTCTGATCAATAGGGCATGAAGCTTGTAGCTGAGCAGCAGCTCAATTTTTGCATATTCAATAACTTAAGTATGTGATGTCATCAGCAATAAGTTCTAACCATCAGGTTGTGGAGTGAACTAATAGCATTGACAACAATAATAGCCTATAATGTTGGCCAAGGGGTAGGGCTGGCTATGCAATGCCCTTAGTCAAAAAGTTGTAACATATTCCTGGAGGTTTTGTTTGGTAACATATGGTGTCTAGTTGGATTATTATCTCTACTATTATGTGGTTAACTCCATTGAAATTCCTTTTATATATCTTAGGAAGCTTCTACAATAATGTTTCCATGTGGTTTCTCAAAAGACCTTAAGTGTTAGTTATCCCTCCCTATATTCCCTTTTCTACCCTTCCCTCCTATCCTTCTCCCAATTTAATCTTCCTATTTTGTATCTCCATTATCCCTTTATAGCACTATATTCTGCTTTCCTGTCCTTGGAATACTCTTAGCCACTTACTAGTCTAATTACCTAATCTCTAGATATTTTACATGGACCACAGACATCTAAAACTTAAAACCTTATGTTTTTATATAAGAGAAGACCTGCAATATTTATCTTTTTGGGTCCGAGTTACCTCATTCAGGATGACTGATTCTAGTTCCATCTATTTACCTGCAGGTTTCATTTTTCAACAGCTGAATGAATATTCTGTTGTGTAAATGTATCACATTTTCATTATCCATTCATTTGTTGATGGACATCTGGGCTTTTTCCACGTTTTGGTGGTTATGAATAGAATTTTTGCAGGAATGAAAATGAATGAGCATTATCTCTGTAGTAATATGTAGAATCCCTTGGGTATAAACCAAGGGGGATAAAGATCAGTTTTTGAGGAACCCCCACACTGATTTTCATAGTGACTATACCAGACAGCATTCCCATCAATAATGAATATTCAGTTAAAGAAGTAACTTCCAAAGTAGTGGTGGTGGCAGCACATTTCTTTAATCCCAGTACTCTGGAGGCAGAAGCAGGTGAATCACTTAGTTCGAGGCCAGCCTGTCTACAGAGTTAGTTCTAGGACAGCCAGAACTACACAGAGAAACCCTGTCTCCAAAAAGAATGAAAAGAGGGAGGGAGGAAGGAAGGAAGGAACTTGCAATTCCTTAAATACTACTTAGGCACACAGTAGTATTTGATGCTCACAATGTTGGTTTGTTCAAAGAGTAAATAAATGTACATTGATTTCTCCCTTCTCTAACTTCCCTTTGCTTGTTACTTCAGTATTACATAGACACTTGTTTGTTGCCTTAGTGTCTCCTTGCGTTCTTTTTTCCCATTTCACCTGCCCTTCAGTGTTACGCACACCTGGCTGGCCTTGGCTCTGTTCTTGTCTTCTATCTGCTGAATAAAGCTCAAGGTTCTTCCTTCTATAACTTACAGACTACAACCTAAATGTCCTAGTTGCATCAAACAGTGCTGGCTCCATAGCCAAGTTGTTCAGTAAATATTTGGCTGATTAATAAGGGAAACAAAGCAAATTAGACTTTGAGTTTCTTGAGAGTTGAAGACATAAATATCAATTACTATAAAATTCTGTGTACCTGTGTATGCTCTGCAAATAGTGGTTGACTGACTAACAAGTTTTGTGACCAAGAACTCTGAAGGTGAAAGATTGGTCTGTTTCAAGCAGTGACTATATAACAAGGTCATGGGATTAATCAAATAACAGCTCAGATGCTCTGGTTCTATGTGTGAACTGAGATGAGATGAAAGGGCTCCTTTAGAGAAGAGGTACAGTCCTTTTTTCAGGTGCTGCTAACAGTGACCAAGTAGTAGCCAGCAGGGGTAGTAGAGTAGATACGGTGAGGGTCCGTACTGCATGCAGGACAGCCTTGAAGCCACAGGAGTATAATCGTGCTTAGAATGTAAGTTAAGACTCTGTTGTCTATAAATCCTGAATGAAATCTTAGTTGTTCAAATTTTTTAAAATGATCTTTCTTTAAAATTATATTCTTTTTACACTTTTAAGGTTGAAATTTATCTTAAAATATTATATATATGTATGTATGTATAACATGAGATTCCTGATGTATGTTAAAATAAAGAGATTTCTGCAACATCTTAATGACTTATAACTAATAATTATGAATGAACATTACTGGTGCTTTTGTGTTAGGATGAGAAAAATGATAAAATAGTTAAAACAAATATCACATCTTCAAATACAAGCAAGAAACAGAACAAACTGCAGTGACAGAAGGCTTTTAATCTTAAAGCCCTCCGTACTTCCTCCAGCAAGGGTGTATCACCTAAAGCTCCCTAAATAATGCCACCAACTAGGTAACAAAAATATTCAAATGCCTGAGAACTTGGGGGCATTTCTCATTCAAACCACCATACTATCTTAGCTTTGATTCTTATCCTGCACATGGTTTAGTCCAAGCCCCTGTCTTTCATACACCCACAAATGCCTTCTCTTGCTATGGTACATATTTCTCAAAAAGGGGTGTGGTATACCTAAGAGCTACCACAATAGGCTCAGCTCCTTCCCACCTGCTATTGACACCTGCTTCTCCTAAAGTTGACCTGCATCCCTGCAGCCTCGCTATTCCCTTGCTAACAGTTGTGTCCTAAAGGTAGGATCTGTTGATGAAGATTTCAAGCCAAATGTTTTCACACCACAGGGCTTTTAAGGGTGTGAACTAGAAAGGGAAATACTGTATACAAGTAAGGTGGGCCTTGGGGCTCTCAGGCAGGACACTTTTTCAATTGGATTTTGGATTTTTTAGAATTTGTCTGATCAGTGTGTTATAACTATTTTTTGGCATACCTGCCATCTCAATGTTTTCACCTACAGAATGAGACTAATTCAGAGCTTTAGAATTTTAGCTTAGTCATCTCTATTAATAACTGATTTGGTTGGAATGAATCCATCTACAGGTAAAATCTGATATAGGCCATGGAACCACTGAAAAACACAAATCAATGAAGGTTTGGAGTGAAAAAAAATAGGTACTATGTATATTTGATGTTAGCTGTCCCACTTAATTTTCTGTAAGCTATAGACTCATCCTCTCCCTTTTGAAGTTAGTATTGAATTCAGAGGGGCTAGGTAACTACTGATGGTCACATGGCAACTGTTAAACAGCTAGTTGGTATTTGGTTATGGACCAAGCCCCATGACTTTGAGGCTTATTGTGCTGTACCAGATAAATTTGATTTTTGTTTTAACAGATCTCAAGTATCACTGAAAGGATTTTATTTCTCTTTTGTTATATTGAATGGTTTAATGACATTTTCAAGCTTAGTTGGTAGAATGTATTTCTGGGTTTTGATATTATTACTGCTTAAATTGGACATGTCAGTGCATACCTCTAATCATAGCACATGGGAAGTGTAGAGACAGAAGGGTCACTCCCCACTCTCTGTATAGTAAGTTTGAAGCCAACCAGGGATACATAAGACCCTGTCTCAAAAGAAAACAAACAAAAGCTAATGCTTCCTACATTATCCTCCTCCTGTTTTTCCTTCCTGTGCCCTAGAGCATACTCCTTTCACGTTAGTGCCGATGGCCAGATGCAGCCTGTCCCCTTTCCCCCTGATGCCCTCATTGGACCTGGGATCCCTCGACATGCTCGACAGATCAACACCCTCAACCATGGGGAGGTGGTGTGTGCAGTGACCATCAGCAATCCCACAAGGCACGTGTACACAGGTGGCAAGGGCTGTGTAAAGGTCTGGGACATCAGCCATCCTGGCAACAAGAGCCCAGTCTCCCAACTAGACTGCCTGGTAAGTGAGCAGGGATGACAAAGAAAGACCCTGATGGTGAGAGAACCATAGCAGTCCCAAGAAGATAGTTGGGTTTCTCTCGCAGTGATCCAGTTCTTCCTGTATAGTATGTGCATCTGTACAATCTGCATTCACCCTGTTCCCAGGGTCAAAGGTAAATCACTTGGTTCAAGAATGCTAAGAGTTCACACATTGCTTCTACCAGAACATACCTGAGAACTTTTAAGTCAATTGTTCATGTGGCTTCCCAGCCCCTTAGCTCGTCTGTTATCATTTGTCCTTGGGTTGTACAGGAAATTGCAGCTTAGTTTTCTTTCCTTATACCAGAACGGTCCTTTAATGCAGCATTCAATCTAACATAATTGAATGTATGTAAGATTTCCATAAACTCATGTATGGGGAAACATTTTCTGCCTGTTAGTCATACATAGCAAAGCTAGGCCAAAAGTGCCTACTGCCAAGTGACTTTAACTGTGATGTGGTTTCAGTACCAGGATCCTTCATCCTCAGCAAAATATTCCAGGGCATCAGAGCTTGGAGAATTGTAATGGTTTGTTTGCAGACCCATGTTATCTGTGTATGCATATTACGTCCATGGCTGCTTAATTTGGTAGCGGGAGTGGGACTAGATCTTTGCATTTGGGTGCTAATTAAGATTAAATATCTTGGTACTAAATTTTGTAGATCAAGTTTAAGTACTTCCTTAATTTCATGTAATTTTGTGGCATTAATCTACTTTATCATTGTCATAAGTATAAATGGCTCATTAAACCAGAAGGGAACACAATACTTTTATGGATTTCTGCTCTCGTGTTAATGCTGTTTTCTTTCCTCATGGGTAATTTTGTGATGGCTTTTGTCTCCATAGAACAGGGATAACTACATCCGTTCCTGCAGATTGCTCCCTGATGGTCGCACCTTAATTGTTGGAGGGGAAGCTAGTACGCTGTCCATCTGGGACCTGGCAGCTCCAACCCCACGCATCAAGGCAGAGCTGACGTCCTCAGCCCCTGCCTGCTATGCTCTGGCCATCAGCCCTGACTCCAAGGTCTGCTTCTCATGCTGTAGTGATGGCAATATCGCAGTGTGGGATCTGCACAACCAGACTCTGGTGAGGTAGGTCTGCTGAACTCACTTTTTGTTTATAAGGGAGAGCTAATTTACCACATGGTGCTCAAAACTGACTGACTGTGTATATGTTTGTCTGGGTGGAATACAGATAATGAAAAATTTTAGAGATAATGAAAAATTTTAAATGTAGTATCTTGCTTCCCCACTATATTTTATTAAATGAATGTTTTGTTTTACATACGCATGTGCACACACACACACACACACACACACACACACACATTAAGCATTACTGATTTAGATTTTTAGAAGTGAAGGTCATTTTTACATATAGAATGTTGTCAGTACCTCATGGGTTCACTAGGTGTCTTTGTTATCTGTGCCTGCTGACACCCATCATTGCCCCTGCTCCTCAGTGAGAAGAGGTAGTATATGGTTCTAGTTCAGGTGCTGCATGTGTCACAACTTCACCAGCCAAGGGTCCAGTGCTCATGGATTGCTGTTTATGCTCACATGGCCTAAATTGTCTGTTCCCATAGTTAAGAACAGGTAGACAGAAGCATTATAGATTGAGAAATGAGAATGAGCATTATAGTCAGAGAAAGTATACAAGAAGATTGGGAACTTTCACTATGATGGAGAGAGAGGGCATGTATGGGAAGAAAAGAGCCCTTTGTGGTCTTACCTTGAAGGACTACTAAATTCAATCCAAAAACAAAATAATTGTTGTTCTTGTACCTTTCGTATAAGGTTCAGATACTCAATGCCACCTTCGACTGTGTGGTGGGGACCCACTGTGAACTCTTTCCTCCATGCCCCATGTACATTTTGCCAGAAGTGGCCCTGGGCAGAGGATCACACTAAATGTACTTACTTTGCGTGTTTCATGTGAGCATGTCCTTTCTCTCTTGCACAGCCAGACACAGATACATGATATGTTTTACTCTTATTTTAAATAATTAGAAAGCATAGACCAAATGAGATCTGTAGATAAAGCCTGCACTGAATTTGATCAGCAGAGTTCACAATTAATTGAATTCAATTAATTAGTTGAATTAAAATAAAAATTAACTTTTCAGGGGCTTTCCCTCCATTTTACATTTTCAGGCAATTCCAGGGCCACACAGATGGAGCCAGTTGTATTGACATTTCTAATGATGGCACCAAACTCTGGACAGGTGGTTTAGACAACACTGTGAGATCCTGGGACCTGCGTGAAGGGCGACAGCTGCAACAACATGACTTCACCTCTCAGGTGTGGACTGTATGGGTAATGTAGCCTATTAAAAGAAAATGTGTGCTTTGTAGCACAATTTCTAATTAGTCTTAATAATAAAAACTCAGAGTCAGATATAGGGGTTAATGCTGAAAGATCAGAGAAGCAGAGCGCCAACCACTGTAGTGTTCTTACCTCTACCAATGCTTAGACCAAAGGGATGTCCTGTCTCTGTGAATCCTCAGACTGCAGATGAGTACCTTTCTCCTCCCCTCTTTTTATTCTTCTTTCCTCCCAGCCATATCACTCCTGTCTCCGCCTCCCTAGTGCTGGGATTAAAAGCATATGATCCCAAGTGCTGGGACCACTTTTATGTGAGCTCTGTTTCTCTTTAGACAAATTCAATCTCCCTAGCCCAGGGTGGCCTTGAACTCTCAGAGATCCATCTGCCTCTGGCTCCCAAGTGCTAGGATTAAAGGTGTGTGTGCCGCCATTGCCTGGCTAACTAGTGGCTTAGCTCTCCACTCTGATCTTCAGGCAAGCTTTATTTGTTAAATTACAAACAAAATATCACTACAATACTTGAACATGGATCTGTTAGAGATCTTTTCTTAGACTTGGTTCTTCCTGTCCATTGCGGATTTTGTTGATGTCCTCTTTATTTAAGAGCATACCTTCTGGTTAAGAAGGCTTTGTCCTGTATAGCCACCATCATTTGTTTTAATTTCAGATCTTTTCTTTGGGCTATTGTCCAACTGGAGAGTGGCTTGCAGTGGGGATGGAGAATAGCAATGTGGAAGTGTTGCATGTCACCAAACCTGACAAATACCAATTGCATCTTCATGAGAGCTGTGTGCTGTCACTGAAGTTTGCCCACTGTGGTAAGCAAGTCCCTTTTGTTCATTTTCTATCAACCAGAATGATTGCTTGGTTCTTCTGTTGATTTCTTCCAGGTTGAGTCTTTTATTTTGTTAATGTATCTTTCTTTACAGCTATATAGCTTCCTTAACCATGCATGCTTCCCTAGTAAGCTATGTAAATTGCTAGCCTTAATCCACTTTATTCCTTATCCTAACAATCAGTGGCTCATGAAATCCAGAAGGAGGGTGGGCTTTATAGTTTTGGAAGGAAAAGACATTCTTATTTGTTATAAATGGAATGTGTCTATTAATTCAGCATTCTGTGAAGCAAATTACAAAGTAACACTAAACTCTCTTCCTGTAGGCAAATGGTTTGTGAGCACTGGAAAGGACAACCTTCTGAATGCTTGGAGGACACCTTACGGGGCCAGCATATTCCAGGTAATACCTAGCTTACTGAGTACTGGTGTTGTGTGCTGCCTGTCCTGGTTTACCTGTGCCATCTTCATGCATCCTGAGAATATGTTGGACACCTGATACCATTTCTATCAGGCAAAGCAGGAACCTGCTAGAAGCGGGGAGGAGGATTAGTTGCTCAGCCACAAGCTACAGCACTAGTCTTCTGATGCAATTTCTGAGCTTTAATGTCACAGCAAATCCTGGATTACCCATGACTCAATCCTCTTTTATATTTCTTGTGGAGTTTTGGGTCATTTAGGGACATTTTTGTGTTTATGTATACTAAACATTTTTCTATCAAATTTTGAGTATTTTTTAAAATTTAAATGCCTTAAGTACTGTTGATTTTCTTCTAGTTCTCACTTTCTTTTATAATTAATTAATATTATATAATTAAATATAACTAATTCTTCTTCCCAAGAATATTCCAGAAAAGTTCTGTTGAACTGGATTGATTTTATAAATTTGCTGTTCTTAGTAGAAGAGTTGACCCTTGTGGGGAAATTATTTGTAAAAACTTCAAATTTAGACATGGCACAAACACAGACATGCACACAAAATCTCTGCTTTCTTTTTACAGATGTGTGGATTTCATAGGCAAGTTAATGACTTCCTATTCTTAATTTATAGTTAGAGTGTTATCTTTTGTTCCATGTTTGGGATTAATACGACAGACTTCCAGGTCCATTAACAAAGTGACATTAAGTCATCATAAAGCAGATTAGTTATCGGAATCCAGAATAAAATGCCATGCAAGGCTATCCTCATGACAAAACAGCTGCTGTGATGCTGCTCATACCTTTCCCCTTCCTTTCTCTCTATGAGACAAGGTTTCACTATGTGTCCCTGGCTGTCCTGAGACTCCCAGATATCTACCTGCCTCTGCGTCCCAAGTGCTGGGGTTAAAAGCATGCACCACCATCCCTGGCTGAAGCTTATACTTTAATACTGGAGGTTTTGTGATCTTTTGGGTGAACAAATGAAAGAAAAATTTCTAGACTCTGTCTTTTATATAAAATACAAATATTATATTTTATGTATATGCTGACTTGGGAATTTTAATTAACAGTTACAGTTAGAAAAGTTTGAGAGACATTCAGTGTAGTCATCTTATATTTATAGTTTCTAATGTTCAAAGTATTCTTCAGGCCCTGGTTTAAAACCTCTGTGGGGTCTGCCCTCATTCCTTCATTTCCTCCATGCACATACCCTTCAGTGCTTCAATGGAATGTGTTTCTGTTCCAACTGTTGAACTCGTACATGTTTTTATGTTTTATTCTAGTAGTGTTGGGCATTTTTCCTAGCATCTTCCATCACTTGTTAGGACCTGGGCTGTGCCTGCTGCTCTATGGCACAGCCCAGATCCAGGCCACCTGGCAGTAGCAACTGAGAGTTTCTCATATCTTAAACTCTATGCTTATAGAGACTTTTTTTTTTTTTTGCTTTTTGTTTGGTTTTAATTTTCTTTCACTTTGTGTTTTGTATGCCTGCATGTCTGTGCACCATATTTTGTGCCTGGTGCCCAAAGAAAGCAGAGGAGGGTGTCAGATTCTCTGGACCTGGAGTTACTGCTGCCATGTGGGGACTGGGAATTTAACCTGGGTCCTCTGGAAGAGCATCCAGTGCTCTTAACCACTAGGCTCTCTCTATAGCCCCAGGAATAGAATTTGAAACAGGGCCTTGTTTCATTGACAGAGCACTCTGCCCATTGAGTTAACTGTCTCTTTGATGCCTCATGGGCAAGAACCATTAGCCTAAGTTATGGATGAGCATGCAAGAGGATTGGATGTAGTACTGCCATATTTAGGAATGTTGGGACTGCCATATGCCTGCTTCTGAGTGCTCCATGGAACATGCCTGTGTATTTGCTCCATAACCAATCCTGCTTCTTAGTACATGTATGTGATATTCTTAATGTTTCTTCCCTAGTCCAAAGAATCCTCATCGGTGCTTAGCTGTGATATCTCTGTGGATGATAAATATATTGTCACTGGCTCTGGGGACAAGAAGGCTACGGTTTATGAAGTTATTTATTAAGGACAAATCTTCGTGCAAACTGGACTCCTCCTTGTAGCACTTTGCGCTGTTGTACTTTTTTTTCCCACCCCCTCTCCCACATCTAAAACCAAGGATTTCCAATACTCACTGCAGTTGTGGAGTTTAATCCCTTTCCATAGCCCCACTTCCTCATTGCTATTGAATTGTGAATACTCATTTAAGAACCTGTGATACCAAATCTTCAGCTATCGACTTGGAAGAACATGGAATACCTAACAGTGAATGGAATCTTTAATTATGTATTATATCTGTAATATATTTATTTTGTTTAAAGAAGGCTTTCTAACAATGACTGACTAAATAAAGCTGTCCACTCCTGCATTGATAATGAAGGTGCATTGTATTTGATGCTCCACCCCCTCGCTTTTGGTAAGGGAGGGGAAAGGAAGGTTTAAAATAACTGATTAAAAATGTCACTAAATGTAGACTATTGACTGTATAGAGACATGAAATGTATAATTACACATGGAAGCAATATGTTGCTGTATTGTTATGAGGTTGTTTTGTTTTCTACTTATATTAAAAACTCTTGGAAATTTGGCTTAATAAGTAGAATATGACAGGCCAAGTACTATTCCTTTGAGTCTTTTGGGCATCTTTAACCAATATGTCTATAACTTTAGATTATATTAAAAAATAATTGGATGTTTTTCTTTCTTTTTTTTTTTACTTGTTGACAAGTATCTTTGTAATATGTTTTTAATTCCCTTTTTTATTGTATTATAGACGGATAAACAAATTAAATTGGGGCTCAAAGAGAGAACTTAATTTCTTCTGAATATTTTTGCCAAATTTACTGGCAAAGGGAGCTGAGTGTCTCTGGGCAGTTGTGTCGCTGTGAGCCATGGCGGGCTGTTTTGTGGCATGCTCTTTAGGAGCTGCAGGTGCAGGAGTGCTGTCTGCCTACCGCTGTGCAAGGCAAGTCTTTCACAAAAAGAGGCCCACAGAGGACGCTTTCCAGAGCCCGCCTCTGAAGGCCACAAAGAAGAGACTCTCCTGGGATGACGACTTGCTTTCTTTACCTCTGATTCTTTCCATGTCTTAGTTGGATGTCCCTGAAATGGACACAGGCTGTGCCATTGTGCCAGAAACATTGTGTTATCTTTTATGTTGTTGTTGTTGCTGTTAAACTATAACATGTGACTCCTTTTTATTATTATTTTTTGTTTGAATGCTTTAAAAAGATCTTTTAAGTCTGTGGATCTGCTGATGTACAGTGCCTTTGCTGCTATGGATCAAAATCAAAAGAACTGTGTAGATAAACTTTATTGTATAAGTAGAAAATCATTTAATTTCATACTAGCAATGGATGGATGCTGCAAGTTGAAATGGACTGTCATTGACGTTCTTTGTGTGGTAGCAAAACATGGTGTCTTAAGTGCTTAGTGTTTGATGTCATTAACAGTTTCATAAAACTCTACAGTGTAGAAAGATTTTGATACTAAACTGTGCATTGTACATAGTTCTAACGCATTGTATTGGCCACCAGTACTTCTATGATGGTAGTTTGTTTGTGCATTCAGACTTTTAAGCATTAAACATACATAACTTCTAGAATGCTTATTTTTCTATTTTCTTTGTGCCATTCCCCATATTAAAAATCATTAGTTACACTGAAGTCAGATTGTTAAGTAGTATGGGTTTTTAATTATTGCTATTTTTTTCCCTTTTCCTTGGAAATAACCCAGAAGGCATGAAAGAAGTTATGGAAGGCACCAAATACTTACTGAGCTTCTCCTCTTTTTGTTAGATGCTTTTATCTAGAAGCTGTCCATCATTTTCAAAATTTGAACGATTTAGATTTGTACTGGCATCCTAGTACACTAGCTACTTGCAACTATTTAAATTTAACTCTTAGAACTAATTGATATTAGAAATCTTCTTTGCCAGTAACACTAACTATATTTCAAGTGCTTAGTAGTCCCATGGAGGCTAACAGCTATTGTACTGGACCTTGCCGATTTCTGTAATGTGTCCTGCGCTTTTGTGAATGCTCTATGAAGTTAACACAGCATTCAGAATTTGACAGATTAGACCATTGCCAACTCTTGCAGTTTGAGAAGTCTCCAAGACACAGAAGTTTATGGAAGTATCTTGGGTCGGCTGTTTTGTGATGACTCGAGGAAGGAAGGACTTTTAAAGAGTCCCAGTTTAAAGGATAGGATTTGGCTACACCAAGGTAGTCTACAGTCATCAGCCATGGGATACCCAACTAGGTACTGAATGAGTGGATTCCAGCCTTGCTCACCCATGTAGAGCAAAGCACCAAGCCCAGTGAAGTGCCATGAGCTGGCTGCATTGCAAGATGGTATGCAAATCCTTTGTGGCTGCTGAGAAATGACAACCTGAAAAACACCAAGTGACTGTCTACAAAGATACAACTCTAGGCATGGTGGCACTGTTGTTGTTTGCTGTGGAAGGAAGAATGATGGCTATGTGCCAGGCCTTGAGCTGCTCTTCCACTGTGTTAATTACTGGTCAGTATGGTTCTGAGAATGTAGACAGTCAAAAGGGCAAAACAAGTCTGCACATCATAAAACAGCTTAAAGTCAGGTGGCGGTACCCAGAGCCCTGCAGAGGGGAGCTAGCTTGATAAATGGACTGTGGCAATGGCATCTCCAGGGAATTGTAAGAGTGAAATTCCCCTTTTCTTTTCCTCACTCGTGGCACACTACCCTACCCCAATCTGGTACTAGGCTTACAGGAATATAGTTACTTTTCTTGTCTCTGTGACAAAATGCCTGGTGGAATCAATTGAAGGGAGGATAATGTTTTGGTTTTTGTTTGGAGTTTTTTTCGGAGAGGCAGAGGGGAGTCACAGATTCAGAAATGTTTCGACCCAGCAGAAAAGACAGTGGCTCCGTTTTTGACAGCAGGCACAGGAAGCAGAAACTTACTCACGTGGATCACAGATTAGCACCAGGGTCAGTATAACTTCTGAAGACCCTCCTCTAGTGACTTCTGACTACTAGACCTCACTCCTCAAAGTTCCACAGCCTCCACAGATAATTCTACCAGCTGGGGAATAATTTCTTAAAGCAAGAGCCTGTGGGTGACATAATATGACATTATGAGTAAAGTCATAAGTTATTTGCTGAATTGGGTACAAAGGGCAACATCTACATAGCTTCGAGACCTGCCTGATGTGCACACAAGTTTTGCCTTAATTGTCAAACTATAAGGGTAACTTTTAGGGACTGGTGCTATGTCTCTGTAGTAGGGCAATTACTGGTCATTGGATCTTTATCACCAAGAGTTGATTTTACCATAGAATTTGCTCTTTGGTTCTTGCAGACGCTAAAGAAAAATAAAGATGCATCTCCCCACAGCAAAGTTAGTTCCAGTGGAAGGATGGAGAAGTGTAGAAGACTGAAGCATAGCCCTGAGAGCAGTGAAAGAAAAGCCAAACCAAAGGAGCCATAAAGACCTTCCTAAGATTGGTGGATCCAGTGAGAGTGACAGGCTTCAAGATGTTAAAGCTTTACACCTCACTTTGGGTTGATACTGAGCAAAATGGCTTCATGGGGTGATAACCCTGGAATGTTGTGTGTGCCTGCAACACTTAAAAGTGTTGACAAACTCTTAACTTTAAACTCTATCACACAATCTAAATAAAAAAAAAATTGTCCTCGGCCAGAAGGTGGCATTTTGGACAGATGTGATATGTGTGCCATCCTGATTGTAGCCTGACCATCAGCCAGGGCGTCAGCTGCTTTTGGGGTGCCTCAGTGAACTTTCATGCAGTGGCACTGTCCTGAAAACTTTGGCTATGCTATTTGTTGATTGATTTCTGGCAGTAGTAAGAAATTGATCCTGAGGTTTACTGTCCAACATTGAGTAAGCAATTATAAAATTACAAAAATCAGTGCAGAAAGGGCATTAATTATTCAGCTTGATGTTAGTATATCTGAAGCTACTTTATTCCGGAGCAATTTAAGAGTTTCCATTGGGACCTGGATCCTGCCGCCTTTCAGGTTCTTCTGAAGGCATTCACAATAGAGCAGCAGTCAGCAGCTGTCTGCTCTTTTGAGCTAATTGCGTTTATTCACTAAAGGGTTCTAGCTGTAAATTGGCAGTGGGAATGGCTTCTTTTCAATAACCTGAGATCAGCAGAGAGCATTTAGTGATAATGTTTAAACAGTATGGAACCAAAGGCTGAACTCCTCTCTGATGAGCTGCCATTTCTCTTCAGTTTTCATTGGCTGGTCAACAGTAGGTGCAATGGATGTAGTGTACATCCCAGTTAGTTTGCAGGACAGCTGGGCTTGCTCTTCTACCGTACTGAATTCTCAGCTGGGGCCTTCATAGTTTGCCTGTAGAGAAGAATAATTCCCATGGACTGACCTTAGTTTAGAGGACTATGAGCACAGGGTCCCCCATTTGATCTCACGGCAGGCCCAGAATGGAGAGGAGGGATACCACAATCCTCTTTACACAGAAGAAAGCAAGATCCGAAGAGAGGAAAAATTTACCAAAACTCCAGTGAAAGTTTGGAGAACCAGCTGACTTGGAACCCCCGATTTTTTGGTTTGCAATCCAGGCCAGAATCATCCTATGCACAGCAGAACTGGAAAAGAAATGGGAAGGGACATTTCTGATGCTTCCACCTAATTGTACATTGCCGTATTTCTCCCAAGTTATGCAACTTGAAAACTTGAATCAATAACAAAAGGCCTTTACAGTTCCTGTGCTGTGACCCTTCCACAGTTTAAATGTTCTGGTATCTCCTAGGGAACAGTTGGCCAAGAGTCGAGCTACGACTATTTTTTTCCTCCTGGAAGGCCTCAGATTTTGGACTGAGTTAGTGGTGGGGATCCATCATGAGATACCTGTGATGCATGTGACCTGTCCCAGGAAACAAGGTATGGAGGGAGATGCCAGAACTAGTGTCCTGCAAACACAGAATTGTCCCTTAGGTATGACTTCCCATTATCTGAGAACTTTGATAGGATAGTTTATCTTAATACCGAGAAGAAGCCAGGTACAGCTGTAGCTAAAGCACGCTCCTAAGAAACCTGGGGGCCCTTCCCAGGTAAAGCAAAGTTTTGGGGGATTCAGCTCTTCAAGCTAATTGATAAGTGTTCATCATGTCTTCATAGTTTTTATGCTTCCTCTAACAGTCATGTTAATGAAATCTGCTTTCCTTTTTTATGTCTGAGTCAGGAAAATTATTGTTTCCACCGTGATAGTCAATCTCTGTCTTCCATGCCAATTTTTGGCACCATGGTTTGTGTGAACAAGAACACTTCTCAGACTACAGACAGGTTGGAATGCTTGCTGGAACAGGGCCTTGATCCACTGGCTCTATTCTGTGTTCTCCTGATACCATGTGCATAGTTCCCCAATGAATGTCAGTGTGGGAGCTTGGGTGATCAGGAGTGAAAGGACTTTGCTGCAGCCCCCCAAGGGTGGGTTACCTAATGTTGGGCCGCCATTCCTTGCACATGGGGAGGCTCTCTAAGGTGACCTGAGCTTAGCAGGCACCTGATTTTTGTGCAGCCCCAGCTTTAAGTGGTAACTATTAACCCCACTCCACCTAGGCTTTTTTGGATTCAGCATTTCCACCTCACAACACTTTGTGTTCTTGCGTTCATTTGAATTTCATTACGACCACCATGGCTCACCCCGCCACCCACCTCCACCGCTACAAAAGTCTATAAAAACACAAGGTCCCGAGTGAAAGGACTGGAGTTGGCACAGGTCACACAAAGACCTCAGCACTAAGGAGATTTATTTGCCTCAGAGGGACAAAGGAAATAAGAGAAAAAGAGTGGAGAAGGGAAGGGAGAGGGGGAAGGGATATTTGCCTCAGAAGAACAAAGTACTACCTCTGGATAGAGAGGAGACAGACATGGTGCATAGGAAAATGGCAGTTCATAAAAGGAAGGGGAAATCCCATATAAGGATGAGCTGATTAATTTTGACTGGATGGGTTTGGTCGGTATAGTGTTTTTATGACTGGACCGTGGTCAACCTTAGGAGGAAAAAGTGGTCAAATAAGGGAATAGAATTTGTTGACTGACTTTAGATTTGTAAACTAACACTTTAGCAAGGAAGAAGGATTGGGAGAGGGCAAAACCTGCCGGAGCCATGTTTGCTGTGCTCAAGGTCTACCAGACCCTTTTATTCCCACATTTTTGTTTTATCATTGGGTGTTGGGTACACAGGTGTCGTTCTTCTGTTTACTTTCTACTGACATTGGGGCATCATTGTTGGGGACCCAAGAAGCTGGGTTGCTGGCCAAGGCTAGGAAGAGCAAGGTATTTAGTTGTCCAGGCTCTGTAGGACCATCTGAGGCTAGGAAAGTGATGGACTAGTATGTAGATTCCAAGGAAACAGCCAGGACTGATGAGTTACTGGAGCAACCTGCAGCTGGTTTGAAATCTTTTAGGACACAAAGAATAAAGACAAAAGTAAAGTTAAGAAATTTAGGGGAATATTTTTTATGTTGGGTGTACATTTGAAACTTTTAGGTCTATGGTCCTGGTAGTTGGGCAAGGGGAGTCAAAACCAGAAAAGAGGGAAAAGATTCCCTCCTCAGAAGAGATGAATGGGCAGGTAGGAAAAACGACTATTGGTTGACAGGGGAACTTTCCTGGAGTCCATTTGACCTGTGACAGGTGGAGTCAAGTTGATTTTGATTTTCAGAAACTTTATAAGAATTTTTTAATTTATAAAAATAATAAAAGTTTTACTTATGTTGTAGATGAAAGTTTCTGTCCTGCTTGATCCCGCAGCCATTCAGTCCTAACAAAACACACAGAGGCTTGTATTAATTATAAACTGGTTGGCTTATTAGCTCAGGCTTATTATTAACTAACTCTTACAGCTAGTTATATATAAGAACCCACAGTTCTTATATATGTTAGTCATGTGGCTTGGTAACTTACTCAGTGAGGCATTCTCATCTTGCTTCCTCTGCATCTGGCTAGTGACTGCAGAGTGAGTCTTCTCTCTTCCCAGAATTCTAGTCTGGTCGCCCTGCCTATACTTCCTGGCTAATGGTCAATCAGCATTTTATTAAATCAGTACAAGTGACAAATCTTTACAGAGTACAAGAGCATTATTCCACAGCATATGTTAGCCTTACCATTACTTGTAATCTAAAATAAAGTTTATATTGTAGAAAGAGAAGAAGATTTATGATTTTAAGTCATAGTAAAAGTTTGGGAATCCAAACTATAGTGTAGAGAGAAGGAAAGAGATCTAAAACTTTTTTCTTATGTACCTTAAGTCACTTTTGTATACCTGTGTAAATTGCATTTACACATGTTTATTGCCATATTCAACAGATATCTGAAAAGTTTTGAGGACCACTACCTGTTAAGTATGTCTAAATTGAACATAATTTCCTTGTTTTCAGCTTAATTTTGAAAACATATACAGGAGGCTAAATAAAGCTTATTAACTGTAATTAATTGCATTAGTACTTAGCATGACTATAGTATAATTCTGAACACATTAAGGAATTTGATCATTTATAAGATAATTGATGATTAACTTGTATGTCTTAATTATTTTTAACAGTTTACAATAAGTTAATAGTTTTTATATTAGGACTTTATATTTTTATACATGTTAAGTTTAGCCTTAAAAAAATAACAGTTTTTGAATTAATGCTTTTTTGGTATCAAAATAAAATTTTAGTCATAAATACAGTCCATATCAATTCAGTGAACTTTTGATTATTTTATACCATATCACTATATAATATCACAGTTTTTATATGACTTAGTCTATCTAATAATTATCTAAATCATAGACAGATATCACTGTGAATCTGAGTAGACCTTAGGAGTTTATAAACCTTAATTTGTCAAATATACTTTATTCATCAAACATATGTTCTTAGTTATCAAATTTTTTTAGGAGCCTGGTGTTGAACACTTAGCAAAGACGTAAGTAGTTAGGTGTAAACCACTTAGTCAGCTTTTACTAATCTGAATAGACCTCTATTACCTTAAAATTTCATAATCATGTAGTAATTCTAAACCAGGATTGAATCATATATAGTATAGTGTAGTAAATATAGTGTTAAATTTTTATAACCATACAAAAATCCATACCAACCCAAAATATTCTGGAGACTTGTTACTTCCTTAGTCTAACAATACAATAAATAATAAACGGAGAGTTCAGTAGGACTGAGAAATTTTGTAATTGTTGTTTTATGCCATGTGGTCATCTTGAGATGGTGAAGTCACACAGCATATACTCCTTAACCTTTGAAAAGATGTATTTTATCAGTTTTGGTACAATGTATTTTAAATAAGAATTGAACCACATATATTGTGTAGACTTTTAATTATAGGTCTTCAGATATAAATTTAAAGCCAATTTTTGTTACAGATTTTATAGATACTAAACCATATCCAGTGAACTTACAAATCTTGATACAGAGTTTACACATGGGAGAATTTTTTGAGAGCAGAATGTAGAGAAATCCAAGATCAAAGATTTTTAAGAGTGGGAAGTAGAACCTTAGAGCTGAGAATTTTCCAAGTGTAGAGCAGAGCAAGTTTAGATATAAGAGATTTAGGGATCATTTGTTTGAGTAGCGGCAGAAGTTGCTATGATTTGTGAAAATTTGGTAATCAGGTGTGCCAAAATTTGACCTGAGGTCAATCTGTTTAAGGAAGTAAGAGGGTCAAAAAACAAAATTCTGCTGGAGGAAATTTCTGTAAGCTTTACAAAGGAGCTGAGTAGAGAGAGTGCAGAGGAAAGGGGAGCCAGGAAGTATCTTTAGAAAGTTGCTCACGTGGTGGGCACTCTGAGGGCATAGCAGGCTCCAGAAGCCCAGAGACACTTCTGGCATAGAGATAAAAAATGAATGGTTAATGAAAGAGGAGGGATAAGCTCCACTGGAGGGAGATGTATAGAAAATCGGCAGGACTTCCAGAAGGAAGATGAGAGGGATAAGATTGAAGAGGCCAAGAAGAACTTAAGGGAGCTGTAGGACTTAGCAGGCAGCTCCTAAGAGAGGTAGCAAGAAAGGGACCACAGTGGTCCCAACCTGGGCATAAGGAATCTGTATTAAGACTGCAGTTCCTGGGGGAGGGGAGGCAGATAACTGAGAGCAGGGAAAAGTGAGACTGGGTGTCCAGGTGGGTGGGTGTCTTTGCTTACTAGTTGTTGGGAAAAGAGAAAGGAAAGTTTTTTCTTTTGTTTCCCTGAGTTCAGGCCAGGCCAAGCTGGGCTGGAACATGCAGAGTGGTCAGGCTAGGGCTGGACTGGCAGCTGCAGTGAGGGGTGGCCAGCAGGGCTCCCAGCAGCGCCAGGGTGCAAGCATGGCAGCATTGCTCTCAGACAGCTGGGTCAGCTGGCCAAGGAAGGGGGGCACAGAGTGCTCGGCAGTCAGTAAGTGTTCCTGTAGCACTCAGAAGTTTAAATAGGACACGGAATGGGAAAAAAGGCACATAGTGGAGTATAGAAAAGTCTGAGAGTGTAAGAGACACACAAAGATGTTGGAGAGAAGAAAGAAAAACTGAGACATAAAGGGATCTCCCTTTCCTTTGTTCAGGTGCCAGGGCGAATTCTGGGTACTAAAAGTAACCAGTGATGTTGGGAGTGAATTGTCCACGTGGAAGGAGCAGTTACCATCACTAGTTGGTGGTGATCCAAAGTCAAGAGACAGTGTCCCCATGAATCTCGAGAGGCCAATAAAGAGATCTCTGGGAGGGAGGGGTCATCACCAAGGCTTTCCAAGAGAGGGACACAATTGGCCAAGGAGAAATCCAGGGCCTGTCAACAGGCTTTTCAGAGTAGGGGCTCCAGATTTCAGCAGTGGGACCAGCAAAAGTGAAAGGGGACTCTCCCAATCAAACCTGAGCAAATGGATTGTGTTTATCAAGAGCATAGGAGTATAGGGTGTGTAGGGGAAACTCATCAATTAGCAATCATTGGATAAAAAGGGCAGTCACTGGATGGTGTGGAATATGTGAGTACTGGTGTGTGTGTGTGTGTGTGTGTGTGTGTGTGTGTGTGTGTGTGTGTGTGTGTGTTGGGGGGATTGTCCTGTAGACAGATCCTAGTCACCAAACCAATGAAAGGACCAGAGTCAGCCCGGGACACACCAAGACCAAGTTCTCAGCTCAAAGGAGACTTATTTGCCCAAAGGAACCAAGACTGGATAGGTGACAAGGGAGAGAGGCAGTGTCATAGTTAGGATTTCTATTGCTGTGAAGAAACACCATTACCATGGCAACTCTTATAAAGAAAATATTTATTTGGGGTAACTTACAAGTTTTCAGAGGTTCGGTCCATTATCATCATGGTGGGGTTCATGGTGGCGTGCAGGCAAACATGGCGTTGGACTTTGACATTGAGAGCATTTTGAACATAGAACTCAAAGCCCACCCCTGCAGTGATATGCTTCCTGCAACAAGGCTACAACTCCTAATAGTGCCACCCCCTTTGGGAGTCATTGTCTTTCAAAACACCACAGGAGGAAAGTGCTGTGGAATATTAGTCGAAGATGTGTTACATTTGTTTATGCTGTGGAACATTTGTTTAAAGACGCAAAGATGTGCTGCATTCTTCAGTGTTGCATCTGTGAATCTGTGTTATTTTGCCTTTCTAAAACGCCTGATTGGTCTAATAAAGAGCTGAATGGCCAGTAGGTAGGCAGGAGAAAAGATAGGTGGGACTGGCAGGCAGAGAGATTAAAACAGGAGGAGAATTCTGGAAGGAGAGAGAGAGGAGTAAGAAAAGGAAGAGAGGAGGACGACAGCTACACAGTAAGCCATGGAGTAAGAAGTAAAGATAGGTATATAGAAAGGTAAAAGCCCAGAGGCAAAAGATAGAAAAGATAATTTGAGAAAAACTAGCTAGAAATAAGCCAAGCTTAGGCCAGACTTTCGTAAGAAAGAATAAGCCTCCTTGTGGTTTATTTGGGAGCTAAGTGATGGCCCCGCCCCCTAAAGAGTAAAAAGAACCAACAACAGGAAAGGGGAGAGGGAAAGGGAGGAGAAATATTTCCCCCAGTGGGACAAAGGACTGCCTCTGGATAGAGAGGAGAAAGATGTGGCCCTTAGGAAAATGTTATTTTATAAAGAGAATGCTATTACCCCAGAGGGGCAAAAGGGTCAGGGGAAGCTTCAAAGGCAGACATCAAGCAGAAGAAGCAGAAGCAGAGGCAGCAAGCAAGCACTTTTTGCAGAACTGTGTTTTATGGAGAAAAAAGGGGAGTCTGTGCTAGGTTGAGTTGGTAAATCCTGATTGAATCTATTACCCATATAATGAATTTTGATGGCTGGACCTTTGTGTTTAGTCTCAGGAATGAGTCAGTGGCCAAATAGGGACTAGACCTTGGTGGCTAGCTTTAGGAACACTAACACTTTAGCAAGGAAGAGGGATTGGGAGAGGGCAAGTCCTATCAGTGCCATGTTTGCATGCTCAGGCCTACTAGAGCCCTTCACAGAGGACGTTGTTATTGTACCTTAGATGTATAAAACTAATATAAACTCATAACCCATGATAGACCTGCAGAGGAAAATAAGACAAGGCAAATGTATTGCTTAGGTTTCTGGAGGATTATTTAATTTTTTTTCAAAGTTTATTTATTTAATTTTTTTAAATTTTAAGTGTTGGGTGTTTTGTTGTATCTTTTACCTCAGGCATCCAGCCTCTGCCAGGAGTGGAAAGTTCTGTGGCTTTAAATTTTCTGTATAATTGGTATTTACTCCTTCAAGAACCAAAGCTTAAACTTTTGCCTCTCTTCCCCCCCAAAAATGTCCAATTGTACTGAACTGTCTTCTGCCTTTAATTCCCTTTAAAGGACCTCAGAAATGTCTCCTTGACAGAAAGTCAAAATAGCAATTATCTGATCTTGTACTGTGTACCTGTGCTGTTGTTACTTTTATCAACACTAATAAGAGACAATAACTTACCATGGTGCCCACCAACTGAGGATTTATTCTCTTTATTCCCCTCATTTCTGTCTTGGTTCGAATCCTGTGAAATGAAGAAATAGGGTCTCAAGCTGCCTTTAAATCTGTAGGCCCACAAGTATTTAGAGTTATAGATTGTTTTAGGTCTTTTAAAAGATTGGTTCAGGCATAATGGCACACACCTGTAATCAGCACTTGGAGGTTGAGGTGGGGTGTTCAGGAGTGCCAGTTCCATGTCAGCTAACTGGGGGTTCGAAGCCAGACTTGGCTACATGAGATACCCTGTATCAGAGAAAACAAAATAAAAACTGGAAGACAACATGCAGAAGCCATGCTTTGCCTCCCAGCCAGTAGCATTCTGCAGACAGATACATTCCAGTTCTGGACAGGGCATCCAAAGGCTCATGCCAAGTAGGGTGTTGTGCACTGCCTGTAGAAACTTACAGCTCCAGAGCTGGTCACAACATTCCCAATTGTGAAAAACTTCCAGTTATCCTACAATGTTTAATTTGGAATTTCACAGAAGGAATTTTATGTAGTAGTACTTTCTCGTCAGGACCACAGCAGCAAATAATGACATGGAGACTTATTATTAATTCTGAAATCTCGGCCTTAGTTTAGGCTTGTTCCTAACTAGTTCTTACAGTTTAAATTAACCCATAATTTTTAATCTATGTTCTTTTATGTGGCTCGTTACCTCATTTCCGTACTGCCCATCCTGCTTCCCCCACTTCTGGCTGGCAACTCTGCCTTTCTTCTTCCCAGAGTTCTCTTTGCCCAAAAGTCCCGCCTATTGACGATTCAGCTTTTTATTACACCAATCACAGCAAAACATCTTCACACGCTGTACAAATATCACACAATTTTAGATTGTTTTGCTAAGGAGATGCTGTAGGAAAATCCTACAGCCAGTAGCCTTCAAGTTACCCGCCCACTGGGGCGTGGCCTCTTATACTATTCATGCCTCTTTGCCTGCTGTGTGATTTATTTTCTGTGGTTTCTGTTCTCTGTTCCAGCAAGGGATTCTGATTTGCGAGTCTACCCTAAATAAATAACCATCCATTATTCTCAATTCTGAGCTAGTGTGGGATTTCTTTTAAACGTCCTTCCTCAAGGAGGTACCACATTTACAGAGACTAAGTGCCTTGATCAAGAGAAAATAATGGAACCTTGCCCGTGCAAGACACATTGGCTTCTCTGTTTTAGTGTTTGTGTGCTCTTGTAGGCCTCAGTGACCAACAAGGCTGCAAAAATACTTTAAAAAAAAAAAAAAAAGGTGAGGCCTGCACTATCCTTACTTTGAGAGATTTGGAGGCCTGTATCAAAAACCAAAATATGTGACTAAGTCTGTATCTAGATATGTAGTAGTGTTAAAAGTCACATGCTTTCATATTAATGAAAATACTACCCAAAAAAATACCTGATCTCAGAAATACCCAAATTTCAAAATGTAGTAGCCTTTCTTTTAAAACTTGGTACTAGTGTTTTTCTTTGTTTTTTTTTTTCATTTGTTTGTTTTGTTTTGTTTCTTTGAGACAGGGTTTTTCTATGTAGCCATGACTGTCCTGGAACTCAATCTGTAGACCAGGTTGATCTCAACCTCACAGAGATCTACCTGCCCCTGTCTGCCAAGTGCTGGGATTAAAGGTGTGTGCTATAACCTGGTTGTACTTACTAGTCTTTTGATAAACAGTGGGTTTTGTGGGTTTTTTGTTTTTGTTTTTTTTTTTTGTTTTTTGTTTTTTTACTTTATCACATGTACACCCAGGAAGCTTTCTTTGAGTTTTGTGGGTTTTGATTCATGAACGCATAGAGACATCACCATGGCAGTTAAGAGAATGGTTTGGAGCCAATGTTAAATGTCACTGAGATAACAGAGGCTCTATTCTTGAAGGACTGGTAGACTTGAAGTCAAAGGACACAGGTATTTGCAGACATGAGAGCCATTCTTCTGTTCCCCAAAGATGTTTCCACCTAGGATTCAAGTTTGGGCACAGTCAGAGTTAAGCACAACACACCTGTGTTAAAGAAAGCCAGCTCTCTCTCTGCCATCAAGAAAGGAACTCTTTGGCAATACAGAGATCAGTTCACAGTTTTAGTTAAGATGTCATGACAGCACTGAACCAACTCAGTTGCTAAATGAATTGCTTTCCTGGGAGGACAAGGAGACTGGTCCAAGATGGAGACTATTTATACAAAAGCAGAACTGGCTCCAAGAGAATTG
The DNA here is from genome assembly GCF_982192425.1 of Myodes glareolus. NCBI lineage: Eukaryota > Metazoa > Chordata > Mammalia > Rodentia > Cricetidae > Myodes > Myodes glareolus. Next base: position 47,662,490 of record NC_142032.1, read on the forward strand.
GGCATCATCTTCCAGGAACATTGCAGACCTCAGTGGTCCCTGGAAAACCTTTTCTGCATTAAACCTGCCAAATCTAGGAAGGTGCCACTTCCAGAACTGAGTGCCGACCCATGCCTAGCTTTACTTTCCCGTTGGCGATCACCATGTGCCAAGGGCTGAAACGTTAGCCAGTACTAAACGTATCCTCTTTCTACAATTTTGTCACTTCTCCTCGACTGTTGTGTAAGATAGCATATTCAGCAGGTGTTTGTTCTGGGAACTATTGGACTTTATGTGAACCAAAGTTGCTGTGTACGATATGGCAGGGATGACATAGGTTGGCAACTATGCTAAAAATGCATCTTTTAAGTTTAAAAGGAAAAATTGATTTTCAATCTAATGATTTTTTTAAAAGGCCACATCTTCATGTCTAACCAAATGCACATAATAATAGAAGTATGTGGCCCCCAATACTATACTGACTGTTGACAAGCTTTCCCTGCCCTCATGGACTCTCCCTCTGGAACATTAAGCTAAAGTCTTTCTTTTTGAAATTTCTTTTGATCATGGTTTGATCACAACAACACTAGAAAAGTAACAAATACAGAAACTGATACCAAAACCAGTGGAATTGTTGCAAAGTGGGACAGCAACCCAGAGCGGCAGAACCAATTGTTGGATGAGCCCAGCCATTTGGGGATTTGGTTTTGTTTGTTTGTTTATTTTTGAGAAATATGCAAGACTTTGAAACTCGGGGCTGGAAAAGCCAATGAATAGTGTAAGCAGTGCTTAGCCAGTTTTTCTTATAGGAGCAAAGTTGACAGTAGTTCTCGAGCAATGTGGGCAGTGGATATCTGACTGCGTAGAAACTGAGAGACTATTGCTGTCTTAAACCATTACATCAGGAAGTGATGTCATATAACTTCGCTGAAACTCAGGCCACCTCAGCATCTTGGTCCAACATTAACGGAGCAATCTGTAATCTGTTTCCTTTTGGTTTTCCATCAAATTGTTAAGTCTGTCATGGCTTCCAAGGTCATTTGACAGTTTTAGTCGTAGGTTTGTTCTTACCTATTACCATAGTGGTATATAAATTTAAGTTCTTGAGAATCTGTTGGTTGTATCAACTACAAAGGGTGGTGTACACTGTAGTTATGGTGAAGAAAAGAAAGGACCAAGAAAACTGACCTTCTAGGAAGAAAGAAAAGTTGTCTAAAGTAAAGACCTCAAGACTGGACAGCAAGGTTGCTTGCCCTGAGCTCTCTTCCTCCATGACCAAGGAATCAACTCAATGGGCAACTACATTGTTTTTCCTCAAAAGGATGGAAAAGGAAGTGAAATCTGGAGATGTTCAATGATTTCTTTTTTAAAAAAGTCTTTAAAAAGTTGATTGTGTTCTGCCTGGTCTACAGAGCAAGTTCCAGGACAGCCACTGCTACACAGAGAAACCCTGTCATGAAAAACAAAAAGCAAAACAAATAAAATATCGATTGTGTTCTGATCAAATTATGTAATGACATGTTTAAGAACTAGTAGATTTTGTAGCTTTGAAGAATTCACTGAAAGCAACTTTAGTTAATTTCTAATACTGGGGTAGACACAATTACTAATTCAATCTCTAATTTATTCTGCAGGAGGGCATAGCAACCAAGCAAACAACAAAATTTAGTGCGCTCTTTGCAATATGTATGATAGGAGATGCTAGAATATGTAAATAGCTTTTGCAAACCAACTGGAAAATGCACTAATGGAGAACTGATCAAAGGATTCAAAAGGAAGAAAGATGAGAATTCTTCCAGAATTTGTAGCTTACCATAAATTGAAGAAAGTATTTTTTCACCTCTAAAGCAGGGAGGGATATGTTTTACTGTTAAAAGGAATGAGTATTAGACATTCCTAAGTGTTATGGGTAGAGTTAAAATCGGTAGAACTCTGAAAACCTTCAGGAAGGGTGTTTCAAACCCAAGAATATACGTGAGCTTTGAAATAACAGTGTGGTTTCTCTTTGTCTTGAATGTATTTGAGGGTATATGCAGTCAAAGGTGATTGTTTTGCTTGTTTGTTTAGTTGGTTGGTTGGTTAGGGTTCTTGTGCTTTTTGAGACAGGGTCTATTTGAGACCGATCTATGCACCCCTGGCTGGCCTGAACTAACTGTGAGGCCAGGATGGCCTTGAGCTCACAGAGTCCTCCTACCTCTTCTTCTGGAATGCTGGGATTAAAGGTTTGTGCTATCGTACCCATCAAAGATTTTTAGAAAAAAAAAAAGATTTTGATTTTAAAAATTGAAACATAGTTATAAATAGTAGCAGTAAACTGGCTGGAGTTAGAGAGGTCTGAAGACCTGCGAGAGGCAGGGACAGAAGTTCCGGCTCAGGAACAATTGAAACGGGGATTTGAAGATGACTAATCGTATTTATTTTTTTTTTCTTATCTACCGCTCTCTCAGAATTCTTTAATTAAAATACATTGCCTCATCCTCCTAGTGGGAAATATTGGTTTAGTGGATAGTATCAGTGAAAGAGAGGTTGAGTTACAAATTCTCTCAGCTCTAGTTCAAAACAACTCCATAGCTCCATAAAAAGACTGAAGGTGGAAAGTTGCATCAGATGGTGACAGTTTAGGTTGTATTCATTCTCCAAGAAGTTCTTAAATACAGTGCCTCAACCCGGATTCATATGTTAATGATATTTGGAAAACCAGGCTTCTTCCCATAGGCCTTAAAATCCCAGTTACTCTGAAGAAAGGAAGGGGGAAGACCCAGTAATAATTCAAGGCTGACCTGGGCTAGAGAGTTCAAGATCAGCCTGAACAATTCAGTGAGATCCTGTCTAAAGATAAAAAGTCAAAAGAAGCTGGGACTGTTTCTCAGTGACAGATCATTTACCTATTTGTGGGACTCTTGGTTCAATATCCAGCACCAGTAATAAATAAATAATATAAATATCTCTGGAAGTAGGTCCTTAGAAAGGTAATTAGGATTAGCTGAAGTCAAAAGGGTATCGTTGCCATGTGGCTTTATAAGAGGAAAGAAGATTCGGGTTAGCAGCTGGCTTTGCCTTGCCTTGTGATGCCCTCTCCCATATTATGCTACAAAAGAAGGCCCTCCCCAAAGGCCGCATCATGCCTTTAGATTTCCCAGACCTAGACCAACAGGACAAGTAAACCTGGGTTCTTGATAAATTGCCTAATCTTTGTTATGGCAAACTAAAATGGACTAAGACAGCCATCAATGGACATTAACTGTGCTACGGTGGTGATGGTTCAGTCTTGGCTCAGGTGCACACTTCAAATGAACCGAGAGTGGCCAGTGTGATGAGGAGAACGTAGGAGTCCTGCAGAAAACAGGAGTTATAGTAAAACATTTTACCCTCCGTCCCAACACACACACACACACGACTGACCAATTCCTAGACGAAGTTTGTATCTAAAAGGTGGAAATAATAGGAGATAAGACACAAGGCATGGACAACAGATACCCATGGGTGGCTGGATGTAGTGCCATAAGAAAAGGACTTGGTAGGTGTGTCATTGAAGCTATGACAAGGTCCTTTCCTGGGTAGACTTACCCACACGAGAATGGAAGGGAAGCACTATAATTTTTCACCTTCCTGCAATATACCTGATACTGGGAAATGTACCTGTTTGTATATGGACACCAAAATAAACACACATGCTTAGGGGCTGTGTGTGTGTGTTCTCACGTACTTATGATTTCAGCTCTAAGATTTAGGAGAACCCATGTGCATATTGGGGGGATGAAAGGCTAAGCGGAGTTTAACATCACACAGTCAAGCCAGCTGGCAAGCCCTGCCTTCAAACGCTGGTTCCTTTGCATCACCGAGCCCTTCTTAAAAGTTTCATTCCAGGATGTATTGAGAGTATAGCCTGTCTTTGACTTAGCCAATATTTTGTGAAACATTCTTATTGCATTTATAAAGCTTGAACTTGTGTAGCTTCTTTCTAATCCCACATAAATGGTATACCATTCTATTTGCATATGTATAAAGCCACTCAAAATAATCTGTAACTAAATCTACATCAGACAATGTGGAGCCTTTACCTATAATACAGTTTCAGCTCCCTGGGGAGCTGGCTCTTCATAAAGGAGGGGCAAGTCTCTCCTTCAATGTGGGGTCTTTGCTTAGGCATTCCTTATAAAGTTGTGACAATTTTCCCAGCTCCTATTGTTCTCCTTTATTGCTTTACTGAGTGTGTAGTGTGTATCAGGACTCTGTTTGATGCCAATAGGCCTCTAAGAGGCCTGAAAAAAAACCATTTATTCCTACATCAAGCCTACACGTAGTCCCCTCCTCCCCAGGGCCTACCTGTCAAGATAGCGCAGTGCCTCCTTGAAATCTATCTCTGCAGAGTTCATCTGCTCGGAAGTCATCTGCTGATGAGCGGAGCACGGAACAGAGAATCAGGAGCTTTGTAAAATTCTAGCTCTGTTACATCTGCTTCATCCCTCTGATATACCGGGCCTGTCACTCTGTTTTAGAAGGAAATTAGATGTTCTGACAAGACTGTTCTTCACAAAGCAATGTTGATTATTACCTGGTATTCTGTGATCCTATGGGTGTTTGCAAATTGATTTTTTTTTTTTTTTTGAGGATTTGTTCTCGTATTTTGCAGGTATGGAAATAGACTGACTGCCCTGTGATTTTCAGGGCAGTCCCTTTCTCAGCTTCAAATATAGATTGCTCTAGGGTTTTTTTTTTTTTAACCATTTTTAGTATATTCACTGTTCCCCATCCAATCTCTCAAATTGCCTGTAAAAGATGTTGTTAGCCTTACTTTGATTACCTAAGGACAAACACTAGAAGGAAACAATGGCTGAAAATTTACAGTTCATTTAAAAAAGGAAAACATGATAACAGACACTGTGATTTATGGAGTCTTACAAGCCTGCGGAGTCCTGGGAGCAGCAACAACAGCCTGTCACTCACAGCTGAAGGGCTGGCCTTAAACAGCGTCTATAATGCCTAAGACCGCTTTTCCACATAGCAGAGCTAATTTATAAAACGGAGCAAGATCTTTAAATACGTAAGGATACTTATTCAACCACTTCTGACCTTTGGCAAGCTTGCTTTGTCTGAGATCTATTTTCACAGATTATAGGATAATAGACACTCCTGAGATGTGAATCGACACCTCCCGATGAGAATAACTGAAGGCGCGCGCGAACCCGTTTTTCCTCCCATTAAGACAAGCACAACACTGAATTAGGGACGGAGCAACATAATTAATATGAAAGTGGGGTCAGCTAACAACTTAGACATTCATTTTGTGGAAAATAGGAAGTTGACAAGCACAGAGGTTACACAGCCAGTGAGCGTCTGTGAGTACTTCCCCGGAAGAGCTCCGATAGAAACATAATGGGTCCGGCTTCTTTCTCTAGCTTCTTTCTTGGCACGGTTGTAGGCTCCTTCGTACACTTAGCTTCGGAGTCTAAAAGGAATAGTTCAGTCAAGAGAGCTTTGCAGCTCCCAGGCAGACAGAACCATTTCTGAATTGCAGAAGCACTTAATTCTTTCTCACTTTAGGTGTGAAAGCCACTTGGGCGACAGCCCAGGCAGGGTATTGCAGACTAGGAGTGAAAAAACTCTTGGCCTCTGAAAAGAAACAGTAGGGGAGAAAATATTCAGTTACCATTTACTAAGAGACCAAGAAAAAAAATACTGCATTTAGAAAAACTTGCTTCTGGCAACCACGCTTAAGACTCTCAAATTTGGAAGTTAAACATGGGGAAATGTTCTAAACGGATTGCGGCCTATTTGTCTATCGCTCTTTCTGAAGTGGCAATCTGGGCGACTGGAAAGTACGAACACATCTCTATTCTGGTGCCGCTTGCGGAGCGCTGCAAGTTACAGAACGGAGAGGCTCTGTTGGGCTGCTGCTTATAAATAGGAAAAGCTTGGTTCATGCCATTGAGGGGGAGCGTCTGTTTGGTTGTTTTGCATGTGTGTGAGGGCAGCTAGTGTGTATGTATGTGATGGGACAGATTGGCCGCTGTGAGCCAGCAAGTGGTAACAGAAGGAAGAGCGGGCCCGGTGAATAACCACTCTCTAATGCTCTCTGAAGAGTGAGGATCTTTCCAGAGCCAGAAGTCCTCGTGACTGCCTCACACAAGTGTCTCTGGCTTCTGCAGGGGAACAGAGGAGGGCTCCATAATGTCCCAGAGCCCTAGAGTTGCCCGTAGCTACCTGGCAGAGGTGGTAGCCATTTTACAAGACTACACAGAGAAACCCTGGCTTGAAAAACCAAGGTGGAATTGAAAAGAGAGTAAAATGAGTGGCAGCATTTGCTGAGTAGGTCACTGTATCTATCACTCTGTCTCCAAACCTCCACAGTGACACTATTACTGCCGTACACATCATACCACCTTGGCTTGTGTAGGTCCGCTCTGTGATCTTCACTAAGTGGTACTGTCACCTAACTACATGGCTCTCGAACTCTTACATTTTGACTATATGTAGTTAGTGTTAGCAGGGAAAACCAAAGTTAGGAAAGCAAAGAGATCAGTACAAACAAATCTCTTTGCGTTCTTTATCTCTTCCAGCTAGCATTGCTCAGGGTTATTGGCTTTGCTTTCGCCTCCTCTGAGGAAAAGTGCACTTTGATTTGAGTTGCACCGGGATTCTTACTGTGGAGAAAGACCAATGAGCCTTTGCAGATGGCTTGGGTGCTACTCATGGGAGAGGGAACAGCAGTGACTGGCCATCTCTGGCAGTTCTCTGGAGGCTATCCAAGGTAACAGTCCTGGTTTACAATGAAATTATTAGCCATTTGTCAGCCTTCTGTGAGCTCTTTAGTCTCTAGAAGCAAAACAGCCTTCTGCAGGGTTTGCTGTTCTTCACTTTTCCCCTAGAATCTTGCAGGTCAAGAGCATATCTAGCTCTTGGAATGGAATGTGTTTCCCGCTCTTTTCTATCCAGTCCCTGGCTCAACTTATAGGGATGCATCAGAGTTTATCTTATCTTAGTGTTTAGATAAACCAGCAACTTCCCCATGGTTTAGTGCTTCACGAACATCACCAGAGAGATGGTTTGAAGCTGATGAAATCAGCAATAGCCAATGATTTCTAGCCTTCTATCAGTTTTCTTTCTTTCACAATAACTTGCTTAAAAACAAAACAAAACACTGTCCTGTTGTATTATAAGATTGCTGTACACAATCTTTCAGGATCTTAGCTCAACTGGGTTGAACACAGCCAAACCCTTCATTCTTACAGTTAGATCAAGGAAGAACAGGGTTATGGAACTGAGGAAGCTTTCACCAGGTTGTTGGTAGCCAACAAATGAATAAGCAAACGAGTAAAAAAGGCAATAAGGTTTGCAAACTAATTAATTCAAAGGAGTCTTTCATCTGTTTAATGACATCTGTATATGTTAGGAATGTCTTTGTTATAGTTGATGGAGACAGCAGATGGTTAATATTTGGTTTTAATGATCTATTTGCCCTCCTCCTGTGCAAATGATCAACTGTAAATGTGATGTTTGCTGTCTCACTATCATATACCTGCATTGCCCAACTCATTAGTGGAGAGGTTATGAGAATGTAAAAACAGAAGGGACTAGAAAGAAGAAAATGATTTGATTTGCTGCAGAGCAAGCAAGCAAACAAGCAGAAGGGAGCCCATTTGTGTGACTTGCGTGTGTGTTTGAGTGTGCATGTGTGTGTAACTCTATATATATGTATTTGGATGTCTTTTAAATATATATATTTAATATTGTAGAAATTATTTGCATGCAGGTCAGTTGTGCTTTTTGCCATCATTTTAGTGCTTAGAGATCTTTGGACAGATTGTTAATATCAGAAGTTTTAACTTTTTGCATGTGGAAAGTCGCTTAAGTTCTTTCTCATCTATCCTCCTCCACCAAATCTCCTTCCATCTCTTTGTTTTCCCTGCTTCCTCACAGCCTAAGCAAGGACCAGGTGAGACTGGCTTCTCTAACATCTAACATCATACCCTAGGGAGTTCTACTTATCACAGAGACCTAGAGGGGCTGACGGAAGAATATGTGGCATTCCGTGACTTGAGATGCAATCTTCAGTACAGGGACAGTAAGCCACAAAGTCCATAACTAATACCATGCAGAGTTCTGAGAACTATTGCCCAATCCTCACCTTTTATTCAACTGCCTGGAAGGTTAAAGAACTGCACTCAGGCTACATCAGAGATGCACTCACTTGGGGGTGTGCGAGAGTTGAGTGGCTGAAGTGCTTAGGTAAGCGAAAACGCAGATTCACTTGTAAAAGATTTTGCTCTGATAGTACGCATGCAGGAGAGTCCTGCGAGAGCTGCTGTTCCCAGTTGGGCTAAGCCTCCATTTTCTTATTTATGTTTGTGGCTGCATAGGTATTTGTAAGTCACCCACCATTTGGAGCACTGCTGCATGGAATCTGAGAAACATTCTCCCTTGTTGAATATTCGAAATTCTCCTAAATCTGTAGCTCTAGACCTGATATGAGAAGCTGTAGTTTTTGGTACATAGCTGTAGATCTTTTTTAATGAAATGGTGAAAGTATCTATTTTATATTTATATAGAGATGAAAACAGTGTATAATTTTCATCAGTGGTAAATTTCATCTAATATGTACAATCCCAGCACAATGTTTGAACATGGTATGTAAGAGAATTTTACTGACAGGTCTAGTTGGCACTGCATCAGCAGACAGAGTTCTTCAATGAAAATTAGAAATAAAAAAACTCAACAATGATATTTGAAGGAAAATGCCTATTTTGGCATTGCTATCAATTGAGTATAAAATATGTGAAAGTGTTGATTGCAGCATAATTAGTGCTGCTGAAACAAAGACAAGAAAATTAAATTTTATGGGCTATATTTGTAAATTAATAGGAATTATTTTACAGCTATCAAGCGTCACTGGACCATCAAGCAGACGAGCAGACATGTACAATATAATTAAGCCAAGTCGTTTTTGGAGAGGTAGATGAATATCATTCATGCAAAACTGTAGCATTAAGCAGGTTTTTTTTATTTTATCATTCTGAAATCATATGTTTATGTGAGGAAAGGGATAGATGTCTGTTACTTATGACTTCTCAGCTTTTTTTTTTAATTCTGTAGTTATTTATATTAACGTGGCCATACATTTTTACTTCTCTTCGCTTCTCCTCATGTTTGCCGTCATTGCCCGCTCCCTTCACTTACTATTTTGTTCCTATGCTATATCGATTATTTTTTTCTTTCTTCTTTGTCCTTATATCAAGTTCCTAAACATGTACTATTTCTTTATTTATAAAAATTAAATTAAATGCATATCCGAACCATCATCTCTCTCAGAGAGCAAAAGATTTCGTCTTTGCCACTATGAGAATGGAATCCTCTATTTTCTGGGGCCACAGGAGAATCAGAAAGCTTAACCTGAAATCAGGAGAGGGCTCTCTCACATCAAAGCATTAGCCTGAGTGTGGAATTCCTGTGACTTGTAAGGCTGGGGACTCTCAGTCAGTGCTCAAGTTGGTAGCTTGTGAGTGGATCCCAGGCTCCCCCAGGTCTGGCATCCATCTCCTGAGGTCCTCCTTAGATGGGAGAGTTCACGTGGGGTTGCAACACCCAACCCCTAGCCAGTCAGGGGACAGTTTCTGTTTCTTGGAGTTTCCTGCATTGTCCCTTCTCACTTCACTCCTGAGGCTTCATCCTTGGAAATTCCTTCAGGAATCCTGCTCCTTTGCAAAACCACATCCCTCAGACCAATCCTGTAAAGGTAACTTCTGCTATTAAGGGCCACAGACTCCTCCACAGCAAGGAACTAAACACAAATACTTGGCTATCTGCTGGGAAGAAAGAGAACAAAGAAACAGAAAATTAAAAAAGAAAAATTAAGACCATTATGCAACACAGTAAGATTTGTATACCCAGAGAAATATCTGCTTAATTCTGGAGATCAAAGCGGTTTGGGGCTAAGAACCTGGATCAGCTAATTCTGAGCAATTTTAAATGTGATGGAGAAGGCAACTCAGGAGTGCATTATTGGCCAGAAAGGAAGCCATTGCACCCAACTGGTGTCTACCCACCTTCTACAGTGGCCACCACCCCAAACACAGATAGGTAAGATTTAATGTGCTTGAAGAGCTCTTTCCTTTGGATATTCATTTGTCAACAAAGATTTGATAGTCATCTTTTAATTGCTGGGCAATTAAAATTAAAAGAAAGAAAGAAAGAAAGAAAGAAAGAAAGAAAGAAAGAAAGAAAGAAAAGAAATGAAGGAAAGAAAGAACAAATGTACAGTGACGAGACACAGGTGTGTCCCAAAAACATGCTGAGTAAAAAATGTTTCTACAGAAGGTCAAGTACTGTCTGGTTCCATTTACTTAGAATTCTAGATTAGGCTAGACTAATCTAGGAGGGTTAGCCAGAACAATGATTGTCTGGGGAGAGCAGGAATTAAAGAAAAAGAGTGGAGGAGCTGTCAGGGTTAAGGGATGGCTTGAGTGAGCTCTGGCTTAGACAGGCATGTGTACTCCAGAGGTCCTATGATGGTTACTTAATATCTGGGGATTTTACTATGTGTGCATTTTACCCCTGAGTAAATAAGCAAGAAGGGAAAGGGAGGGAGCAACACAAGAGGCAAGAGAGGAAATAAAGAAGAAAAAGGGAGGAGGCAGGAAAGAAAAAGACAGAGACAGTGAGACTCACAGAGAGTACACCAAATATTGAACTTAATTATACATTCTTGATGGAGTTCTAAGTATCACGGTATACTAATGTCCTCTTTGGGATACATGAAAATGGCTAGGTGCATTAATGAATAGAACAGATCTGAAATCGTGAAAATAAGGTAGGTGTTAACTATTGTAGAGTCTAGGAAGAGGCTCTCTGGAGTCACTTCATATGCCTTTAGATTTATCAATGTTTTGATGATTTTTCTTAAATTTTACTTAAAGTATTAAGTAAAGATTATTTCATATTTATTGAAGACCTGTAATTTGTTGATCAGTGTCAGGTGGACTGCCTCTAATTTGGAAGACAATAACTTATGAACTTTTTTTTTCTCTTGCAAATTAGGAATTTGGTCAAATAACTTCACCAAGACTCAGTGTTAGGTCTGTCTGTTTTCAGAATCTACCCTGTGGGATTATCAATTACATATGACTCTTGAGCCCTTGAAACATGACTAAAGAACTGAGTTCATAATTTATTTAATTATTTGTTCATTCATTTGTTTTTTGTTTTTTTGATAGGTTTTCCTGTGTAGAAACTCCTTCTGTAGACTATGGCAGCCTTAAAACTCACTCCCACCTGACTCTGCCTCCTGCATGCTGGGGTTAAAGGCATATGCCACCATGCCTGGTTATACTTTAATTTAAATTTTAACTGCAAAACTGATACTCAATTCACTTATTGGAAAACTCCAGGGGAGTGCTGGATAAGTCACAGGTGTGTGTGTTATAGCAGGGGTAAGTGAATCTATTTTTTTAACAGTACCTTTCCTTTAATTTGAACATCAAATTAAATGTTCTAGTGAAAACAGCATTTGCACTTTGCTTCACTGTGAGTGTAAAACAGACATATTTGGAATACAGCGAAGAACAGTAAAATGCCTTAATAATTTATATTGATAAAACGTTTAAGACTTTCGATAGATTGTGTTGTTTTCAAATATTAAAGTGTTTTTATTGTGGCTGGAGAGATGACCTAGAGGTTAAGGGCACTTATTACTCTTGTTGAGAACCAGTGTTTGGTTCTCAACACCCACATTTGGTGACTCACATCTCCCTGTAACTCCAGCTCCAGGGAATCTATTTCGGAGGGAATCATGATTCGGAGAGGAATCATGCCTCTCCGGGCATGTACTAGTGTATACACACACACATACACACACACACACACACACACACACACACACACACACTCACACACACTATATCTCTGTGGGCCAGAGTTGGAAGTTGGTCAGTACCCTTTCCAGTGTACCAGCACAATGTCACTTTGAGCGAGTAGGTGTGGGTGGAGGGTGGAGTGGCTATATTCTGAGTCACTGGTAAACCTCCAATAGCACTTACATACACCAGGAACTACCCTTGTGACTCAGTACTTATTAATTCATAAAGTCCTTACCACAACCCTATTAATGGGCGCTATTATTATCCCATCTTACACAGGAGAAACTGAGATACAGAAGCACACGCACAAATATTTATTAGCAGTTATGTCAAAGTAAAGGAATTTCTGCAGCCAGATATTCTTGAATTTTAAATTTAATATCTTGGAATTGTCTTTAAACAGCTTTAATTTAGAGACTTGTTTTCTTTTCTTGTTTTTCTTTCTTCCTTTATTCTTTCTTTGGTTTTTGAGACAGAGTTTCTGTGTTCTGGAAGACCCTTAGTAGACCAACTGGCCTCGAACATACAGAGATCAGCCTGCCTTTGCCTCCTGAGTGCTGAGATTAGCACCACCCAGTTTAGAGATTCAGCTGCAAGCGTTGTGACTTCTGAGAATGTTGTCTTCTTAGGATGCTGGCCCCGGTTTCTGGTACAGCAGTGCAATTTGAATCATGTTTCTCTTTCCAGAACGTCAGTGCTTTTCTGAGCAATGAAACTAGATAACGAACCTACAAGGGTACAATTGTGGCAGAGCAAAGGGCCTGTTAGAGGGGCCACTCTTGGGAACTCAACAGCTTCATTCAGTACAGCAGGGCCACCTCTCCTAAATGTCATCCCTCTCAGTGGGCAAGCACAAAGCAATGCAACTGTTTTCATAGCAGAGATTTGAATGGCAGTCTGGAAGTCACGAGGAATGGCTTGCTGTCTTGTTTTTTATTTGTTTATTTGTTTGTTTGCTTTTGTTTGTTTTCCAGAAAGCCACAGAGGGCAAGGTGACTTGCGCTCAATAAGAGGCTGCAAATCCCCTGTGTGTAAGCTCTGTTTATTTTGAATAAAGCACAAATTGGCTTGTCTTCTAGAAACCACAACAGAGAAACACAAGTTAGTCCTCAGAAGTTACCTGATCCTCTTTGGATGGAAGGCAGTCTCCGACTTCTGTGCCAGAGACCAACACTCTCTTTTTACGAGAATGTTTGAAAAGCTGAGGTCAGTACTCGCTCTTGCCAGTCATAATCCACACCTGTTCCAGAAGGCCTACACTGGTCGTAACCCTCAGCATATTCCATGCTGCGAACACTGGCAGATCCTTCAGGGAACAGGCAGCTCCATAAAGCCAGGCTTAACTCTTAGAGTAGAAGGTGAAAAGGTGGGAAAACCTGTACAGGCAGCACCGAGGATGACGAACGTTACTCCGCCTCCTCCCCAAAGCCAGAGGTGTCACTTATAAATACCAGTAGGTGTTATGCTCTAGGTTCACAAAAGGAAACTGTCCAGGTTAATTATCGGTGCCAGATGGTGGGGAGCGGCTTGAGATTTGTTGAGTAGAGACCCGTGCTCCTCAACAGTATGGTCAGTGCCTCCACCAGCAGCACCCGAATCTACTTCGACAAATTCACAGTCTCTCACTCACCGCCATTCTCACACTCACTGCAGCATCTGCCACAGCCAAACAAGATAAACAGCCTGGTGCCCGTCAGTGGGAGCACTGATAAGGAAAGCATGCTGTACGCAGCACAATCCGGTTCGGCCTTAAACACAAGAGAATCCTTTGTCATCTTTTGTGACGACTTGGATGAAGCTAGATGACCTTCTCTTAAGTAAGGCAAGCCGGCCCCGGACAGATGAGAAATCCTGCGAGTTCACAGCTTTGTGGAATCTAAACAAGCTGATTAGATGGAGGAGCAGGCAGAGGTTCAGTCAGCGGAGGTCAGGGAGGCAGGGGAGTCGGGGGCATGTATGCTGTTGAGCAGCTGCGCGTTTGAGGCAGAGCCCTGCTGGACGGCCCGCTGCGCGGAGTTCAAGACTATTGTGCATATTTCAAAATTGCTAAGATGAGGTTTTAAGTGTTGTCAACAGCAAATCAGTAAGCGAGTCTGTTAGTTCCTTTAGTGTAATCATTTCACGGTACAAATATCCGAGTATACCACTGTGCCCCATCAATATACACATTTTTTTTTTGTTCAATTAAAAGCAAAAATACCTAAATTTTAACAAGAACCCAAGTCTACTGCTTTCCTACTATTTGTGTAGACGGGGAGCAAGATACCATTTTCTTTTCTTGCTCATCTTTTCAATTTTTTTCTCTGGTTGAGTGATTTGCTTGCTCAGTGACCTATGGCAGCCAAGTCCAATAGAAACCTGAGTCATGTCTCCCGAACTTGTAACCTTTCTTATCAGAGACTGACAAGTGTGGGCGCCCCACCCAGTCCACTGACCTCCTTTGAGAAGTACTAACCTGAATGGTACCTCTCCAGTACCCTGAACTTCTGACCCACAATGGTCCTTGAAGCTGCCTGGAACTCAGACTCTGCCCAGCCCAGCCTCACTCAACGAAATGCAGGTCAACTAGAAGCCACCTCCACATCCAAACTGGGGAGAGAAAGGTCCTCCACACGTGTTCCACTGCCCCCTTCAGCTGAACCGGATCAGGTAAAGTTTTAGTCTCTACAGTCCACTGCTGCGCCCCCCCCCCCCTCCACACGCCACCGCCTTTTGTTCTAAATCAAGATGGCAAATTCCAAAGACTCATTTGACTCTGTGTGAATTACTCTTTAGTTCCAGACACTCCCAGCTCCCACTAGCATGCTGATGTCGTGGAGTGAAAGCAAGTTTGTTTTCACATCTCTCTTCCAAGTTTATAATCTGGGTTTATAATTTTCTGCTAAAAGGCTAGGTGGCCGAATTTGGCTGGTCAGAGCCCATTTGGAACCCATCACATTTTAATTTGTGAATAAACACAAGGAGCCTGTGTCTCTCCTGGACAGAAACAGCTGAGCTGTTCTTGTCACAGGAGATTGAGATATTGTAAAACTTGGGCTTTAATCTCTTCCCCCTTTTGGCTGTCCTTGTCCCAGAGTCAGGCCTTTTAAAATCTTGTTAAATACATTACAGCCTCTGTTTATTCTAGGAACTCACTAAGAGGAGGTGTCAATGATGTAAACATTACATGAAAGTAAGGGCTGCAGAGATGAAAATGGTGCTTAATGGAACAGCCTCACTAGGGGGAAACAGGCCCTGACACTGACCAGAGCTGGTCCCACAGGGAGCGGCTCCCTTTCCAGAAAAAAAAAGAAAAAAAGAAAAAGAAAAAAAAAGCTCATACTGCCTTTTAGTAACCTTTAAAAACTATCTATGCTTGTTTACACAAAAGTGTTTCAAACCCTCTCCTGCTATAAATTGTGTATGGCTCAGCCTGTGCATTAGGACTCATACTAAATGTCTTTATCTGGAAAGATAAAAGAAATATTTACGATTCCTCTGAAATGTATTTGCTTTTCCCATGACTTTGGCTAATAATGTGGTCTCCTAAAAGGAGCCGCTTAAGACCGGCTGTTTATCTTACAGCACAAACAGTAGCCTAAGGCCTCTGATGTTTTCTGACATCTAAAGTCTAATGAATAATTAGGACTACCCTTATCCCCACTTCTAAAAAAAAAACTCTTCTCTAAGAAGAGACTGGTTTAGGAAGTTTACCTTGTTCTTAAGGAGGGCCATGGTGAATTGTTTTGCTTTCCCAGTTTGGTTTCTTGAGTTCATATATGATTAAAGGAAATACAAATTAAAACCACAATGTAATTCCAGCATATAACACCAGACCTGAGTGTATAAATCTCAATAGCATCAAGTGTTAGTAAGGATGTGTTGCAAAGAGAAATTTCCTATAAACTGGTAACAATGTGACTTGGTGCAGAAACTT
The DNA here is from genome assembly GCF_982192425.1 of Myodes glareolus. Lineage (NCBI taxonomy): Eukaryota > Metazoa > Chordata > Mammalia > Rodentia > Cricetidae > Myodes > Myodes glareolus. Next base: position 47,678,237 of record NC_142032.1, read on the forward strand.
TGTACAAGCAATTTCATCTCTTAGAGTAGAACTCACGAACACTATACAATTGGCCATTGCCCCTCTTAGCTATATGACTAGGACCTTATTGCATAGGCATACTATAGAATTGATACAAGGATCTTTTCATTAGTGTAGTTTCTAATAGCAAAATGCCCAGACAGAAACTCCAAACAAACCACCCTGTTACAGAGCAGCTAATTAAGTGCTGTTGTGTTCATAGAACAGAATACAATGCTATAGCAAAAGTGAACTAAATGCAGCTACACAAATCAGCATGCATGACTAAAAAATGTATATTAGGTTCAAAAGAAAGTTGTATGGGGCCGCAGAGATGATATAGGAGCTGAGAGCACTCTCTGCTCTTCTGAAGGACCTGAGTTTGGTCCTAGTACCCATGTTTTGTCAGTACAGTTGTCTGTAACTCAAAGTCAAGGGAAGTCTAACACCCTCTTCTGGAGTCTATGAACACCTGCAGATATGTTGAGTATGCTTATGACATAAACAAAATCAGACACACATATACACATAAAATGCCTTCTAAATGTTTAAAAAAACAAGTTCTAGAAAAATGTACACAAGAAATTTTCATCTGAATAATGTTAAACAATGCAATAAACTAAGAAGATGTGACTATATGATAAAATGTATGTAATGTGAATAGGTTATTATTATTATTAACTCAAAATAAGATAGTGGTTATACTTGGGGAAGAGAGCAGCAAGCAGTGATGGAGAGTCGCACCGTGGAGTCAAAGGAATTGACCATGTATATTTAAAAAATGATTCAGTTTATTGTTTTTTACTGTATGTTTGTGTATCTGTGCATCTGTGTCTGAGAGCCCACAGAGGACGGAGATGTAACATGCCCCGAGAGTCGAGGTTATAGGTGGTTGTGAGGCACCTGTTGTAGATGCCCTGAGACAAACTCTGGTACTCTTCAAGAGTTTTCTTAGTTAATGACTGATGGCCCATTGTGGATCAGGTATGTGGTCCTGGGTTCTATAAGAAAGCAGGTGGAGCAAGCCAGCAGAGCAAACCAGTAAGCAGTACTTCTCCACGGTCTCTGCATGAGCTCCTGCCTCCAGATTCCTGCCTCGTTTGAGTTCCTGTCCCGGTTTTCTTCAATGATAAACAATGATACAGAAGTGTAAGGCAGATAAACCTACCCAAACTGCTTTATTCATGATGTTTCATCATTGCAATGGTTTCCCAAATGATGACAACCACTGATTCATCCTTCTAGCCCCACATCTCGCCCATTTGAGACAGGGTTTCACTCTATACCCTTGGGTGACCTGGAACTTGCTATGTAGACAGGCTGACCTTAACTCACAGAGATCTACTTGTTTCTTCCTGAATGCTGGGATTAAAGATCTATGCCACTGTACTCAGCTCTATTCAGATTTCTGAAATTCTGTGATTGTATGGGCACAGTTTAAAAATTCAGAAATATGTTACATAATATACAAAAGTGAAGTTTGTCATAAGAGAATGCCAATGTATGGAAAAAAAACATTGGCTTGAGAAGCAATCACATGGGACTTTATCTATTTGGTTGCAGTAGGTTATTCTGCCAATTCTCAATTCTTCCTTTATGAAGGAAGCAAGATATATTTTTTTCATACTACATGTTTCTGGCTACTGTGGTCACCCCCGGGACCTGGGCAAATAGAGCTGCTTGAGAAAAGAACTGCAATGACTTCTTCTGCACCTCCAGATCATCAAAGGGATAAACGAGAGGAAGGGGGAGAAGCGTGGAGACCCAGCCAGGATGACAGGCATATGAGAAATCGCTGTGTCTTTATTCTGAGTTCCAGGAGAACATAGTTTAGGCTTTTTTTTTCTGTCATAGCTTTGATACAGTCAAAATAAAGTAAAATAAAATAAATAAAACGCTGCATTGAAAGACTTCTTTCTTGATGGTCTTGGGAAAGAGTCTTTCTGGAGATAGAATACTTTGATTTCAAGGAAAAACAAATATACACCAACTAAAATCTTCAAATCAGGGTAAATGTTCTTGAATTGACTCTGTTATCTGTGCTGAGGAAAGGTTCACCACTTCCCTTCCCAGAGCTGAAGAAAGGCATGTTGCAGTCATTGTAAGGGGTGGCGTGACAGACACAGCAGCAGCAGCAGCAGTCTAATACAGCAACTAGAGGCTGCAACTGATGGTCAAGTTTCCCCATTCCTCCATGTCTGTGAGATGAATCAGACGCTTCGTCTCCAGTGGTACATTTGTGCCCATGTCGCAAAACAGGAAAGAAAAATGAGCACCAACATTGTGGCCTGGGATGTGAAGGGCAGCTCTTAGAGCTCTGTCTCATTTCCTTGTTCAGGACATGACGGAGGGTCCTATCTCCCAAAACCTTCTTCATTCAGGTTAGGGTTGTGTGTTCTAAAAAATGGGAGAGCGTAGACATGCTGGGATATCCAATCTTGACCATGAAGTGACAGTGCAGTGTTCCATGTTTCTCACATCCTTCATCTTTTGGCCAAAACCGTGGAGCAATTACCCTGAGGAAACATCAGATGTTTGGAGTCTGGGTATCCAATGACTATGTTGAAGGTTGGCCACTGAGATGGAGTGGATGATGGTGTAGGCAAGAGATAAGCTTGGATTGCGGAGTTAGTATGATCGAGAAGTTGTTAATTTTATCAGCTAGTATTAGGTAACCATAAATCATGTGAAGAATCACAGTTCTTCAAAGCTCTGGCTGGCAAGGTCCTCTTCTGAGCTGAATTTAGATAGTTCTCTGGGGCAAGTCTTCCTGGTGTGTAAGAGTGTCTTGTCATCTTTTCTACAAAGCCTTAAAGCGGGTGGGCAAGCCAGACTTCACCCACATGGTGAGTGATCTTCCAGATTTGGTATTATAATTTGAAAACACATACACGCCTCATTGATTTAAAAAATTTCATCTCATGTATGAATTTCTTGGTAGTCTATAATTTTGAAAATTGGCTTACCTTTGCAAATGATATAATAAGAGCTGAATATTTTTAGTAAAAAGTGTGATATGACTTCAGAGTTGGTGTTGGTGTACTTATTCTGTAAATGTCTGGCCAGGCTACATGTTTTTTTTTCCTCATGGTGAATTAGAAATGATAAAATCATAAGGAGAAATGATTCAAATAAGATTTTATGTAGAGAATAGCGGGAGAAGCATGCACAAAGTGGGAAAGACTAGAGTCCCAAATAGATAGCCAGATAAAAATGGCTTATAATTTTTATATATGCACATCTTATGTTCAAGTTGGGGTGTAGAAATGCCAGGGAGCTAGAAAAGAGCCCATGAAAGAGGGAAGAAGAGACATTCTGGGCAATGAGGAGAGGGCTGGTGGAACACATGTGATATACAAGTCCAAGGGTGAATGAGGAGTTAAATGGATTTAGGTGGGCATGAAGGGAATTGAGACAGAGCAAGAGTGGATGGTGGACCAATGAAAACAAACTGTGTATGAAAATTAAGAAATCTGTTACTTTGTATGTTAAAGCTATACAAAAATTGTGGAAAGTTAGAAGTGAGATAGATCTTCGTGTTAGTGCTTTGTGTGTTTAAAATGACTCCCCAGTCCAATGTTAAAAATATATTTAATTAAATATGTGTATGTAGGTATCTATGCATGTTGGAGGGAAGGGGTTGCTCTTTTATTTCTGGCCACTGAGACCCAAATACTCACACAAAAACTGCATTAATTAAATCACCCATTAGGTCTAGTTTCTTATTGGCTAACTCTTACATATTAATTTAACCCATTTCTATTAATCTGTGTATTGCCACGAGGCAGTGGCTTACCGGCAAAGTTCCAGTGACTGTCTCCAGCAGGGCTACATGACTTCTCCCTAATTCTGCCTTCTCTTTCCTAGCATTCTGTTTAGTTTACCCCACCTACCTAAGTACTGCCCTATCAACAGGCCAAGGCAGTTTCTTTATTCACCAATGGTATTTACAGAATACAAACGGAAATTCCACATCATATGCAGACATTGCATGTCCAAGAACTTCAGATCTGAAGGGTTATAAAACTGCCCCATCACAAAAGTCACTATTAGTTCTTGGGGGCAGGATCATAGTTCAAGATAATGGAAAGGCAGGGAGTAACAGCAATGGCAACACCTTTAATGACACAATCAGGAAGTTATGCATATCTCTTTCTCTTTCATCCCTTTGGCTGGAAGATAACACTGAAACAGAGACTAGAAATGTGATTTTTAATACATTGCAAGTGGCTTACATTAGTTGGGTGAAGAGAAGCAAACATAATAGTTTGAAATCCCCTCTACAATCATTCTCCTGTAACAGCATAGAAAGGGAAATGATTACTGTTACCATCTGGGACCATTTGCCAGAACCATAATAATGCTAAACCCTTCCAAGTGATGGAGAATAAAAAGCCTAGAAGTATCTCAAACTCTCCCCCAAACTGGAAATCCCTGACAGTTCTTAATTGCCTGCTTATGAGAGAGGAAGAAACTCTCTTCTTAAAACTTCCGTGATCTTGGACCTTTGTTATCTGCACTAACTTACATTCTAAGTAATGCTGCAGGGGAGGTGTGCATGTGAGTCTGTGGATGTATGTGAGCTGGGAAACGCTTAACTGTTTTGCCCATGCTCAGTCTTATGTTATGACTCACTGGGGAGCAGCTAGCCTTTCTGTCTACTTACTCAGCAGCTACACAGACCGGCGGGAAACTAGTCTTCTCTCCACCCAACTGTGACTTCATTCTATTAGCCTGAAATTTAAATGAGGAGTGAGTTAATATACGGAACTGTACCCCAGTGGCCTCCAATTTGTTCTCTTTTCACTTAGAGGGTCAGGCCCCATATACTTACGTCTCACACTAGCAGTACAAATTGTACAAGACTCTAAAGATATCAAGCCAATCAGAAGTAATAAGACAATAAAGGCCAGCCTTTCTTCATTGGAGAAAACCTTGGTGTGTGAAAATACAGCTACATTTAGAAGGAGAATGCCTCTATAAAAGTGTGAACCTTTTTCAGAATAATTTACTTTATGCCTAATAATTTGCTGAAACTCGTTTCTTAAATGGTGCCATTTCCTTACACATTTATAGCACTATCTCCAAATTCTTTTTTACTTGAAATTTTCACAAAGGCCATCTGTTACATAAAATGGGATATGTGGGGGAAAGTGCCCATCCAGGGTCCAAATAAAATAGATGGAATTTTACAGTGTAACTCTATTGACATCAATAGTCAGTATGAGGCCTGGGGATGTAGCTTGGAGGTAGGGGGTTTGCATAACAGGCATGAAGCCCAACTTCTGTCCCCAGCACCACAAAAGAAAAAGCGAAACAAGCAAAAAGAGGTAGTCCTTACGAATATCCTGAGAAAAAGACAGGGAAGCGCTTCCTAAGGAAAAATTAAGGGAGTTGAGGTGGATTTCCAGTTCACACAAGGTCACACCATCTGTATTTCTTCCCCATCACATGTTAGCTTAGTTTGCACACACCCTTTTCCTCCTACACTCCAGAGTTCATGTGTACTTTATGGCTCTACATCTTGTGCATTTTTAAAGTCATTTTGAAAAGCCTTAACTCCAGGCATGTTGGCTTCTTGCAGCCTTGCTGTGACACCACAGACGGCTGGAACTAAATAATTACAATCCGTCAAGGCAAGACCTCCAGCTTCTGAAGTTAGCCAGCCATTGTTGTAAATACCTTTAACTTCTCATGGCATGGAGGGTAGGAAAAGAGGCTCCACAGGGAGGCCAGGCTTTCATCTGGGCTGTGTTGGCATCCTGAGTCCTTAGGAGGTGCACTTTGGGGAGAAGCTGGACTAGGAGCTTCCTGTGCTGGAAGGCGGTGCCGTTCTTTTCTCATGTATCTGTGGAGAACTCACTTCCACAATCTGTCTCATCAGCTTGGCAGCCCCACGGCCCCTTGCTGCTTGCTGCAGCGACATGGCAGGAGTGGGGCTGGAGTGCTAGAAAATGTCTGATCCACACCAGGTTCAGAAGCAAAAATTGGGGATGTGCTGGATACCATCTCCAAAGTGTTTTGCCCGAGTTCAAGCTCTCAGGCTCTCCCATTCCCAGGAGAAATGGGGATTAGAATATTTTTTTTAACCTGCACTCTAAATGTGAATCTATAGAAAGACATTCAAATGACAACCATCATGGATACAGATGGACATATGTCATAACAAACACCTTTATACACATGGGCAGCAGGATTCTCCCTTTCCAGGGCTCTTCATGGGTTGAGTCCTCAATCTACAGGTTTATTCTATGACCAGATTAGTGAGCTCGGACCTACTCAAATCTCTCTCGGGTCTGTCCGGGTGTCCAGTGGAGCAATTGCTTTAGAAGTTCGCTTGCTTTTCTTTTGGGGTTCTCAGTATTGATTCCACTTCGGGGAGAGAAACGGGCCTTCTCATTTGTTCTTGAAGCTTTGCCTCACTCAATTTCTTCTAGTCACTGTGATGTTGCTCCTGTGACCTTCCTCCACCATTTATCTCTTTGAAGGTGCACTTGTGTACGTGCTCACGCACACACGCATGTGTGCTCACACACCTACCCAAACCCACATCCCCCACACCCCAATTCTAATATCTACTTCAAAACTGGCTAGCAGAACCCCACCTAAGTGTCTGAGCGACAGATCCCCCTACAGTTGACCAGTACTCTGTCTTCTGTTTGGTTTCCCTTTGACCATAGATTCCGGTGAGGTAGAATGAAGGGAGTGTGAGGTACTGTAGAGCAAGATCATTTGACCCCTCACTTGTGAGTAGCAGTGTGACTGCTTCAAGTTTTAACTTTATTGAGACTTAGTTTCTTCATCTGTGAAGTGGATAAAGAATCCACCAGCTGAGTCAGCAGGAGCTGACGGAAGCCAACGGAAGCCATGAGCCTACGGACCATATGTGCTGTACGTCAGAGTTGCTTGAGAAAGCAGAAAGGGAAACAGGGAAACCAGCATTAAAACCTAGACGTTTTCTAATTATGTGTTCTTGTGCTTTAGTTAAACACTAGGGAATCACTAACGGGATTAGCGTGCAGTACAAGGCAGGCAAGATTGTTGCCTTCTCCTGCCTTGCTCAGCAACCCTCTGCACAGTTGTGTTTTCACCTCTAGAGCTGCACAAAGGTTTCTAGGAAATCGAGGAAGTGAAGGTGAAACGGATCATTTTCAAGTTACAAGACATGGATATAGTTGGTTTTTCCTGCCTGAAGCCTGTTTGTTGACTTGCTGACTTGCTCTCCCTCAAAGCAGACAGGGTAATGCTGCTACATTCTGCTCGCAGGTGCTCTGCTCCAGATTGAAGCGACAGACCCAAGGTTGGGGAGTGGCTAGAGGGTTAGTGTCTAAATTTCCAATGGCTGCTAGCTTCTTACTGACTACCGATAGGCAGAAGAGTGGCCCAGCCAGCCATGGACAGAATCCCTGCTGTGTGTGGTCATTTGAAAAGCCACAAAACTATGCTGTGGTCAAGGCTTCAAGGGCTGGGAAGCCAGCTTGGTTGGGAGGGCGAGGAGATTGAGGCTTTTACCTAAGAGGGATTCTTTCTTTAGCTTCCCAAACAGCATGCTTTGGGTTAAGTCCAACCCCAGGCTGCTGCAGACTCGATGGCTGCCCTTCCATACACTCACTATGTGCTCGCGGTGCACCCAGGGGTGCTTTTGAAGCACTCTAAACTCATGCCCTTATTTTCCTCAACACCTCTGTAAGGCAGCTCCCTTTTTTTAATCCCCATTATTTAAAGGAAGAAACCGAGGCAGAAGGATATAATTTTCTTTATAACCTTCTGATACTAGGAGTTGTTTTGTTTTTGCAGCTGCTGACTGGAAAATAGCAATTTCCACAGAATTTTGGCTCAATGGTTTAGCTAGAACCAGTTGTTCACTAAGCAATTAGCATGCTCATTTTGAAGAATGATGGACAATCCGGCTGGTTGACGAGTGCCCCAAGGAGCCTTACCGATATTTGGCTCTGGCATACCATGTAGCCCATGGCCTGGATGGTCCTTACAGAGAGCACGCCTGGGTGACCCGGTCTTGTTTCTTTTTAAAGCAAGAAAATCAACATGCACTTCCCTGAAGAATTTTTAAAAGGAGTCCCAGCAGTGTATTCAGTGTGAATACATTTGTGAAACAAATTTCTCCATTATTATTATCATTTTTGTCTGCTGGGACAGTTACCTTAAAATAAATGAACTAAGATTTCTAAATGCAATTAAATGCCCAATTGCTCCATTGGCCATTGCTAATATATATATTTTTTCAGGATAGGAGCAGTCTTTATGATGCATTTTAGGTCCCTTTGAACCCAGAAGAGTCTGCTTCAAATTGAACTGGCAGTATGCAGGGTAGGATGCCTGGAGCTGGAAGCTACGAGAGACATGATGTAATTACCAAAGCATGTCAGAATCTTTATTGTGATGATAAAGTAGACTATTGTCAGATACTGGCAGATAGCTTAAAAATTGGAGCAAAGGGAGCTGGAAAGATTCTGGAGGAAAGATGGAATTGAGTAAGGCAAGTGGTTCAAAATTCTGACCGTTAATTTCAACCATTGTCACTCTGCTTCTTTTGCCATGTTTGTTTTAGTAATAAGGGCTACAAGGGAACTGCAGTGGGCCACGCTGAACTCACTCATTTATAAGCCAAGGAAATAGTCACCCATGACAACTGGAAAAAGCAGGTGGAGATTGAACAAGGGCCCCATTCTCTATCCTGTTTTGAGCCTGGGACCCTCATGACAACACATTGTGTTCTTGTGGCTTCAGATGACTTAGTTTGATGAAGACAGAATGTTAGTACACCAGTTATTCTTAGGCAGTCCGATAGGGCTTTGTAGCCCCATCTCCCTCTCTCCTCTCTTCTTGAATTTCTTTATACCCCTCAGTGTGCATCTCCGAGGACGCTGGGTCTAAGAGGCTTCCTGGCATCCTGTTTGCTTCTATGTCAGCTACCTTTAATCTTTTTCCTCTTTGTGCTTCCTGTATTAGAGCACACACCAAAGTGTCTTGTAGTTACTTTTATTACTTCTGTTCATGTCTTACCTTGGCCAAAAGCTTCCTGAGGGCAGAATCTATGTTTTGTTCATCATTATTGCCTCCTATCACCTGGCAGAGTGCCCTGGACAAAGTGGGTGCTTAATAACTTCTTGTTGAATTGAAGTAGCTTAAAAATCTCCCATCATCTGGATTGACCTGAGAACATGAAATGTTTTCGCCAGGGTGCAGACCATGTATTGGATAAAGAGAGCTCTCCGAGGGAGGGTCAGTATGCATACCAAACAGTCTACTTTTGCTTTTTCCTAGCACAACTGATCTTTCTCACTGCTTTTTCCTTTTTAATCCTTCTTGCTTTTCCAAAGATGAACTGAGCTGCCTAGTTTTTCTCACTGTCTCTCTGTTTTTCTTTGAGTACAGCTTGCTTTGTCAGGGGCAAGAGCATGTTCCAGGCTTTGATAGAGCCTCTCTCTGTGAGGCTTCCTCTGGAATGCAGTACTGACCTCTTTCTGCAGGGCAGGATGTCACCTGTGTGGTGCCAGGAAAAGATGGGGGTAATATAAGCAATGGAAATTCCTTTAATATCTTCAGGTTGGGGCTTAGTCTTACAGCCCTAAGGCAAAGTTGGCATTGGCTTTTTAAAAATAACAATTATGATGACTTTTATCTGTCTAAGAGCAGAGTCTAATGGAAAAATGAGCACAGAGATTCTTCTCTCCTGCTCAAATGTTCTCATTTTGTTTGGGGACATCTGGTTTAGTACCTAGGGAATGTGTCACATCTGTAACTTCCTCCAGCTGAAGTACTCAGCGTCCCCTATCTGGACCGTAATGTGAATTTCCTTCATCTCTGCTTTCTCAGCTCAGCTCCCGTCCTCCCCCACCCCACCAGTCATTGAAATATTCTTGTGGCAACTCTTAAAATCCGTAAATGGAGACAAAATGTACTGGCCACAGGAAGGATTTCTCCTCCCTTTCTGGAGGTTCAGAGGGGCCACTGGGAGAATATGGGGCTTTTGGAGGTGTCCAGAGTCAACCAACACTGCTCATTCAGGTTGGCGGGGTCAGTGGAGACCAATGTTCTCTAGTTATTAAAGTTATTAAAAACAATGTATACTTGAGAACTGCTAAGTTTCCAACAGGTGTTGCTATTGTTTATCTCACTGTATAAAAATTGTCTGCAGTGGGAAGAGGAGGTTGAAAGCAGATCCATGAAGAGGAGAGTAAGGATCTCTGCCTGGGAAACTCCAATATGACTGTTTGCTTCCCTGTCTGATTTTTGCATGTTGTTTGTAAGCCCTTACTGTATTGCACTGTAGGACTTTCCTTTGGACCACCAGCTTCCAAATAATGACACAGAGATTTCTTATTAATTACAAAAGCTTGGCCTTTAGCTTAGGCTTGTCTCACTAGCTCTTCTAACTTAAATTAACCTGTTTTTATTCAACTGTGTTCTGCCGTGTGGTTTTTACGTCTCTCCCATTCTGCACATCTGACTTGCTCTGCGTTTTGCTGTCCTCTCCAACACGCCTAGATTCATCCCCTTGAGTTCCTCTCTCTGTCCGGAAGTCCCACCTAACCTCTCCTGACTAGCCATTTTGGCCGATTAGCTTCTTATTAAACCCATCACAGCAACACATCTTCACACGGTGTAAACGAATAACCCACAACACCCTGGTTTGATGGTGTTACCTTTGTTTGCATTCTCAGCCAGGCTAGCCCGTGGTTTATGTTGGGTGTTATGTCATCCGTCTGTTGCTTCTATCTCTACTTACACTTTTTGTCTTTCGCTGCTGCTTGCTTTAAACTTAGTAAATTCGGTCATTCGAAACGAAAAACATGGCTGTTGTTGATCATTCTCCAGCCTTTACACAGCAAAGCACTCAGTGTAACAGCATCCCCTTTAAGTAACAAATGACAAACCTGCCAACCCCCCCCCTCCCACCCCATGTTTTCCTGATCTTTCTCATTTGTTATGTGTCTGAAAAGCTCAAGATTCCTGGAACCGGGTTTTGGAACTCTCTTCTCCGTGTGGCACACCTGAAGGTGAAGGTGCTCATCTAATATGCTGCCTCAGTTCTCGGGACCCAGTAGAAGCTGAGACTGAAGTAATTCACTCTTCACATGCTGCAGTGAGCAAATATGATTAGATAGTTATGCACCTTTAATCTGTCCCTACCCTGGAATATTAAATAAGCTACTGGGCCTGCCATTTCGAGAAACCACAAAGAATAAACCTGTCCTTCATTAGGAACCCTAAAATATTGCTGAAAAGTCTACATAGTTCTTGGAGGCAATGATGTGGAGGGTAACAGACACGATGGAGGGTTTTAGTCCTCTGTGTGGAGAGGAAAACTGTACAACAGAAGCTTTCCCTGACCCTTGTGTGTCTGTGTGCAGTGTGACAGAGGGAGGATACATTTTCACAGACATTTAGAGGCAGTCCTGGGATTCTTTCTGTAGTCAGTATGCTTCTGTGTTCGACAGTAACATATTTTCCCTAAAAAGCTGTACTTACTACCTTTCAGGACAGTAATGCATATCACAAGCAACCACAGATTCAATGGGATGCAAGAAATTATGCATGTTGCTCATGCTTCAGGGTCAATGAGATAGCTCTGTTGATCTGGCTGGGTTCACGCACATGAATGAGGATTGGGTGGGTTTGAACTGATACAGATGTATCTAGGCTGGCTCTCTGGCTCTCTTTCCTGCTCTGCATGAACAGGGAGAGGTGCAAAGGTGAGCAGAAATACGCAATGACTCCTGTGGTCTAGGCTTACACTGAGTATCTCATATTCCATCTGGGGACTCTATTTTTTTTATTTGCTAAAATTGGCGGCCGTATGCATTATTGCTGACTATATGACTGATTCCAAAGTAAGAGTGCAGAGAGATAGCTTTATTCACTATTGGAAGCTATGCAAATTATACAAGAAGAGTTAGGAACAGAGCAATGAGAACAATCTAGCCCATGGGCTACTTGGACTCTTATTTATTTATTATATATTTTAATTAAGAGTCATCATACGTTCATGCTCTCTGTACTTGCATTATTAGCAATGATCATGGGTTTTATTTTGAGGACCAAAATATTGCCAGTATAATACATCATAGCGGAAAGTTAATGGGTCCATCCCCTTATTAAAGTGATCTACGTCCTCACAATAACCTTAAAATGCATTTGAAAGTTCCTGCTTTAGCAACATGACAGATTTCCTCACCTTTTAGTACTTCATGCTTCCAAAGGGGCAAAATGATAAATGTTATCCCTAAAACCCCAGGGGCATAGTTAGAGGAGAGGAGATGGGAGGTATGAGGCCTGGAAGGGAAGAGACAGGAAGGAAGAAGCAAACAGTCAGAAGGGGGTGAAGGACTGCCAAGAAACAGCACAGGGAGCAGCAGGAAGAAGGAGGCAAGCAGGATGTAACCGGTCATGGTGCTGATCCGTGGAATCATCTGTATCAGTTGCTGCTCTTAGCTCCTCGGCTTGCTGCGAGGATGGGAGAGACTCCTGATCCAAACAGCTTTAGAGACAGTGAGCTCGTTCTTAGCCCGTTCCTTTAGAAGTTGAGATATGTGCTAGTGTGAAGAACATAGCTTCCTTCGCTAAAAGGAAGGGTGGTCAGAAAATCTTCTGTAAAACTCAGTTGCACGTAATTATTAAACCATTTTTTTCTCAGTTATATTTTAATTTTATGATTAAGATTTTTAGTAATTGAAGAAAGAATGTAAATAATATATTTGACTGATCTCTCTAAATAATCTGGAATGTTCTATGGAAATATTCCAGAGTATTCTGGGATATTCAGAATTCCAAGTATACTTTTGTGAAGTAAAGTAACTCATGTTTTAATGATATGTGAGTGTTTGTTTCAAGGAAATAATGAGATATGAAAGAAGAAAGTAAGCTATTATCCTGCTTTGATTTCATTGCTTCTGAAGCAGCAAATATTCATTAGCTTGAGGGTGAATTGTTAAGTTTCTTTGAAAATCTAGACTATATGATGATGGGGCCTGAAGATGTTTATTTGACAAATATTTTGAAGATTATCCACCTGCAAAATACCAAGCAAACTCCCAAGGATACTGTCTGCCTCTTAAGGACACAGGAAGCCACTGTGTCCCTCTTATTTGCTCTGTGCTCCTTGTGAAGTTTGTCTGTATTTCTTTAGAGATTTTTTTTTCTTTTTTCCTGCTCTGAATTAAAATGCTGGGTAGAGAAACCATTCAATATATATCTGTTTTAAAACCTTACTTGGCTCATTAAAATGTGCATTTAATAGTTACATTTTATACAGCTTAGATTTATGACCCTAAATATTTAAAGATAGTAGTGTACCAGTAATGTGACAAATCTGGTATATTGATGGAACAGAGGGAATATTTAATTCTAAGTACTAAACTTTTACAAGCTTTACTAATGAAGGATAACTATCTGTACATTTAGAAACCAATGTTTGCAAACAGTGCCTTTTATTTTCACAGCTGTTTCTTAAATTCCACCTGTGTGGCAGAGGCTGATCATGTTTCCAGATCCCCAGGTCAAGGTTGAGAAAATAATGATTGAGCCAATGTCCTGTCGGTAACCATCAGAACCTGAGTAGGAACCCAAAGTTCATGAGTCCTGGCTAGGGCTTCTGTGGTGTAGCATTGGGATTGTCAAGACAGGAATGACTGGCTAGGACTAGGCTTGGGCTTGCAAAGAACCTTCATGTTTTCAAGAGCTAATGAGAGTTTCACTGGGGAGACTGAAAAGGTAGGAAACATTTGCCGTACAGTTTAGTCAGGCAAACTGCAGTTAGTAAGGAAAACTATGCAATTAGGTGCTCTCATGGACTATTTTGTATCTCTGTAGCATACGATTTTTGTTTTATCTTTCTGGAAGTTCAAGTGCATCATGCCACTATCTATCCAGCTTTCAGTTTGGAGCTGTATGCTGCTTTAACACGGAGCAGAAAATAGAAGGCCAGTGAGCATTTGTCAATGAAAAGAAAGGGGACCAGACCCTGACAACTGTGAAGCATTGATCCACGCATGGAGGCAGATCCCCTGTGACATCAGATGCCTCCCAGAGTCTCCATCAACTCTGCACACAGTTATGTTGGCAGCAAAACTCAACATGATGCTTCATGGGGACAAAATGTGTTTAATCGTGAATGGCTCTAAGGGAACAATGGGCTGTTCTGTTTGGAGCAGGAATGGGCGAAGTCAGGCCTTCTCTGTTTAAGAGAAGAATCTTGGATCCATGGCAATATTTGCTTTCAATATCTGTGTATGTGAAAAAGGAAGTTTTCTTTCTGCGGTTAGAAGAATTACCTTGAGGTTGATAAAGAAACAAACAAACAAAAACTAGCTGAACAAGAAATGGTAGTGACCAGAGAACTCAGGTCAGAAGGAAAGGCAGCAGGGACACAGTCTGTAGCGAAAGATGACTTTAAAACGTAGGCTCCACTTGGAGCTTCAGGAAGCCCCCTGAGAGCATGTTAAGAAAGGCTGTGCGATTTTCAAGGAGGCATGTAAGGTAAGGCAGCTTCTGCCCTGTTATAGGAGTACACGTGCCTTCCTTAGCTGCTTTCTATAGAAAAGACTTCTATGACATCAGGCATGAGTCAAACATTTGCATGGCTCCCCCTTCCCCAGTTCTACTGTATTCTTTTTCTTACATTATTATTAGAGCCAAAATATCAAATGAAAATTTTATACAAAGGATCAGAATGAAGGCTAAGGTAAAAAAATGAATATATCTGCTCATTAAGAAGGAAGCAGAGGAAGACCATCAGGAAGGGCTCCCAAGTTGTCTAATATTTATTGCTCTAGAGTCTTGAGGGCTTTCTCTCTCTCACTGACTTCTCCTACATAGTTTTATTTGTAACCTTGTTTTGTTCTGTCCACCCCTTGATTATGGTTTCTGTGGTGACTTTCCAAGGTCCTGTTTCTTCCTTCCTTTCCTTTCCCTTCCATATGTATGTCTTCTACTTTCCCTTTCTCCTCCCTCTCTGGATAACCTACTTCTTCCCACTTGGATGAACATATTTACTGTGGACATTGTAAGAATTGACTTTGCAAGAATTTTTGACTCCTTCTGAGTGTCATGCACTTTTTAAGAGTTCAAGATACCCATGCCTACCTTTATACATACTTTTGTATCTATCTGTGTGGTACCTCATTCCCCTTCCTATATTCCAGAATTAATGACTGCTCATAAACTTACATATATATATCACTTTACATTTCCTTTTATAGATTTATCAAAATGTATGTATTTTTAAAAAGTTTGTTAATGTGTTATGGCTTAGTGGTACAGCACTTGTTTCGCATTTATAAGGCAGTGAGTTCATTTTCCAGCAGTACAAAAATAAACAAAATAAGTAAAATAAAGAGTTAAGGATACAATTACAGCTTATTTCATGGTTTTATGGTTGTGAATTTTATTTCCAATGGGTAATAATCATGAAAGTAGTTAAATATTATTATATAAATGTAGATTAGCATAAAATATGTGTTTTGAAGATGATGAGGGTTTCGTGAAGAATGAGCAACTGTTTGAGAGCTACCTGGAGCCAGCACTGCTTCCTGCTCCCCTTACCCTGGCAGGAGTGTCTATTTGCACATGGAATTGGGGCAACACAATTGATGGGAAAATAATTTTCCCTTGTCACATATGACACTGGATCAGGTGCAATTGGAATGCTCTCTAAGATGGCAATTATTGGTGGCAGAAAGCCTGTCCAAAACAGGTTCCAAGAGGAAAGAACCAGGAAGCATCCTCTTATTCCACATGGTCTTCTGGGCTCTCAGAAGTTGCTCGAATGGAATGGAAAGTTGCTGGACCTTAGGGTATCTTGGTTGACTTCTGCTTGGACAGGAATTACTTGCTAATGTGAGTAGAGACTTTTCAGAGCAGTAACAGGGGGACTACCTTCAACTCATTCATAGAGCTGGAAGCAGAGGCCTTTGGTGTTGTTATTTATGTCTGTTACAGACTATACCATCTTCGGGCTATCCAGAAGGACCTTCTTTGCATCCATCAAATTCCACTTGAAATGTAGCTTGCAAAATTATTTTGTTTGGAAATATACAAGAAAACACATTTTAAATTTCCATATAGCTTTTATTTTTAATCCACTGAAGGATTTAAAAATTAGCCTGAAAGCCTCACCTACCAGGGCTGCCATCTTATGCATTCAGACAATATGACCATCCTTCAAGAAAAGTCCATAAAAACAAAACAAAACAAAACAAAACAAGGACATCTCTTGAACACTGGCCTAAATGTCTGGTTGTTTTTGTGATCGTGTTGCTTAGGACTCTTTTTCCTTTTTAATTTAAGACACCATCAGGACTTTCATTCTATAATGACCTCTCATAAAAGTAACTGGGGGCCTGCTATACAGAAAAACACTGGACTTTGTAAATTTCAGCGTCCTCTTCTTATACCATGTTTATATAGACATTATATAGTCATTACATCTCCACTGGGTCCCTCTGTCCCCTGGGATACCTTTTGGTACCTAAGCTTTCAAGTAGTTACTAGGTCAGCCCTAACTCTGCCAGTGAACTTGTTAGCTTGAGGTCCCTTTTGAATGGCTTTATCAAGAAGTTGTCGTCTAGTCTGAGCAGGGAAAAAAGCCCAGTATCTATAATAGGAGCTTGGGAGAGAAAACAGTAGAGACTAACAGGAGAATGGAGTGTACCTTTGGCCACTGGCAGTATCCACATTGCTCACACGCATGCACCGCTGATTATAGCAGAGAGAAGAGGGGCAAACACTTACAGAAATATCGTCCAGTATCCACGACAGTTCTCACTTCGGTTTCAACACAGCACAATTCCTGATTCACACATGAGAAAATGTAAGTTTCAAGTCACTAAGCTAGTCAGAGGCAGAGCCAAGATTTGAACCCAGTTTGTGCCCCAAAGCTGGTCTTCTCCCTGAACACTGTACATCATACACTGCGCAGCGTCACTGCTGATCTTGTTTAATAACATTCTAAGGTAACTCCATGATCACTACAAGTGTGACTGTCCTTAAAAAAAAAATAACTAGAGGAAATACCTTCAAAGAAAGTGAGGGGACACATTAACGTCTCCCATGAACTGGACTCTCAGCTTGAAAATACCAGCCACACCAAAAGTCAATCACCTCAGAACCCGAGCCTCTGTTCCACCTGATGGAGCCAAAGAAAGGGAGAAAATGGTGTGCTGGCCTTTCTGTGCTCTTCCAGGAAGGACCAAGTGAGTGACTGCAAGATGCTACCTTTAAGGGCGACCTTCTCCCCTATGGTAACCCCAACACCTGACTCACGCCAACGTCTCTTGACAGTTTAGCAATACAAATATTTTGTTGTTGTTTTGGGGGAAGAGAAGGGGGTGGGGAGGGGAAGGGAAGGGAGGAAGGACACACACACACACACAGAGAGAGAGAGAGAGAGAGAGAGAGAGGAAGAGAATTCAAAGCTGAATTCAATATGCTTGGGTTCTGATCTCACATTTCTTAGCAGAGGCACATTTTTTCTTTTGGATCTGAAAGCACTACTGGCTGCCATCTGCAGTAAGAAATACCGTCCTGAGGCAGATGCCTGTTTCCTCTGCCAGGCTGGTGTGGAAGCCGACCCTGTTTCCTCTTCCATCTGGACGCTGGGGAAGCAGCACGGAGGTGTCAAGCATTCTGCCCCAAACATTCTTTCTCACCCTAGTACTCTCCTCCTATCTAACATCTTTTTAAAATAGCAGCAAATGGTTCTGAAAGAGATAACTTAAGCCTGTGAAGCCAGGACAAGTGTGGAGGGAGGCGGTGTCTCTGAACTTGTGAGTCATGCCCATTCTGATGTCGAGGCAGGCTTTGAACTACGCAGGCCTGGCTTTGACTCTCAGCGCTTAAGCATCTGTGCTGTGGACAGTGATGGAGGGTGTAAGTTTGGAGGTTCATTGAAGATTCATCAATTTGCATGTTAAACACCCACAGTCTGAAGGGGAGGGATGGATGCTTCTCCAGGTTTCATCCGGAAGTGGTCACGTGCTTTTGGCTGTGCCTGTATTGCCCAGATCTGTTGTTTCAGATGATGAAGTAGAGCAGAGGAGGCTTCCAGGAAGCGGGTAAGAACGATGCATCATCCATACTTCTTCTCGTCGACTCTGGGAAGATGGTGGTGAGAGAAGAGAACCAACATCTTTGAAATTAGTTTTGTTTTATCTAATTTATTATTATTGTATATATGGTGTGTGTGTGTGTGTTTGTACACACGCATGCATGAGTAAATAAGCTACTGATTTCCGTGGAGGTCAGCGGTATAGAAGTTTGTTCTCTCCTTCCTCCCTGATGCAGGGTCTGGGGACTGAATGCAGGTTGTCAGGCTTGCTCTGCAAATGCTTATACCCACTGAGCCATCTGGCCAGCCACCTGCACTAGGGATTCTCATTTGAGCTTGCTTTAGCATTGTGTTTGTTTCCTGATCACACAGAGACTTAAAGATAATCTGGATGCCTGATGATTTTATATCTCAATGAGAATTATGATTTTTTTACTTAAAAAATCAATTATCCTAGAGCCTCTGGGAAAGGACAGAAGCCACGCTGGGACAGTGCGCTGGACACCTTTTATGTAACTATCTGCCACGCCAGTTGCTACTGCTATTTCCTACTAGTACAATGAGGAGACAGTGACCTTACCTAGACCCACACAGCAAAGCTTTCACATCCTGGCTATAGTTTCTTGACAGTGACCTTGGGATCTTTCCTACTCAGTTTTAAATGATAAGAGCTTTGGGTCAGCCACGAGGCCAGCTGGAGATGAGGGATGGAGGTGGAGAGCGGTGCTTTTGCTTTCCTCTTCTGGTCCCTGTACGTCATTTAATGCAGCTCAGATTTGCATTTCATAAGGGCCTGCAATACATCATGAAGGGATTCCTTTTCCGACCTCCATGGAAACCAACTTCCTAAAGCATTTTGTTTTTGCTCGGCCTGATGTTTCCTCTTCCTTGCCTGTTCTCAGTTCTTGGGATCAAAGCTCCAAGTATAGGCCAGTAAGCCTCTGGCCTACTCTCTAATTTTAGAGAACACGCACCAAAAAGACCTGAAGTTCAATTATTTTGTCTGGACAGGTTGTCACAGTGTTTGCTGGAAGTGACATTCACCAGGAGGAGGGCACCCAGGACTGAGCTCCGTTGGGACGGCTCAGTGTCAAAGGAACATCTTCTGGGGTGATGGATCCCTGAGGAAAAAGTGATTCCATGGGGAATACAAACAAAGACCAATAGCCAAGGAAGAATTGGACCGGGAAGTCACTGAAGATGTGCTGGAGAAGCACAGCGAGATACTCACAGGAGTCAGGATTTGAGTGGCTACTGTGCAGGATCCCTAAGGAGCAGACTACAAGAGTAGCAACCAAGAAGCTTGACTCTCCAAGGAATTTCAAGAGCGGCGTCCTTTTATCAACAATCTACCTGCTGTTCTTGACCGTGGAGGATTAGGAATCCTCTGAATGAGTGGGTAGGACTTGGGTTAAGTAGAGGAAAGGAAGCTGATACGCTGCTCCTCCCCACAGTCATGCCCCCCCAACCCTGGCTCTCAGCCTCCTCCCCTTCCCATGGCCGTACACCTGAGTTTGTCACAGGAACAGAAGGGGAGTTCTGCATTGATTCAGAGATTGCAGGTTTGATTTGTACCAGATTGGCCCCAACTGAGTAAGTGAGACTCTTCGGATGCCTAAAAGTGAACGGCAGCTATGGAAACAGCCTCTGATATCGTCAAGACTCAAAGAAGGGAAACCTGGAGGTGCTTACGGAGTCTTTCTCACGTTTATCCCACTTAGTAATAGGTACAGATCTTTAGCTTCTTCAGGTTTTTTTTTTTTGTATTTATCTTTAAAATTAACACATGGGTCTGTCTTACAGGTTTATGTATAAGGATCAGGTGAAATGCCCATGAACTTTCTAATAAAGAGCACAAAGGTAGGGCCAAGCCTGCTGTGGCTGCTTCCAACATGGAACAGACATTGCCACTCCTCGAGAGGCTCTCAACCAGGAGATAACTGGCCAGTGTCACACGTGCCCAGTGCTTCCAGTCACTCTCACTTTAAATACTGACCCAATCGTGGCTTCTCTTTAGACAGCTCAGTTGGATAGGAACCATCTTTACTTTTTTATAAATCAGTCCCATTTCTATTTCATATCTATCGGAGCAGCTAAACACTTATCCCTCATTTTCTTGATGACTTCTCTGTGTAATTTTCTCTTTGTTACCTAAGAATATGACGGCACATTCCACCAAACTTAGAACATTATTAGGCACATGAAGCTGAGGCTGAGATGTAATTTTATTTTTTCTTCTCAAATGTTTTACTCTTAGCAGTTTAATTCTGGAAGCACATACATAAATTCTGCAGTAATTCATAAACTGTTATTTGTCACTCAATCAAGATGAAGATGTCATGTTAAAGATGAATTCACAGAATTGCCAGAACCCCACTTTTTGACAGAAATCATGTCTCCCTCTCTCACTGCAATACTTCTTACTTAGGCTTCGTTTGTTTTATTTTAACTCAAAAATATGTGCAATAAAACATTTGATCTGGAGACTATGCCCATATATGACTTGAGAAGGTTTTCTTAGAATTCTCTTACTAATAGAAAAGTGTTCCTTCCCTTCTCACCAGTGTCTCTTTCACTTAAATTTATTTTGTAGAAAACCTGCCAGGAAAGATCTTGACACATCTGAGCAGTGACAGAATGTGCTGCTCCAGGTCAAGGTCAGTCTGGGCTATGTAGTGAAGGTGGGTCTAAAGAGAGAGAGGTGGGTGTGGCGGGGAGGAAGGATAAAAGTTCCTCTGTGGTATGGGTTAATTATATCGACTATCTACAAAACTTCTTTCTTTGATTTCACGATGCACAGGGTGTTCTGAATACTATCAATTGCTCATCCCTCCCAGGCACGCTCCAAACCCATGTCTCTTTCCTTAGGGAAAGGGAAGAAACCCCAGTAATGACCTGTGGCTCAGGGTGACTATTTGATGCACCTTCAAAAGTGAGCCTCAAACAGGCCTGCCCTACAGCAGAGTGCCAAAAGCACACAATTTTGCCTCAGTAAATTTTGATCATTTTAACTTTGTTTTTCTATCTCCAGCTACATCACTGTCCTCTGTTCAGCTCTCCTGTGGGTCCCACATGCCCATAGGCCATCAAGCCTCATGCTTGATAGTCACTGTTAGGACAAAGCAGTCTATTTCATAGTGAAGTAGCTAGTAGTCTAATGCTATTGGTTATATGAGTAATTAGCCATGCTATTTAATATATCTTCTATCGCTTTTATTATTGTAAATTATATATATTTTTTGCAAAGTATTTCACTGATACAGACTGAAACACCAAAGCTGAATATCTCCTTTACTTTGTCTCTCACTGGTTAGGCGCACACACCCTTTCCTGGAAGAAACCCCTTTATATCAGAGATCGGTAATCCATTCTCACTTTGTTGGTTATCGGTTCTGACCTTTTGTTTGCAATTGGCTTAATGTTTATGAGTATGCCTACCAGAAAATCGAAATGCCTACCAGATGAACAAGTTCAAAATAACACTGCTTGGTCGCAAATATTTATAAGCATATTAAAGGCAGATTTTTGTGGAGGGTAAAGAGCCGTGCCCTACTTGAATTCTGGCTTCTTCTGAGAGTGTTCAGTTAATTATAACAGGCCAATAGCTCCTCAGTTACCATGGCTAGCTTAAAGCTGACTGTCATACAAATTGGCCTTACAGATCGTAACATTGGATATCAGACTTTCAGAAAGATTGTTTTAAAGACGTTCCTCCTGTGCAGAAAGAACTGATTGGGAGAGCAAAACTGAGATGAAGAATCTGAAGTGACGCCGAAATGAAAGCCTGTGCGCTGTGAGAAGCATTCAAATAATTTTTTAATGAACCAGTTTCTTTGACTTATTTTAAAACCTGTATGTACGGGAAAATAAAAGCATGACAGGAATATAATAGATAGGAAAAAATTAAACAAGATTCAGTGCCATTAGTTATGACTGACAAGGAAAAGATAATAGCTAAGAAGCAAACGGACTTTGTTAGCAGAAGGGATAATGATGATGGGATGGTTACGGGCACACCAGGGAAGAAGCAGATGACAGGGTTCATGTTTTTTCAAGTTCAGTGATCTCTAGAGGTAGGCCGCAGCACAAATGTTTCTAAAGTGTCTGTGATGTTGATGTTTAATTCTGTATTTACCTGAGAAATGGTGATGGGACGTTTAGGTCACCAATGAATAATGAAGAAGTTTGCAAACATGACTGCTAAAAACATGCAGTAAGAGACAGTCAGGACTTGAGAAATTTGAGTTTAGATAAATTAGTAAATGTGGACAATATGCCTCTGCTTTGGTGACATGAGCAACAGTGTTTTTTTTTTTTTCAAACAACTTGGGTTCCATAAGTTTTATAAAACCATTGTGTTGATTTAGCATGAGGAGCTGGAGAGATGACTCAAGGGTTAAGAGCACAGGCTGCTTTTCCAAAGGTCCTGAGTTCAATTCTCAGCAACCCCATGGTAGCTCCCAACCATCTATAATGGAATTTGATGCTCTCTTCTGGCGTGCAGGTGCACATGAACACAGAGCGCTCACATGTAAAAAATAAATTAATTAAAAAAGTTTGATTTAGCATGAACTGAATATCGAAATGTGTTGAGCTCTGTAACTTCCAGCTTTTGAAGAACGGAAGCAGGGAGGGTACGAAAATATTTGAATATTTGCTCTCTGCCTCAGTTTGCTCTTCACCATCACTTCTTTCTGACCAGAAACTCAAGAATCGGAAAAGATTTGACACAAATCCTTACTTAATGTGAGTTCTAAATAAAGAAATATAAATAAAGAGATATGTTTTTCCTTTTATGTCCCGACCACCTTTAGGAAAAGGGAAAAGGTATTTTGTTTCCTGAAGTAAGGGACCCAACATGTCAGGTTGTCTGCCTAGTCTCCAAAGCATATCTCAAGTGAAAGATCTATCAGAGACTGGGAAAATTACAGTAGAGCTTTTATTTTATTAATATGGTAAGACAATATCTGGAATAAATGCATTGTTTACTAATATTAGTTCACTGGTATGCACTGGCAGCCTTGATACAATGTTTTGTCAAAAGGGGGTGGTGAGAGAAGATTCCCCATTTGCTTGCACTTAACATTCTGCTTTTCACAGCTGATGTGTCAGGCAGTTCTCCAGATAGCTGTACCTTGTTTGTATCTACGCTTAGTAACAAATGGGCCAAGATGACAAAACTTAACATTTTATCTATCCCCAAATAAGTTCATGTGTAGTCACTTCAGAGACAAAAAGAATGACAAATCAGTCACATGAATTTGGGGCAGAGAGCTTGGAGATAATCAAGAAGCCTTTTGACATTCGAATTTGCATTCATAGCAAGGGACTAGCTCTGACAGGACAGTCTCGCCATGGTTTATGGAATGCTTGCAAGCTTATTTCACTTTATCTGAGACTTTAAAGTTTTAAAATCCCTCAAATGTGAGAAATATTTAAGTATTTATAAATTAGAAATGGCTGCTGAAATATATTAAATACAGAACAAAAACTGTAGAGCTGTGTAGAAGAGATACTTAAAAACAATTCGGGGACACAGCTCAGCCATACAGCACAGCCTATCTGGTTCAGGGTTATAGGTTCAAGTCCAGTATGAACAACACCAAAGGAACAGGGATGATGATTTTCCAAGGAGCTTGCCTCATGTTTAGGGAAGCTTCTTACCCTGTAGTCTGCATTTAGGTAAACATCTCACATGTCTTTTCAATTTTCAAATTGTTTTTGCTTCTTATGGATTTCCTCTGTTCTTCCGTGGCATGGAAATAAACAAAAGCTAACCAGAGCACAGCCCTGGAGAGCTTGGTGTGGCAAAGAGAAACAGCCAGTGTCACTTGGTTCGGTGGAGACGTGCAGGCAGGTGGGAGAGTGGGAAGCAGTCAGAATGGAAAGTGGTGAAGGCTCCCTGGCGTGGCCTGATGGGAGACTGTGGCAACAGGCCGAGCATTTCTGTGGTTAGGGTGCATACACACATGAGAGTAACAAATACACAGTCCACATCTTCAGATATTTCCTCACCATCATTCGTTGAACAATACTGCTAGATAGCTATTTCCACGGCATTCACATTGTATCAGGTATCAAATGAAACTTACAGGCGGTTTGCAAACTCTGTGACAATCAAAGTAAAGGATTTGAACATTCCCACATTTTGGTGTCTGTGTGGGGTTCTGGAACCATCTCCATGGGAAAAGCAGGACTGCCGTGTTTAGTCTCAGTGTCTGCTTACCTTTATGAAGATTCCGCGATGCTACCTAAACGTATTGCACTACGTCTTTGTTTTCACAACTGGTGGAGCGTTAAGCAAAGTGACATAAAGTAATTTGAAGACCCTCTCTGAAAGTGAATAAATGTGGATGCCACACTGGGCAAATGCCATGCCTGTGTTAATTCTGCTTTTCCTCTTGCTGCCTGGAAAAAAGACCTGGAGCATTTCGAAAGGGAGGGGCTGTGTTCCAAAGGACACAGGGCACTTCGTAAGGTTGGACTTGTGCAGAACATGTGCAATAACCCAAATTATAATAATGACAACAACAGCAACGACAACAAAAACAACTTCATAAAGCAAAATCGAAATAAGTCACAAGCCTCAATGTATTCCACCCTGGGTGGAGAATATAGGAAGGAGACTCATTATAAGAGGAAAAAAAACCTCTCATTTTCTTGGAAACAGCTTAGGAAATTGAAGTAAAAATTATTTTCCTTATTAAGAAAGAAAAGCATGTTTTAAAGACCAAATTTAATGTCTATTGAAATCACTACATAAGGTAGTTTTCAAATAAGTATTTATCAAAAATTTGCAAGCATATTAAGAGTTTTTAACAATACTTGATCATATTAAGGGAATTAGGGATAAAAAGAACAGTGAAAATAAGATGAAAGGATCAACTAGAATCCTAAAGTCTAAAGAAATAGAACGTTTTCTAGGTAAGTTTTCTCCTATGCTTCCCTAGGAAGGTATTTTAAAATGAGATGGAAATAAAAGGAACTGTATCTCCACCCCAATTTCTTTCTTTTTCCTTACAATTCCATGTAGAAAATTCTGTTTAAAAAGAAATTAAAGGTCTGTAAATCCCCCACATAGTTCTTCATTTGTTTTACGTTTATGTCTCTTAAGTGTGAAAATGAAGGGAGAGGCAGAAGTTTATCTTCCACAGAGCCTTACTTAATTCAGTTACTGTACATCCAAACTCCAGATTGTGCTTGACTCGGAATTAAGGAGAAATGGCCTGATTATTATTTTGTTACGTAAGCCAGTAGAGATAAACAGCTGTCTCTTGGTGCCTCAGGCTGATTGGTTCCAGGACACACACTCCCCACATACCAAATGCCTTGCTTGTGACTGACACCCAGCCCTCCAGCCCTAACATCATCTTTGGATTTCTCACAATGCCTACTATGATATTTTTGCAATGCAAATGTTTGTTAGGCTGTATTGTTCAGGGATCACAACAAGGAAAAGCACTTGCACCTGTTCGGTAGAGATAATTGTTTTCCTCAAATATTTTCAGTTGGAATTTGGTTGGATTCTTGCATGTAGAATGCATGGACACAAAGTGTTGGCTGCACACATATTTCATTAAGGATTCCCTGCTTCCAAGGGTCATTGACCATGAAGTCCAGTGGTTGACATCACACAAAAGAAAAGAGGTGGGTATGTTTTGATTGAGAAAGCACATGTGCAAAAATGCTTCCATTATGTGGGAAAACACAGAAGATTTTTGAGTAAACATGCTTGTTATGTAATTTCAACATAAAGTCATGGAACACAATGTTGTGGTCTTGCATTTGTTGGTACATTTTATTCATGTACTCTTCTGACCCCCTTTGTTCTTCAACATTACCTCTAGCTACTCTGCAATATGGAAAGGTAATAACATTGACCGTTCTTGTGAATTTGCTAAGCAACCACTTCTCAACCCTCAGCTACCCATAACTTTTCACAAATGGACACCTTTGTCATCTCTAAGGGCGTGGCCAAATATCTATCAGTTGCTGTGGAAACAAAGCCTTCTCTATGGAATAAATATTTTCCCACTTGCAGGTCCTTGAAAGAGTGGTCATGGGCAGAATGGAGGCTGCCTGATGTGTTAATTACCTTGTATAATGCAAGAACCCTCACTACCAAAACATGAGATGGAAGGAAGAAATTCCACGAATTATTTACATATATATATACAATTTATAAATTTATATATATGTATATATAGTATGTATTTATAGATTTTACCAGAGTCTATGAGTAATGTTTTTCCCAAGAGTCAATAAACATTTGGCCTCTAATCAATCTTGTCAATCTTAAAACCAAAGGCAAATATCAGCAAGCCAACAACTTGAGTATCCTTCTTTGGACATTGCTTTTTCTCTCCTGCTCTTTCCACATCAGTGCTGATTTCCTTATGTGCTCCTGCTGCACTCAAGGCTCTCCCATCCCTTCTTCTGTGTTTTGAAAAGCAGACTTGCTTTCAATTAAAACTGAAGATGTCAGAGAACTAATATGTCAATTTTACGATCCTTCCGCTCCTTGGATGTCCAAGATCCTCACACCTGTAACACCCCTCTGTGGTTATGTGATTTCTATGGGCTCTGGAGTGCAGTTTGAATTTATTTAAAATTTGAAACTTCTCTTATGGTCTTGAAAAATTTTCCCTCCCTACTCAATATTTTTATCTTATCCAATGCTAAACTGCTGTGGGATGGTCTTTCTGTATGCTGTGAATATACTGCTCTCATTGGTTGATAAATAAAGCCGCTTTGGCTTCTGGCAAGGGAAGACAGAGAAAGGTGGGAACTCCAAGCGGAGATATGGAAGAGGAAGGGCAGAGTCTGGGAGATGGCAGGCAATTGCCGACGAAGCAAGACATGTCAAAAATGAGATAACACCATGGCCATGTGGCAATACATAGATTCATAGAAATGGGCTAATTTAAATGTAAGAGCTAGATAGTAATAAGCTGAGCCATCAGCCAAACATTTATAATTAATATAAACTTTAGAGTGATTGTTTGAAAATGGCTTCGAGATGGGGCAGGACAGAGAACAGCCTTCAATTACACTAAACCTCAAGTTTGGCTTTGATACTATGGAAAGGATACATCCAGGAACATACGGAATGAAGTTCCCTTACAGTGACAGACCATGAAAGGGGAGTTTCACCTAAATTCCTTCTCATTTTTCAAAGTCTTGAGGAATTCTAGAATTTGACCTATCTGGAAATTTTGAAAAGTGAATCTATGAATATTTAGAAGATTAATGATAATGATTTTATATGCTACAGTATAATTAGTACCTTCACCCTAGACCACATCTCTTCCCATCTATGTTAAATAATCTGTTAAACACTGCAGCCATATCTCATATTTAGATTGAACTTAACTAAAATATTGTAAGTGAGACTTCTAAGAACATCTTGGCATATAGTTTTCTGATTTGAAAACTATAAAAAGAGACTTCCATGTAGTTCCTTAACCTTTTTTTTTATTTTGTTGAATTTTGAAAATATCCATAATGTTTCTTTTGGTAGTGTTCTGTTTTTAAAAACCCAGCACACATTTGTTTCATTAAAATACAAAAGGTTAATGAACACTCTTCATTCCCTACACCTTCCTATTTTGCTATTTTATTTGCCTGTATTTGAGCATGCTGATGAGATTTTAGTTCTTGTTTTATTTCAATTAAAAGTTCATTCTTTCAATTGAAAATTATTCAATTAGCTAATATGACAGTTTAATACTGAAGTGATTTAACATCAAGAAATAAGTCTAATTATGTGATTACTTATTGTGTACATTTTTTGAATTGCATATAAACTAATATATATTATACTTCCCCTCAAAGGAAAACACTATGAATAACATAAAAATGTAAATCAATTTATATAAAAGTAAATTTAAATTATATTTTGAATCATCTATAAAGTAAAAAGAATTATTACTTTTTACTCATTTTTTATCATTGAGCATATCTAATAAAAATGGTTAATTCTCATGTTTTTTAAAAAATGGTTTAAGTTTGGAGACATCAAATGGGAAAGTTAGTAATTTTTAGGTCTTTCACTATTATTATTATTTTGCTTGATTTTTCTTTGAGACAGAGCTTCACTATGTATCCCTTGATGTCCAAGAACTTGCTATGTAGATCAAGATAGATTCATATTCATAGAGAGCTGTCTGCCTTGTCTTCCCAAGTATTGGGTGTGCACCACTACTTCTCACCACATGCTTCATGACTGCCTGTATTATGGTGACAAAGAAATAAAGACGTGCCCTAGGTGTTCAAAGAACGTAGAAGGAGAGAAAGGTACCAAACAAATGTATCCCAACCTGTACTTAATGGAGAAATGGGCCATGTAAATTTTTTTAAATTTATTTTTATTTTTTGTGCATTGATGTTTTACCTTCATGCATGTCATTATGAGAGTGTTGGGTACCCTGGAATTGGACTAACAGACAGTTGTGAACTGTCATGTGGGTGGTGGGAATTGAACCTCAATCCTCTGCAAGAGCAGTCAGTGCTCTTAACTGCTGAGTCACCTCTCCAGCCCTGGAGCTTGTGAATTTATAAGTAATATTTTACAATTAAAAATCTTTAAAATCTCCCCACAAGATAGAACTTGATAAATTCTGGAGAGAATCATCCCAAAGACTACATCTGAGACAATCTCCTGCTTTGGTTGTAGACTCGGGAGTCCTAGGATCTCTGAGAGGGAAGCATGGTGTTCTTGCCCAGCTTCCCTTGGTATTTAGTGTGGAGGCCTCAGGAAGGAACAGGCAGCTCATAGCTTTCTTCCATGGAGAACTTATGGTGCCACACACTCTCACACACCCAGCGATCAGGGCCTCCAGAAGGCTGCTCTAGTTTGGTAATTCTGCAAGGAGTTTCTACACATTCAAGAATATCACAGTGATAAAAAAAATAGACCACAAATATTTCATAATCTTTAGGTTTTTTTATATCAGAGTTCGGAGCATAGAATTCCTAGCGAATGGACAGTAACATCTTCCCAGAAACAGACAATCTGAGAGCAGTGACTGCAATTTAAGCAGAGGTGTCATGCCATGTATGACACAAACACGTAAGACTAAAAGGCAAATTTCATGTCTCTTGAGTAGAGATGTAGACTTAGCCATACCGGAGAATACTCTGGGAAACAGTCCATAAGAGTAAGATAAACAGGATAGAGAAGAGATTTGATACAGAGAATCGGTTCATGGTGAGGCTTGCCGCATACAGAGGAAGACAGAGAGGAAAGAAGACCAGATGTTCCCCAGCAGCATGGAGAGAAAACAGGAATTACTGGACCACTGTGACCACAAACAAGAGGAATATTTTTTTATTAGGAGCGAAAAACAAACTATATAGGAATAGTACTTAAGTTAGAACAGCAAAAATGTATAAGACAGACTAATGTATTAGGTTTTAAAGAAAATTGAGTGGGATTTATATTTCTGGCAAAATGTAGAAGGTTGAATGGCGAGAACAGTAGTATAGTAGCTTTTTTTGTGGCAGGGCTAAGCTTCTTCCACCTAATTTCTGCTGCAGCCATCTAAGGTCTGACTCAGAACTGGTCCCACAACTCCTTCTTATGGAAAAGTTCTTAAGCAAACTGCCCACCCTTGTCCCAGGGACTTGAGGCCAAGATGCCTCAGCTAACTGCTTCTTTTTGCTTCTGATAAACTGCTTGCTTGCTCTGCTCCACAGCTACTGCCCACCAGGATTTGATTCTTGTCTTTAAAGGATCCCTGAAGAAGGCAGTTTGGGCTGCCTTGTGAAAATTGTTATCTATCTATCTGATAGATATCTATCCTGAGTATCTATCTCCACATTTAGGCACCTGATAGGAAAGGCCCAAATAAAGGCAGTATTGGGTAAAGAAAACAACTATAAGGAAATGCAAGCCAAGCCAGCTGCTAGCCTAAAAAGTTTTGATAAAAGCATTGTCTGTAATTTTTACTTGGATTCCAAATGGAAGAAGTAAGACCTTATATAAGTGCCCTCGAATGGGCTTATTGCAATACTTGCATAATTTTATAATTTGTAAACCAAGAATTTATGATAAAATTGATTAGTGCTTGTTAATATCTCTTGGTGGTCAAAAAGTCCAGTAATCATGAGATTATTTTATTTTTCAGACTTATTTATTCTAAGTATTCTAATATAGAATACTAATAAGACTAATAATAGTCATATTTTAAAATATGACTATTTTGCCTGCATGTGTGTATGTATGTGTATCACATGCCGTCTTAGTGCTCATGGAGATCAGAAGAGGGCAATGGATCCCCTGGGATTGAAATTATAGATGGTCATTGCCACAGTGTAGGTGCTGAACCTGGGTCTTCTCAAGAGCAGCCAGTGCTCTTAAACACTCCGCCATCTCTCCCCAGACATGAAATTCTTATATTGGTACACACTATCAAACAATCTCTTCAGTAATCTCACTGTGTTAGTCAGGGCTCTCTAAAGGAACAGAACCAATAGAATGAATACACACACACACACACATGCACATGCGCGCACACACACACAGACACTCACACATGGACCACACACACACACACACGTGCACACACACACACACACACACACACACACACACACACACACACATGTATACTGTGGCATGTCTCAGCAGTCCCAATCTGGAGTCCAGAGAAGTCCTAGAGAACTGCTAATCTTCAGTCTTCATGAAGAAGTTGGTTTGAATGCCAGTGACCAGGATAGATGAATTTGCCAGCAAGAGCGAGGGCAAGCAAGCAAAAACTAAAAAACTTCTTCCTTCTTCCATGCCCTTTTACACAGGCTGACACCAGAAGGTATGGCCCAAATTGAGGCTAGGTCTTCTCACCTTAAATGATCCACTCAAGAAAATCCATCACAGATTGGGTGCCTGCCAGGCTACTTAAATTGACCTTATCCAGATAATCACACACAGACCTACCCAGAGGTTTGGCTTCAAGGTTATCCCAGATCCTGTCATGTTGCCAATCAATGCAAATCACCATATTTTTATACTGCTTCTTTATAAAGATCTATTCAATGGGCATGGAGGATAGTTCTGTGACACTGATCTTGGAACAGCACTGTAGTGAACATGAGACTGTAGATGTTCATCTCATTAACATTCTTCATATATATACATATATATATATGAAGTACACACACGCACACACACACACATATACTTTATTGTAATGAACTTGTAAAAAATATCACACCCCCCCAAATAACCTGAACTCAAATCTATACATCTCAAATGAACTTCAGTACTTGTCTGTGTTAGCCACATGTCTCAGTACCTTTTTCGGTGAGGCAGTCACATCTTGCTTGCTTTGTGGCTGGATTCACGACTGCAGAAAGCAGAATCCTCTTCCCAGAATTCTCCTGTTCTTGTCACCCTGCCTCCATTTCCTGCCCGATTATCCTACCCATACTTTCTGCCTGGTTACTGACCAATCAGCATTTATTTAAAATATAATTGACAAAATACGGACCATTGTCCCACACCATACCTCTTTTCTTGTTCTCTGTCTCTGTCCTTCCCCCATCTCGACCATTTTGTTCCTTCTGGCTCTCCTACTCCCTCCCTTCCTCCCCTCCCCCTTCTTCCTTCCCTTCTTTCCTCACCCCCACCCTTCGAAATTTTCTCTGGAGATCTTGTCTATTTCCCCTTCCCAGGAGGATCTATGTATGTTTCTCTCAGGGTTCTCTTTGTTACTTACTTTCTCTGGGGTCATGGACTATAGGCTCCTTATCCTTTGCTTTACAGCTGGTAGTCATCTATGAGTGGACACATACCATGTTCACCTTTCTGGGTCTGGGTTACCTCATTCAGGATGGTTTTTTTTTTAGCTCCATTCATTTGCATGAAAATTTCAAGATGTCATTCTTTTTTACCGTTGAGTAGTATCCATTGTATAAATATACCACATTTCCTCTACCCATTCTTCGGCTGAAGGGCTTCTAGGCTGTTTTCAGGTTCTGGCTATTATGAATAATGCTGTTATGAACATAGTTGTACAAATGTCCTTGTATCCTTGTAGTATGGTTGAACATCCTTTGGGTATATATCCAAGAGTGATATTGTTGGGTCCAGAGGTGGGTAGATTCCCAATTTTCTGAGAAACCACTAAACTGATTTCCAGAGTGATTGTACAAGTTTGCATTACCACCAGCAATGGAGGAATATTCCCCTTAGTCTGCATCCTCTCCAGCATAAGCTATCATTGGTGTTTTTGATCTTAGCCATTCTGACTGGTGTAAGATGGTATCTCAGAGGCATTTTGATTTGTATTTCCCTGATGGCTAAGGATGTCAAACATTTCCTTAAGGGTCTTTTAGCCATTTGAAGGTATTATGTTGAGAATTCTCTTTTTAGATTTGTACCCCATATTTTAAAATTAGATTATTTGATATTTTGATGTCTAATTTCTTGAGTTTTTTTAAATGTATATTTTGGAGATCAGTCCTCTGATGTGAGGTTAGTAAAATTCTTTTCCTCATCAATAGGCTGCCTTTTTGCCTTTTTGACTGTGTCCTTTGCTTTACAGAAGCTTCTCAGTTTTAGGAGGTCCCATTTATTTATTGTTACTCTCAGTGTCTGTTCTACTGGGGTTATATTTAGGAAATGGTGTCTTGTGCTCATGCATTGAAGGTTACTTCTCACTTTCTCTTCTATCAGGTTCCGTGTGGACAGATTTATATTGAGGTCTTTAACCCATTTGGACTTGAGTTTTGTGCATGGTGATAGATATGGACCTATTTGTATTCTTCTACATACTGACGTCCAATTATGTCAGCATCATTTGTTGAAGATGCTTTCTTTCTTCCATTGTATAATTTTAGCTTCTTTGTCAAAAATCAGATGTTCATAGGTGTATGGATTAATATCTGTGTCTTCGATTTGATTCCATTGGTCAACCTCTCTATTTTTATGCCAACACCAAGATGTTTTCATTAATGTAGCTCTGTAATAGAACTTAATGTCAGGGATGCTGGGGACTCCGGAAGTTCCTTCATTATACAGGATTGTTTTGGCTGTCCTGGGTTTTTTGTTTTTCCACATGAAGTTGAGTATTGTTCATTCAAGGTCTGTGAAAAATTGTGTTGGGATTTTGGTGGGGATTGCATTGAATCTGTAGTTTTCTTTTGGTAGGATTGCCATTTTTATTATATTGATCTTACCCATCTAAGAGCATGGAAGATCTTTCAATTTTCTGATATATTCTTCAGTTTTTTTCTTCAAAGACTTAAAATCTTATTGAACAGGTCCTTCACTTCTTTGGATAGTATTACCCCAAGACATTTGAATTTATTTGTGGTTATTGTGAATGATGATGCTTCTCAGCATCTGATTTTTTTCTCAGCTCCTTTATCATTTGTATATAGGAGGGCTACTGATTCTTTTTGAGTTGATCTTGTATCTTGCCACATTACTGAAAGTGTTTATCAGCTGTAAGAGTTCCCTGGTAGAATTCTTGTGGCCACTTATGCATACTATCATATCATCTTCAAATAGTGAAAGTTCAACTTCTTTCATTATAATTTTTATCCCCTTGATCGTTTGTTGTCTTATTGTTCTAACTAGAACTTTAAGAACTATGTTGAATAGATACGGAGAGAGTGGAAAGCCTTGTCCTGTTCCTGATTTTAGTGGAATCACTTTGAGTTTCTCTCCATTTAATTTGATGTTGGCTGTCAGCTTGCCTTATATTGCTTTTATTATGTTTAGGTATGTTCCTTGTATCACTGATCTCTCCAAGACCTTTATCATGAAGGGGCATCATATTTTGTCAAATGCCCTTTCAGTATTAATGAGATGATCATGTACTTTTTCATTTCAGTTTATTTATATGGTGGGTTACATTGATAGATTTTATATGTTGAACCATCCCTGCATCTCTGGAATGAAATGGTGGATTTTTTTTATTTGTTCTTGGAATCAATTTGCCAGTATTTAGTTGAGTATTTTTGCATCAGTTTTCATAAGGGAGATTGGTCTGTAATTCTGTTTTTTGGTTGAGTCTTTATGTGGTTTTGTGCAAAGGTTACACTAATTTACATTCTTACCAACAGTGTACAAAGATTATATTCTTCTTTACATACACACTAGTAACTCTGGCCTTGTGTCTTCTTGACAATATCCTTTCTACCCGAAGGTGAAGGATGACAGCCCCTGGTGGTTCTGGTCTGTATCTCCTATCATCAGTGACACTGAACATACATGCATTTGTATGCATATTTTACATGTACTTGTTAACAATTTGCATATCTTTTGAGAAATTAATATTAATGTTCTCTTCCCATGTTTTTCTTAGTTTTTGACATAACATTTTTATTGATTCTCTGGGAATTTTACCTCATGCACCTCAATTACACTTCCCTGTCCTTCCATGCCAGCATCCCCACCCATGTGACCTTCCCCACAAAATAAACAGAAAAGTAAGAATAAAAAAATAAGAAAAGGGGGAAAAGTTTCAGTCCATGTTATCTATGTACTCACTGGAGCAGGACCAAACTCTCAGTGGCCTAACTCTTAACTAGAAATGAGTCCTGTGGAGAGCTATACTTGAGCATCCCCACCACACCATTTTAGAGTTCTCTTGAGTGGCTTCCTGTCTAGGCTCTTATATTTTCAGGGTTGGGGTGAGGTTAGGGATTGTCATAGAAGGCTCCCTCCCTCTCAACTGAGTATCCACAGTCATTGATAATAGAACAAAAGTAGCCCCCTTGCTCTTCACAGGCAGTGAAAGCGTGGATCATGGGCTTCCACATGATTTCTGATGACAACACAGGCTATGAACACGGCCCCTAGCTGCAGTAGGGTCTCAGACCCAAACATGGTCCTCAGCAGCAGTGAGGACTCAGACAGCAGAATGGCCTCAGGTGGCCGTGCAGGCCACTCAGATCAGTATGGCCCCCAGCAGCGTCATGGCTCATGGACATCAACATGGCTTCAGGCGGCATGCACAGACCATGGACATGTCCATATCTTCTGGGTCCAACATTTTCCTGGGACAACAACACAGACCCAGGCTGCACTAAGACTTAACCTTCAGTGACAGGGTGGACCACTGTCCTTAACTACAAGGTCACTCACATCAACATGGCCCCTGAGGCAGCAAAGCCCAAGGGTATCACCGAGGCTTCAGTCAGCTGCACAGACTGAATATGTTCACATGGATGTTGAGCTTCATCATGACCCGGGACAACAACATGGAGCACATATACCAACAAGTTCTCTGGTAGTATCATGGACCATAGTGGTCCTATGAGGAGGTTTGATCCAAAACGTGAACCATTTCTCCTTTTGGGCCTCTATTGTTGCCTAGATCCAGGGTGACTCTGCAGCTGGATGGAGTGTTTGTGACCTGAGTCTGCAGCTGTGTAAGCTCCAGGCTGCTGCATGACACCCTACAGACCCTACTGGTCAAGGACATGTTCCAGAGTCAACCTCACACCTGTCACTGCTGCTGTGTGTTCTCTGCTTCAGTTCCCGCCTCCAGGTTTCTGCTGTGAGTTCCTGCCCTGGCTTTCTTCAGAGACCTGGAAGTGTGAGCTAAGATAATCCCCTTTCTCCACAAGTTGCATTTGGTTAGAATGTTTTAGCAGGGCAACTGAGGAATACATGAGAAGAGACATGGTAGGACTTTTGCTTTAAGACTTAAGGACTTTGCTGCAGTAATTAGAATTGCTCAGTCAGGGACTGAGGCAGGAAAATCTCAGAAGAAACAGGTATGGGTGGGAAAATTTGAAGTTGAACATAGAATAAAGAAAACTGTCCTAATTTCAAGCAGTGTGTGTAGGAAGGGTGATTTAGTAGTTTAATGTGGATTATAACATGTTTCCCCACAAATGGATTGATAAAGTAGACAAGATGGGATTATAATGATGTGGTTAAGTTTTAGAAAATATAGAATATATAAATTCTTTTAAATCACGTTTTTACACACGAATGCAGCATTTAAAGTTTTTCCTTATACTGGACTGTAAAATAAATCTTAACAAATTTGGAGAACTGATCACTTTTAGTCCTAATGTGTTAATTAAACACAGCAGTCAAGAAATAAATCAGGAACAAGAAGAACTGAAGGTGTGTAGAGGGATTGCAGGCTGACAGGGACACAGTCTAGAGAAATAGAGAAACAGCAGAATGTTGGTATAGCCGTATCTATTGCTGGGCAATCAGTGTTTTTATCCAGGGTACTGGAAGAACTACATATCTTGCCTACTTCTTGACAGGACTTCCCTTGAACCTGGCTAGTTTGGGCAATCTCCAGAACCTTCATGACTCACCACATGGGCATTTTACTTACTCATTTATTGGAACTTCTGAATCTGTCAAGATTTGCTTTTCTCTCTTGACATGAAATTCATATCAGTTTAGCATGTGTGTGTGTGTGTGTGTGTGTGTGTGTGTGTGTGTGTGTGGTATTGGGGATTGAATCTAGGGCTTCATGTGTGCTGGGCAAGTGTTCTATCCATGAGCTATAGTTCCCAACTCTCAATGTTTTTCTTTATAAAGCACCCTACTTGACGAAAATGCTTCTCCATAATTGATATTGTAAGGCTTCCACACTCCAACAGTAGATTATCTCTTTGCCTGCTGTAAGTATATATTTCAGAGATGAACTGAGCCTAATATGGAATATGTTATTTATTCATTGAATTAGTAGCATATAAAATAATATAATCTGGGGATGTGGCACACATCTTTAATCCCAGTACTTGAAGGCAGAGGCAGGTGGATCTACGAGTTCAAGGTCAGTCTGGTCTACAGAGTGAAATCCAGGACAACCAGGACTATATAAAGAAACTCTGTCTCAAACAAAACAAAACAACAACAAAAAAGTATAAAATAATATAAAAAATGTATTTATTATATATTCAGAAACTGAGTTATGGTAATTTTCTGTTGTTGACTTTACTGTTGCTGTTTATTTATTTATTTTGAGCTGAGTCTTTCTCTGTGTCCCAGACTGTCCTCAAATGTATAGTGATCCTCTTGTATCATTTTCCTAACTGCTAGCATTGTGCACCACCACACCAAATCATCATAATTTTTTAATTACACCCCTTCTACTGTACATATTGGCTGTACATAGCACTACATTACATAAGGGCATTTCATACAAAGGTATATTATGAATGAAGCACACCCCATTCCTCTCTACTCTCATTAGACTCTTTTGGTCCCATGGGCAGATTCATTTCTATTTCCATGTTGTATGTACATACATGATTTTACATATCTATATAAAATCTAGGAATCACATATGAAAGAAAACATGTGATATGTCCTTTTGAGACTGACTTAGTTTGATTAATGTTATCTTCAGTTGCATCCATTTTCCTGAAACAAGATAAGTCCATGACTTTGTTCATCTTTATGTATGAAGAAGCTCTCTTTTGTGTATATACCATGCTTTCTTCAGTCATTCTCCTGTTGTTGGACTTAGTTGGCCTCATAACTTAGCTACTGTGGATAGTACTGTGATAAGCATTGCATGTACAAGTGTCTCTGCCATGGCCTGACTTTGGAGTGCTGTGGGTAAATATTCAGGAGTGGCATACTCCAACCTGCTTCCCTCCCCTTCCCTCACTCCTTTCTTCCCTCCTTCTCCCCTTTTCCCCCTTCCTCCATCTCTCCCTCTTCCCAGTTCCTTCCTTTCTCCTTATAGCCTTCATTTTGAAACAGCTTTTGCCAAATTGATTGGGCTAATCTTTGAATTTACTCTATAGTCCAGGCAAGCCTTGAATTTCTAAGCTCTCTGCCTCAATCTCCCAGTAGCTGGAGTGATGGGCATGCACACAAGGCTTGGACAATTTAGCTTCTGAGAGTAACTATGGTTATTAAGCCCTTCAGTTGTGTTCTGGCTGGGTATCTGGGTCCATGCAGTCCTTGGAATATTAAAGGGGCCATGATCTTAGTGATATGACAGGAAATAGGCAGTTTTGCAGGATTTCTTTCTCTAGCTGTCAAGAACTGACATTTCCCTGTTGTGTAACTGGTTCACATGGTTATATTAGGAAGCTAGAAACAATCAGCCTCAGTCTTGCACGCTTCCCTTAAGCTACTGTGACCATCTTGGGCACATGCCACAGCAGTTTTCAGGATGTGCAGTCCTTTCTGAACTTACTCTGCCCCAGCTCTTTTCTACTCTTCCAGGACATAGACCCTGCTTCATGCACACCAGACATCCCATAGTAGATTCTATATTGTGCTCCCACATATGATCATGCTGCATTTGCTACTGATTTCCTTAGTTTTCCTGGAGTTTTAGAAAATGGCTAACAGACCTCTAGGTGTTAGAGGAACCGGGCTCTTGGAACAAAGGGTCCTGGGCTGCAAAAGCATTGTCTTCATAAATATCTAGCCTATAGCCTGAGATGGGCACATGGGCAGAATGGGGCTGTTAGAGTTTTCATATTAGTAGGAAAACAATTGACAGAAAAAATTTAGAAATACAAAAAAGAAAGAAAATTAACATTAACTGTAATGCTGCTATGAGCACATTATGTTACAAATATAGTCAATATTTTTATGTCTTTCCATAATGTAGAATTATTGAATAGCAATACGTTCACAAGGCTTCTAGTTTCAGTGACAACTGGTAGCTCGGCTGAGGCAAAGGCAAATTCTTTATTCCAATCTTAATAACTGATATTAACTCCTATATCATATCACACAGTGAATATGGCTACATAAGTAGATACAGATTGCAGAATTAACGTAAGTTAAAGCAGCTGTAGAAGAGTTCAAGAAGTTTCAGACACGGGCTGAGAAAGACTGTAGAGATAAGATCGTGACCTAGAGCAGTGCTGGGCGAGAGATGCTGGTGGAGCTGCTGGAGTCAGATGCAGGAGCACAGCTGTAGACTCTGTTGTAAGCTGCAAGGCCAAAGGAGGCCTGGAGCAGGAAATGGTCCCCATGCTAGGCAGTGGTGGCGCACACATTTAATGCCAGCACTTGGAAGCAGAGGCAGATTAATCTCTGTAAATTCAAGGTCACCCTGGTGTAAAGAGTGAAATCCAGGACAGTCAGGGCTACATAGTGAAACTCTGCCTCCAAAAAACAAAACATAACCAAAAAGAAAAGGAAGGAAAATGGCTCCTATAGACTCACAGGGAGTGGCATCATTGGAGGTGTGGTTTTGTTGGAGTAGGTGTGGCCTTTTTGGAGAAAGTATGTCTCAGAGGGTTGACTTTGAGGTTGTTAGAAGCTCAAGTCAGGCCCCTGTAACTCTTTCTTCCTGCTGGTTCTACAGATGTAGAACTCTCAATTCCTTTCCAGCACCATGTCTGTCTATGTGCTGCCATGCTTCCTAACATGCAGATCGTGGACTAAACCTTTGAACTGTAAGCCAGACCTAATTAAATGTTTTCCTTTAGAAGGGTTGTGTGGTCATGGTGTCTAGTCACAGCAATAAAACCCTGACTAAGATAACATCCTTTCTTCTGTCTGGTGGGCTCAATAAGTTCTTGGGTCTGGTTTCCCTGATCTGTTTTGATAGGTCCATATGGCCCCATGGTTTCAATTATGCCAATACACTTACAAGATGCCTCTCTTTCTACTCCTAAGGGTAAGACACTTATCAGACAATGTGGAATGGATGACTCTTGGCAGATGGTGCAGTTTTTGGGTTCACTCAGAGACTGCAATCATCTTTCATCCTCAAAATGGAAAGTGGCTCGTAAAATGGAGACATTTATGGCAAAACACAGCTTGAAAAACCACTGTTTTTTATAAATGGAGTCAAGAGAGGCTGTTTTTAACACTCACCTTCAAAGGTATGTGCTTTATTTCATTTACACATGAAATTTCTATGCATTTTAATTACAAAATAAATAGTTCCAAGAAGGAAGGTACCCAATATGCAGACTATTGTGTTTTTTCATGACATAAATTATTATTACTCCTAACCACAAAGATTCTTATAAACACATTTTTAAATGATAATCTGCAATATATTATCTTTAAAAACTTGTGCATACATGCTTATGCTTGTGTGCATGTGCAGGTGTATATTCCTCTGGAGTGTCATTGGCCTCCTTTGAGATAGAATCTTTCACTGGCTTGGTACTCACCAGTTAGGTCAGATTGACTCTTCAGTGTGCTCCAGGAATCGTTCTATTTATGTCTCCCCAGCACTGGGATTACAAGTGTATGATATGTGACATTTTTACAGGTGTTCTGGGGATTAAATTCAGATTTTTATACCGGCTAAACAAACTCTTTACTGACAGAGCTATCTCCCCAGCTCCAGAAATTTAATTTTTTGATATCATTTTTTATTTGTAGTTCTTTGTTCCTATAAATTTTACATTCTTCTTGTTGGAATGTGACATTTGTTAGCCTGAGGTATTGAGTTTTTCTTTTGTGTGACTTTTCCTGTGGCTACATGAACAAATGTCTGTTCACCAGACATAGGGTGCTAAGAGTAGAGCAAATAAATAGCTCCACTCAGGTCTGTCTTAACCCATCATTGAGTTCATTAGGGGTACTTATTGGACTATAGGTGGGGAGTTACAAGAACATAGGTCATAAAGGAAACTGCTCTGGGACCCAACCATGACAGGCTCAGTAGAGATCACCCAGGCACCACTTAGGAACAGATCATTCAGTGGAAAATAGCTAACAGTCCAACCATTATGGATAGGACCACCTGATGTCCCTTAGTCCAGCACACACCCATTCCTTTCAATAAGACACCCTTACACAAAAGTTAGCTAATCAGGGATCCTGAAGCTTAGAAATCCCTTTATCCCAATCTCTGGTATGATTAAAAACTCCACCCCAACTTGGCTCATGGCTCTCCAACCTCACCACTATATTGGATGCAAGGAGGATCCAAACTTGAGCTTGAATAAAAGCTCTTTGTTTTTTCATGTGAGTGTGGACTCTGTGGTTGTTTTCGGGGGACTCCATGATCTGGGCATAACAGCTACATCATGGAAAAGCCCACATAAGCAAGGTGGACAGCTCCTGAAAGCTACATCCTGGAACTCCTTGAAGGAAGCTAATCAGATTACAATATATTTTTCTCAGGAAACTGTTGTTTCTTATGCAGCATTGGGGGTGGAGCTGTGAGTCTTCTAAATTTCAGGAACTTCCTGAGACTTATGAGGTTCATTTGCTTTCCGAGTTTTATGATTCTCTTTCTCCTTTTCAGAAAGAATATTTCAATTTGGAGGAAATAGATACATAGCAGCATTGATCACACTTTCTGAGCCCAATATCTTATATTTAAAATTATTTTTATAATAATTATAAACATTGGAATTCTTAAAGGCAATGCAATTCACCTTTGTGTAAAGACTCACTATTTTTTAGTTCTCCAACAGAACTAAATTTGCTCTGGATATTTGTAAACGTTCAGGATCTTACTAATTTAATAAAGTTAATCTCTAAAAGCTTTAGAATCAGGATTTGAATCATTTTTCTCATTTGTATAGAAGATATAATGATAGCAACTAGCTTATTTTTGAGAATTAATATCTTAATATATATGAAGGGATTAAGAATGATGTCTGGCACATATGCTTTACTATATAAATGATTTCTTTGAGTTTTTATTTTTTATTATTTGTGTGTGTGTGTGCATGAGTGTGTGTGTGTATGTGTGTGTGCACGTACATGCGTGTGTGTATATACATATGCCTGCAATGCATTTGTGTGGAAGTCAAATGACAATGTCATGGAATTTGTTCTCTTCTTCAATCTTTTTATAAAAAAATTATTGCTTGTATGGGTGTTTTGCCTGCTTGTACATCTGTACAGCCTACAGCATACATGTGTACCTCTTACTCTTGAGCAACAAGTATCTTTACCTGCTGGGCCATTTTTCTGGCTCAGCGATTCTTTAAATGAAATAAATTATATTTTAAACAAATGTGGAAGGAACAGTTATAGAAGAAGATAGTAATGTCAACTTTGTTTCCTTACCTGTGTCAATGTTTCTTTTTCTCTGAAGTTCTCAATAAACAGAGTACTGCATGATTGAAGAACTATATGACTGTATGCGAATCTGGAGGGTCCTCATCTTGACCATTGTCCACAGTGGTACTTGTAGGATTGCCAAGGTGAAAGCTCAACATTTGCTTCAGAACAATTAACAATAAACTGAGTCTATTGGTTCTTCTAAGATTCTTCATTACCACCCAGACCAGGATTGAAATATCATAAAGAGTTGTCCTTCTCTTTCAGTGTCTAGGTTGCTTCCTCAAAACAGAAAATAATTTGTGAATTATAGAGACAAATTAGATGTCTTAGACTCCCCCTAGGAAAGAGAAGCTCATAAAGAAGTGAACACATCAACACCACTGTTCTGTTTCTCCTTTACCAAGATTTTTTATATAAAGAGTGAACCAGTAGGCTAGGAGGCTTTTACTCAACTGAAAGTGATTTTCTACAAGGCAAATGGGTGTTTTAATCGCCCTTCTATATTTTAGAAGTATTAAGAGATCTTTAAATAAAGTCCAAAGTACAGCAAAACATAATCCGTCTGTTTGGAAGGCAGCCACACAATGAGATGAGTGAGTAAACATTGCCACCCAGCACTGTGGATCCCAGACTTCGGGGAATGTGAGAAAACTGAAGAAGGATGTCTTGGCGTCATCTAAGGTTAAAGTCAGCAAGAAGTCATCACCTTCCAGAAGTCAGTGCTCCCCCATTGTGAGTCCTGACAGGGTTCAAATTTCGTTAATCACTCTTAAGAATCACATTTTGAATGTGTTTAAGCAGAGCCAGTTTGAACTTGTGTGATTTAAGAGTCATCAAAGAATGTGAGTCAGTCTACATGGATACAAACACAATTTTGTGTTGGCCTTTCCTTAGAACGTTTTTCTGCTGACAAATTATGAACCCTGAAAATTCCCTCACAGTAGACGTGCTTGATTGTGGAAAGTGAGATTGTGGTTGCCTCCATCAGCATTTGACAAATGCCACGAACAATAATTTGGAAGCTGAAATGTAATCCTTGAAAGAACTGAGCAACTTAACAGATCCGAATCAAGAGTAAACAATGGAGTGCTATGAAAGTGTTGGTCTCCCCCAAATGTCAGCTTGCATGGAAGAGTGCTTTCTCTATTTGATCTGTCACTGGAGCTCTCAAAACTGACACTCTTTGAGCACAATATACTTTGATGATAAACTAGATTAACTTTCCCAGTAGAGCTGAAAGGCCACCTGTTGCCAGAATGGCCACATTCCTCGTTGGCTGTCTTGTAGCTGTCATCGCTTCAATACAATCTGCAGCCGACATGCTGGAATATAATGAATATGTCAGAAGTTGGAGGTCAGCCATCCAAGTACATGAAAACTTGGCTCGCCTACCATGTCAGCGTGGAGGTCTCCCCGATCCTCTAGTGCAGAGGATTTCTGCATCAGTTGATGTGTTTGCACAGGGTTTGTTGCTGTTGGATGGGTGCACTTCTGAGA
Organism: Myodes glareolus; assembly: GCF_982192425.1. Classification (NCBI taxonomy): domain Eukaryota; kingdom Metazoa; phylum Chordata; class Mammalia; order Rodentia; family Cricetidae; genus Myodes; species Myodes glareolus. The sequence goes on from NC_142032.1 coordinate 47,721,739, forward strand.
GCCTGTCAAACAGCCCATTCAAATATTTTCAGTGCGGAAAAACAGGGCTTCCGGTTTCAAGCTCTTCAAATAATAGGGGTTGAGAAATTTATGGTAGTTAGTGGTGTGTGTGTGGTGGGGAGGAGTTCTGCTGCGGCTGTTGCTAGAGAAATGGTCAAAGAAACAGTTTCTAGTGTTTTGACTGGCATGGAAGCAGGACCTGTTGGAACTGGAGAGCCACTGAAGGTATTTTAACTGTCTCGCTCTGGTCCTCTCTCACTCACTTTAGGTTTCCAGTGCAGTTGGATCCAGCGGGCACAGATGAGCTTGCTCTAGGCATGGGGAATTATAAACTGTAGCACCTTTGTATTAAGAGGTTTCATGTTTATGAAATATAGAACATTTCCCAAGGCACACAGTATAAAAGAACTGACAGAACTTTACTCTTGGCACACTGGTTCCCTTCTCCCCAGAGTGAAGTGTTCTAGTTGACAGAGGCCTGGAGAAGTCCTCTGAAGTCTTGCTTACTCTGATTAAGAAATCTTTAGTTCCATGAAGAGAACTTGAGAGTAGACTTGGTTTTTGGTAAATAGATGCTGTCCCAAACTGTTAAAGGACAGCTAAAGGAAGAATTCTATTCTTGCCTGTAACTAGCACAGTTTTTTTGTCATCAACTCTTGAATCTCCTGCCGGATAACTTTGTTGTCAGACAGGTCCTGTGAGTTGTAGGGGCCTTAGCAGCCTCTCTGTTATCTACCCGTTAGATATGATTAACACCTCCTTAATTATGGCAATCAGTGCGTTTCCAGATGCCAATCATTTCCTCAGGACCATTGTTCTCAGTTGAGAAACTAAGGGAATATTGATATCGTAAAGAAGAAAGTCGTATGCTTACATCCATCTGTCTGAGTCTACTTCCTTGGTTTTAACATCAAAATATCAACTGGAAAAGAGTGGGAGGTTTGTCTCACTGTATTCTTTAATTCAAATTCATGACCTGAAGAGAATAGGTTCAGGTAATTGGTAATCAGAACAGCGATGGGCAGAGAGGGATCGCCCTTATTTGATAAGGAACTTTGCTATGTGTTAAGTCACTTATGTGCGGTATTTCTTTTCATCCTTAACAAAAGGAGTAGTTAACTGCGCTATCATCCTACTCACTTGTAGGTGAACACAGTATAGCTGGGTACATGAAAAATGCTTTTCTGAGAGTTTGTTCCTTTGTTTAGTGACAGAGCTCAAATTTATACTCAGGTAGCCCCACTGAGAGCCTGTGTGGTAAATTACTTACATACAATAGGTTGGACCACACAGAAAGAAGACGGGTGCACTGTTGTTTGTCCCCAACAGCTGACACTCAGCACATTTGATTCTAGCATTTCTACATAACTGAAGCCCCTGTGAGTCACATCTTATAATCATTTTTTTTATGAGAACAAAGTGGCAAATAGCTAATTTAAAATCATCCCTGTCAAAAGAAGATAAGAAAATTACATGTGGGTTTGATTAAAAAAACATTTTATAGCTCTTCTAAAATACTTGTTAAATTTTATCGAGCTGTGACCTTATAAACTTGGACCTCTGATGCATGGGTGAGCTTCATGCTCAGTAGCAATGCAAAGTCCCACTCATTACTCACTCTGTTTTAACACAGTGGTTAGATTCTGCTATTTGCATCCGTGATCTCTAACATGTTCCACACGCGTTGACAGGGAGCAACAACTGACACTTGTGTTATAGACTTCCTATTTCTCTGCCAGAAAAAGTTTTTAAAAATGCAAAATGGCCAAGAGTAAAGAATACTGAATAAAACAGAAAGAAAACAGAGTCTAGAGTGAATCTGCAGTCTGGAAAACGAATGGACAGATTCTGACTTGTCTGTGTTTTCTTAGTGCAAGTCCGAAGCATCTTTGTCACCTCCCTTTCTTGTGCACTCTCTCTATTAGGACTCCCCTTGCCATGTCTGTCCCACTGCCATTCCCCAAAATGACAGTGAAAGTTACACATGAAGGCTTTCTTCTCAGTGTTTCACTCTCAAGTCTGTGTATTGGACCATTCCTCATTTGTACTGGGTGCATACTCAGAGAATGCTGCAGCTTTAGAACCAGCATTAGGAAAGCTGAGCGGGAAACAGGTGGAAACGAACTCTGTCTACTAGGAACTGGCAAAGCTTTTATTAAAGGAAGGAGAACAGGGAAAGCCAGAGATTGTTATTGACAGATTTAACTGATTCCTTTTAAAGACATCGTTATCATGGAAGAATCTCAAACATATCCATGAGTGGCTAGAATAATAAATGAACTGTTGTGTACTTGGCACCCAACTCCAAGAATCACGAAGCCATGACTGATCTCGTCCTATACAATATTTGTTATTTATGGGAGTAAATTTGTTGCATTTAGCAGGTCTCAGACACGCGCGTTGGGCTCCTTAAGATTCTGTGGCATTGGCTTCTCACAAGGTTAAACTCATCTCAAAGTGCCGTGACTTGCTGGTCTACGGATTGAACCAGTATTCAGTTTCTCATAAGGAATTAGCACAGACTTCCTTCTGATCTCTTTCATAGGGGCAGCTCTGTGCAGAATCTCACTTCAGGGTAGTTTGCTTCTTCAAAGTGTCCCAAGAAAGAGAACAAAGGAGGATGTCATAGTGTGGAAAAGGTGATACCCCACGTTCTTGTTATAGTCTAATTCTCAGAAGAAGGAGAAGAAAACCATCTCATATTCTTGCCCATACCATAGAGGAAGCGACGGCAAATCAGGAGGCAGAATTATCTGGGGCCTTTCTAGAAGAGAAACCTAGTAACCATTCCTCGATTCACCTCTTCTTTCCAACAGTCTTTTGAAGCAAACCTCACATTTCACATCATGATGTCTGCGAAACACTGTTAACATGCCTCCCTGAAAGACTGCCACACTTCAGCAGCCCCAGCCCTGCCGTGCCATTAGCACACCTGAAATGTCAGAACCCAAATATGTTTAAAATTTTAATCAGTATCCAAATTTTAAGTTGCCTCATGGATATCTCAAGGCATTATGATTGACACCTTTCAAAAATGTCTTTGAAGTCACTTTTAATCAGCGGTTTCCTTTATAATTCATTTTGAAGTGAAGAAACCGGTTTGTTTGACCCAGTTTCCTGTAGTCTGGAGCTCACTGATTGGGTCCTTTGGCAAGAACTTAGCACATCCTTTGTATTTCTCACAGGTTGACTTTAGGTGTGCATGTGTAGGCCATGCGATGACTTCGAATGTCTTCCTCTTTTATTGCTAAATAATGTATCATTGTTATTAATTCTACTGTGTGCGTTTCTGTGTGGATATGTGCACATGAGTGCAGATGGCCATGGAGTCCAGAAGAAGGCTCTGGATAACCTGCATCTTGAGTTACAGGAGTTGCAGGCCACTGGACATGGTGCTGGAAACCAAACTCAGGTCCCCTGAAAGACCAATATGTGCTCTAAGCTGCTGAGCTATCTTCCCAGCTCCTCCTACGTTGTTCTTATTTGTTATTTGAATGTGATCTGTCACTCAATCTAGAGTTCATCAAAGTTCCTACACTGGCTGACCAATGGGCTTCAGGAATCTGCCCATTCTCTTTGAACCCTGACCCCAGGCTGGGATTACAGCCTGGCCTTTCTATGGGTGCTGGGGATAAAACTCAACCCCTTCTGCTTGTGCTACAGGCATTTTCACACCTCAGTCATATCCTTAGCCCAACTCACTCGTCTTTTGTTTTGCCTTTTCTTTTTAGGCAGAGTTTCATACTGTAGGTCAGGAAGACTCTAGATCCTCTTTCTGTCCCAGCCTCTTTTAAGTATTGGATTATGTGCATTGGCTACCTTGCTGAGCTGACAATCAGGCATTTTAAAAATAGCCTTGTATTTTGGAAATTGTAATAATGACATCTTCTATCATCAAAGACATTAAGGAATTTCTCAAGGGGAAGCTGTGATGCTACTGTCCTTGCTCAGCATGTGCATGCTAGTCTTGGATGTTTATGTTGTCACTTCGTTGAGTTATATGCCTTGCTGCTATTGCATGCATTCAGCTTGTCATTTTGCTTTTCCCAAATGCTTGCTGCGCTTCTGTACTGAGAGAAGTAATTGCCTGGTGATACTCTCAGTCCTAAGAGAAATTTCTTATTGCAGTGAATGACGATTAACAGAAAAACTCCTAAGCTATCCCAAGTGCTGAAAATAAGTGGCTGCTGAGTGCTCGGACCATCTGTGGACATCTATGTCCTCTCCTTCAAGGCCAAGGGAACATTTAAAAAACAGGGATGTGTTCCAGAGAGATTCATTTGTATTGCTGTGATAAAACACTAACCAGGAGCAACTTAGAGAAAAAAAATCTATTTGGCTTATACGTCCAGGTAACAGTCTGTCATTGAGAGATGTCAGTTATAAACTCAGCCATGAACTTAAAGGCAGTCCTGCTTGCTGTTCCATGATGCATTACTCTGATGAACAAACTCACTCACAGCCAAGGAAGTACAGTAGGAACCATGAGGGATGATACTTCCTGCTTGGCTCCTGGGATGAGGAATGTAATAATCAAACAATGTGGAGGAGTGCCATGAAATACTGTCTTGAGTATATGACTTGGTGATTGCAATCATGGATTATAGCTACCTGCACAAGACTTGCATACACACAAAAAGACATATGAGCAGGATAGGGGTTAGGTGGGAAGAAGAAAGGAGTCATCAGGAGTGGGAGGAGCGTGAGAGAGGGTAATGGAGGACTGGATAGGATCACAACACATTGTATATATGTAAGAGAATATAAAAATAATATAAAAATCAAGTGGAACTTTGAAACACAGCCTGCGACTACACAGAGAGGACCAAGAGGTGAGTGACCACCCACCTGGTGAACACTCCACTATCTAGGCCCTCCATACCAGGGCAAAACCCTGGACGCCCCCTTCCCCACCTGCCTCAGCTTCTCTAGCCAGCTAGCAGGTAAGTTTCCTGCAGGTAGGCTGTTCCAACCCCTGTCCCATCCATCAGACTCTGCAAGCTACAAGTCCCACTCTGTCCCCAAACCCTTCTATCCTTCCCCCCACCTACAACCTCAGAAGAATGCTGAAACACCAGCTGCAACTACACAGAGAGGACCAAGAAAGAAACTCTGAAGCACAAGCTGTGACTGCACAGAGTGGACCAAAAAGAGCCAACCAAGAGAGAGGGCGAAGAGAGACCTCAGTGGCTCCCTGAGACAGACAGTGATAGTACAGAGCAGACCAAGAACATTTGCCAAAGACACAAATAGCTACTGCAAGGACTGCACTAAGAGGAAAACTTCAACCTAAAAAAGCTAATTGCACCAAAAAAAGCACAGGCAATGGATAACCTCACACCAGAAAACCCCAAAGAAGGGAAACACACAAGCAATGCCACCAAAGAATAACAGAAATTGACAATTACTGGTTATTAATATCTCTTAATTTCAATGTACTCAATTCACCTATAAAAACACACAGGCTAACAGAAAGGATACAAAAGCAGGATCCATCCTTCTGCTGTATATTAGAAACACACCTCAACCTCAAAGACAGTCATTACCTCAGAGTAAAGGGCTGGGAAAAGATTTTTCAATCAAATGGGCTTAAGAAACAAGAGAGTGTAGCTATCCTAATATCTACTAATATCTAACAAAATAGACTTCAAATTAAAATCAATCAGAAGAGATGGAGAAGGATATTTTGTACTCATCACAGGATTAATCCATCAAGGTGAAGTCTCTATCCTGAACATTCCTGCCCCAAATACAAGAGCACCCACATATGTAAAAGAAACATTACTAAAACTTAAATCGTGGATCAAATGCCACACACTAGTAGTAGGAGACTTCAACACCCCACTCTCCCCAATGGACAGGTCAACCAGACAGAAACTTAACAGAGAAATAAGATAAATAACAGATGTCATGACTCAAAGAGACTTAACAGAAATCGACAGAACAATTCCATCCAAACACAAAAGAATATACCTTCTTTTAAGCATTTTATTGAACCTTGTCTAAAATTGACCAGATACTCAGTAACAAAGAAAACCTCAACAGATTCAAAAAAGTTAGAGTAACACCCTGTATCTTATCAGGTCATCATGGTCTAAAGTTAGAATTTAACAACAGTAATTGCAGAAAACCTACAAACTCATGGAAATTGAACAATAATCAATTATATCATTCCTGGGTCAAGGAAGAAATAAAGAAAGAAATGAAAGACTTTCTAGAATTCAACAAAATTGAAGGCACCACATACCTATGGAACACTAAAAAAAAAAAAAAGCAATGTTAAATGGAAAGTTCATAGCACTAAGTGCCCACATAAAAAAAGTGGAGAAAGCTCACACTAGTGACTTAACAGCACACTTGAAAACTCAAGAACAAAAAGAAGCAGACTCACTCAGGAGGAATAGATGACAGGAAATAATCAAATGGAGGGCAGAAATCAATAAAATAGAAACAAAGAAAACAATGCAAAGAATCAATGAAACAAAAAAAACTGGTTGTTTGAGAAAATCAACAAGATAGACAAATCCTTATCCAAACTAATCAAAAGGCAGAGAGAGAACATCCAAATTAACAAAATTAGAAATGAAAAGGGGGACATAACAACAGATATTGGGGAAATCCAGAGAATCATTAGATCATACTACAAAACCTGTACTCTACAAAATTGTAAAATATAAAAGAAATGGACAATTTTCTTGATAAGTACCACATACCAAAATTAAATCAAGACCAGGTGACCATTTAGATAGATCTATATCCTACAAGTAAATAGAAGCAGTCATAAAAAGTCTCCCCCACACACAAAAAAGAGAAAAACCCAGGGCCGGATAGTTTTAGTGCAGAATTCTACCAGAACTTCCAAGAAGAGCTTATACCTATACTCCTCAAAGTATTCCACATAATAGAAACAGAAAGAAACATTGCCAAAATCTTTTAATGAGGCTACAGTTACCCTAATACCAAAACCATGCAAAGACTCAACCAAGAAAGAGAGTTACAGACCAATTTCACTCATAACCATAGATGCAAAAATATTCAATAAAATACTGTCAAACTGAATCAAAGAACACACAAAAAAATCAGCCATGATCAACTTGACTTCATCCCAGAGATGCAAAGATGGTTCAACATATGAAAATCTATCAATGTAATCCACCATATAAATAAACTGAAATAAAAAGTCGTATGATTATGTCATTAGATGCTGAAAAAGCATTTGAGAAAATACAACACCTCTTCACAATAAAGGTCTCAGAGAGATCATGGATTCAAGGAACATATCTAACCATAATAAAGGCAACATACAGCAAGCTGACAGCCAACATCAAATTAAATGGAGAGAAAGTTAAAGCAATTCCACTAAAATCAGGAGCAATACAAGGCTGTCCACACTCTCCATATCTATTCAATAGAGCTCTTGAAGTTTTGGCTAGAGCAATAAGACAACAAAAGGAGATGAAGATGATTCAAATTGGAAAGGTAGAAGTTAAACTTTTGCTATTTGCAGATGATATTATAGTGTATATAAGTGACCCCAAAAACTCTACAGGTGGCAGGATACAAGACCAACTCAAAAAATCAGTAGCCCTCCTATATACAAATAATAAAGGAGCTGAGAAAGAAGTCATCACTGTTCACAATAGCCACAAATAAATATCTTGGAGTAACACTAACCAAACAAGAGAAAGACCTGTTTGACAAGAACTTTAAGTCTTTGAAGAGAGACATTGATGAAGATACCAAAAAATGGGGATTGGGGAGGAAAGGAGGTTGGAAGATGAAGAGGAGGGGGGGAAGGGGAATGGGCAGGAGAACTTGAGGAAACAGAATAGATGAGATGGAGGAAGGACAGAGATGAGAGCAAGAAAAGAGATATTTTGATGGAGGAAGCCATTATGGGGCTAACAAGAAACCTGGCATTAGAGAAATTCTCAGCAATCCACAAGGATGACCCCAGGTAAGACCCTAAGCAATAGAGGAGAGGGTGGCCAAACTGGCCTTGCCCTGTAGTCAGACTGACGAATATCTTAAATAGCACCATAGAATCCCCATCTGGCAACTGATGGAAACAGAGGCAGAGGCCCACAGCAGAGCGCTTGGCTGAGCTCCTAAAGTCCAGTCAAAGAGTGTGAGGAGTGGGAATACACGCAAAGAGGTCAAGACCATGAAGGAGTCATCTACTGAAACAGTTTACCTGAGCTAATGGGAGCTCACCAACTCCAGTGGGATTGGGAAGGAACCAGCATAGGATCAAACTAGACCCCCTGAATATGGGTGACAGTTGTATAGCTGGGGTAGATGGCAGGGTCATTGGCATTAGCACCAGGATTTATCCCTACTACTTGTACTGACTTTTTTGAAACCCATTCTCTTTGGATGGATACCTTGCTCAGCCTAGATATAGTAGGGAGGGCCTTGGACCTTCCCCAAAGAAATGTGCCTTACTCTCTCTGAGGAGTGGATGGGGGGTTGGGTGGAGGGGTAGGTGGATGGAATGGGAGGAGGAGAGGGAGTGGGAACTGAGATTGTTATGTAAAATGATAAAAGATAGTTTGCTTTCTTTTTTAAAAAGTAAAATAATTATAAAAATATTTAAAAATCAATTAAAATTAGAAAAGAACAAAAATGGTTGCTTATGCAGAAGCATAGAAGGAGAATGAGGTGGAAATGTGATTTATTCATAATTGGACCAATACCTATAGCAAGCCCCTCAATATTATGCTAACTATAGCTAGCCCCTCAGTATTCAAGACAGCAAACCAAAATGGTTGAAGAACTATTTCATGATTTTTCTGGAAAGATCAAAGAAGTATTAGTGTCAACCCTGACTAACTGGCAATCAGTTCCTTTGAAGAAACCTTCATTGTTAAAACTGGCATTCTCTCCCTCTTTTCTCTGTCTCTGAATTTGTCTGTCCTTTTGTCTCTCATCTCCATTTGTCTGTCTGTCTATCTATCTATCTATCTATCAATCTATCTATAAAAATTTTCCAACATAATGGTACAAAAATCAATGACTTTGAATATAGAAGTGATTTCACTGATTTTTTTGTTTGTTTTTGGTAGAATGTTTGCTAGGCTTAATGAAATTGCAATGTGCAATGTTAGCTTAAAGAATGAATGGAAAAAAATAACTAAGAGTTAATTTATCAAATCACTAGCAACAATGAGATTTTGGTACACTTACATGTAAATTTCTTTATCTTGTTTTTTTTTATCAAATTCTTTACAATGAACAGAAATATTTTTTCAAAGACAGAAAACATATTTAGAAAGAAAACTATATGTTTCAAAACTAATATTCAAATGGCAGAGTCGCTTGTGTGGGAGAAGTCTGGATATTCACAGGATTGTGCAATTGGAGGCCTTTAGCAATTTTGGGGTGGACAGACTTGACCTTGTCCCTATATAGGAACACCCTGTTCACCTGGACTCTGGTTATCTTGATCCTGACTTACTGAAGGCACTTCTTCAATACTTGGTAATGTTTCCTGGAGTACTCAGGTGTGATGTTTTTGTGAATTTGGAAAGGGCCTTGGATTCTTTTGTGCAAAGGTTTTTTTGTTTGTATGTTTTGTTTTGTTTTATAGCACCTTAAGCCAGGCTATTTTTGCCAATGGGTTTTAATTTTGTAAATATACATAAGTCTATAAAAAATAAGTTGCAACAAGTAATTTCAGTGAGGACAAAATGAAAAACATAAACACATTTTGTTAGTTTAGTCTTTTCTTGGAGAAAGTTAAAGTAATCATGTGTTTTCCAACTAAGTTATCAGATTTAATAGAATATGTTGATAACAATAATGCAGAAGCAACTATGAAAGTGGGGGACATAAAGAAATTCCATCTTACTGTGCTGAGTTAAGAGACCGGAAGACCCATCTTTCTTCTCTCACATATAGTCTATCTTGTTGATAGTCCTACATTTCCTGATATTAGACCCATACATTTGAGCTACACTGTGAATTGAGCAAAAAACTTTGCTGAAAAGCAATGCAACTACACAGTTATCATTTCCCCCTGATAGTTATATATTCTTCAGTTAACGGTGTGGCTAAGCCCAAGCTTTTATGGATCTAAAATCCAGATGTTGTGTTGGGTCTACTTGAACCCCTCTGTAGCATCACAGAGCCCTTCGCTGCAAACCTATTTAATTATTGACTTCTCTTCATTGCATGAGGGGTAGAAGAAGAAACTGCAGAGCTTATCCAGTGTGTTTCCGCCTTATAGTCAGTTGCTCTACTTCTAAAAACTTCACTTCATTTTCCCCTTTTAATTGAGTTACCTATTGATGAACACTCAACAGTTCTTAAGAGTCACCTGGGAAAACAACACTTACATATCTCATTGAACACAGAGACGTCATTATGGTGCCTACCTAGAACCTTCACCCTCAGTGACTAAGTGTTCACGGTATGGGAAGATACTTTGCATGCTATCAGAGGAGAAACGTAAACAATAACCTAGCTACAAATGCTTCAATCTACAGTGGTGACTTTCCTACAAGATATGATGATGTAATAGGAGCACAAAAGTTGTGCAAGTGACTATCTACTGTCTGATTAAATTTCAGGACCATTCCATGAGACTGAACCCGTGCCTGGCACTGCACAGGTGGCCAAGAAACTAAGACTCGACAAATGAAATACTATCATTCTGCCAAAGGAACAGAGCAATAAAATGACCCCTAACAACATTTGCTATAACCATCGATCATTGTCTCACTCATCCACTATCAGAGAAGTTTTTTCTGGCAACATATAGGAACTAACACAGAGACCCACAAATGGACAATGTGCTGAGAGTGAGAGAGGCCTTGGAACACTTGTCCTAAATGGGGTGTCTTCATCAAAGCCCTCCTCTTAGGGCTCAAGAACTCTGCAGGAGAGGCGGACTAAGAGCCAGAGGGGCTGGAAGACAATGGAAACAGTCAGAGAACTGATGCACATATATACTCACAGAGACTATGGCACCATGCACTGGGCCTACACAGGTCCAAGTCAGAGGGCGTCCCAGCATGGGGAAGGGAAGTGGACCTGAGCCCTTATCGCTCACCCAGAGGCTATCACCCAGTGTCAAACATTCACCAAGAAAAATTGGTTTTCTTCAATAGAGCCTCAGTGAATACACAAACCTCACTTAAGGGTGAACCTCATGTTCCACAGTAGTTGACACAAATGAAGTAAATGTTATTTTTATTTGTTTTGGGCATATTCTTACCTTATTGGCCTCTTCCTTACATATTATGATTTCTGATTTTGTATTTATATGGTTTTGTATTTGTGTGTCTGCATGTATTTGACTTTTTTGTGCTTCTCCCTTTTTATTGTGTGTTATAAATTCTGTTTCTCTTCTCTTCTTTTTATTATTGCTATTTCGCCTATCTTTTCCCCTAAGCAGAGAGAGAGAAATGAGGTGTACTGGCTAATTTAGAGTCATCAGAGAGAAAGGAGACTCTGTTGAGGAGGTGGCTCCATGAGATCTAACTGATCAATGAGGAAGGGCCCAGCCCACTGGGGGTGATGCCATCTCTGGGCTGGTGGTCTTGGGTTCTATAAGAAAACAGGCTAAGCAAGCTAGGAGAAGCAAGCCAATAAGCAGCCTTCCTCCCTGGTCTCTGCATCAGCTCCTGTCTCCAGACAACTGTCCTGCTTGAGTTCCTGTCCTGGCTTTCTTTTGGTGAAGTGTAGGTTGAATAAACCCTTTCCTTCCCAACTTGCTTTTCGGTCAGGGTGTTTACTGCAGCAATAGAGACCTAACTGAAACATGAAGTGTGGAGCTGGGTGGGTGGAGAGGATCTGGAAGGAGATGAGGGAAAGGAAACTATGATCAGAATACATTGTATGAAAAAGTTATTTCCAATAAAAAAAGAGAACTCAGCTGGGGATTTCCGATGGATTGATGATGGGATAGAGCAGTGAAAGCCACCTGAGACTCAAGAACAGACTGACATACAGGAGAAACTCCAAAGGTCTTAAGACACAGTAAGGTGATTGTACTAGCTACTTCATACTATCGACGAGCGATTAAAGAGTACTGTGAATGTTACCTGTGCGAAGAAATGATAAAGATTTCATGGGTGTGTCTCAGTTGATCATTACACATTGTTTACATGTATCAAAATGTCTATCTCATCTCCATAAATACATGTGATTATTGTGTCAGTTAATCATTAAAAAGAGTAAAATAGCTGGACCAGAAGAGCCATCCAGAGAGGTGAGTGTGTGCCTGACCAGCTGGCCGAACACCCTGGAAAGGGAGCGCAGGCACCCTCCAATCCCCTAAACTTTCTGGCCATTCAGCAGGGGCTTCTCTCCCCGGCTATTGCCCTTTTCTTCTTATCCCATCCCAGCTTGCCCTCAGGAGTCCCTTCCCATCTGTGGGGTCATAGGATCCCCCAACTCAGCCTGCTTCAGGGTTGAGGGTCTGGGAACCCCCCAAAACTCTACCAAAGTACTCTTACAGCTGATAAATAACTTCAGTGATGTGGCAGGATACAAAATCAACTCAAAAAAAAAATCAGTAGCCCTCCTATACACAAAGGATAGAGAAGCAGAGAGGGAGACCAGAGAAACATCACCTTTTACTATAGCCACAAATAGCATAGAGTATCTTGGGGTAACACTAACCAAGGAAGTGAAAGATCAATTTGACAAGAACTTTAAGTCTTTGAAGAGAGAAGTTGAAGACGATACTAGAAGATGGAAGGATCTCCCATGCTCTTGGATTGGGAGAATCAACACAGTAAAAATGGCAATTTTACCAAAGGCAATCTATAAATTCAACACAATCATCATTAAAATTCCAACAAAATTCTTCATAGACCTTGAGAGAACAACAATCAACTTTATATGGAAAAAAACAAGAAATCCAGGATAGCCAAAACAATCATATGCAATAAAGAAACTTCCAGAGGCTTTACCATCCCTGAATTCAAACTCTATTACAGTGTTACAGTAATGAAAACAACTTGGTATTGGCATAAAAACAGAGACGTCGACCAATGGAATAAAATTGAATACCCGGATATTAACCCTCAAACCTATGAACACCTGATTTTCGACAAAGGAGCTAAAAGTATACAATGGAAGAAAGAAAGTATCTTTTACAAATGGTGCTGACATAACTGGATGTCAACCTGTAGAAGAATGAAAGTAGATCCATATCTATCACCATGCACAAAACTCAAGTCCAAATGAATTAAAGACCTCAATATCAATCTGAACACACTGACCCTGATAGAAGAGAAAGTGGGAAGTAGACTACAACACATGGGCATAGGAGACCACTTCCTGCATATAACCCCAGTAGCAGACAATAAGAGGAACACTGAATAAATGGGACCTTCTGAAACTGAGAAGCTTTTGTAAAGCAAAGGACACTGTCATTAAGACAAAATGGCATCCTACTGAGTGGGAGAAGATCTTCTTCAACCCTGCATTAGACAAAGGTCTTATCTCCAAAATATATAAAGAACTCAAGAAACTAGACATTAAAATTCTAATTAACCCAATTAAAAAATGGGGTACTGAACTGAACAGAGAATTCTCAACAGAAGAACTTCGAATGGCCAAAAGATACTTAAGGTCATGTTCAACCTCCTTAGCAATCAGGGAAATGCAAATCAAAACAACTTTGAGATACCATCTTACGCCTGTCAGAATAGCTAAAATCAAAAACACCAATGATAGCCTATGCTGGAGAGGATGTGGAGTAAGGAGAACTCTCATCCATTGTTGGTGGGAATGCAAACTTGTGCAACCACGTTGGAAATCAGTGTGGTGGTTTCTCAGGAAATTCGGAATCAACTTACCTCAGGATCCAGCAATACCACTCTTAGGAATATACCCAAGAGATGCCCAATCATACTACAAAAGCATTTGTTCAACTATGTTCATAGCAGCATTATTTGTAATAGCCAGAACCTGGAAACAACCTAGATGCTCCTCAATGGAAGAATGGATAAAGAAAGTGTGGAATATATACACATTAGAGTTTTACTCAGCGGTAAAAAACCAATGACATCTTGAATTTTGCATGCAAATGGATGAAAATAGAAAACGCTTTACTGAGTGAGGTAAGCCAGACCCAAAAAGAGGAATATGGTATGTACTCACTCATTTGTGGACTCTAGCCATAAACAAAGGACCTTAAGCCTATAGTTCACAAGCCTAGAGAAGCCAAATAACAAGGTGATTCCAAAGAAAAACATATATAGATCCTCCTGGAAATTCGAAGCAAACAAGATTGCCAGGCAAAAGTTGGAAGTGTAGGGGCAGGGGAAGGGGAGAGGGGGAGAGGGAAGGGAGAAGGGAAAGACTGGGGAGAGCTTGTGGGAATGGGAGGGTGGAGATGGAGGAAGGGCAGATATAGGAGCAGGGAAGAAGATATCTACATTAAGGGAGCCATTTTAGGGTTGGCAAGAGTCTTGGCTCTAGAGGGGATCACAGGTGTTCACAGGATGTCCCCAGCTAGGTCCTTGGGCAGCAGAGGAGAGAGTACCTGAACTGTCCTTGCCCCACTATCATAGTAATGATTATCTCAAATATCACCGTAGAATCTTTGTCCGGCAAAGGATGGAGATAGAGACAGAGAACCTCATCAGAGGAAGGACTGAGCTCCCAAGGTCCAGTTGAAGGGCAGAAGGAGGGAGAAGACTAGCAAGGAAGGCAGGACTATGAGGGGTTGTTCATTTTAATATAGCCTCCCTAGAGTCATTTCAAACGACAGTTAAGGTCTGCGTTTAAAATAAGGTTTAAAGTCATTCCTTGCTGGCAAGGTGGGTGTCTCTGCTTAGGTGAGACTCAGCGCAGCTCTCTAACCTTCTACACTCAGTCTGAATGGCACATGGGCCATGCGCCTGCACTGACTTTCTCTCAAAACTTCCTCCACTGCCAAGTTTCTCTTGGCACCGATTAGAAATTACACACGAACCTGAGATATGTTAAAATGTGAAGAGTTCTCATCTCAGATGATGGAATAGTGTAATAAATAGCATCCCCCGGGTGATTGGCATGCTAGGAGCCGCCTTTCCTTGTCCACCTTGGTCTTTGTAGTCGCCACAGCCTCACTCGCTGATGAAGAAACAGAATCTTAGGGAAATTAAGTCAATCGTGAATTTGAAAGTGCAGGTTCCCATCACTCCCACACTGCTAGTTCCATCAAGTTTGACTTTGCTACACGTCTGGTCAAACCATCTGTCATGGGAACACTGTGCTGTCTACCTGGTGATCCCTAGCAGCTTGGGTCTATTGTGTATGTCAATGAAATAACAAAAAATTGGTTTTATTTCATCTTAAATAATTTACTATTAATTAGGCATGTGTGCCAGTGACTCCCACAATGGTCAGTAGAATAGAGGCAGGAACCTCCTCAGGAGAATTTGCAGTCTAAGCAGCTAAAGAACATAGTTCACCTTTTCTTCTGGCAACTCCGTTCCATACAGAGAGACCCTACTCTGAGGTCATGAACTCTCTGATGTAACAGGGTCATTCCCATGGCCTTCTGGAAGTAGGGCACTCCTTTGATTTAACAAAAGGTATCAAATGGAATATTATTGTGAAGTGTATTTACTCTGACATAAATGTCCCCTTGATGGTTTTCTGAGACCTTATTTTGTTGGGAAACTTACTAATTCTTTACATGTGTAAATATGTTTTGCTATTAATTGTGTGTTTTATCTTATGAAACTTTCTCAGTCAGTTTACATGGAAAGGGGAATCCATATAACTCTCCCTTTTTACAGAGGGAAAGATTGGACCTGGGAGACCTTATATGAGCTTGTATGAGCCCTGCCCCTTACCTGTGAAGAGTTACCCGGAATTTGGATCTAATCTTCTAGCGTCTGGGGTTTTGTGCTCTCTTTTTCACTTCAAGTATCCATTTCTCTAGGTCTAGATTCAAGTGTGTCTAATTTTAAAAGTAAACAAATTCTTCTGCTGGAAACTGACCTGTGTGGAGGTGTTTCCACAGGAGCAGCCGAAGTGAGGTGTTATCATTTGAGAAATTGCCCCTTTCGGGGATGAGGTGCTAAACCAGGTTCTCAACCTTCTTAATGCTGAGATCCTTTAGTACAATTAATTCCTCCCATTTCGATGGCCTCCCAGTCATAAAATTATTTTCATTGCAACTTCATAACTGTAATTTTGCTGCTGTTATGAATCATAATGTAAATACCTGAGGTGCAGGGCATCTGATATTCAACCCATATGAAAAGGTCATTCATTCCCCAAAGGGGTCGTGATCCACAGGTTGAGAACCATTGTACTAAGCAAAGGCTGGGAAACTCATCCATGTGTTCCCACTGAGTAACGGGGCACATGTCTTCACAGTTGCTACCCCACGGCCGTTCCAGGTGGCCATGAGAACGAATGTTAAGTCTGGATAGAGGAAATCACGATGTCCTAATCCTAACTTGTCCCAGGGCAATTTGGTTGGTTTAAGTACAATTCGTTTCTGTAATTAAATGGGAAAGGGAAAACAGATGGTCACTTTGTTAAACTTTGTTTCCAAGCCAAATGGACACAACTCTCTTTACTAAAGCCCTGTACTTGATTAAATGTTCTCAGGTAGGGAAGCTGGTAGCTGGCAGAGTACAGTAACTGTGCTATTACACAACACACTTGGAAAAAGAAGCCCTTGATTCTCATGGAAGTGATACATGTAATCATGCCAATCGGGAGCGGTGGTTACAACTTCTCGGGGCTTTCCTCTTGGCAGGGCTAAACACTTGTGAGGTGTGTGCGAGACCAGCGGAAGTTAGGGAACAGAGGACGAGCTCCTCAGATGGCCCCCACTGCCTTCTCCTTTTGCTTATTTTTGGGTATCAAGAATGTGGTGTGGTGAAGGAGTTAGTGATTTAGTAATCCTCCAGTGTGGAATCCACCTCTGCTGCCTCATTCATTTGCTTCTCACAACAGCAAGAACCAGTAAAAGGAGGCTTTTACAAGGCTTTCCGTGATTTTTCTCATGCCGTGGAGAAAAATGGTAAAAGAGCGTCACAAAGCAATACAGTGAGGATACACTGGAGGTATCTGCTGGGCACACTCTGGCTGTTGGTGGAGTTTGGTCAGAGCACTTTTCCCATTTGAGCCAGGGAGAATGTTTCCCTTCTAATCTCAATCCGACCTTCCCCAAGGGAGCCCGGAATGGGAACCTGACCCGGGCATTCTCTACATGCCTTCTTCTTGCTTCCCGGCCCTCTAATGTCCCTCTCTCCGGAGAAGCCACACACTATAGATGGAGGGAAAACCTTGAACCATTTTCTCTTCCAAAAAATACAAGATTTCTGTTGCCATGATGCGCTGTGTGCCCGCCGTTTTGCAGTTACTCTGCTCGTCCTAAAGCAGAGCACGCTGTGTTTCCAGAATGCTCTTAGTTGAGACATTAATTTGAAATCTCGTATCATTTTTAAAATGGAGATCAATTTTTAAAATTTGATTTCTGTTGTTGTCTACTTTATGTTGGCTTGGGAGCTTGAGAGAAATTTCCTTTTTTCCCTCTTTGTCTACTTGATGTAGCTAGAAGTAAGGGAGACAATGTCTGATTAGTATTTTTATTAAGTCTCTTTTAAAGTATTTTGATATTATGGTTAATGGCCTGACTAATTTTCTTTTTTAAAAAATGTACAGTTTGGGGACTCAACTAATACTGTGTATGTGTGCCTTCAACATTTACTAACACAAAACATGATTGGTTGTGCGTAATTTGGATAAAAATTGCTTTCAAATAGAATATTTTCTGGCACCCCCAGCTCCCACGCTGAAATGTTGGTCGGCAAAAGACATAAAAAAATGTAAATGCCATTTTGTATTGTGTGTGTGTATTTGTGTGTATTTGTGTGTGTGTGTTTGTGTGTGTGCACTGGAACCTAATCAAATCTAAATTTCTCTAGAAAACAAAAACAACCTTGAATTTTACATTGCTCAACTGAACATTAGCTCAGAAATTAAGATCTCAAAGCTGATTTATAGATGTTTAATTGAGTTTATTATTAGTGAATTAATTGGCAAAATAAAAAAGTCCGAGGAATAGGAATGAGAAGACATAAACGGCTTTTCCGGGGGTCTGGCTTTCCTCTGTGGCCCTTAAGGAAGGTCCTCTTTGCATTATTCAATGTTTTTGGCTTATTTATAATTCTCAGAGGAAATGTTGTGCAAAGCCACAGATATTTCAAATGTCACTGTTATCATTGAATTACTCCTTCAGACTGCAAATGAAACCTGGAATGTTTTTGCCATTTAAAACTTACACTAGAAGAATGAACAAAACACCGAGTCTTCAAGGTGAAGGGAATGTGGGAAACATCCATCCACTCAGCTTCTTCTGCTAATGAAAGAGAAATCCTCATAAACAGATTACTCTTTTCCATTCTCTTGTAATGAATCCTTAGTTGGTTGTTAAGTCTAAGAAGGAAATTACAGGAGCACCCTCATTTTTAAGATCTGATTCATGAATGTTTAATTGAATTTATTATTAGGAATTAATTGGCCAAAAAGTCTGAGTAATATGGAGGAGATAGCCAGAATAAATGCCTTTTCCTGGGCTTTGTCTTTCCTCTGTGGCCCTTAAGGAAGGTCCTATTTTCATTATTCAATGTTTAAGGCAATGGTTCTCAACATGTGGGCTGCGACCCCATGGGGATGATCAGGGTTTACCTGGAACCATTGGAAAACACAAATATTTATATTACAAGTGAAACAGTAACAAAATTACATTTATGAAGCATCAACAATAATAATTTCATAATTGGGGATCCCCACAACACTGGGAACTGCATTACAAGGTTAGAGGACTAGAAATGTTGAAAACAATTGCTCTCAAGGGATCTTTTCCACTTTGGACTATGGATTCCATTTTTAAGTTATAAAATGATTTTTTTTCTTTTCTTGCATCCCAGATTCCTAGACCCAATCCTTGGGCCAAGGATTTGAACACAGGCCCAGGCCTGCTACCCTACACTCTTGAACCTTCTTCCTTTTTCTGTATGTGTGTATGGTAGGATTGGGGATGGTCGCAGGAATTCACTTCTTCCCATATGCATTTTGAAGATGAGGAAGATCTTAAGTAGAGTGTAAGATCCTCGATTGCTGAATGTGGTAGTATTATTTATGACAACAATATTAATATATGACATTAACTTGAGGAGAGATGCCACTCTGATTTTTGTTTCTTTGTTTTGAGACAGGCTCTCACTCTGTAGCTCTGGCGGTCCTGAAACTCACTATGTAGACCAAGCTGGGCTGGAACTCACAAAGATCTGCCTTCCTCGGTCTCCATTTCCAGGGTGCTGGGATTAAAGGCATACTTGACCACATCTGGTTTATTCTGATTTTTCTGATGCTATTGAATTTGAGTTCAGTTAAAAAGCATGCAGGTACCCCTGGTAATGCGTCATAGTTGCACCTGCTTTGTGTCCACCAACAAGCGTCTCTTCCGTCATCTTTGCAGACCTTCATGCTGCAGGAACCACTTGCTTTCTCTTCTCTAACACAAGCCACACTATTGCACACTCTGATTTACTGAGTGTGAGTAACCAATGGTTGATATGCACCTGACAGATAAAATGTGCCAATACCTCCTCAGAGAGGTTACAAGTAGAAAATCATTATTTATGCTGTTGAGGAAAATGATTTTGGAAATTTCTGGAAGGTCTCTATACTTCTTATTAGAATCAAAAGGGTAACATCATCAATTCAAGAAAGAAAATCAGCTTTAATTTTATATTATTATTATTGTTATATTAGATATAATCTATCAAAAAGAGAAACTTTCTAAGTACTAAATTAGAAAAAAAAACCCATGCTCTCTAGGATTCTGAGCAATTTATCTTCAGAGGGCCTGGGAGGAAAATTAGGATTGGTGTTGTACCTGCCGCATGGTAACTGCTCGGTAAATATTAAAATGTAAAACTTTGCTGCCTCCTAAAACCAGGGAAAGATTTTCTAATGTTCCCTTTGTTTTTTCTACTATTTTCACTATAGAAAGATTTTTTTTCTAAATCTAAATACAAATTAATTGTAATGCAGAGAACAAGGGAGAATCTAGAGGGAGAGGGAGAGTGAGAAGGAGAGGGAAGGAGAGGGGAGAGAGAGAGAGGTGAAGGTAGCCTGCACTGACATTTGGTGGCTGTCCTGAGATTAGCCCAACCGCACGCAGGCCCAGAGGAAGCATCATTTAACATTCATCTTTCAGCTCACTCTACCGTTGTGCCAGCTCATTTGTCTGCAGTTTAAAATGTGTTACAAAGTCAAAACTTAGAAGTAAGATTCCTTCACTTCCTGATACTAGAGTGAGCCTAGTGCATCTGCTTGTTTGGATCATTTCTAGGCATTTCTCAAAGGTTAGTTCCACTTTGCAAGCTTGTGTTTTGAAGCCATCGAAAACTGTTTCTACGAAACTTAACCAGATTACGATTCTTTCATAAGAGCGGGCACCAAAAGATCTTACCATTCTAAAGGCTTAACCTCAGTCATCCGACCATCTTATTTTGCTTATAAAATATCATTTTGAACCTCTCTTTCTAGGCCCTCTCATTATATCCCGAACCCTTCCCACCTGGCCTGTCACCAGGTCCCAAGCAGCCTTCTGTTCTCATCTTTCCTAATTCCTTTTTTATTCCCATTACAGGACTGTTTTTGAAGAGAGCATAAGATGTGCGATTTTTTTTTCTCCAAGAACCTTTGGTGCTTTTATTTCTTACATAACCATCTTTGACTACCTCGTAAACACTCTTTGATCATGTCCCTTCCTCGCCTCGTGACTATTTTCTCCTTTATCTCTCCTTTATGTGGATTGTGTGTTCATATCAGTGACTCCTGGGAACGTATCAAAGGCTTCTGCTTTGCTCATGAATGTTTCCCATCCCAAACCTCTTTTCTCTTCTGCCATTTTGGAAAACCTCTCTTTGAATGTCCACTCGCCTGAGAGGTATGCACTCTGCGGACACAGGGACTTGCTCTTTAATAAATAGCATGTGGAGAAAGTCAAAACTTCAGAGATGGAGAACTCTCATACAAACTCATCTTGTTACTAGAGAGGCAGTTTTATTTTCAGTGAAAGAAGCAAATGGGAGGGAAGAAAAGCAGTAATTGAAAATTATGAGTTGTGCTGCCTGAATGTAGTGGCAGACTAATATTTTCAAGGGACTGTCTCTCCTAATAGTTTTTATATCTAAAATCTCCATGTTGAGTTCAGTCTTAGAAAACCTGACATTTAGATGTGGTAGGAAAGTAGTTCTCAGGAGTCCTGGATTTTCATAGTACTTTTAGTCCACCCCCTCCCCTTTTTGATTTTTGGTTTATTTTTTTCAGGATGAGGACTATCTTGGAACTCATTAAGAAGACCAGGCTGGCCTCAAACTCAGATAGTTGCCTGACTCTGCCTCCTAAGTGCTGGTATTAAAGGTATGTGCCACCGTACTCTGTCTTTTAGCTATCAATCTCAGATCTCAGAGTGGAATTCTCGTTTTCAGCAGGCATATCAACCCAGCATAGGACTCTGTTATTTGTGTGCTGGGCATGTGTCTTCCGTAGGTCTCCCGTTACTTCAGTCTAGTTTGGATTCTCTTGTTAGCCAGTTTAAGCCATTAACTTATTTACTTCTGAGATCAAGGAGATAGGTCTGAACGTGGACAAGAATAGCAGAGTTGTATAGAGTGAGAAACTGTCTAATAGGATAAGAGCTTTAGCTTATTATATTCTTGAATATACATATATTCATAATATATTTGAGTTAAAATATTCATTTCTCTTCTTTGAATGTTACCTGTTCACATGTACTTTACCTTTTACTACTAAGTTCTGGAGGGCAAATTTTAATGAACAGTCAATAGAACTTAAATGAATTCAATAATACCCCCCCCATGAAAAAACGACCAGGCAGGGGACAAAGTAGAATCCAAGGTTATTTGACTAAAGTTTCAGACCTTTCCAATTGATATTTTCTGGTGATTAATATAAATTGGAAATCATAGAACATGGTGGACAGACTTAATGTTTCTCATATGATCAAGTAATTTAAAACATTAGACCCAAACATTGGAACTACAATTTGCATAACAAAGATCAATATAAATCAGTTATTTTTCTTTATAAAATTACTTTTTTGTAGAAGAAAATATCAGCATCGTTATTACTATTGCTAAAACAGCACTTGAAGCTTCCATTTTGAAATTTATGGTAATTTGGCAGTCAAGTTTTGTTTTATAGTCTTAGAAAGCCTGGTTCTTGCCAAGTAGAATTTTTAAAATCTCTAAAATGGAAAACTGAGTAGTTCCTTCTTTCTCCCCTTTTCTTAGGAGCTTTGGAAAAAATCTATGTAAATAACTCCACTTTGCATCCTTTGCTCTAAATATTCTCCATCTTTATTTAAACCCGTTACTACACTGTCAGGACGAGGCCCTGGCAGCAGATGACACATGGCGACAACACGCAGGGTACCATACTGTGAACATTTACTCTATGATGTTTCTCTTAATAAAATTTTAATAAAGCAGCTTCTAACCTTTTCTTCATCAGCTCTAGAGACTGTTTAAGGAGAGGGTTAGGTATTATGGATTTTTATTTCCGGCTCAATCTGAAAGGAAATCTCTGCCATTGCTTGGCACTAGGTACTTTTGAACAAGTTGCTTAGCACCTTGAACCTTATTCTATAGATCTGAAGAATGGAGTTTATAATATCACAGAATTGGGATGATTAAAGGAGACAATGTGATAACACATTTGGAGTGCATGGCACCTATTAAAGCCTCAACATAGGGCTATGAAAAGTAGGGGTGCCATTGTAGTACTCCTGGTGCCAATCCCTTTTCAGAGAAAGCCAAGCAGGACATCAAAGGGATGGCATGAGTTGCATTGCACTTAATGTCTGTGTTTAAAATGGAAAATATTTGACTTGTAGACTGGTATTTAAGAGATAGATCAGTCTTTATTGGCCCGGTGATGGAAACACTTGCTTTCAATAGAAGGGCAGATGTTTATGCTGCGTTATTCCCTCCTCTAAATGTCCCTCTCTAACTGAAACCACTAGCATTTTAGGAGAAAATAAGCCCCCCCCTCCCCCTTGCCTTGGAAATCACTAGATCTGATCCAGTGTGACGCCTCCCTTCACACAAGATAGAAATAGCTCACTCCACTGGAGATTAAATGTGGTATCTTTGGGGTATAAATCTGTCACACCTCCAACTTTGAAGAACAAAGGTGAAGTGGGGCGTAGCATGGGGGGTCTAGGCAGACATCTCTGAGTGCTAATGAGGTCCCAGACCATGGACTTCACTGTGACGAAAGCCACAGCAGTATCAGACTAGTGGTGACTTGCTCAGGATCATCACTGCTGGGACCCAGGCTACCATACTGTCTCCTAGAATGCAGGTTTCTGTTTAGTAGATGCATATAGCAAGCGTTCATCTCCCACCAGTTCCCACTACTGTTATTCATTCCCTACAGTAATTTTAGAAATGCTTTTGTCCTGAAGTAATTTCAAACTTCTGGACATGTCACAAGGCTGGGTAAGAGAACTACATAACCTTTCTATTTGGCCCCGTTCATCAGTCTTATATTGAGTGAATGAGTGTTAACAGATTTTTGCTCATCCATGAACAGAGACAGGTGAATGCCGTAACTGGCTCCAAGGTTCACGTAGAGATAGGAATATTCAGAGTGGATTCACTTCTTCTCAAGTGGGGTGTGGGGATGGCAACTGAACCTGCCGTAAGCAGAATTTATTGGCTGCCTCTGGACAAGAATTATTTTGCGTTGCTTGGCTGGTTCACTGGCTTTTAACGTCTAGCCACATAGCCTTTATCATTTCCCCTTTCTCTAATTAAATTTTTCCCGATGCTTTTGGGAGTAATTTGTATGCACCATGCCCCTATAGTCATTAATACCTTTAATTTTCTGTGAACTGTTTAAGAAAACACATTTTCTTACATAAGTACAGCAAGTTATTAAATTCAAGAAACAACATCCATACGAGTCTTTTCCCCAACCCCCAGCTCCTGTTGGGTGGGTTATCCTGGAGATGGGCTGGGTTGCCCCTTTCAGTTTCTAGCGCTAAATTCAGCTTAGGGTTTAATATTCCACACGGTTACCACATCTCCTTAGCCCCCTTTATATTAGAAAAATTTGAAGTTTGTCTATATTGGAAATTTAGAGTCAAAGGCTGTGGCATCTCCCTTTCCCGTGTGTGTGTGTGTGTGTGTGTGTGTGTGTGTGTGTGTGTGTGTGTGTTGCTTCATTTATTATAATTTCCTCAGCTACTATGCCAAAAGCAAACACTTTAAAGATGCATTTCAACTCCAAAGTAAGACTGGGAGGAGGACTCGCAAGCATCAATCAGCACATCAAAGCAAATCCCACCATGCCTACACTGTACAAATAGCTGCTGATGAGTTTGCCATGCTTACTGAACTGAGTAAGTATAAAAGCTTTTGGTGTGCATTCCTATTTTCAGGCCCAATACAGTGAGTTAACCTCAGAATATCAAATTGAATCAGGGGTTCTGAGAAGAGCCGCCTGCAAAGCAGTTCGAATGACACTCTCCATTACACTGCCGAGATTCAGATCGCAGACACTGTAACAGGCTTTCTCAACCTGTCACCCAGAGTCACATATGCACAGCCACCCAAATCAGCCACGGCCTTTCCACAAGACCCTGGGCTCGGTAAGCTGTGGCGACTCCGGGGTGGGCAGCTGGGCACAATGAAGAGGCAGGCGCCTTTCTCCGTGAAGGGGCTGGAGTCCCCACCCGGTGGCACAGTGTGTCCGCACAGACTGCCGGGCGCTGCTGCCTACTGTACCAGCTGCCCATTAGACTGCACTGAAATAGGATTGCTGGGAGCCTGAAGCATGAAGCATGATATTAGATAAAGTGATGAAATTTCACTCGATTAGAGAGCCAGGTCGGGGACAGTTACTGCAGGAAATTCCTTTTTTTCCTCAAATATCCTCACAACTTTGATGAATTTATTGTTTTCTTGCTTATTTTTCATTATCATCTGGGGCTTTATGAGCAATAAAATGTACCCTCAGCAGGCACTGACGTACTGGAGTGATCAGAATCATAGGTTATGTTGATTCAAAGACGGAAAAAGAAAAAGAAGGCAGAGACTGCCTGACATTGCTGCAGGTCAAAAGCCCTGGAACCATGAGATTGATTTGTTTAGACAGTTGTTTGATTTCTTTTTCTTTCCCTTTTCTCTAGCTTCCTCTGTGCCCTCTCCAAGAAGAAGTGGTAAGGGAAAGAACACAGAAGGGTAATCTTTGTATTTTAGGACAATTGAAGGATGAAGCCAAGGCATACGACTTAGCAGAAATTGTTATTTGTTCTTATTTGATTTATAAGGACAGGAGAAAAATGCTTCAGGCAAAAGATTTCTTTTGTCGGAAGGACTTGCAGGCTAGGAAGCAAATGGTTGCACATCTGCATTCTTTCTGAAGCCTGGGTTGAAAAACCCACAGTGAAGCCAGGGGAAATTTGTCTAGATGGATGCCTCTTAGATTTGACAAAAAAGCTTTTTTTGGTGTATTGTTACCTTGCTTGCTTAATTTAACATATAGTACAGTTTGAGATGTGAAAGGAAAGATATGCAATGATTCAGATAACGCTTGGCTTACGCATAGAGCCTTAGGAATCATCCTATCATTCCTTTATCCTTTCCGGCTAGTGAGGCAAAGATTTTGGGGCACACAGTGTGGTGCAACCCCATCACCCAGGATGACAATTAGGGTCAGAGTAACGATTTAATTGGTCCTATTCTGGGTCAAGAATCTCCATTGTTTTAGTCATACTTGCTGGCCTGGAGGACTGAGAGCACACCAGAGATATAAGAACTACACTCGTGGGTAGTTAGTAGACTCTGGTACTCAGTAAGTGACAGAGGACTGTACTTCTGTGACTTTCTCATGTCAATTTTTAGCTTTGGTTCCATTCTGTGTATATAGGCTGCTTGAAGTTTTAGACTCCTCCTCCTCTCTTCATAATACAGTAACATTAACACGTTATATCTTTTCTAACCAGCAAACTATAGTGAAGAAAAACTGAGGCAGTCTATTTTTAGAAATGTTTAGGTTTCAAAAGGAAATGTGTTTTCTAAACTTTGAATGGTGCTACAATAATATTTTATAACCATTTTATAATTTACTAATGGGAGGTAAGGATGTTGTATGGCCCAACAAGTTTCACTAATGTGAAGTTAAACACAGAAGTGAAAAAAAAAACCTTGTAATTGAGATCTTAT
Source organism: Myodes glareolus (assembly GCF_982192425.1). NCBI lineage: Eukaryota > Metazoa > Chordata > Mammalia > Rodentia > Cricetidae > Myodes > Myodes glareolus. The sequence goes on from NC_142032.1 coordinate 47,747,973, forward strand.
TTTTCTGGAAGTTTTTTAAAGGTATTGTGTTGATATTTATACAAACAGAATTTCTTATTTGTTTTGGATGTGTTTGAGTATATGTGTATGTGTGCATGCAGGTGTACACATGCCCTAGTGGAGGTCAGAGACAACTCTCAGGAGAGAGTTTTATACTAGTATCTTGTGTTGAATTCTCTATAATCATAGCCTATGAGATACCAGCTCTCTTTCTCATTGGATGTAGTGGCAGTGGGAGGCTTAGGGACACTGAGTCCAGCATTTACTTGCCACTAAAACCAAAGTGTGTATCTGTCCTTAGGAAGGTGATATGTTTCTTACTTTTTCTATGGACTCACAGACACCAGACAAAAGAGTGCCAGGAAATGTGTGCCCCTCCCATATGCGGGATGATTTGGATTCCCACCTGTTACATGGTGAGTACTACTGACCTAACTTGTGCTATGTTGTCAAGACTGAAGTGTGGCCAGCACTCCCTCTCCTGAGTGTAGTTTTTTTTTTAAATTTACTAGCTCCTTGCCTTTGTCTCTTGATTCTTAGTTTGTATCAATTAATTCTAAAGCAGTCCTTCACTAAGTTACAAAATGGCGAAAACTCATATAGGGTGTTGACTGTCAAGGCCAGGAGGCAGTATGGGTTTTTATTTTTTAGTGTGCAGCAGGAAACATTTAATGCATTTTCCTTCTCTTTGACAGAGGATTGGACACAATCAGGCAAAAACTGTGTTCTGCTTATTCTCAACTTGCTTATAATGAGAAGTACATGTTTTATCTGGTGCAAAAGCTCACTGTAAGACCAGGACACTCATCCGAAAGTGTCGAGACTTTCTCCAGGGTGTAGTCACTGATAAGGTAACCACGCTGCTGTAAATAGCACTTCACCCCCACTACCATAAGTGACAATAGGCAGAGTTTTCTATCTAGACCACTCATCAGTTCTGTGCCGCCAGTCACTAAAGAACCACACAGAGATATAGTATTAATTGTAGATGTTCAGGCAATAGCTTAAGCTTGTTTTTTTTAAACTAGCTCTTATAACTTAAATGAACCCATTTCTATTAATTTCTATGCTGCCCGAGGCTCATTTAGCTCATCTATGAACTTACTTTGTTGCTTCTTCCATATCTGGCTTGAGACTCTTCTGATGCTACCCTCTTTCCTTCCAGTATTCTCTGCCCTGAAAATCCTGCCTTGCTATTGACCAATTGTTAATAACTTCCTACTAACAATGAGAGCAACACCTCTTCACAGTGTACAGAAGGATTTTTCCACAACAAGTGACCCTCATGAAACTCATTGTGTCAAAAGAAAAGGACATAAAAATAGAAGGGGACCTAGGTGGCAAGAGGAAGGTGATTACTGGGAGAGAGACTGAGAAGTAATAGAGGTGAGTATGATCAAAATGCATTGGGTACATACATGAAAATGTCATGACTGTCAAAATAAAACCTGTTATTATACATAATTTATACATGCTAATAAAACATTTGAAAAGAAAAGTTATCTTTTTCTTATGACAAATTTCAATAAGTATTCTATTAGAAAAAGCTTTGGTTTCCCCTGTGGTTTGTGTGGCCCCGTGGGTTACACTAGACTGCTGTTCTTCAGTTTGCAGCAGGTCAGAGACCTGCTCTAGGGAGTGGGTGTTTTCTATTTTCCAGCCTTTCCCACGAGGTTCTGATTAGCCCAGAGATCATTTTGGTGTAATAATGGAACAGAAATTTTCCTGTAAGCAAAGCCACAGAACCTCAGGTGGGAATATACCTTGTGGGAATCGGATGGTCCCATCTGCCAGGAGACTGTTCCTTGAGAGAGGAGCAACGGTCCTCTGAGAGTGGGCCACTGCAGTAGAGCAATGGCAGTTGCAATGGGTGGGGGGAGCATACCCTTTGCATTTGCTCCCCTCTCCCTTTAATTGTTTCATTTTTGTTCTACCTTAACATAAGAAGTTGAAAGGATCAAATGCTGGACACTCTTCTATTCTGAGGGGTTTATTGCTTCAGTCCTGAACTTTGATATCTGTCACTTCAGCCAGCATGAAGGAAGAGATGCAATTTCTCTCCCCACTTCTAGTGACATGACATCCAGATGATGGACTATGTGACGGTTTAGCCAGGCCTTTTTTTTCCCCCGGTGGCAATGATAGCACTTAAAGCCTCAATGAGTACTTATTATTATTACTGTTTAGATCACCAATAGAGTGAAGCCAGGAAACTTTACGTTTTTGCATTCCATGTGTATATGTGTGCTGTGTAGATCAGAGGGCAACTGGTGGGAGTCAGCTCTCTCCTCCCACTCTGTGATTCCAGAGCTGTACATAAGATGGTCAGGATTGGAGGCAGGTGTCTTTGACAACTGGACTTCTTATAGGCCTAAGAGAAATCAGGGTGTTCTGAGTCTTACTTTAAAAACTGGATTCATTTTCCTTATTACTGAGCCACACCAACCCTGAAACCACAAATGATGGTGCTCCAATAACAAGAACATTCTACAAGTATTTTAATTGTGATATTTCACTGTTTAATTATCATAGCTTTTGTATGACCTCTCTTATCGGGACACTGTGCGCAGGAGAAATTGCATGCCCTTCCGTTTTAAGGCTGATCTATCAGTCTTGTCACTTTGACTGATTATTTTCTTTCCTGGACCCTACACAGGGTATATTTTCTGCTGGAGTCAGCTAAATTCATTCCCCTTTGGTTCAACATGCTGCAGGTGGTACGCTATAGCAGAGCTTACTTGCAGCCAGACCTGGGGTTCAGAGAAGCATCTAAAATCATGCTGAATGTTTGGGAATTCCTTTGAGGCCACAGGAGGGGTTCTTTCAGGACAGGGATGGGTCATAGCCTGCCATACTCTCTTCTTACCCAGCTTTTTCAGGTAAGATTCAAAATAGATATGTGTGAGTGGATAGAAGGGGAGATGCGGAAAATCTCATAAATCCTGATTTTTAAATAGCCCACAGCTATGCGAAGTGTTAAGAATTGAGTTTCTGAGCTGAGCCTGTATGTAGAACACTAGGTTAGTATCTAGCATGTATAAGGCCATGGGTTCCAGCCTCAGCACTGGGACCCCCCCCACACACAGAGAGAGAAGACACATTTAAACATTTAAATTGGCCTTGGGATAAATTTGCTAGACTCAAAATCGATCAGGAGTATACATTTTTAGGAAATCTTCAAACATACTTGGTGTGGTCAATGAGTCTTCAGTGTCCCTGACTAAAAAGATTAGTTTTGCTCACTGTCAGTTTTTATCCGAATCTAACTGAGATTGAATTTTAGACCATATGTAATAAAGAAGAGAAAAAATTGACTTATGGTCACTGGGGTTGAGGTCACAGTGTTAAGTGAGAAGGAAGGGGGCAGTGGTCACTGGGGATGGGGGGGCAGGGATCCTGGTCAGTGGGGATGAGGGGACAGGATCCTGGTTATTTGGAGTGGGAAGTCCTTCTCTATATGTGTTGCTCTTATTGGTTAATGAATGAAGAAGCTGCTCTCGGCCAATGGCTTAACAAAATATAGTCAAACTGGAAGACACATACATGCACACACACACACACACACACACACACAAATATGAGAGAGAGAGAGAAAGAAAGAGAGAAAGAGAGAGAGAGAGAGAGAGAGAGAGAGAGAGAGAGAGAGAGAGAGAATGTGGAGTCAAGGAGATATCATGTAGCTGCCAGAGGGGAAAGACATGAGCTGCCAATTGGAACCTTGCTGGTAGACCACAGGCCTCATGGTAAAACATAAAATAATGGAAATGGGTTAATTCTAGATATAAGAGCTAGCTAGCAATATGCTTAAGTGATTGGCCAAGCAGTGATTTAAATAATATAGCTTCTGTGTGGTTATTTCTGTTCTGGGCAGCCAGGAACGAACAAGCAGCCTCTTACAGTTAGTGGTGATGTGGGGACAGTGGTCATTGGGGTTGGGGAGCAAGCTCCTGGTCAGTGGGAATGAGGGCACAGTGTGCTTGGTCAGGGTGAACAGATGTTGCATTTTAAAAATGGAATTGTCCTGAAAAAATTAGCAGTGAGAAAATGACATTAAGGTCTGAAGTGAGATTACCAACTTCACTTTACATAACCTCCAGGCTGAGTATCAAGTCAAAGGTTATATCAGAGTAGTGAAGGGGAGAGTGAGAAGAGATGTGTGTGGGGGGAGCAAGGGTTCTCTTCAAGATGCTTGATGATTCAGAAAGAGGGTTCTTAATCCAGAGATTGGAGAGGTGTGAGTGGGGTTGTGGAATCTGACATTCAAGGCTTTGAAGAGTAGTCTGAGCCAGTCCCCATAGCAGATGGAGGGGAGAGCTCGTGGTTCTGCTCTTAGGAAGAAGGGAAGTTCAGTGGCTGCAGTGAGCTCTCTTCTGTGTGCATCTGTGTGTGCATGTGCAAGCAATCAACTGGGAGCAAAGAGGGCAATCTATGTCAGAGGCTTAAGAACAAAAAAATTCATGAGACAGTGCTGTGGGAAAACGGCCTTGCACTCTGTAAAGATTTGTCACTTGTATTGCTTTAATAAAATGCTGATTGGTCAGTAGCCAGGCAGGAAGTATAGGTGGGGCAATCAGAACAGAATTCTGGAAAGAGGAAAGGCTCAGTCTGTAGTTGTTGCCCAACTACAGAAGAAGCAAGATGAGAATGCCTCACTGATAAAAAGTACCAAACCCCATGGCTAAACATAGACAAGAATTGTGGGCTAATTTAAAATGTAAGAATTAGTAAATAAGAAAGCCTGAACTAATAGGCCAACCAGTTTATAATTAATGTAGGCCTCTGTGTGTTTCTTTGGAACTGAACAGCTGCAGGACCAGGTGGGACAGAAGCCTCTGTCAACAAGACAGGTCCTGTAATTTGGGGATGAGTTTTCAGAATATGGTCCCGACCTGTAGCATCTACATTACAAGCTGTTACATTCCTCTACCAGCACCAGACTCAAATGACCCAGAGCCTTTGGGAGTTTGGGCATAGTGATCTGAGTTTTTCCAAGTCCTTGGATGATTCTGGGGTATTCACAAGTAAGTCTGAGTTTCTGTATAGGATAAATGAGAGTGGTTGAAGGAGAAAACAAAGGATAGTCCTGATGAGTACCGGTCATGAACTGAAAATGAGACTGATCAGCAGCCTGATGTGACTTTCTCTAGCAATGATTGTCATAGTTGGTGTATGAGTTGGTCACCTGGGTTGGTGGACATGGCCTGGACATTTCCAAAGTGAAAACAACGAAGCAAGGTTGTCAGGAATCTATATGAGAGTGTAACAGGATGAACTATCTAAGGACAGAAGAAACTAAGAAACTCTGAATAGATGATACAATGAGTGGCTAGAAACTGAGTGGGGCCAATGCTTCTTAGAGGTATGGCTTTAGAGTGATCTAGAAAGACTGGTTCATTGAAACAGGCATTATAAAAGACTCATATTTGCTGGGGATGACAAGTACAGAATGTGATGCTTGTCGTGAGTGAATGAGGCGGAGTGGAGGCAGCACTGAATGAGAGGCACCAGACCTCACACTGGGCACAGCAGCACATACCTCTACTCCCACCTGCTCAGGAGGCTGAGGCAGGAGAACAAGTTCGATGCCAGCCTGAACTCAAAGCATAAGATATTGGAAAGATGGTATATGTGACAGTAAAGTCACCAAATAAGATAAAGCCTTTGGGGGTTAGGACAGTGGAGCAGTGACTGGCAAAGAATAAAAACATGTTGGGGGCTGCAGACCCCTGACCCATTGACTTTCTTTGCCTGCCTCAGACCCTTTGCCTGCTGAAGTGAACTGAGCAAAACAACTTGTTTACCTGTGCCTGCAGCTGCTCTGAGCACGAGACCCTGATGGCAGGGGAGTGGGTTCTGATGAGGCCTGCAGCTGAAAGATCCTGAGAGCTGGGGTGAGGCTATCAGTTAAGGATCCCTATACAAGTTTCCATGGAGCACAATAAACTTGGCATTTTTGTATCAAAGATGACCTGAGTCCACATGTCTCTGTCTGTCTGTGTGCATGTGTTTTTAAGTCTCCAGCTTAGTTCCCGGCTCACGTACTGTCCCGTAGTGCAGGCACTACAATAACAGGCTACTCAAAGATGAGGACTTTACCCTTGTGGAGAATGGGAGGGCAGTCAAGAGGCAGTTTCGTGAAATAAGGACACCTGCCCCTTCCTGCAAGCCTGGCGTTGACAGAATCTTGCAAGCAGCCATAGCCACCACTCTGGTTGCTGGGTGAAAAGTAAGTGGTCTCATGATAATAGTCTGTCTAAGTAGAGTGAGGACCAAAGGGAAAGCTTTGAGGAAGTGCAATGACTGAACACAGCTTCCTCAAGGCCATTGGGACAGCCAACACCTGGGCTGTGTGGTAGATGAAAGAGAAATAAAAAAATGCAGAGAATGTTGAGAACAAGAGAACAGAAGGTTGAGAGTTGATTGGCAGCCTGGGCTTCTCACGGAGACTCACGTTCACATTTCTTGACTTACTTTTCTACCTTAGTCACTGGGGAAGGGTCTTTCAATCAAACCTGGGGTTTTTTGATCTGGTTAGTGTTACTAGCTAGTTTACGTTGTCTCTGCTTTCCAAGGTGGAATTACAAGTTTGCTGCTCACTCTACTGACATTTACATGGTTTTTGGGGATTCAAACTCCAGTTTTCTTGCCTGTGTGGCAAGCATTTTAAACACCAAACCATCCCCCTACCCCTACCTTATTTTTGGGACAGTTCTCTCACTGAAACTGTAGCTCATTGATTGGCTAGACTGACTGTGAGCCCCGGGGATCCTTCTTTCTTCTGTTTCCCAAGATCAAGCTCATCAACGTTCCAGCATGGATGGTGTGTGTGTGTATGTTGGGGAGGGGGAGAGTATCTCATGAGCTCTTGACAGTTGATGGTTTCTAGGAGAGGAAGAGGGTGTGGCCCCTGGTGGAATAACCATGCAAGAGTGCATGACTCCATGCCCATGAGAACATGGGCAGCACAAATCGGATGTGAGGAGATATAAAAACAAAAAACATGAAATTGGGAGGTGAAGAGATGGAGGAAGCGGTGAACTTGGGAGCAATGAGGAGGAGCAGGAGATGACTATGACATGCTGTCCATATAGGAAATTGTCAGAGAATTAGCAAAAATACTATGCAAAAAAGGAACCAAAAAGCAAAAGAAATGAAGTATGCCTTTCACATATTAAATCAGCTGGATGTGAGTCCATTTTCCTGTTGGTTGACGGTTTCACCTCAAGTGCATTTGCTGCGATTGTATATCACAGGGGAAGCCACTTTTTTCCATGTTGGCACCCTTTTTATCCTCCCAACATGCTCCATTGGAGGAAGCACTGGCTTGCAGAGATGCTCGCCCTGTGAAACCAGCATGGTTAGTGACTTGAGCACAGGTCCTGGATACGACTACTGTGCCCAGGGTGTAGTAATGCTTACCTCTCTGAGACTGTAGTCCTTGCATGCCGAGATAGGGCTGTCCAAGAAGCAGTTGTCATCCATGCCAAATGTGTTCACAGTCGCTCACTCCAGTGCACACCTCTTCAGCTCTGGCAAGAATTCCAACGACTGCAGGCTGTGCACTTGGATTCACACTGTGAACCATGGCAGTGTGTGGAAATGCTTGAATGCAGGTGCAATTCTTGTAATGTGTCTTTAGTGGCATAACTCTCTATGCAGAGTGACAAGCTTTAATGCACCATGTCCCTCACAGCTAGGCTTAATGTGTGACAAAGGAGGGGACTAATGCAAAACCAAAACCTCCCAAGGAGTCCAGTTTAATTCTATAAAAATTTGAAGAATTGAGTATCTAAAAGGATAGTAAGGCGGGCAAATTGGCAGCTGCAGACATCTTTGAGTGTCTATGGAGAGTTAGAGGGATGAGAGAAAGTAATTTGTGTCTTTAAGACCTGTGTTAAGATCCCTGCACTGAAAAGTTAGGAAAAGATGAACCGATAGAGACTGTACCAAGACCATCGGTAGCCAAGGATCTTGGAGAAATGGAGAGATGACCAGGTAGTAACAGAGAATTTTAGGGCAATGGGAATATTCTAGGAAACCACAGTGCTGGTCCCGCACGTAGTACGTGCATCCACAGTCATAGAAGACTAGGGACCACAATGACGCACAGCATGAACTTTGAGTGACTTTGGTAGCTCCTCAGTCGTCACAGATGTGGGTCTCTGTGAGGGATGTTGATAATGGAGGAGGGTGTGCATGTGTGGGGAAGAGGGCACATGGGACATCTCTGCATCTTCCTCTCACTTTTCCTATGAGTCTTTAAAAAAATCAGCAAAACTGAACACACAACAACAATTTATATGTATCTTTGAACCTTTATGGAGACAAACCATCTCAGTGAAATATGAAAGTCTCTTTTACCCATCTTCCACTCTGCTGTCAATATCTTCATTTCTAGACACTTCCTATGCTTAGAAGATAATCCCCAAAAAGCCAGAGTTAAACTCTAGACAGTTATTCTGTGACTTTTAAACTTTGATTTGCTATTGAGAGGACATGAAGATTGACTACTAGCCAGACTATGCCTGAGGGAGAGGAAGCTCAGGGTAGCAAACCCATTGATCTCTGGCCATCATCTCAGGAGTTAGAGGGAGGAATCCAGAAGATTCCTTTTTTCCTTTCTCCCTAGGTGTCTCATGTTAGATGTATATATTAGCATCATTAACGTAATGCCTCCCAGTACCTAATAATGCTTAGATGGATTTCATCTTCGGGGACTTACAGCCAAGCTGGTGATCATCTCTGTGCAGGTGGATTTCTTATGCACTCAGAAAGTCTATGAACTAACTTCCTCAAAGTTCAATTCCTGGAATAATAAGGGCTTGGGTATATTTTTAGATCAATGAAAATATCATGGTGAATCTCATCGTTTGATAAAATTAACATGCATTAAGTAGTCATAATTTTAAAAGCAAAGATAAAGTGGTTCTAGGGATATGTGCACAAATAGACCACGTAAAGACAAAGGGGGAAGGAAACTATCTTCAAGCTGAAGAAAGGGAGGTAGTGAAGAGATTTAAGGAAACCAACTCATGGCCCTCTTTACCTAGAGTTACAACTTCTACAACTGTAAGAAAATAAGTTTCCAGTTCTTTTTTGACAAAGTCTTTGATGTTTTCCTTTGAAAGCTTGAGCTGACTAAGAAAGCCTGTGACTGCAGCCTAGAGGGCATGATGTAACAAGGAGGACAGAGCACAGGATGCCAGGAGAGCAAGAAGGACCCATGTTTGAGCGCTTGAGTCAGGAAGCTGTATTTGGCACTAAGTGTGATGGAAGGGTAAGGCTGGGTGCATTTAAAAATCTCAGTCCATTTTCTTTAAGAAAGAAACAACAGGAGCCAGGAAGAAATGAAGAAAACAGCCAGTGGCAAAGTATGGAAACACCTAGAGATCACTGAATGGGTTAGGGATATGACTTAATATGAGAGGAGCCTTGGATTTTTTTCCCCAGTGTTGAGCCCAGGTAGGGATCTTTAGAGAAGCATGTCCCGGTACAGGCAGCAAGAAGCACATAGAGGAGAGTGTAAAGACCCTTGTAGTAGACACTCAAAGTCCTCTGCTTTAGTTTGCACCATGTACCGATGATTTAAGCAATGATGACGACAGAACATCCCTGCCCTCCTTCCTGGAAGGGGAGTGGATAAAGGTGTGTTGAGTAAGAGCCCTTCTGCCTGTGTTTCACCACTGGTGAGATAGCTGTAGGCACAGAGGTGACCAGTGTGCTCACATTCTATTTAGCTATCTATTCTCACTCATGAGTTTGGGCCGATGGTCAAGCCTGTGGCCAGCCAAGGACAGGGTGTCCCAGGAGAGGAGCGGCCAGTGACATACCAGGCTATTCGATTCCCCTTCTGGCTCACAGTCCAGGTCCCACCCCAACCCTGAGGATCTGATTTTTCCCTCGCACTAGCAAGTTGTGTGGTCCAGCTTCTACTCAATCAGGATCTAGAGAACTCATACAAGGACATCAAGTTATTTCCAAGAGCAAGTGGAATTTTTGACTAAATTTATATCTCAAATATACCCAAGTACTTTAGCCAAAATTGTCCATCCAGGATGATGGAGAAGACGTAACTAATTCACTGTTGACTCTTCAAATATGAACTCCTACTTTTATATTCTATAAGAAATTACAGCTTAAAATGAAATCAAACGGAAGTTTTTGTTTTTTTTTTGTTTTTTTGTTTTTTTTGTAAGAGAAACTTAATTCTGAAACACCTTCCCCTGCCATTCCTCATTCTGCTCATAGACTCAGTAGCACCCAGCTTCTTCAGGTTGTGCCATCTTGTTAGGAGACTGGCCAACTGTTACCTCTACCTACGGATGAACTTATTCTATCCCAGAGGGCTAATGTTTCCAGGTTCCTTAGAGATTAAAAAGTCACCCTACTTTAAACGATGATTGATTCCAGAATCAGATACATATGAACATTTGTATGTGATCTCTATGGTAAAGAAATATCTGAGACAGAAGCAGTGGCCCCCTCATGAGCCAGCGATGGATCAAAGCAGATAGCTTGGTATTACGTGGAGGAAGCAAGAGAGAGAAAAAAGTATAAAGGCAAAAATCATCATCTCTGTGGATTTGCCTATGTGCCAGGCACTCTCTGCCAGCTTTCTCAAGTATACAGCATGTTCACTTCAACTCAGTTGGGGAAATTTTCCATCCTGAAGCTCGACATGCAGCCATATGCTTCTCCTAGGGCCCTGCACAGGCTAGAGCTTCCTCCTCTTAGCTGTTGTTAAAATCTCTGCTTCTGAACTCCAAGAAGAAATGTGTACCTTTCTCCAACATTGTCCTTCTCAGTGGAAGGACACAACAATGAATACCTGCAAGATAACCCCAATATATATCTCGGGGTAACCAACAGCAGTTAATTGGACTTAAGATTCACTCCTTCAAAGGGAATTTGTACCTACTATGATAAACCTAGCCAACTATCTATGTCTGGAGAGGTCATGGGTCCCGGAGGAGAACCTGTTACTGCTAATTCCTTAAACCACTTTGATCCCTATTGCATTCCTAACACTTATCCTCATAACCACAGATAAGTGTAGCTCTCACTCCTCATGAGAGAAGTTTCTTTTTGCAGCAAAGACCATTGCAAAAAGCCATCAAAATGCAGAGCACAACTAACTGTGGTAGACCCAGCCTCAGTGGATACATCAATAGTGCAGTCCCTACACTAAGGCTCAGGGAGCCCTGACGAAAAGGGCACAGAAAGATTTTAAGAATCTGGGAACCAGGATATCTGGAAGATTCCGTCCTCTATATATGGCAGGGAAGCTGAACCTGTGAAATATTGATAACATGGCTGACTAAACAAACCTTAGTAATGACAATATCAGCTGATGTACCAAAATGGATAGGAGAAATACTACAAGGCCCACCTCAAGATGAAGAGCTGTTAATGGCTGCTGAGAGAGGGAGAACCAGTCTTCTTTAGAGACAAGCCCTGGTGGATTACCCAACCTCAGGAGGTTATCCCTAAATATATGTATATATGAGCAACACTAAATGAACTCAGCAGATAGTATGTATGTATGTGTGTGTGTTACATATATATGTAACAATAATGAAGAAAGCATGCACTCGAGAGGGAATGACGGACACAGGAGAATGTGGAGAAGGGAAAAAGGAGGAACAGAAATGATATAAATACAGTACTCATGTATAAAATTCTAAAAATTAGAAAAGCTTAAATTTTTAGAATTAAAAACAGAAACAGAAAAACGGAGGCATGAGGCATATTAGACATATAAAAAATCTTAAATTCCCATACATTTTAAAGGTAGGAAGTCTGGATTTTATACAAATAGATGTCTTGGGATTTTAAGGCAGAGAGTTCTATGACAGGACATAACTTGTGGAAAGGTCAAGCTGGTTATGATACCACAAAAGAGTGGGAGGCTCACCAGTGGAGACAGGAAGGCTGGTTGAGAGGCTGAAAGAATCCAGGAGACAAATGTCTTCCCAAGGGCTGTGTTGGAGAGCAATAGATTCAGCATCTATGAAGAAGGTTTTATAGGGGAAAGCACTGACCTATGATAGGAAGGGACTGTCCAGGCTCATTCATTGGTGAGCAACCAGTATTGATCATGTGGCATGTATGCTGTGGAGTCGCACGGGAAGTGGACTGTGTATTAGTCAGGGTTCTTTAGAATCACAGAATTTATAGAATGAATCTCTCTCTCTCTCTCCCTCTCTCTCTCTCTCTCTCTCTCTCTCTGTGTGTGTGTGTGTGTGTGTGTGTGTGTGCGCGCGCACGCGTGTATGTGAATTTATTGGCATGACTTATAGGCTACAGTCTGACAATGGCTAGCTGGGAATGTAATGTGCAAGAATCCAGTGGTTGCTCAGTGCCACAAGGCCGAGTCTCTCAGCTGGTCTTCTGTATATGCTGGAATCCTGAAGAAGTGTGCTCCAATGTCAGTGAAGGAATGGATGTGTTGACAAGGTGAGGGCAAGCAGACAAAGAACGAACACACCCCCTTCCTTCTTCCATTGTCCTTCCACCAGAAGGTGTGGCCCAAATTAAAAGAGTGCCTTCTAGCCTCAAAGTCTGGATTAAAGGCAAATATCATCCAGTCTCAAGATCTGAACCAAACACCTCTTGTCTTCTTGCCTCAAGGTCTGGCTCAAATGTGTGCCATCCTTTTCTGGATTATACTTCATTCCAGGTACAGACAAGTTGACAACAAGGAGTAGCCGTCACAGACTGTAACAGCCACATGCAGAGAGACAGTGTTCGAAAGAAATCTGAGCCAAAAACACACATTTAGATCTTGTAACTGTGTATTTAACAGTGATTTAGACAATGAAAAGATGATTTAGGAAGAGTGTGAGCTAAAGGTGCATAAAGAGACTAGAGGAAGAAGACAGAGGACAGGAAGAGAGCCATGGGGACAAGTCCCAGCACCTGACATCTGGAGGATCAAGGTAGGAAAATATTCTATAAATGATGAAGTCAGGTGAAATAAAGCTCATGTTCTTCTCAGTTGCTCCGCAGTGGCGGATTTTCCAGGAGCAGTCATGGCCTCTGATGCTCACAGTTCTATCACACTGACTATGCAGCATCTCCACCATACCAGGATCCTCTTCTGGGCACACGATGATGCACAAGGCAAGATTTTGCACTACAACTACTCAGAGCAGGTTTCTTATACTCATCACCATTGACTCTTTGAGTCATCCCACCCTTTGTTGGAAAAGGGTGTCTTTTACCGGGTAGGATGTTTAGCTGCACCCCTCATCTGTCTACTGGGCATATGTAGCCCCTTCCATTTTAGTAGTAACGACTTCCAACATCTGCAACAGAAACACACAACTGAGAAACACTTTTCTCAGTTCTCTTGGAAGAAATAGATGGGTAAGAAGATTATTACATCGGGATACATATGGGTCAAGGTTGCGAAGGAGAAAACTCATTTTTAGTATATAGCTAGAAAGTACGGATACATATTTCTAGAGAGAGGTAGTGGGTAGCTTCAGAACGCTGGCAGATAAGCAGTCGGAAACATACCCAAGCAGTTATCATGGATACTCTGAAAATTCCAGAGCCGTATTGTCACTGCTCCTCCCACCATTCAGCATGGAGTCTGTCCCAGCCTAGGGGCCAGAAGCAACCCAACATAATTTGCCATGCACCTGCACCCACAGGTGCCACATGATCTTCACTGATGCCTACACAGCTTCAGATTTTCCATGGGTGTGCCTGGCGTGTAGACCTGAGGCTTTTCAGTTGGTTTTGATTTTAGGGTAGTGGGAGGCAGCAGTGGCTTTGAAGGTGGAATTATACAACTTTACACAGGCTTTAAAAATTCCCCATCACTGTCCAACTTATAATATTTGAAATTCATTTTCAATTTCAAACTCATAAATAAATCTCCAATTTCCTTCATGCTAGCCAACTACTAGTGCTGACTTTTACATATCTTCACCCAAATATTCCCAGCCTTCCGACAAATTGACTTCGCTGGTTCAACTCCATTCTGCTGGGTGTTTGATTAGCTCACATTCACACTACCCTACATACTCATCCTTTTTTTTTTCACTTGTGTTAGCTTTTGGGTTTTCTCTGAATATGCGGAGTCCAGACATTTGTCTCATCCAAACTCCTTCTCTTTCTGGCTTCCTGAGTATTGCAAGAAGGAACTGAAATATATTAAAATCCTATGCTGTGTCAGATACAGTGGCAAGGACTTTGCATATCTAATCTTGTTCTTAAGCCGTGGGTACTGTGAGGAGAAGAGCTATAAAATCATCAGATGACTCAAAAAGTAAAAGGAACCAGAGAAAAAGAGACCAAATAGCAAATGACAAAAAGAAAGCCTTTGGGTGTCAAAATGATACCAGCACAAAGAGGAAAAAGAATCCCAAGATAGGGAGAAAACACCTATACATCACAAATCTGATGGGGACTAATAAGACAGTTATACGACTCTTACTACACAGTGCAATGGCAAAACCCAATTGCAAAAGGCTGAAGGATGTAGATTCATGTGTCTCTAAAGCGGTACAAGTGAGCTCATGAAAGACACGAAACATCACCAGTCCTTATCAAAGCCACAGTGAGGCACCATTTCCTACACACTGGGATTTCCTGCCACAGGTTGAAAAGTTAACAGGAAACTGTGAGTGCTGGTGAGGTTCCAGAACTATGGGTGCTCTCACAGACGCAGACACAGATGTGAAATTTTTGTGGCCATTGTGGAAAGCAGTTTTGAGAAAGAATATTCTTTATAAACCTTAATGGGATTATTGTGATGTGTTACTTAGCATTTTATACCTGAATGAAGTTTCTGTGAAAACTGAAAAAGAGGAAAGATTGTTTAGGCCCAGAGCTTTAGAGTTTCCAGTCCATGTTTGGTTTGATCCATTGCTTTTCAGCCTACAGCAAGGCAACGTGTGGGGAGAAAGGAGAAAGAAAGAGACTGGGTCCCTCAGCCTTCTTTGAGGACATTCCCCCAATGATTCAAGGTCTCTCACAAGGCCCTGCTCTTCAACATCCCATAGTTTCTCCTACAGCATCACAGACTAGGCCTCAAATCTATAATGCTGGGACCTTGAGGGGCCCTTCAGATCCAAAATACAGCACTATATAACCCAGAAATGTCACTCTAGACTATATACCCAAGAAATATAAAATGTCAGTCTATTTAAAGCTTCAAGATGCAAATTCATAACTTTGGTTATAATCACTGAAAGATGAAACTAATTCAGGTGTCTATCAACAGACAATGAAATAACTAAGGTGTGGGATAACTGTACAATGAAATATGATTTATCTGTCCAAAGGGATGAGGCACTGGAACATCTATCTACAAGGATAAGTGATGGAGATATGCTGAATGTATGGAATCAAACACAAAGGTCACTGAATGGTAGGATTCATCCTAAGAATTGTTCCAAGTAGGGAAATTTACAAAAACAGAGATCAGGCTGGGAGTAGAGTGAATTGAGAGGCTGTAGTTTTGGAGGGATGGGAATGTTTGAATTCAAGTAAGACTAAAGATTGCACAGTTTTTGGAATGTACTGGGAAGCACTGAGCTGTGTATTTAAAGCAATAAGTGAATTAAATCTCACTGTCTTTATCAACATTTAGGAAGAATGTAAAATCCTCAACCACCAAACCACCATAAATATTCTCCACTAAAAAACCAGGAAACTATAATCCCAATCCCACAATCTTTCTTACTAGATATGTGACTATGAGCAAGGTATTTGACCTCTTTGAGCCTGTTTAAGTTCTCTGTAGGATGAGAGATTTGTCTTGAGAATTAAGATAGAGACATGCCAAGAACATCTATGAATGTCTTATTGTACACCAAGTATTTAATTCATTGCAGTTGCTAGATTTCTCAGCAATAAAATGAGGGGGTATCTGTATCTTTACTTTATACATGAAGAAACTGAACATCAGTTTAGACAAAGACCTGCGATGACTTAGCTGGGATTCAGATCACACCAGTTCGATCCTATATCTTCGCAGCCTAGCCAATGCTGGTCTCCTGTACTCTCTCTGTACCCTGCCTGTTTTCCTAACAACTCATCTACTGAGCCCTTCAGACACACGAGAGCATAAAAGATGTCTTAGGATGTATACAGCTACTCAGGGTTGACTCAGGATCCCCGTGTTGGTGCCTCCAAACCAGTACACTTTTGTTGGTGCAGAAACAAGCTTTTCTTCCTAACGCAAATACCAAAATGTTTCTATTTTGCTCAGATAAATTTTATTTGTTTATTTTGTTTTTATTTGGATTTGTAAGCCTCTGGGCTACAACCCTTCCTTCTATTTTGGCTCATAAGCCACTTATACCCAAATGCTTCTTTAAGCCTTAATGCGGCTCACATAATCCATCAAACAGGGACCGATTAAATACCTTATGCCACATTTATACAAAGGAATATTGTGCAACTGGGAGAAAGATAAGGTAAATCTGTGTGTCTAATCTACAGTGACAAGTTAGTAACGTGCATGTTGTGGTCCATGCACACTAAGTATATTATCATGCATAGGAGTAATTGAAAGAGCTGTGAGGATGTTAGCTTTTTGCTCAATATCTAACAAGTGGGGTTCAGGAGGCCTTAGGTGAGCATAGGACTTTAACTTTTATTTTATGTTTTTTTTTTCTGATTCATAAGAAAGAGCAATAAACGTGATGTGGCTATGGAAAGGCAAGTCAATGTGCTCAGCTAAATGGAAAAGTTTCTTCACCCATGAGGTGTTGCTCATGGGGAATGATAGCCTTGACCAATGGACTTTAAGTATTTTCAGTTCCTCTGTGAGGATCTTAGGAAATTTCAACTACCTGCTTTTCGTGATTTCTAAAGTGGTGTTGAGAACTCGCTTTGTAGCAGGCAATGTGAGAAGCACGTAAACGGATGTTCTCTTCTAGTTGTTAAGGACCTTATACAGTCAGTTCAGCTCTTCCTTCCCCAAACGGGAGTTCTCCAAGGCTTTCAAGGTGTATTTCAAGTAAAACCAAACCCTGGAACACTGTATCCCTGAAACTCTCCTGAAGGACCACAGTACATGCTAGCTGAGCAACCGCCCTGAGAAGGTTGCATTGGAAAATGAGCTATTGCTAATGCAGTAGTTTTCAAATGAGTTGAGTACTTTGGAATGGCAATTTCCTGGAAGCTACTTAGGGAAACATTGGCCTGGTGTTATGGGCTATCCCACTGTCAGAGTTCCTGTCGAGAACAAGGAATAATGGTGCCTTTGGGATTGCTTGCTTGCTTGTATAATTGGTGTCTATACTTGAAAGCATTAAATTTTAGGAAAGGTAATTAAATAATTCATTGTTTGATGTTATGGAAGATGCTAACTTGGGAGTACATTTGCATGGGAAAATGCATGCTGATGTGTTTCCCCATAGGAAGAAGGGGCATTTTAATGTTTCTTGTGTGCCTGGCATAATTGTTTACTCCAAAACTCAGTTTCCAAGTTCAGTTTAGAGAAGTCCTTAAGACTTTATAAAGGTCAAGCTGTCCATGGACATGACACGGTGTTCTTTTGGAAACAAGGATGAGGACAATTTGTTGAGATGACAAGAAACTAAAGAGCCCCAGAGATCAGCAGTTCTAAGAAAATGAACGTGGTCTGTCCGAGAATAATTTCGCCTGGTACATTTGTTTATGTAAAAATCCTTACAAGGATATAAAATTTTAATTAATTTTATTTTTATATTATTTGCCAGTATTTACAAAAGGAATCTTAGTCATTGTGCAGCAGTTGCTGTTTACAAAAGCTGTGTTACAGTTGCAGCCTCCAGACTCCTCTGAGAGCTGGACTTACAGTTGTCCTATTTTCTGAATACATGCTAACTTGTTAGGAGAACTAAAACATTTGTATTATAATTCTAACTGCTCAGCATCACAACTTCAGTGCCCGAAAATCAAGAGAAGACAGAAAGCATCCAAAAAACTGTCGTTATGTTAATTTAACTTTTAGGCCAACATTTTATGGTGTATTTTTATGGAAATTGGGCTGCTTTCTCCTTGGCATGCTAGCCATTTATAAAAATACCTTGTAGCTAGTATGATTTCAAGGGTTAATTGCTCTCCTTAGAAGACTGATCCACAAGACATTTCTGAGTTGGGGATATTTCTTTACTAAATATAATCCTAGTTACCAGAACAGCTAAACCGTGTTAACAGGGCAGATCAATATATTGCATGAGAATTAATTTACACCTGTACCATCTCATTAGTGCCCTTGTGTTGATATTATCCCTCATTAATCAATTAGGCTTGAAACAACTCAAATGATCCAGCCTGTGTTGCTCCATCTCAGGACTACTCTCCGGAGTAAAAGCTTTGGACATAAACATGTAGCCTCCCGTCCTTGAACGTGCCCTCACCCTCAGATGCTCTGAAGGATCAGACAAACGGTACCGTCAATCAGCTTAAAAACTGATCAGTTGATTTCTCAAGCCGGCCTATAAGATAATGGGTTTCATTATGAGTTTCCTCCACATATCTCGCTCACATTTTCTTCCAACATTTCCTGTCCCACTAAAAGACCACACTCACTGACTTTTTTCTCAGCAGTCAGGACCCTCAAAGAAGAGAGCGTGGACACGAAGACAAGATTTAGACAAAGGAGATGGCCGGCGTCGTCATTGTGAAGTCTGATCTCTGAGTGCAGTGTCAACAGGCCTGGGTGATGTCTGGAGGAGCCGTCCATGAGAGCTGGCTCAGCATCAAAGCGGCTTGCAGAACAATGACTGGGGAGAGTCAGGCCGTGACTCATTACACTGGGCATTATTTCCTGCTAGGCTGCATAAATACTGATAAAAAGACAGCTTTGTGCGTAGAAATTAAATGAGTTGTGGCTGTGGAGGCCTAAGCCATTCAGCCGGGAATCTATTTCTTTTTGGCGGTTCTGGTGGGAGCAGATGGGACGCTTTCAGTCTCTGCGCCGAGACTAGAAATTGAGAGAGAAGTAAAGAGATCATGTGGGCTTTAGGGTGTCAGGATGCCGAAATGAGGTGCTCCAAGAGTTTGGAGTCAGAACGTGGCCTGGTGCGCACAGGAGTGAGTTAATGATGAGATTTATAGGCGGAAGCGGCCGGTTTCAGGCTTCAGGTTCAGGCAGAGTGAAGCAAGTACGCTCCAGGGCTTTTCATCTGGAAGTCAGCTGGATTTTGCATTAAATATACTTTGGGATTCACTGCTGGGCTTCCAGGAAATCATAGAAATCTCTAAGCACCTATAAATAAACCAAAGCCAAACTCGGTGCTGAGACCAGGCCGGCGAAGGACATTCAAATAAAAGGTGAACTTCTGTAAAGGAAGTACTACTAGTAACAGCAGTAAGGTGAATTCAGACGCTGGTTAATGGTAGGGACGGGAATCTCACTTGATAAGACAACTCTGAAAAGACAAAGTGATCCAAAATGGAGCGTCCCCTAGCAGAAACAAAGGCAAAACCACAGAACTATGTTAATCAAACTGAACTCCTAACCAAAATGTAATAAAATAAACTACCAAGGTGAAAATTTTCAAAAAAAATACCTTCAAATACATTTGAAGTTAAGCATTTCAATATGCAACATTATAATATCTCTAATGAGTGACATAAAATTTTAAAATAAAAATATTAAATAGGCATTAACAGACACAAATAGTTCAGAAAATAAGAAAAAGAACTACCCTCGCAATGAAACACACAAAACAAAAGATGTGAAGCAAGAAATGGCTTATGAGAGAGAACTTAGGGTGTCTGTCATTCTGGGTCTGAGCTATATTATTTAGCAAGTGTGTGTGTGTGTGTGTGTGTGTGTGTGTGTGTGTGTGTGTGTGTGTGTGTGTGTTTTCAGTTCTATCCATTTACCTGCAAATTTCATTTTTCTTTGGAACGGAGTAATATTCCATGGTGCATCTATACCACTTTTTCCCATTCATCTGTTGATAGATAGCTTGGTTGGTTCATTTTTCAAGCTATTGTGGGCATAGAACAACAAACCTGGTTGTGCAGGCACCCCGTGGTAGGACACAGAGTCTATGGACACGTGCCTAGGAGCGATAGAGCTGTGTATGTGGCATTTCTACTTCTAGTCCTATGAGAACCCCACAGACTGAGTCTGTGTGTGAAATAGCTTTCCTTGAAATGGCTTGCTGAATTCTGCTGGGAATTCGTCTAAGTCGTGATTGTTTTTAATAAGTAGATGTTTTTTGTTGCTATTTTAATTTCCTTGCTTGCTATCAATCTGTTTAAATTATTGATATTGCTGGGCAGTGGTGGCGCATGCCTTGAATCCCAGCACTTGGGAGGCAGAGGCAGGTGGATCTCTGTGAGGTCGAGGCCAGCCTGGTCTACAAGAGCTAGTTCCAGGACAGTTAGGGTTGTCACACAGAGAAACCCTGTCTCAAAACAAAACAAAACCTCAAGAAAACAAAAAAAAATGACATTGTCTTGGTTTAACTTTGTTGGGTCACATGCATCTAAAACTTACTTATTTTTATGTTTTCTAACTTAATGAAACACAGGTTTAAAAAAATATGGCACTGTTATTTTCTGAATTTTTCTGATATCTGTTGTGATGTCTCCTTGTTCATCTCTAATTTTATTAATTTGGATATTTTCTCTTGTTATTTTAGTTAATTTGGCTAAGAACTGGTAAATCTGGCTCATCTTTTCAAACACTGATTCTTTATACTGTTTGTTTACTTTCATTTTATCAATTTCTTCCTTAGTTTTTATTATTTCTTCCTATCTACTGTTTTGGGGCTTGTTTTATCTCCCCCCCCCCGCCCCGCTCCCCATGCCGAAGCTTGAGATGCATTCTTAGTGATTAATTTGATCTCTTTATAATCTTTTAAAATGTAGGCATTTAGGGCTAAAAATTCCCTTCTAAGGTCAAGGACACCATGGGAAGACTCACACAATCAACTAACCTAGTTCATAGAGGCTTGCAGACACTGAATTGACAACCAGGGAGCCTCCAGGGAACTGACTTACACACTCTGCATATATGTTACAGTTGTGAAGCTTGGTTCTCTTAAGGGACTCCTAACAGTGGGAAAGGGGGCTGTCTCCAACTCTTTTACTGGTTTTTGGGACCCTACTCCTCATTCTGGGCTGCCTTGTCCAGCCTTAACACATGGGAGGTGCTTAGCCTTACTGCAACTTGATATGCCATGTTTGATTGATACTCAAGAGACGTGTCCTTTCCAGGATAGAGATGGAAGAGGAAAAGGATTGGGGGGTGGGATGGGGGAGAATGAGGGAGAGGAACTGGGAGAGGAGGATGAGAGGGAAGCTGCAATCAGGATGTGAATGAAACAGATGAATAAAAACATTTCTCCTAAGAAATACTTTTATTTTACTACAGAAGTTGTGCTATGATATATTTTTGTTTAATTCCAACAATCATTTTATTTTTCTATTGGTTTTGTCAATACCTATTCATTGTTTAGAGCTGTGATCTTTAATCTTCATGAAACTGCATTTAATATAGATTCTTTTGCTATTGATTTTTATTTATTTTCTGTTACGGTTAAAATATGTGGAGGTACTTTAATTCTCCTAAGTTTGCTGTTAATTGCTTTATGTCCTGTTGTGGTTTGAATGATAATGGCCCCCATAGGATTACATATTTGTATATTTGGTCCCTAGTTTGTGGGACTGTTTGGGAAGGATTAGGAGGTGTGGCCTTGTTAGAGGAGGTGTGTCATGGGGGCAGACTTTGGGGTTTTAGAAGCCCATACTAGGCTCAGTCTGTCTTGCTTTCTGTCTACAATTTGTGGATCAGATATCAGCTCTTAGCTACTGCTACAGCATCATGTTTGCTTGCCACCATGCTCCCAGCCATGATGATCATGAACTCACCTTCTGAAAATGTAAGTAAGTCCTCAATTAAATGATGCATTTTGGAAGTTACCTTGGTCATGGTGTCTCTTCACAGTTATAGAAAAGCAACTAAATTCCATGCCACAGTGGGAAGAATATGTATTCTGTAGTGTTTGGTATATGTTTAGAACTATAATATCCTTTGTTTGTTTGCTTTTGAATAGGGGTTTTCTTTGTCTTTGCCTTGGCTGTCCTGGAACTAGCTCTGTAGACCAGGTTGGCCTCAAACTCACAGAGATATATCTACCTCTGTGTAGTGTGATGAATAAAAACCCAGAAACTGATATTGGGGTTTAACCTGAAGGTCACAAAAGCGAAACAGCCAGCCACTGTCTTTTGCCTCTACCTTAGTCCAAAATGGTGGTCCTACCTCCAGAAATCCTCAGAATGAGACTGACTGAGAGCTGTCTCCTCCTGTCTTATATTCCTCTCTAGTGCTGTGATTAAATGTTGCACCACTATTACCCGGTCTCTATGGCAAACTAGTGTGGCTACTGGGATTCAAGGTGTATGTCACCATTGCCTAGTCTGTAAGGCTGACCAGGAAGGCTATTTTCTTCTCTGATCTTCAGGCAAGCTTTATTTATTAAAATGCAAATGAAATATCACTACATTTCCCCCTTTCTCTAAAAAAAAGAAGGCTATAACTAATATAAGAAAACTATAAACAATAAGTACAATGACTATATACAATATATACAGACAATAAATAGATCAACAATGTCTAGTCCATTTGAATTTGACAAATTCAGAGAAAATATTTCACACCTATACTATCTTGGTGAGTCCAAAGTCATGTACTTAATTTACTTTCTATCATAACTTGCTTTCTGTTATCAGGTAAACAAGGAAAACTGTAACTACCTAGTGTTGAGTGCTGGGTTTAAAGGCATGCGCTGACACTGCCTGGCTGTAATATCCTTTTGATGTCCATTTCCATAAATAAAATGAAGCGACTTTCTCTTTTCTAATTAGTTTTATCTTGAAATTTATTTTGTCAAACATCAGAGCTGTGATATCTGATTGTTTCTTGGTCCTGTTTGTTTAGAATATTTTCCCCTTCCTTTCATTTTCAGGTAGTGTCTGCCCTTGAAGGTGAGATGTGTTTCTTATACACAACAAGAAGATGGATCTTAGTTTCTAATCCAATGGGCTGTGTGTGTGTGTGTGTGAATGTGTGTGTGTGTGTGTGTGTGTGTGTATTATGAAACCAAGGTCACTATTTCCCAGCTGCTACTAATAGTATTGTAAAGCATTATTGCTTTCTTTACATAGCCATTCCTTAACCTTTTAACTCCCTCCCTATAGCTTCCTTGCTGTGCTCATCCTTCCCTCCATTCAGAGTATTCACCATAGCATTCCCTGGAGGGCTGGCTGAGTGGTCATGAATTCCTTTAGCCTGATTTTATTTTTTATTTTAATTTTTTAAGAATAAGCAGCAATTTCTTCTCTTTTTTAATCAATATATTTTGACCATGTCTTCCCCTTCCCCAATTCTTCCCAGACCCTTCCCATATCCCTACCCACCCTACTTTATGTTCTTTTCCTCTCTTTAAAAAAAGCAAAAGCAAAAAAAACCCCAAGAAAAACACAAAACAAAACAAAAACCAAACAAACAAACCCCACCAAAACCATTCATACACACACACACACACACACACACACACACACACACACACAGAGAGAGAGAGAGAGAGAGAAAGAGAGAGAGAGAGAGAGAGGCACTCTCACACACATAAGCACAAAAAAAGGGTAAACTTTTTTTTAAGTCTGAGTTAGCATCTGTGTTCTTTCAGAACTTGAAGCATATTGCTCCAAGTTATTTTTGGTTTTAATACTTTTCATTGAGAAATCTACTGTTATTTGAATGAACCTGTGTTTGTATGTGACTTGGGCCTTCTCTCTTAAGTTTTCAATGTTCTGTACATTTAGTGTTTTAGCTATAATATGGTATAGTGAGTTTCCTCTGTTCTGTCTATTTAGTGTTCTGTGTACTTTTGTTAATGAATGGGCGGGCACCTTTTCCCCCAAGATTTGTGAAGAATTCTTCTGTTATATTATTGAAAAGTGTGACTTATTTCTTTGAAGTGGAATGATTTTCCTACCTTTATGCCTGTTTGTTTTTTGTTTTCCCCACATGGTGTCCCAGAGTTCCTATATACATTGTCCATTCTCTCCATATCTCTTCAACATAGTTCTTGAGGTTTTAGCAATAGCAATAAGACAACAAAAGGAGATCAAGGGGATTCAAATTGGAAAGGAAGAAGTTAAACTTTTGTTCTTTGTAGATGATATGATAGTGTATATAAGTGACCCCAAAAACTCTACCAGAGAACTCCTACAGCTGATAAATATCTTCAGTGATGTGGTAGGATAAAAGATCAACTCAAAAAAAATCAGTAGCCCTCCTATACACAAATGATAAAGAAGCTGAAAGGGAAACCAGAGAAACATCACCTTTCACAATAGCCACAAAGAACGTAAAAATATTTTGGTGTAACACTAACCAAAGAAGTAAAAGGCCTATTTGACAAGAACTTTAAGTCTTTGAAGAAAGAAATTGAAGAAGATACCAGAAAATGGAAAGATCTCCCATGCTCTTGGTTTGGTAGGATCAATATAGTAAAACTGGCCATCCTACCAAAAGGAATCTATAAATTCAATGCAATCCCCATCAAAATCCCAACAAAATTCTTCACAGACCTTGAAAAAAACATCATTCAACTTCATATGGAAAAACAAAAAGCCTAGGATAGCCAAAACAATCCGTACAATAAAGAAACTTTCAGAGCCATCACCATCCCTGACATCAAGCTCTATTACAGAGCTACAGTAATGAAAACAGCTTGGTATTGGCATAAAATAGAGAGGTTGACCAATAGAATCGAATTGAAGACCTGGATTTTAATCCACACACCTATGAACAACTGATTTTTGACAAAAAACTAAAATTATACAATGGAAGAAAGAAACATCTTCAGCAAATGGTGCTGGCATAACTGGATGTCAACATGTAGAAGAATGAAAATAGATCCACATCTATCAGCATGCACAAAACTTAAGTCCAAATGGATTAAAGACCTCAATATAAATCTAACCACACTGAACCTAATAGGATAGAAAGTGGGAAGTAGTCTTCAATGCAGGGACACAGGAGACCACTTCCTAAATATAATACCAGTAGCACAGACACTGAGAGCAACAATGAATAAATGGAACCCCCTAAAACTGAGAAGCTTCTGTAAAGTAAAGGACACAGTCAATAAGACAAAAAGTCATCCTACTGAATGGGAGAAGATCTTCACCAACCCTACATAAGACAAAGGACTGATCTCTAAAATATATAAAGAACTCAAGAAATTAGACATTAAAATTCTAAGTAACCCTATCAAAAAATGGGGTATGGAACTCAACAGATAATTCTCAACAGAAGAATCTCAAATGGCCAAAAGATACTTAAGGAAATGTTTACCATCCTTATCTATCAGGGAAATGCAAATCAAAACAACTCTGAGATACCATCTTATACCTGTCAGAATGGCTAAGATCAAAAACACCAATGATAGTTTATGATGGAGAGGATATGAAGTAAGGGGAACACTCATCCATTGCTGGTGGGAATGCAGACTTATGCAACCACTTTGGAAATCAGTATGGCCATTTCTCAGAAAAGTGGAAATCCACCTGCCTCAGGGTCCAGCAATACCACTCTTTGGCATATACCCCCAAAATGCTCAATCATACTACAAAAGCATTATTCAACTATGTTCATAGAAGCATTATTTGTAACAGACAGAACATGGAAGCAGCCTAAATGCCCCTCAACCAAAGATTGGAAAAAGAAAATGTGGTACATTTACATATTAGAGTACTACTCAGTGGTAAAAAACAATGACACCTTGAATTTTGCATGCTAATGGATGGAATTAGAAAACACTATCCTGAGTGACATAACCCAGATCCAAAAAGATGAATATGGTATGTACTCACTAATAAATGGATACTAGCTATAAATAAAGGACATTGAGCCTAGAGTTCATAATCCTAGAGAAGCTATGTAATAAGGTGAACCCAAAGAAAAACCCACCTGGAAATTGGAAACAGACAAAGAGAAAACTGAGAGCAGGGGATAGAGGGAAAAGGGAGGATAGAAGGAGAAGAGGAGGGGAGAAGAAAAGGGTTGAGGAGAACTTGAGGGAATGGGATAGTTGAGATGGAGGAAGGACAGAGATGAGAGGAAGGAAAGAGATATCTTGACTGAGGGAACCATTATAGGGTTAGCAGAAACCAGGCTCTAAAGAAATTCCCAGAAATCCACAAGAATGACCCTGCCTAAGATCCTAAGCAATAGAGGAGAGGGTGCCTGAACCGGCCTTGCCCTGTGGTCAGACTGATGATTATCTTAAATATCACTATAGAAACCTTCATCCAGCAACTGATGGAAATAGAGGCAGAGACCTGCATTGGAGCTCCCAAAGTTCAGTTGAAGAGTGGAAGGAATGAGAATATGAACAAAGAGGTCAAGACCATGATGGGGTCACCCACTGACAAAGTTTACCTGAGCTCGTAGTAGCTCACCAACTCCAGCCAGACTGGGAAGGAACAAGCATAGGACCAAACTAGTCCCTCTGAATGTGGTTTAGAGTTGCATGGCTGGGACAGACTGAGGGGCCACTGGCAACGGCACCAGGATTTATCCCTACTGCATGTACTGGCTTTTTGGGATCCTAATCTCTTTGAATGTATACCTTGCTCAGTCTAGGTATAGTAGTTAGGGCCTTGGACTTTCCACATAGCAATGTGCCTTACCCTCTCTGAGGATTAGATGGTGGTGGGGTTGGAGGGTGTGTGGAGGGAATAGGAGGAGGTGAGGAAGTGAGAACTTAGATTGATATTTTTTTTAAAAAAAATCTAATAAATTAAAAAATGTTTATCTTATTCTTATTTTTCTTTTTTTAACTTTTTTAGGGGTGGGGGATACTATAAGAGTGAGTGATGATTTTGGGGGACTGAGAGATGAATAGGATTGGAGTGTATCTGTGAAATTCCCAAAGATTCATTCTGAGGGTGAGGATTTTCACTGAAAGTTTTTATTAGACTTACTATGGTTTTCATTTCCAGTTTCGTTTGAGTTTGGGTTTTCTTCAGTATTTCTCTCTACTGACCTCAACTTTCATATCCTGAGTTTTCACTCCTTCATTCAGGTGTTTGTTTTCTTGGATTTCAATCCATTTATCTCTGTCCGCTTCAAGTTTCCCGGTGTTTATTAGTGTCCTCTTTGAATTTCTTGAACTCTTTGGAAGTGTTTATAATAGTTATTTTCATTCTGTTTCTTGAGTTTTGTACAAACTTTTCTTTCTGGGGACAATTACTGTGACATTAATGATCTTTGAGGGAGTCATATTTTCTAGGCTTTTATGTTACTGGGACCTTGGCATTGGGGATTAGGGTGCTGGTTGTGCCGTTTGATGTAGGTTCTTAGTTGATAAGGGTTTTTGATAAAGTTTGTAGCCTGCTGGACCTCAGGTGGTTCAGGGATTGGTAGTTTCGAGGAGTCCTGCAGGAAGGAGCAAAGGGAAGTGTGACTTGCACCAGTGCCTCTGGGCAGGTAGAAAGAGTCTTAGATCAGGTGGAGCCAGTCTGTTTGAGGAAGTACCTGGGGAGCAGAGCTGAGGGGGCAGGATGCCTTTAGCTAAAAATGTCACTCAAATTTAAATACAGAAAACCTCGAAAGAAGAGATGCCAGAAAAGGGGTAGTGACAAATATGCTTAAACAAAACAAAACTTCTGTTTTCTAAATGACAGAAAGTGGCTAGAAGATTTAAGTTGTATTTAAGGAAATCAGAGGACTGTGCTCTCTGAACATAGTATGTGGTCTTGTGCTGAGTCCTGTACACAGAGGCAACAATAGTTTTTATAAAGAACATCACGGGATATATTTACAGAATTGAAATGCAGAATGTAGATTAAATAAAGCTTCCATATTAATGTTCAACCTGCAAAAATGGGTAACTTCAGTCTGTAAAGAAACAGGTTTCTCATTTACAAGGAAAGCTGTTTGGACAAAAGTTTACTGTGATCCACAGCAGCTCTCAGAGCCACTGAGATGAATGAAGAGGTGGTGAAGAGGCAAAGACGGAGGAGAAAAGTGGTTTTGTTGGCTTGTCTGTTTTTGTTGTTTTTAAGTTGAAATTGATGTTCTTATTTCTATTTTTATTATTTATTTATAATTTCATTATTATTTTTCTTCTTTTTAAAATATTTATCTTATTTTTATTATTTCTTTATTTGTCTTCCTTTGGTGAAAACACTACAAAGGTAAGGGGCAGATGCAGAGGGACTGGTAGATGGGTGGGATTGGGTATATGATATAAAATTCCCAAAAAATCAATAAAAATGGGATTGTACATAAATTTTATATTAGGAATATACCCCCAAACACTTAGAGGCAAAGGACCACGTGTGATGAAACTTTTCTCAAATGTTAAGAAAAGCAAGTACTAATTATATGCACACATATATTGATGGGGAACTTCAGCCAATCACACTCTGCTTAGGGTGTGTCCCCCTGGGGCCACACAAAACAAATAAAAGATCCAGGTGCGCTTGCCTCCTCCTCTTTTTGCCCTCTGCATTCCTGGATCGCTGGAACCCTGGTTTTTGTAAGTTTCCTTTCTTCTGTTTATTAAAGCTGTATATTTTGTATTAAGCTAGTCCTGGGACTTTTCATTACCGATCGCCCTGCGTCATCAATATATAACATGTTAGCTTTCTCCTTGCTGACACAAGTCACTTGGAGGTGGGGATTTATTTTAGCTAAGGCGTTTAAGGATTCAGTCTGTGACTATTTGGCCTCAATAGCTGGGCAGAGTAACATCATGCTGTTGATGCTGGGTCTAAGTTTCAGTTTCTTAAATAAAGGACTATTAATCAACAACACCCCTGACAGAAGGGATGAGGGAGAGAGCCCAAGGCCTGAGTCAGTCCCACAGTATCTCAAAGCAATGGCCAAATAAGGACAGTTCTTGCACCCCGCTCCACCTCAAAGCTTGTCCAGACTTGCCCAAGTATGCCCAAAGATGGTAAAACTAACCTCAGTCAATCAAAAGTATACTAGTGTAGCTGTTGTTGACTTGACCAGTCATGTTTGGGATGATCTAACTATTCTTGGAATTTCTCTAGTTCTGCTTAAAAGGAGCCCGTGTGCTCCTCTTTGGGTCACCATTTTGTAAAAGTGATCAAGCCTGCATGCTGGTAGTTTGTACAGAATAAATGCTCTTTGTTTTTACATACTATTCTGGGGTCTTCCTTCAGTTTTTCTCAAGTGATGACAGAAGAGGTCCTCACTGCCCTACAGAAAGGAAACAGAGAAGGGAAACAGGAAGGGACAAGGCAAGACATAACTCCCAAAGGGATACCCTTCTGGCCTACTTCTTCCTGCTAGGTATCACTTCCTAAACTCCCTACTTTCACTCCAGATAGCACCACCAGGAGGGGGCCATTGCCGGAGTCTCTGGGAAATATTTCATATTCAAACTATAACAAAGCAAATCCAACGTGTTCACCAAATGAGAATCAGGTGAAGACACAGCACAGGGCTTTTACATTTTTCTTACAATTTGGCTATAAATATTCAGTAATTTCCAAATGTTTTTAACGTCCATAGCACCGAAGACTTAAAAACATCCAAAGGAGTATGGGGTTGTGGGAGTGGACACTGAAGGACTCTGAAGTCTCGAATTGACTTAAGTCTTTTTAGATGTCTACTTTGGTTGATGTTAGATAGTTTTTGTGTAATGTAAATGTCCTAAAAGCAAATACTAATTCACCAGCAACATAGTGGTGAAAACTTCTGATTATTCCTCCGGCTTTGTCTATCTAGTAGCTGTGTTTGATGCACACTCTACTACCCTGCATTCTGTCACTTGGATTGCATTCCAGAAAACCAGCACCTAATTGCATCATCACAGCTTTCACTGCCATTCTTAGTCTGTAGGGAACTGCCACAGAAGACCTTTTCCGTGATGCTGTGGCTTCCTTTTATTAACTATGGTTTGCATCACCTAGACGAAGGTCTTTTGTACCTGTCTTGAGCAGAGTTTAGAAGGTAGGTAAGCAAACTTAGATAATAAGTCTTCTCTGACATCCTGTTTCCTGGTTCTTGATGCCTTCTCTGATATGCCATTGGTTTCTGGTCTTTCTCCTTTATTTTGTCTGGGTCAACAGGTTTCATTGAAGTGAAAAAACTCTTAGATCCACTCAAAGTGTCACATCAAAGCCACAATCTTGACTTGTTATTCCCGGTTAAGGATTCCATCCTTTTATCCCTGTCCAGCATTGTTCCCTCCATCTTGATACCGACCCTCTCAATTCATCTCCATACATGCTCTTTAGGTTTCTCTCTATATAATGACAAATTTGCTATTTTTGCTCTACACTTCATAACATACTCTGGTTGTTGTGAAGATTTTCATAAGAATCAGAAATCCACTGCCATGCAACCATTTGGCTAAGTGATTATGAGCAAGAGGATTTCAGACAGGAAGGGCATCTATTTGCAAAGAGGACTCTGTGCAACTTAGGGTTACAAGGTCTCTAGCTTTGTGGAAATTTGCTAATGCATAACATTTTTAATTTTAAGAGCTCTATTCTTTATTTTTTAATCAATAACACAATTTTAATATCAGAATCACTGAAGGTTAGTGAATTCAATTCTCTTTGGATTTAGCCACTAAAAAGACTAGATTTTGAGTTTGCTTTTCAGATATCTTGGCATATGTTTACACAGGAGTAAAGGATGATAATTTTACAATATCAGTAGAAGTAATCCAAACCCTTATCCAGATTTTCATCTAGGATTCCAAGTCCTGAGCTCATTATTTTACTTGGAAAAGTTCTCTAGCTTAATTGGAAGCAAGTAGTCAATCCCATTAGAGTCTTTTCTTCTACTGAAAGGTTCTCTGGTATCAACTGTTTGACCATTCAAAACCTTGCCTTCTATAGGCAGTTGATTCAGATGTCTTTGGGTAGTTATCCGAATAAGTCTTGCCAGTAAATACCATCTACACATGAGCTGTTTTTCCCAAAATGACCAACTATCTACTGAATGCCACAAACTCCTTTGGTCCTAGAGATAGAGCAATAACCAAAGCAAAGACAGTCCCTTCTCTCATGTATTTTTATTCTCATGGGAAAGATGGAGCAATTAAAATATATTTATTACAGTTTAAATAATTTATGCAATTTATCTTGAAATAAAATTAGACAAGAAAGTAGATATTGGCCAGAAGGTATTGACAATTCTGGAAGTGAAAATCTTGCCTCATGTATTTCAGAAGAACTCTTGAGTTGAGACTAGCAATAGGTAAAATCAGTGCCCCTAACTTTGGAGACAAATTGACTTCAAATAGACGAACTGACTACTTCTATTTTTGATTTTTCCTCCTAGTATGGTGAGTTGTTTGGGAAATGATTCAATAGTTATTTGTGGTTCCTGAATTCTCAGCAGCAGTTGCCTCCTGATATGTGTCACTATATATTCTGAGTTGACATCTGCTATCTGAATCACCAAAATAGTGCCTTGTTTTAAAATTTATCCACGATTGGCTTATGTTTTATCTTACTCGAGGCCATGTTATCACTACATGTGACATCTCTGTATATGTGTTTGTGAAACTGGGATAAAGTTGGCAAAACTTGAGAGAGAGGAAACTCTCTATGAAACATGTTTTTCATTATAGAACAGGAGGCATAAGCACATTTGGAATGAAAAGCAGAGAAGGCAAAGAGATGCCGGAAGAATGGGGGTCTCACCAAGCTAAGTAAAATCAAGTAGAGAACTCAGGCAGCTAGGTGACAGCCTTGCAATCTGGACAAATAAACACCTTATTATGGTTGGGTCTCTGTGTAGATTAGAAACTCGCTTTAGAATAAAGCCTTTTCCTGGAGGAAGAATTCAGTTGTTGAAGAAATGGTTGTTGATTGTGATTTTTATGGTTGTGTTCAAGACTGCATTTTCTTTGGGAGCTGTTTTACAAACTTAGACTTGACTTGGCCAACATTCACCGCTACAGGCCACACTCTCTGGTTAACACCTTCTAAATTGGCAGTTACTTTGGATAGAATTAAACAATTGAGAGCACAATTGTGAAGAATAACTTATTGTTTCCCAGAGATTTGTGCTTACAAATTTAAAAAAAATAAAGGAGTGTCAAAATTAGCATAATCTTGAACAGCATTGTTACTTTTATTTCTATAGTTGGCATTATCAATGAAATGCTCACAACACTTGGCGAATAATTGTTTTCTTTTTCAAATTCAAACACAGGTTAATCCATGTAAAATTTCTCCAGTCTACCAAGAGTTCAAACTGTCTCACAGGACTTCTCCATATGAGGAACAGATCACCTGGGTTCTGAATTTTCAGTCTGTGTCAGAACTATTGTACTCTCATTGTGGTTTTACAGTAGAAAAGTCCATTGAGTTTCCCCAAACACTTGTAAAGGAAGTGATGTGGTTTAGACAAGTCAGTTATTGACAACTCCTGCTCTATCTGTAAGCCAAAAGACTTGGAATTTACTCTAACTAGGTATAAATGAAAGACCAGCATTTGTTGCAACCCAAGGCACTGTTCAGTGTTCAGAAGAGAAATCAGGAAGGGCATTCTATTGTGCCTTTGAACTGTGTTGTCTGTAGAAGATAAAGGACCTAGATCTGGGGTTTAGGAAGTCTAGCATCTGGGACTGGCTCTGTCACAGCCTTACTGTGGATCTGACCCAGACTGCACATCTGGGTGAGTTATCTCTACATGATGTTACATTTCCATCAAAAGTTTGTAACCTATACCATTCACTGGTCTACCAGAGGGTAAATCAAACAATTTGACCACTTTTCAATCATATTTCCAAAATACCTTACAATAAAAATTGATTATATTGCTTAACCTGCTTTAAAATATATTAATAAAACTGTAAGAGAAACTTCTGTTTGCTTTGCTTTTAGCTCCTTGCACGGGTAGATGATTATGCTCTCTTCTCTCTTCTTCATGCGATTCTCTTCCTGGTGTTTGTTGTGTGGAATATGCAGGAGGACACAAAAGCCACCATGTCTTCTAAGACAATTAGACCCTACATATATTAGAAGAATGGACCCTCATTTGCTTAATCATGATTTGGAAAGACTAAAGGTTTTCCCGCACGCAGCAGGAATTTAAGAACATGTGCTTCTTTCTAGCTCTGTTTTGTCCCCAAGTTGCTGTGACAGATCTGGAGGACACAAAGAACCATTTGTACCCACATATGGGTGTACATCCAATGGTTCACAAATTCTATCTACTGGCTTTTGTTGGGGTAGATCTTGATTCGAACCAGCTTTATTTTATCTAGGAGAGCAGTTCCCCCCTTGGATTCTTGCTACAGATTTTAAGAATGAAGGCTGTATTTCAAAGCTGCAAGTTTGCTAACCCACTGGTAAGATGTAAGATGAAGGAGCAGTAAAGACACTTCTGTATTCTGAAGCATGTGGAGCTTTCTTTCAGAAGTCTTTATTGGCAGAGAAAGTCCCCTGATAACCTTGCAGAACTCCCCTTGTTGAAATAACACAAATTAGCATTTAACCAGGGAGGAAGAACACACGAACGTACAAGTTATTTAACATTTACATAAAATTACGGAGTAAACTCCAAACAGGTCGCCTCCAAAATGTATAATTACACTCAGTAGTCCTGTCAGCACACATAGAAACAATTTTATTTCCAATCATCTTCTGCTTTTATTAACTCAGGGATGTATCATTAAAATTTCCACTGAACAATGAGCCTTAATAGGTGCTAATGCAATTGTGAATTATGGTAATTGTTACCTAAATTAATCTCTGTACTTTCCATTCCTTATTACCCCATGCATAAAGAGTATGAAAAAGATAATGCTGAAACTGACACTTATATGAATGGTTTAAAAGATTTATCTTATTTGATAAAAGTTGTATATGAGAACTTTCTACCTTAAAAAGTAGTTTTCTTGGAAAAATGAGTTTGCTGCAAGAAAAGTTTATAAAGTTTTGCTCTGTGTGTGTTGCTGGGAGGTACGCACAGCCACACTCACTCATGCACATTTTCTTGTTTTATGTCTTTATATTTCCCCATTTATGTAAAATGAACACTAGCTCTTAAAATATGTGTTCATTCTTTGAGGATTTCATAAATGCACACAATAATTTTTCCCATGCCCTAGGTTACCCTCTCCAACTCTCCAGACTGTCTCCACAAGACATCGCTTTCCAAACTCCATGTCCTCTTCATTTAACATCCATTGAGTTCAGTTAGTGATGCCCACGTGTACATAGATATGGGGTCATCCACTAGAGCACAGATAACCTACTAGTGATTATATGCCCAAAGAAAAATGAGTCTTCCTCTCTCAGCAACCAGCAACTATCAAGAGTAAATCAGTTAGAGGTGGGGCCTCGTCAGCATGTTCTGCTGTCCTTCTCCAACTATACTTCAACGGGGCTGCGAGAGAGTACATCTCCATATTGTTCTTTCATAAGACCTTCATTTTGGTACCCATGATTCCCCTTTGTTTTTCCCAATCCATCTGAACACCTATGAAACCTATGACTTTAGTCTGACTTGTGTCCCTTCTAAACTCATCTCGATGTTGTCGCTACCTAAGACTTCACAGTCTAATGGTGTTTGGAGACAGGACCTTTAGAGAGGCACTTGGGGTGGTATGTGTGAAACCTATCTGGTGTGACTAATGTCCTTATAAGCATAAATTTTAAGACAGACACACACAGAGGGAAAGCCTCAAGATGACAGAGTAAAAGACAGTTGTCCACAAGCCAAGGAATAGCGACTCAGAAGAAACTAGCTTTGCCAATACTTAATATTGGACTTCTATCTCTAAAGCTGTTGTTCAGGATGCACTGTGGTATTTTGGCATAATATCCCCAGGAAATAGCACATCCTTCCAGAGTCAAAATAAACAAATATTGACTTTCACCTTGTTGCTTCTGTTACCGAATTCTAATGACCTTGGGCATGACACCGAATCTTTCCATCTACAATGAACTGTGGATTTTGTGTATTTATATTTATACCACTCAACACCACGTTTTCTCTGAACTGTCTTGGTGTCTCCCTGAGAAGGCACATGTCCTTCACTCACAGTCTTCTCAACACCTGTGTGGGTGATCTAACGCCCTAGCTCTACACATGATATATTACTCAGATCCGCCCCCAAAGCAAGACCTCTGTCCTCTTCTCACTGTGACTGTCTCCTAAATGAACATAGGACAATGAGATTACAGTTCTGGACTTAACTAGAAACCACTGAGCAATCAGACTCTCCCAGAATCTGACAACGCCTGAGGGTGAGGGTGAATGTCATAGCTGGCTGAAGCCCCAGTTGAGGATCAGGCTGAGAATGAAGACGATAAGGACACAGATGGAGAGGAACCTAGTACCGAGGATGCTGCGTGAGTCTCAGCTGAAGCCAGAATTTCCTGGGAACACTGACATTTTAAAGAAGCCAACATATCCCTCCCCTTGGTTTTGCTGTCAAGGCAGTTTGACTTGCACGTCTATCACACTGCTAAGCACCTTGTGCAGTGGAATGGCTTGAGACTGTCTCTTTTCTGCAAAATGAATGTACTGTTAATAATAGAAACTATTTTTTTCCAAATTAAATACTATACAGAACAGCGATACTTCTTATGTGTGTGTAAGGCAGCAGGGATGAGAGTAAGATATAAATCTGACCCATTTGGTGTTCCTTTAATCTTTCAATTCTGTGTGGAAACCACTAGTCAGATGATGCAAGGATTCCTGGCAATACAGAAATTTCTGCATTTACACACTTCCGAACCCTCACGGTTCTGAATAGAGAGTAGAGGCAAAGGGGAAATGCACTAAGTCGTAAAGAAAGCACAGACTCCAGAGGTCACACACAGACAGAAGTCACGCACAGACAGAGGTCATGCATGAACTTTTCCCTCCCTCTGTGTGTAGGTGAAGCTGTCAATGAGCAGAGGTGAGAACTGTTTATAAGGGGATTTAACATCAGGATACTCCATGTGATTTCTGTCTGACTCTGGCAATCTCCAGGCAGACAAGCCTATGCTGCATTGGATTCGAAATACTTGTCTAGCACAGTCTGGGTCAGATTGAAATAACAACATTTAGAGAGAAATCTCACTGGAGCCACTAAAACATTGTACAAATGGATGAGAAGCCCAGGCTCAAGTTGAGTGTTGCATAATTAGTGATCATATAGTTATGGGAAATGTTTTATTGAGCCAATTCTGGGATGAGTGTTGCCATTTAATCTTCAGTGATTTTTAACCAAATGTGAAAGAGCCTTTGGAAAAAAATGCTTCCACACTCTGCCCCTCTCAAATGTGTGCAGTTTGTAAACAATCCTCAGGATTCTGACATTGAGGAACTGCTTGCTGTTGAACTCTGGATTTCAGACAGAGAGCTTTCACTCTGAACAAATGCATCAACTGTGCATTTGCTGGCTTGTATGTTGAGCCTTTTGGATCATTCTGAACCTAAGTTCTTTAACTTCCAGCTTAGGTAATCCAGCTAGTTTATTGAATCGCCTCCATTAATGTTGCCTTTGGGTCTGGGAGTCGCTTTAGCTCTGATTTTGTTTACCTTGCATAGACTCTGAAGAAGACTTCCTCTGTTAGCTCACAGACATTGATTGGGTACACTGTGCATCAAGAACTGAAAAAGACAGTGGCCATGCAATGAGAAAAAAGACAATGGGTTTGAGAGCCTGGAATTTATGGCCTGATGGGAGGATGTGAACTTGGGCAAGTACTGAGCCAGCAGCATCCTGCTTCTGCTAGAAAAAGATTGGAATTGGGAGAGGATTCTGGCACCTAAGATGCTCCTATTGCCAGTGTATCTTCGTGCAAAGGCTGAGGTTTCAGAGCAAAGGAAACACAGAGGAACTTGGAACTGTGAAGCACATACCATTTATTCATTATATTCTACACACAAAGGTCAAATGTTTCTCAGACAGAAAATGTATGAAGGAAACATAATAAGCCTCCACAATAATTCTCCAGACCCAGGCTTGAGGGAGGGGGCGGGAGGAGCAAGGTGAGCTATGGAAAGCCTGGGACCGTAACTTCATTCAATCATGATAATTTGTTTGGCATGAATATTTGGAGATTTTATTCACTTTGGATACATTAACTTTGGAGTTTTAGAGATACTGCATGAAGATATTGTTTGCTTGATCACTGAGGTGTTTTCCCACCCTTTGGTTCTAGGGATTAAATTTATTGTTTCATATGTGTAGGTGACAGATCTATCCCTGAGCTATATCTCTAACACCTTTGTAAATTTTACTTTGAGTTGGGGGGGGGGGTCTCATCTAGTTGACCAGCTTGATGCTGAACTCACCCTGTAGCCCAGAGAAGCCTTGAACTTGTGATTCTCTTGCTTTGGTCTTCTGAGTCCCTGAGAGTTTGATGGTGCGTTTAATTTTGACCCTTGCACGGATACATCAGACATCTCATCTAATCTCAACCCTGGCCTTACATTCGAGTGACAAGCCTATTGTTAGGAAATGCATAGATGTGTCATTTTATAGTTCGGTGCATGTAAGTGCTCTTATGATAAATATTTGGTCTATTATGTCTGTGTAAGTGCAAGTACACATATGTGTTTGTGTGTGAATGTGTTGTATTCATTAGTACCTTTATTTTTTACCAGTGGGATCCTCATCCTCTACCAGCCTTGCTGAAAATATTTGAAGAAAGCATTTCATTTCTATTTAGCATACACAGACTCTGCTTCTTGTTGTTTTTTTCCTGCTAAACAATATAGAAGAAGACAATTTTGTACACTGTTTCATAAGAAGCAAATGAAGTCCTGAATAAATACATATTGTTGACCATGGACATAGCCATATCAATGATAAATGCTTAATCCCAATGGGAGAAGCAAAGCCTTCCTTGGGTGAGGCTCAGAGAGATGACAAAGCTTTCTCTGGTCTGAGTGCTAGCGTTGATACTACATGCAACAAATGTCCATACTAGCTTTCTCCCCTTGGATGTTTATGGCCTGAAGAATGCTTCTCCACAGAGATCATTTCTACCAGGATTAGCTAAACTCATCTCTTTGATCCAATTATATATTATAAATGCCACTTCCTTGTTCAGCTGTTTGCAAGAAATCTGCCTGCATATAGTAAACAGACTGAGATTTCAGGGTGAAGATGCTTCTCCATCAGAGAAACCAGACCGCTTGATCCCAGCTTTTCTGTGTATGGATGTGTCATTTTGTTACTGTTTGTCATTTTCTTTTATTCCCTCATAATCTCTAGTCAGCATTCTGGGATCCAAGCCATGTAAGGACATGGAAGCATATGTCATTGTGTTAGTAATTATAAGTCACTTAAAGATAATTTAAAGCACATGGAAGAATGTCTAAGCTTATACGCAAGCACTACATTATTTTATGTAAGAAATCAGACCACATACACATCTTGCCTTCAGAAGGTGAAGGACAATCAGTGTGCAAGAACTGCATACACACACACACACACACACACACACACACACACACACACACACACGATGACAATCTCGTGAATCTTTTAAAAATATACCAAAGAATTGGGACACTATACAGTGCAGAAATCACATCGTTTCTGACATAACACCCCAGGGAGATCCCACAGCATTATGCCACATATGGCTCTGAAATTTAGTGCTGCCCACATCTGTCCTATGTGGCCGCAAGAAGTTGTGGAGACTTGCAACTCCTTGGTCCTTAGTTTGAGCCCGTATGCCTTCCGTGAGACCACTGTCAATTCTAT
This sequence comes from Myodes glareolus, assembly GCF_982192425.1. Taxonomy (NCBI): domain Eukaryota; kingdom Metazoa; phylum Chordata; class Mammalia; order Rodentia; family Cricetidae; genus Myodes; species Myodes glareolus. The sequence goes on from NC_142032.1 coordinate 47,786,666, forward strand.
CTCTTACCCCTCACCTGTGGTAACACCTCACACCTCTGGTTTCTTGTTCCCAATTTGCTGGTCCTCTGTTCTCCTCAACACTGGGCTTGCTTTGTGTTTCTTCCCTGACTAAGATTACTAGCTTGTATCTGTTTCCCAAGGTATTCCTCTACCATCTGGAACATGTTCTAGAAACCTAATTAACTTGTAAAGTGTGTTTGGTTTGGATGACAAACCCATCTTTACTCCCTGTGATTTGGACCTTCTGACCTTTCTTCATAAAACACTCCTGTCCTATTTGCTCCCCTCTGCTCAGCTGTCATTAGTTTGTGTTGACAGTTTTATTGTTTCCTGGTGACCTCTGTCTATCCTCAATTACTATAGTATGTAGCAACCTATTTATTTCAAAGCTAAATGTGTAGAATAAAAATAAAGCAAAAAATGCACATTATAGGAATAGAATCCATATTCATCCATGTAAATGAAAATCACATTTTAATTTATTTAGCCAAATTAATGAGTTGATATCTAAAACACATTCAGAGACAGTTAATAATTCTTTACTTGTTTGAACCACCAGAGTCTTCAGAGTAAACAAATACCTCATGTAAGAAACCCAATTTACAGAAACCCAAATCTGCCAATTAAAGGGCATAGCAATGATTCCTACATAAATGCCTTTAGAATATTGGAAAAATAAATGCTGATGGTTATTTAAAACATCCAGGATTTTACATAAATTATATTTATAAAACCAATGCTAAATAATCATGTATTGAAATTAAAGTAATAAAGTAAGCCATATGTAATGTACAGAGTGGAATATGGGTGACATATTTTCAGTCATTGCCACAGAACACAGTCTTCATGTAAGTAGGCCCAGATTATATTATGTGGCAGCTTCACACTGCCAAATGAAAGATCAGTACTAACGGCAATGACACCCACACAGTTACCTATCAACGATACAGGATAGCATCCTGTTGGGTATAGTGGTATGTACCTGTAGTCCAGGTCAGCATGCTGTTGGGTATAGTGGTATGTATCTGTAATCCAGTTCAGCATCCATTTGGTTATAGTGGTATGTATCTGTAGTCCACAGAACTGAGAATGGTAATGCAGGACAAGGACCCTATCTTAACATCAAATCAACTCCCCAGACAAAAACCTAGCATAGCATAGCCATACAAAAACACTTAATGACATCAGTTTTCCTGCTATGAATTCAAGTAATAACAGATTGTTATGTGGATCTTAATTTGAAACTGTAACAAAAATGAGAAAAAGAGAGAAAATCTAACAAGTTTCCTTCAGAAGCTGTATTGGTTAGTTTTATGTCAGCTTGGCAAGGGCAAGAGCACTGGTTCTCAACCTTCCTAATGCTGAAACCCTTTAACACAGTTTCTAAAGCTGTGGTGATCCCCAAACCATAAAATTATTTCATTGCTACTTCATAACTTTTTTGCTATTTTGCTATTGTTATAAATTACAATGTAAATATCTGATTTGAAAGATGTCTGATATGTGGCTCCAAAGGGTTTAGGACTCACAGGTTGAGAACCATTGACTAGAGTCATTTGAGAGGTGGGAATCTCAATTGAGAAAATGCCTCCCTAATATTGGTCTGTAGGGCCTGTAATACATTTTCTTAATTAGTGATGGATTGGGGTGGTCCAGCCCATTGTGGATAGGGATGCCCCTAAGATGATGGTCCTGGGTTCTATAAGAAAGCAGGCCAAGCAGGCCAAGCAGGCCAAGCAAGTCATGGGTAGCAAGTCAGTAAGCAGCACTCCTCTATGCCCTCTGCATCAGTTTCTGCTCTGGGTTCTTCACCTGTTTGAGTTATTGTACTGACTTCTTTCAGTGATGGACTACAGTGTGGAAGTGTAAGTTAAAGAGGTCCCTTCCTTCTCAACTTGCTTTTTTTCATGGTGTTTCATTGCAGCAATAGTAACCTTAAACAAGACAGAAGCCAAAACTTTGGGGCTTTTCACATGCATGCTCTTTAGCTGTCTACAGAGCACTGTTAGACTCAGGATGGAGGTTTTATTGTTTTCCATATTCCTTTTATAGATGGGTGGGATTCCTATCTCTTAGGAGGATAGAAAAGAAGTTACAAAGTGTCTATTTTGAGAAATATGCCCTTATCAATTTATCTTTGGATGACTTGATAAGTCTTATGAGTCACATTGTCCCAGACATTATCCTGAGCCTCTTCAGAGGAGTGATGGGAGCCTAAGTTAACATTCTGCTGATACTGTTGGATTCTGGGTAAGAAGCAATGTGAGAGGCACCCAGTATCGCTGTCTTTGGCAATTGTGATTTCGAGGCATATTGAAGCAAACACGTGATGCTCCCAACGACAAGACGATCCAGATAAACGCGAAAGTCTTGCAGCTTTCAAAGTTTCCAAAGCCAAAGAGAGTGTAAGGATAAAAGATGCACCAAGTTCCTAAGTCAGCTCATACATACTCTCAGTGTCTCTTATGGCTCCTGCTACCAGCAACAAATAGTCCATCCAGCCACTCCAAGCTGCCTCATCTGCACATGGGATATTCTGTCAAGCATATGGACTCTGGTTTTAAAAGCTGAGACTCTCTTCTTATGTAACTTGCTTTCTTTTTAAATAGCATGGTGGTGGTTAACAAAATGTGCATTCTCATAATATCAGTGGCAACAGCGAAACAGATTTTCATCTTACAAAGGAACTAGTGTGCTTTAGCTAATCCTGCCGAGTGGACATTCATATTACTTATCAAGAGCTTCTGCCGTCAATGACAAATTAACACAGAAACTGCTTTTCAAATTCAAGTTATTTCTAGCTGGTACATAAAAAAATGTGAAAATTGTACATATTAGTGATATAACATGTTTTGGTGTGTATGTGCACTGTGCAATAATAAAACACATATATAAATATGTCAGTCTCCACAGATGTTGGTCATTTCTCTATGTTCAAGACTTTCCACATTCTGTCCTTTTGGGGTCTTTGGATTATGCATTGCATTACAGTCATTTTCAGCCATGTTACTGTGCAACAGTTCCCCAGGATTCCTCACCCTACTTAGCTATAATTGAGTACCCATTGTTCAGACTTCCGCATATCTTTCTCCCCCGTCACCTCCCTGGCTCTGATAACCACTGTTCTACTCTAAGCTTCTATAGGATTAACTCTTTTAGATTCTGCATATGCAAGATTACACTGTCCTTGTTTTCTGTTCATGGCTTATTTCCCCAACCGCAATCATCTTCTTCAGTCTCTCTATTTTGTAAATGACAGAAATATCTGTAGCTCTTTCTAACTACCTATGTACCATCTATCTATCTGTTTATCTATCTAATCTCTCTATATATATGTATGTGTATATATTACTTATGTTGTGAGGAGCGTGGGACCCCTTTGTTCCATCCTGCCCTGCTAGCTTACACCAGAAATAACCACACTGAAATTGTATTAATTAAATTACTGCTTGGCCCATAAGCTCTAGCCTCTTATTGGCTAACATTCACATCTTGATTCAACTCATTCGTGGCTTACCGGGAAAGATTCAGCATGTCAGCATGTCTGACCTGGCAACTTCATGGCGGCTTGGCTCTATCTTTTGCTTTCTTCCTCCCAGAATACATTTCTGTCTTCTCCGCCTATCTAAGTTCTGCCCTATCAGGCCAAGCAGTCTTTTTATTGATTAACCAATGAAAGCAACACAAATATAGGGGGACCTCCTACACCATACCAATATGTGTGTGTGTGTGTGTGTGTTTGTGCCTGAATAGTATTCCTTTGCTCATACAGAAATAGCTTTTATCTGACATTTTAGGATTCCAAAGTCTATTGGTGAAAATAAAAATTGATAGAAGACCCAATTGACTAGGGCAAGAGCCTTGTGACATATTGCATTGCAAAAATCATGATTTACATTGTTTCATAATGTATATAGTTTAGGCTAAAAATTGAATATGAGCTTATATTTGATCACCAACTAAGGTTTATACGACCTCTCCACCCCCAGTAAGACAGGGTCTTTCCATAAAGTCCAAGTAGTTCTTGAACTAGTGAGCCTCTTCTCAACTTCCATGGTGCTGAGATTGCAAGCATGTACCCAGCTGTACACTGTAATTTTCTTTGGAGTATATCTTCCTACGAATCACCTTAATGTGGGTTTCTGAGGACTACGATAGGAAGAATGGACCACAGATTTGTAAGCAAATTTACTAAGCCTGGGCTTTATATCATGCCAGTCTAGTTTATAGGGGCACAGGTCACACAGTCGCACTTTCCTGTCTTGTTTCCAGTTAAAGTTGGCCACTAAATTTGTTGGGTCATAGATTTGGGTGGAACCTGTGAGGAATGACTCACCTTCGTCCAGATCAGTTGTGGCATTGGAGGTGGGCATTGTGAGAAACAGAAACAAATTCTGTTATATTCTCAAAAGCTCATTTGTTCCACTCTCATCCTTGTCAGCTTCCTTTCACACTGCAGCCAACATCAGCTGTGTCATCAGCCCCATGGTTACCTACAGCATCACCAGGGCATAATGTGATCCCTACCCAAAACCACTCATGCCAATTTGGTAGTCACAATAAAAGTGAAAAAAGTATGCCAACACACACACACACAAGCACAGAGACCCTGAAAACCTCTGGGGAAGATGCACATAGTAGCAAGGCCTTAGGCAGGTATAACATGCCAGCTCTTGGAATGGTTAGTGGTACCTTTTCATGAGGAGAGATCCACCATGAAACTAGCACAGGAGGCCTAATGGAGAAGGATATTATCCACTTGGGAATGTGGAATGTAGCTCTAGAAGCAAAGTCTCTAGACAATTGATAGAGATTGATTTTATGCACAGTTAGCAATCTAAAGTTAATGGATGTTGGTCTCTCAGAATAAATAGACTATTCAGATAAGAACATGAAGGAAAAAATATTAGAAAGGGTATGGAAAAGTGGGGATTCGGTTATAGAGACAGTTTAGCAGGTAAAGGCATTTGTGCCAAGCCTAGGGACCTGAGTTCAATTCCCAGGACTCACATGGTAGAAGTAGAGAGCTGACTCCTGAAAGTTGTCCTCTGGCTTCTATATACATTCACTGTGACTCTCTCTCTCTCTCTCTCTCTCTCTCTCTCTCTCTCTCTCTCTCTCTCTCTCACACACACACACACACACACACGCACACATACAATTTAAAAAATAAGAAAGAAAGGTAGAGCTTGGAAAACTCAACCTCCTGATGAAGACAGCAGGACTGGGCAGGGCATTGGTCCCTGATAGATGTTATGGGTTAGGTGAGGCACTGGTCTTGAAGAATGAAGCAGAATCTGGCTTTACCTTCCCATTGCACCCTCAGTGTATGCCTGCCTTTATGGCCTGCACATGAATGTGTGCACTTCCATCATGCTGAATTGTGGCATCCAAGTAGTCTGAGGGCAGCCAATCCCTGATGTGAAAGAGGAAATCTGACCTGTTGCTGACTAGATTTTCAACTAATAATCCCAGCAGAAAAAGAGAGCCTTGTCTTCTCCAGAGAATATCCTTTTGTTGATGAGATAGTGAGGAAGGGACTGGCTGTGAACCCTTCTCTAACCAACAGTGTGATTGCTTATTTAGCTGTAGAATCATGGTTGGGGCTATTGCCCCTCAAAAGTCTTACGCTAAAACCCCAATGATTGTGACATCTTTAGAGATGGGGCACTTAAAAGGAAAATGGAAGTAAATAAGGTCATAGGAGTTCTTTTTTTAAAGATTTATTTATTAAGCATACAATGTACTGCTGGCAAAGAAGGCACCAGGTCTCATTACACTACAGATGGTTGTTGTGAGCCACCATGTGGTTACTGGGAATGGAACTCGGGACCTCTGGAAGAGCAGCCAGTGCTCTTACCCTCTGAGCCATCTTTCCAACCCCCGGTCATAGGAGTTCTAATCTGACTGCCGTTCTTTTAATTTTTCTTATTTCCTTTTATTTAAAATGGATTTTCCCCCTCACATAAAATATCTTAATTACAGTTTCTCTCCCTCTACTCCTCCCAGTTTCTTCCCACCTCAGCACCCATCATACCTGTCCTCTTTCTGTCTCTCACCAGAAAACAAACAGGCTTCTAAGGGATAATAGTAAAATAAAATCTAATAAATCAAAACAAAAACTAACACAGTAGAATGTCACCAAACAATCAAACAGAGGAAAAGGGCCCAAGAAAACCATTCATTCACACACTCAGGAATCCTATAAAACACTAAATTGGAAGCAATAATATATATGCAAAGGACTTATAGGGTAAAAAGTGAGAAGAAAAAATATAAATAAAATAAAAGTTAAGATGAAAGGAAGAGGAAAGCAAGCAAGCAAGCAAACAAGAAAGAAAGCAAGAAAGAAAGAAAGAAAGAAAGGAAAAACACTGACATGACATTGTGAGACAAAGAACTTCCAGAGATGTTGTTGAGTTTGTTTTCTGTGGCCATCTATGCTGGGCGTGCAGCCTACAATAGTCTGTTTTTCCAGTGAGACTCGCTTGGAGAACACTAAATAGTTTTTTGCAAGTGACTATCATTTAGAGATAGCTTCCATATTATGGATGTGAGTATGTGTTTACTTCTTTCAGCTCTAAGACCCTCCCCCCCAAATCTGGTACAGACTTGTGCAAGCCTCAAGCATGTTGCCTCAGTCTCTATGAGTTACATGAGTTTTGTTCCATTGATTTAGAATGGTGTTCTAATTCCCCATGGTGTTCTCCATTCCCTCTGGCTCTTAACTTTCTGTCTGCTCTTCTTCCGGGTTCCATGAGTTCTCAGGGGAAGGATCTGACATCCCATCTAGGGCTGAGTGTCCTAAGGTGTCTCTCTCTGCATAATGTCTGGATGTGGGTCTCTGTATTTGTTCCTATCTGCTTTGGGAGATGCTGACTGAGCAAAACCCTGGTCTATGAGGATAGCAGACTGTAACTGATATTCTTATAAGGAAAGAGGAAGACACAGAAGTGCCTGGAGAAGATCATGTGCCGACACACCAAGGAGAGGCTCAGGTGAAATCAATACTGCCAGCACCTTGTTTTTAGATTTCTGGTTTCCTGTGATTTCAGAATTGCACCCAGCATTGCACTTTGTTGCTCCAGCAGAGTATATGAGAATATGTTGTCTTTTGCCTTGTACACATAGATCTGTTAAGAGTTAAGTTAATTCTACAATGAACATTTCTTGGTCTTGGGGCCCTCAATCTTTTAGCAGAACTCAAGTTTCCACTTCATCACAACATCTAAGATGCTTTCTGGACCAAGCCCTGTGAGTCAGTGCAGCATTAGAATGCCTGGAGGAGATTTCTTTCTGTGGAGATGTCATCAGAACAGAGCAAAGAATGTTCAAAAAGGGTCCTAAGAAGCATATATTGTGTGTTTACCGAGAAGGAAACCACATAGGACTTTTTTATTTATTTTATTTTATTTTATTTTTTTTAGAGTAAATTTTATTAAATTATAAAAGTTTCCATTTCCGCCCCTCTTCCCAACACCCTCCCACTCCCCCCACTCCCTCTCCTCCTCCCTCTTCGTCCCTTAGGGCAGTCAGGGTTTCCTGCCCTGTGGGAAGTTCAAGTTCCTTCCCCCCTCCCTCCAGGTCCAGGCAGGTGAGTATCCAAACAGACTGGATCCCCAAAATCCAATATATGCAGAGGAAACAAGTCCCAGTATCATAGTCAATGGCTTTTCAGAAAGACTTCGGGCCAGCCACATTCAGAGAATTCGGCCAAATTCCGAGAATCTGGTTAGATCATGTCCTCATTCAGTCCCAGTCCAACTGGCCTTGGTAAACTCTCATTAGATCTGTTCCCTTGTATCAGTGGGTGATAGCATCCCTCGCAGTCCTGATTTTCTTTTTCATGTTCTTCCTCCTTCTGCTCCTCATTTGGACCTTGGGGGGCTCAGTCCGGTGCTCCAATGTGGGTATCCGTCTGTATCGCCGTCCTTCGCCAGATGAAGGATCTATGGTGATAAGCAAAATATACATCAGTATGGTTATGGGCCACGGTCGGTTCAGGCACCCTCTCCTCTGTCCAGAGAACAATCTGGGGATCTCTCCTTGGACCTGGGATCCCATATATAATCAAGTCTCCTGTAAACCCTAAAATGACTCCCTTATTTGAAATATATTCTTCCCTGATCCCATATTCATCCTTCCTCACTCTCCCCCTCCCAGGCCACCGAGCTTTCCCCATTCCTCCCTTACTCCCTTCTCTCTAACCCTCTCCCCTTCCAACAACCCTCCCACCCCCCCATGCACCCGAGGTTACCTGGGACTCTTGTCTATTTCCTACCTCCTGGCAGGTAGATAAATAATCTTCATCAGGTTTATCTTCTTATTTAGCTTCTCTAGGATCACGAATAATAGGCTCAAAGACCTTTAATTATGGTTAGAATCCACTTATGAGTGAATACATACCGTGTTCCTCTTTTTGGGTCTGGCTTACCTCACTCAGTAAAGCGTTTTCTATTTCCATCCATTTGCATGCAAAATTCAAGATGTCATTGTTTTTTACCGCTGAGTAAAACTGTAATGTGTATATGTTCCACATCTTTTTTAACCATTCTTCTATTGAGGGGCACCTAGGCTGTTTCCAGGTTCTGGCTATTACAAATAGTGCTGCTATGAACATAGTAGAACAAATGCTTTTGTAGTATGTTAGGGAATCTCTAGGGTATATTCCCAAGAGTGGAATTGCTGGGTCCTGAGGGAGGTTGACTCCCAGTTTCCTGAGAAACCGCCACACTGATTTCCACAGTGGCTGCACGAGTTTGCATTCCCACCAACAATGGATGAGTGTTCCCCTCATTCCACATCCTCTCCAGCATAGGCTATCATTGGTGTTTTACTTTAGCTATTCTGACAGGTGTAAGATGGTATCTCAAAGTGGTTTTAATTTGCATTTCCCTGATCGCTAAGGAGGTTGAGTATGACCTTAAGTGCCTTTTGGCCATTCAGAGTTCATCTGTTGTGAATTCTCTGTTCAGTTCAGTACCCCATTTTTTAATTGGGTTAGTTAGAGTTTTAGTGTCTAGTTTCTTGAGTTCTTTGTATATTTTGGAGATCAGACCTTTGTCTGATGAGGGATTTGTGAAGATCTTCTCCCAGTCGGAAGGTAGCCTTTTGGTCTTACTGACAGTGTCCTTTGCTTTACAGAAGCTTCTCAGTTTCAGGAGGTCCCATTTATTCATTGCTTCTCTTATTGTCTGAGCTCCTGGGGTTCTGCTTAGGAACTGGTTTCCTGTGCCTATATCATGTAGACTACTTCCCACTTTCTCTTCTATCAGTTTCAAAGTGGTCAGATTAATGTTGAGGTCCTTAATCCATTTGGACTTGAGTTTTGTGCATGGTGATAGATATGGATCTATTTTCATTCTTCTACAGGTTGACATCCAGTTATGCCAGCACCATTTGTTAAAGATGCTTTCCTTCTTCCATTGTATGCCTTTAGCTCCCTTGTCAAATATCAGGTGTTCATATGTTTGTGGGTTAATACCCGGGTCTTCTATTCGATTCCATAGGTCGACTTCTCTGTTGTTATGCCAATACCAAGCTGTTTTCAATACTGTTGCTCTGTAATAGAGTTTGAAATCAGGGATGGTAATGCCTCCAGAAGTTCCTTTATTGTATAAGATTGTTTTGACTATCATGGGTTTTTTGTTTTTCCATATAAACTTGATTATTATTCTCTCAAGGTCTGTGAAGAAGTTTGATGGGATTTAGATGGGAATTGCGTTGAATCTATAGATTGCTTTTGGTAGAATTGCCATTTTTACTATGTTGATCCTCCCAATCCAAGAACAGGGGAGATCTTTCCATTTTCTGGTATCCTCCTCAATTTCTTTCTTCAAGGATATAAAGTTCTTGTCAAATAGGTCTTTCACTTCCTTGGTTAGAGTTACCCCAAGATATTTTATGCTATTTGTGGCTATCATGAAAGGTGATGTTTCTCTGATTTCCCTCTCTGCTTCTTTATCCTTTGTGGATAGGAGGGCAATCGATATTTTTGAGTTGATCTTGTATCCTGCCACATTACTAAAGGTGTTTATCAGCTGTAGGAGTTCTTTGGTAGAGTTTTTGGGGTCGCTTATGTACACTATCATATCGTCCGCAAATAACGAAAGTTTAACTTCATCCTTTCCAATTTGAATCCCCTTGATCCCCTTATGTTGTCTTATTGCTATTGCTAGTACTTCAAGCACTATATTGAAGAGGTATGGAGAGAGTGGACAGCCTTGTCGTGCTCCTGATTTTAGTGGAAAGGCTTTGAGTTTCTCTCCGTTCAATTTGATGTTAGCTGTCGGCTTACTATATATTGCTTTTATTATATTTAGGTATGTTCCTCGTATACCTAATCTCTCCAGCACCTTTATCATAAAGGGGTGTTGAATTTTGTCAAATGCTTTTTCAGCATCCAATGAAATGATCATATGGTTTTTTTCTTTCAATTTATTTATATGATGGATTACGTTGATAGATTTGCATATGGTGAACCAGCCCTGCATCTCTGGGATGAAGCCGACTTGATCATAATGGATAATTTTTCTAATGTATTCTTGGATTCGGTTTGCCAGTATTTTATTAAGTATTTTGGCGTCAATGTTCATGAGTGAGATTGGTCTGTAATTCTCTTTCATGGTTATGTCTTTGTGTGGTTTTGGTATCAGGGTAACTGTAGCCTCATAAAAAGAGTTTGGCAATGATTCTTCTGTTTCTATATTGTGAAATACATTAAGGAGTATAGGTATTAGCTCTTCCTGGAAGTTCTAGTAGAATTCTGCATTGAAACCATCTGGACCTGGGCTTTTTTTGGTGGGGAGGTTTTTGATAACATCTTCTAATTCTTCGCGACTAACAGGTCTATTTAGATTGTTCACTTGCTCTTGATTTAACTTTGGTAAATGGTATTTATCTAAAAACCAATCCATTTCTTGTACATTTTCCAACTTTGTGGCATATAAACTCTAGTAGTAAGATCTAATGATTCTCTGAATTTCCACTGTGTCTGTTGTTATGTCCCCCTTTTCATTTCTGATCTTATTAATTTGAGTGTTCTCTCTCTGCCGTTTGATTAATTTGGCTAGGGGTTTGTCAATCTTGTTGATTTTCTCCAAGAACCAACTTTTTGTTTCGTTGATTTTTTGGATTGTTTTCTGTGTTTCTATTTTGTTGATTTCAGCCCTCAGTTTGATTATTTCCAATATTCTACTCCTCCTGGGAGAGTCTGCTTCTTTTTTTTCCAGAGCTTTTAGGTGTGCTGTTAAGTCTCCAATATATGCTTTCTCTGTTTTCTTTAATTGGGCACTTAGTGCTATGAACTTTCCTCTTAGAACTGCTTTCATTGTGTCCCATAGGTTTGAGTATGTTGTGTCTTTATTTTCATTAAATTCAAGGAAGACTTTAATTTCTTTCTTTATTTCTTCCTTGACCCAGGGATGATTCAGTAGTTGACTGTTCAACTTCCACACATTTGTAGGCTTTCTGGAATTCGAATTGTTATTGAGTTCTAACTTTATTCCGTGGTGATCCGACAAGACTCAGGTGATTACAAATATTCTTTTGTATCTGTGTAAGTTTGCTTTGTTACCAAGTATGTGGTCAATTTTCGAGAAGGTACCATGAGCTGCAGAGAAGAAGGTATATTCTTTCCTTTTTGGGTAGAATGTTCTATAGATATCTGTTAAGTTCATTTGATTTGTTACCTCTAGCAATTCTCTTATTTCTCTGTTGAGTTTCTGTTTGATTGATCTGTTCATTGGTGAGAGAGGTGTGTTGAAGTCTCCTACTATTAGTGTGTGTGGTTTGATGACTGCCTTGAGTTCTAAAAGTTTTTCTTTTACATAAGTGGGTGCTTTTATATTAGGGGCGTAGATATTCAGGATTGAGACTTTCTCCTGATTAATTGTTCCAGTTAAGAGTATGAAATGTCCATCACCATCTCTTCTGACTGATTTTAGTTTGAAGTCAATTTTGTTAGATATTAGAATGGCCACACCAGCTTGTTTCTTAGGTCCGTTTGCTTGGAAAACCTTTTCCCAACCCTTTACTCTGAGTAGATGTCTATCTCTGTGGTTGAGGTGTGTTTCTTGTAAACAGCAGAATGTTGGATCCTGTTTTCTTATCCAGTCTCTAAGTCTGTGCCTTTTTATAGGTGAGTTGAGTCCATTAATATTAAGAGATATTAATGACCAGTGGTTGTTGATTCCGTTTATTATTTGTGTGTGTGTGTGTGTGTGTGTGTAGTAGAGTTTGTGTGTTTCTCTTCTTTGAGTTGTGGTTGTGAAGGGTCACTAGATGTCTGAATTATTGTAGGCAGTGATGGCAATGTTGGATTCCTTGGGTTGGGATTTTCCTTCTATTACTTTCTGTAGGGATGGATTTGTGGCTACGAATTGTTTAAATTTATTTTTATCCTGGAATATTTTGTTTTCTCCGTTGATAGTGAACGATAGCTTGGCTGGGTATAGTAGTCTGGGTTTGCATCCATGGTCTCTTAGGATTTTTGAAGGGAGGACCCGAGGATAAATTTCCAACAAGTACTGTTGGACACGCTCTTCTCAGTTTCAGCTAATTCAGGGACTAGCTTCATTTGTGCTTTTTCCGGCTGGAGAGCTGGCTTGTGATTCTTAAACTTAATGTGGGTAGAAACAACCCAAGGATGCAAGCTGAACTCCTGAGGAGAGCGAGTAGGGAAAATGTGGTGGGATTTGTTTGGTCTCCAGCTTGCCAGGGACAAAGCAGCGAGCAGCCATGGTAGGTGAAATGGGGAGAGCTTCCTTTGTTTTTCTTCCTACGGTGGTGCCTGGCAGTAGGAGGGGACGTGGGTGGCTGGATGACAGTATGTAGAAAGTGTTTCAGTTTGTAGTTGTGGGTATTAACTTGTGTATCTCCAACTTTGCTCTCCCCTAGGCCCTTTGCGAAGTCTCTGTTACTGTGTGTTGTTTGTCATCTGTTCCTGCACAGCGGTCCCTGTGAGACTCTGGAAGCTCTCTAGTCAGATGCCCACACCCAAGGTGGGCACTTAAAGGAGTCTCAGAAGGGTCACCTGTGAGTCACACGTCTTGTTGCCTTTGGCAGAGTAGTCCCGTGCTGTTGTGATACTGCTATGTCATGCTCTCCATAGTCTTCAGTCCTTCTTACCCCGCTGGAGATTTTGCTTCTGAAGCATAGACCAGTCTTGCTGAACAAAACCCTGGGGGAGAAAGAGATAGAGGGAAAGGGAGAGGTAAAGGGAGAGGGAGAAAGAGAGCACATGCCTATGGCTGAACACACGACTCCATAAAACAAAGAAAACCAGCCTACAAACCACAATCCCAGAGAAATTAGACAACAATGAAGACACTAAGGGAGACTTACATAGATCTAATCTACACAGGAAGTAGTAGAAAAAGACCCCTTTCTCTCTCTCTCTGTCTCTCTCTCTCTCCCTCTCTCTTTCCCTCCTTCTCTCTCTCTTTCTTTTTACCCCCTGGCTGTATCCTTCTGTGTCTCAAGATAGAATTAGGACCTTTGAGCAGGCAGTCTACATCACCACCCCTCCTAGCCATGGAAGGAGAGCTAGCTGCTTACTGCTTCCATTTCTTGACACATTCCGTCATCCTATCTGTTTCCATTATGGGATGAAAGCTAATGATGAATTGGAGAAACCAAGCAACAGTGACTGAAACTTTTGTGCATTTCTGACAAAACTTAAGCTCGAGTCAGCTGCTAAGCAGTAAAATGTGAGTCTCGTTTCTTCTTATGCTCCTGAAACACACCCTCCACCCCCACCAGAGTGAAGGAGATTTTGTTTTCATTGATCTCTACGTTATTCTGAAATTGAGAGAACAGTAACCCACGATTTCAGTGTCAGGTGAAAATGGGGCTTTTGTAGCACCCAGAACTCAACAGGCATTGGTCCACCAGGACTGACTGTTGGCAGACAAAAGGAGGAAATAAAAGCATCCAGGAGCCCCTTTGTCTCTCAAAATATAGGCACAGCTTATAGCTTTCTGCTAAGCCCCTACTTTGTATGTCAAATGCTAAGTATGACATCAGTCTTCATCTTTATTTTTCTTCCCCAACACATCTCCTTAAGCAGATGGATGCTCTCAGACATGTGCTTGGGAATGCAAAACAAATAAAGCACATTAATAATTTAAGATACCGTCTCCACGATAGGCTGCTATATTATAAATGATAATAAAGACAGATATCAGAAAATAAAAGAAGGAACATGGCTTTGAAGGAGAAACAGGAGAGTAAATAGCAAATTCCAAGTATTCAAGGCATTTTTTTTGTTTATTTGTTTATTTATTTATTTTTTTGCCCTGCCTGGGGAAAAAATACCTAGAAAAGACCAGCTATAGAAGCAAAGATGCTGGGAGACAACGGGTAGTCCAGGGGACATATTTTGAAGCCCTTTAGTTCAGAGCATTTGTTGATGCATAGGAATTAGTTTGGCAACTAGTTGAGCTAGTAATCTTTAATATTGTAAAGGATTTAAGGGATAACTTAAAGGATAACTAAGATGATTGGATGATGGCAAGTAACTCAAAACCCTTTCTACCTTGACTTTTTTCTTTGCTTTCAGGCAGTTGGTAAGACCATTCTTTTCTCATTTTGCTGATCTCACACAAATGGTGTAGCGGGAAAAAAAATAAAAGGGAGTAGAGCGCTTTCAGAATAAGCTTTCAGTGGTATGTTATTGCATCATTTTCTGTTCCCCATCAAGATCTAGCATTTCTTTTTCTGGGTCCTGACAATGGATGGGTGGCCTGCTGGGAGGCAGCCCCTGTCTGAAAGCTGCACACCCCTGTTGCATGTCACTGTTCCTCCTTTCTTGTGTTGGTGGGAGCTGAGATGAAAGGAGGACTCCGAGATAGGCAGTGGACGACTCTATAGCAGGAAGCCATCAGGAACTTAGTGGTTGCCAGCAGTGGGAAGGATCTTAAAGTGGAAAGGCTTCATACGGCATCTGTTATTCAGACTTGTTCGTCATGCAAACAGATAGAAAACCCTTGAAGATTTTGGAAACTTTATAATGGGTTAATTATGCACCTCTTCTTTGCCTTGATTTCCAAAGAAGTCCCTGTTTAGATGAAAGGTTGTCATCAGCTTTACGCCCCAACTTTCTCATGGGTGTAAACTGCACCTTTATTCTTTCGCTACCCACACTTTGAGGGGGCACACACCTCAGCTTCGACTTTCCAAGTCCCAACTAGCTCTTAATCTTTTTGTAGGAACAGGGACACACCATCACTTTTCTTTCTTTCTTTTTTTTTTTTTTTAGGTTCTGCAATCAAAGTAGACTGTGAGTCTGTTCTGGTGGCATGGTTTACAAATGCAGAGTGTTTTTAAAGATGGCTTTCTTGACGAATCCATTAGTGGTGTGTTGGTTTAAAAGAGAAGAGATGGCAGGGTGGAACCTCCTCAGCACCTCTGCTCCCAATGTACACATACTGTTGATACTCCAGCTCACAGAAAAAAAAGAACATGAAAATATTTCATTGAAAGATGACAGCTTTAACGAACTTTAAAGGTTAACCCTGGTGCTAGTTAGCATATCTATTCATGTCTCCATCAGTCTATTGAATTACTCAGCTGAACAGGCACACAAAAGCAAAACTTGAAAAAATACCCAGAAAGCCAACATTAATAATTCATAAATACTGGAGGCTTGTGACTGACAATTCCCCCCACGGTGTTGAAGTCTTTTAAGAAGCAAATCCTGATCAGTCCTGAGTTTCTTTAGGAGCTCGCTGAACAGCCCTGTCCCAGGATGTTAATGTTTCTGTAAGTGGTTAGTGTCCTAGACGCACTGTAGCTTTTCATGCCCTTAAGCACATGTTCTGTTCCTTTGGATTAGTAGAAGGTTTGGCTTTTCATAAGATGTTTAACTGGCAGTTGCTGTATTTGAATTTTACAAGCATCTACATCCCATAAAGAACACTCAGTACAGCCATAATCCCTCGTTGCAAAGGAAATCGGCATTTCTGAGCAGATTCCAGATACCAATTATGGCATTAATGAGGACATACAATCACATCTGCCCATGCAGGATTAGAGGCGACGTTGTTCCTGACAGGGTTGTCCTGCTGCAGAATTCACCATCCCTCTTCCTCCGTGTATATCAAATTGTATTCATTAGGTCTTTTCATTAAACACAGAAGCTCTCAGCATCTCTCAGTTGTAACCATTTCTGTGGGGGAAAAGAAGGGACACATGTCACTGTCTGACAATGAACTGACCTTAAGCTCTTGTGTAAGAAAGAAGAAAAACACAGTCTTAGTGTTGGAAATTGATGGCCAAGCATTACCAGAGACGACTGGGCCGTGGAAGCTCATGGATTCTACTGGAACCAACTAGCTTTCTCACCTGGATTTGCTTAAAGGCATTTTCTAGGCTGTGGGCTCAAGGCCAATGTTTCCACCACTTATCAAGGTTAAGTTTCCTTTTCTGCTTCCCATTTGAGAATTTTCAACTGATAGAGCTGCCCTGGAGAGAAAGCAGAATGGCTTACAGATGAGAGGCTTTCTCAGGTTGGAAAAGAGTTGTTCTGACATGAGCATTTCTGCTACTTTCGTAAGCCAACTTTTAAATGTGAATCTGTGCTGATGTTCCAGTGTTAGAAATCCATGCTTGGCTGCCTGCACTGCACTGCTGAAAGCTGGCTTATGTTCAGACACTTAAAGAAGTAACTCAATCTCCGTCCTTGTTCACAACGAGCATGCTTCCATTTCCTTCAAGTCGCAATTATAGAAATGATCAGAAATTATTACATTATCCCAAGTTTCCCTGTGCATGTCTTAATGTCACAGATGGTCCTTAAAGGGCTTCAACCTCAGAGAGATTGGGAACTCTACAGTAGATGTTCAGAAACAGGTGTCTGATCAGCGTAGGCCTTTACTTCTGTAGAAAGCAATGAGTGTGGCCCCACCTGACTATTCCATACCTTTCTTCGGTGAAGCACTCATGGGGTGCAGTGAATTGGAGTGGCGTGGGATAGGTGTATTAGGAAACACTGCACTGCTTCTGCTTACCAGCCGTATCTACCCAGTGGGGAGAGCTTGTGGAGTAGATGAGGTGTTGCCGATGCTATCCAGTAGAAGTAGAAGCAAATATTATTACTATTATCTTTCATTTTAGAATAAAACTACCTTTTAAAAAAACCTGTGACTTGTTCAAATTTCAGTCTAATTTGGAAATGGAAATTGATCCTGCTGACTGCCTCCTCTGGGCCCCTCCCAGGATGCCCATCACCGGCACTCGGTTCTGTATGAGAAGTCCAAGTCAGACAGCAATCAACGCTTATCTCAGGCAGAGCTGGGGGTCAGGTTGGGGACACAGGATTACTTAGCATGTCCAAGACCCAGGATTTGACATCTCAGGCTGAAAACATAAGTAAAAAAATATTCGAAGAAGAAAGAGTTTCAAAGATTCCTTATATAATATTTAAATATTTAGTGGCTTTTAAATATCACTTATTCATTTATTTTATTATTTGATTATAGTAAATTGAGGATTAAGATCTAATACATATGTTAAATGTTATACACATATTGACATTTAACTTCTCATAGCTGTCCTATGACATCAATATTATTAATATGTGCATTTTTTAACTTGAAGAAACAGGCACATGAAAGCTAGTAAACAGTATAAAAATCTCCCATGAAAGCAGTGGTTACATTTCCACTCCAACCCAGGTAAGAGTCATTCTATTTGAAATATAAATTTTGCTTCCTGACCATTCAAATGGAATGAAACTGCATTTACGTGAAAAAGGGCACTGTACAAAGTGTTGCTGGTGCTGACTTTCCTTGAGGTTCACCTTCAAGGATTGCTGGGAGAACATCTCAAGAGAGTTTGCTACTATTCATTCTGATCCGTGTCAGTGCATTTTACCTTTATCATTTGCTTTTAATGTTTTATGTGATAAATAAAAACCATACAACACTGAAAGGCATGCCTGGTCTAAGCAAATGGAACAATGGATAAGCTTTTTGCAAGTGAGGGTATGTTCAATTTATTATGAATGCAGAGAGTGCAGCTTTAGTTCAAATCCAAATTTAATTATCATAGATTTGGTTATAATATTTCTTCATTTACCTGTATAGAATTTTATCTTTCATTAGATACCCTATGGACATGTTTTCTTGGATCACCAGTCACTCTCTGAGTTACTGAGACAGATAGGACAAATGGCTCAACCATTATTACTCAACTTGATAACGTTGATAATTTCAAAATTGATTTTTGAAATTCAGAATTGTCTCCTGATCAACACACATACATTAAAGAGAAATCTGTTTGTCTATTTTTTTTCCCTTTTGGGAATTGAGGCATCTTATAACACAGCAAGCCAAAATGAAAGTGACAAGAAGGAAATAAAATATCAGGAGCAAATAAAAATGATAGCATAATTAAGTCCATTGCAGGCTCCAACTTCGTTGCTGTAGCTGGCTTTCACCTTCTGCCTATCATTGCAACAATTCCTTGAGGGCATTGAGTGATGTAATAGAAACTGACGTCGATCACATTTTGTGACTGACAAAGCACTAGACTTCATATGGCTTGACTATATGATGGCATTTGACAAAGCTAATAGTGAACGTTCTTCTTCCAGGTTTGGCCCCAATGGTGCCAGATAGGAGCGCTTCAGGTAGTCAGTCCAGCTGCTTCAAGAGCTGACTGCCTAGAGAAACTAGTGTAGCCCAGAAATCCTTGCGAAATGTTTTCTCCAAATTGCAGTTATTTCACAAGAGTGCCATTAACGTTTTCTTCCAAGTTTTCTGAATGCATAAATGAAGGAAGACAACATGAGCATTTAGAATCCTTCCCGCTATCTTTCCTACGATCTATATAGATAACCCTGGAGCATCAATTAGCCCATTCCACCTTAGAAAACAATGAGCATCAAATACAATGCTTTTGAAACTGTTGAAATTTGTGTTTCACATGTATGACTAAAGAAGGCTCCAAGTACAGCCTGTAGTAAGAAAGGACACAGTGAGAACTGATGCTTATTTTGGCCTTAAAGTCATCTTGAGAACTCCAGGATGGAGGCTGTCAGTTTTAAAGGGCTGTAATGAGGAGAAGCAAGCAACCCTAACCCAGTAACCTAAGGAAAACCAGTTGGTGGAGGGCCCTTCTGTTCTGTTGTAACACCCATGTTTCTTTGATGCCTGGAAAAAGAAGGCTTTTGGTCCCTCACAGGGATTTATCCATTGTCTTCAGTAGAAAAAAGGGGAAACAGAACAAAAGGACAAAAAGGTGCAGTCACTAAGATGACTGAAATTTCTCAGTGAAGATAAATTCTGAGGGTATTGGTGATGACACACCAAGCTGGATGCTTAACTTTTATCCCCTTGAACTTCTTGGGTTTGGAATAACCCAGAAGACAGAGCTCTGTGTCTGTGTTTTGCTTGTCTATATGGTCAAGTCTATGAGGATGTTTTCAGAAATACTTAACTGTGGAGCCACACCCCGACCTATGGACTGGGATCCAGGACTAAACAGAAAAATGAGAAGGTGTGAGCACCAGCTTCTCTCCTCTGCATCCTGAGTGCAGTATGTGCTACCAGTGGCCCACACTCTTGGCCCATGTCCCCCTGACATAGGTAGGCTGTGTATGTCCTAAAACTGCAAACCAAAATAGATGGTCCTTCCTAACTGACTGTGTCAGGTTTACTAGTACCTGTACTGTTGAATGCACATGGTTTCCCTCTACAGGAATGCACTCGAAGTATTAGGTTGAAGACTTTGAGGAGCATTATCAGATCAAGTTAAAGGAAACACATGAGGAGCCAATGAGATTTAGTGTCTTCATTCTGGCTGAAAACAGAGGGAGACTCTCTGTGCCTTATTGGAGTGTCAGATCAGAGCAACAGGCAGAATTGTGGAGACATTGTGAGAGGCAATGGCAGGAATGCTGCAGCCTTAGTGAAAGAAACCATCCTCAAATGTGCATGTGCAGCAAATGAAAGCGCAGTGAATGAGAAACAGCCCCATGTGCACTTTGGATGTAATGGCATCGTGTGCAGTGTGGATACTGGGTCTTCTCGAACTTCACTAGGAGACACTACTCCTTTTAAAGAAAGACTCTCCCAGGGAGGAAAGGAAAGGGCACACGCTGTGGGGAAAGGAGCGCGAAAGGAGAGAGTTAGAAAGGACAGACTCTGACAGTTGTACTGTCCCAACTTGCTCTCCCACATGGTTGCTGACCTTGCTGGAGGGAAGCAACTGATTCTTGTCAGGGGAGCTTGGTAATAAGTAGAACAAGAGGTGGAGTGAACTGGACAAAAGAGTGAGTAAAAGCCAACTAAACACAGTCAGGAAAAAAAATCACATCTGTAAGACAAACCCAAGTTCAGATAGAGTACAAGAAGCCCGAGGCAGGAGATAAAAAGATCGCTGTGCTGGCTGGAGATATAAATATTGTAATACAGCAGCTTAATGACAATTTTATTCTCTTTTCTTTTTGGATGGGCGGGATCAAACCGAGGTCCCCACACATGCTGGCGAAATTCTCTGCCTCTGAGCTAGATCTCTGTCCTCTGAAGATTCTCCACGCACCGGTCTCCATATTAGTATCATTTGCATGAACCAATTCTGTGTTAGACGACACCACTGAAGAAGAGGATAGTCATAAATGGCAAGTCTGTTTTGCTTTTTTAAAATTTTCATTAACTTAAAAAATTATATTTGATTTTATTGTCAAAATAATATTCCATATAGTATTTAAGTAATAGCTGTATATTTTAAGCTTCATTTGGACACTGGAAGGCCATTTTAACACTTTGGTTTGTACCTATCTTCTGCAGTGTAGCAATAAGGAGGAGAGTTAGTAGTGCCAGTGATGTGACTGTAAACCTTGACTCTTACTCTGTCTTTAAATTGTTAGTATGAGCTTTGGGGAAGGAAAAAACTCAACAAAGTCCAAACTGACTCCAAGAATGGCTTTCCTTCTTAGCCAGCATTGCATTTTTCACAGGATGGGGGAAAAGCTTTAGTGGCTGCATGCTGTTCTCGGGTAATACTTTTTAGTAATGCAGGAGCTTAGTTGGCTGGGTAACTTGATTACTCTGGAGGGCATGCTATTAGCATAGTGGGAAGGAATCAAAGGAAAAAATAATTTACATTAAGGCCACAGACATGCCATACAATACAATTACTTCAGGTTTTATATCCAAGAAGCTATTATCCTTTTTTTTTTCATTATTTAAGCACTGTGGTATTCTGGTAAGGGGCTTTATGGGAGGCAAGGAATGGATCTGAGCCCAGAAAAAACCCCAAGAAATTGTTCTGTGAATGAAAAAGTCCTGATGTTGGGAATAAGTACATATAGATTTTTTTCTTTGTAGTCTTTTCAGTGAATTGTGTTTATCCATAGATAATAAACGCACTCCTTCTTACTGCAGTTTTTGTGTGGAAATGATCATTCCAGCTTTTATTATAGACGTGGTATATGCAAAAAGAATACAATCCATACAAAGAGAGGGGGCGCAGTGTCTTTGAGTTGCTGCATGATCTTTCACTCGTGTTATATGAGAGAAATTAAGAGCAGCCTGGAATTTATATTAGTTAGAATAGGTTTGGTTATGATATAGTAACAAATGAATCCATAAATCTCAGTGGTCTGCCAGGAAGATAAATACTTAAATTTCATTCATTTCAGATGTCCTACACTAGGAGCATCACTGGCAATGCTCAGCTTCAGGCTGAAGAAGTCAACATAAGGTGTTGGGTACCATCTCCCAAACAAAATTTCTAGGGGCTTTAGTAGAGAGAAAGATGGAACACAGGACACTCAAACTGTCTCAAACAAGATTACATAAGAAGTAGATGTCTGTCACCATCTGTCAGTAAAGAACAATCATGTCTCCACCTACTAGCCAGAGGCAAGAAATTGATGCCAGATCAGAAAGTATGGTTTCATACTTTCTTATGCAGTGGCTGCAATATGCAGAGGAGGCATCCAAAGCTGAATTGTAAGTTCAGTGCATAACTCAGGTACATCATCATATGGCATCTGGCGGTTATATCATTCCTGCCTTGGTTCTAATGGTTGAATAACCAGCAGAAATAATTCTCGTTTTTTAGTTGAGTAAGTATCTTGTTAAGCATTGGACTGAATTGACCACACAGCGTTTCTATGAGATGTTATCATCCTGAGGTCCTTTGCTTTCATCAGGAAATCCTTCAGTAGCTCTTGTCTCCTTCCAGGAGCCTGCTGTTGTGTTCTGACTAGAAATAAATGGACCAGGGCCAAATAAAACTTTGACACTCAAGATTGAGACACGTGGTTTGAGTTTGCCAAGCAGTGTAGAGGACCTTATAGTAATCTAGGCACATAAAATACTGAAAACTGGTTATATGCAAGCAAAAGAGATGATTGGTATTAAAGAGCCTAACACAGTTCTTGATGTGGCTATAATAAGTGATCAACAAATGATCCTATCTTCTTTTACAAGGGAAGTCAAAACTACAAGTGAAATCACTCTGTCAGTCATTGTTCTATGGTGAGAATCAAAGGCATTGATGTACCTTTTTATCTCATACTTATTTGATCAGGTTTGCAATGATGAAGCTTTGAAGACTTTACTGTGAGAGTAGAAGCTGCACAATGGAGATACTGCAATGACAGAGAAATCAAAATTACCGTTTGTCTCCCATGATGTAGGACAGCAGTATATGAAATAACAAGAGAAAATGTCAATGAGATCTGCTATGAACATAAACAAAGGAAGGTGACGATATTCCATAAGGAGCTACTTTAGATACTTGGTAACATCCTGGGCTCCAAGCGATGTAAATCATCCTGGACATGGGGCTTTGTGAAGATCACAGAAAACTTCAGCCTTGCAATCAGAGAAGCAGTCTCTATGTCTTCTCTTGGAAAAGTTGGAGCTCAAAGTGAAATTCAGTGAGCATTATTGCCCCCCAGAAACATTGGTTCTCCTGAATTCATAGAGCACTGGCTACCTATTGTCAGAACTAAATTCACTCAGTATGCTACCATTTGAAGTGAAAGCAGAAATCTGCCTGCATGTTCTAAGTGAAGAAAGTTTAAAATTCTCACCTGGGAAAGCCTGGCAAAAGGGTTAACTTTGGACAGGTTCCCAGATGGAGGCCATTTTGGATGACAGTTCCTAGGCTGTCTTTCCAGACATTAAAACTATTTCCCATTCTCCTTTAGGAGGGACTTGAACATTTTTGCAAAGTCAGAAGGAAGTGGTTCTACAAGCGTGTCAACTGACAGAAAAGTTGAGAGTCAGACATGGTACCCTCAACCATGATTCTCAGAAATAATAGGGTAGATACTAGTATAAAATTTAAGAGGGCAAGAAAATCTAGTGAGATACAGACCAGTCAGTGTCAGGTGACCTTATTGTCCTTGAAGCCCTAGTAAAAGCCATAGTTATAGTTGCAGTGACGAGCCCTTGCTTGTGTACTTAGATAGCTAATGATAGGAATTTTCCCTTGGAAATTTGTGTAGTGATCTCATTCCTGTTGGGCACATACTCCATTGAAACTACTAGGTAGATTGTTATTGTTATTAGGCAGATCCTCAGGCCTAAAAGCTGTGGTTTTACCTTATTTTAGTGCTCTTAAAAATTGCACTGGCTGAGCTAATCAAAGCAGGCCGGCCTGTGCCTTACAGTGCCCATTGTGGGGTAAGAATACAGTGCTTTTGTGCCTCTAGCCTCCCTCCCTCTCACTGTCCGAAACACTGACTGGAGAACTGGCTGGCCAGTTGTGAGAACCGACTTCAAGATCAGCTGCCTGATCTGCTGTCTCAGTACTGTGTGTAACCATGCATTTGTGGACACCATCTTCCAAGTAAACCAATTCCAGTCTCACGGTTTCTAGTGGGGAAGATTCAACTGATGACCAGTTCTGATCTGTGCTAGGATTGGTACTTGTGCAGTTCTCGTCTTATTGCTAAATCGCCCATGAGTCAGTATTTCACCTTTAATACCACTGTGTAATCCATAAGAAAAAAGACACAGGAAAATAGTGGATGGCAAAGCCTGGAATCCATGAAAACTTCATTTCCTCTCATCCCCTTTACCAACCTGATACATTTTGTACCTTATGGCATCCCATAAGGAAAATATTTAATCTTTCTGTCATCCTACTTTCTAAAAATTGCTTCTCCCATGCACTTCCTTCCTCATTATAATATATAATAATACGGTGCTGTTTTTATCAAATTCCCCTAATCTGAGAACTTCTGTAGAAGTACATATTGCCGCTGATGGTAATAACAGGCCACCAGCCTTTCCAACATCTTAATGTGTTTCACATTTCCCAAAGAATGGCTTGATTGATATATTTTCTCCAAGTGCCTGAGATTTGTCTGCCTCTGTGTGAGAGGCTGAGGCTTTAAGCCTGAGGTTTGTTCTTGGCGAGCAATGGTGGCAAGCCGAAGAATATGTGACACACGTAGATTACAAAACTGCTTGCTGGGTTTTCACCATGGCTCAAAGTTTTGGTCCTAGGTACAGTCTCAAAATATTCCACTTTCCTGCACTACACAGTTGATTTCTTCTTTCGAGGTCCCCGAGGCAACAGTGATATGTCTGCCTGTCATGGCAAAGTTAAATTCATGGTTTTAGAGTTGGGGCTACTTCTCTTCCCAACCCTTTCTTGCTTCCTTTCTCCATCACTCCTCCCCCTTTCTACATAAGATTCAAGCTTTGTTTCAATGTCTATCTCAGGATTTGTTTGATTGCTGTAGAACTGATCTTCAAAAATCAATTGAGGCGCAAATGTGCTTGTTGTAGGCGTGGCTGGGGAGATGTAGGTTTTCTGGCCTTCCCCTACTTCTTCCTCTTCCTGTTCCTGCATTTTTCTACCTGCTACGATTCCAGCTCTCCCATCAGTTTGTGACAGTGACCTCACGTCTATACTTTACAGCTTTCTAGCCCACTCTCCTATAGTTAAATGAACCACGCTCTGTGTTCTGCTTCCAAGTTCCTAGGGGAGAGAACAGAATTTATCCTGATGACTCCAAGCTGCCATCCCTTGTACACTGGCAGAGCAGGTGATGATATTTATTTGGAAGACATCAATATCTTAGAAGGTTCCCACTGTGGCAGCAAAAGTGACTTCTGTGTTGGCTAAAATGTTTTGATTTTATCTACATACTTTTTTAAAAAGTAGATATGATTTTGCTTTTATATAAACCATTATGCTGACATTAAAGTGTATGCTACCACATCCAGCATTAAACCTTGAAAAAAAAACAGGTATTCAAGGCCAGCAGATTCCTCAAATTATTTAACATTATTTACCTTAATCCTTTTAGCTGCCACGAGCTGTAAGTGCAGTTGTTTCTGGTTTACAGGTAGAAAATCTGTGGGTTTGCAGCTCTGCTCAGATACAGGAACCAAACAGTGGTGAATCTCACAATGACTGCGTAGTCTCTGTTGTATAGTCTCTGGGCCTAGCCAGTTTTTCTGTGCACAAGCTGAAGTGGAACCACTCATTAGGAAACCACTTTCAATGCAAGAAGCATTCCTGGATGTCGCTGCTTTCTCACGAAGAAAGGAATCAAATGCATGGAGCATATTTTCATTTTTTTTTTCTAATCCACATCAGGTCAGCCCAGCCCACTGAAGGTGAAGCCTGCCTGCTGATAGATACATAACGATATTTCAAGATGAGCAAGAAAACCCTGTCCATCCCAGAGCAGAGCTCCCTGGGGACAAGGCTCAAAAAGCAATGAAAAGGGAGTAAGTGAATCATGAATGCTTCAGAGCAAGGCTGAGCACTAGAGCCAGGCATTTACAGTGAAGGGCAGAACTGCCAGGGAGAACTCAGGGAGCATTAGAAAAAATGATTACATGCCAACCTGAAATGAGGCTCTGAGGAGCAAGAGACATCCTCCCACAGAAGGATTTGTGGAATTCTCCCAATTTTCACAGACCTGCCTGTGGAGTTTGTTCGTTCATTCACTGAGAGTTATTGGTTCCCTCTGTGATCATGGTCTGTCCCCGAATTCCTGGTCCACGTGCTGGTGTGGGATGCCTCTGTTTCCATTTTTAGTTTCTCTGTGCAGTGTCGCTTCTTACTCAGAACTGTCTCTCCTTCTGTCTGGCCTGCCTAATTCAGGTACCACTTTATTTCTTCTATAAGTTATATTTGCTTATTCTGTACTCCAACATACCTACAATACTTTGTTTTCTTGCAATGTGCTTTACTTCCTTTTTAGGATGCTGAGTGAGTGTGTGTGTGTGTCTTTTAGTCAGTGCTGGGAAAATGCACTGTTCTAAGTGTCCATTAGTGATGATGGCTTTATCTGGCAATCCACAGAGATTTTGCAGATTTCCAGCATTTCCTTGTAATCCAGTGTCTTAAATCAATTGTTGTTGATGGAAGGGTCCTAGCTATGATCACCAGAACCTGTGTATTCTTCCCAGTTTCCATATGAAGGAGGGTAAGCTTAGACTTACATTGCTTGAAACACAGGAAGATCAATCAAGGGAAGCAAAAACTCCTTAGAGAGCATACAAATGTCATGTAGGAAAAAATTGAAGAAGCCGCTAAGAAAAACAATTTAGCCATCATCTGTTACAACTCAGGGCCCTACAGATCACTTACCTTTTGCATGGTTCCTACTTTTTTCTTTTTAAAATTATTCAGTAATTTGGTCTTTTTATTCCCTGGTTAATGACATATACATTAGGGGACATTTGGTTCCCAAGACCCCTGAAACATTCCTTAGAATTCATATTCCTTTTTAATGGTTTATTTTACAGGTTATAATTATATATAGATATGTGGGGCATGAGTAAATGTGAATGCGGGTACCCAGAGAGTTCAGAAGAGGATGCTGGATCCCCTGGAGCTAGAGATATGGGCAGTTGTGAGTGCCGCCCGATGTGAGTGCTGACGTCAGAATCTGAGCCCTCTTCAAGGGTAGGAAGTGTTCTTAACTGCTGAGTCATCTCTCCCGTCCAGAATCTACATTCTTTACCTGTACAAAAATAAAAGAGCTTAGGAATGTTACATATATAGAGAGATACTACATAACAAAACAGACCAAAATGCAGCAAAAGCCAACTTCAGCTTTAGCACACATTTTAAAACTTGGGGGATATGTATGCTTCAACATCTTCTACTTAGAATTTTAATTCCATTTGCCCAAACACAAAAGTGTTAATAATTTCATATAGTTTAGCATTATGGCTTTGATATATCTGGTCTTATATTTGGAAGCGCATTAGGGATTCTGAATGACATACCACATTGCTAAAAACTGGAAAACTTAAAATCAAGGGGTATTTCTAAGGAGAATTAAGTATTTTTCATAATCTTCATATCAGTCGGCCTCATTGCTTGAGCAGCAATTAGCGAGTAACCGAAACACACAGGTTAAAACAAAAAGCAAGGAGAAGATGCCATTCTGTTTTAAACCTCAGAAAACCAAACTTGATGAGGACCCACTACAGTTTGTACAACTACAGCAAGTCAGGGTTTTGCAGAGTACCTGGTACTCTTTCTTCCTATGCCTTTGTCCAAAGAAACAGCTTCATCCCAGGGTGATTTTCTTTGGGGCCTCAAGACAGAAGAATTAGGCCACAGCACTGCTGGTTTTCTCCTCGGGGCAGCCGGAGTCTACGCAGGAAACAGAAGCAGAGGAGGGGCGTTCTCAGAGTCGATCTTCTTGGTCTGCAGCTGTGTCACGTGCCTACTCCCACCGTCGCCGTAGGAGCACACTGAGGTCCTAGATGGTGGGTTCTCAGTACTCACTTCTGCTTCCCCATGCCTCAGGTGGCCTTTGAAAAGTGCAGCTTCCTGGGCCCTTCCCAGGCTAAGAGAATCAGAAGCTTAGGATATGGAACCTTGATTTTCAGGGATAATTTAACTTGAGCAGCAGAGGCTTGGAGTAATCAGGGTTCATCTATTGACTTGGAATGAGAGCAGTTTGCACTGTGCTAGGGGGAGATGACTGAGAAGAAAATTGGGGTTATATCAGACAAGCATTGCACAGTATTGAATCCAAAGGAGACTTTTTTTTTCAGTTTGAATTTTTATGAGTTATAGGCAGGTGTTCCTTTAAGACATCTGCCTAAGCAGCAAGGTGTGGTATTCCCCAACATGTCAGAGCTGTGCAGCCCTCTTTGCTTCCTGCTGAATATCCGTACAGTTTGACCAATGAGTGTGCTGTTTTAGTTTATAAACATTCTAATATTCCCCATACCACTGAGTAGAATGACCCCACAGTTGATGGTCCAACGTGTGGCAGTTTTGAAGGGAATCAGAAGTGATGCATTTTGCCAGGCTGTAGGAGTAAATCTGGACTGCGGCGGACTCACTGACTTGCCACTGCTCTACATAAGGGGTTCTGTGTCTAAAGACAGGAATATCCTGTCTTTTTGTTCAGTGTCTCAAAGACTATCCACATCTGCTGAAACTAGAGAGATTGGTCATACCGAATATTAGGGGGGAACTGATCTGCCTAGTGAACCAAAGACAGATTAACAAGAGAAAAAACACATGAATATCGTTAAAGTTTTACCGGACATGAGAGTCTTCATAAATAAAGTGTGAAACTAATTTTCCAGACTGCCATGCAGGAGTTTTATTGGGGAAGAAGGGACATGATCTGCTGCCAATAAAATGTCAGTTTTGGGTGGAGGATGGCCAGTATCTTGTTATGTAGCTTAAGCTGGTCTTGAACTCACGATCCTCTTGCCTCAGACACCCTAGTTTTGGGATTATTGGCTTGTATGTCACTAAAAAGGAACTTAATTGGGATATGGGTTTGTTTGTTTGGTATTAGGAAAAAGAGATTTAGGAATCCTGAATTGAAGTCACAGTTTATTGGACTATGATACTCAAAAAGCATACATACATACAGATATTACATACATACGGTATCTGGGATTGTTCCAGGAAACAGATCTTGAACCTTTGAAATTGTGAATCAAAAAGTCTTTCAATCTATAATTGACAATCACAATGCAACTTTGGCTAGCTTTTCATTAGCACTACATAGTAGTATATTGCTGAAACTCTAGCGTATTTATTTACTCTATGTTTTGGAGAGTTGACTTAACATCAAGCCTCCTAACCTAGTTTCCTTAGTGTTTGGTATTACCGATGGGAGCCACTACACCTGACTGAGTGAAAATCATTTTTATTGTTTTGCAATATTTTGTAACCTGGAGCTTCAAGGTGGCTCAGTGGGTAAAGACGCTTGCTGTACGAATCTGATGACCCGAATGGCATCCTCATAGCCCATGTAAGGTGGAACTGACTCCACAAAATTGCCTTCTGACCTCCATGTGTGTTAGAGGGTGCTCTCCACCCCTTGTCACACACACACACACAAATAATAAATAAAATTTAAAAACGTAAGAAGTCAAGTGTTCCCTGCATTTTTCTACATTGTATATGAATACGTGTTTGCATATGGTGACTGTTTCTTTATTCTTGTGTGTTCACACATGATTGAAGACTTATGAGATGGTAAAACTGAAAAAAAGTTACTATATGCCCAAGTACATTTTATTGAATTTTATTTTTATTTAGCAAAAAATTTCAGTCTTAAAAATAAAATTGCATGTAACCCCCCACATCTGTTAATTTCTGTGTTGGTGTTACCTATTATTTTTCTAGGATTACCTTGTAACTCTATGGAATTTTGTTCTTTCCTGCCTTGTCTCTCAGCTTTCTTCAGCCATTTAAATCTTACCTGCCTTGCTCTGATTTGGGAAGGAGTTCCAGAAATTTTCTACTGTATGATAAATTTCAGTTTTTAAGACAACTCACTCATTAGCTGGTTGTCCTGATCTTCCTTAGCTAGTTTGCATATCGCACCTGTGTCTGGTGGGGAAACCCGTCCTTTACACGCTGATGTGATCGTGTAATACAGACGTTCTAAAGCACTGTTTCTTGTAGTAAATTTATTATTTTATAGAAAGACATTTGCACTGAATTCTCAAGGCAATCCCTTTCCTTTGAACGGCTCTGGCTTTATCATCCACCTTGTTCAGTCGTGCAGAGCCATGGCTAAGCTCATCAGAAATGGAGAACAGAGAGGGTCCCTAGCCAACATGGAGTGGGAAGCATTATTTGAAATGTTTATGCCCAGATGAAGGGTAAAGAGTAGCTCATGCTTTCATTTTGCTTGTTCACAGGTGCTCCACCTCTGGGGCTTGGGATACCTCAACAAAGCTAGAGCGAGAACTGGAAATCCGACTCAGAGGCAGTAACACCTGGGAACTTCGTCCAGAATTTCTGTTTTTGCATTTGGCATATGCTTAGGATTTTTCTGGGGCAGAACCCCTGCCATTACCTGGCAGAGCCATGCTCTTTAAAACCTGATGGCATCATTGTCATTATTCCTTACCAAATGGTGTTGTAAGGACCAGTTTTAACCAATAGGCATGCCAACACACATGCTCCAGGCTTGGTACCCGCTGCGGTGTGATAAGTACTGTAGGTACTGGGGGCAGGCTTCAGGTTTCTCCTTTTTTGGTCACCTCTCTTCCCATGATTCCATATTTCCTGTGAGTTTCTCCTTTTCTTTAGAATTGTTAGTTCTCTGAGATAGGCTGCAAGTAGTAAGCCCCTAGATAGACAACAGCAGACAGGAAAGAGCGACTGAGAAGGGTAGAGGGCCAGAGGTCTGAGCATGAGAATTCGCTTCCATGTTGGTGGGTTTTTCTCTAGGACATTTCCCGACATCTCCCCAGGCCTGTGATCTTAGAGTCTCTGAGGCTGAAATCTGCAATGTTGCAAAGCATCAGAAGTACTGCTGGGCCCCAGATCTCGATTTCACGAGTCTAAGAACAAAGCCTGAAAAGGAAGTGCCAACGTGCCTTTCTATAACTTTTGAGCACCTATTTTATGCAAATTGCTCTGTATGACTGTGCTGCTGCGTAGGATAGAAAAGAGTACAAGGGAGGAATGAACTACCTAATTAGGCAGAAAGACTTTCACAAAAATAGTTAACATTTATCCAGTGCTCAGCACACCCTAGGTACTTCCTTTAGCACTTTATGCGCATTAGCTGGAATGATCTTTACAATAACCCTAGGATTGGGAAACTATTATTTTCCTTCTTCTACCAGTGGGGAAACAGAGGCTTAAAGGAGGTTGGGAAGCTTTTCAGCACCACACAAGGAGTCAGTGGCAGGGCAGAAAACGCAAGGAGCAAGGTTTATCGTTAGTTGCATTTTAAATAAGTTCCATAACCTCCCACAGGAGGAACGGATCATTTGTCTTTGGTTGGGCCACGAGAGGCTTAAGTCTCCCTGGGCTGTGTGTGCGTGTGTGTGTGTGTGTGTGTGTGTGTGTGTGTGTGTGTGCATGTGTGCTCACAGTTGGGTCTGAAGGTTGGACCTTCAAGTGCTGTGAGTTCAGAGGGGCAGTACATCACAGGCAAGAGCGTGGGGGGCTAGCAGCTGGGCTACAAGGCTAGAGGTGGCACAGCCAGTTTCATTGGAACTGGACTCTTCTCCAGGTTGTTATAATCCAGGTGGCCACCTGGTCCCCACACGACTGCTGTCTTAAGCATCTGTTCCTTCCTTCTCCCCGACTTGCTATTTGCAGCCAGCGCTGATGAAGGCTCTACTCACCTGTGTTTGCTGGAAAACTGAGAGCTCCCTTGTCTGCTTTTAAACCATTTGCCGATGACAGCATATGAATAACAAGATGGGGAACGTCTCTGATGTAACTTCTGAGGCCCTGTGCCATTTCAGCATCATTTTGTTGCATTTTCCTTTCTCTCTAGGATAGTAATGATTGCCTACCAGCTCTGATCTTTTCCAAGAAACATAAATGGGTCACTTACTAGCTTTTTGGATAATTTACCCAAGCGGATTTGCAAACATTTTGCAGAGACCTAATGTAAACATATCATAAAAATCATGGCATAAACACAGCAGTCACCGTCAAGGGAACTTCAGAGAAAAAGGCTGATTCAACATCAGGTTACTTTTTGTGTTGGTATTAGAATTTAATATCACGTCGTTCTTTATGATTGGAAATTTAATAAGTTATTAAGTGTTTGGGTTCCTTTAGCAGCGTTATGCAGAGAAAAGTAGAAGAGTTGTCTGTGCCTAAATAATGTGTTGTTTGAAATGAATTTGAGACAA
This sequence comes from Myodes glareolus, assembly GCF_982192425.1. Lineage (NCBI taxonomy): Eukaryota > Metazoa > Chordata > Mammalia > Rodentia > Cricetidae > Myodes > Myodes glareolus. Next base: position 47,818,750 of record NC_142032.1, read on the forward strand.
TATAGACATAATTGCCAAATAAAGCCAGAATGAATGCTGTCCCTCTGAGGGTGATATACAGGATACAGTATTTATGAGCACAGATTCTCAAGCAACAGACTGGTTTCAAAGCCCCGGTCTGCAGGTGTCTACGTGTGCCTAGGTAAGCAACCTTGAACTTCAGTTTTCTCCTCTGTTGCATGGGAATAAAAATCATTCTTAAGGTTCTTATGATTATTAAGTAGCTATATACATAGCACAATGTGGAATCATCTGTGTTGCTTATAATGGAATATGCTTTTATTTTATCTGAGGAAGGAGATTAGTAACAGAGTCCCAGTGAATTTGTTACCAGCATGGCATTTATAAGAGCTCAATACTGGGATCAAATATATTATTATGTACAAGATTCTGTTAGTGGAACTTATTTTTTTTTCTGTTGTTAACTACAAAACAGGCAAGTAAAATGTCTCTGAGAATTGGATAGGCTTCACGGAGGAAGAGTTTATGTGGGCCATCCTCTGGCTACAGGATTCCGCAGATATTAATGTACTTATGTATGTAATTAAATGGAGGAGCTATAGAGTTTATTATCTCCATTTTCATATGAGAACATGGGCATTCAGAGGAAGAAACAATGACTCTACACTGTGGTGCTCATTGGTGGCTAAAGGGAACTTAGGATTTGTGGGCATCTTTGTCAGTGTGGGTTGGTCTTGGGCCCTCCTACCTGTCTTTTATTTGAATAATGGTTATGTTTAGTTGAATCTTTACCAGGACAATTACCTCACTGGGATTCTTTAGAACAGTGGCTATTAACCTGTGGATCGTGAACTCTTTGGGTTTCAAACAACCCTTTCATAGGGGTTGCCTAAGACCCCTATGAAAATACAGATATTTACATTACAATTCATAACAGCAGCAAAATTACAGATATGAAGGAGCAACAAAAATGATTTTATGGTTGGGGTCACCATAGCATGAGGAACTGTATTAAAGGATTGAAGCATTAGGAAGCTTGAGAGTCATTGCTCTAGAGAAACAATGTCAGTAAACTGCATATTTATGTAAGAGGGGATTTGCTAAGGTTTGGTTTGAAGGATTCAGAGGCTGAAAAGTTCCCCTGCTAGTGAGAGACCCAGACAACAGGTAGAATGGCTCAGTCCAGGAATCTGGAAGCCTCAGAATATATGCGTTAAACGAATTGCCCTCTATCCTAGACCCATGCTCACCCCATTCTCAGGGCTGCCTACTAGTTCTAGAGTCCAAAGGGCGAAGCGCAGGGAACGTTAGGTTTATGGTATCAGGAAGAGCTACCACCAGCATAGAAAGGAGAGCCATATTTTCCCTTTTCTCACTGCCTCTTGCAACCATGTCCTTACCCATTGTGTGACACTCTTAAGATTGAAAGTGATCTTCTGTCATGGCACACTCATAGGTAATAGCGCTCAAACCTTCTAGGCATACATGAATCAGGTCAAGCTGACATCTGTAAGTAATTTTACACTTCATAGGTTGGATCACAGAAGAGTAAAAGGAATAGATAGTACCTTACTGAGTCGTATGCTAACCAAACCACCACAGGATCTTACATCCAAGGAGACTATCAGATGATGTCATCAAAGAGGCCCTCCTAGTAGATCTCAAATTTTTCAGTGTTTATCTTTCTAATGGCCTGCTTTTCTCAGTACACAATGGATTCATGAAGTTAGAAAGTTGGAATGTGCCTTCACACTCTTTCTCAAACAGGGAATTACATTGGTTTTCTCTTGGTATCTTGGAGCAGAATCCAGTTCTATAGGTCTAGGTGTTGTGTTTCCAAACTCCCAGAGTAAGCTTCTGGCTTCTGAACTGCAGGACCTCAGAGATGTTCCTGATAATTTCCTTTGTCTAACAATAATGACGACAATGGAAGTGACCATGACAACTAGGACAGCAGCAACAACAACAACAAGATGAGGGCCACAAAGGTTTAGCAGCTTGCCCACAGGCCAGTGTTTTCTTGACATGTGTCAAAAGAGTTTTTAAAAGATTTAACTTTTACCTGACTCAGAAGGGTCCCCTCATTACTGCTTTGACATCTGTGTGAGCTTTTACTCTCCTGCCTGCAGCGAAGTAAAGATGGAACACAGGGAGCAAAGGTGACTTGCTGCTAACATCCCATACTATCCTTGAAATAGAGAGCATACTCTGTCCCTCATTTCTTTGTCCCCTTGCATTAAAGTCACCATCTAGCTAAGTACTATGAGATCAGTGATTTAGATAATCCATTTCTTCAAGATTAAGGCTTGAGTCCATTAAGGTATGGACTGAAGTATGTCAGCATGAAATGTGAAAAAAAAGTCTTTCATTTTTGATAACTTTATTAGAAAATCATTAAAGAGTGTTCAATGTCCATACCTGAGGGAGGGATCTGTTGTAGAGGCTGTCTCATGTTTCATGTCCCTTTGAGGAAAACCATGTGTTATTCCTGACTCCTGTCTAGGGTGAGTTTAGTCTGCCTGCTTGCTTACTGTTACCTCCCCTGACTCCAAATAGGATGAAAGGGGGAACCAACATGTTTGCCTTGGCAGAGATTTTATCTGTTGCTCTAAGCAACAGCAGCTGTAATAGTAATTGATGAGTACCTGCTGTAGGCAGGGGCTCACCATACCTCGGTGTGCATGTCTGCTGGTCTGATATTTTACCACTGTCCTTGTAGGTTTGGGGGTAAGAGCCCCAGAGCACCAGGAGCCGAATGTTCCAAAGGTCAGCATGGAATAGAGAATGACAAGACGGATTCAAACTCAGATCTGCCCGGGACTTCTTAATATTCAGCTAAGAGCAGTCTTAGTTCTCACAGAACCTCTGAAGAGTTTTTGTTGTTTTTATTGCTTTTCTTGTTGATTCATATTCATTTCAAACGAGGGAAACAGGAAGAAGACTTTTACTCTCTCTGCCTCTTGAGGATTGAGCCCTCAGAAGACCTGCAACACTTCCCCAATATGCCCAGCTGGGTCTCAGCCTCTCCCTTATGGTGTTGATAACCCATTTTCTCTCAGATGGTTTACATTAAAAGCAATATGTGCTCGTAATTGTTTCCCAGAGGGAACTTTCCTTCAGTTGTAGGCTTTTGAAGGCATTTGAGTACAATTGCAGATTGTCCAACAACAAAAGCTTCCAACTGGTGAAACATTGTTGAAGAGGGACTGTAAAATTTTCCTGCACTTCTTGTTCAGTCATCATCAGAGAAGCAGATGGGAGCAAACACCGAGACCCACAGTTGGACATTATGCATAGAGTGAGAGACCTTGGAACACTCAGTCCTAAAAGGGGTGTCTTTATGAAACCCCTCCCCTCAGAGCTCAGGGATCCCCTCAGAAGAAGCAGAAAGAGTATAAGGGCAAGAGGGGATGGTGAACACCAGGAGAACAAGGCCCTCTAAACATGGTCTCAGCTTATATGAACTCATAGAGACTGAGACAGTATGCCCAGGACCTGTGTATATTTATTATAGTGTCCGGTTTAATGGTCTTGTGGGATTCTTAAGTGTGCGAATGAGTGGGACTCTGTTTTTTGTGCCTTCTCTTGGGCTCTTTTCCTGCTGGTTGTTTTGTCCAATTCAAATGTGTTAAGTTTTGTTTTATCATATTATGCCATTATATTATATCATATCAGATTATTATTTCTAAGAGTCCTGTTTGTACGCTAATGAAAAACGTAAAGGAAGTGGAACAAAATGGAAGGGGAGGTGGTGAGGAGCTGGGAGAAGCAGAAGGAGGGAAAAGCATAATCAGGACTTATTATGTGAGAAGAAAAATCTATTTTCAATAAAAGGCAAAAGAAAAAAATTATGCACTAAATCATGATGTGTGATGAGATTGCCTTCCTACCTTTCCTATATTAGGACTTCTTAGTCTCAGAATCACCTATACTTTTGGACAAATAAAAGTTTGTGGCATTGCTAAGTGTTCTATATGTGTATGGGGTTAACTCTGACTGAGAACTGCCCTCTATACAAAAGGACAGATCAAATAAGCTGTACCTCATCTTTTAGGAATGGTTTCCACTTAGCCTACCTGTCTATAGCCTTTTAAGCCTGTATCTTGCTGGAAATGTTAAGTGTTAGAAGGTAAACACATTTATTCTTGGTTGTAAGAAATCTTCATTGGCTCCCTATCCCCACTTCTCTCTAAACAGTATCCCTGCCTTTTAAAAATATGTGCACTGTAATGGGAAAAGCCATAGTCCTTAGGGCCAGATGCCCAGACTGGAGACTGCCTCTACTGAAGACACAGGCTTGGGGAAAATGCTTTTCTATGAATCTCAATTTTTGTATCCGTAAAATGGGACTTCTTCATAGGACAATACATTCTTCTTCAGATTTCTGGAAACTGTCTTTGATTTACACCGTGGTTCCCAGAGGGAGAGTTGTCAGAGTGCAGCAGAATGAACACATTGTCTTTCCCAACCTTTACACAAGCCTCCTCAGGGATGGAAGAACAGCTCAGCCTCTTGGTGATTGCATGGATGGAATTGAAGCAACTTTGCACAGGGCCCTAGACCAGCTCTATTAAGAAAGGCTTGCTCTATTCTCCCCGGCATCAGGGAGAATCTGTGTGTTCCTTTCATGACACCTGTCCTGCGCTCGGCCTCGCCTGCAAGAACCATGCGGGACATAGGATCCTACTGTAGAAATAGCTTTAATGCCCCTTGGGAGAGCGAGCATCAGCCAACATGGCGGAGACCCAGATATGAAGGAAGCCATCCCTTATATATGAAACAGACCCTGCTTTGGACGTGTCATTTTTGGATTGGTCCGCTGCTCCCAATCCCAGGTGATGCCTCGGGAGTAGGCAGGGACAGTAGTGGAAAAATACCAACACGTGTGCGTTTGTCTGACGGTGAAGCCGGATGTCAGCGCCATCTTGATGATGGAGAATGTGGCTGCGGCCTTCTACATTTCCCCCTAATTTTACTTCTTTGTAGAAAGGCAACTCCCTCAAAAGGTAAAGATAGAGGTCGCATTTCCCAAAATAGAAACATTAAAATGGGCTTACATGGAATCTGTCCCTAGGTTTATGACATCTGGAACCTATCTGGCCTGTCCTCTGTCATTTTTTTGGGAAAGGGAATATACGGCAGGAAACCCTTATGCAGGGCGACTTATCTCTCAGAGAGGGCTATTTTCTGTGTGATGCTCTTTAGCTTGACAACCTTTAGGGCTAGCTAAGCCAAGCATTCCACCCTGTGCCATGGACCATAGTCCTAGGGGTGTAGGAGCTGGTTAGCTTAAACCTTACTGCTTTAACATAGATAACCATATATAAGCAGAGGCTCCCTGTTCCAGGGCAGCCAGCGCTGTGTAAAAACCATTTTGTCCCTAAGACTTTGGGATTTGAGTCAGCAGACCATCCAGAGGAGAAACATTATTTCATAGCATAGGACTGTTCCAAAACATTTCCACCCCCACCCATTCTTTGAAGTAGGGGATGAAGGACATAATTCAGGACTGGAATTCTTTGGCCAAGCTTATGTCCATTTGCGTGGAGTTGATTGTCACGATGGACCGTTTTAAGGAGGACAGCAAATCATCAAAATTTTTCTGTAAGATATAAAGACAATTCTTGGGACAAGTTAGCCATTTTTATAAAGTTTTCATATGGTACATTGGTCATACATAAGGCTGGAGTTTTTTATTTATAGCCCAATTGGGCAAGCTGTTATAGGATATCCATCTGTTCTTGTATTAGGTCAATTATTTGATTAAGAACCATTATTTTACCTCTAATAGATGTATCTATGGTAGCCTGTTGATCCAGGGCTGTAGCCATTGTGGTAGATAACTGATTGAGGGTCTTTGTTTTTTATGATATAGGCCGTGTTGCCCCAGTGGCGCCTAGGAAAAACCCAGGCCCTGTTTGTTGATATTAGGTTTAAGATTTATTGGCCTCCATATTTCTTGCCGGTACGGTGGCCTCGGGCTCCAGAGCCCGCCCGCCATTCAAGGGCTGTGTGTGGCCCTGGGCCTGTTCATTGCGTGGCTCCGCGTGTCCCAGGTCAGGAAGTGGCGGCTCCACCCCCAGGCACCCCGCCTTCCCTGCTTTGCCAGCTCAGTCCTCCGCGGCTGTGTTGGTGGGGGAGTGTGGCGGGAGCCGACACCCAGACCGAGGTGGCACAGGCCGGCAACATCTCAAGGTCCGCGCCAGAGCCGCTGCGGCTCAAGGGGCCGATGGGAGAGGCGGCGACCAGGGCCGCTTTCCTATTAGCCAACTCTCAACATCTGTGCCATAGCAAAAGCGGCTGTAAATTCTCACAGATCCAGCCAACGACCCAATCACCCCAAAATCCAAGGGCCCTTCGCATCCATCTCCCTGCGGATCCTGAAATACCAGACAAGCCAAGCGTATACATAGCAATCTTTTAGGAGGACTTGAGTTTTTAAAATGTTAAGCAGTTTTTAAAAACTTAAGTCGCACTATGTAGATGTAATACGGTACTGCCTGTTTACTGCGGCTAAACCTTAATTGTGTTTTTATTATGATAATTACGACCAGCCCTGCCTGAAGTCAGCATCGTTTAGCATAGCCAAATGGAACCAGAGCCATTTTAGCCTCAGAGACCCTCATAGTTCCAGGTACATTGTAAGCCCTCTGGCCCGGCTGCCTGTGGCACCGCTCTCATTCCTGGCACCACCGTGACACCCTCCAGGCCAGGCACCAACCGAGCCGGCGCAACGTGCCCCCCACCATAGCCATAGAGCAAAGCTCCGCTCCAGCTGCAGCTGCACCCATTCCGAGCCCAAACCGGTGTATGGAGCAAAGCGGAACTCAGAGAAGCAGGCTTGCTGCTCTGTAACCATTGAAAGGACCTCATTTAATCTTTTAGGGAATTTGGGCGCTGTTAATCTCTCTGGCTGCTTCCTGCTGTATTGGGCCGCTGAATTTTAGGGGTATACATTACAACATTTTAGGAGGTCTCGGTGATTTAAACCATGTGGATCTCAAGCACATACTTAGGCTCCCATCCTCCGTGGAGGCAAAAACAGAACCTCTCTCCCAAAACATCATATCCTTAGCAGTTTTTAAGTTTAAATATCTTTCTCCTATCCAGTACACAAAAGACAATATATATATAACATAACATAAAGCTTTTGACCTTGTAAATCAGCCTTCTCCCCCATTATTACTTTCTTAGAATCATTGGGGGGTCCTTTTTAACTTATCTGGGTGCGCGCGCATAACCTCCCATTGCTGTTCAGTTTTTGATATGTTCTCTGGACTTTAGAGCGTACCTCTCTGAGTATGCATGCCTGCAGTTCTGAATCCTCCTTGTGTTCAAGGAGTCTCCGGCAGTGCAAAGTTTTTCTTCTTCCCGGGTTTCGGCACCAGATGTCCTGTGCTCGGCCTCGCCTGCAAGAACCACGCGGGACACATCCCTTATATATGAAACAGACCCTGCTTTGGACATGTCATCTTTGGATTGGTCCACTGCTCCCAATCCCAGGTGATGCCTCAGGAGTAGGCGGGGACAGTAGTGAAAAAATACCAACATGTGTGCGTTTGTCTGGCGATGAAGCCGGATGTCAGCGCCATCTTGATGATGGAGAATATGGCTGCGGCTTTCTACAGACACCCACAACTCAGAGTGAGGGAGGAGGAAACTTACTGAGAGTCCCTGTGGAGCCCACTCTTCAACACAGTTGAAACCCTAACATTTTGGTCTAGTTGGGTCTCAGCTTGTCTCAATGTCAATTTTCATAATTTGTTGCTTTTCTTTAAATTGTTGCTTTTCAGGTTTTTTGTTTGGTTGGTTTTTGTTTTGTGTCTGTGACTTTGATATGACTTTAAAAAAGGTAGGTCAGCATCTAAGGGAAGAAAAAACATAACAATCTTTCCAGCCTGAAAGAACTGAGGAGAATACCCAGCTTGCAATGTGTTTTTATTGTAACTATCAGGAAATTCACCTAAGGAATACTTCCAGATTCTCCCCTGAGTCCAAATAAAACCCAGGGTCTTGAGTATGTTGGGAAAATATTCTCCTACTGAACAACATCTCTAGCATCAACTAATTCACTCTTTCTACCTCCTCCTATCTCTCTTCCACCTCTTCTCTGTTTTGTAAGTAGAATGTAAACAAAGAAGTGTAGTAGTCAATAAACACCAGAGGCAAACAGCTCATTGTTTCTCCATCCTGATATAGTCTACTAGCTCCTGAGTAGTCAGTGTGTGACTTCCGGGGAGCTCAAGAAGAGTGAAGGTCCTTACTTGCTTATCATGGTCAGATACACAGAAGGGTTGTTGTGCCTGTGGGACCTCGAACTTGTGATTTCTAAGAGAATTCTAGAGTTCCAGGTCAAAGTGTCCATGAAGAAAAATAAGGAGAACAAAAGTTATGTCACATTCATTCTCTTCCTTCTTTCTTACGCTTTCCAGAGCATGATGTGGGAATGGCATGAAGTCAAGAGACCGGTAATGAACCCTGAAAATGTCTGTCACCAATCAGCAAACACCCCCCCTCCACCCATGACTCGGTGCATGGATGCCCCTGTGACTAATTTGCTACATCTTTTTGTAATAACAAGGGTTTTTTTTAAGGTGTTTATCCCATCCACAGCTTTTTAAAGCAGTGAGTTCATTTAAATAATTACCTAGTCATTTAGTTAATGCATTCTTTTTTAAACTTGACTAACTACAGCGTATGTGGTTTTGATGGAAAAAGAGTCCCCTTTATGTAATAGCACTGTTTTTCCCCCCACAAAATAAATGCAACACAATTATTTTACTGCAGAGAAATTAGCTCATTTGCAAATGCCACCTCAGAACACAAGAAGAATGGCATTTATTGAAGCACTAATAACGGCACCATGTTAGAATAATTTTATGCTGACGGGTCCACAATCACTCAACATTTTAAGAGCTGTCATCACACCAGCATGAGCTGCATGCAAAAGTACAAATTTATGCTGTGACATCATGGCACTGAGTGTAATTGGAATAAAATCACTGGCTTCTCCTTGGCGTTTGCTGGCGTTTCTGAGCCCTTCCCTGCCCACCCAAGTGAATTCTTGGTACTGAACCAGAAGTCACATATTCTGTGAATGTGGGATGGGCCAGGCTCATGCAGGTGGGCCCTTCACATACTTCTGGAGGACACTTTCCAGTGGGTATTCAATGACCTGTGCTGTGACTGAACAGAAGGCTCTGGAGCTGCACGAATCACAAATCAGCCAAGGATACTCTTTAGATATGGATAATTAAGCAACAGTCACCATACAATGACTGAGGACCTCACATCAATTTTAGCAAGTTAATAAATTCCAGTAATGGTCCATGTTAAAGTGCTGAGCTTGAGCAAATGAGAATGCCTCCATGAGAATCAGAACATTCACACTGATGCTGCAGACTTCCTATAACATTTTACCCTTTTTGGAGGATGGGGGAGGGGTGCATGCCTAGGGAAACAACACCTGACAAGAGGCGACAGTGATCATGGAGAAAGGGCACAAGTGCCCCTGTCATATTTAGACACGGCACGGTGCTTGGAAGCTCACAGTCCTTGCCACTTTGAGGATAATCAGATGTGCTCTGCCCTGAGGAAGGAGGTGTTGATGGGCATCTTTTCACATCTGGGCTGAACTCTGTCCCTGGGAACTGTGTTTGGGCACACAGGTGTGGCTGTCTGTCAAAGATTTGAGGGGAGGCGTGGGGGCACAGTTCTGTGAAACACATCTCAGTGTTCCCCTCCGTGGTGTTGAAAGTGTGGAATGCAGGAAGCTGTCTGCAGCTCCCATGCCTGCTGAGCGGCTGTCTTACTAAGCTTGATGAGATAGTTAACTTGGAGGTAGGGAGGAAATATAATTAGGGACCAGATAATTGGTAAACATAACACATTTGTGTTAAGGGATGACAGAGTATGGAGGCTGTTTACATTGGAGGATACAGTTCCTGATAATGGGCTCTCAATGATGTCCAAATCCTAATGATCAGCTCTCGTGAATATGTTACCTTATATGGCAAGTGGGACCTTGCAAATGTAATTAGGAGTCCTGAAGTGGGCTGATTGTCTGAGTTATCCATATGGATGGGCCTAATATCATATAAAGGTTCTTATAACAAAAGAGGAGGGATGAAGAACTAGTCAGACGCTGAGGGCAGAGGCGGAGGATAAAGTGATGTCGCAGTTGGCTTTGGAGATGGAAGGGGTCGTGAACCAAGGAATGGGAGCAGTGCTTAGGATATGGATGTGGCCAGGAATCAGACACCTCCTCAGAACTTCCAAGGGAGCCTTGTTCACATCTAGATTTGAGCTTCAGAAAGTATCCCAGACTTTTGGGCTTTGGAATTATAAAATAACTAATATGTCTAATTTCATGACACAAATGTGTGGTAATTTGTTGAGACAGCAATTGAAAACTAATGTAATAGTCTTTTTAAAAAAATTAATTAGTATGTTAACGGACAGAACTAATTCTTGGTGATTAGTTTACAAACTGATTAGTATTTTTGTTTCCATAGGAGGTGATTAGTTTACAAACTGATTAGTTTTTTGTTTCCATAGGAACTAAAAAAATAGTATCTAAAATCCTATGGTTCCCATGATGATTCATGAAATCAAAGAAATCCTTTTCATCAGGAGAAAGTGATTTTTTTTCATTCTTTTTTTTTTTTGAGACAAGGTTTCTCTGTGTATCTCTGGCTTTTCTGAATTTACTCTGTAGACTAAGCTGGCTTTGAACTCACAGAGATCTGCCTACCTCTGTCCAGGAGAAAGATTTTTAAAAGTAGACAAACACAGACCTCAGTGAGAATGAAGGGCTCAGGTTGTGGGCTGTATAGACCAGGAATGCTCTGTGAGTTCAGATCAGTTTGTAACTGGTGGGTTCCAGTTGCTTTGCTGATGGTCGGCATTCCTAATCTAATGGTGAACCTTTTAAAACAGATATGAATAACTGCAATTTTTTTCTTTGCTGATATTTACTGATGCGCTTGTGGCAGTTTAAGAACATGGCTGCAGAGCCTTCTGTATGCCATCAAGAGACTTTTTTGGTGCAAGTGGGTCATACTGATCTTGCTCTAGTTCATAGAGCATGGCCAGAAGGATCTGTTGTCTTCCAAGAGCAAGTCATTCCCTGGGGAAGGAGGTTCTCAACTAATCAAAATGCAGAATTGTGAAGCCCAGTCCCAATGAATACATCTGCAAAAACACTCCCCAAACTGAAGCTCAGGGAGCATTTCAGAAGAAGGGGCAGAAAGATTGTAAAAGCCAGCGGCCAGCGGATCAGGGGTTTGCTGTGAGTTTCTCTCTCCTAGGAATGTCAGACCTGGTAATGTCAGTCACGTGGTGAACATGACTGCCTAAGCATGAGCTCAAGGACAGCAACAATAGACACACCAAAGCGAACAGGAAAAGCCCACAAGGCTTCAGCCCTCCATGAACTGCAGGCAACTGAGGAATGCTGAGCCTGGGAGTGAATCTTCTCCAGGGAAGAGCACATTAATGGGTTATCTCATATTTCACATATGCATGTAACAGCAGTTAATGAAAAATAAGAGGCTATGAATTTGAAACCGAATAATCTCAAAAGAAAGAAAGGAAGGAAGGAAAGAAGAAAGAAAGTGGTTGCAAAGCCTTAGGCATGCCTTCAAAGATGTCATTTTGGTGCATTTGGGCAGCCAGTCATGAGCTAACTGGTTGAGATATCCAGAAGGATCTGTTGTTTTCTAAGAGCAGGCCAGTGCCCCAGGCTACTGGGTACAAAGGGACTTCCCCTCCAGTTCTTATAGATAATGAAAACTGGATGAACTCCAAGTAGATGCTCCCTCAGAAATCCTGTCTCAGACCAGCCTTTTGGTCATTCTGCCTTAGGCTCCAGTCATGCTAGTGAAAAAGCCTCCGTATGATTCCAACCTCTTTTGGCCACCTACAACCATTGCAGTCTTGTCAAGCCAGGCTACAGAAATGACAGAGTACAGTAATCATCCCCTATTCCCTACTTCCAGCCCTGGCTCAGAGAATCCACAAGCACAGCAAGGTGATTGCTTATGCCACCAAACGTGGGTGACTTGCTACATTGGAACAAAATATAGTCGCTTGGGATCATCAGCTATTGTCAGACACAACACGAGGCAGAAGACTGTAGCACTGAGACCATAGCCACTCAGGTCACTGAGTAGAAAAGACAAATTCATCTGTCATGCGTTACAATTACATTCTCTTTGTATGAAGTAAGGGCTTTAACATGAATTTCATGCTTAGTTAACAGAGCCTCTTCCTTCTCAGTCCTCTTCTGAGTTAGCAAAGAAGTCATGCATTAAACTCATTGGTGAGAATAGCTTCTGAAATGTCTGTATATTTTTGTCTCACCAAAAGGTAATTATTGAAAAATACACGTCTGAATGGGAAAACTAATAGGAGTATAAGGAAACAATGTATGTTTTTTCATGATTACCAAATCCTGTGCTTCCTATACCTTTCAAAGTTATCATCTTGTTTGTTTTGTTTTCCTCTTTGAGATCTGAAACATGGTATCATTTGTTTGCTAATGTACAGCGGGACTGCAGCTGAGTCATGTGGATAGGGTCATGGTATTGGGGTGACATAGAATCCAATCTTATTCTGCTATTTTGGGTGTCTTGGCATTGTTCCCATGTCAGCTCCTTGCAGGGTTGGAGATGAGCACAACAATGGGACATTTACTCTTCCAGTTTGGCAGATATGAGCTGGCCCTTAAAATGGCTGTAGGCCTTTTTCATGAACTCCCTGCATTTTATTTTAACTCAAACATATATATGCATGCTTGAACATTCATTCAGAAATAAAAAGCATTTCACCACAATTAGTTTTTAAAGAATAAGGATAAAGTAACCCGAAGAAATCAATGTTGCATATTACATACATAGAAGTACCTAACTATAAGTTTCGATAAGTTTACAGTATCTTACAAAATGAACAGAATGACTATCTTTCTGTGCTCAGTGCCTTTATGAAATAACGCAGGGGATGAGGAAACGAGGTCAAAATTCAGCTGTGGTTGTTAGGTCTCCAAGAACACCATTTACCCTTTTGTGCCTCGGATTCATTTGTGAAGTCAGAAGTGATAAAACGCTGTCAACTTCTGCACCACCATGCTCTGAACGTAGTGAGAAGTAGATCCAAAGGGAGGAGGAAAATTCCATAGAGTCTAAATATGAATCTATGGCAATGCTCTGAACTTCATCAAGATAGAGAGATGTTGGGTTTAGAGAGATAGCTCAGAGGTTAAGAGGACTTGCTGTTCTTGCAGAGAACCTGGGTTTGGTTACCAGCACCCACATTATAACCCACAACTGCCTTTAACTCCAGTTCCAAGAGATCTGATATCCTCCTCTATCTTTTGTCAGCACCAGGCCTACACTTGTACATACATCCATGTAGGCAAAATACTCATATGCTTTAGGAAAGTAGAGAAATAATGATGACACAAATAATGGCATTCCAACAAGGTAGTAAATTCTGACTCACAAGTAAGTATCCTGCTGAAACTTCTTTTAAAATTAAGAATTCAAAACTTGGGAGTGTTTTCAGCAGATAGAAATCACTTTCCAGAATGCAAAAAGCTTGGTTTTCAATCCTCAGTGTCGAATAGAAATTCCAGTCAATCCTATTTTGATGAATTGAAATTGAGATCTTCTCTTGTTGTTAACTGAGATTAAGAGTAGCAGGAAATGCTTTCAAGGATATTTGATAATCTTTAAAGTGTATTAAGTACTTTGATGAGGTTTCAGGACAGATTGCTAAGGTATCTAATGTATTGGTCAAAACAGGTATGCCAAATTAGTAGAGATCTAGTAACTTGACTTACATGTTACATAAGACTTCTTAAAATATTTTTCAGCACTTTCTGAAAGGTAGTTTAAGTGAGGATTAGGTATCATTTGGCCTGGCCAGATTCCAGGCCTAGAGTCAAAGATCACATTGAAACCCCTAGTCATAATGAAAGCACAGACAGAGCTGCAGAGGCCTCAAGTGTGGAATGTTAACTCTTTATTGGAGCACAGAGGGAAAGGTTCACAAATAATATTGTCATTACAGATGCTTATTTAGTAACTTCTGTACAAGCTGAACTCATCTGCATTGTTATTTATTTTGGCTGTTCCTTTGCATTTTATCTTTAAGATATTTTAGCATCAATCAGTGTCCCAGCATGAACCAAAACCCACGCATATGATTTTTTTTTCAAGATAGGGTTTCTCTGTAGAGTTTTGATGCCTATCCTGGAACTAGGGTCTCGAACTCTGCCTGCCTCTCCATCCAGAGTGGTGGGGTAAAGGTGTGTGTCACCACTGCCCGAACTACTCATGTGTTTAAACAAGGACATTTAGAAGATGAGAATGCTTTCAGAGACATGGGGATGTCACTGCAGGAAGTTGTGAGCAGCTTTGAGGCAATCTCTCAGAGATGTCTATTCAGGTAAAGCTCAATAACAGAATATCACAAAAAAGAATTTCAGGATAAGTCTACATAAAGCAAAGCTGAAGTTATTAGGACATAGAAATTGAACATAGGTTTAAACCTGGGGTCAACAGAAAGATATTTAGAAAAGAATGGCACAACCAAGTATGAGTGCAGTTTCTCAAAGGAGGATGTTTCTCCACTGTTGTCTTAGTAGTACGTAGACAGATATTTTGGTAACTGTGTAGATACACATCAGTTGGTCACTGAGATGACCCCTCTGTGATACAGGGTGTCCTTCTGCATATGTGATACTTTTGTTGGCTGATGAATTAAGCTGTTTTGGTCAATGGCTTAGCAGAGTAAAGCCAGGCATGAAATCCAAACAGAGGTATATAGAGACAGTAGGCAGAGTCAAGCAGATGCCAGCCAGTTGTCAAGGGAACAAGACATGTAGAAAATGAGATAACACTATGGCCATGTGACAATACATAGACTAATAGAAATTGGTTAATTCAAGATATAAGACCTGGCCAGAAATATGTCTGAGTCATTGGTCAAACATGTTGTAATTAATACAGTCTCTGTGTGATTATTTAGATCTAAGCAGCCAGGAAACAAAAACATAGTCTCTATTTACAAATGGCGTCCAAATATTTGGCAAGACTTTTCACATAAAGTAGAGAAAACTTTTTAAAAAGTACCTGATAATGTATATCACACACACACACACACACACACACACACACACACACACACATATATATATATATATATATATATATATATATATATATATGGCAGAGTCAAACAGATGCAGTCAGTTGTCAAGGAAACAAGACATGTAGAAAATGAGGTAATGCCATGACCACATAACAATACATAGACTAATCGAAATGGGTTAATTTAAGATGGAAGAGCTAGTTAGAAATATGCCTGAGACATTGACCAAACATTATTGTAATTAATATAGTTTCTGTGTGATTATTCAGGTCTTAATGGTGGGGAAACAAAAACACAGTCTTTATTTATACCCTGACCCCATCCTTTGATAGTATGGCTCTAGAAGTGCTTTGGATAAGATCGTACTCTGATAATTTGAAACCATGGATCATAAGGGGTACACAAGGGTCTTAAGCTGTGCATTTTAGTGTAAATGGGGTTTCTTGTAAGTTTTCTAGAAAACTACAGATTTACAGTAGGGAAATGAGAAAGGCTGTAAGAATTATAAAAAAGGCTATTTGGATATTTATTGCTTATTTGAGATCTCTATATAAAAGGCTACTGTTGCAGCCTTCAGAGCAAATACTACTAATTACATTGGGAATCTAGACTTTTGGCAATGAAAGCCTTCAACCAGGCTCCAGGGTGAGGTGATCCTTTTGCTTTCCACATCCATAACTTTGCCTGTCTTTCTGTACTGCCCGAGGAAACCCTTAAAATTTAGTACCACATGGTGAATGTTGGGGCAACCAGAGAGTAGCAGCTGTGAAAATTTCTTAGTGATTAAAAGGCAGCGTGTGCAAGGAGTATTTCCAGACTCTCATGACACCCATCAACATGAAGAGTGAGCAAAGTAAACAATCTCTGCCAATTACTGTGTATTCAAATCTGAATGCTTATTCCAGAAAGTATGTGTTTACAACTCGAGGATAAATACAAACTTTGATAAAGCTGAAATTTAGAAAAAATAGGAGCAATCTGAAAATATTGTAGAATTACAACTCATAACAGCCAGGTCTCCTGTTAAGACACAGGTAGTAGCCCATATAGCCTAAGATGAATTTTCATTAGATTTATAAAGAATGCGGCTTGACTCTTCATGCACACCCACTGTTTGCCAGTTGTGTGGGAGGCTTGTGAGCTGATCTCAGCCATTTCACTCATGGTAATTATCATTGTTATCTTAGATCAGTAGTGGTGCATAAGGCTTATTACAATATAGCTGTTTCTTCTAGGCCTGGCATGACTATTTGCCATTGTTGATCAGGGATTGATGGTATCCTACAAAATACCTAGGACTCCATTCATGACAAGGAAATAAAACAATACAGTGATAGTCTATGATAATGATAGTGGAGCTGTTAACATTTTCTTCTAGAAGAAAATAAGGGATAATCATCTGATTCTTACCTGATATTCCAGTAGACAGACTAGCTGTTTATAACTATGGTTGCTCCAATATATAGGAGATGGAAACAGACTCCAGCTGCCTTTGAGTCATCCATGCTCCTGTAAGTGACCCCTGTAAGTTTACTACTGGCTTTCCAAACTGGGCTTGAATGGATCCTTTCTTAGGTATTGATGCATACACACAGAGAGCACGTGCTGGGGAGAAGGGGGAGAGAGAGAGAAGAGAAAAGAGAAGGGAAGGGAAGGGAAGGGAAGGGAAGGGAAGGGAAGGGAAGGGAAGGGAAGGGAAGGGAAAAAAACAGAGAAGAGAAGAGAAAAAAAGAGAGAGAGGAGATTATATTCTTGCCAGATAGGAAACTGACAGCCAAAGAAGGGACATAGCATGAACTGAGAAAATAACTGAATTGTGCTGGGAAAGATCTAAATAAGAGAACATGAAGCCTGGAGAGTAAGAGTGGCCTCTTTGTCCCCATGTCAGCAACAGCTGCTTGAAGTAACTATTTCCTTTCACTCCAGGCCTTTCTTCTCTCTCTCTCTTCTTTTTCTCTCTTGTCCTTTCTTCCTCATTTTTTCTTTCTTTCAATCTGAACACAACCCAAACACTTCTCTGCAATGCTTTAATGTTTTATGTGTGAATATTTCTTTTAAATCTTTCTTTTTAGCAAGCTTGCAAAATTTTCTAGTTCATCATGTGCATATGTAGTATGGTATGGATATATCAAAGTTGGCAGTCTTTGGAAAACATGCTATGTGGGCCATATTAAAAGCTACCTTAAGGAACATTTTGCTATATATTTAATGTTATATTTAATATATATGTCTAAGCTTACCAATGCAAGCACTTCTTGCAAATCTTCAAGTCTGAATGACAGGTCAAAGATCACGTACTTCTCTAATTATGATGTGCAGTTGGTGAAGTACCTTATGAAAAGGTTACGTTAATTTATGTTCCAGCCACCCTTCCTGAGAGTTCCTGTGTGCTGAAACTCTCTCCAGCCTTAAAGTATTCACAGTCATTTACCTCTTCACCAGATGATAAATAAAAAATGATAGCTCCTTGATGCTGTGATTTACATTTTTAAAGTGAGGCTGAAATTGTCTTCCTGAACTGATTGGCCATCGATTCTGACAAGGTGCTAATCTCTAATTGAAGGTAGGTATTCTCATCTATTTCCTGTCTTTACCAGGGATACCATCAGCACACACTGTGTCTTAGGCAGTGCAGGGGGGTGACGTGTGCCTTCCTCAAGACACTTTACTGCCATCTACCAGAAGAAACTGTCATTAGGAATAAATAAATTTCTGAAAACTCTGGGATTAATGTTGCTCTGTAAAGCTGTGCAGTGCTCAACCCGTACACCTGTAATGCCAGCCCAGCTAATACTCAGGCTTAGTTTCTGAGTCTCAGCCAAGATAGTGGCTGTTGCCTCTGGAGCTTTCATTCACTGTATGCTGGTCCTCTGATGCGGTTTCTTGGTTCCATTGTCCTATTTCCTACCCTCCTCCATGTTGTCTTGATACTCCCTTTTTGGTTCATTTAATGAGTCTCTGAACTTGATTTTTTCAGTATACAATTTCTTCCTTTTTTTAATTTTAAAATTTTCTATAAAGTCTAAGATTACAAGTCAACTCCATCTGCGCATCTAAGCATCCAGGAGACTTTCTTTGTACACTGGGCATTTCATTATTTATTGTTTGGTTGAATACTGTAATCCTTGTAGGCTGTGCCATGTGTGGTGTGTGTGCAGTGTGTGTGTGGGGGGGGGTGTAAAATCTACTGTGCCTATGAGAGTCAGGGCATTTTTCTTAGCCCTTTATATGTGATAATTTATTTCTAGACTTAATTACTAAATCAGTTAGCTAATAATTAAGACTTCTATAACCATTACTTAATTAGTAGGGACTTCATGAGTACTAGATAAAGGGTAGAGATTAATGAGGAAAAAGCTAACAAATATAAGTAAGCTTCAAGCTAAAAAAAAAAACTATGGCTGTATTTTTAATAAGGGAGGACAGTGGGTTTACTTAAGCAGAAAAATACTAGAGTAGTTTAATACTACTGGACAACGTCTACAATTCACCCTGCAAGAAACTTGCAGCAATTTGAGCCTTTTAGCTTCAGAATAAATTGAGGCGGCTCACAGAAGGCCTTTCCTCATGATGGAGCTCCCTACTGATCTCTTTTTAAAAGCGTACAAAGTTCACGTTCCCCAGATTCACTGAGCAAATGTCACAAGCCTGTAGCTAGAACGTAGAACAATGGCAAGTCAATCATGGGAGTCCGTGAATACACACTAGATGTAAGTGTGTACTCTCACAGTGGGGCCTGGGGGAAGCATGAGGAGAATATTAGATGCAGTAGAATG
This sequence comes from Myodes glareolus, assembly GCF_982192425.1. NCBI lineage: Eukaryota > Metazoa > Chordata > Mammalia > Rodentia > Cricetidae > Myodes > Myodes glareolus. The sequence continues at coordinate 47,837,640 of NC_142032.1, forward strand.
TGCTGGATTTCAAAATCACACTTAACATTTATTTTTAAGATAGAAGTTAACATACTAGATAATGTAGGGCAACCAAGTCATAGCTGCAAAAGGTAGCCAACATTTTTCCCAGAAGGATGCCTTTCCCAAACAATCATCACCATTAATTTCAGAGACAAAGGTGTCTGGCATTAACATATGAATGCATCAGGCAGACCACTTTATCTAAAGTTTATCTAAAGTTTCTCTGCTTTTGACCCTCAGTGACATTGCTGCAAGTCTCTTCTAAACCCGACTTTTTTTTTCCTAGTTGCTACATTCACTGACTCAGAGGATGTGAAAATGACCTAGGTAGGCTGTCTCTGCAGAGCCGGTAACAGCCCTGTGCCCACCCAGGAAGATTTACAGTGTAGTGCATTCTTTGAGTAGAGTTTTGACAAGGAAGACGGCCTACAGTCAACATCCCAACCTAAACAATTGTCAGATGACTAGGGAAAGAAAAATAAACATTGTACAAGTGGGGACTCAATAGCTATTTCAGGGCAGAAGAAGGCTTCTTTTATAGCTGTTTCTACTGTATACTTGAGCTAGAGGGATTTGCCCACTCCTGACCCCAAACACCTGGGCTTCAGTGCTGAAGGGTTCAGCTAATCCAATGCTCCTGGAGTGTGTCACCAAGCCCTTGGCATTGGCAGCAGCTGGGGTAGAATCCTAGATCTCTTTGGTACCTCTCAGCATGAGGTTGCCTCCCCAGACCAAGCCCTATGCACACAGCTCTGTCCTTGTAATGTTCTCCATACACAGAAATGTCTCTGAAGATCACAAAGAATATTCTGACACATGTTTCTGCCTTTGACCAAGTACTCTGCATCCACGCACAGTCTTGCGACTGAAATCTTTGCTTTTCTTAGATTGAAAACCCTCAATAAACAATCTGTGTTTCCCTATTCCTCAGCCTGGATGGTGGGCACTTTGGTCTGGTGGTCCCTCTTTATGTCCACACAGTCCCTCATTTTTGTATGTTTACAGGGAGGGATAGGGCTACTGCCGTACTTGCGTTCCACATTTGGACCCGCTAGCTCCATCAGTGTAGAGACACTGTCTTGGCACTCTCTCAACCTCAACAATTCTCAGGAAATAAATTCATTCTCAGCATGTTTCTGCCTTTTATCATCCTTTATCTCTTTCTTTTTCTACATTTCTTCCTCTTGCCTTTTTCTTGTTTTCCACAGAAATGATTTCCTTTGTAGCCTAGAACAAGGCAAATCTAACAGCAGAAATAAATTCCACAAAGGGCATATTTCTCTCTTTTGCTATTCTCTACATGAATCGTTTTTATCATGAAGAAGGCCTCGTGAACTTTTTTGTCTATGACAGGTGACATGTCTATTTCAAGGTGTTCCTTCTGACAAATTCCAGGCTTTCAGGTGAGTGTATTTTTCGACACAGTGTGGAGCCGTTGGTAATGGTGAAATCTAGCATCTGTTGAACTAGAGTGCCGAGCCTAAAATCACATCATAACAGGTCCTCAACTGAAGTTTTAGATTTTGGATGCCAGTGAGTAGCCATGCATCTCAACTCTTCTTTCTGTTGCATTTGTGGGATTAGCCTGATGCTTGTTCTAGAATAACTGAGATAAGACCACAGTGCTGCTCACTGCAGAGCGAGTATCACTGCTCGAGTCACTATTCCTATGATGCTCTTTGTCAATACATATTCATCCACATGAGTAGTAAGGTTTAATATTAACGAATCAATCCCACACCAGTTATGTTTTAAGGGGTTATTTATTTGGCGGGGGGTAAAACTTACATACACCATAAACCGTCAGGAAGGGAGCCTAGTCGCTGGAGCAGGAGCCGGGAGCAGCAGCTGAGACCGAGCACCGGAACCAAAAGCCGGAACCAAGAGGGCCTATTCCGGATATGCTTCTCTTTTTAAAAGAGAAATATACCACGCCCCAGTGGGCTGGTATTTCAGCAGCTATTGGCTGACGGAGCGGAAGTCGCTCCCCGCTGCACTGTGGGCTCGTATTTCAGCGACTATTGATTGAGGCAGCGGAAGTTACTCCCACAACACCTCCCCCTTTTGTTTAAGTAAGAGAGTTCTAAGCCTACTACGAAATTATATACAGTAAGTACAAACCTACACAATTATATACAATAAATACAAATATCCTATTCTAACTAGCTTAAGTCTTGTATAAGAAATAACTTGGCCACGTCATGAAAAGAAAGTAACTACGTTTATATAATCTTCAATCCCATCAAAGATCTGAGAAGGGAAATAATGTTACCTGAGTAATTAGGAAGTGCAATCAAACTTCCAGAACATGTAACAAATCACAGAGACAACTGGCTACCTGGGCAATCACCCAAAATCACGTTTGCAGCGTTGAAGCAACCAACTTTGGCTAAGGCCTAACGTAACTGACATACCATTTTCAAAGGCAAGGAACTTTTCAAAACTATCTTATCCTGTCTTGGCAGGATATGACAGTCCTGTTTTATCCATTTACGGATACTCTGCAACTCTGTCAGTAGTTGAGGTATGGGCATTTCTTTACCCAAAGGCCAGTTCTACCAAGAAGAAAGGCTCCAGGTGGAGTGTCTTTGGTGCTCAACATTCTCTCGGGAATAGATCAGTGTTGCCAGGAAGGATTGTGTCTCCCTACCACAGAACTCTGAGTTAGATTAAAGGCCATTTTCTACAGCTCTTTGAAGAGGTTGAAGATTATCTATCTATACTGAATATAATCTCTATGTATCTAAAGAACCTGATTAGTCTAATTATAAATGACAAACTTAGATGACTATTGATCTATATTATTCTCAATATCTATCTAACTTAAAGACTGAAATAGTAAACAACTGTGCAATAAATGGGGACAATATGACCTCCAAATATAAACAATGTGCAAGTATACATTGCAATATGGTAAATATATATATCAATACATAAACAATATATAAGTATCTTAATCAGAGGTAGAAGTGTACAATGCAATATGGTAAAATATACATATATCAATACAATATATATATGTTAATACATAAAAATGTTTTAAACAGAGGTAGAAGCATGTATGCATAAAATAGTCAACATAATTTAACTTTGTATCAATATATAAGAATCAATACCAATATATTTGTCAAAAACAATAACTCACAAGTACAAAGCTATTATCCCATAATCCAATTATCCCTCTTTTTTTTTTTTTGATTCCTGCGCTTATAAAATTCCTCCCCCAACCCTCAACCCTATACTAATTATAACCAACCCCTAAATGATGTCCCTAAACCCAAGGACAAACTTTACTGGGAGAGGGGACGTCGTTCTCTAGAATTACTTCCAGCTGTCATGGGGGCGACGTTCTTTCTGGGGGATCCTGTGAAAGTAAAATGATGGTTAAATTTCAAGATCAATGTCTTTTAAAATTGCAAATAGTCTCTGAGTATTTTGTGGAGGTCTGGCCAGAATGTTGTACAAGATGTGCATCATTTCAGCTAACCACGTTGGCATCGTCTTGTGCAGCTGGTACTCAAAACAGGTCTTGTAGTAGCGCTATCAGTATCATGATGTCATATCAACCAGGTGGAGTTGTTGTTATGGGGCCCCATCTTCTTCCTGGAAACTTCAAATGTCACTGCAGGAAAAACTTATTGTTCATTGTGGAAAAATTAAACATTAATCATATATATTAATCATATATTAATATCATATATTATATGATTATAATAATATATAATCGTATATTAATCATATAGACATATACAGACATACATATATTCAATGAAAGACATGATAGATATATTCACTGAAAGGTATGATAGATATGAAGAAAAGTAAAAATGTTTTCTAAACTCATATTTCTTTCTGTCCCATATCATGGCTCTTGACATGAGACAGAAACTCCAGAAATTCTGGGTTTTTCTTTTAACAACAGGCTTGGAATTAGAGAGGGACTGAGCCAGAGTCCAACTCTAAAACCAGCTCTATAAATTTAGAAATATTATTTAGTATATTTTACTTACAGAACCTATTCAGTTTTCTTGATAGTCCTTATTGTGCCATTATTTTCCATCTGTCAGTATTCAGATATCCAGGGTCCCTTGAACTTTTCAAAAATCAGTGTTTTCCTGTGGAGATAAGAACAGAACCCTGCCCCCATTCTATATGTTTTTCTTACCAACTATGAATATCATCATTGTGGATGAGCTGTCATTTCTCCTTTCCAAGAGGTTTCTCCTCTTCAAATCGAACCTTTATTAATTTTGATGGTATCCACAATTTTTCTTCTCCTGTGGAAACAAGAGCAAAACCCCTTCCCCAACGTAGCACATCTCCTGGCCTCCAATGAGAGGTCAGCACGTCTTTGAAATAAACAGGTTGGTTTAGTTCAGAAGTTTTTTCCATTATCCAATGCCTCTCTGCTGCTGTTGTTCCTTTCTCATTAGCATTAAGAAAATTCAAGGTTAATAAAGCATTATGCAATCTATTTCTGGGGGTATCTTTCGTCCCTTTCTGTTTGTTTAGCATATCCTTTATAGTACGATTTGATCTTTCTATAACGGCTTGACCTGTAGGATTGTATGGTATACCTGTAACATGCTTAATATTATAATAAGCAAAAAATCGTTTCATTTTCCTAGATACATAAGCTGGACCATTATCTGTTTTTATTTGTGCAGGTATACCCATAATGGCCATAACTTCTAATAAATGTGTGATTACTGAGTCAGCTTTTTCTGAGCTTAAAGCGGTTGCCCACTGAAAGCCTGAATAAGTGTCAATGGTGTGATGTACATATTTTAACTTGCCAAATTCTGGAAAGTGAAACACATCCATCTGCCAAATTTCATTCCTTTTAATACCCTTTGGATTAGTCCCTGCAGGCAATGGTGTTTGGTTATAAAAAGAGCAAGTAGGGCATTTCTTTACAATCTCCTTAGCTTGTTGCCATGTAATAGAAAACTCTTTTTTCAAGCCTTTGCTATTGACATGATGTTTTTTATGAAATTCAGATGCCTCCAGCACACTACCAATCAATAATTGATCAATATCTGCATTACCTTGTGCTAGAGGACCTGGCAGACCTGTATGGGATCGGATATGCGTTATATACATAGGGCAGAGCCTGTTTCTTATCATGTCTTGTACCTGGATAAACAATGAGGTCAGTTCTGTATCATCAGGTATAAATTCAGCAGTTTCAATATGCAAAATAACTCTTTCTGCATATTGTGAGTCAGTAATTATATTAAGAGGTTCTTTAAAATCCCTAAGCACCATAAGGATGGCATATAATTCTGCTTTCTGGACAGAATCATAAGGACTTTGTTCCACTTTACTCAATTCTTCTGATTTGTAACCTGCTTTCCCTGATTTATTAGCATCGGTATAAAATGTATGGGCTCCGGTTATTGGAGCATCACGGACAATTCGAGGGAGGATCCAAGAAGTTCTCTTTATAAAGTTAAGTCTCTTGCTTTTTGGGTAATTGTTATTGATTTCTCCCAAAAAATTAGCACAAGCTCTTTGCCATGGTTCATTGTCTTCCCACAACTTTTTTATCTCATCAGCAGTGAAAGGCACTATAATTTCTGATGGGTCTATACCTGCTAATTGATGAAGTCTCAATTTTCCTTTTATAATCAATTCAGAGACTTTTTCCACATAAGTTTTTAATTTTTTACTTGGTTTGTGTGGTAAAAAAATCCATTCTAAAATAGTATCTTCCCTCTGCATTAAAATTCCTGTAGGAGAAATTCTGGAAGGCAATATAACTAGAACGCAACTAAAATTTGGATCCACCCTATCTACATGTGCCTCCTGTAATTTCTCCTCAACCATCATCAGTTCCTTTTCTGCTTCAGCTGTTAACTCTCTGGGACTATTCAAATCTTTGTCACCATCTAAGGTTTTGTTTAAATGAATTATTAGATCAGGTGTTATCCCAACAGCTGGTCGTAGACTGGAAATGTCTCCTAATAATCTTTGAAAGTCGTTAAGCGTTCGTAACCGGTCTCTCCTGATTTGTGCCTTTTGAGTCTTAATTCTTTGTAAGCCTATTTTATAACCTAAATAATTAACAGAATCTCCTCTCTGAATTTTTTCAGGAGCAATTTGCAATCCCCATTTAGGTAATACTAGTTTTACTTCTTCAAACAGCCTTTCTAAGGTATCTTTGTTTTGATCAGATATCAGGATATCATCCATATAGTGGTATATTATGGACTTAGGAAATTGTTTGCGTATAATTTTCAATGGTTGGCTTACAAAATATTGGCACAGGGTGGGAGAGTTCAACATTCCCTGTGGGAGGACGGTCCACTGGTACCTCCTTGCAGGCTGAGAGTTATTATAGGTAGGCACTGTGAAGGCAAACTTTTCTCTATCTTTTTCTTGTAATGGTATAGTGAAGAAACAATCTTTCAGATCAATAACTATAAGAGGCCATCCCTTTGGTAACAGGGAGGGCAGAGGAATTCCAGATTGCAGAGGGCCCATAGGTTGAATAACCTTGTTGATAGCTCTAAGATCTGTCACCATTCTCCATTTACCAGATTTTTTCTTAACAACAAACACAGGAGAGTTCCAAGGGCTGGTAGATTCTTCTATATGTCCAGCATCTAATTGCTCTTGTACCAGCTGTTCTAAAGCCTGTAACTTTTCCTCAGCTAAAGGCCACTGTTTAGTCCATATTGGTTTCTCAGTCAACCATTGTAGAGGCATGGCTGTTGGTACCTCTGAAGAGCCATCAATTGTGTTGTGTTCTTGTATAGCTCTAATGGCTGGTTTCCGCCATCTGTAATATCTTGTAATATTGTCCTCAGAAATATGGGCTCTGGAAGCAGCAGGAATGTTAATTTGGGTATTCCATTGCTGCAATAGGTCACGGCCCCATAAATTCACTGCAATATTTGCTACATATGGCCTTAGTTTTCCTATTTGTCCGTCTGGACCTATACAATTGACCCATCTCGTGCTTTGTCTTACTCGAGATAGGGTTCCAATTCCTAAGAACTGAATATCTACCTCCTGAAGAGGCCAATGCGGATGCCAAGACTCTGGTGTAATGATACTTACATCCGCACCTGTGTCCAGTAAGCCAGTAATAAGTTTGCCATTTACACACACTCTTAGCTGTGGCCTTTGTTCATTTATAGAAGTCTGCCAGAATATTCGTTTACTTTGTCCTCTTAGATTTCTTGATTCATTCACCACATTTAACTCATCCTTCAGGCCGTTATTGCTTTTAACAGCAGGCATGGGGCATTCTAATTTCCCTGAAGAGGCATGTTCTCTGCAGTGATCGGAAATGACTGGACCACATTTGCCATGGGGGCCTTCGAGAGGCCCCCTATTGAGTTTCCCGATGGCAACGGGTTGCCCTGTTTATCTCTTGTTGACCTACACTCATTCGTTCAATGCCTGCCCTTTCCACATCTCCTACATAAACCTGAAGGCTGAGTCCTCCTATTCCTGTTATTCCTAGAAGAGGCATTATTCCTGGACTTCCATTGTCTGCAGTCCCTTTTCATGTGTCCCATTTTGCCACAATGAAAGCATTTTGTAATCTGATGTCTCCTTTTACCTTTGGAAATTGCTTCTTGTACCCATGTTTCATTGCCATAATCAAATGTATCAACATTCATTGTATGTAAAACCCATTCGTCCAAAGGCGCTGATCTGAGCTTTAAAGGCCCCAGGATCCTTTTGCATTCTACATTGGCATTCTCATAAGCCAAAGACTCAATTACTATATTTCTTGCTTCTGGATCAGGTATCCCTATTTGTACAGCCTTAGTTAGTCGCTGCAAAAAATCACTAAAGGGTTCTCTCTGACCCTGTTTGACCCTGACATACGATTCTACTCTCTGACCTAAGTCTTGAACCCTGTCCCAGGCCCTTAGAGCTGCTGTAGCACATATGGATAAAATGTTTTCATCATAAAGAGCTTGTTCCTGAGGATCAGAGTAAGGTCCTTCCCCTAGAATTTGATCTAGAGAAACCTCAATTCCTTTCGCTGATTCTTGTTGTTGTAAAAGTCTGGCCTCTTGTTTGAATAGGCATTTGAAATGCCATAAAGGTCCGTTCTCAAGGACAGCTGATGTGAGCTGGTTCCAATCTTTAGGGGTGGCCCTGTTGCTCAGAGCCCAGGATTTTAACATCTCCCTAACAAAGGATGAATGTAGTCCATAATTCACAATTGCTTGTTTAAATTCTTTCAGATCATTCATACGTATAGGCTCCCATGTATGTTCTTTAACGACCTTAGGGTTTTTGGAGCCAGTTATCTTTTCTGATGTTATTACTGGAAAGGCAGGTATAACTCTATGTAGACTGAGAGTTTTTTGAGGTGAAGGTTGCCTTTCTACCTTTTGCTCCTGTTCATCAGAGTCTATGATTTCCTCAATCTTATTAAATCTGCTCACCATTGCCTTCTGTAAGTCCTGAATCTCCTGTCCAGTATTATGCTCCAAAGCCTTCATTAACGATTCTAAGGCATGGAGCTTGTCCGTCAGAGACATGATATCCTCCTTGGACATAATCCTCATGGCATGTACTGTTCCTTCTTGTATGGAAATCCTGTCAATTAATCTATCATACCCTTTTGATAAAGTCCGATTTTCACATTCAATGGTTATAATCCTCTCAGCTAATGTTTCAGCACTTACAGTCATGGACTGGAGGTTATGCGTCATTTTGGTTGTCCCCTCCTCCAGGGCAGTGACGCTCCCTTCTAAAGAAGCAATATCAGACTGTACCTTCTTGATATTTTGGCCAGTTGACCGAGTCATATCAAACAAAGATCTATTCTCCTCCTTGAGAACTCCAAACTCTGATCTAGTCTCCTGCTTGAAAACTCCAAACTCTGATCTAGCTTCCTCCTTGAAATCTCCAAACTCTTTTTTGAGGAGGTTGGTATCAGTCTGAATTGTTCTTAAGGTTTTAATCTCTGCCCTCAGCATTGTAGATTCAGTCTGTAAGGACTGTATCTTTCTTATAAAATAGCCAAACACCAGAAAAGCAACAGATCCCAGGAATAACAAAGTAAGAGGAATATCTGAGACATCCTTCAGAATATCCTCCATAGCGCAACTGAAAAAACCATTGAACTTTTGGATAGTAATATTTTCCGACATTTTCAATCAAAGGAAATTGTACTTGTATATATGTATGTATGTATTTATTTTCAACCGAAAAGAAAAATCTTACCTGTAATGACCGTTGCCTGCCAGTAGGAGGTGGGGCGCACCTGAATCCACGTGGCAGTGGTATTGATTGAGGAAGTAAACTCTAGAATATATACACTCAAATCCAGAGGTTAAATCCACAGATCACAAAAGGTCAGAGAGCTTCTAGTGGCCAATAAACAAGGCAATAAACAAGGCCCTGCTGCTCTGTTCAACCGGATGCAGAGGGTCGTGACACAGCCACTGCGCTGTTGCTAAAGAGGCCTAGTGCTTTGGGCCCCGTGTCCCTGTGCTGGGATTAAGGGTCAAGCTGCTTTCAGCACTCCTAATCAGTTATGGGTTTCAAACAGCTTGCTGGAACTTCAAAGGGAGCTTGCGCTGTGAGCTCTTTGACTCACTTTGCAAGGAGAAATTTAAAAATCCGTGCCGAACAGGGCAAAGTAAGCCGGCAGAGACTGTCCGGACCTGTGTATCCTGGGAGGCCTAGCTGGGGGTGGGGGGGTGGGGCGGTTCTTAAACCAAACGCTGGGCGCCAATTATTAACGAATCAATCCCACACCAGTTATGTTTTAAGGGGTTATTTATTTGGCGGGGGGTAAAACTTACATACACCATAAACCGTCAGGAAGGGAGCCTAGTCGCTGGAGCAGGAGCCGGGAGCAGCAGCTGAGACTGAGCACCGGAACCAAGAGCCGGAACCAAGAGGGCCTATTCCGGATATGCTTCTCTTTTTAAAAGAGAAATATACCACGCCCCAGTGGGCTGGTATTTCAGCAGCTATTGGCTGACGGAGCGGAAGTCGCTCCCCGCTGCACTGTGGGCTCGTATTTCAGCGACTATTGATTGAGGCAGCGGAAGTTACTCCCACAACAGTTTAAGATACATAGGATGTTTACAAGTAGCTCAGAGTCATCTCATGTTTGGGTTTTTACCAATTGTGTCTGTACCTTTCCTTATTTCTGTGATAAACTATTTAGCAAAATCTATTACGGATGGTTTCTTTGGGCAGATGCAGACAGATACATGAAGGCAGGGAAGCCAGGCAGCGGGAGGGGGCCCTGGGCAGTTGGTCACACTCATCCTGTCAGGAAGCAAGAGCAGACAAGAGGTAGAGTCAGGCTATAAAACCTCAAGGTCTACCTGCAAGACCCACTTCTTTCAGGTTTCAGAACTGTTCTACAGAGCTCCACCAGCTGGCGATCAAGTGTTCAAACACACGAGCCTATGGGGAGCATTTCACATTTAAACCACTGCACTTTTTCTTTTTCCTTTCTTTTCTTCTCCTTCTGTTTTCCTTCTTCTACTCCCCATCCTTCTTTTTAGCTTTCTGTTTCTTTCATCTTTCTCTTTTCTTTACTGAGTTCTCTCTCTTTGTTTTTCTTCTAGCATTCACAGGTTACTTATAGAGAACAGATTATGGAATGGCGCATCTTGGAGTGAGGAAAAATGTTTGGTGATTACCCAGCCGTATCTTCGTCCTTTGTTCACACAAATAGACATGCAGCAGTCACTCCTTTTATTTTGATCCCTGTGTAATTCCTTTTCTATAAGGAAGTAGTAGCTTGGACTTTCACTCAGTGAACTGCCCATATCCAAATCTCCACAGCAAAGTTACTGGGCCCACGGTAAGGCAAATGCCAAGTGTAGAATAGGTTTTCATTTCTTGTCATACCTTTGCCCAGTACTACCCTTTTCATAGTAAAACCCGGGTGATTCAATTCTTGTCTCCAGGGATGGAGATTGGACTCAAGTCTGGTCATGGCTGAACAGCAGTCTGTGGCATAATCACAGCCAGTGAAACCCTATTGTGAGACTTTTAATACAAGGAAAATGAATCTTTCCCTTCCTTCTATCCTCTGTAAAACTGGAGTGCAGAAGATGGAAGACTAGAAATAGTGAGCCCATCTTGTGAAGCAGCCTCATGGGAATGGAGTAATAGCACAAGGATATGAAGTCAGCACAAAGAATGACTGCCTGTTAAGAAAGTCCTTAATCCAGGGATCCAGCTTCTCCTAGGTTTTAAGATACATAGTCAGTAAATCTCTCTTCCACCATTCTTTTATTTTAAAGTTGCACTGACAATTTGTCTGTTTATATGTAACTTGAAAAATTTGATATATAAATGCAAGGTTGCTAAGGACCGTAGATGTTGAGAGTTGTTGTTGGGCACACAACTTGAGTGACAGAGAGGAAAGATGGGCCTATACATCTTATACAGTATATTAGTGTATGGATTCTAGTGTTCATCATTATCATGTAATGATTCAAGTATTGGACTATTTATTTATGGTGCCCTTGACAAGGTTTGAACTTAGAGATATTTCAGAATCAAAATCCCAGAATTATTCCTTTCAAATGAACTTCTTGTTCAGCTTTTCTGTTGTGGAGGTTAGAATATTGAAGCCAGAATGTAAAATTAATTCATATTTTTGGCATTTTGCTTCTGGTCTTTTGATACCTTTCTTTCAAAATGATAGATCCATGTTTTTATCTTTTTAGTAAGATATTCATATGCTATTGAGCTGCAGGGTTCTGTTGGGTATCTACATTTTTTTTTGATTAGTTTAAGATCAAACAGTGGTAAATGGTAAATTTTGTGCCTTTCCTCTCACTGGGTACCCAACTTAAGTTGCTAATGGTAGCAAATCCATCTGTAGCTTCTACAATTTAAGCTAGTAAAGGCTTTTCTGATATTTGGAGGACCACGCATGGCAGTATTGTTCCCATTTATGGAATCAGGCATTTTTTAAAATACTGATGTGGTCTTTCATAGTCCAGGCACAAAAATCTCGATTTTCCTGTTTATTAAGTGGCATTCTTTTTTTTTTTCTGGCAAGTGGTATGAATTTACAGGAACAGTTAAGTCAGATTGTAAATTTGCTAGTGTACAATGAGAAATTCAATGTTTAAGAATTCTATCAGTCTCCATCAACAGATAACACTTTGCCACTTTGCCTTATAGCAGGCAAGGAGCTATGGAAATCAGAACATTGTAAAATTATGTCAAAAGTTTCATAAGGGGTTTAGACTTGAGGAGAGATGAGTTAGTTTGTTTCAGAGTAGAGTGATAACTTTGCTCAAGTACTTTTGACCATCACCAGGCTTCTTCTAGCTTTGTAAGTAAGTGGTGGACAAACACTGCCATAACGTTATTTGTTTTCCTACACAGCAAATTGACTGTCAGTTTTCAGAATCCATTAGGAAATTCAGACAAGCAGGATTTACTGTGGTCAGCAAGCTACTCTGCCGAATGGTTTTGAGTAGCTCTGCTGATTAATTCAGAATATCACAGGAGTTTCTACCAAACTTAATAATAAGGGGAACTGAACTTGATTTTGTGAAAATGAGAAGACCAAAGTAATGTGTGGAAAGCCAAGCTGTATTTTTAATTTATTGTCATAACTCAGAGCATTTTCTGAAGTGGAAAGCAATTCAGCTATGGATTTCTGTCCTATTGCCCACCACACTTTTAATGAAGTTGAGAAATTTTCCCTCATCCACACAAAAGTCAAAGGTTTCCTCAAGAACTGAACATTTCCCAAGAGGCTTATTTTCTTCTACTCAATTCTCTTCCACTGCCTTTTAATGAAGAAGATTTTTTTTTTCTGAGATGTTCTCTCTTGTCCACACTAACCTGTTGAGGAGTAAAGTTGCTTTAATTGATTCCCAACAGTGCTGTCTGTGCAAAGGACTTCTTGGCAGTGGTTCCTCATTGAAATTCTGGGCAATGCAAAGGGAGGAATTTGAGTTAGAGGGGTGGAGAGGAGACACAGAGCTTCACAGTACAGCACTATGCAGCAACATATTCAGTGTGGAACATTGGACGTTCCTATTGAAAATGTTCAGGAGGTAAACAGTGAATTAGTTCTTCACTTAGCTGTCTCCCTGCTTGGGCTCAGACTCCCTGTTCACCATGCTACTCCTTCTTGGCATGTTCTTAATTGCTTACCTCTGAGTCAGCAAGGATACTGTGACTCTCAAGAAATTTTGAGTCTTTTCTGTTCCACGTCAGTTGTTTTTCCCATGACAGTCAGCACTAGATGTCTGCTTTACGTGTCTGCCTTAGATATCTGCCTTACGTGCCTGCCTTAGACACTTGCTTTAAGTACCAGCTTGTCTTAGGTGCCAACCTTGGGTACCTGTATTGGTGTCTTATGGATGTCAACTTGAGTACTCAACTTAAATGTTTGCCTCAGATGTTTGCCTTAGGTATCTGCTTTTGGTATCTTGCTTGAGTGCCTACTTTATGTGCCTGTTTTATGTGCCTGTTTTAGGTGCCTGTCTTAGGTGCAACCTTTAGGTGCCTGTTGTAAGGTACCTTAGGTATCTACCATAAGATACATCCCTAGGTCTCTAAAGTCTATGCAACCTACACCTGCAGTTACATTGTAAGACTAAACCAGGATATCCTGGTTTGCAGAAATATAATTGGAATATTTTCAATATCCAACATGATTATATAATTCATTCATTTCTTGAGAAAATGTAATGTTTTCTTAGTGTTGAAGCTTCACACTTAAAGGTTTCCTAATTTTGCCAATGTGTTGCCATTCTTGATATTTCATCTGAAAAAATAATTGTGCATATATATGTATCTTGTTTCTGATCACTTCATTGACATTAATACCAAAAGTGCATAACATATTTCATCTGTTTTCTGCATAGATAACTTATTTTTTTTAACAATAATAGAATGTCTGTTTTCTAATCTTCTGCCTCTTTTTGTCTGATTTGTGAACTATGGAAAAACTATTGCAAAAATATGTGTCTAGTTTTCTGTTTTTTAAAAATCCATTAAAGAACAAGTGGATAGTGAATGTTACTGCAACAGGTGAACAATTACATTGCTAATCTTTTATCTTTTCCTTATAACTACATTGTGAATATCTGAAAATTGCCACTCCTATGCCTCAGTTCTTAGGATCCCCAGAATCTCTGTTTAGTCAGGATGGCTAAATCCTTTGTACTAGCAATTTCAATTTATAACTTAATTAGTAAGTGAGTTTAGTTTTGTGCTCTGTTTCTCCTTTTAGCCATAGAGTTTTTAAGCTCACAAAAAAGTGCAACCTACCAAACCAAAGCCTCAACCCAACCCGGAGTAGTTTCCGTAGCATAGGAAGAGAAGGATAATCTTTTCTTTTTCTTTTTTTCCGAGATGCTGTGATTGAGCTCATGATCTTGAACACATTTGGTAACCACTGCATTGCTGATCTACATCACTAGCCCATGGCTTTACTTTTAAAAGTCAATTTTAGATAAACTTTTTAATAATTTCCTTTAGTAATAAGTGTTCACTTATACCTTTTAATTGTATCATTCTAGGTAAATCAATATACTCTTTTCACATTAATATATTCAAGCAAGATTGACTTACTCTCAAAATTCTTTGTTTCTTAACCTATATTGTAGTATTCATCATATAACAGGCTGTATTTATTACTTGCCATATTTCATTTACATTTTATTTATTTGTATTTGTTCATTTTATCTAATTGTTTTAAAATATTTGAATTTATTTAGTTATTTTAGAAACATTTTACCACTTCATTCTTTCTTTTTAAAATTTTATATTTATTTATTTACTTTGTGTCTTTCTCTGTGTATGTGTGTGTGTGCATGTACATGTATGACAGAGTGTACAGGTGGTTACAGTATAGTTTGTGGACTCAGTCCTCTCCTTCCACCACATGGTTCCCAGGGATCAAGCTGACAGCGTTGTCAAGCTTGTTGACAAGTGTCTATCACTGAGTCATCTCACCTCTCTATTCACTGTTTTTCTTTTAGAAAGATTGGTTTACCTTCATTCTTAAGATTAAAAAAAATTAATATCTTCTTAAATTAATACTATTTCTAGTACTTTATCCTTACCTGTGATTAAATTTTGTAAAATATCATAAATTTATTTCCAACTATAACTTCAATAGAATTTTAATAGATTTAGATATGCAAATTCATATAGAGCTTTCCTACTTTAGTTTTCTTACAACCTGTGCTTGTTTTAACAATTCTTCCCAGAATCCATAGGCCTTTATGAATGTTATCTTTATAATGCTTTCGGGTCTACATTCTAAAAATGCAAGATTTTACACATGTGTTCTTTGTGCAGATATCTCTGGCTTTCCTAAAAGTGAATGGGTCACGTGATCTGAAGAGACAGAAGAGAGTCCAGTCTGCTTAAAAAGGGACATTTAAATTTCCTAACAACAGTTGCCTTCCTACACTACAGTGAAAACTTGGTATGCTAAGAGCAGAGTCACAATCGGCTTCCTCCATATATTGGTAAAAATTATTTAAGAAGTCACTTCAGTTCTGTAGGACTGATGTTCTCGCCTCATTGTGTGGCACGTCATACTTATCTGATAAAGAATAAATTAAATATGTAAAAGTTCCCTCAAATGTTTACAGATTTTTTTTAGCAACATGGACAATTTCTTTGGTTGGTGGCTCAGTTCTTCTTAAAATAATTACTTAGATTCAGTTTAGATGTAAAGACACATTCACTTGTATATGTCTTAAGGTGGTTTTCTCAGAATTTTAAAATGTAGACTTTAAATTTCACCAGCTACTATGATACTGTTTTTTTTTTCACTTTCTGGGATTTAATACATTGAGTTTTTAAACCTTTTTTGTCTCCAACAATTTGTGACAATGTTTTGTGATCTTGACCCATGTAAGCTAGCAGGGTGAAACATTCTTCTGTATGACTAGACTTCTGTTCCAGATGTTCACAGTCTCCCCACAGGGGACAAAAGTAACAATGAGATTTGATCTCTACTGCCTTATTTTCTCATCTACCAAGTTCTTTAAAAGTTTCCCCATTTTAAATTTGAAGGGCGTTTCTTATGTTTGATTTCAAAGTTTGTTTTCTGACTGTCTTTGATGCTATCTTCCTCTTTACTAACAATATTAAATTTAAAAGTTTTTCCTTGTGTACATTTGCTTTTCAGGCAATAGTTCCTCACAAAACAGTTTTTCTTCATTATAGTTTGTACATTGTATCTCATTACTGCTCAAGAAGATTTCACAGGGCATGATGTCATAAGGAAAAACCAGTGAGCAAAGTACACAGACAGAGACATGCCTACCTGTGGCAGAGAGATAGAGAAAGGATCTCTTCAAATATGAGTATCTGCTTTCTCCAGAAAAACTGGGGATGGCCAATACTTCCTTACATTCCTTTTTGGTTTCTGTAGGAGATTCTTTCCAGGAGCTTGCTTAGTAGGAATTTATCTTTACTTTTCATCACTTTTACCACTCTCCTTCTTTTTTTGCCTCTTTATACACCAGAAGTATTCTGGGATTTATCCAATGGTTGGATAGCTCTCAGTTTCTGTGAGGTACCTGTTTTCCATGTGGTTTTGCTCAAGATCTCTTCTTATCTCTTCCAGAAGAAAACCTGCAGCGTTCCATCTACTTTTCAAAGCTGTGCAGGCTTCCATTCATTGTTGCTTTGTTGAACTGAGTGAAATGGTCCCTCTACCTGTGTCTGCCCAATTTCTTGAAGATTATCATAATACAGTGTATTGAAAATAGACTAGGTTTCTGTCTACGTTCACTCGGATGATTGACATGACTGACAGCATTACCCCAGAACACTGAGATATTATTCTTTCCATGTATTCTGTGGCCAGGGTCTGCTGGGTGGGAAGGATGTGAAGCAAAGTTCTAAATGTACAGAGATGACTATCTCAATTCTTTCAAGTCTAGTAAGACTGTCAGTCAGCTGTGGTGGAGGGAAGAGCCTCCCCATACATTGAGGGATGGGAAGAACTGCTTCCCCGTCATGAAAATGATGATGGGAACGGTGACTTACTTGCTGTCATTAGTTTATGTATTAACTCAGTGGCTCAGCAAATACTCACACTAAATCATGATTATGTACATCATTGTATGGCCCTAGGTACTTAGACCTGACTGGGGTGATGAAAGAATGAAGAAATGTCAAACACAGACAGATTCACAGAAACAGTTGGGGTCAAACAGACTGGGCTTTCTGATGGAAAAGAAGCCTCAGCCTTCCAGGTGCTCAGTATGTTTATATAGAGTTGAACAGAAAAGAGAGCCAAAGTTATTGCATACAGTGAACAAGGAGGTAAGGTTATTACACATAGCTAAACAAGGAGGTGGGGTGTATAATGTGCAGTTGGATCAAGGAGACAGGTTTAGCTAATCTGGATAGAAGCAGTTCCTCTATGGAAGCCCATAACTCCTCAGGGAAGAAATCCATAGTGGGCATTTACTTAGTGTACTATCAATATTCATACTAGGATCCCTGAGGAAGACTTTCCCATGTTTTTGAGACTCACCTTAGTGGGAAGACTGCAGTCTTCCCATAGATCTGAGGTAAGGTTCATTGACCTGACTATGGCATTGTTAAGAGCACATTCACTCAGGACTTCACTCACTTCACATATCTTCCATTTCTTATTTCTTAGATGCTCAATGTGGAACTTCAAGCTTAGCGCAGGGTCAGTTCACTGTAGCCCATGACACCGACCTGTAAGGGATGATAAGAAATAATATCACAACAGCTGTATAATATCCAGGGCAACAGATTTTATGTTGAGGTCCTTTATCCATTTGGAGGTGAGTTTTCTGAAGAGTGAGAGATAAGGATCTAGCTTTATTTTTGTTCATGTGGTCATCCTGTTTGACCAATACCACTGCTGAAGTTGCTGTCTTTTTTCCCAAAGTGTATTGTTGGCCACTTTGTCAACTGTGATGGGCTATAGGAGGGTGAGCTTGTATGTGGCTTCTCAATTCTGTTCTATTGATCAATAAGTACATTTTATGCCATTTCCATGCTGTTTTTTTTACAATAACTGTAATTTAACTTGAAATATGAGATGATTATACATCTAACACTCATTTTATTGTTCAGCACTATTTTGGCTATCCTAGCTCATTTATGTTTTCATAAAATTAATATTGCTTTTTCAAGGTCTTTGAAAAATTGCAATGAAATTTTGATGATTGTACAAAATTTATAGAATTTTTTTATAGAATGGTCATTTTCACTGTATTATCCTATAAATCCTTTTGCATGGGTGATATTTCCATTTTCTGGTATCTTCTTCAATTTCTTTTTTTTCAGTGTCTTAATATTTTCATTGTACAATTCTCTCACTTCCTTGATTATATTTATTGCCAGTTATCCTTTGGAGGCTATTGGGAATGTTATTGCTTCCTTGATTTCTTCCTCTGTATGTTTGTCATTTGTATGTCAGAAGGCTGCTGATTTTTGTGTGTCAAATTTATACCCTGATACTTTGTTGATTATGTTTATATGCTGTAGGAGATTTTTTTTTCTGTATGATCTGTCTATTGGTCAGAGTGACTATTGTTGTAACATAAGGGCTGGCTTGTTGGGGTTTTTGTCCCTCCCAGTACCCCAACAGCCAGCAAGCAACAAAGAAAATCACACACAAGACTCCATGAGGTTATAAACTGATTGGCCCATTAGGTCAGGCTTCTTGTTAACTCTTATAACATATATTACCCCATTATCCTTATCTATGTTAGTCACATGGGCTCAGTACCTTTCTCAGCTGGGCAAGTTACATGCTGCCTCTTCAGTGATCTGCGCAGGAATGGCGAGAGAGCTTCCTGTGTCCCAGAAAACTCCCAGTCTTTTTGCTCCACCTCTACTTCCTGTCTGGCTTTCCCGCCTATACTGCCTGCCTGGCCAATCAGTGTTTTATTAAAATATGATTGACAGAATACAGACAATTCTCCCACACCATATTGTGAAGCTCTGTATATTGTAACTATAATTCTTACTTGAAGCTGTTTTGTTATATGTAATTTTACTTTGCTAAAGTTAAAACCTTTCTTTTTATTTAGACAAAGAATGAGAGATGATGTGGGATTCCCCTCTGTATGCTATGAATATGTTTTGTTATCATTGGTTAATAAAGAAGCTGCTTTGACCTATAGCAGTGCAGAATATAGCCAGGCTAGAAGAAATATAGAAAGGGAGTAGGGGGAGTCAGAGAGATGCCATGTAGCTGCCAAAGTATAAAGACACCAGAACAGAATCTTACTTGGTAAGCCACAGCCTTGTGGAGATACACAGACTAATTAAAATGGGTTAATTTAAGATGTAAGAGTTAGTTAATAAAAAGTCTGATCTAATAGGTCAAATCATGTTGCAATTAATATAGTTTCTGTGTAATTATTTGAGTCTGGGCAGCAGGGAAACGAAAGAGCAGTCTCCTACAAGTGACATATTGAAATAACCCACTACCACTATGCTTTTGTCAACCTGTGATTTTAAAGCTGACATTGTTTCTTTTATAAAACTAAATGCCCCTGTGTTTAGTACACATATCTTTGAGTTGTAATATCTTGTTGGTGGGTTTTTCCTTTAATGAACAAGAAATGTTTTTCCTTAGTTCTTGACTAGTTTCAGTTTGAAATCTATTTTGGCAGATATTAGAATAGCTACACCCATTTTTAAAGCTCCCTTTGCTTGTAATACCTTTCCATCATTTTACCTTAAGGTAGTGAATATTCATGATGGTGAGGTGTGTTTACCGGAGGCAGAAAAAAAGAAAAAAAGAAAGAAAGATTTAAAATTAAATAAAAAGATAGTATTTTCTAATAAAATCTGTTATATTTTGTTTTCTTTTTAGACAATTGTGGCTATTAATATTAATTGTTACAATTAAACACATGTATCTATTCTTGTCATTTTGCTGCTTTTATTGTGTGTTGCTAGACATTATTTGATTTAATGTTCTGAAATAATTTTTTTCTTATACTTTGGACATGCTTTGCTTTCTGTTAAAATATAAGTGTTCACTCACAGTATCCTCTAAAGAGATGGCTTAGTGATCATACCTTCCTTAATCTCTGTTTATTATGGGAATTTTTCTTTTCTCCTTTGACTACTACTGATAATTTTGTTGGGTATAGTAGTTTGTGTTGGAATCTGTGGTGTTTTATATCTTGTAGAACATCTGCCCAAGCCATTCTGGATTTCTTAGTCTCCACTGAGAAATCAGCTGTTATTCTAGAGGGCCTGTCTCTATATCTGACTTTATATTTCTTGAAGCTTTTAATATTGAGTTTTATTCTGTAAATTTAGTAGTGGCCAAGTTGGGGGGAGGCAAAAAGTCATGCACAGCTCTTAGCTATGCCATGGGATTGGTTGGAGTTGGTTGTTTGAGTCTAGGCTCTTCATGAAAAGGACTGAGGTAGAGGATAATGAAGCATGGTGCAGAGTTGGAAACTTGAGTCTAGGGCTCCACAGTGGGGTTAGATAGAAGTGGTAGTGTGTGCCTAGGTTCCATACCTAAAGAGGGGTGAAGGTTGTGTGCCAAGGGTATGGGTAGATGACATGTGGTTCTCAGGATGGATATGAGTGTGGGTGTAATGGGCAGGGTGAGGCTAAGGTCCCTACCTAGAAATGGTCTGCTGGATGACTGAGGGGACAGACTGAATTAAGAACATGAGGCTAACATCCCTTCTTAGACATGGCTGGAGTTGATGTTATGATTCTGGAATCCTTACCTTAAGTAGGGATCAATAGATACTAAGACACCAATAGACACTAAGACAACCATGATACATGTGATACTTTGGTATAATGAGGGTGGGTGGGGTCTCAACATATTGCCCAGATTGACCTCAAACTCAAAATTCTCCTGCCTCAGTCTCTTAAGTGCTAGTATAACAGGCAAAAATAGCCATGCTTAACATAAATTTTTATTTATAACATTTTGAATTTGTGATGTAAAGATGAGGAGCATCTGTAATTCTTGTCTACAGAGTTATAATCATAACTAAACACAATCTATATCTAAAGTCTGGTTCATGGTTAGCAATCAGCAAATTTTAGTTTCTATTAATGACTATAATTTCCTCCAATTACTACTGATCAGAGATTAAGGAGAACACTTACATGTATCATCATGTTCAACATTCAAAACTTTAAGATACCTAAAAAAAACTGAATTACAGTGTACACACACACACACACACATACACACCTGTATAAACAAAATGATTCTCATGGCCCTGAACACTACCACTGTTTTTCTAATGTAACCACTGACTCCATTGTTCAGTAGAGCAGACTTTTTCTTTTTACTCAATACAGCTACTAACACCTATTAGAGACTCATTGTATGCCTCTTTCATTCAGCATGCATTCACGACTCACATGCATTGTTGAGTAGATTAGAATTTCCTTCAACTGCTGAATAATATTCCTTTCCATAGATATAATACATTACTTGTTTATCCAGTCAGCAGTTTATGGGTTACTTCCAGTTTGTACCTGTTAGGAGTGAAACAGATATGAACATTCTCTGTACAAATTGTTCTGTGGGTACCAGAAAGCTTTTTCTCTCTGGAGGTACACTGTTGGTGAGAGCTTTCGCCTCTTCCTTCATGATCTACTCTCCACAAGCCCCACTCTGGGACACCCTGTGACCTTAGTTTTCCCGTGTGATTCTATTTCCCTAGCCCTGTTTATTGGAAAAAGTGGATATTTAGCCCTTGGAGAGTGGATTATTATTTTTCCTCCCTGTGGAGCTGAAGTTCTTTAGCTGTTAAAGGTATGAAAGAGTAGAGAAAGTCAGTCCATAAAAGCAGTTCAGATAGAGAAACAGAAGCAAGGAACCGTACAACCTATCACAGCCTGCTCTTAGCAAAGCAATTTTTAATGTTATTAAATATGAAGGGAATGTTTAGATTTATAGTAGTATTTTCCTACTTGTTTGTTTAATTAATTTAATTAATTGTTATAATTGAAGGATTCTCAGGTTTTTTGTTTGTTTGTTTGTTTGAGACAGTTTCTCTGTGTATCTTTGGCTGTCCTGAGATTCACTCTGTAGACTAGACTGGCCTTGAACTCATAGAGATCTGCCTACCTCTCTGCCCCCACCCCCGACCCAGTGCTGGGATTAAAGAATGAAATGTGTGCACCACACACCTGGCCAATTCTCACATTCTTAAGGGCAAAACAAACAACAGAATTTTCTCTTAACATTATCTGCTGCTAGCTCAGCCTAACATGGACATGTATAATGCAAATCCTCTCTACACCGTCTGTGAAAATGAAATGGGACAGAGAAATGGAGACAATGAAAAACCGTATCTTGTCACAGTGATTAATCTCAATTCGAAGATGATCTGACAGAAGTGCAGAAAATATCAGAACTTTAGAAAGGCTCCAAAGGTGCCTATTGCCAGTGCTGGCATCCCAACCTTGGTCTTTTCATGCCTTTTTAGGCTGGCAGGAGAGTTTCACTGAAGCTTGGGCCGGAGGGAATCATGGAGAAAAGTCCGTAAGTTTTGCAACCTGTTGTACTGGTGGGACTCATTTACTCCTCAGGCAGCTCAGTGTGTTCTGGTTCATTGACCGTGGGGTCAGAAAGCTGGGCTGTAGATGAAAGAGCATGGAACTTGGCCCCCAGAACCAGGATCCACCCAGACGTCATCATTTATTAGCCATGAACTCTGCACCTGTCATTTAGTCTCGCTGAAAGTCTGCATTTCATCGACACAGCAGGAATATGAGTGCCTATTTTATAGCCTTATTGGCTGATGACACAAGATAATGTTAGCAAATCACAGTGCTCAGTAGATGCCTGTTCAACATGAATGCTAGGCAAACAGCAAAAACAAATGCTGCAGAAAATGTCAGTGGGTGCTAGCCAGGAGGCTGCAACTTGGAGGAATAATTTTGAAAAAAATTCCCCAGGGTGGTTTAATTTCTCTCAGTGCTAGGGTTGACACCGGGGACCCCCTTTTAAATAGGAGATAACAGACAAGAGGGGCTGCCACTCATTATTTCCTTCTCTCTGGGCCCCAGGTCTTTTATAGATTGGAGCTGACACTTGCCCAGGAAACCAAGGCAGATCAACCGCTTGGCTTCTAACAAGCCGCTTGTGATTTTAGCTAGAGTAAGCTTAACATCAATGGCCCCTTTGTGGACTGTTCTGTTCTGTTTTTCTTAGGTGCAAAATGCCAGCCTGGTCAAGATCTAGAGACATGCTGTTCCATTGTAATAGGATCTGCATTTAAATGAGAGCTGTGCAGGTTGGAAGAGGCCCTGCTAGCATCAGATTCAGCAAGCAGTGAGGAAATCAGCACAGAGCCTGCAGTTCTTGGGGCTGGAGACACTCCTGGCTAAGAGCAGCCTACTCCTAGAGTAAATACCTTGCATCTGCTTCACCCACAGCAGTAAACACATAGCAAACAAATCCTCCTATGTGCTCCCTTCCTTTCTACTCTGTGGTTTCTGCGTTTAACAACTTCAGACGGACACCTTCCCAAACCTGGGTTTAAACTCAGGTTTCCCCAGGACAGTGGTTGCCCTGTAGGGTTTGGTTTTTTTACAAGGATTATATTATGCGAGTCAGAAACTAAAAACATTAAATTTGTGTGTGTGTGTGTGTGTGTGTGTGTGTGTGTGTGTTTGTTATAGGCTCTAATATTGGGATTTTAAACAATGGATTTTCAAATGCACAATATTGGTTTGGCCCTGGGAGCTGTGCTGATGGGGTGGGGTCTGACAGTGCTTCTACTTAAAATGTGAAGATCATTCGGTGAAATTCGGAGAACTTTCTAAAGAATTTTCAACTTAGCTATTTAAATACCCACCGAAGATTTTCTGTGGAAAGTGCACAAAATTCTTTAAACAAAGGCCCATTTCTTATTTTAATGCAAATTAGTACAATTTGGAGAGTCTGCCTATATTTCTAAATATAATACCACATAAAGTCAGTGGCACATTTTTTATTATCCCCTCACTTATACTAACCTCTACTTCTGAAAGGCCCTATAGGAATGAATAGATTCCTCTCCTTCAAAAGGGAAGCTCACAAGATGCAAATGTTTAGTGCAAAGACGAAAGTCTGAAAGCATCGAGGAAACAGAATTCCCATGGAAACACCACCCAAGCTTGAGATTAGTCTCAAACTACAGCAGAGAAGAATGAGGCTGCAAATATTCACCCCTCCCCCACAGCACCAAAGATGGTGCCCCCTGGAAGCAGCACCTGCTGGACCAGTCAGTGCCCTGTACATGGAAAACCTGGAGGCCATTCTGGAGCTTCTGCCAAGTGCCTCACTCACAGCAAAATGACCGAGCATGAACCTGGAATTTTAGCACAAAAGTTTCAACTTTGGAAATCCCTAGGTATTAGGTGTGGTGACCTGTCCCCATCCACCATGTTGAGAGCAAGGTGAAAGACAGGATGGAAATTTAGTCAACCTGGTCATACTGAGCAGCAGAGTAGATGAAGGAGTTCAGTGATCCTCAAATATTTCTTTGGGACACTATCATAGGCTCGAGTTAAAACAGAGGCAGAGTTGGAAAAGGGGGCAAGAGGCATAAGTAATGAGACATCTTGGTCAAGGTGTGGTCTGGTTGGTTGATTACGGTCTCAGTTCTTCTCCAAGATGGCTCCGGAAGCTGCTCCTGCTCCAGGGTGCATCATTTTTATAATAGAGAGTTACACTCCCTTGAAGGGTCGTCTCTCGATGGGATAATCCATCTGTGAGGTTTTGCTGTTTCTGGAATTCGAAGTGTCTGCAGATTTAGGAAAATAACTTAGCTTAAGACCTTTGGGCATCTTATTGAGGTCTGGAACAGAGCACTGTAAAAACTTGCGACTTTGAGGGGTAACGTGACAGTTAGCTAGAACCTGTCTTTAGAAAGACACTCCCACAGTGGTTACTGTGTCTAACTCAAGTTAAACAGGCGACTCAAAATAAAGGAGGGAAACACAAAGCCAGGCTGCAATGTCAGGTTTTTGCTGCCTTTGTTTAGCCTTGAGCAGTGTATGCTTTGCAGCAGGAGCAGAGTCTTCTCAGAGTGAAGTATCACTCCCTGGCTCCATTCATCTGTTTGTTCCCAGTTCACTCACCATCCCTGAGTGACATGTGAAACAGATATTTGGCATGTCTGTAGTTCCTCATCTGGTTCACCTGGTTCCCTCTAGATGACCAACATGGCTTCTTCTCCCCCCCCCCTTTTTTTTTCTCTAAGTTCTCAAGGAGTAGACAAAAGGTCCGAGAAGGGAAGGAAATCTTGGAGTTGAACTTCCTTTCGTACTACTTTTGGCTTCACACCTCGAGTTCAGGAATTCTGCAGAGCATGGAGGATACATGCAACCTGCTAATGCTCGTGGTTTCAGAGTCTGGAAGCCCTGCGTGCTGCGGGACTGGTAAAGACTCTGAGGAGAAAGCCTTCCTCAGCCCAGGTGGTGCTACTCCCTCCCCCAACCTGAAACGAGTGAGCAGTCTATATTTTCAGAGCCTGGCAAGGCCTTGACTAGAATGCTAAACCTCTGACAGAAGCAGTCAATTTTTAACAACCTGGGGGATGTAGAGCAGCTTATGAGAATGAAAATTGATTTAGAAAGGGGCAGGCTCATTTTCGATGCGGAGAAATGTGTCGTTATCAGCGAGGGCAGGAAGAGGAAATAAGACTGTAACATGCCAGCCACTTTCCAGAAGTTGCTGCAAGAGTTGCTGTACACGTACAGGTGGAGGGTTCCCTGTTGCTGGGCCTGAGCCTCCCTCTATCAAGGCTGACAAAATATTTTATTTAGGTTTGAATAAATAAAACTTGCCAGAAGATCAGAGAATAAAACTAAGGCACTAGAGGCCAGGCAGTGGTGTCACACACCTTTAATCCCCAAATTTGGGCGACAGAGGCAGATGAATCTCTGTGAGTTCAAGGCCACCCTGGGCTGCACAAGATCAGTGGAGAAACAGATCCAGGTGGTTGTGGCTCACACCTTTAATCCCAGTACTAGGGAGTCACTCCTTTAATCCCAACACTAACTGGGAATATAAAATGGGAGGAGACAGAGTCTCAGGCCTCAGTCTGCAGTCTCCCAGCCTTGGTAGAGGCAAGACTTTTCTAGTGACTTGTGTGTTTTGCTTTTTTGATCTTCAGCTTGAACCCAAATACCTGTCTTTAGGTTTATTATTCATGCTACATGAGCAGCAACAAAAACTAAGGCTGTCCAGGGAAATCTGCAAAGTATAACACTGAACCTTTAAATAAAGACATTTCTGGGTATGAGGTACAAGAGAAGGAGCTATCTTTAGTACTGTACTCATTGGCGCAGGCCCTGGGACATAAAGAATTGCACAAATACCTACACAATATTATGCTGTGGCCTTGAAGTACTGGATAAATGCACAATCAAGCTTAAAAGTAGGGTGATAATGAATGCATTTACAATCATGCACCCCATTCCTCTATGCCCTCTTAGAGGACAGTTTCAGTGTATTCAGGATCATTTGTGGTCACTAAAATTGAACAAAGGAATAATTGTAAAGATATGGACATCCTGGTCCCCATTCAGTGAGTAAGTGGCTCTGGATTTCTATAAAGAATAGCAGGCTTCTCAGGATGTTTTGTAAATTTCTTCTAATGGAATGAGGTAGACTAATTTAAGTGTCACTCAATACCAAGTTTAACCTCACTAAAGACAACACCTTCGTTTCCCTGGTTGTCTGTTTGGACCACACCAATTCAATGTGCCTCAAAGAAAGAGATTTAGGAAATAGTCTGGGTAGGAAATTTATACAGAGAAACCCCAAAACTCAAAAGACCAGCAGAGAAACTCTTGCTCCCTCTGGAAAGATCCAAGTGATAGCACTCCAATTTCTGATGAAAGGGCATGGCAGAATTTAGCCCAGTGGGGTTCCCCATGTAGACAGTCTACTGCTATGGTCCTTGACTCATTGTAGGGTGATCTTAACCTCTCACAAAGCCATCTAACAAAGGACAGGTGAGTAGGAGATGAGCTGCTGGGATACCCAGTGACTCTCAGAACTGTTCCCTTGCTTTATTTAAGAAGAATCTATGTGCAGTTGATACTGCTAGGAAAGGGAAAATCAGTTTTCTCCAGTGGAGTGTTACAAGATCTATCAACTACACTCTTGGGAAAGCCCTAGGCCCAAGAGTAGAAGACCAATACTAAAAGAAATCCATGTTTGGTTGGTTGTTTTTTTTGTTGTTTGTTTGTTTTCGTTTTCTTTTGGTATTTTTGTTTTACTGATTTGTTTTTGTTTGTTTGTTTGTTTGTTTGTTTGTTTTTGAGAGACAGGGAAGAATAGAGGGAGGGATGAAGAGACAGAGAGAGAGGGGATGAAGTCAGTGAGTGGGAAGAAGAAAGTAATCTGATAAAAATGTATTGTATGAAAATTGTTTAAATAAAAACAATATAAAACAAATAAAGAAGGTCTCACATTGCAGAAGAGATGCCACCTAGCTGTGTATCATGTAGAAGATTTGAGTAACCATTTGCATGGAATGATGTATGAGGCTTCCACGCATGCTATTATACAGCTACCAATATGACTGTCTTAGACTCGGAAGGCAAGGTGGAGGGGCGAGTACTTACTCCTGTTTGTCTGTTACTTTCCACCAAACACATCCTGTCCAACAGCTGTGGAGAGTAGCACCGTGTAATGAAAACTTGAGATTGTTTCCTTGAGAAGTGTGCAGGTATTGGTGATAAGGGAATGGAATGCACGAGACTCTGTGTTCAGGTCGCAACTCTATTTTACATGGTCACAAAGTACAGAAGATACTTGTAGCCGAAAGGGCAGAATGGTTCTAGAACATTTAAGTTCCACTGTGTTTTTTTTTTCTTCTTCAGGTTTTGAAGAGTCCAGTATGGCTCAGGTAGCTTTTAAAAGTACATTCAAACTGCCTCAGAAGACCAGGAAAAGGCTGTGGGGATGTGGGATAAAATGTTCTTAGGATGCATATATTATGCAAGCACAGATGTAGGGCCCCAGTCTCCCCTTACTCCCTGGGGTGCATCTGGGGTGGGGGGACTGGGATGGACAGTTCTGGTCAGCCAGCTAAAGCTTCCTGCTAGTTCCTGTGTTCTCTCTGCCATAGCTTGGTGATTTAGCTGTAGGGCACTGTTCATCTTTGGCATGGTAATTTCCCACCTGCCCGGGAGAATTCCTACATGATGCCAAGTTCTCTCTCCGCTGCTGTCGCTGCTCTCCGCCCCCAACCCCTTGCCTAGGAAAGTATCCCTATGGTGCCAGGTCTCCTACGGCGCCAGTTTCCCCTCTGGCTGGGAGGGAATTCCTTTACTGGGGCCTAGGTATATTAGTTTGGCAAAAAGCTGAATAAAGCGGCATTCGGTGATCTCTATTCAAATAACCCAGGTCTCTTGTGTCGTTGTTCAATCTCCAGGCCTTTGCCCAAACTCACGTAAGGTACGGAGGCACAAGACCCGTACCAAGAGGGTGACACAGAATCGGGTGGTACACACAGATATAAAAATGTTTGCAACAAGGTACAGAAAATTGATGATTGGGTGAATGGAGTCCAGGCTCACAGTGCTACAGCAGAGACTTTAGAGCACAGCAGATGGACTTAGTTGGCTCTTTCTGTGGGCTTGAAGGAGAAGGACAAAGTGAAGGTGGTAACTAATATACACTCACAATAACAGGGGCCAATTTAAATGAAAGCAGACCATCTCAAGAAGGAAAACATGAGCTGATTAGGGATGATGTAATTCAAGCTGTGAGCCCCTGGCCCACATTTTCTGAGATTTAGAAGTTGGGGCAGAAGTCAGTGATTAAGAGCACCCGCTGCTTTTTCAGAGGACCAGAGTTTGGCTCTCAACATCTACATGGCTGCTCACAACTGATAGCCTGACAACCTCTTTTGTCCCTGTGCACACGTGGTGCACACATGTATGTGTAGACAGACACTCATAGACATTAAGTAAGTAAATGACCACACAAATCAATAATCTAGAAATGATTAAACATAAGTTCTCTCAAAAGATGAATAACATGATAATGTAGTATTATTTGTAATTCTGTTTAGGGACCTTAAGTCTGCCTTTCTCTTTTCCCTTGCGTCTGTCCATCTTGTTCTAAAGTAGTCATTAATGTTCCCTGGTACGGGATAATTGTCTGTATTCTGTCAATCGTGTTTTGAATAAATGCTGATTGGCCAGGCAGGAAGTATAGGCGGGAAAACCAGACAGTAAGTAGAGGTGGAGCAAGGAGAACAGGAGTATTCTGGAAAGCAGGAAGCTTCCTCCAACTCCTGCACAGATCACCGAAGAAGCAACATGTGACCTGCCCAGTTGTGAAAGGTACGGAGCCATGTGGCTAACATAGATAAGAATAATGGGTTAATATAAGCTACAAGAGCTAATAAGAAGACTGAGCTAATGGGCCAATCAGCTTTATAACTTATGGAAATCTCTGTGTGATTTTCTTTGGGACTTGCCGACTGTGGGAACTGGGCAGGACAGAAATCCCAACAAGCATGCCCTCCATGCCACAGTCACTTCTTTAAGGTTCTATATGAAGCTCCCTTCCTTTTTGCTGTCTTCTCACCCTTTGAATTTCATTTTCTTTCATCATTTTTCCCATCCCTCTTTTTTCTCTGTTAATGGGTAGCTTATTAATGATTCCCCTGACCATTTCCAATCTTCTTATCTTACCAAACAAGCCAGTTGATATATCACTAGTCCCTAGAGAATGCAATATGTCACATTGTATTAGTTCCCTGTCGCTGCTATAACCAAGTGCCATTGACCCAGCGCTTCTTAAATAATACAAATTTAATGTCTTGCTGTTCTGAAGTTAAAATGAGTACTGGCCAAAATCTGAGGTATTGGTTGGAATGTATTACTTCTGGAGAATGTAAGCAATGGTCTGTTCCCTTACCTTCTTGGGCTCCAGAAACTAAGCACACATCTTCGTTTGTGACCCTTTCTTTACTTCAAAATTATCCCTTCTCCTGCAGCCCCTCCCCCTTTTTTTGCTCTTTACTCTCTCTAATGACAATTATTCTCTTTTCCTCATATAAAAACTCTTGTGCCTAGATGGGGACCACTTTGATAATCTTGGATGATTCTCTCCTTCTAAAGATCTATAACTCCAACTCATCTGCCAAGTCTTGATAGATAGAGAATAAAGTATTAGGTTCTGTGAATCAGAATGTGAACATCTTGGAAGGATACACACAACATTCACCTATCTTCTCTCCTCTGATGACACTGGATCGGCATTTTTCATATCTGGTCATGCCATTCCCCATTTGTAGTACATCTTGAATAGAATTCAGGTGCTTCCCTCAGACTTTTACACCAGGGCTCTGCTCAAAGCAGTCCCTTCTTCAAAACCACTCCATATTTCTCATTGAATGCAGATGATATCCTATAGATCTCAGGCTTCCACGCAGACCGCCCTACCATCTCCCATTTTCTACTCATTCATGAATTTCAGTCATATGCATTCATATGTTATTAGCTCTACTTAACCCTTCTTTAAGATGCCACTAGCATTTCCAAATATTTCCTTCCTCATTTCATGTTCTCTTCATATCCCATTCTCTTCCTTTCTCTTATCATGTTTGCTACACCTGCTCTTCCCAGCATTTACATATTTTAAATCTAAGACATAACGTAAGTACATGTTATGGAGTTGCTTTCTCCAAACTTAAATCCCTCCTCCCCTTGAAGGAAGGAGAGGAGAACAAGCAGTTTATTAGGCTCAGGAAGCCCAGACTGTCAGAAGATTCATAAGGCTCTTCTCCAAGGTTACACAAGGACATACTTTTGTGAGTGGTAACCACCATTGGAGTTGGCTTCCTGGTGCTTTGGCTTCTTTTGAATTACCCATGCTCTTTCTTGTGTGTATCTCCTTACCCATATTGGTGTAATAAAGCCTGACAGACTCACTAGTTTACCAAACAGAACTTGGTTTGTTGTCGTGGCCTCTCTGTGATGATCAGATATCCATTTATATCTCCCCAGGAAAAGCCAAGCAGCACCATGCAATCATGAAGTTTTGATGGTCACAATAAAACAGTTCTTGTTTTATTTAATTGCTTTGAGAAAACATCATGACCACAAGCAATGTAGGAAATGGAGGAGGTTTATTAGGCTTATACTTCCAGGTCACAGTTCATCACTTAAGACAATCAGGGCAGGAACTCTAGCAGGGTGGTTCCTGGGGCAGAAACTATAGAAGAACACTGGTGGCTTCCTCTGCTTGCGTAGAGGCTAATACTTACCTAGTTTTCTCATATAGCATAGGGCTACCTGCCTAGAGAAGGTCCACCATAGGCCGGACTTTCTGCGTCAGCTAACAATCAAGACAATCCTCCAAAGAACAGTTTAAAGGTTGATCTGATCTGGGTTAGTCCTTAGTCAAGGGTTTTCTCTCAGATGACCCTAGGCTGTTCCAAGTTGACAGTTAAAGCTAACTGGGAGAGGGGCCACTCTAGGCAGAGGTTTTTGGCTGGACCCCATCAGCTCTGTTCTGCCAGCCACTTGCCAAACAACCATTCAGAGACTTACTGTTGATTATAAATGTTTGGCCTGTAGCTCAAGCTTATTTCTAACTAGCTCTTGCAACTTAACCCATTTTTGTTAATATCTATGCTGCTCCAAGGTTCATGGCTTTTACCTGTCCTTCATGTCCTGATTCCTTTTCTTCTTTCTGGTGACTCCTCTGACTCTACTCCTCTTTCTTCCCAGCATTCTCGCTGCCCTGAAAATCCTGCCTAGCCATTGAGCAATCAGTTTTTATTAACAATGAGAGCAATACATATTTAGAGTGTGCAAAGATTGTTCTATAGCAGACCAAGATCTCTAGTTTTCCTAAGAACCTATAACTGTGTTCTGGAACAGAAACAAGAGTCTGTTGGTATTTTAAGGATTTGATGCACTGACCATAGTGTACTGCTTCTCATTAGACATTCTCTGTATATATTTGTTTCATTAATGAGTTGAAAGTTTTTCTGTTAAAGAACAGTCAAATAATTTATGGAGATACCCTTTGAAAAAAAGTCACATTTAAGGGAGCATTAAGACTTCAAATGTAAATGTTTTGAATATTCCAATGTGTTATTATTCTGCCTGGAGGAAGATTCCCCCTATTCCCTCCCACCACTCTGAACTACATCCTGTTAGGGAAGCTTAGCATTATGGGAAAGAGTCCCCAGGTCATTCTCAATCCATTTGCCCCCAATAGGGTTTCATTGTAGCTCTGGCATTTGTGAGTCTCAGATATGCTGCCAAATGGCCCTTGTCCTCCAACAGACACTTCTGTTCACCTCTCTGTGCAGTGAATTATTCCTCTCAGCTCCTTATCCAGAGTTTAATTTCCCCTTTCTGAGCTGTACTGAAGGTGAAGCAGGCCTATCTGGTCTCCCAAGGGGCTCAGTGCCAGCGGAATAATTAGCTAGGCCTCCTGCCAACTCAGAGCTGTGATCTGGACCTTCAAACTTCTGTTTCAATGTGTTGGTAGGAGAAGATGTTGGGTAAAGAAGAACAAATCAGGATCTTCTTTCAGATGGCACAAACACAGCACAAACATTAGCCCAGAGAGAGTTAAGAACTGAATTACACAAATCGCTGTTGGGAAGAAAGACATTCCCTGGCTCATTTGACTAACAAGATTCTGACGCATGTCAGTATTTCCTAGAAAATTGAAGCCTGTGTTTGAAGAGGAAAAGGCTGATCCACACTGGCCTGTTGAATGGCATTTTTCTGGGCACAAGGCAGCTCGATGTGCGCAGACAGGCTTCTGGGAGGACGTCTGTGACCATAATGAAAGCGCTAGCAGGAAAAGCCAAATGCAATTTTTCTGTCTTAAAAAAAATGCAGGGAGAAGAAGAAACGTGGTATGACATATAAAGAGCACATTTGACCAGAAGACACATTCTGGTTTTGTGGCCAGTCACTTAAATACAAAAGATTTCTGTGGGCGTGAGGTTTGAAAGGCTGACAAGAAAGAAAGTAGCCTCAGGAAGCTGTCTGTCTGTGTGAAGTACTTTGCTGGCACCAGCACGGAATGTGGCGGCTGCATTTGGTATCCAACAGGGAACTATAGATTTTTACTAATACTCTCAGAGGAAGAGATTGGCAAATACCCTCTAGGAGTCCTATATGCTCAGAAGGTTGGCTTGGCCGCCAGGAAAGCCTGTGAAACCCCAGAGGATGTCACGGTACCTCCCCAATGCTTTTCCTTTATCCACTTTGGCTACAGCTTTTAAACTTGAGAGTGAATCATAATGGAATTGCAAAGTGGGCTCATTATGTGAGATGATTGAAACAACTTCTAATGTATGACAATGGAGATGTGGGGGGTGTCAGTGGTGGCTGGCAGCAGGCTTGGCCCATGCTCAGTTAATGAAGGCAGTGGTCTTTGTGGGTGGCTGGAGGGAGGATCCTGAGACAGACACTGTCTTAAAATACGTCTCCTGCTGGCCTGTCAGGATGCTTTTATCTCAGTCTTTAAATACCCTCTAGTTAAGGCACAGAGGTCTTTAACAACCACTAAAATGCCAGGGCTGCCGGAAGGAGTCACACATTCAAGTGTATCAGCAGTTGAGAGAATTCCCTTCAAACCTGTCTCCTTCCCGTGTTCCCGGTCCGTGGCTGCCACATACTGTCATAGTTTTCCTATTCTTTCACACTTTCTCTCACTCCTCTACTGTACATCTAATTAGTGAGTCTTGCCACTTTCTCCTTTGGTTGACTATTCTCTGTGACAGTACAGAGCCCTGGTCATCTACTTGTGTGAGTGTCATAACCTCACTATTGACTTCTTTCTTTTTGTCCTGGCTACTAGAGTACCTTCTTCATTTGCCTCTGTCAGCCTTTCAAAACTCAGGTCTGATCTTGCCACTCTTCTTAAAACCTCCCCATAACTCCGGAGTGGCGGCCAAACTTTCTAGATCGTGGAGCACAGCCTCATCACTTTCCGCTTGTCTCCCTTGCTCTCTGGATCCTATGGTTCTTTTCGAATCGACTTCCTCTGCCCAAAATGCTTGCTATGCATTTCTATCAAAGCACTTTACATTCTGTTAGCAACCCCACCCCCATCCCGCCCACTGCTGCTACTTTCTGCAGGGTACAGAACTCTGAACTCCAGGCCTTCAGGGACAAAACAATGTCTGGAACAATATATTTGTCTTGGCAAGAAGTGGGTAGTCTGGGGGAAATTAGTGGGCCATCAATTGCCTATATCAACACCTTCACTATCGACTTTAAAATAAAAAGGCCCTGTCCAGCTTTTCTGACGTTTCATCTCCAGCTGTTCTGTTAAAATTCTACTGAGATATTCTTTCAGTGAAAGCTCATGCGATGTGTTACTTCAGCCTGTAATTACAGAACAAGTCTCTCTCTCTCTCTCTCTCTCTCTCTCTCTCTCTCTCTCTGTGTGTGTGTGTGTGTGTGTGTGTGTGTGTGTGTGGTGTGTTTCAGTGTATGTGGGGCTCTACAATATTTCTGATATTTTGGGGGAATACTTTTGTCAGGAGATAGGATAGACCGGATCCCCGATTTCCTGGGACTTACAATCTAGGTAGGTAGGGCAAGGTAGACATTAATGACACAGATACTCAATAAGATAATTTTCGATGCTAGTAAACACTGTCCAGAGAACTAAAATGGGCCTCGGAACAGGCAACAGTTCAGTCACATAGCTTCGGAGACTCCCCTGATGCCTTTATTTATACAAAGCGCAAATGACCAGTACAAAAATTCTTTGTGAAAACAAGTCATGGATTGCCATGGGAAGGGTTGGGTAGGAGATTTTTTTTGTGGGCGGGAGTCACTTTAAATGAAGTGTAGTTTGGTCAAAACAGTGGAGGGCATGGGATGAATGCATTTTGGGAAGAAAGAGGAAGGTCCAATGTCTGAAAAGACATGTGTAGGAAGAAATGGTTTGGGGAAGCTCTAGAGATGTGCCTGGGCAGGTGGAGTGGGCAGAAGTGTCTTTCTGGCCAGCAGGGGAAGCTTTGGGAAGGTTTCCCTACAGAAGGGCAGCGCGATCCAATGTTAGATCTCCAGGCTCCATAGAAAGAACATTCAGAGGCCTAAAAAGGCTTCCTCAGCTCAGCCCTCCAGTGTGGGGCTTCGCACTCAGCAGCTCACCTCTGTCTCGTTTTTGCTTTCCTTTTTATTTCCACTTGTCTGTGTCTCTCACAGATCTTACATTTCTGGGGAGAAATGTAAAACTGCCAACTTCACACCCTCCCCGCCTCCGTTTCATCTAAATTTTTTTTATTGTATTTTATATTCTGAGCTCTATTATTGCATTCTCATTTCTCATCAGGTAGGCTGGATGCTCTAGAGAGCTGGCCTGGCTTTTCCCTGTGGTTCTGCAAATTTCTGCCATGCCGTGCACTTACTCTCGTTTGAAAAGCATTAGAATGCAGGCTACACGGATTTAGTTGAAATGTAATATATTTTTTTCTAAATGCAGACTGACCTTGCTTATTGGGGCTCTGATCCAGTTGTGATGGAGCAGCTGTCGGAATCCATGGAGAGAGAAAGAAGTTTTTACTGTGGATGGGGCAAAAGATGAGCAGAAGACCAAAAAAAAAAAAAAAAAAAAAAAAAAAAAAAAAGATGTTGAACGTGAACGTGGAAGTGACAGGTTCCCGAAGGCAGGCACATTGTTCCTATGCCTTATTTAGCAATATATTCTCAAGAGAGAGAGGAAAAAAAACCCAACTAAAACAAAACAAGCTACTAAATGATTGAAGCTAACAGGGCCTTAAGACAGTGTTCAGACCCGAGACTCTTTTTAAGGAGACCAAGAAAAAATTTACAATGAATAAAGATGACCCCCCAGAGATGATTTTGAAATATTATTATTGACATCTGGGCTGGGGTGTGAGAAAGAGGACGTGGGAAAGAGTTAAAAGAGGGAACTAATACTAAATTAAAGATTCATAGGAAAAAAGAAAAGAAAATTAGAAAAAGGGAAACAATGGGTATAGTTTAAAAATAAGTACAAAATTGACGCAGATGGAGCATATTTAATCAGACTATAAAAGTGTTTCCTAATTACCGATGACAAAGAAACCCCTTGAAAGGAAGCATTATGTAGCACTGTGCAGTCAGGTTCAGAGCCTTGTGGGATCACTTGAGTGATAACCGTGTGGGTGTTACTCCTGGGAGATTATCATTTTCTTTCTGAATTCATTTCCTTCAGCAGAAAGAAGAGCCTGCATCACTCACAGGGGGTTCTTATTTGATGTGTAGGCTCCTTGCTCAGGGCTCAGGAAATCACAGGGCTCAGAGTAAATGCAACAGGTCGCAGGGGGCCCGTCCTAACTTCAGGCCAGAAAGGTCAGTCGTCATCCACAAGAAACTCCTAGACGCCTAGTCAAGAAAATCATGCCACACAAGGAATATTCTTTTCAACCGTTTGCCTTCATGTGTCACCACTGAGCTCAGTGCCCCCTTTCTTCCTTGGCTTATTAAAGACTGCCTCTTCTTTGCTAGAATTAGTCTTAGTGTACCTTCCTTATACTTAATTATAATGTGAATAATTCAATTAGCAGTCCTGAATTATTATCATGCAATTTATCTGTTCATCTGGCCTTTACTCATTCAAGAGTTGCTGAACGGCTTTTGATCCTGAGACAATAGATTAGTTAGTGTTTGGGACACCGAAACAATATCAGGTGCTTTGGGGAAGTGTTATGTCCATTGGGGAGCAAAAGTAGCCATTATGTTAGTTACCATGGTGGCTCCTTGAACTTTGATGTCTGTAATTTCACAATGGCTTCTGAGACAGGGTCTTGGAAA
This sequence comes from Myodes glareolus, assembly GCF_982192425.1. Taxonomy (NCBI): domain Eukaryota; kingdom Metazoa; phylum Chordata; class Mammalia; order Rodentia; family Cricetidae; genus Myodes; species Myodes glareolus. The sequence continues at coordinate 47,874,390 of NC_142032.1, forward strand.
CAGCTGCTCAGAGGATAAACTGATTTGGCTTCTTCACAGCCACATGGTTGGTTAGAAAATGATGTAGCTGCAATTTACAATGTGGGTTGGTTTGGCTGCTCAATTTCATTTCTGTTGTTACCTGTGGATCTTCTCATCAAGGACAGCTGTGCTGTAGGTGCGTTGGGCTAGAGAAGCGTACCTCTTCCTGTCTCCACCAGGAGATTTGTAGAGCACCACAAGAGCTCAACAGAGGTTTGTTGAAAGGAGGCTTTTTAGGCAGGAATGACGTAGGACACCTTCTTCCCCCTCCCCTCCCCCGCCCCCTTCCATGAAGCTTCAGAATCAGGACCCATCTTTCAAGGAAGTTTGGCTTTTGTCAGTTGGCTTCCTCTTCCCTAGTTATGAGTGCCTGTCAACCTCTATCAGTCATGGTTCAGGCGATGTGAAACAGGAAGTGTCTTAACACTGAGAAGTTCATCCATCCAGGAGGGCTGTAGCTAAATCAGAAGGAAACTGCTCACGCTGACAGAGTCTAGAGATACAAGAAGCAGGGGGACGTCATGACAGCCTCCAAGTGACTTTTGAAGAACTGGGTCCTGCCAACTGGATCCTTTCTGCAGCTTCTCCAGAGAAGGATAGCTTTTGCTTTACAAACCCATGCAAGCCTTTGACTCTGAACCCTGGTGGCAGGGAATGCTGGGGAATGTAGTTCCTCTGTGAGACCAGACACTCTGGCACTTGCTGAAGGATGTGCCTGGCCTCTTTTGTTTCTGAGGTAATGCTCTTTATACAGCTGTGCATCGGATACCTCCCCTCAGCCAGACAGGACTTCTGTAAATCACCTGGGTTCTATCTCACTGCCCCTCTCACCGGCAACCCCAGAGATTTGACAAAGTGGGATCTGCTCCTCACTGGACCAATGGGATTCCTCTCTTTCTTTACAAAGACAAAATTACAGGCTCTAGATCTGGGTGTGACTTTCAAATAGAACCCTGCCTGGTGCCGCATTGCCTTAAAGAATGGTGAAAGGTTGGGTTTTATTCCGCAGCTGTGAGTTTGGTCAGCCCCTTGCCAAATAAGAGGAAATGTAATGAACCCAAATAAGACACTCTCCTTTGTGGTTGTAAAAGTCACACTTTGCAAAAGCTCAGCTGGTCAAGAGCCACTTCCGAATCATGTTCCTGCTGGGGATTTCTGTGGCCATCCCCTCCTCTTGGTGAGTTTCCTTCTCTTGGTGAGTTTCCCTCTCTTGGAGGGAAAACAAAGGCATGTACAAGCTGAAGAAAGAAGGGTCACTTGCTATTTGAAAGAGTGCATTCAAATGTGGAGGCCCAGCAGGACTGGGAGACATGGTAGGCACTACTTGTTTATTTGTCCAGCTTTACACCATGTAAGTGATGCGGAATCCTTTCCGCCTCTAATAATAACAGCACAGTGGCCCTGAGTTAGTGGAAAGCTGGAATGGCTGCCGTAGGTCAGACAAGTCCACAGCTGTGGTTGGGGCGGCAGGAGGTGAGGGGGTGGTTGGGAGGAAGGGCAGAGTGAGCCTGCCCTAAAATATTTTTGCCTAGTTAACAGATTTAATG